>NC_133668.1:320000-2720000 GCF_048934315.1 Petromyzon marinus | reverse complement strand
TTCTCCCGGGCCTCGTTGTCCTGCTCTGCTTTCTGAAAGAGAGCGCGGCGCCACCGTCAGAGACGCGGCAATGACCCCCCCCCCCCCGATGTCACGTCACAGCTTAGCTTAGTCTGGCCTTCCGCGCTGTGGCGGGGGGGGGGGGGCAGTATCGGATTATCCTAGGAGCAAAAGTAGCTGCATATGTAGTAGCTACTACATTAGTAGTAGTAGCTACTACATATGTAGTAGCTACTACTACTACTACATATGTAGTAGCTACTACATTTGTATTAGCTACTACATATGTAGCTACTACATATGTAGTAGCTACGGGCCCCGCACTTTCAAGGGCCCCATGCTAAATGCTTTCAAGCTATCAATTCCGGTTCAGTGATTCTGCACTTACTCTATTACTATAGTACTGATAATTGTTTTTTTACCCTTTTATCTGGCAAATAAAAGTGACACCTTTTTTTGTTACAAGGAGTCATGTTTGCATTGACCACAATACCTGCGGTCGGAATGCAAACAAAAAACATAACTCTGATAATGTATGTGGCACTGTCCTTGAAATTAATTGGTCCACACCCGAGACAGCTTTCCTTGTCTCACATGGTGTTGGACCAGATGACGCCAAAGACAATGCATCATCAGAGTACGAGAGCTCGAGGTAAGTTTTGTTGCCAGATAAAAGGGTAAAAAAAACAATTATCATATTTTGCTACTGCCAAAGGAGGTTCCAATGGTTGGTACTATAGTACTATACAGCCTTCTACTTTTATGAACAACTCGGTGTTTGAGGTTAGCGATTTATCGTATTAACTGGTTGTATAGCAAATGAAAAAATACAATAACTTTAGCATGCAAGTAAACATTTTGTATTTTGATATTTACGTGTTTTTATCATTATTATTTAGGGCCCCTTCATAACATCATGCTACAGGCCCCGCACTAGCTTCATCCGGCACTGGGGGAAGGGGGGGGGTGTTGTTCATTGCCGGCACCTCTACACAGCCGCGGCCGCTAGCGAGCCTCAAGTAACTACCGTGCCACACACGTGATGCGAGCACATATGCAGGAGATTGTGGCTTCGATCCCGACCCTGACGCCTGTATCTTTGGAGTTTGCATTTTCTCTCTCCCTGTGGTCATTTGGATTTTTCTCCGGGTCCTCCGGTTTTTTCCTTCACATTCAGAAACATGGATTTTACAGTATTTGGCCGCTATAAAGTCCCACGTGATAAGCCACTTTCGCTGAGCTATCATTTGTGGCCAGGTCGCTTTTGAAAAAGAGCTATATAGCTCAGTGTGCCTTACCTTAGCATTGTGAGTTGTGTGCTCTACCATAGTGCCACTTGGCCGGAACAGATGTGAATAGCTGTGATCATACAGCTACCATACAGGCATAGTTATCTGCATGTGTACCCATGTCTCTCTCATTTGGTAAGGCATTTGAATAATTGGCAAAATATTGCAACCGTATGTTAGATTTGGGAATTAATTGAATGGCATCGGGATTTGCTAGATGTATGGCGGCAGGGTGTCGGGAGTGGAAACACTTGTGTCTCACAGCAAGAAGGCCCAAAGTTTAATTACTGATTCAGGTGCCTCTCTGTGTGGAGTTTGTAGGTCGTCTCACTATTTCACACTGTCACAAAAAGGGCACTTTTTAATTTTCCATCTTTGGAAGAAAGAGCCGCACCTGCCGTGTGTGCTTCGAACACAGCCCATCGTTGTCTCCTAGTACGCATGTTTGCTGAACTTCTTTCGCAGCCATCCGTGCTAATTGGAGGAAGCACAATAAACCAAGCTCAAAAAGCATTTCTTAAGAAAATGCTGCAATGGGTGCGCTTCGATGGACATCTCCCACTGGAATAGCCCCGTTTGTGCGATCGAGGCTCCCTGAACTGCGCGCTGACCACAAGCCACGTGGGCCACACCGCGGTAAGTTCGACAACAACAACAACAACAGAAGCAAAGCGAACGCACGGCCACGCGTCGGAGCGTGGCCGGGAGAAAACGCGGCGACGACGCCCGCGCAGAAGAAAAAAAAGACACGAGGAATCATCGTCACCGCAACGGGCACGCTCGCCCGCACGCACGCTGGGAGCGTCCGCGCCAAAGCCACCGCCGGCCCTGCGGCTGAGCCGTGCCACCAAAACCGCGCGTTGGGCGCTGCGGCGCCCCGGACGAACGGCAGAGCATCGCGCCACGAGACCGGCGGCGGCGCGGGTGTCTCAGTTGGCGCAGCGCCGGCAGTGACGTGCTCACGCCACAGGTGGCAGGAGGGCCTCCCGCAAGATCCATCTACAGAGTGTTGCGTTGGTTCTACTCTTCCAAGGTGGCCAGGCGTCCGGTAATACGTGGGAGTAAACCCACTCTTTAGCCCACCACACGCGACCTCTGCCGCTCGACTCGACTGCGGTGCATCCATTTATACTGCCGTGCGAACAGAGGTGGTGGGAGTAGCGAGAGGGATGGGTGGGAGTTGGGGGTGGGGGAGTGGTGATTTGAGACATTTGCACCGCCGCGTCGCCTTGGCAGCCGCGGCACCACGCCTCACCTTGTACGCGGCGGTAAACCTGACGAAGAAGGGGAAGAAGGTGGAGGGAGGCATGCTCTTGGTGGTCTCCCCGTAATATTGCACCACACTCGTGTACGCCTCCTGCAGACACGCGCCGTGCAAAACGTCGCGAGAGTCAATCGCGCCTTCATAGCTGGGAGAGTGCCTCTCTCTCACACACACACACATGCACGCAACTATCACTCTTCCGGCAAAGTGGCATTGGACGTTATTGACGCCGACATGAAAACGCTATACGGCGTGAAGGTGATGCGTTGGTTTTCGCGGGCCGATATTTGAGTCATAATTGCCTTATTTTTTTATCGCTCTACCTTCTCTGGCCTTCATTGTGCGCTGTAAAGACGGGGGGGGGCATTGCCTGAAACGTTGCCCATCATACGTATAATAATAGGGGTTTTCCTATTTTTTCTGGCAACAAAACTGAAACCTTTTAACGAGGATTCATGTCTGCATTAACCACAATACCTGCAGTCAAAATGCAAACAAAAAACATACAATAATGATATATGCATATATTATCATATATTAGCATTTTGACTGCAGTTATTGTGGTTAATGCAGACATGAATCCTTGTAAAAAGGTTTCAGTTTTGTTGCCAGACAAAAGGGGAAAAACCCTATTATTACATTTTGGTACTGGCAAAGGAGGTCTAATGACATCATACGTATGTTTATTTATTTCTATGGAAGATTTTGCCGACGGGCGTGTGTTTTTTTTCTCGTTAATTGTGCTTGTGCCCCACTGCCGCAACAGCAGCAGCAGCAGTAGTTCCAGATTGTTCTTCTGACTTTTTGAGTGATTTTCTTACCTTTGCACTTTTATTGTTTTGTATTGTCTGTTGTTGTAAATTTCTGACCCCGTGCCCCTACTGGACATCTGTGAAAAAGAGCTTCATAGCTCATCGGATTCCTCTTACAGCATAAATCAAGGATCTGATTATGAAATCATCAGTTTAATTGATTTTGTGTTTTAGGTCACGTGATGATCTGACCAAATTTGTGTCGATACAACCCCCCACCATCTGACATGGCCAAACAAATTATTAATGGTAAATATATATTTCAATAAAACCCACTGGTACACGTGACAATTCGTTTGGTTGTGTCGGGTGGTGGAGGGTCTTAACAACACACATTTTGTCCGATCAATCTGTGGCCGAACCCCCCAAAAAATCTGTTATTCATCAGATATATGAGCAGTTCAATAACGGACCGTGCCCTCGCTCATTATGCATACAGGATGACATGGCAGGCTTGCACTGAGCATAGGACTCACAACCGAAAGATGTGAAATGGGTTAACGCACTGCCCTCCGAACCCGAACACACAAGTTCGACTCCTGGCAAACTTGCTAACATCAGTGGCGAATCATATCAGAATGGGTACTGGGCCTCCTCTAAGTCGGCTCAGCCTCAAAATGAGTACCTGGCGCCATCTGTAAACATCAGCAACGGGGAGGCAAATGTGACCGGGTGTGGAGCTACCAGGTCGTGTGTCATGCAGGCCCCAAGAGGAATCAGCTAGCAGCACTCGCTGCTAGCTGCGGAGGCTATACGGGTGCCTTAGTCATTTGTATCTCTGCGTGTCCGGTGATCTCTCCAGGTACCTGAGCAGTGATGGCATCGCCCTGAAGCTGCTCCAGCTTGTCCTTGTTGTGAGCCAGGAAGTCCTGCAAGGTGGCGTTGTCAGGCAGAGAGGCGAGCTCCTTATGGCTCAGCTCCATGCCCCGCTGCAACTCCTTAACGTCCGACAGTACGCTGTCCAAGGACACTGGAAGGTCGCACGCACGCCAGAAACAACAACGCAACTCATTTGTAAGCGCTCGCGTCGTCGTGCGCCGTTTAATCTATATTAATGCCTCTTTTAAAAAAAAATTAACAGCTTTTAATTTCTTTTTGAATAATTAACAGACTTTCACCCAAGTCGACGGACTTAAAATACGGATTGCCGGCCAAAATGTGCGAGGCCGAGCCCCCGGCTCCCGGCGGACGGAGCGGATTGGCACCGAGGGCTCATTCCCGTGATCGGTGGGCGCGCAAGACCTGCAGCTGCTTTGTCCAGGAACTGCAGCTCCGCGTGGAAGTTGCCCGCCTCCGGGTACTTGCTGTGGATGACCGACGCTAGGTAATGCAGGAGCGTTTGCTTCCGGTCCATCGACTTCGTCTCGTGCAGCTGCCGGAGAAACATTTCGCCACCGTCGTCATCATCATCATCATCAGCCAAGGTCAATCGACTGCTGCATGAATGCCTCCCTCCAAGATAGAAAGATTTATTCGGCAACAGCAAAACACACGGGAAGCGAACTTGTTGGTAAATTGGCCCTTGTTCAGAACGCAGAGCGTAAATCAGGGCCGTTATAACAATGAGCAATGCTGCCAATGACTAATGCTATAATGCTGCCAATGACTAATGTTATAATGCTGCCAATGACTAATGTTATAATGCTGCCAATGACTAATGTTATAATGCTGCCAATGACTAATGTTATAATGCTGCCAATGACTAATGTTATAATGCTGCCAATGACTAATGTACAGCTGCTTTGTGAATCCACTACTTGGATGAATGCCTCCCCAAGGTGTGTTGGTCACGGGGTTTGTTTGGGTTGCGTGGAGGTGAAACCCTGGGACAGGATCAGATATAACTTCACCATTGACGTTAGCCATAGCCAGGAATCGATTTTGGATGGTCAGGTTCACAAGTGCGGTGCACGGACCGCTGTGCATGTGCTCCGTTAGCTAACACCGGTGGAAAGTGATATCCAAACCCAACCTGCCCAATCTCCCCCCCCCCCTCTTCCCCTGCCATCACCACTTTCACCAACTCACGCTCACCAGCGTGGTGACATACGTTCAAACAACACCTCTTGCTGACCACGACGTAGGAGTGGCCTTCATCCAGCAGTGAATTGACAAGCATCGGTAAAACTACCTTCGACTGGTATACAGGAGGCCGTGGGTTCGATCCCAACCCTGACGCCTCTATGTTTGGAGTTTGCTTGTCTCTCCCCGTGGTCGCGTGGATGCTTTGCTCCGGGTCCTCCGGTTTTACCCTCCACATTAAAAATCAACATCACGCGTTTAGAGTTTTTGACCGCTGTAAATATTTGACTGCTATAAATGTCCACACGATAAGCCACTTTGTTGAGCTATCATGTGTAGCCAGGACGCTTCTGAAAAAGAGCTACGTAGCTCAGTGGGCCTTACCAGGTAAAACATTTTTTTAAAAAAGAGTTCAGTTTATCGTTCAGATTGTTTCTATCCTATTTAAATTATTTAAATTATCATTCAGAGCTTACACACCACTGCGAGTGCATCCCCCTGGACCGTCGCGATTTTGAACGGAGGCAGCAAAAGAAAGACGAAGTTCTACAATCTCGCGCCACGACGCCCGTCCACGAGCGGACCGCACCGAGAGCACCGGCAACTTCGGCCGGCCTCTCGTCTCTGCCGTCCCTCATGCGCGGAAGCGGTGGCGGGGGGTGGGGAGGGGTCAGGCGAGCCATGCTGGGGGAGCTCACCAGGTCGAGGCTCTGCAGCTTGAAGCCGTACGCCGCCCCCCGCTTGCTGCTGTTCATGTAATTCCCAAACGCCAGGATGATCTGTCCATCCGAGCAACGCACACAAAGACAAAGTTGCCCCCGTGGGGCAAGAGCTGTTAGCGAGCGGCACCTATAAGGGCCAGTGAGGCACACGAGGGGGTTGGGTGGCCAGCACCAGTGGCGATGTTTACACACCGCTACGCCAGGTACTCAATTGATGCTGAGTCGACCTAGGGGAGGCCCAGGACCGGTTCAGATATTCGTCACCGGTGTTGCCCGTGAGCGGGAATCGAATTCGGGTCGCCGGGTTCGTAGCGCGCTACCCATTACACGACCGCTCTCCCCACACGCACGCACGCACACAGACACACACGCACGCAGACACATGCGCACGCAGGCACACACACACACAAACACACACAGACACGCAGACACACACGCACGCAGACACACGGGCACGCAGACACACACGCACGCAGACACATGCGCACGCAGACACACACGCACACAAACACACACACACAGACACGCAGACACGCACGCACGCACGCAGACACGCACACACACAGACACGCACGCACGCAGACACACACGCATGCACGCAGACACACACGCACGCACGCAGACACACACGCACGCACGCAGACACACACGCACGCACGCAGACACACACGCACGCAGACACACACGCACGTGAGCTGCTCGCGAGAAGCCGCTTGATGGTGATCATCATCGTCATCATCGTCGTTATCGTCATCATCGTCGTCATCACTTATTCAACAGCTATGGGCACGGCGTGACACCTGAGCAGGACTGCCCGCAGTTACTCTCATTCATGGTAAACCCGACACGACTTGTCTTTTAGCCGTATATCTGCAAACATCTAGGGTGTCACTATTTCAACAACCGTACACGGGTTAAATCAAATAACAAAAGCAGCTCCTTTTTCGTGGCAAACAAACGTCAAATAAAAGTTGGATCTAATTTTCACTTTATATTTATACATTGCGTCTATATATGTAAGTATTTGTGTTGACACTTACTATAGATGCCTCCGTGTAGCCTACATTGACTCATGGGGCAAGTGCTGTTATGGAGCAGATATTCAGGCCATCTCCCCGGTGCTCATGATTTCACACCACATTAAGTACTTATTTCACACTGAGTGGTTTTATAGTCGTCCCAGGGTCAAGCTTCAGATATCACTCACCACGGATGTTAGATGTGGTCAGGAATGGAAATCGAAAACGCTGGGTTTATAAAATAGTGTGTGTGAGTTTGTTGCATATACACATATACATGCAAAGACAAAGATCCCCCATATCATCTTAGCACACTTTTGGGGCAAAAGCTTTTAGCGAGCACCCTATGAAGACTCGCATGGCACACGTGAGGGTGGGTGACCAGCATCACGCCCGGCCGCCTTTGTCTCCCGAGTGGTAATAGCGCTCGGTACTCATTTGAGGCTGAGTCGACCTAGGGGAGGCCCAATACTGGTTCAGATAATCGTCAACCGGTGTTGGCCGTGAGCGGGAATCGAAGTCAAGTAGCCGGGTTGGTAGCCCAGCAACCGCTACACTACCGCTCCCCACACACACATATATATACACACACACATATACACACACAGACAAATGCGTACTTGTGCATGTGACATAAAACTACGTACCTCTAAAATCTTTTTCAACTTCAGTGACGACTTGAGGGAGCGCGACGCGGCAATGATGGAATTCACTTGCTGGAAGAAAAAAACTACAATGAATAACCAATTCATAAAAAAAAATCCGTAAAAGCAAGCGAACAGATTCCTCAACTGATCTGTGTCTATGTTGTGTGTCTCTCTGTGTGTGTCTGTGTTGTCTCTCTCTCTCTGCTTGTGCGTCTGTCTGTGTGTCTCCGTGTCTGTGTTTTGTCCCTCTCTCAAATTTAGTTCTACCTGATAACGGTTGCTTGTGTTGCAATCGAAACGTCGTACTCTATTATTTAATTTATTTTCTTTCTACGTGACTTTACCGAAAGAACCAAAGAGTTATTCCTGCAGTCACGAAAGCTTAAAATCAAGTTTGATTTGAACATTCAACACATGCACGGTGCGGTGCCAATTATCCATCGGTTCTCCCGTGCCAATCATGTAACCTGCACATTCCTACGGTGAGGTTCCAGGTTCCCCCCTACCACCCCCCCCCCTCGTCGATGGCACGACCCATCGATGACTTTCCACAGAACGGTAAGCCAGTCGATGCGTACGGCTACGCGCGTTAACCGTGCGCGATCGATCTCCCGCTCCGGCGGGTTGCGACGAGGATCGACGACCGGTCATGGCTTTTTGCCAGGAGCGTCCCCTCGTCGAGACAGCCTCCACGCAGTCGTAGGAAAAGCTTCCCGGGACATGAAGAGCGTCGCGGATCGTGTCCGCTGTGTAACCAATACACCGCTGACGATGCCCGTATTGTTTCACGGCAGAATTGTGAAGACTGCGACTGTAGAAACGAAGGCCAATTTTCAACTAAAACTCCAGCAGGCACTGACTCAGAGGCCATCGCGAGAGATGATTCAATCAGGAAGCGCAATCTCAACAAGTAGGGCATCGCTCCCCCAGACTTTTAGTGGGGGGGGGGGGGGAGTGAGGGGGGTAGGGGTCCACAGGCTACAGCATCGAAACGTTGCGGTGACAAAAGACGCTCATACAAAACGTGCACAAAAACGCGACCTCTGCACGGTGCTGTTCGTCATCTGGGGAACAGAGGAGGAGGAGGGGGGGCGAGGGGGGGCAGAGGTGGGGGGGGGTTAGGGTGGGGTGAGTGTGGCAACAAGTGGGCTTCATTAGGGGTGGTGGGGGGGGGTAGTGGCGGCCGCCGTACCACAAATGTTAAAATTCACACGAAAAATGTGAACGTTTTAGTTGTATGTAGCGTTGTTCACGTGGGGCGAGGAAGTTGACATCTCGCCAGCGTGGCATCGGCCTAGGGGGATGGGGGGAGGGGGGGGGCAAGGAAGCACGCCAGTGCCCACAGGGGGATGGGGGGGGGGCACCGCCTATCGTGTCGCGGCGAGAACACGCGGGGCGCGACGTGGAAGCCGTCCGGGGGGCCCCCACCGGCGTGAGACGCTGCACGCTCTCCTCGAAGTTGCCCATGAACACGAGCACGGAGAGCCGCTGCGGCAGGCGCGGCACGGCGCTCAGTCGCAGCATGAAGCGGTCCACCTCGGCCAGCTCGGACAGCGGCTTCCCGTCGCGCTCGTACTGCTGCATGCGCAGCACCTCCGCCTCCGAGGGCAGCTGCCGCGTCAGGCACTCGACGAAGTCCAGCGAGAGGCGCGACACCTCGAAGCTGCGTCGCGCGGACACACGCCGAAAAACGAGCGATCGCTCCAGGGTGCGGCAGGTTTCCCGGATTGCGGGAATTCGAAGCCGGGTGAAAGAGCGTCTATTGTGTGAAGTGCTGTGAAGATCCACCAGAAGTCACACGCGAGCCAGAGGGTGGCTGGGTGGCTCGGAGACCAGAGTTCTGAGCTGACACCGCTGAGATCCGGAGTTTGTACAGCGCGACCATCTGTTATTAGGGTTGTGATCTACGCTTAAGTGTAGAGAGTTGAATGTCTCTCAGCCTGGTCACCAATGGCATTTTCCTAAATTAAATTTCTTTAAAAAAAAAACCTTCTTCAAAGAAGAAGGTTCACGTCCAAAACGTCACCCAATATAATTGTTTTCCTTTCAAGGCGATAGTGTTGCGAACCAATGTGATTAGCATTGCTGCTGTTTGTGCTCGCACACCACTGCCAGCGCAGGATCATCGAACAATCAGAAAAATACAAATATATATACCTTCTCATATTTTTCAATTTTTAGAGCGCCTTTCTTTTAATTCGACTCTCGTCTGGAAAGTGCTGTCCCACACCACGTGGACCTAAGATCACTTTCTCAGAGCTCAGAGGTGGCTCTGCGATATTCGCTTCCGTGGGCCATCCCCAACAGGATTGGTTCACACCGCCCTGCGACAGATTAAAATCGATCCTCCACCCATAGCACGAGGAGACAATTGGGTTTAAGGACAACGACGACACAATCACACGTGACCTAAACTGCCACAGGTGGTGGTTACCTTCTCTCGTCCCGAACTGTGCGTAGCCGTGTGAGCGTACATGCGTATGTATGTTTGTGGGGAGAGGTCGTGTAGCGGTGAGCACGCTGTGCTAACGAACCTGGTGACCCGAGTTCGATTCCTGCTGACAGCCAACTCCGGTAACGATTATCTGAACCAGTCCTGGGCCTCCCCTATGTCGACTCAGCCTCAAATGAGGACCTTGGTGCAGTGTGTAAAAACATCGCCATTGGGGAGACAAAGGCGGTCGGGCGTGGTGCTGGCCACCCACCCCCTCGTGTACCGTGCCGGCCTTCATAGGTGCAGCTCGCAAACGGCACTTGCCCCATCAGTTTGTTAAGGCTATACGGGGGATCTTTTTCTTTTGTGTTTGTATGTATGTATGCACTCATAAGCGTGCACGATAACACGTCTTCAGACTTACTGACTTACGTCCACCGCGCAAAACATGAAATCAGCACGTGTACAGGTGCTAGATAGTTACATGTTAGGATGACGAGAGATTGGGGAGGCCTTTACCCAGCTGTGGATTAATCACGGATTAATCCCACGGTGGAAATGTATGTGCGTACGTATGTACTTAGCCAACCGTGCTAATCGGAGGGGGCGGATTGAGGTAACATACTTCGTTGCGGGTAAAAAAAAAAGATGTAGTTTAATTTTTTGTCGGGGCAATATTGCAGGCTTCTCAGCACTGCAATGATCTTCTTTGGTTCTTTCGGTAAAGTCACGTAGAATGAGAATAAGAGCTCTGTCGTCCCGACAGGTTTGTTCCTTTCACCTGAAGAAGGCCACTTGTGTTGTGGCCGAAACGTCGTGAGAATTTTATTGTTTTATTTTATTATTTTATTCTCATTCTACGTGGTGACTTTACCGAAAGAACCAAAGAAGATGAATCCTTGCAGTCACGAGAGCTTTAAATCGAAATACTGCAATGATGTTAATTCCTTCTGCAACCATTACGTTGTCAGAACGCGCAGTACTTTTCGAAACGCGAGCGCGCTGCTTTGGGGGGGGGGGGCGGGGGGGGGTTGTGGGTATGTACATATACGTCGAACTTCTTTCGCGCCGTACGTAGCCAACCGTGCGAATCGGAGGTGCGCGCGTGTGCGGTGTGCGGCGACACCCCCCACACACCCCCTCCCCCCTACCCTTCGATGGCCGTGAGGATGTCCTCGGTGGGCATCCCCGCACGGCGCAGCGTGATAGACACGTTGCGGGCGCGGTTCGCCTCCATGAAGCTGACGCTTGAGCTGGGGGCCTTGGCCACGGGCTTGGCGCGGCCGGCCGAGCCGCCGCCGCCGCCGGCCGCCGCGCTCGGGCCGCCACCCTGCGCCTTCGTCTTGAACAGCTCCTCGAACTCGCCCACGTTCAGCTCCTGAGAGCGAGCCACGTGGGGGAGGGGGGGGTGGTGAGGGAGGCAATTTGACGCCTCTTTGCCTGCAATGTGGCGGCGCCTCGTTAGCGTCGGAAATTGCGAATTTTGAATTTCACCGCTGCGGATGTTCATCTGCGAATGTTTCACTTTGCACTTTTATAAATATAAAAACAAAAAAAACTTTACACCTTTGTCATTGATACTGCCTAGGGACAGAGAAAAAATACACATTAGGCTACATCCATGATGTCATGCCCATTATGCCATCCCTTCAGGGGAGAGCAGCGCAATTGACTAAAACACGAGGAAGCTGACGAGATCTTTTCGTTTGTGCACCCACTGCCAGCGCAGTCTGCGTGCGTTTATTTATTTCAAGCCATTTGCACCGAGAGCTCTGAGGCCACGGCCGTCAGTCAGCCTGCCTGCCGGGGTTAGAATCGCTCATCGCATAACCACCCTGGCTTGCCCCCTGCCGGCCTGGCACCGGCAAGGAATGAACGAGGCGTCGGGCGCCCACACTCAGACGTGGCAGGGAGAGACGTGGCAGGGAGAGACGGGGCAGGGTGCCCACACTCACACGGGGCAGGGAGAGACGGGGCATGGTGCCAACACACTCACACGTGGCAGGGAGAGACGGGGCATGGTGCCCACACACTCACACGTGGCAGGGAGAGACGGGGCAGGGTGCCCACACTCACCCCGAGCACCTTCTCGTCCTCGAGCTCGTGGAAGATGGTGCCGTCTACTTGGCTACTCTGCAGAGCCACCCAGTTGAAGGCCTGCATGCGCATCTTGGTGACGATGGGCTTTTTCATCTTGTATCCTGCGACCGCAGCGAAAATAATATATAAATTAAGGAACTTGCCATGGGAGTGGTGGATCTATAAGTCGTCTGCCAAGTGGCAGATGTTTGGCCCTATCTTCCGTCATCTTGTCTGATCCTTTTTCGCTTCAATAAACGGACCACCTTTTACTGCAAGTCGTCGAGAAGAACGGAAACGTTTCTGCTCCTTGGCCCTTTTTTTTGCCCAACATCACGAATCTTTCCAGAACTTCACGAAGCGTCCACCTCTGAGAATGTGCTCAATCAAAGACGCCGCCTAATAGCAGAACATTACGAAGGGGGATAAGAATGTCTGCGGTGGCCCTTCTGCAGAGCGCATGTGTGCGGAATGATATTCATCTGAGAACGCGTCAAAACCGTACGTCGAAACCGGTCCATAGCTTGGCTTGTGTTTGAATCAATGCCGCTGAAACTTCACTGTGCAGCTGATGGGTTGTGAAATATATATATTTTTATTTTTTTTAGTTTTACGTGTAGAGACGGGAATGTCAGGAAGACAAGTTGTCTTGTTCTTTATTTTGATATTAGTATTCTCCACAACGACGCGAACGATTATTTTTTAAAAAGAAAGGTTATTCCTTCCTAACCGTTCAACCGATGGTATTATATTTTAGTGCGTTTAACGACCACGTTAACGGTGACGGTTGATATAATGTATTTATTTATTATTTGGCACCAGATCCACCCCCGCCGCCCCCTTCCTACAGGTGACGCGACCCGAACGTCACCGTCGGCTTTTGGTTCATCAACAATTCAGTCGTGTAGATTTTTTTTGAAAAAAAAAACTGACTTCAAAAACTAAATCAACGTGCCCTATCCCTCGCGTGTATTTAGACAGACGAGCTTTAGCCCTCATGACATGAGACGGTATCAATTCGAGAATGAATAATTTCAGCGGGTCGGATTAGCCCAAAAAAAAAACGTCACTGTGTAAGTATCAGGTGTGACTACATCGGCTCCTTCGGAGGTAGTCGGTGTTTCATTACGCAGGAGACATTATTTAAATTGTGCGGTGCATTGTTGCGGCTAATTGGTGGGTATGGCTCTCCTTTATTCCATCTCCTGAGTTCAATTAATCTTCACCAGCTCGATCAAGCGGCAAGGGGGACACGGATGGAGCCAGCGTGATTGTTTCAGTCTTACTGTTGTGACCGTTAATATCAAAGGGCATCGATAAGTCAATGGGCTGGAGCAGAAATTTGTCACACCTAATGGAGCAAAATTTTGATCGTAACCGATTGATTTAAACTAAAATACCCCCCCCCCCTCCGCCTCAAATCACTGCACCTGAAATGAGTTAAATGATGACGTCACCCTGCTGCTCTATTTAAGACCGGGAGCAAGCGAGGGCTTTACCATTCTGGCGAATTGCCCGATGATGCTGGATGTAATTACCAGCGAAACGTCGTACTCAAACTGTAAATGTTGTGGATTCACTCTTCAACACACCGGTGGGCTAAAGTAGTCAATTATTTGTCTTTTGTCAACGTGACACTTTTTTTGCTGATTGGCCATGTCGGGTGGTGGAGGGTTACGACACATTTATAAATAACGCGATCTAACCCAAAAACCTTTATTATGAATACAACTTTTTTTATTTTACTACGTAAGGCCCACTGAACTATATCTATCTCGTTTTTCAGAAGCAAGCTCGCCACAAATGATAGCTCGACTAAGTGGTTTATAGTAATAGTGAAGTGGTTTATCGTGTGGAAATGCATTGCAGTCAAATTCTTCAAATGCATGTTTCTAAACGTGGAGGGAAAAACCGGAGGAACCGGCGAAAGTTCCACACGACCACGGGGAGAACATAACATCCACACTCCAAATATACAGGCGTCAGGGTCGGGATCGAACCTATCATCTCCTGCATGCCAGACGAGGTAGTTAACATCTCGCCACCGGCCATTAGGAGTGCATTACTTGATAACCCTTCTCGCTTCAAATGGTTGTCCCGTAATTCGCTGTTGCTGCCAATATAATGAAATTGTAACTCGCTAGAGCTATGCCGCCTCAGGTGGTACCGACAAGTGAAGTGTCTGGGCACATGGACAAAACTACTCAGACTCCCGGCCACACGTCTCCAGATGACGAACGTGAAGCCTGCCAACACTTGCCACGGAAATACATTTATGGATAGCTTGCGTAACCCAGAAACTACCACGTCTCCAAAATGTATATGCATATTAGCTTCATTTATTATTTTTCCAGACAATGTATGGACATTAAGAGAGACACTACACTGCAATTGAAATAATATTAGTTACCCAACAAGGCTTCACTGAGTGAATACTCTTTTTTAAAAAGGGTTCTGCACTAGGCTCTTTGGGAGGTAACAACGGTGCCTGGAGGAAACCCATGGATACGAAGGCACAACACTGAAACAGTCATACGTGCAGATCAGCAACCGCCTTGCTGTACTGCTATCTACTGGAAATATTTTGCAGACCTGCAGACAAGGTGGTAAGTGCGTTGTGCCTACTTTGATCACTGAACGATCCAGCAAACCGACTTTTGACTTGATGACTCACTACATTTTGGAGTGACGGTTTAACCCAGGTATTGGTTTGTTGTTTTTACAATGTGGTGAATGCAGAAACTCCAGTGCCTTGCAGGAGTCACGTGAACCAATTACATACAACGGACACAAAATTGAATTGAATCCAACCAACTGTCACGCACACGATTCGACGCGTGTATTGGGAACAGAAAGAATAAAAATAACAACACAACCATTATAGTACAGAGGGCTTCACAGCAGCTGGAGCTATCCGGGGCTGATACTGGAGGTGGGGGGGGGGGGTGGTAGCCCCCAGCAAATATTCCACAACAAAATAAATGGTGAACGTGAGAATCGATTTTAATTGATTAAGCGGCGCATCACTAATTGGTGATTTCTGAAGGTGTGCCCCCCCCCCTCCAGGTCGGGTACACAGAGCGGAGGTCGCGGGTGCGCTGATTGGCCGGCGTTGGGGGCGATTTTCTGACCTGCAGCAGCGTTGCCTGTTCCCTGTGGCAGAGCTCCGCCTGGTGGAGGCGGCGGCGGCGGCGGAGGGGGAATGCTGCCGCCTGGTGGAGGAGGCGGAGGAGGAGGTGGAGGAATGCCTTGTCCCGATGGAGGAGGTGGGGGCGGTGGAGGAGGAGGAGGTGGCGGTGGGGGTGCCACAGACCCTCCTGGGAGAGGTGGTGCTGGAGGTGCAGGAGGAGGCGCCACTGGGCGACACAATGGAGGAGCATGCGGGCCTCCTTGAGGACGTGGAGGTGATTCATCTGCGACAGATGGCCGACCGGGTTCAAGCAGAGAAAATAAAACCACAGCACAGCGGGGATGTGCAGGACAATACGATCACCCGCAGCAATCTCGTGAATCATGCCTATCAATATTGAAACAATGGTGTACAATCTTATAATTTCTTAAGTGGAATTGTATCGCGATCGTCCCGTTGTCAGTCGGTCGATCGCAGTGTAGTCATTTATCTGCATCTACATCAGCAGCCAAAACGACGGAAGAACGTTATGGTGGGCTCGCACACGAGCCCAAAACTACCTTCTGGGTGAGAGTTCGAGAGCTCTTGGTCCACCAGAGAGCAGGTGAGGTGAGGCAGTCCCGGCTGGGTGCCACCTCCCATGCCCCCCGTTGAGTCTGACGCGGGCAGTGACTTCTCGTCTGCGTTTCTGGTGGCCGGGACCACCACCATCTGGGCCTGCAACTTCTGGCTTCGCGACACCTCCAGCTGCAGGGTCGTGTCTTTCAGGAGGCTCTCCAGCTCATGGATGCGGCTGCTGGCATCCCTGTACAGCCCCTTCCGACCGACCGACCGACCGACGCATTCACAGTGAAATTCCAAATTTCAACCAACGCACGACATAGGGCCTAAGATTACCCTTTGTCCAGGGGAGATCATCATGAAATGATATGAACGTACGTTGAACTTCTTTAGCACCGTACGTAGCCAACCGTATTCATCGGGGGAATTCAAAAGTACTTTCGAAACGAGTTGCACCTTTTCCTAATACCTAAAGGGGTGGATTTATGCATATCACAAAATTGGGCATAGAGTGAGACCTATGCACCCGATCTAATAACAACTCGCAATCTAAGCAGGCTTGAGCCTTGAAGGTGCCTGGATGGGCAATCACCACTAACAGCCTGTCATAGGCCTGCGGGGCTACGTGGTGGGTAGGAGAGGGCGATGCAGCAAAATCAACAGCTGTACATTACTTCTATTCCCCTACAGTTGTGCCAGCCGCCTTCACCGACTCGCACCCTTCAACGTGGTGAAACTTGGTCCAACACAGATACAGGGGCCACAAAGGCAGGATGGGGAGGCCCTCGTACGGCAGCAGATTCACGAAGGCGCTGCCGCTGTTAGCCATCACCATCGCCGCGAGCCGAGGCGGGCGCCGTATTTTGGCTCACCTCGATGCTATTGAGCGCGCTGGCACCGTGCATCAGCTGTTTCTCCAGCTCTGCTATCCTGGCCATAGCCTCGAGCTCCTTCTCCTCCATGTGCCGCGTCACCTGCGGCGCAAACGTCACAATGGCGGGGGGGGGGGGGCTCAGTCGGTCGGATCCTCGCTGCGGTACACCCGGTGGGGAGAATGGCGAGTGAACGGCGAGTGAATGATGGGTGAGTGGCGAGTGAAGGGCGAGTGAACGATGGGTGAACGGCAGGTAAACGGCGAGTGAACGGCGAGTGAACAGCGGGCGAGCGGCAGGTGAACGGCGAGTGAACGGCGAGTGAACGGCAGGCAAGCGGCAGGTGAATGGCGAGTGAACGGCGAGTGAACGGCGGGCGAACGGCAGGCGAACGGCAGGTGAACAACTGAGCGTGGCGTACGCTGGCGATCTGGTCCTCCAGGCTGTCCACGTGCTCCAGGGCGGCGGTGCGTGTCTCGGCGTCCTCCAGCAGGGCGCCCACGTCGAACACGTTGTCCAGGTACGCTTGGATCTGCATCAGCAGCCGCTCGCTCTCCGTCTCCTTCAGGCTCTGCGGGGTGCACGCCGGGCACACGCGGCGATCGTGAGCTCGGTGCGACACGCGGCGATCGTGAGCGCCGTGCGACATCCGGTCCACGCCCGGGGGAAACGGCCGCGTTCAACTAAATTCTAAATTGAGAGCAGCCAAATACTCTGAAGGCGTCGATGTTGAGTCTAAATGTGGAGGAACAAACCGGAGGACCCAGAGAAAAATCCACGGAGAGAACACAGAAACTCCAAATATACAGGGGTTAAGATCGAATCCGCGACCTCCTGTATACCAGGCGAGGTAGTTAACATCTCGCAACCATGGCGCATAAGACGGTGAGGCTCTCGACGTGTTCAATGTTGTTCACAGCGACGAGCAGCTTGGAGGGTGGGCGGCGGGGGAGGTCGAGGGGTCACGCCCGCGGGAAACCTCAAAATGAGAATCATAATATTTATGTCTTCATACTGGAGGAATCCGATGAGCTACACATCTTTCTTTTTCACGGGTGTCCACTAGACCTGCCTCGAGGACGCCGTCCAGGCCCAGCTCGGTGAACTCGTACTGCAGGTGGACGCGCAGGTTCATGTCCTCCACGGAGTGCACCACGATGTTGATGAACTGCATGCAGGCCACCTGGCGGCAGGAGGAGGAGGCACCATCCATCACTCGCACACTAAAACGCGGGCGCGCACACACAGCAGCACTCCGGTGTGTGTCCCCACGTATAAACTATTTTAAACTGCCAACTATTTTGGTTTTTTTACACAGGTATTGCCCGCTGAGCTACGTAGCTGTTTTTTTCAGAATCACGCAAATGATAGCGCAACGAATTGGCTTATCGCGTGGAATTTATATGAGCCAAATACTCTAAACCAGTGGTTCTTAACCTGGGGTGCATGCATCCCCTGGAGATGCGAGATGCCCTTTCTGGAGGTGCGATACATGGCCAGATATTTTTAGAAGGGTCATCATCGAACACACAAATTATGCGCTGATACGTAAGTGCAACCACGTTGTTTCATCAAATCCTCTATGTATTTACTAACATGATAAAACAAATTACGATTGAGAACCAAAGGTGAGCAAGGCTGCAGTAAATATTAAGAACCACTGCTCTAGACGCGTGGATGTTGATTCTGAGTGTGGAGGCAAAAATCCGGAGGACCCGTAGAAAAATCCACGTAATCACGGGGAGAGCATGCAAACTCCAAATATACAAGCGTCAGGGTCGGGATCGAACCCATGTCCCCCTGTGTACAAGGCCAAGGTAGTTAACATTTCCCCACCGTGGCGCCGTAGAGGTACAGGGGAGGGCTCAATCCGTCTGCCTGTTGGCCTTCCACACCGATGCCGTCACCCCGGCATTTTGTTCAAGCGAGCAAAAATCACTGAGGTGGTCACAACCTGCCGGGTCTCGTCGGCCGAGTCAGCCGCGTTAAACGGACGCTGCCGGATTAGCGGACGTTGCTGGCGAGGGAACTCCGTGCGCTCGCAAGCAGCTGAATAGAAATGCTTTGACCGGGAATGTTCTCGGTACAAGAAGCCTGGGAAGACAACGATTTTGTATACGTAGCAATTGTGAGCGAACGGATGCGACTGGCAGGCGTATTCGATGCAAAGTGCTTGAGTAGATATCGTGGACAGAGATGAATAGAAGGGCCATGATCATCGACGTCTTTGAAAAAGGGCATTGCATATACAGTGAGGGAAAAAAGTATTTGATCCCCTGCTGATTTTGTACGTTTGCCCACTGACAAAGAAATGATCAGTCTATAATTTTAATGGTAGGTTTATTTGAACAGTGAGAGACAGAATAACAACAATAAAATCCAGAAAAACGCTTGTCAAAAATGTTATAAATTGATTTTCATTTTAATGAGGGAAATAAGTATTTGAAGGAAGATTTCTGGCTCCCAGGTGTATTTTATACAGGTAACGAGCTGAGATTAGGAGCACACTCTTAAAAGGAGTGCTCCTAATCTCAGCTTGTTACCTGTATAAAAGACACCTGTCCACAGAAGCAATCAATCAATCAGATTCCAAACTCTCCACCATGGCCAAGACCAAAGAGCACTCCAAGGATGTCAGAGACAAAATTGTAGACCTACACAAGGCTGGAATAGGCTACAAGACCATTGCCAAGCAGCTTGATGAGAAGGTGACAACAGTTGGTGCGATTATTCGCAAATGGAAGAAACACAAAAGAACTGTCATTCTCCCTCGGCCTGGGCCTCCATGCAAGATCTTACCTCGTGGAGTTCCAATGATCATGAGAACGGTGAGGAATCAGCCCAGAACTACACGGGAGGATCTTGTCAATGATTTCAAGGCAGCTGGGACCATAGTCACCAAGAAAACAATTGATTTCACACTACGCCGTGAAATACTGAAATCCTGCAGCGCCCGCAAGGTCCCCCTGCTCAAGAAAGCACATATACATGCCAAGTCTGAAGTTTGCCAATGAACATCTGAATGATTCAGAGGATAACTGGGTGAAAGTGTTGTGGTCAGATGAGACCAAAATGGAGCTCTTTGGCATCAACTCAACTCGCTGTGTTTGGAGGAGGAGGAATGCTGCCTATGACCCCAAGAACACCATCCCCACCGTCAAACATGAGGTGGAAACATTATGCTTTGGGGGTGTTTTTCTGCTAAGGGGACAGGACAACTTCACCGCATCAAAGGGACGATGGACGGGGCCATGTACCGTCAAATCTTGGGTGAGAACCTCCTTCCCTCAGCCAGGGCATTGAAAATGGGTCGTGGATGAGTATTCCAGCATGACAATGACCCAAAACACACGGCCAAGGCAACAAAGGAGTGGCTCAACACGAAGCACATTAAGGTCCTGGAGTGGCCTAGCCAGTCTCCAGACCTTAATCCCATAGAAAATCTGTGGAGGGAGCTGAAGGTTCGAGTTGCCAAACGTCAGCCTCGAAACCTTAATGACTTGGAGAAGATCTGCAAAGAGGAGTGGGACAAAATCCCTCCTGAGATGTGTGCAAACCTGGTGGCCAACTACAAGAAACGTCTGACCTCTGTGATTGCCAACAAGGGTTTTGCCACCAAGTACTAAGTCATGTTTTGCAGAGGGCTCAAATACTTATTACCCTCATTAAAATGCCAATCAATTTATAACATTTTGACATGCGTTTTTCTGGATTTTATTGTTGTTATTCTGTCTCTCACTGTTCAAATAAACCTACCATTAAAATTATAGACTGATCATTTCTTTGTCAGTGGGCAAACGTACAAAATCAGCAGGGGATCAAATACCTTTTTTCTCTCACTGTAAAGAGAAAGAGAGAGAGATGTTTATCGCCAAAATACAGCGTCAATGAATTAGAAGGGATGGGACATTGACTTTTTTTTATTAGATTCGCAGCGAAGATTTTACCATGAAATCAATGTTGTTGTCCTCCGTTCCAAAGTATTCCATGAGCCTCTCGAAGCGATTCTTCTCTCCACACGACTGTTTAGAAAATACACAATCGTCATCATCGCCATTATCACCGTCACCGTCATCACCACCATCATCGTAATCATCATCACTATTATCCACCGCTCTTGAAGCATGTACGTTTGTACAAAAGCCATGGCCTGCCGCGATCATCATCATAATGAAAAGCAGTTGAATAGTTTGTACGTATGTTGAACATCTTGGCACCGTGCGAAGCCAAGCGTGAAAACGCGAGATGCGGGGGAAGGACAACAAACTGCACACAAAACGGAGTTCTAAGTCAATGAGTTTTCGATCTAAATTTAAAAGTGCAAAGCTCCGGTGGCTTCCTAATATAGGAAGGAAGAGCGTTCCAGACGGCCACAGGGGCGCCGATCCTCAGCCTGCCTCTCAAAGGCTCCTCGCTGCTTCCTTCACCTCCTTGAAGTTGCTGAAGGCGGCGAGGATCTTGCTGTGACCTCCCAGGACGAGGCAGACAGCCGCCAGGAGCTCCAGCACCAGGGCCTTCGTCCTGCGGGGTGACAGCGCCGACAGCTCCAGAGAGAGTGGGGCACGAGGGGACTGATGCACACCCAGCCGCTGCCTCTCGATGTTCACCGATTGTTGTTCCGCGACTGCTTCTTTCAGTGCTCGGCTACGGTTTGTGAATGTGGTCGCGTAACCGTTTTGAGTCTGCACCGAGGGGTGGGTGAATCGTAGCCGAAGCTCGCGGAAGATCAACGCGCCTGGGACGGGAGCGGCGTCTGCCTTTGCTGAAGCAAGAGCAAGCTGCTGCATATTCTTCGGGTTTTTCGGTAAAGTCACGAGGATAGGTTCAAAGAGAATTACCAAAAAAACTACGACGTTTCGATCGCAAAACAAGCTTGTGTTGCGATCAAAACGTCATAGTTTTTTTTTGTTATTTTCTTTGTTATTTTCTTTGAACCTATCGACGTGACTTTACCGAAAGATCCAAGGAATATGAATTCCTGCAGTCAGAGAGAGCTTCAAGTCAAGATTTAAGCTGCTGCAGTTAGACTCGGTTGCATCACGCAAACAACAGCTGAAGTATCACATGCGACCACTTTCATCGCGCGTGATAATTCATCGTCAGCAGCAGTGGGTTCAGATTAAAACAAATGTTGAGAACGCCACGACATGGCATGATCACGTATGTATGCACGTATGTTGAACTTCTTTCGCGTCGTACGTAGCCAACCTTGCTAATTGGAGGTGCGGAGGAAAGACAACAAACGAAACACAAAAAGCAGTTACATGGAAATGGCTTTTCTATTTAGTTTGAAAGTGCATAGCCCCAGTGGTTTCCTAATATCGGAAGAGCATTCCAGATGGCTTGCACAAGCGCTGATAAAGCCTAGACAGTAGCGCGGCATCGTGAGGCCTTAAAGAAAAACGAGCCGTCTGCCTTCTGTCACACAATCATGATGCGGTGATATGAAACTCTTAAGAGCAAAGTTTTTGTTTACGTGAGTTGCGTTTTTTTCTCTTCTTCCCAGTCGGCCGCTGCCAACGAAGGCTGCAGGACAAACGCGCGTGGCCGGCTGCCGAGTTGTGTTTGGCAGCCAAGAGGTTATCTTTGGGTTTTAAAAACAAAACTAAATCGAAGCACATCACCGGTGGTGCGAGTCCGCTCCTCACCTGGGACTCCTGTTGTTGAGGCTCAGCGTGATCTCGTTGACACAGCTTGGGTGCGACATCACCAGGTTGAAGCCAGACTGCAAATAAACGAAAACAAAGTCAGTCAACTCGCTGACCGTGTTTTGGGACTTGGGCGCAAATTGTTAGGGGGCGGGGGGGGGGGGTGATAAATAATCAGTGGTAGTTGGATCTGACAGCTCATTCAGATGACCTCTGTGAATAAGCAAAGTATCTCAAATAAATCACACTATGGACATATTTTCCAGAAAGTGTCACAATGCGAATGTGGATTTTTGTTTTGTTTTACCTACCACTGTCTCAGAGCTACCGGCGAAGATGAAAGCCACCCCCATACACATTTGGCCAGGGAGAATAACATATATATTAACTTTTTGTACATATAAAAGATACGCAGTTGACATCATTTGACAGATTTTGTGATAATTGTCAGCCGTTTTGTCAGTCCACCGCTGAATAAATGTCTCCCCCATGCCTTTCAGCCACGGGGTTTGCTTGAACATTCTTCGCGAATTCAGAAGCTTTATTTATCCTGGAGAAATCCGATGAGCTATGAAGCTCTTTTTCACACATGTCCAGTACTCTACACCAATGGCCAATGCAAGATGGTTGCAGGGGTAGGGTCCAACACCGGTTCAGACATCGCTCGCCGCTCACGTTAGCCGTGGCCAGGAATCAAACTTGGGTCTCTGGGTCCGTAGCACAGTGAGCGAACCACGGCGTCGACACTCCACCCCTAATGTGACGGGATAGTCAAGCTTTCGCGCAAAAGGCGGTTCTCACCAGCACGTGATGCTTTGGTGTTTTCTGCTTTTCGGTGGAACATTTGTTCTTACCAACCTATGAATCGGGCCCTTAAGTGTTTTGCAAGGGGGGTGCATGTCGTGATGGAGCGAGCACCTGTGCTTGGGGTGGGCCCCAGCACTTGCCTGGTAGTTCATGATGGCACGCAGGCACATGATGCACACGTGGACGTCATCCTGGCTCACGGCCTTTTGGTTGCGGAAGGTCCACCGGCGGTTGAGCGTGTTGTGCCTGGCGGTGAGAGTTGCAAGTCAATCACAGCAAGCTGCACGTTGCGCGTGCAAAGGCGGCGGGGGTGGTGGTGGGGGAGGGGGGGTGATGAGTCGTCACTTTATTCCCTGCGGCACCGTCCTAGGTGCTCTGTTATTCTTAACCGTGACTTTAATGCCACTGGAGTCACGCATGTTCAGCACCCTGGTACAGAATCAAGAGTTTGTTTTTTATTTATCTTGGTGAAATACCATGAGCTTTTTCACAGATGTCCAGTAGGGGCCGGTCAGAAAGTTACAACAACAATACAAAAACACGATAGCTACTTACAACCCTGGCCCCAACTTAAAAAAAAACTTACAGATGCAAGGCTACATCCCATTGTTCTCATCTCCTGTTTGGTCACCAGGAGGCAACGGTGGATGAAAACTCCAAATGTGTAAGCATGCATTTCTGTAAAGCTGTGTGTGCCTGTGTGTTCGCGAGCTTGTGAGGAGCGGTAGTGTAGTGGTTAGCGCGCTGCACCACAAACTCAGCAACCTGAGTTCGAACCCCGCTCACGGTCAACAGCGACGATTATTTGAACCAGACGTGGGCCTCCCAAAGGTTGACTCAGCCTCAAATGAGTGCCTGGTGCGATCTGTAAACATCACCATTTTGGAGCCAAAGGTGCTGGCCACCCACCCCCTCGTGTGCCGTGCCGGCTTATGTAGGGGATATATTTGTCTTCTGTATGCTTCGCTCAAGTCTATGATACGCTATTGGAAATTTTAGGGCAACTGTCGACAGGAATCATGACTGACAAACGTGGATAAATCCGCTCAGATCAGGGACAGGTCACATAACAACCCGAGGTATGTGCTTTGTCGGTCAATCACTGTTTTTCAAAGTACACTTCTCAACAAATCATCTACAGCGTAGACTGAGAACTCCACCGGCTCTACGCCACTGCCCGCACAAAAACACCAAAGTTTCTCAGGGTAAAAACAAATAATTACCAGCAATAACTGCCAGCGATGACTGCCCTAAAATAGGCCTCGTTGGCCCTCGCCGTAAGATCGTGCTACGTTGTGAGCAACCCGCACTCAGTCCCGGCTCATCCACCGCAGCGAGCAGCGAGAGGCTTGCTACCGGTTGCAGTTTGGCATCCCGAGATAATTAACCGACGTCGCAGCACACGGACGTCAGTTCTGGCGAGACAACGCGAGCCAGGCGCCCTACTGGGTCCGAGCCCCGGTGCCAGTGTCAGCGCTCTCGCGGCCTCTCCGCGGGGTGACCGCAGTACCGCAGCAGCAGTTGCTTGGCCGCGCGGGACACGCTGCTGGCGGCGGAGGTGAGGCCGCCGCCGCTGGATTCGTGCTCCGCGTCCTCGTCGACGGCGCCGTCCAGCGACTTCTGCCTCTCGGCCATCGACGGCGTCGCGCCGCTGTCCGTGGTGGCCGCGGCGGCATCGTCGTAGCTACAAAATGTTGGAACGACGAGAGAGGCGGTGGGGAGGAACGGCGGGACACGTGTGCGGGGAGACTCCGGCGCAAGAGACGCGGGGACTCAACACCTATGGTGGTTGCACGGATGGTCGACTGAAATTACCTTCGGCGGTCTTGTACCCTGCCAAGGTGGCGGGGATGGGGGGGGGGTAGAAGCAATAAGTTGCGCCGCGTCCTCGCTAAGCCCCCCCCGGACGCGGCGGGGGGGGGGGGCTTAGCGGGAGAATGACGCGGGCCGATGCGAAGCAGTGATCGTTGTCAATTAGAGAGAGGAAGAATTCCGACGACTGACGGAATAAAATGAGAGAGAGAGAGAAAAGGTGTCGTCGGCCGGGCATACGGTGGAGCATGCGAGCGCACAGACGACGCGCATCTGGAGGCCTCGAACGGGCTGGCGATTACGTGCAGGCATCGCCCGTTCGCTCCCTCCTGATGCGCGCACGTTCACGGCAACGGCACAAAGAGAACGTCCAGAGCACGCCGTGCGGTGGACTTCGGCCTTGTCCCGGAGATCCAGCAAAGAAACGCAGAGAAGTGAAAAAAAAATGTATGATCTATGATCTATGCCGCTTGTCATAGGAGACTAAAATAGCAAAGATAAATATCATCGGCCGAAAGAGGAAACGAACACAAGAGGATGTCACCAGCTGAAGTCGTCGATGTCATCATCAACATCGCCAGCTGATGATCATCGCTCCAAAGATGGAGAAATGAAAGCCGCTCGTGGAATCGGCCGTGCCTGCCAACGAGACGGTCCGGGCAGCCCTTCATCCAGCAGTGGATAAATCACGGATTAATGAAAAGAGCGAGCGCTGCTAACTTAGAAGCAAGGCACAATAAGAAGAGCAACCCTGTGGTTAGATGTTGTGTACTTAGCAATGCTGTGCGTATGCGCTGCGTGGTTTGGAGTGCATCCAGCCAGGTGGCTCAGCGGTAGAGCAAGCGGCTCACGATCAGAAAATCGCGAGTTCAAATCATCCCGGTTGGGGTCGATCAATTGCGTATCACTTGGTGGAGAAGTCAACGGTGGTTGTCTTATAGATGACCTCCACCCCGCTGTAGGATGTGGAACTTAACCAATGGCTCGGGGCTGTAGATGGGAGGTGAGCACTGCTTCAATGCTCATTTGGAGCAGGCAGCCACTTTTGCATGGTCAGGATATGGGTTTGCAAAGCGTTGAAGACGTGGTTATGGGGTCCGCGAAGTGGAGCGTTGAGAGAAGGAGGAGGAGGTGTAAAGAACGAGCTTCCGTTAAACAAACAAAACCTAGTAACTCACGTGCCGGAGCTCTGCGTGTGGCACAGGTAATCCACGAGCACGTCCAGTCCCCGGTTCTCCTCGTTCAGAAACTCCCTCACCCACCTGGGCAAGAAGAGAGGGGTAGGGGGCCCCGCGCGGCGCGGTGTGAACGCACGACAGGGGGACAACCGCGGCTCGCGCGCGTAAGAGTCTCGCTCTCGGACAACGTCAAGGAGACGCGAGTCACGTGCACTGAGGATGGAGAACCGCTGGGTGTTCTCTGGATAGTCCAGTTGCTACCCCACAGGTGACATTCACTCGGTGGGGAATTGACGAAACATCCTAACGAAGGGTCGATCTGGAAGAAAAAAAAACATATCTTTTTGAGGCTTTATTGTAGTAAAGATTATCATAATAACGATAATGATAATTGGAAGCGCAAAAGCCAGGAGGTGTGATGAGTCTGTGTGTTTGCTCGGTAGATTAAATTTGACTGGATAATAAATGTTGTGAAATTGCTTTTGATTGTTTTGTTGTACGGCAAAATAAGCACGGTGTTCCTTATTGCGGTGTGATTAGATGAGAGATTAAACACATGTGTAGGCAGTAATTAAATGAAAATAAGAAAAGCACCTAAATAAATAAGCAAGCAATACGGGAAGGATGCGCATTGTCTGCTAATTTATTTAATAATAAATCACTTTCCTTACGCTATTGGTCATGAATTTTAATTTGCTCACTAAAATAATACTCTTCCGTTTACTATTGTGCGTGGGTTTTCAGTTCCAAAATCTCAGTAGGTTATTTACAAGATAGACAAGCAGACGACACATCTGCTGCCCATATCCATCCCTCCACACGTAAAAAACCGATTGCATCATCCCGCGGCCTTCTGGAAGAGATTATTTTTTTTATTTAGATTATTTAAACACATCACATCGGCTACACGGCATTCTGCGAGTTATTTAATTATACATTTATATTTTTAAAAACACATTCCATCGGCCACACAGCCTTCTGGGAGACATTGACCTGCTCTTGTTGTTTTTATTATTATTATTATTATTGTAAGATATTTTCTTCATCACGGATGACCGCGGCACGTGTACGCAGAACGACGAGTGGGTGCGAGCGGGACGTGGCCGAGTGGCCTCCAACTCGGCACGAGCCACTCACCCAATGTGGTTCGTGCGCAGAGAGATTTCGATCTCGCGCAACACCTGCGTCGACTCTTGCACTCGCCTCTTGAACTGCAACGAGAAAACCCATCGGCACATTCACCGCACTGTACGCACGTGCGTATGTTGAACTTCATTCGCGCCGTACGTGGCCAACCGCGCTAATCGGAGGTGCGTACGCGCGCACACAGGTTGTACATCGCGCGCACATGAGTGTGTATTCACGTGGGCAGCCTGTGTTTGCGTCAGTCCACTAGTGGACGAGGGCTTTCCTGCCCCTTGTGGGTCGAGAGGGAAACTTAACCAAACTTCACCACGCGATGCGAACTGCTGCTGTGTCACAAACATTGCGCAAGTTGGGTCTACGTCAAGTTGACGCAGAGCTTGCGTGTCTGTTGAGCGGTGTTCATCTCCGTTGGTGATGCTGAGCCGGTGGTGTTCACGTGACGGGGGGGGGGGGGGTCAGCGTCCCAATAGAACAGCGACGATTGAATCCACGCAAAGCGATTCGTATTTTATTGACCCCCGAAGTGTTGTTAATCGGTAAAAAGACCCTCGACTTGGAACCAAACTCACAACCGTACAATGGTGAGTCAAGCCGCTCTGCTTTTGCAGCGCCTGGATTGATATGCATTTGAATTAAAAAGAAAGTAGATATTTTTGTTGTATCACTCAGAGGTGGTAAAAAAAAAAACAATCCCATTGCTTTTGAGCATCTGGTCATCGTTGTTGGACGGCACCTCGGAGAGCAGGGATTACAACAATAATATTGCACAGCGCACATGGTTGCCAACCTGTGGTCTGCGGAACCGGTGAACAAATCTGTAAACGACGAGGGAAGCCCATCGTCGTGAAACCATGAACAACAAACAAACAACAACGATGTGCTAACGTGTGTACAAAGCACTCAGCCTTTGTGCACACTGAAACACCACCGAGCCCTTTTCTTAAAAGCAGCTCCTGAAGAAGTGCATCGTTGTCCTGTCGTGCTACGCCACCGTCAAAGGGCATTTTCAGCAAAACGTGGCCGACTGACGCGACCGCCGGTGGTCTCCCAAGGCCACGGTAAGTGGTCCGCGGAATTGCTGCAGATACGTTTTTTGAAATACAGTAAATGTCAATCTTTATTTTAGGTGCCACTATCGCCCTTAATAAAGTAGGCATCGGTGCTCATTGCAGCAGAACGGGAACGATACAGGGGGCATAGAGCAACAGAAATGGAAAGAGAAACCCGATACATGTGTATATATGTCACCCATTGTGATATGCAGTATTCCATCGTTATTCGCGTATGATAAGTTCAGAAGATGCTCGTGAAGAGCAAATTTCACGGATAACGATAGTGGCATAAGAAAACCTTTTCTCTCATTATTTTATCTCCCACCACTCTATCCCATCACTTAATCTCATTATTTATTTTATAATCCCTCTCTCTCGATGCAGTCGTGTAGAGTTGCAGATACAATTCGCATATAGCGATTTCATATCGCAAGTTCGCGAATAACGATGGAACACTGCATATACATACCACAAAACATATTTTTAGCACATGGTGGCCCACAACCATCTGTCGAGGGTTGACGGTAACCCACGGGTCCAGAGAGTGGCAACCACGTCCACGGACGATAGAGCTATGCCGTGGGCATGTCGAGGGCGGTGCCCGGGTGCCGAATGTCGCCCATGGTTGGCGCGAGTGTGGGGGGCACGGTGGTGGGGGAGGGGGAGGCAAGTCACCTTGCGAGCCATGCTGAACTCCATGTGGCTCTTGAGCTGCTGGATGTAGGTGTGCGGCGGGTTCTTCACCTGGAATCGCTCCTGAGAACAAAAACGAGCGAACACAACGGTGCTCACGCACCCGCACCTCCGATTAGCATGGTTGGCCTACGCACTGTGCGAACGAAGTTCAACAAACACACATGCGTGCATACGCACATACGCAGATCTCATCCAAAACACGACCATGCCCTCCGGTCCCGCAACCATATCTTCACGTAATGTGTGTATATATGTATAGGGCCTTCATCAAAGGCGTCTTACAGAAAATTAACGATGGGTACGCATTAATGTAGTGGTGAAGATTCGGTGAATAAATAGACGATAGGAAGTCATGGGCGAACCCGTGATGCGTGAATTAAGGAAAATAAAAATTGATGACATCAACTGACGATGACCGGATTAGATGGATGGATGGGGAATGAGTGCTCGCCATGGAGAGAGACTATCAAGAGGGAGCAGGAGTGTCGTGATTAGAAGAGATTACTGGGTCGTGGAGTGAGCTGTGGAAAAAAAAAGTTAGTTTTGAGGGAGTAGCGGAAAGTAGTGAGCTAAGACGACCGCTTGGATGTGCATTGAACTTCTTTTGTATCGTACGTTAGCCAACCGTGCTAATCGGAGGTTCGGAGGGGGGGGGGGGGGGGGGGAAGGACAACAAACTAAACACAAAAAGCTATTGAAAAGAAAATCGTTGTCAATCTAGATTTAAATCTAGATTTAAAAGTGCATAGCTCCAGTGGCTTCCTAATATGGGATTGAAGAACGTTTCAGATGGCTGCAGAAGCGCACGTAAAAGCACGTGATGCAGCGACCATTTTTTTTATTCGATGGCACGCCAAAGGCCGCTGCTGCGAGGATGACCGTGAGAGTTTGCGTGATGATGGTTTATGCTCCTTGACGAGATCACCAAGGTATTGTGGTTCATTTGTGGCAAGCACTTTGTGCGTAATGAGTGCGACCCTATAATGTATTCTTGCAGCAACTGGAAGGCAATGCAGCTCAGTGAGCACCGGATGGGCACGGTCGAATCTTGAAGTACCCGTCGCGACACAGGAGAACGAACTACACAGACAAAAAAACTGTTCTAAAGAAGTGAGTTTTCAATCTACATTATTTAAAAGTGGAGAGCTCCCAGTGGCTTCCCAGTAAGGTCTTAATGTGGAGGGCAAGTTAAGAGATGCCGTGGGGAAGCTGCAAATCTCGGCATCATCTTCCAAGGGCTCCCGCAGGCATCACGTAGCAATCGTAGATGGCCGCCTATTTGTTCTTGAAGATCAGAATTCACACATTTCAGAATTCACACATTTCATAATTCACACATTTCAGAATTCACACATTTAATAATTCACACATTTCAGAATTCACACATTTCAGAATTCACACATTTCAGAATTCATACATTTCAGAATTCATACATTTCAGAAATATCCACGTAAAAATGTCATGTTTAAAAATGAAATAACGGACATCACATTGACCCAATTTCGTGAGACAATGCATCTCACTGGGCTTTCACTTGTATGTGTGGGAGGACAGCAAACTGAACACAAAAAGCAGTTCTAAAGAAATGAGTTTTCCATCGAGATTTTAAAACATCTTAACAGACTGTAGGGGCAAGTGCTGTGAGCGAGCACCTATGAAGGTCGGAACGGCACACGAGGGGGTGGGTGGCCAGCACCACACCCCTCCGCTATTGTCTCCCCAGTGGCGATGTTAACACACCGCACCAGGTACTCATTTGAGGCTGAGTTAGCCTGGGGGAGGCCCAGGACCAGTTCAGATAATCGTCACTGCTGTTAGCTGTGAGCAAAAATCGAACCCGGCTCGCTAGGTTCGTAGCGCAGCACGCTAACCGTTGCTCCACCGCTCCGTCTTCACGTTTATGGTCATTCGGGATGGCGGCGCGCAGTGAAGACAAGGCGACTCCCCACCTGGTCGCAGACGAGCTCCCATTTCTTCTCGACGTCGTAATCTTGCAGCAGCTGTGCTTTGTCCGGTGGCAGGTTCATAGAATTCTGCAAAAGAAAAGCGGTGACGCAGCGCCGTCATTTATCGCCTCGCCGTGTCTCATGTCAAACCAGATAAAGGTTTATCTTGCCTTCACGGCTTCTCCCCCCAGTCGGGCATTGCTTGTTAAGATCATCTATGAGGGCATTCAGGCACCCCCACCCCTCCCTTCCCCCCCTTTTAATCCCCCCCCCCATTCCCATCCTTCCCCTCGAGGCGTTATCCGAGTTAAAGAAGTAGACACAAGGGATTTAGAGTTCATTGAAACACATAGGCAGGTTCAAAATATAAAAAAGTTGGTAATATTCATTGTACTTGGCATTGTTTTCCCAACATACTGGTGGCAATTCCCACGCATGTCCTCTGCGTGTACCTGAATCGTCTGTTCGATTAAAAAAAAAACTACTTTTGGAAGACGATAACAAAGTTAGCCTGCGGGCTTGGAGCTCGACGAAGCGAAATATATCTCAGTGATAGTCATGGCTGCATTGTGTCGTGCAGTTTCCAAAACGTTCACACCCGTCGAGGACAGGTCACGCGTTCCCAAACCCTCGTCTCACACGCGCGGTAATACACGGCTGTGTTTAGCAGGTTCGTGAAACAAAAAAGAGCTTCGCAACTCATCGGATTTCTTCAAGTCTAAATAAAAATTCCGATTCTGAATACAGGTCGCGGGGAACGCCGCAGCAGTTTTTCACTTCACGGAGTTTGTGTCAAGGAACAGAGGCTTGACTCGACAAGGCCCTCCTCTCTACTACTGTCTCATTCTGAACATCTTAAAGACCACGTGAGCTTTGGACTACAGGGCTTGCAAATGCACGCAGTTGGAGAACGGACTTCCACAAGTCTTCCTGCTTTCTCTCACCCAGAGCAGAAGCAGTAGGGCACTTGTTCGCGCGTTGCAGCAGTAAGTCACGAACTTGACGGAACGGTTCTGGGACATGGGTCCCAGGGCTTCTGAGATGAATTGCAGAGTGAGCAAGAATATCGCTCAAGCATCAGGGCTCCCGAAATTAACATCGCAAGTTCATTGCACTTAATGGCTATCATCACAACTCACCACCATTCCCTCTGGCCGTGGGCAAATGAGAACCACCTGGTGAAAAATCGCTTGGGTTTTAAATCAACGTTGGTTTTCCAAAGGAGGGACTAGGCCCGCTCCGTGGGAATGTGGGGTTGTCGCCACTGACGTTGGGACCACCAGAGGACGTGAACGTTAAACGAGGCTCGTTTTGAGTGCAGAGACGCCGAACGAAATGAACTGGAGGCCCCTTTACGACACCCCCTCTGCAGACGCGAGGGTTCAGGTGGCCGTAGGGAAGCGAATGATTAGTATCAGCCAGATGCGAGGCACGTGGCTGACTTGTTCCATTGTACGGCACGTGTGCATGCATGTTGAATGCCCTTTCTCACCGTACGTAGCCAACCAAAAAAGCAGTTCTAAACAAATGGGTGTGTCAATCTAGATGACGATTTTAAAGTGCAGAGCTCCAGTGGATTCCTAATATCGGAAAGGAAGAGCGTTCCAGACGGCCGCAGAAGCGCGCGATGCGGTGACCGTCTTTGTTCGATGGCCAGCCAGAAGCTTCGGTGGGAGGGGGTGGGGGTGGGGGGTGCAGCGCTGTGTTTGTGTTCACGCCGAGGTCGGTGAGGTAGCAAGACAGCTTCAGCAGAAGCCACCAGAGGCCACCACGCGGCGGTGGAAGCAAAACGTCGCGCAGTTTACAAAACCAAAACCCAGGTGTGCACGTTTTGCATCAAAATGCCGAGTCTTCTACTAAAAAAAACTATCAACACATGCGTCATCAAACGCTGCCTTAAAAGGAATATATATTTACGGGAAAAAAATGTTCTGCAACAGGTGTCGGCTTTGTGTGATGCTTGCGGGTTTAGGCCTCAACTCCTATATCCACAGTAGGGTTGCTAAAAATGAGAATAATAACTATGTTAAGTTTGTGTTTCATACAGCGTTGCCGTTCATGCAAATTGCACTTCGCAAATGCTAAGACGAGCGGGAAGGCACCGGCGGGCAAGTGACGAGCCGACGCTACCAACAATTGTCCAAGCTCTGCCGTCCACTCTCTCTCTATATATACATATCAAGGTGTTTCTATCCGGTTAATGAGCGTTAATACGTGTGGGAAGAATCTGCAGCACACGGAGAAAACCCAACGACATCAACCGGTATAGTTTTCATAACGGATTACCGCTTCCAAAAAGTCACGAAATGGTCATCAATTTTCGGTGTAATTCTAGGAATGAACGCGTTGATTGGCACACGTGGAGCTACAAAAACCGCACTCCGCTAGAAAGCTAAAAGCGCAGCCCTGCAGTTGCTGACTCGCTCGCTATCGCCACCGCCGGCAGAAAGGGGCTCCACTAGAGGGAGCTCCAGAGGAATTGTGGCCTACTCATCCACTTGGAGCGGACATCTAGGGAGAGGTGGGAGCACCCACACTTTAGGCCACCACACGCACGAACACACGGTCGACTAATTTGGGTGTGCCCTCTGGGTGGACAGAGGCGCGGGAGTGGCGAGGGGGGGCGGGTGTAAGAAAACTTCCACGTTATTTTGTCTGCCGCTCGTGGAGGATTGAGTGGGAAATGGGACGAACTCCGGAGTGCGAGTTCCAGCGAGCATGCTGACCGTTACTCCGCCGAGGCAGCAAACCTTCGTTTGCTCGGTTCATGAAGCTAAACACGCCACGTGGAGGGCAAGAGACGTTTATTCACGTGCGGCTACAACCGACGGTAACCAGGATTTTTACCGGTTGCTTTTTCTTTTAGTTCATTCGGTTAACCGGCAGTGGAGAGAGAAACTAAAACTATTCTAGCGACTCTAATCTCGAGTGCCACCTGCCAATTCACCCTTCCTGCCATCTCTCGCCCCCACCCCCCCGATCCCAACCACCAACTTTCATAACGCGCGTGCTCTATGCGCGTTTACCAAACCAGAGTTCCTCAACAACAGCTGCCTCCGATGGAAACGTTCATCGACACTTAGATAAAGTTTAAAACACATCTAAACGATCTAAAAAAAAGTACGGTGTTCGCTTGAACACACTCCCACACACCGTGTACTTTTGACTTGCAATAATCCTCTAAACGCTTCAGTTCGCCAGGTGCACGCTTGTAAGTGCAATGTATTATAAGTCGAGCATTCATGGGGAAAATACATATAAATGCTGCCAAAGGAAACAAAACGATGGACATTTTCACGTAGCTAATTTTTTTCGCCTAGACATGTAAATAGATCATTGCCCGGCCTCTGTCAGTCCACTGCTGGATGGAGGCCTCTCTATCCATGCCACGCTGGTCACGTCCCACGGACGAGTCCAGCGTCTCCCTCCACGCTTTCGGATAAAAAGGCGGAGGTGTCACCTTTCGCGAACGGACGTTGAACAGCGCTGTCTGCGAGCACGCTCGAGCTTTGCTGTGGAGCAGTTGAACATTTTTAATCTCTCGGTAAGACCACCGCCGACGTCGATTTCCCCACGCAAACAGTAACTCGTTTAAGGAACCCCAGAAGGGGTATGACGGGCTGAAGTGGCCCAAGAACTGGCCACAGTCCCCACAGCACAATGCCACTCAGCCAGCTTACGGGAACGGTTTCCACGTGCTGGCGTACAAAGAAACATTCCGCGGGAGCTCGCAGAATATCTCACGATAACCGATGAGAGGGAAGAAGCCACATGCATTCCCTTTCATGGTGTAGGAGTGTGCATTAATATATTAATGTACGTGTTGAAATTATTTCGCACTGTACGTGTAGCCAACCGTGCTGATCGAAGGTGCGGGAGAAGGACAACAAACTAAACACAAAAAGCAGTTGAGAAAAAAAAAGAGTTTTCAATCTCGATTTAAAAGTGCATGGCTCCGGTGGCTTCCAAATATCGGAAGAGCGTTCCCGACGGGCGCAGAGGCGCATCTGAAAGCACGCGGTGCGGTAACCGATGGCCAGCCAAAACAACTGTCATTAAAAAAAACATTCAATGAGTTTTAACGACCCAGGAAGACGTACATATTTCCCAAGCGGCTCCCTCGTAAAGAGAACGATTCCTTGGAAAACCAGGAAAACCATCACACGTGGCAACCCTCTGGCTGCCACGCCGCGCTTCCCGTGGCGCTCCCCGCGCGCAGCGACAGGAGGGAGGAAGTGGAAGAGGAGGAGGAGGAGGTGGAGGTTCTACTCCGGTTCCCGCGTGAAACGCAGAACTCGGCTGGTTTCCCTAGCGACCAAAGTTTACCCAAACAAAAAACCGCGACGGCGATACGCCGTGTCGTCAACATTCGTTTTGAAACGCCAACAGCCGAACGTCGACCGCACCCGCATTTGCACCTGGCTCCTAAATGCGAGCGGGGTCTTTTTTTTTAAGCCCGGAGTAATTATTTAGTTGCAATATCCGGTTCGGTTAAACGTTAATGTTCTTACATCCCCAGAGGTCGTTGTGGATTGGCAGAAAAGTGAAGCAGCATCGCGCGGCGCTTTCAGGTGGCGCTTCTGCGGCCGTCTGGAACGCTCTCCCTTCCGATGTTTGGAAGCCACTGGAGCAATGCACTTTTGAAACATCATCTAGATTGACAAACTCATTTCTTTCGAACTGCTTTGTTGTGTTTAGTGTTGTTGTCCTTCTCCCGCACCTCCGATTAGCACGGTTGGCTACGTATGGTGCGAAAGAAGTCCAACACACGAGGAAACGTATTGTCTGTCCGTTGCAAAATAATGACACACCTACAATAATAATTGCGCCCGTGATGTTGGACAAATACGGATTGCACTGAGCTCGAGCATCACAAATTTCGCCGAGAACGTTGCGAAGTTCAAATGCCTCCGAATCAAATTCCAATCGACCTTTCCACTCGTGCCTCCAAAAAAGTGAATAAAGTGAGCTTCACTCTGTAAGGCAGTCGTCGCCCTGTTGAGAGAGACAAGGGCTTTGCCCTCGTCGTGTGGAATTCCCGCCGCTGACTCAGCCCCACCGATTGGAAAGTGGGCACCACCCGACTCTCGCTTGAGCAGGGAGACTCATCCATTTATTCTACCGCTGGCTCACAGGAGTCCTCAAGGCACCGAATAACAATTTCCAAAGCACACAAAGCGCCCTCACAATAGGAAACAAAATACGTTGTGATACTGCATTGACAGTGCTGCACACACACAAATAACGAAAAAAAACTCAACACATCTCCGGCAATGCTCTTTATTAAGTGCTATGAATAAAGTCTACTGCCCGAAACGTCACATATTTTTTTTCCTTTTAATGCCCCGCAGTGTTATTGACGTATCTGTTGAGTTTTTGTATTATTATTATTTGTGCCATCACTGTGAATGCAGACTGGTCTTCCGCCAAAAGGGGAATTCTCCGATGAGCCTGAGAAGTCGAACATTGGACGTTGGTCTCGCCAGAGAGGTCACCTCAAATAACGTGTCTTACAACAACAACAACGACAAATCCCCAAACAGTATCCCAGTTCCGTTATGCTGAACGGCCCGTGCGTCAGCAGTCTGTAGAAGTTTTAAATACAGCAGCTGCGGCATGCGTTATCTGGAACCACACTCGCACACACAGCGTTCTTCGCTCGGGGCTGGCTAACTGGCCCTAAAGCTCTCGCCCAAGCCGACACTGTTTTTCCAACCGTATTCCTGACTAAATGAGACGTCACAACGAGATCAAGTTGACATTCTCCACGAAATGGTGACAAAAAAATCACTCGGCGGCACATGCAACCGGGGTATTACACGGTGCTCTCTCTCTTTCTCCGAGCACTACAGGACACCTGGTGCTCAGCGCCTATGTAGCTCAGCTCCATGGAGTCCGGTTTCACTCCACCACCTCTCCCTTGCCCTCTCCATCGACTGCACGGACACGCCGCTGACACTTCCATACCGCTACCTGCAAAATCTTGTTTTCCCATCGTTCATTACGATGACATCTTCAGATGTATAATACAAGCATCTGCTTCACAGTGTCTCTGTATGTGTTTTTGTGTTTCATGTCGTGACAGGAGGCGATGGAAGGTGTTGGCTCTCTCGTTTTGCTCTGGGGGGGGTTACTTTTGGTTGTTTTTGCTCTGACTACCATTTGCTTCATCGCTTTAACTTTTCTTTCGGTGATTATCCGTGTCATGTTGATGACCCAGGTCACTCGTGCGTATTTGAATTGATCGATTGCGTATTCGATGCGATTGTTTACCGGCTAAGATCAAAATAGTTTCGTTTTATTTGTAGATTTTTAAAAAAAAAAGTGATTTGCTCATCTTTTCCCTGAACTTTGCACTCCCATCGTGTTTGTGTACTGTTTGTTGTTGTTGTGACGTTCTGATTCCCGTGCCTCCTACTGGACACGACTGAAAAAGAGCTTCATAGCTCACCGGATTCCTCCTGCAGTTAATATACATATAACGATTATGATCGATTGCATTTGCTTACTTTATATATATAATTAATTTTTTACATTTATGTATTTTAATTAGTAGTTTTTTTTCTTTCTGATCGATTGTATTCGTCCACGCTTGAATGGAACATTCAGCAGTCATGCTGCTTTACAATAAAACAAGTAACTCAGGACTTCGATTAAAACGAGGAAGTCACAGAAGCAAATACATCGTGAGATTGCGCACGAAACAAATTGGAGGAAAACAACATTTTAATAGTACAGGCAACGCTGGCGAAGCGTAGCGTAAACATAACGCCGAGGCTTATTTAACCACACGTGTAAGAAAAGGGACATCTTCAAATTAAGGAGGGGATGCAATGAGGCCAGGTGGTAAATGAGACTATGCTTGTCTCCCGAGCTCCCATCTGGTTAAAAGAAAAACACAAAAACGTTATTTGTCTGTGCTGCCTTGGAATCAAATCGTACAATTTTCTCTCACGCTGCGTTCAAAATATCACGCGGCACGTGGGGGACAGTAAGAGGAAGGCGCCGTGTGAGCTTCATCAATTATCGATTCTGAGCTTAACATCTAAACTCTATATGGAAGCACTCAATTTGTCTCGGGATACCATTCTGGAAACCACAAACTATCGGACGAGAACAACTTAAAACAAAAGGGACGTCAATGTGAAACGATGCTGCATTGCACCGCACTCCTACCGTTCCACAGCTGTTGTTTTTTCTTCCAGTTTTTACTCAGAGACTGAAACGAATTAAGGCGCACGGATGAAGTTTGCGAAAAACCAGCAACGAGCGCTTAACCCCGTTAGGTCCAGCTGCGTTGAGCGAGTGGAAGAGAGCCGGCCAACCGGAGCCGCACAGCTGTACCACTGTGCTTCCTTCCACGATACCTCGGGTTCCTTCCCGTTCCCTGGCTTTTCCCATAAGACCTCCCACAACCGGCTTCCCAAGAGGACCAGCACGGACGCGAGCACGCTGCGTTTGTCTTCGCGTCGAAAATGTTTGCGGGACATTTGTGAACGGGTGTTTGTTAAACACACAAACAAAAATCCCGGATTATAAACAATTCGCCGGGGTGACTGCCAATGCGAAGATCGCATCGCGTTCGGTGGAGATGTGAGCGCCGCTATTTGGTATCACTTCTAACCCAGAAGGAGGAGCTCGTACGTGTTCTTAGTTATTCACGGATGAATGCGAGGAAACGCGATGAATTTGAACGCCACCTCAGGTTTGCTCCTCTTATCCGCAACAGGACGCGGACGATTGGATGAGTTTCGTGATTCGGCGAGTTTACTGTTGGTTGACAAATCTGCGGATAAGCCGGATAATAAGATGACATTCGTCACCGCTAAAAGGTGATCCGTTTCATTTGGAGAAAAAAGGATGGATAACAGGAAGAATCGCGACGCGGATAATAGAAGTCTTTGTGGATATAATGGACGGGGTTCGAATATGGGAAGAAGCAGATAATAGGGCCTAATTTAGGCAGGGCGTCACTGCATTGAGAACGCCGTGGAGTTGAACAAACTCACGCCATCAGTTCTGTTTTACATTATTGCATGCGTGCAACGTTGGACTTCTATCGCACCGTACGCAGCTAACCGTGCCAAGCGGAGGTTGGCACTCAAGTACCTCATCTTACCGTCGCCCTAGATGAGCGTTGGCCATGTGTGTGTGTGGTTTTTTTTTAATGTGCAAAAAAATAGAAAGAGAGAGAAGGGCGCGGGCCGACTTACTCGTTTCTGGTATTTGCGGCTAAACTCCTTTTCCTGCTCCACGCTGAGCTGTGTGGCACTCACTCAGGAACTTACTCAGAAACTTTACGGCTCACGACCCCCCCCCCCCCTTATCAATCGCTGCCACCTGCTCAGAGAAAGATTAAAAAAACCCTCCACAGCGCCATTTACCACTGCAGCTCTCGCAGGCCCAGAGCCTCTACCACTCCCTTCCCTCTGCCAGACGGCTCACCACTGCTTCCGCAGGGCCAGTGACAGCACCAGAGACAAGGACGCCCCGTGTAAGCCTTGACACGATGTGTTTTTGGGGCAAGTGCTGCTGGTGGCTAGCACCTCCGATGTGCACGATTGGCTACGTACGGTACGAAGAAAGGCACAAACGTGTGAAGTCCGGAACGGCACACAAGGGGATGGTTGGTTAACACCACGCCCGGCCGCCTTTGTCTACCTTAGTGGCGATGTTTACACACTGCTCCAGGTACTCATTTGAGGGTGAGTCGACCTAGGGCTAAAACCCAGGAACGGTTCAGATAATCGTTACTGGTGTTGTTGGCCGTGAGCAAGAATTGAACCCGGGTGGCCGGGTTCAAAGGGCAGCGTGCTAACCGCTGCCCCACCACTCCAGCCACCGATAGACCTGCAGCAGGAGGTGTCTAAACAAAACACGTTTTTTTGTCACCAGCTAATGCTCACTGAGCTATATAACTCAACGAAGCGGCTTATGTTGACAGTTCTAGACGCCAAACACTCTAAACGCATGTTGATTGTGAATGTTTTTGGAAAAACTGGAGTTTCCCAAAGAAAAAAATCGACGCGACCACGGGGAGAGTGACATGCAACCTCCAACTATACAGGCATTTATGAAGGTTGGGATCGAACTCACGACCTCCTGTACTCCTGGCGAGGTAATTAACATCTCGCCACCGTGGCTAGATGTTAGCCTGTGCACTGTCGGTAGCCTGTGCACTGCATTTTGTGTGCGTGGTGTGAGCGTGGTTCTTGACGTGGGCCCTAGAATAAGGAATTAAATGAGGCCCCCCTCCTGAACAATTTCCATCCCTCTGCTGCGTGGCCCAACTCCTGGGTCCCTCTGGCCGGTGGGGCGGACCCTGGTACAGTTGCACCGCCTGCACACTCAATACCCACTGCCTGTGTGCATTAACACGACGCACACGAGTGTTCCACCACTTGTTCAAATAACTTGCCTATGCCATTTGCAGCGTTAAGTCATGGATGAATGCTGTTTTACTTCCCCATTTACCATTTTAAATAACACGCAATGTTCTGTGTTATATCACGAACAATTAAACGTATATGAGTTGTTTGTTTAATTTGGATGTAAAAGAGGCTTAGACACCTAGCCCTGTGTGTAATAATTTTTCCAAAAAAACATTCCATAGAATTGTTAATGAAGTAGGTTTCAGCATGTTTAATTTAAAGCAATACATTAACCAATAATCTATAGAATTAAAAAAAGTATGATCATTTGAAATCAATACTACTGTCTATAGATATTGCTCCTATCGTTATGGTCACGATATACATATATAGATCTAATACGAGGATGCAATAGTTTTGCATTTATTGGATGAATCCAAATAATTCTCAAAGGGTAGCCTGTCATCCCACGAAATTTTCGAACTTCAGCTTTCACAAATTGCATAATTGAACAGCAATTGACTTATCGTCATGGCCCTCAAACATTGCTAATTTGAGAATTATCATCGCAAAAAGAAAAAAAGCCGATCCAAAATATTTACTTAAAAGCAGTAATACAAATGTGATGGCAATCATAAAACAATGGTGTGATGTAGCTGCCGGTCTCTTCATAGCATTGTGCGCGCGCACGTGTCCGCCTGTGTCGGACGCGGCTCATGTCCAACCACGACTCTCTTGCAACGAGGGCAGTGCAACAACAGGAAATTACACACCAACCCAAGAGCCCTCAACCGAGCTTCCCACATCCACTTTATATCAGGCGCTCTCAGGATATAATCAACAGCCATGTGAGCTCATTGGACACATTCGAAGGCCACAATTCAAAACTCGCCACCGTAGAAGGCCTACTACAGAAGAAGTTACGTTAACGTGCCCTGCTCCAGCGAGCCGGTGGGCGACACTCAAGCCCGCGGGAGGTTATCGTCGTCGGGCATGATCAGGGTTCGCCAACCAAAAATAACAAGAAGAGACATTTTTTTCGAATTCTGTAAAAAAAATAACTTCAATAATTCAAGAGCCGCAATGCAATGTGAATGACGTCACGAATTCCGTCCTCCCCCCATTGATGTCGCCATCTCCCACGATAATGCGATGCGATGGAATCCACCGAAGCATCTGCTCAAGAGTTGATGTCATCTCCTCCAGGTGGACGTCCTCTCAGACGCGTTCAATTCCGCGGCTGCCACTCCGTAATTAGTCTTGACCATCGGCCATCGTCAACCCCCCCCCCCCTAATCTGGCTGTCGCGTGGTCTACTCAAGCCCAACTTACGCTCACCGTTCCAGAGTTTCCCGTGACAGAATTTCCATTCTGATCATGAGGCACGTGGTCAGGGGGATGGGGGCGGAGGTGGGTGGGCCAGTCCCAACGTAGGCCAGCCACTAAATTTCCCACAAGGCCGTATTCATTATGTTTTTTTTTATCAACCTATCCCAGTTGACCTTCTGATTGTGAGTTGAGCGCCGTATATTTAATAAAGGCAGCACGGAGAGCTTGGACATACTGGGTGTGGCCCGTTCCCCCTTCGACGCGCCACACACTGGAGCCGACCGTCAGTGGGTCGTTGCGGTGGCCACAAAACCATGGCCTTTGCCGCATCCGTGCGACTCACGCTCGCGTCCGCCACAAGGCCAAAGGGCTCTGCCAATCAACCGCGTATCAGTGCACGCCTCGCGCTTGACGTGTCACGAGCATCTCGCCTCAACAGTAAAATCTTGAATGATGTACTTAGCAATTTGTACTCATATACTTTATTTTTTTTACTTAAGCGACTTGCTTAACTCATCTAAAGTTTGTACTCCTATACGCTTCTGTATTGTTTATTGTTGTAACTTTCTGATTCCACATCTACTGGACATCCGTGAAAAAAGATCTTGATAGCTTATCGGATTCTTCCAGTCTCAATAAAGATTCTGATTCTGGTATAATATTTGGCATGTTTGCGTTTTACTAAATAATTTCCCCCCCCACCCCCCCCCTCTAATTTTTATCCCGAATGTTTAATCGGCATCATGTCACGAGAGGAAGAATCCACTGGGATCGCTCACAAAGCAATGCAACCCCTCGACTTAGAGAATGGCCCATGGAAGTAGATATCACAGAGCTACATCGGAGATCAATTCCAGTGACCCCTGGTTCACGCAGCACATTCCCATTCTCGCTGCCATTTGAAAGCCAAACAAATATTTAAATTTTCAGAGTTGGAATGTTTGCAGTCATTGATGACAGAGCTAAGCTCATCAACTCACCATAGTTGAGAGCCCGGCTTAGTCACGAGGTGGCTGCCTGGATTTACAGCCGGGTTATAAGCGGTTGTCAGCTCGGCACTCTGACACACTTAACCGCTTAATGTCAAAACAGATTGAGTTGTGATTTCACGCCTTAGGCGAGCGTTTGCTGTTTTTTTTTTTATAAACTTCCTTTTGTAGCTTCATCATGAATTCTCTTTCATAGATCCCAACACACGCCTTGTAAAATGGCCAATTAACGCTCTGCGCAGAATTTGACTGCTAAGAATGTCCACGAAATATAAATCTTTTTTTGCAGATGAGCCACGCGGTGTACGTATATTAGGATAATCAGAAGCAAAAAAAACATCTCCACGCTCAAGAAGAGGTGAACTGTCTCATCAACAGCGTACACGTCTTATCTGCCAACAAAATTAACCCCTCCATGCACGGTGCAACACACACACACACGCCGTATTTATCGGCCTTAAGTGCAAACATTTGAAACCCATTTGTATCGATTTCACATTTGACTTAATGCATTTTCTTCGTGGGGCTATTTTAGCCTGCGGAGAGGCATTACCGTTATTGATGAATCTTCTGTCAAAGCATCGTTCACCATCTGGCTCTGGGTCATGCAAAGGCTGTAAACATGCGAATGATGAAACATGGGTAAACTAGTAATTTCATATCTTCTTCAACGGATTGCCATTAAGTAAGATACACATTCTAGTGAGCATATTCCAGAGTAGGTTTGTGACAACGTTAATGGCTAAGGTGATATCACTCTTGGCATTTGCGAGCACAGGAAAGTGGAAATATTTATAAGTCACCCTTAACATTTGCAGCGCTTAACCTCCACCAATGGAAGTTCAACCCCGATGCAGCTTGGAGAGCTGAATGGAGTTCAAGAGAACTCACGAACAAACACCTTGTTGAGAAAGACACAAAGCACAAGATCCCCTGGGCTTGATCTTCCAAGAAGCTCATGATCCACCCTAAAACCGGATCCACACAAGCCATGGCAGTAGATGCAGATACCTGATGCGCACATGGTAAATTTAAAACAATCCAGTGTGCGACTGCGGTCATCCAGAACAAAGCGTAGCACAACGTAATAACGACACAATGTCCGGTCCACACACACGAAGGAGACGTCACGGCGATGATGATGCACCGCTCCGCTGTTCCTAACGCGGTTGGCTGGCTTGATCAGGTGAATGTCAAATTGTAGTTGTCGCTCTGCATCGACACCAGCAGCCACTCGACATGACAAGAAGAAGAAAAATAATAAGATACAAGAAGCATCTGCAGCGGTGGCGTAGGAGGAGAGAAAGAGCCGGGAGGATCCACAAAGTGGCACGAGAGAATCGACAGTTCCATAATAGAGGGTTTTTTTGGGGTTAGATCGTGTAAATGTACAAATCTTGTGTCGTTAAAACCCGCCATCACCCCACACAGCCAACTTGTAAGGGCTGTCACGTAAACAGAACGTGGCCAATTCGTCACTAGTACAGCACCACCGGTGTGTTGGAGAGCCAAGGCACAACGTTAACAATCTGAGCGCGACGTTTCGCCAAGTAATTACAACCAGCTTCATCAGGCGACAGCCAGATTTGTGGAGAAGTCCACGTGTTTCGCTCCTTGAAAACAGAGGGGTAGATGTGGTTTGAATAAACACTGCTGCCAGGCAGCGAAGGACGGGCGAAACATCACTGCCTCTGAGGCTGAGAGTCCCTCGCGATGCCTTTAGGGGCCGTCCATAAATGACGTCACGCCATTTTGGCCGATTTTTGACCCCTCCCCCCCCATCGTCACACGGCGTGACAAAAAGTCAGACCCCCCCCCTCAAATATGACGTCACAAATCTCTACCCCCCCTCCCCCCCAAAAAAATATATAAAACATGCTTCAAATCGCTTTAAACTATTGTCATTGTAGTGCGTATTTAATGTGGCGCTGCACTCTGATGTTGTAGGAGAAAACATTGATCAAAAAGTATATTTAATTAAGTAGAACGTGATTTAAAGCTTTCGTGCCTGCCGGAATTCAAATTCTTGGTTCTTTCGGTAAAGTCACACCTGATGATGATTGCTTGTGTTGCAGTCGAAACGTCGTGAGAATTTTATTATTTTATATTTTTATTATTTTATTGTTTCCCTTCTACGTGACTTTACCGACGGAACCAAGAATATAAGTAGAACGTGTTGTTAATATTTATTTAAAGTTGCGCATTTTGACGTGACGTCACATTTCTCAACCCCCCCCCCCCTCTCGTCACACATCGTCCAAAATGTCTGACCCCCCCCCCCCTAGGTGCGTGACGTCATTTATGAACGGCCCCTTATTCAGAAGCGGCGCACACGACGTCAGACTCCCGCGTAGCGAGGTTACATTGGTCGTGGGGGGCTCCTCGCAGCAAGTGGAAACAATGACCCACGCACAAAAAAATGGAAAATATTTTTTACATTGAAAATTGCCCGAGGAAAGATACGATTTATTGACTCATGAAGCTGTATTTATTTGTTTTAAGCAGAGTGGGCGAAAGTTATTTTTTGCATCCAGTTAGCCTTGATTTTAATATGCTAATTAAAATGTCTGTAGCGATCCACCACCCCTCCCCAAACTCAGTGATTTCGATGAAATGTCACAATTGAGGTTTGAAGAAATGTTCATATCTACTGGGTGTGTTGCGCTGAATTATAGCTCCTCGCCTTACTCCATAGGCGGCATGAACCCATACCGTACGACATATATACAGCACATCAAACTACATTATTTCTCACACACGAGATGTTACGTATGTGCTTCGGGAGCTAAATGCACTAATCGGCGAATAGATGCGTCGTTCCATACGGAGCTAATTTGCCGTGCAAAGTAGTTTTAATTTCAGAATGATGAGATGCAATAGGATTGAGATGTATACATCATCATGTTAATGCGACTGCATCCCAAGAAGCCGTACGAAAAGCTGGCCGCGAGTGAACGATTGAGTGAAAGAGTTGACGAACGAATCAATGAATGAAGGAGCCGATGAGTCAATGTAGGAATTTGCGATTGAGTCACGGAACGGGCAACGTTTGGGGCAGGTCCATGTGCGTGTCGTGTTTGTGTTGTGCCGATGTTTTACCCCACTGCCATGGGATATAACCAATCCAGCGGGGGGAGGAGGGGGTGTCGAGTGGTTTTGGAAGTTTGAAGGTGAAATTGTTGAGGATTGTGATCGCTTTCCAAGCGAAGAAACCTATCACTGCGTGGAAACGCCGGTTCACTGTCGCGAAAGCACAATGATGCAATGACCTCAAACTCTAAATGGAGCAAAAATATTTTAATCTCTGATCCATGCAGCACATAGCCATTGCGGGTAATATGCATTGACCGCTGGTGACCAACTCAGATCGAGGCGTCGACTAAAACTTTTGCTGTGTGTTCAAAAGTGTAACTTACAGGATTTGGAAATGTTGAAAATTGCGATTGTTTTTCAAGGGAAGCTGAACTAATGTGCAATATATATATACACAAGCACACACTGTATCAATATTACAGGTGTTAGACATTGTTCCTGCCATTGCAATTACTCTTCTTCTGTTGTACGTCGCGTGAAAACAAGCAACAGACTACCAATTATAATGTTAATGTTCTAAGCCATTCCACGGCATCCGTGGTAGCGGAGTGAACTGGAGTCCCACGTGATTCCCATCGGAGCACGCGGACTTGTGTTGGGCAGTCGTCAACGATCGATCAGCCATCTCACTCATATCCTAGAGCAGTGTGGTTCTTAGTCTTCTTGTTCTTCTTCATAACCTGGGGTGAACGCACCCCCTGGGGGTGCGAGATGCCCTTTCTGGGGGTGCGAGACATGGCCCGATCTTTTTAGAAGGTAAATCGTCGAAAAGACAAATCAAGCAGGGGCACGTGAGTGCAACGTTCTCTCTTTCCTCAAACCCTTTTCTATTTATTGACAGCATGCATTTGTCTAGCGATTGGGAACCAAAGGGGTTGCACGGCAACCGTTAAAGATCACGGAATGAGTAACGATCGGGGCAGGTTGCATGTGTGTGTTGGTTTTGTTGTGCCGATGTGGCACCCAACTTGCCATGGAAATGGAACCGATCCAGCGTCGTAGAGAATACCCCAAAATCGCGGCGACGATTTCATCCGAAACGCGACTTGGCGGGTGGCTAAACAGACGTGGGTGCTGACGATGTGTTTTTGTTTCCATTGGTTCCAAGCGACACCCGCCCTCGTGACCGCGCGGTTGACTCGCGATCCGTCACTGTCTCTGATTTCGCCAGAATTTACCCACAGCGTCCAGAATATCACGAGAGCACGGGTGGTGTTGGTGGGAGGGGGCGGGGGGGGAGTAAGTCCCTCTCATTAACACATCACGCACTGCGCTGATTAATGCAATGGACTCCACGAGTCCCATTAACGTGTTACCTTCATTAGAGGTCACCGTCATTTGCTTAACTCGTTACCTTGCCATTAAAAAGTATATTCTGATAGCCCCACTTGTTCTCAACGACGCAGCATTTATACAGGACAGTTATACGTTTGTATGCACGTGGATCTTCTTTCGCACCCTACGTAGGCAACCTCGCGAATTGGAGGTGCAGGGGAAAGACAACCAACTAAACACATTTAGTGTGACTTCCTTGTGTGCAACACTGCGCGACAAAACAAGGAAGTGTGGGCAAGATACGCAACAGTAAATGTGCAACAACGGTCGATATACGTCCCTCGGTCAACACTTGGGTTTGATTGAGGACCCACGTCAAATAGTCCACAGGAAGGACGGTGAATTGCCCAGTAGGTTCACTCGGGAGGGTCAGTCGGCTCACTGCAGAAGGGTTATCGTGCCACCCAGAGTCAGGCAATGACGTCTGGTCTCTAGGCAGTAGTCAGTGGGGTCACCACAGGTTGGTCAAATGGTCACACAGGAGAACCATCGTGTCACTGGGAGGTGGCCACATTAAAAAAAAAGTTAACGGGTCACACAAGAAAGTAACTTGCCCACCATTTAAAATGATGTGGTGACCCAGGATAGTTGATGAGTCACTGAAAATGACGAGGATGATACAGATGATGACACTGCTGCTACCGATGATGATCATGATGATGCTAATGACAAGGATGATGATACTCGTGCTGCTGGTGCTGCTGCTGACGTTGTGATGCTACTGATTAAAAAATAACATACCACGACGAGCATTATACATTGCTGCTGATAACGATGTTGCTGATGATGCTGATGATGACGGTGATGATGCCGGGTGGAAAATTCCAGGCAGCAGCATCACGGATGGATCAAATAGTCACCCATGCCACTCAACGCGTCACTTGCGGCGATCACTCCGACACCAGCGAGACATCAAAACAATCAAACCACGAGGGTCTAGAGGCGGGCTGGGGGGGGCGAGGGGGGTCCCTTATCAGGATCGATCCAGGGGGAGGGGGGGGAGGGGTCATCGAGGGGAACCCCATGGGGCACTTACCAGCACGGCAGCGAAGCGCATCTCCAGCTCCTCCTCGCTGGGCATGGGCAGGCGAGGAGGCGGCTGCCCATGGAGAACCCGGGGCTCCGGGGCAGCGCTGCCCTGCAGGGCGTCCACGCTCCCTGCGTTCCCCATGGCTGGATGCCGAATCACCTCGTCCGGCCCGCGTGGGTCCTTTAGATATCGCCGGCTCTCCACGAAGTCTCTCTCTCTCTCTCTGCCGCTTTGCTCTTCCTTCTGGACGCCCTGGTGGTCTCTCCTGCTCCCCGCCCGCCCGTCACCCCCAGGTTAAAGTCGGGGTCGCGTCGTCACGGCAGCTCGCCCATTCTGCCCTTGCTCGGCTGTGGAGGAGGAGGAGGAGGTGACGCCTCCTGAGCCGCGTGTAGTGACGAGCGGAAAGCGGCGTCACAGGGAGCGGGCGGGACCATCGCTCCTGCCTTGGTGGATACACTTGAGTGGGGGGCCCGCGGTGCGTGTCCTCGTGAGACCACGCGTAGCAGTGTCCGTCACTTATTTTCAGGGGGGGGGGGGGCTCCGTTAGGCGGCTTTGATGCCGTTGTTAATATTCTCGTGTGCGTCGTACAGGTGCGAGCCGGACAAGGCGAACGGTCAAAGTAGCTGCACACTCCAGCGACTAAAAGTGTCCAAATGGCCACCTAAAGTGTAGAATCCGAACAAACCCTATTACAGTTATGCATTGCAGAAATATGTCACCCTATTACGTTACGTGATTTTTGCGTCGAACTGAGAGCCCCATAATAATGTAAGGGGGTGGGGGGGGGGGGAGAAGGTCCTTTCGTATGAGATCGGCATTTCACCGGCGTTGATTCGGGTGGGTCAGGCGGTGCTGATGAGACACTGGTGCGTCGAAGCCGCCACGGAGTTTGCTGCTGTAACGATGCGCTCCCAGCCGAGGGTCGCGCTGCTAATGGGTTGTGTAAGGGGCCGGCCATAAATGACGTCACGCACCTGGGGGGTGGGGAGGTCAGACATTTGTGACGATGTGTGACGAAGGGGGGGGGGGGGGTGAGAAATGTGACGCCACATCAAAATGCGCAACTTTAAATAAATATAGAATTGTTATAACAACACTAATTGTTATAACAATTTCCTACAACATCAGAGTGCAGCGCCACATCAAATACGCACTACAATGACAATAGTTTAAAGCCATTTGAAACATGTTTTATTTTCAAAATGGAAACATGGTTATGGAGGGGGGGGGGCAGAGCTTTGTGACGTCATATTTGAGGGGGGGTCTGACTTTTTGTGACGCCGTGTGACGAGGGGGGGGGGTCAAAAATCGTCAAAAATCGCGTGACGTCATTTATGGACGGCCCCTAAGAGATATGTTGCGTGTGATGAGGGAGACGTGTACGTAGCGAAGTCGGCCCTTCTTCTTTACTCCGTGACTGTGGAATATCCGCCGGCTGATGCCTGCTATTATTTTAACTCCACAATGCGGCCTCTATACTTTGACGACGTGAGTCATTTCCAGACTCAACAAATACACGCCCGCGTTACGATCATACCCTCACTCAAAAAAAACTCACCACATTCGTTATTGACACACGCACTTTTAACATACCACTATTACAGTACTATCAGGCCCGACGTTTCGGGCAATGTACCTTCTTTAGAAGAGCTTTTTATTGTACAGTATTTTAATGGTGTGCTTGTTCACAACCCCTGTACTTTGTTGCTTAGCAGAAGGTGGTTCCAGATGTTTTGTGACCACCCCCCCCCCCCCCCCCATTAATTTACACCTAACGATGTTTCTTTCCCATGTTTTGCTCATTCATTTCTGTTTTCACACCCATCGGTAGAGAAAAAAACATTACGTTTTAGGGAGTCGTCTGGACCACCCTGCACAGCGCTGCAAGTGTTCCATTGCTCTGTGTGGGGATGCCCGTGGGTCTGAAAGTCCCACTTTAACGTTGAAACAGCACCACCCCGTGGAGAGCAAAGAATCCTGAACCTCGCCGCGAATGTTTCCACGGCCCCCGGGAGCTCCATAATCATCTCAATCACGCTCGATGGAACGTGGAACACCGCAGCCGAGGCTCGGGCGAGGAAGGGTACGGTCACCAGCAAAGTTGGTGGGGGGGGAGAATGATCGCCAAGATGGTTTCATTTTGATTTGGGGATTTGAGGGGGGGGGGACAGTCTAAAAAGCAGGCCAAGTGCAACCGGGGTGGGTTGCCTGCTGTGTTCGACCTGGCCGGCTGGGCAGCATAAGGGGCCGTCCATAAATGACGTCACGCACCTAGGAGGGGGGGGGGGGTCAGACATTTGTGACGATGTGTGACGAGGGGGGGGGGGGTGAGAAATGTGACGTCACATCAAAATGCCCAACTTTAAATAAATATAGACAACACGTCCTATTTAATTAAATAGGCTTTTTAATAAATGTTTTTCTCCTACAACATCAGAGTGCAGCGCCACATTAAATACGCACTACAATAGTTTAAAGCGATTTGAAGCATGTTTTATGAAAAAAAAATGGGGGGGGGGGCAGTGCTTTGTGACGTCATATTTGAGGGGGGTCTGACTTTTTGTGACGCCGTGTTACAAGGGGGGGTGGTCAAAAATCTTCCATCTAACTTGGCTTTGTGTTTCGGGAAGGGTTACAATGCTCACCTCGTTGATGGGAGAGGGGATTCCTTCTTACCCAGGGTGTGCTTGGGTAATCGTCTCAGCTCCTGCTCTACAAAGGGGCTGTAGACGCCAGAGCTAGAAGAGGTGGGCAGGAAACTGCGGCTTTGCAATGCTTCTACTGATCATACTAAGCCTGATGATGATTATGAGAATTCTGTTTGACACGTAGCAGCTTTCGCGACCAATATTATTCATAATAAAGGTTTTTAGGTTAGATCGCGTTATTCATAAACGTGTCATAACCCTCCACCACCCGACACGGCCAATCAGCAAAAAAGTGTCACGTTGACAAACGTGCCACGTTGACAAACGTGACACTTTTTTTGCTAATTGGCCGTGTCGGGTGGTGGAGGGCTACGACACATTTATAAATAACGCGATCTAACCCAAAAACCTTTATTATGAATGAGAATTCTGTTGTGAGTTATAGATAGAACGTGCACAACGAACCCCGTTTTAGAATGTATCTGCCGGCGCTGGATAGAGCCCTTCTACACCACACTACGTGCAGGGTTCGGGAAAGAGAGCGCAGAAATTGAGGGTATGAACATATATAATTTGGGTGGACAGGAAGGCATGGGGAATTGTTGTCGTCCAACTGACACAAGCATCGCCTGACCCCGTGGTGACCTCGGGGTTGACGGTGGCGAGTCATGAGGATGACGGTGATGATGGCTGTCATAATTTCTGAATCAGAATCTTTATTCATCCCGGAGAAATCCGACGAGCTGTGAAGCTCTTTTTCAGAGTTGTCCAGTGCAGTGTATGAACTCGACGCGAATGGCTCATGAAGCTTCATCAGTTGGAAGGAGGTTAACACAACGTTCACACACAACGTTAGCCTGCCGATTAGCACGGTTGGCTACGTACGGTGCGAAATAAGTTCAACATACATACACACATACACACCACGTGTCTATCGCCACTCAAGCACTGGGTGGTGCGCATCTCCATTGACGGTACCGAGCCAGTGGTGGGAATTGAGCCCCGGTTTGCAGGGAAGGCCCAACAATTATCTCCCACGAAGGAATATCGCAAGACCGTGCTTTTTGGCCCACCTCAGCTCCTGGTTCTTTCAATAAGGCAATCCGTAAATAGAGCAATTTCATTACATTTTATGTTTGCCTTACAGCCACCAATGATGCATTTGCTGTGTGTACGTACATAAACATAAACAGACAACAACATTTATTAACACGTTGGCTTTCGCGACCAATATTATTCATAATAAACGTCTTTGGGTTAGATCGCGTTATTTATAAATGTGTCGTAACCCTCCACAACCCGACACGGCCAATCAGTAAAAAAGTGTCACGTTGACAAAATAAAAATAGCTCACTACTTTAGCCCACTGGTGTGTTGAAGAGTGAATCCACAACATTTACAATTTTTGACTACGATGTTTCGCTGCTAATTACAGCCAGCATCTTTTAGAGTTGCAAATGACACGTGACTTATGATTGTAATACGTTGAAATCTGTGTGCAAAGATCTGGTTTGGAGTTGACTCGGGCCATCATAACTCTAAGGTCAACAATTTACAGGGGGTTATTTTTTATTCAACAGAACGAGGCTATAAAATGTGGACTTTCCATGACTGTCTCGGGGGCATCTATGGAATTAAGCTCTGTTCCATTGCTCGTTGGAGCCGGGAGACAAGCAGGCGCGTCAGCAAATCAACACCAATTCTGGTGGCAGACGCAGATCGGCTCTCCTAACCGTCTGGTGGTGGAAGCTTTTATCCAGCCACTGCCAAGTATTAAATACAGCCACGTGTATATGTCGTGTAAACACTCATTAACTGGCCCAAATCGCATTGACATAGAGGACCGCAGAGCTTGGGCAATTGTTGGTGCCGGCTCATTGCGTGGCTGCCCTTCCTGCTTGTCTGTGGCTCCTCGCGCCTCTGAGTTGTTCCCTGCGACGCGTTACAAGTTGAAATGATCATGACGTCTACCTGGGTAAACCTTTTCATGAAACTGCCGCGTCCTCGAATTGGAGTCTAATCAAGCCATCCCTGTGCATGAGAGGTCTTGCCATCGACTCCATGCAGTGAGAAATGTCAACGTCTGTCTGGGTGGTGGACACTGCAGTGTAACCCGCAGGGGAGGTTGTGATTGTGTTATTGGGCCAAGCTACGTAGAACCTTTTACAGTGCATTCATCATGACCCCACGAAACTCAACAACGACTGCGGCAATTGTGTAGGCACAAGCGGAATATTGTTTTTTTTAAATATTAACATATACTGTATGCAGCGGCTAGGTAGCCTTTCACGTTGAATCAAGTGAGAGCCCTTAGAGACAATACGTCTCTTTTTTATGGCAGACCTGGATTACGAAAATGTAACAATAACAAATGGCAAAATGGTGCAGAGGACATCTGCAAGGAATTTAATATATCGCGCACACTGTGCAAATTACAACTACTATCAATTTCCACACTACGAGAACTAAAACGATCATCCATGTGACCATTACTTGATTACGCTCGACGCATGAAAGCAGTACGCCTCGCTTTAAAACCTCCTTCCAAGACATCCTACCGTAACACTGTTATCTAAGGTGTGTGTATATATATAAAAAAGACGTTATACAACAAAAAAACGACGAATAAGAGCTACGATTCAAGTTGATCAGACACAAGGCCGGTCCTCAGCACCTGGGCCATCAGGACCCCTTCATCTTGGCCAATGGCCCGACCAGCATGCGCACGCAGTAGGGCGTCGCGGCCACCACGGCGACGGGCCCCAGGACACTGCGGCAGAAGGCCACGAAGTAAAAGAGGCCACCGGCCCTCTGGGGCATGGGGACGATCCACTCGAGGACGTGCACGGCCAGCAGGGACGCGGCGATGCAGCAGCCTTGAAATGCCGGCGATGTCGGCTCCCTCTCCGCCTCTTCCTCCCCCTCCTTCTCATCGCCGACCTCGGAGGAGGTTCCCGTTACGAAGCGGTCGCGCACGTGGAGACCCAGCCCCAGGCCGAAGAGCGCGCCCAGCCCCCGTGCCAGCCCGGCGAAGGGGGTCGTGTCCACGTGGACCCACTCGGCGCGGGCGCAGCGCTTGCGCGCGAGCGCCACCGACCAGTCGAGGTCGACTTGGGCGATGCGCGCGGCGCCGTCGTGGACGAAGAGGGCCACCAGCAGGAGCAGAGCGCAGAGGGCGGCGTGCGCGTGCAGCCGCGCGCCGTGGATGAGGCGGACGCGGCCGAACACCTCGGCCACGAGGATCCCTGCGAGGGGGAAGTGGAAGGGGACCTCCGTCAACGCCGCCGAGGAGCGGTGGGCGACGAGTGAGCAAGGCCGTAGAGCAATGTTCTTTACTCATTTCGAGAGAGGGGCTGGGTGGGTCACTTTCGCCGATAAGACATCATCAGTGTGAGATTGCGCAACACCGATTTGGAACCATCGTTAGGGTTTGACAGCAGCACGACGATGATGATGATGATGGGGCCGTGTGTTTCACGCGTCAGGGGCCGCGGGGTCTTACAATGTCGAGCTCTGCCGGAGAGTGTATGGATGGATGTGTGTACGTGGAACTTTTTTCGCACCGTACGTAGCCCACCGCGCTTATCGGAGGCGCGGGGGAAGAACAACACAACTAAATAGGAAAGGCAGTTCTAAAGAAATACGTTTTCAATAGAGATTATATAAAAGTGCATCGTTCGAGCGGTGAGGAAGACGCAAACATTTTGTGGGTGGAGCACCCCCAGTTAATCGAATGCTAGTCCTACCGCTTACCTTATACAGTTTGCCATCCAGTAAATATATAAACAGCTCTACCCCACGAGCAATTAGTCAACCGGCCAATACCAATAGCCATGCCACTGATCAAAATAACTCCGTCTCTTTAGAATGGAAATAATAATAACTCATTAATAATAGCTATGACAATGGAGTTTCAATAGTTGCCTACGAGAGCCTTGCTTAAAGGATTTGGCCAATGTTATGTTTTTAATAAATGATGTTGTTATATTTTTTTGTATCGAGCGAAAGACGTAGGTTGTAGGATATTCGCTTCCTTGCTGCCCTGCTCTCCCCCGGTGCTTCAATTCGCAAGCAGCGGGCAAACGCCGCAGTGGTTACCGCCCAGCAGTCCGAGGATGACTTGGTGCGGGAAGTGGGTGGCAACGAACACCCTAGAGACGCACACGTTGATCTGGACGAACCAGAAGAGCAGCCAGAGGGCAACGCGACACAGCCTGCGGGGCAATAGACACCAAACAATAAGCCTTACTCAGCAGTGAAGTATCACTGCACACAGAGCCGTCCCTGGGGTACGGCGAATCATTGGGGCGACCGCCCTGGGCCCCGTGCTTTGGGGGGGGGGGCGCCAGATGTAATACTGTTATCCACGCACCGCCTGTGGTCCGAGAAGGGTTTCCGCTTGGTGCACAGATCGCTCTCCAGAGCGGCCGTCACCATCACGTACCACACGCACGCAGAGCCCATTGCGTGTCCGGATGGTGTACCTGTAACCACGGCACGAGTACACGCGCACGTTCGCTTTCTCGCGGGCACTTTGCAGCAGGCCGGCTTTGTTTGTAAATCGGGCAATCGTGGGCTCATCCCGGATTCACGCGGCAACGTGACCGGACCAACCCAACACGGGTTCGGCTCGTGTCTGCTTTATTAATCGTCTTGGAAACGTCGCAAACGCACCCACACCAATATATACATCACGGAAACCAATTACACATGAGGCAGGGATATATAGATATATTATTTTATGTTATTGATCATTTATTACGGCCAGCATGGCACACGAGGTTTGTTGAAGCTAGCGCTACACGTGCTTTTGTCTCACCAGTGGCGAGGATCAGACACGTTCAGGGTATACACAGGACGAGTTTAAACACCACGTGCCTTCTGATGAGGGTTTTCTTTTTATTTTTGGGCAGGAATTGAACTGTGGATTGTCAGTATCGTACCGCGAAGCAAAAAAACAGCAACACTGGCGGTCAGTCGCATTGTAGCGCGTTATATACCAGCCCCCCCCCCCCACCCTAGCCACACAGCCACGCGTCGTGCACGACACCTCACCACGTGCATCATCCCCCCGAAGGCTAGCAGGTTTGGCTACGTACTGTGCCAAAGACGTCCAGCACACATACATGCACACCAGACCCAGGGAGTCTTCGAGGATTTTCGATCGCTTTTCTCGCTGTAGGGTCCCCGTGCAGGTAGCAGGTGAGCCCCCCCCCCATCCCCCCCACCCCCCCTCCCCCCCACATACCTGGGCCGGTCTCGCAGGTGATGGGGTACTGGTTGAGATGCGGAGGAGCGGCGTTCCCGTAGTACTGCGTCTCGAGCACCCACCAGTACGGCCTCTGGCCCGAGATGACCCTGCGCAAAATAAGATGTAGTCCGATTGGGGGCCGTCCATAAATGACGTCACGCGATTTTGGACGATTTTTGAACCCCCCCCCCCTCCCCTTGTCAGACGGCGTCACAAAAAGTCAGAACCCCCCTCAAATATGACGTCACAAAGCTCTGCCCCCCGCCCCCCAAACCATATTTCCATTTTGAAAATAAAACATGCTTCAAATCGCTTTAAACTATTGTCATTGTAGTGCGTATTTGATGTGGCGCTGCACTCTGATGTTGTAGGAAATTGTTATAACAATTAGTGTTGTTATAACAATTCTATATTTATTAAAAGTTGCGCATTTTGATGTGACGTCACATTTCTGAACCCCCCCCCCCCGCCCTCATCACACATCGTCACAAATGTCTGACCCCCCACCCCCCAGGTGCGTGACGTCATTTATGAACGGCCCCTTGGAATTAACCTCCACTGCGAGTGTAATTATTAAACTTGGCCTGAATCGTCGTTTGTCTGCATCTACCTACAGCCTGAGTGTATTTGTCATTATTGTTATTATTTTGATCGGTTATTATGTTGATTGGTTTGTATCAAAACAGGTCTCGCTCTATGCAAGTTCGGCTTGTCCGATTTCGCGAAAATGTGGCTAACCTATTTCTACCCAAAATTCACTATATTCGCTATATGCGGTTTAAATTCACTCAAGTGCGGCTATCCAGTTGGACGCCATTGTTTGTCCTGTAAGCGCTACTTGTGAGTGTAGTTTTTATTTAACCTTTTTGCGCCCCGTCTTTTGGAACACATCTACTGCATACAGCGAGGGAAACCTGTACTTGTCTTTTTTATTTTGTTGATTTCATTTTTTGCAAACAGTGCTTTGTGATATTTCGATATGAACGGCTCTCTTTACAGTATTATTTTAAATATTATTATTCCGATATGTGTACTGTGTTAAGTAAACAAATGCTTGGGAAATTCAGAATCAGAATATTTATTTATTCCTGGAGAAATCCGATGAGCTATGAAGCTCTTTTCACAGATGTCCAGTAGATGGATATTGATATGATGGACGAATGTTAAAGTTTCGTGTGTGATACAGAGCCTAGCTAAATACTGTATCTGAAATACAAGCGATATGAGTAGTATATTCTTGGTTCTTTCGGTAAAGTCACGTAGAAGGGTGCTAACGTTAAAAATAACCGCCACTTTTTTCAATTTTTCTTGTTGTGGTTTTCACACCTGATGATGATTGCTTGTGTTGCAGTCGAAACGTCGTGATAATGTTATTGTTTTATATTTTTATTATGTTATTGTTTCCCTTCTACGTGACTTTACCGAAAGAACCAAGAATATGAATCCCTGCAGTCACGAAAGCTTTCAATCAAAAGATATGAGTAGTGTTGTGGGTAGCACCTTCCAATTTCCCAAGTCACTGTGTATTAAAATTGTCACCTTATGAGAAAAATATATTCATATTCAACAACATCAAAATGTGCATTCAATCCCACTCCTGGGGAACAGTCTCTTGAATATGACATCGCACAACCACTTCGAAGACCTCTTACATTGCCCATTAAGCACGTCAGGGTGGTGCACATCCACACATTGCCATTCCCATGCAGGCGTGTGTCATACGGCATTAAACCCACTTTAGCCCCAATTGCTAAGAGAAAAAAAAAGCAGAATGAATCAGAAAACAAACGTACCGTTTTACGTGTCGTCATTGCTTAAGAAACTGAGATCATCACCTCGTTACTCCTTGAGAATTCGGGTTAATCACGGACAACCGAAAAAACAAAGTTCTAACGGAGACCTGAGAGGTGCTGGCTCGGCACTGGGGCACGCCATTTGTAGCCCCCTGAGCAGCAAGGGGCGAGTTGGCAGTGGTGCGAAATCACAAATGCAAAAAAAAAACCCACACCGTATTTGCCGTTAGCACAGAAAATATATGATAGGTTGACAGCAGTGCCGGATTAAGCTAGTGCGGGGCCTGTAGCATGATGTTATAAAGGGGCCCTAAATTAAAAAAAAACGTAAATATTAAAACACACAAATGTTTTACTTACATAGTTAAGCAATTGTATTTTTTCATTTGTTATATACAGCCAGATAATACGACAAATCGCTAAACCTTAAACACCCAGTCGTTAATAAAAGTTTAAGGCAGTATAGTACTATAGTAATAGAGCAAGTGCATAATCACTGAACCGGAATTGATAGTTTGAAAGCATTTAGCGCGGGGCCATTGAAAGTGCGGGGCCCGTAGCTACTACACATGTACTGTAGCTACTACACATGTGTAGTAGCTACAGTACATATGTAGTAGCTACGACATATGTAGCTACTTTTGCTACTCGGATAATCCGGCACTGGTTGACAGAATCAGAATTTCTTTTATTTCTGGAGGAATCCGACGAGCTATAAATCTATTTTACACGTTATGGTGTAAACATAGGCTCGTACTTATTTTGCACTGTGGCGCTCCCGACCAACGTAGCCAAGATTTTGAGTCGACGTACCCTTCGAGGGGCTGCGTGCTCGCTTCCCCGGCCACCTCCGCCCCACGCCCCCTTCCCGAAAGACGGCTGCCAAATGGGCGAAAACGCAAAACCGCGTCTCACCACTTGAGAATCATGTTGATCCAGTCTCCGACCACGGCAGCCCACACCAGCCTTGCGGCGACCCGTGGCGCCAGGTGGTAGCAGATGGGGAAGTAGAGCAAGTAGGCGCTGCGGATGTCGCCCAGGCTGGACATGAGGTGCATCACCTCGTGGATGCCCTGGAACCAGCCCTGGAAGAGCACCGTCACCTGCACCCCTGCGCCGCGCAACGCGTCCATCGTGCCGGAGGAGCTGGTGGTCAGACGGATGCTCGGGGGCACGTGCTTGTGCGGTGTTGCGGGGAGTACTCACGCCAGCTGCCTTACGCAACCATCGAACTCAGGACCCGTGCTTCAGCACTGCCGATGAACGAAGACGAGTCGTTCAGCGTTGCGAGTCTCTTCCTCCCGCAGGTCAAGTTGCAGGCGAAGCTAATGGCACCAAAAAAAAATCCTTACCGATCTAAGTGGACATTAAAACTCCATTCACGAACCCGCCTGGTGAAGTATGGTCAAGCAAGCCCTGTGAGAATGGCAGCAGCAATGGAGCGCGAATGTTGCCGACGGCGGCTCATCCGGGCAGTGGACAGACAATGGCCGATGATATTGACGACGGTGAATATTTTTGTTTACCGAACTACCCCAGCCACCCAGGACGGTGCAGCCTCGCGCTGGAGCCACCGAAGGAACCCGTCGCACCGTCAGCGGTCTGGGTCCGAGGCTGCGCCGCTATATATGGGGACGGTGCCTCGACCCCCCCCCCCCCCGGCCCGGGTCATGGGCGCATGGTGTAAACGCGTGGTGTTAACGCGTTGCGCTGTTTTGCTCCGCGTGGCCAAGGGCGACTCATTAAACGCGCGGATTCATCCCCGTCCGCCTCCACGCATGCCCCTCTCGGCAGGGTAACCGTAGCCCGACAAATCATTCGCACATGTGCGCGCGCGCAAATATCGCATCGACAGCGCATCTCTGTGCGCCGTTTTTTTCCCTCTCTCTTCAAAATTAGGAGCTGCGTGTAACTAATACGGACGTGGAGTTATTGCTCATCAGCCACATGCGTGCCCGCCTTGAATGATGATTTTGCAACAAACAAAAAAACCTGACCTTTGGGTGAATTTAATTTGAGTTGTGTTGAGGGTGAAGTCAGAAAATTGAAATCGTCATCGTCTCCCTGCCCAAACAAGCAAAGGTGAAACCCTCGTGCCCGCTGGTGGCCGTTAGTTGTGGAAATTCCACATTCCGATATTGCAGGATTATTCCAGACACAGAACGACCACAGCATTGAAATTTTAAAAATGTAACATTCATAACATGCTGTTTGTTTCACCTGATGACGGTTGCTTGTGTTGCGATCGAAACGTCGTGATCTATTAATTTTCTACTTACGTGACTTTACCGAAAGAACCAAAGAGTACGGATTCCTGCAGTCGCGAAAGCTTCAAATCAAGATGTAATACAATTTACGATGTTACTTTTTACGAGCAATTGCACTTGTAGAAGCCATCAGGTACAAAGCGTTATATTTGCTCCGAAATTGACTTCACAAGTCACCGAACACAGTACACTTCCAAAACACGTCCCCAATTATCACTGCGCCAGTAATAACGAGAATCATTTTTATTCTTGGTTCTTTCGGTAAAGTCACGTAGAAGGGAAATAATAAAAAAAAACAATTTTTAAAAATAGCAATTAAAAAATATTGTTTTATTTGCCTTATTTTATTATTTCCCTTCTACGTAACTTTACCGAAAGAACCAAGAATATGAATCCCTGCAGTCACGAAAGCTTTAAATCGAAAGAGAATAATTTATATTGGCGAATGATTACCTTGTACGACTCTTAACCTGCATGATTCTGAGATAGACAGATCACAGTCCAGAAAGTGGGTTATAAGCCGATCTATATTGGTTTACCACCTCCTCATTAGCTGCCTTTTATCCAGATACTCCAATACTCCTTCCAGACCAAACGTCCTCTCTTCGGCACTGGCCAAACATTCCCGGTGCAGGACTCCCCTCCTAAGACTTGAAACTCGGCGGGGCAAATCCCGCGTGACGCCTCCCTCTCAACGTGTTCCATCCCACTGCCGTGGAATCCGAGCTCATTGCAAATCCTGGCTGTGGACCTGTTGTTGTTCATTGCCACGTCGCGTGTGGGGGCCGGCTTGTGAGCTCGTGTGACCGGTGGCCCCCTCCACACAAAACAGCGTCGGTGTTGCTTCTCTCCTGGCAGACACATGGCTCCATTGCCGTAATCTATTCCAAGGAACAAAGTGGCCCATTGACACGCACGATTTTTTTTAAAACTTGCAGATGGTGTCAACCGATCCACTGGGGATTAATTATATTTTTCTCTAATTTTGGAAGATTTTAAGCAAAGCGTGATGAAACTACCACCCGAGGCACGGTTATGCAAGCAGAAGGTGACAGGGAAGAGAGGCTGCTGTCGCAGGGGGCATGTTGGGGGGGCACAGATTGTCAGCCGATGGCCAGAATGTCATTCAAATTGACAAATGGGAATGTAAATCGCCATCACTTCGTCTTCAGTCACGAACATTATAAAGAATATATATTCTTGGTTCTTTCGGTAAAGTCACGTTGTTTTATATATTATATATATTTTATTATTTTACTGTTTCTCTTCAACGTGACTTTACCGAAAGAACCAAGAATATGAATCACTGCAGTCACGAAAGCTTTAAATCAAAATTACAAAGAATGTCAACCATGCTATTCCAGGATTATATCCATTTATAAGGTTGCACTCATTACACACAAAGTGCGTGCCACAAAAGCACCACAAAACCTTTGCTGGTCTCATCAAGGTGCAAACTCCGGTCAATCTCGCAGCAGCGGCTTTTCGCTGGCCATCAAACAAAGACGGTCACCGTATTGCGCGCTTTCAGATGAGCTTCCCCATCCATCTGGAACGCTCTTCCTTCTGGTATTAGGAAGCCACTGGAGCTATGCACTTTTAAATCTAGATTGAAAACGAATTTCTTACCTGCTTTTTGTGTTTTAGTTTGTTGCCCTTCCCCCGCACCCTTCAATTAGCACGGTTGGCTACATACGGTTCAAAGTTCAACATACATACATAAATAGCAATAGTTGAAATAACATAAGCACACTATACACAATTGACTAAAAACAAAACATGTTTATTTTATATTTTCTTGATATTTTTCTTTTCCCAGAGGTTATATGTGCACAGTATATTCTTATGGGATAAATGCAGTTGTACACATACACTACACAGCATTCCCAAAGCAGAACTGACCAGGAACAATGTACAATCCTCACAACCAGACCTGGCTTACATCCACAGAAGATATTAATATCAATCACTGATTTACTTGCCATGCAAGCGTGGTGTATAATTTGCACCTGATACCCATGATCCTTTAAAAAATGCAATGACGTAAGTGATAAATTGGGCTCCATTAGCCATGCAAAGCCTAATTGACTGGAACATTTTAGATGAGGCAAATCAGTATCACTTTAATCGGGGAGGAGGTGGGGGGCATAGAGGAGGATAACAACTGAGTGAACTTGTCGTTAGGAGCAGAGAAAATTTGAAACGTAATGAACAAAAGGCTAAAATTGTGCACATAAACGCGGGGATGCATTCTCAGAATTGCACTGAGACACAGGAATAGGAGCACGTGGATTCAGCAGCCGAATTTCCTTGACCACCGAGAAGTGGCATCCGGCAAGACACACTGCTGGATCGCTGATGGAGGAGACTCGTGATGGAATGGCAGCAATGAGCTCAAACGATGTGGGAGTGAGATGAACTGTGGTTAAGGCAGCACCATGAGGATATGGCGGCAACATGTGGTGGCCGTCATTCAGCAGTGGATAGACCTTGACCGAAGATTATGGGCGATTGTGCCACAGGTCTTGTTTAAATACCCGCGTTGACAAAACCAGTATACATGAACAAAAATCTGAAAGGCTTTAGCCTAGTTAAGTTGGTTTCACTCATGCACAACAGCATCTTCTTCTGAACAGATTACCAAGGGCAATTTGTGTTATCATCGAAGCATCCGCACCAATTCAAGGCATAGTGCGTGCCCTTGTCTGGTTCGCTACACGACTTCTCACAGTCGCCCTCATTGACCACTTAGCCTACCTTACATGGAGGGGGGGGGGGCTGAAACTGCAAATATGCTCGGCATATTTAAGCTCTTAACGAGGACTAATTTTTCCACTCCTATGTCCTTGACACTCAAGAAGAGAAAATGGTCGCGTGCCTTTTTTTTGACCTGATGCAAAACTAAAATAAGAACCAATAATAATTTACCCATCATCCAGCAGATCTAAAACCAAAAACAAACTCAAACTGTATTTTCTCAGTGCAGCACTTCTTTATTTGGCCATGTCCTCAGCAATCGCTTTGCTGATCTTATCCTTGAGATAGGAAACTTTCACCCGGTCCGAGTTGAGCTCCAACCATTCAAAGTATGGGATCTGTAACAACCACAGCACATGTAACATTGGACATGAAAATAAGATAAGCAAGATGTGGGGTAATTTTCGGCTAGTTTAAATTTTTTATACTCTATTCTGTAAAAATCTTTCGTAAAAAGTTAAATGTGCATCCCAGCAAATCATTGCTCACACCACTGCTTTTACAGAAGAGTCTCCAAGGTTCTTTAGAGAGCCTCTCTACTCTAGAAGGTCTTTTGGCTGATACTTCCACGCTGCCAAGAGGCCTTCAAAACTTGCCCATGGCTTCAAGTGCCGTGCCAAGAGATCCAATCAGACCAGCATCCTCTAGATTGCAAGGTCGACGTGCTGACCATTACGGCATAGCTCCGGATCAGCGATCAGTCAGGGATGGTTCGTGAGCGTTGAGGTTGATCCAGTATGGATTATGCACTGCCCTGGCCAAACAGCGGATCAGCCTATGGCCCCCCGGGCTAAGCTTCACAAAAGGGCCAAACAACATGGGACAGATGTGGGGTCTGACAATCGTACGTTACCTCGACCAGGAGGAAGCCAGCCGAGGAAATGTGGCGTCGAGCCATTTGAAATTTCCCCAGGACGTTCTTGCTGCTCAAGAGGAAGCTGGGATACTCCAAAGCAAGGAACGCCAGCCTGCCAACGACAAGGGCATTACAGGAAGATCACATATGAATGTAAAATGCCCTTCAGGTGAACAAAGTGAAACGCCGTCTGAATGCACGCGCTGCTTTACCTGCGTGCCCCCGCTGGCAATGGTTTGGTGCCACTTGAGGCGGGAAGGTGGGGAGCTTCATATTCAATAACTGGGAGTGATTTGCAGTCCTTGTCAATCAGTGTCTCGGCATCTGTGGACATAAACAAAAAAAGTGAAGCTCCTTGCTTGCTAATCAACATGCTTATAGAGTAATTATACGCAAACAGGCAGCGAACATTTCAAGTGAATCATTCCCAGCAGGGATTAATTTGCCGGATCTGTCCGGGTCAACGACCCCAAAAATATTACTGCGCCCGGCACACCCCATCCAGTATTCCGCTCGTTATGACTCTTTGCTACCAGTTACGTGCCACCTACTCAAATCTATAAGCGACCTGAAAAATGTCCAGTGAGAAATGAAGCCCCGTTCCTGTGTATTATTTTTATTATGTTTTCTTGCCCAGAAAAGCCTCACCGAGTCTTAATATTTTTTTTTGGAGGGTCGTTGTAAGTTTTTGCAATGGGGGGGCGACGATTTCCATGTGTTTGCCAGCCAAGTAACTTCCGATTATTTTTGTTATAATTTGGCCCACAAAGCCAGAGCACCACAGCCAGAGCTAATCCCTAGGGTATGGCGAATCAGGGCGACGTCCCCGGGCCCCGCACTTTTGTGGGCCCCACGCTTCCACATCCGGTTTAGTTTAAAGGCGTCGAGGAGGAGGGCCCACACAGTGTGATTTGCCCCAGGACCCACACCCCCCGCTATGGACGGCCCTGACCACAGCCTACTCTTCATCCAATGACGCCGCAGGACATCAACAGTTAACACGCCCACAGTATTACCCAGAGCGGCCTGCCGGATTTTAACCGCAAACACTACCGGGCGGGCGGACGGGCCAACGCTGGGCCGCGTCGGCCGCGCCTAGCGCGAGTGCAAAAGGACAGCAGCAGCAGCGGCGCTGCGTTCACGTACCCAGCGTCCAGCCATAGATCGTTTCCACGCCCACACGCATATGGCCCGGACTCGCGTCTGCGCCAACATGCGTCGCCAGGGACTGGGCAATGTCTGATTGCATGGTGCTTTCCTGCTTGCTCTTGGCGGGGTGTGACACTGATGTACTGCTGACAGGTGGCACCGTCAACTTGTGGAGCAGTTCATTGGAGGGCAGGAAGGGTCCTGGGTAGTCAGGAATCTCCAGGTTGGCTGTGCTGTTAATATGCAGGAGCTTCTGGATATAGCTTTGGGAATAAACCGATGGCTGTTCTGAAAAAAGATAAAGATCACAGGCCGTTATGGCCATCACGATCATTCTCATGCGCAATTCAGATAGTCTCTCAATGCGCAATCTTTCAAATACATTTGCATATACTTTGATTTTCCACGCGATGACATTTGAATAATGCATTCAGTTCGAATGTATTGGTAGCACTTAAAACAAGACAGAAACAAATTAAGAGATTATAAAGATCTGAAAATCGTGAAATAAAAACACACAGGAACGATTTAATAAGGATATGAGACATATATACACACAGTATGGGATTAGTCAAATGCCTTTTCAACTTCAAAAACCCAACTCATTTAGCTCTCACCTATTTTCTTTGGTCTAGTAAAATGTTTTTGCCGTTGTTTTGGATCAGGGAATGCAATTTTTAACAATTGCAATCTTGTTGTTATTGGCAAAGAACAGGCCATGGCAACAGCTCCCTGGTGTTCCCTGCTGGCTTAGCGCCTCACCTGTCACTTTGGTGTAGAAGTCTTGTTGGAGGACCCGTGACAGGAGCACCGGCGTTGCTTGGCCGAGGATGCAGAGAGACCAGACCATGTCGATAAGCGCGTAAGTGTCGAGATCTTCCGCAGTCTCCGCCAGGCTGGAGTGCACCTGACAAATCGAGGTATCGCACGCAGAGCATTCAGCACCTTCGATTAGCACGGTTGGCTGCGTACCGTGCGGAAGAAGTTCAACATGCGTATGTAGCGACTAACTCGGAGGCGATAAGACTTGGAGGCACTTCTTTATTAACAAGCGCCATTGGGGTCAACACTTTACAATTAGTCCGCCTATTGTCGGCGACGCTACTCAGGTCAGTTGGTAGGCTGCCTGACTGGTGGCGCCCCGAGATGGTGAAGACAGAGACGACGAGAAGAAGGATGGTGAAGACGACGAGAAGAACGGCGACGAAGACTTCAGCAGCACGACGGGGATCCCACTCCAACAACTGCCCCGAGGTCCCCTACAGGGGGCCCCCTCTTAAACTGTCAGCGTGGCCTCGCTCCGCCCCCGGCCACGCCCCCTTTCTGGAACCTAGGGGCGGGTTCCTGGTGTGCCTCTTCTGTGACCTTTCTTCTAAATCCCCCTCTGGTGTATATCCTGGCCCGCTGACATCAGGGGTCCATACGCCGCAAAATCCCCTTCCCTGCCAGCAGCCAGCGCTATGCTGCTACACTATGCCATAACACATACATACCTGGCTCAAATGTGCAATGCGAAGCAGTTGTCAGGCTATTGTCATGCGCACTGAAGGCCACTTTGTACCTGCACAAAGAAAGGCTCGGCTTCTGGCGCCGTGTAGTTCAGACGGGCGAACGACTGAACGATGCTGAAGAGCTGTGCCGACGAGAAGCTGCCACAGTTTGTTTTGATGTTCTGCATGGAAGGTGCAATAAGGAGGAATTGGTTAATGATTACTTAGCAGCTGCATCCCTCAAGTGATAAGCAGCATAATAAATCCCAGCCACTGTGCATGCGAAGCAGTTAAGTTTATGAAGGCAGGGTGCTTTTCAGCACATGTAAAAATCGCACATTTTAGTTATTTTGTTTAACCAGGTGAGAACTCAAGAGAGCAGAATAGGTCTCATTTGCAAGACTGGCCTGGGCCACCAAACAATTACAGGTATGAAGCATGAAGCAACATTGCTGCACAACTCTACTGGACTCTGAAAACATTAGAAACGTCACAAAGAGTGAATAGTTTCACAAACATATTCTATGGTTCTTTCGGAAAAGTCACGTAGGTAGAAAAATACATTTATCACGTCGTGATATTTTATAAATATTAATTATTATATCACGACGTGATATATTATTTTTCAATTAAATTTTTCTACCAACGTGACTTTACCGAAATAACCAAAGAGTATGGATTCCTGCAGTCATGAAAGCTTCAAATCAGTTTCACAAACAGTTCAACACAGGCTTTCGCGACCAACATCACCAATAAGTTTTTTTTTGGGTTAGATCGCGTAAATATGTGTAAATGTTGTGGCTTTGCTCTCCAACACACCGGTGTGCTGTACTAGTGACGAATTGGCATGTTCTGTTTACGTGACAACCCTTACTAGTTGGCTGTGTCGGGTGGTGGCGGGTTTTAACGACACAACATTTATATATTTAAGTTTCACAAACGTCCGTGGCGTATATTTGTAATGCAACTGAAATGTAGGGACATTCTGTGAGCACAAAAGGTACATACGTCCTAGCACAAGACCGTAATGGGACTCATGCTGCTGTAACATCTGAGATTGAATCTTTAACCTTATTTAACCTATAATATTGCTGGATCTGCTTCGTTGAATTTCTTAACGAAGCAGGTCCAGCAATATATGTATAATGTCCAAGATGCGAAAACAATACATAGTAAAACACACTTAGATTATTTATCTACTTCAAAAAGAAATGATCAAACGCCAGTAAGGCAGCTGGGTATATCTCACACAATTTACACAAAATACACTGCTACGTTTCTTCTATAAAATCTTATTGTAATGCAGCAACGCAAAAATGTATCGGAAAGTAGTTGCACGGGAGGATTTGCAGAGCTCGTTTTGGTACCTGTGCCAGTGCCTCGAAGAGCGGTATGTGCAGCCACTTGAGGTAGCTCAAGGATTTGACGAGTCTTGCTATGTCAGGTGAGCTCAGCTTCGGCACGTGAGGCAGCAGGTCACCTGACAGCCGCTGCAACACCTGGGTCTGAACGAAGTTTACCTTGGCTAGAAGGACAAACGAGGTATTATTCACAGGGATAACAACTGCACAGAAGATAACTTTGCATGTACAAAGCACTACGTTTTTTGGTTTCTGTGTCTCACAAGCGCCCTCATGTGGTACACATTTTCACACGTTACGTGTGATGTAACAAACCTCTTACATCATATTCCGACCACTCAATTACTTAAAAATCCTCTTAAGAGTATCTTTTAAACTTAAAAAATGAAGACAAAAAGAGTTGTCATTAAAAACTACTTGCCCAATGACAATATTATATCCAATATAACATTATACAAGGTGCACACATTTGAGAAGAGGTGCTTTGATGGTTGGGGGAGAATATGAAAAGCACGGACAGAAGACATCTCTAGGATGCCAAACAACATGCGGTACAACCCAGAAAGACATCAGAGAGCTACACAGCACGACCGCAAACACCTACACAGACGGGTCTGAAGCATTCAATAGGCAAAGGGAGTGAGGGGAGAAGAGGCTGCAGGAAGTGGGGGGAGAAAATACAAATGTAGTAGAAGATGAAGAATTCACTGCAACATTTTTATAGTTCTGATACTTATAGAAGGGAGGAACAGCGGTGCAATGCACTATGAACCCGGTGACTTAATTTTGTATTTCTGACCACAGCTAACACCAGCGGTGGGCAAAATCCAAACCAGTGTGAAGTATGGTCAAACACTACTTAAAACTGACACGGCATCAGGAGGAATATATCCAGCAGCAGCAGACTGACAAGGGCTTTTAATGTTGGAGCAATGGACACGTCTTACCAAAGGCATGGATCACGTCGAGGATGACACTGCACTCGTGGGCAACTCGCCGCCGGGTGAAGTGATACGACAGCGCACGGAACAGTGGCACCGAACGGCGAGACCGAGAAGCAAATGCCAAAGCCACTTTGCTCCCCTCCGAAGGAGTCATTTTCTCCGCAAACTCCAACGCCTAACAACACACAGGAGTGTCCGGTGAATCTTGGCATTCAAAGCAAATTTGTGACATCAATTCTAACGACAAAATTATCTTCCATTTTTTGTTTTCAATGTCACATTTCCAGTAACACAAACGCGGGCTTGCATGGCTGTGTTGTACAGCTCTCTCGTGTTTTGGGTTGTACCCTGCTGTTAAGCACGACGTCCGACAGCTTCGCCGCACGTGCCGAGGAACCGAGCAGAGTTTCAGTTCCGTTCCCCCGAAGAGCTCCCAAGCACGCCGAGCGAGGCGTCAAGACAACGCTGAACAACGCGCTGAACATGCTGCACAACCTGAAAGCAAACCACGTCAGCAAGGCCTCACCTTCTCTTCGAGCTTTTCCATGAAACCGGGCGAAACACTGCCGATGCGTGTAACGAGCAGGGTGACCGTGCGTGCGTCAGGGATCTCCGTCCAGCGCAGCTCGATGTGCTTCACCAAATCTGCCCACAGCGCCTTCCGGCCGTCTGAATCTGCGCTCCTCGAGTAGATTACTGCCGCCGTGCAAAGTTGCTGCATCCCACCACCAAACAGAAAAAAAACACACACATTCGACGTGAACAAGGATAGAATTTCCACGTGCAATTTATCGGAGCTAATGCTGATTACTATGAAGTCACTGGAGCTGTGTATTTTTAAATATAGATTGAAAACTAATTCCTTACAAACCGCTTTTAGTTTGTTGTCTTTCTGATTAGCACCTAGCAGTTGGCTAGGTATGGCGTGAAAGAAGTTCAACGTGCATTGAAATAGAGCAATACTTGGTGCAATATATTGCGCAAGAAAATATCTCGAAAACTCTTACCTTAAAATTTAAACGACGCAATCGGAAGTGCAGCTCCGTCTCTAAAGAGCGGATAATCTGTTCGGTTTTGCCTTTTCTTTCGGAGCCAGTTTCCTTTTTTTCACTGTTCAAAAGAAGTTGCAGACTGCGCAGCATACCCAGCAGCAAGCTGTTCCCAACAGAGGATATCTGTCGATAAAAACGAGGACTTATTACACCTTTTCGTAAATTTTCAAGACCACACTCCTCATTTTACAATTTAAAAACGTTGTCAAATATAAACAAATTGCGAGAATTTTTTTCAACAAAATAACCAATGTGCAAAAAAAAAATGTATTCTTGAGAAAATGTACATTCATTCTACTGACACATGTATCAAACACAACCAGGAAATATTTTTTTTTACTTTCAAGACAGAAGACATTTTTTAAAAATAGTTTAAAGCCATACAACAAAACCTTTATAGAATGAGATGGCAAGAAAAATGTACCTGGCTTTCAGCAGCTTTAAGAATATACTGAAGGCGAGGGTCACTGATGACTTGCTCTTTCTGGACCCGATCTCTTCCAACAGCTAGGCCTAGTTGTGACACAGCCTCCGCCGCTCGCCATGGGATTAGGTCCTTGGTGTTGGCCAGCGCAAGCAGTTGCTCCACCGTACGGGGCGCTTGTCTCTTGCTTTCTTGACGTTTCGAAGAATCCTCCTCCTCCAACTGCTCTCCAACATCATCCTGAGCCGCTTCCTTCTTGCCCAAAGAATCTTCATTCTGCGGCTCACCAATGGCAACAGTTGTGTGTGCCCATTTGTACGCTCTGATGTTCCCACAGGACGTGTTGCTTTGACCAACTGCTTCAATTCTCTTAAGGTTTCTGAGCACCAAGCTGTGATGTCGCTGGACCCGAAGAAGAGCTAAGGAGGCTCTGATGGGATTCAAACCGTGGACCGATATTCTGGCAGCTTGGTTCATTAAGCACAGAGACATTGCAGAGGAGGCACAGGATCGATGATTCGGTATCTTATTGGTTGTGGTAAAGCCTCCTGCAATGCTCAAATCTGTTGGGAGAAATGGCACAAATAGGGGGTGGGAGGCACATGGCTTGCAAATCAAACGCACTCCTGTCATTATATCCCAGTTTATTCCAGTGACAGGTCATTGAATTTGCTCCAGTATAAACCAGCTATATGGTTTGACATGGTTACAAAAAGGCTAACAACAAACACAATGTTGCCATGAACTTAGAAAAAATATATATAACATTTTAAGGCTGTGCAGCATCTCACTGTTGTTTGCATTATAACATTTTTAGTACAGTAATTGAACATTACATTACTGAGACAAACCCTGACAAATGCATCCAAGTTAAGCTTAAGATTGTTTCTTAGAATAAGGTGAATAACCATACTGTATTGTGGCAATGTTTTGGAACAACTTGCATTGAAATTTTATTTCCAACCAGACAGTGAATTGAAACATAGGGTAATCGGGCACTACATTTCATCAGTACCAAATGCAACCTGACCACAATACGAACGAATTTACAATTATACTTAGCACCTGTGGCGGCGTAATGTAACGTGTAATACTTAGAAATGCGATTTGTGCCTACATCTCGCAATAAAATGGTAATATTTACAATTATCTAGAGATATGTCTGCTCTTCGGACTGAAACAAATATCGGTGCAAACCGTGTTTTGGTCACTTCGAGTCTAATGAGAGAACCTACAATCTGGAACTACGGGAGGCAGGGGGCGCCACAACAAGCCAGGGCAACTCACGGGGACACAGAGGACCTCACGGGGACACAGAGGACCTCACGGGGACACAGAGGACCTCACGGGGACACAGAGGACCTCACGGGGACACAGAGGACCTCACGGGGACACAGAGGACCTCACGGGGACACAGAGGACCTCACGGGGACACAGAGGACCTCACGGGGACACGGAGGACCTCACGGGGACACGGAGGACCTCACGGGGACACGGAGGACCTCACGGGGACACGGAGGACCTCACGGGGACACGGAGGACCTCACGGGGACACGGAGGACCTCACGGGGACACGGAGGACGTCACGGGGACACGGAGGACCTCACGGGGACACGGAGGACCTCACGGGGACACGGAGGACCTCACGGGGACACGGAGGACCTCACGGGGACACGGAGGACCTCACGGGGACACGGAGGACCTCACGGGGACACAGAGGACCTCACGGGGACACAGAGGACCTCACGGGGACACAGAGGACCTCACGGGGACACAGAGGACCTCACGGGGACACAGAGGACCTCACGGGGACACAGAGGACCTCACGGGGACACAGAGGACATCAGGAGAAAGCCTGGGAGAGCCATTAAGGAGCCCAGCTGAACTCATGCAAGCCCAAGAGGGCTCGCGGTGAGCCACCGTGGGAGTCACGGGAACTCGCGCGCATTACGCCGAGGGGGAGCCATAGCCACCCAAAGACATCAAACTGGCGACCACAACAAGAACCCCAGGGGAGGGGACCACGACTCTAGGGGAAGCTACGAAAAATACACGGGGAGCAACGGAGACTCGGGGCGAGTCACGATGACAACGCGGAAAGGCATAGAGACTAATACGAGGGGGGCGAGCCGTGTGGCATAGCGATAGCACGAGGAACCCCACGGAGACAGAGAACCCCACGGCTCCCACAGTGGAGGCGTTGGAGGGGGGGCTCCGTGCGCCGGGGTCCTCTGCACGACTCCAGGACACGTGCTGCTGCTGCCAAGCGACCTCCGCGACACCAGCGGTCTCACCCACAAACCGGCCACGTGCCCGCACGCCTCGGGCTGCGCCCGCGCTGCTGGTAGCCAGTTCCCAATTGCTGCGCCGTCAGCGAGCCGAGCCGAGCGGAGCAGGGCAGCAGAGCAGACAATGCAAGACGGGAGGGGGTTTGTGAGAAAGTGAAGCGAGTGGCGTTCTCTTTGCTCCCCGTACCTGCAAGTGACCCCTGGCGCAGCCGATACACGCCGCCATGCTTGCTCCGGCGGAGGTGACGTCACGTGACCCCCTTCTCGCCCCCCCGCGCCCCCCACCCCCCGTACGCCCCGGAAACGGAAGCTGCGCTCTCTTCTGCCGGCGAAGGCAAGGGACTTGGTCCGCTCAGCGGTGAGTTGGCGCGATCCTCCCGACTATAGACGCAATCCGTCGCCATCCGATCCCATCGCCGCCCGTCACGGTCTCGGCGGTGGTTGTGACTCGGCGCGGTTCACCGAAGCGCCCCGCAGGGCCGGCACGTTCGGTCATGGCGGATTCCGCGGCGGTGCTGGGGACGGTCGTGCAGGGTGGGTCGCGGCCGCCTGCGTTGGGCCTCATCGATGCTGCCTTCTTCCCTCGTGCCACTGCCCCCCTTTCTCCCTCGTGTTCCACTATCGCGTTCGCTCCCCGTATACTTGGGCCAAGGTGACCGGGACGATCAGACTGTGATTTGTGAGGCTGGGCTGTGCTGTGCCAATATGTTCATTGAGAAGGTGGTGGTGAAGTTGCGGTGAGTGATGGTGAATGTCGTGGGTGTTGGAAGTTGTTGAAGGGTGGTTATGAAATTGGTGGTAACGAATGTGGAGGGAGATGGAGAGGAGGAGGAGGAGGTTGGTGGGCGATGATGGAACTTGGCGATTGCAGTGTTTTGGGAGGTGGTTGACAAAACATGAAGATGATGGCGTACGTGGTAGCGGAGAGGAGACATGATGGGAGTTGTGCGGTCACGGCACGGATTAATCCTTTGACAGGAACGGAGCGAGAGAGTCATTTTATCTTGTGGGGGACGCGTAGCTACAATCCCATCTGGACTGAGATGCAATGTAACCTTGAGCAGCCCTCTCTCCTGTAATATGCGCCTGCAACGCAACACCCCAACGCGTCTCATCCCCAAGTGGAAGGAAACCGCGGGTCTCCCATTAATGGGGCGTGCGGGATTACTTCATTCGGCCCACCCGCAGTTAATTATGTACCGGGCACAGCGGCGAGGAAATGTTGCCACCGGCACTTGATGCATTGCGCAAATAAATTATGGCAAACGCCGTGGAAAAAAAATTGACACGGTACTTAAAAAAGTGACTCGAATATTGTTTTATCTCTTCCCAAGAGTCACTTTCTGTTTTTTTTTTCTTAAGTCAAATCATGTGGCAGTTTTACAAATTCCAAACTTTTTTTTGTTACATATCTTATTCACATTCCTTGGCGGGGCTAAAAATATCCTTGAAAACGGAGCCGGGAGAAAACGTGTTGAAACGTATTTGCATTCGACAGCTGAGACGAGGAAAAAAAAGTGCTTCTCTTTGTGCAGCTGTGAGAGAGTTCTTGGGGCGTAATTAGTTACCCAAATGAATGCTGAGTAACGTCTATTTTTTTATTTCTAGAAATGCCTGGCGAAACGACAGAATCTGCACTTGCTGCAGAGCAGCAGCCGCAGCAAACTAAGCAAATGCAAGAAGTTCAGGTTGAATCGGGTGAGTGTACGGTTAAATTGGACCACATTTGTGATTTTTTTTCTAAATAAAAACTTTGGTCTTAAATCGAATTAACTTGCAGTGTTTCAGTTGGATCTTCGTCTGTGCTCGAGTTTACACTCCCATGTTTTTGTTTGAATATTCCAAACTTCAGAAGCATTTAAAGTCGCTGGTGAAGAATGCTTTACCTATCATTAAACTGCCCTTCTCTGTGTGTATTCGCTTTTGGTATACAGCTACTTTAACAGTGGAAAGTTTGAATTGAAGCGTTAAAGTTAAAATGCCCACATTTTTTGCATTTCAAAAGGCAATGATGGCCTTGTACTAACCTCTTCTTATCTCTCTCTTTTTTAATTTGTTTTACAAACCCAATTCTCCCTGTTTTGTTTCTTTGCTGCATGTTGTAGCCAATACTACTGGCTTAGAAAGCCCCCTTTCTAGTTTAGTTGCAGGCACGCAACCCCCTTCATCATCCAGTGTCCCTCAATCCCCCCCATCTATCCTCGCCCTTTCTGATGCCGACCATTTTGTTCCCGTGGCCCTGCTTAGGCACAATTCAGACTCGCCCGACACTGTCGTGGGCGACATTGCATGCGAATGTTCATTTGTTGAGTCTTTAGATCGGCGTGACCCTCTCACAGCTCACGCTTCTCGAGCACCGGGTGAAATTAAACGTGTTGAATCACTTGATGGCAACTGTCCAAGTTTAACACCAACTCGCACGACTGCATCACAAAAAGTTCCATTCTACCAGGAGGGTTGTGTTCATGCAGTGGGTTTAGAGGAAGGTTGCGCACCTCATTTCTGCCAGGAACATCATCACATCTCATGTTGTTCTGAAGAATGCCCCATGCAGCATGAAGAAACTTCAGACTTTGCCGCCATGGAACGTGAAGAATACGATGTAAATGAATCTGCATCATCAGAATCTTGTAATTCGTACTGTTTAGGCGACGAGGCTGATGTTCACAGTGCTGCATTCCAAGAGATTCCTTTTGATTATATACAGTCAGAGTTGGAAACTCCTGTGGCTTCAGATATAGAATTTTCCCAGGTAAGTGATGGAGAAAAGGATGCATTTTTCAGCATTGCTTCTTCGTTTTCCATAAGGTCTGAAGACAGTGATACAGAGCAACATGCTATATCCTTTGCAGAGATGAAGTTTGACGTTTGCGATTTTGAAAATGAGCTTTACTTCACTGCACCTTCATCGCCAATAATGTCACCAAGACACCGGTCAAAGAGGCCATTGAAGGCTATAAAGAGAGCATTTGGATCTCGACAGTCGTCCAGCTCTGAAGCTTTGTTCAATGCTGAAGATAGAAGTGGAGCGCAAACTCCAGATTTAGTTGTACGCAAAGCAAAACGTCAGTATGTGACTAGCCATCAGCCATTCGATTATGATTGTAACTGTTGTGACATAACAACTGCTTCAAGAAGCACCCAGCTTTCATGTAAAAAAGATCCCGGAATGCCTTTGGTACAGCGTTTTGCTGTAGATCAACATGAGGGTGCAGGTACCCTGCCTTGCACTTCTGTTTGTGATAAATGTGAAATTTTCAGTGGTAGTAAAATGCAGATAATTCATTCATGTAATGCTTATTTCATGCCTGAGGCAACTGCAATAAATACCATGCATGTTCAAGCTGGCCATGTTAATGTTGATGCTGCTAGTAACGCTGTATATCATTGTGTGCCATCAAGCAACACCGACTGTTCTGTTGACTCCTCTGCAGTCTTTTTGGATAGACCTTTAGTAAATCGCTCGGACAAGACGTCTTTGGAAGACGAATCCGACTTTACCTGCACTTTTTCCCATCTTGACAAGCCTGCATATTCTGTGACTGTTGGAGCTGATGAAAATGATGAAATATTGTTATCGGAAGATCATTCATTTGAAGAAAAAGAGAGTCTCGATTTTCCTTCCGACTCTGAAGCTGAAATGCAAGAATGTTGCATCTCTAGTCATTTAACCGACCATATGTATTGTTCCACAGGAGAAGACATTGCAATTGGGGAAAAATATGAGGCCAAAAATATTTTAAGTTCTGCAGACACTTGTTTGCCAGAGAGTTTGGTAGATGCTTTAGCCAGCGAAGCATCTTTAAACCAAGTTGTTCAATCAGGTGTTCTTGTGTCTGATGCAATTGAATCTGATCATCGAATCTCCAACGTCTTTAACAATGATCACACATGTTTGTATGAAGTGATTTCTCCAAAACCACGTTTGTCTTTGTCGCTTGAGGAATTGCCATTTGATGACAAAAGTATGGATGCTGAGGTTGACATATTGGATAACATAGAATATAATCAGGAAATATCAGGAAATGAAGTTCCTCTAGCCATTGAAGACAACTTTGCAGAATGTGATTTTCAGTCATGTAATGTAGCAAAAAAGAACGTATGCAACACAGATGACAGCATCTTAGATTGCTCTGAATTTCTTGTAAAGGCTGTAGTGGATGATATTAAAAATAACAACGTGGCAGACCAAGTCCATCCAACTACAGACCCATGGCATTACTCACCGTCTGTGAACAATTTAATGACCACGCCTCCGGCAGAAATCTATGAAACTGTAACCTTTGATAAAAATCAATCATCACTTACAAATGCTGTGCTAAGGGATGCAAGATGTTCACAAGAAGAGAAGAAGAATAACAATGATGTGTGCAATATTAAAATGTTTATCAAAAGTGAAATACTTGAATGTTCAGCTGTGCATGGGCTGTCTGAAGAATTAAAAAATCCTGGTTATCCATCATTACAAACAGTGATAAGTGGGAAGGAACAACCTGAAACATGCAGTGCTGTTGATGCTAAACTTGGGCAGGTGCTTTTGGAGCTTAAGCCTGATGCACTTAGTAAAACTACTGCAGAGACTGCTACCATATCAAATAGCACTATGCAAAATGAAAGCTTTCACCAAGATAACATTTTACTTGAGCATGATGATACATGCCTAACTTTGTCGAATTCAGATCTTGAAATTGACACTGTTCAGAAAAAGGATCTGGAAAATACGCATTTGGAATCTGATTGTTCATTTGGAGGCCACATTGGGATGGTGTGCCCGTTATTGCCCGTGTCCAAAATAAATGCAGCAACCGAAGAACGAAATTCATCGCATGAGCAGGCACCAGTTGCCCTTGTCCTCTCCACCCCGTGTAGGGATCAAACACAAAGGGCCGTGGAGAGCACAACTGTAGAAAGTGGGTCTGCTTTTAGCTTTAGTAAAGCTGATCATGTTAAGCAAGCTTCTTTTCCTATTCTTGACCCTGTTGCCTTCCCTGAACCCACAATGCTGACCAAGCCAATTGTGGCTGAGGATACTTCTGAGACAGGATTCTCCAAATCAGTGGGAGGTTTCCCCACGCATTCCTCGTCCACTCTTGAGCGTGTCTGTCCAAAGGCTAATACAGGTACATTGAGTAGTGGTAATCAAAGTGTCAATCATTGCTAGTGAGACTCGTTAGAATGTGGTGGTAATGTTAAATGTTATTTATTCTCATAAATGTTATGTATTTCTTACACATGCTGACTTCATTGTATGTTTGAAAGTACTTTTAACTCAAACACTTACCTTTGTGTTTACTTTTACAGCTGCTACTCTGCCAGATCCTCTGCAGGCTTGCCCTTCCCCTTCTCAAGAATCCTTTCCTGTGTCAATTGCAGCAATTTCATCTGCTGCTGTCAATGAGCCTTCTCTTACTTCTCAGTCTTATTTAGATATGATTCAGCCTCCTGTTTCTCAATCTGCAGCTAATGTACCTAACCCAGACGCCAGTCCTCAGTCACTTGCCCCTGATTTTACAGATACCAAATTTAAAGGAATTGCTGCACAGCATCAGCCAATACTGGCTGCTCCAGAAGCCAACACTAAATCAGCAGCAGCGTATTCTGCCCTTGAGTCACCCGTTACATCTGCTGTTTCTGTTGAGGTCAATCAGATACCTATTCCCCAGCCCAAACTAGAAACTCCTAACGCCCTATCTAAAACTGGTGATGTTAAACAGGCCCCTGAAGCTCAGGCTAAAGCATGGGTTCTGGCGAAACCAGCATCCCCCGAGGCTAAACCAGCTGCCACCGAGACTAAAACAGCTTCCCCCGAGGTCCAGGCTAAGCCAGCTTCCCCCGAGGTCCAGGCTAAGCCAACTACCCCTGAGGTGCAGGCTAAGCCAGCTTCCCTCGAGGTCCAGGCTAAGCCAGCTACCCCTGAGGTCCAGGCTAAGCCAGCTTCCCTCGAGGTCCAGGCTAAGCCAGCTTCTCTCGAGGTCCAGGCTAAGCCAGCTTCCCCTGAGGTCCAGGCTAAGCCAGCTTCCCTTGAGGTGCAGGCTAAGCCAGCTTCCCCTGAGGTGCAGGCTAAGCCAGCTACCCATGAGGTGCAGGCTAAGCCAGCTTCCCCTGAGGTACAAGCTAAGCCAGCTTCCCCTGAGGTCCAGGCTAAGCCAGCTACCCCTGAGGTCCAGGCTAAGCCAGCTACCCCTGAGGTGCAGGCTAAGCCAGCTTCCCCTGAGGTCCAGGCTAAGCCAGCTTCCCCCGAGGTCCAGGCTAAGCCAGCTACCCCCGAGGTCCAGGCTAAGCCAGCTTCCCCCGAGGTCCAGGCTAAGGCAGCTTCCCCTGAGGTCCAGGCTAAGCCAGCTTCCCCCGAGGTCAAGACTAAACCAGCTTCCCCCGAGGTCCAGGCTAAGCCAGCTTCCCCCGAGGTCAAGACTAAACCAGCTGCCCCCGAGGTCCAGGCTACACTAGCTGCCCCCGAGGTCCAGGCTACACCAGCTGCCCCCGAGGTCCAGGCTAAACCAGCTTCCCCCGAGGTCCAGGCTAAACCAGCTTCCCCCGAGGTCCAGTCTAAACCAGCTGCCTCCGAGGTCCAGGCTAAACCAGCTTCCCCCGAGGTCCAGGCTAAGCCAGCTGCCCCTGAGGTCCAGGCTAAACCAGCTGCCCCCGAGGTCCAGGCTAAACCCGCCGCCCCCGAGGTTCAGGCTAAACCAGCTTCCCCCGAGGTCCAGGCTACACCAGCTGCCCCTGAGGTCCAGGCTAAACCAGCTTCCCCCGAGGTCCAGGCTAAACCAGCTGCCCCCGAGGTCCAGGCTAAACCAGCTGCCCCTGAGGTCCAGGCTAAGCCAGCTGCCCCTGAGGTCCAGGCTAAACCAGCTTCCCCCGAGGTCCAGGCTACACCAGCTGCCCCTGAGGTCCAGGCTAAACCAGCTTCCCCCGAGGTCCAGGCTACACCAGCTGCCCCTGAGGTCCAGGCTAAACCAGCTTCCCCCGAGGTCCAGGCTAAACCAGCTGCCCCCGAGGTCCAGGCTAAACCAGCTGCCCCTGAGGTCCAGGCTAAACCAGCTGCCCCCGAGGTCCAGGCTAAACCAGCTGCCCCCGAGGTCCAGGCTAAACCCGCTGCCCCCGAGGTCCAGGCTAAACCAGCTGCCCCCGAGGTCCAGGCTAAACTAGCTTCCCCTGAGGTTCAGGGTAAACCAGCTGCCCCTGAGGTTCAGGCTAAACCAGCTGCCCCCAAGGTTCAGGCCAAACCAGCTGCCCCGGAAGTTCAGGCCAAACCAGCTGCCCCCGAGGTTCAGGCTAAAGCAGCTGATAATGAGGCTAAATCCACTCAAGAATTGGTCGAGGCTAAACCAACTGACCCAAAAGCCCAGGTTAAATCAACTGCTCTCAAGGCCCAAGCTAAATTAGCCCCTGAGGTTCACGAAAAATCAGCTGTTCATGAGTTAGCTGCCCCAGTTGCCCAGTCTATACAATCTGCACATGAACCACTTCCACCAGTTGAACCGCAACAAAAAGCAGCTGTTAAAGTCCAGTCTAAGAAAATTGACTCGGAGACTCAGTCTAAGAAAGACCAACCTAAGCCTCCTGCTCAAAATGCTAAACTTAAGGCATCCCCATCCGAAGCCAAGTCTAAGCCTGACCCGAGTCTGGCTACACCTGAGCTCCATGCTAAAGGCACCAAAACTAAAGCTGAGGCCAAAGTACAAGTTCCAAAGTCTCCTAAAGGAAAACCTGAAAAACCATCAGCCACCAACCTTTCCTCTCCTGCTGCCCCTGTGGTACCTTCAATCATTGAAGATGAACTGCCCCCCCTCATTCCATTCAAGGACAACGGCCCAGACCATACAATATTAGAAACCCCTGTAGTTCTGGATGGTGGGCCCACCCTGAAGCCAGCTGTAGTGAAGCAACCCGTCATTATCAAAGACAAGGGTACTTGTACTACTCCTGCTTTGGTGCACTTGGCGTGTAATTGCTTGCAGAGTGCAAATTCATAACGTTTGAATGAATTGCATTACTAATGTGTGTGTTTTTTATGGATTTTTTTGTTAACATAATAGAACATGCCCATGTGCTTTTCAAGCCAAACATGTTCATAATAATTTTTTTCGAGCACTGTAACTGGGCTGCTGGCTGAGACATTGTTGCATGGTTTTGGTGTGGAAGGCAAATGGTTTTTTTATCACGACATGGCTTGTTTTTTTTGTGTAGCTGATATAGATGTAGCAAAGTTTGCTTTCACTGTTTTAGTTGCTTAGAGAGTTGATTTAGATTGTTAACATACACATCGAGTTATTAATATTTCCATTTTGTGTGGTTTTTATTCACTTGCACTAATACTTAATTTCACTGTTTGGCTTTGAGTCCATTTGGTATCCTGTCATCTTCCTTACCTCTGGTACAATGTTTCCCTAAAGGCTCTGGGACAGACTCGGACAGCGATGACTCCATTCCTGAACTGGAAGAAAGAACAGACAAAACCCTGCAGTCAGAGTCGCAGCAGGCTCAGGTTAGTGATTATTTTCAAATGGATACAACTTTGTTGTATATCTGGCAATATTGTATATTTTTTACTTATGTAAAAAAAACAAGCTCTGTGAAGTATTGCCAAGGTTATGGATGATTGTAAAAACATGTTGATAATGTATAATTGAAGTTTTTTATGACTTGTTCATCACGTAGATAATTTTCACATAAGCTACAGCTAATAGTCATGAATAGTAAAAATTAAGTAATGCGCTTTTCAACCAGAAAGGCAATAAACACTCTTTTGTGATGTGTAGCTTGCAGCTGCTGCAGAGCTCAATGAAGAGATGGTCAGCAAGGCCAAGCAGAGCCGCAGCGAGAAGAAAGCTCGCAAGGTGAGCACAGCATTGCAGTGGAACATTGGAGACACCGATTCAATGTAAAAAAAAGGCTTTCAACAAAGAAACGTCACATTACAAAGGAACTGCAAATGACAATGGTGGATAAGCACATAATAAGCAATTAATACTTGTAAGTATACACTGTTGTGAGACAACCGAGGGATTGGTAAATGATTTTTGCTTTTTAGATTGTGATTGGAATGTTTATTGGTCGACATTTACAAATTAAAGGCAATTGTCAGTGATTGTGACGATGGTGCTTTGTTTTCGATAATGGCAGGCCATGTCCAAGCTGGGACTGCGGCAGGTTGCGGGAGTGACCCGCGTCACCATCCGAAAGTCCAAGAACATCCTCTTTGTCATCACCAAGCCCGATGTCTTCAAGAGCCCGGCTTCGGACACGTACATTGTCTTCGGAGAGGCCAAGGTGATAAAACATTTTAATCGCGTGTTTTTGATATAATTTTTAATATGTAAAAATTATCGTGAAATAGTTGACATTCTAGAATATCAATGTGTCTCCTTATTATATTTGCAGTGATTTATAAACGTGTTTTTTTTTCAAGAGAACATAAACTATCATTGTCTTACATGCAAATTTGCAGGCATTGTTCACCATATAATTTTTTATTCGCCTTGTTCTAAAATGCTAACACCTTGTCCCTCACTGTTGGTATTTGTACGTTTGAATAAGCTGCCACGTGCCAGCACTGACCTGACCGCTGTGCCCCCCGCGTACAGATTGAAGACTTGTCCCAGCAGGCGCAGATGGCAGCTGCTGAGAAGTTCAAGGTGCCAGGGGAGGCAGCACCAGGTGTGCAGGAGAGGGTGCAGCCAGCACCAGTGCAGGAAGAGAGTGAAGAGGAAGATGAGGTTTGCTTGTTCCTCAAACTACTTACATATCTACAATGCAAATACAAAATGTAGTTTATATTTTACACTGACGATTGCCTTAAAAGTAACATCTTCATTAAAATTCTTACATTTTTGTTGTGGCTTGGCTGTCCCAACACACCAGTGTGCTGTACTATGAACGATTGGCATATTCTGTTTACGTGACAACTCATTCCTTACTAATTGGCTGTCGGGTGGTGGTGGGTTTAACGACACACTTACGTGATCTAACCCAAAAAAACCCCCTGTATTATGGATGTTTGTGCTGGCTGCAGGTTGACGAGGGAGGGGTGGAGGCCAAGGACATCGAGCTTGTGATGTCCCAGGCCAATGTGTCTCGCTCCAAGGCTGTGCGCGCGCTCAAAAACAACAGCAACGACATAGTCAATGCCATCATGGTATGTTAATGCAGTGACCTATAGTGCATTGCTCCACTTTTATCGCTGTTATTGTGAAATAAAGCTCACATTGTCCAATGTTCAGTTTGAAAATAAGACAATTAAATTACAAAATAGTGAATGTAATTTCTTAAAAAATTTATTACATTGAAATTTTACATTTCTGTAACATCTTCAGTGACCATAGCAATTGTAAAAATTCCCCCAGAAAGCTTTCTTAGAGTTAAAAAATAATTTAGGTTTGTGTTACATACAGCACAAAACAAGGTGAAGTTGATAATACAATATTCTCAAAAATATGACTGCATTTGATAGACACAGTTTTAAAATCGTTATTTCTACACATTGTTTTAACATCCAAATGTGTTATTTTTTTGCAGGAGCTGACAATGTAGCTGCTGCCAAGACAACAGTAGAGTAATGCCAGGAAAGGTTTGGCGCCGTTTGCATTGAGCTGTATCTAAATAAAATTATCACATTTATTTACATTGTGCGACTCGCTTAATGTACATATCACTTCTGTGTTTCAACTTGGAATAAAATGGGACACCAGCTGAACAATGGAAAGTAATTTTTCGTTGACATTTTCAAGGTGTCCCATGTCATGTTTTTTGTTGTTGAAACAATGCGATGACATGGATTGTAAATGGGCAATTGAACAAAACCTGAAAAGTGAACAAATGTGGAGAGGTGAATGGTTTGAACGACACCAAGCAAACATGGATCGGAGTACGTATAAAGGAGTGATTGACTTCAAATGGATCTGGCTTGGGCAGGACAACCTACAAGGCACGGTTGATGGTCAAGATTGAGAAATGGACAAATGAAGTATAAGATGACCACTGGTGAGATCAGCTAGATTGATCACGACACTGAGGAGATAACTGATGAGTATATATCGGCTTCTAATAGTTTTATAATGTACACTTTTATTGCATAGAAGACAACCATTACAAAGGTTTACAAAGCAATTTACAAATGAGTTGGGTTGATACACTGGTGTACACTTAAACTATTTTCAGACATTCAGTCAAATGACTGGCCACATGTTCAAAACTTGTAGTCAGAGTTGAGTTCCAACCTTTTCCACAGACCAAACCTGGACATTTCTCAGCCTGAGATATATCAAAACTGCCACATTTTAATAAAGTTAATACCACGAGATCTCAGTACAAATTAATTTCTGTCATCAAAACAAGACATGGGACCTTTGCCAGCACCAAAATATGAGAAAAGGTTTCCCCTTTTTTCGTGCAACAACAGGTGTTGAGATGTTAAAACACCAAACTGAAACCTTTTACAAGGAATCATGTCTGCATTAACCACAATACTTGTGGTCAGAATGCAAAAAAACACTGATATGCATTGTCTTTGAAACTGGTCCACACCAGTTTCAAAGACTGCATATATTATCAGTGTTTTTTTGTTTGCATTATGGTTAATGCAGACATGATTCCTTGTAAAAGGTTTCAGTTTGGTGTTTTAACATCTCAACACCTGTTTTGTTTCACGAAAAAAGGGGGAAAACCTATTCTCAAAACAACTGAATTTGAAACAACGAATAGGTGGCAGCCCTGCCGTTGAGACATTGTCTTTACATGAACTGGAATGTAGCTCGGCCAATTATTAAAAATTGTGCATAAATGTTGACTTAAAATTCAAAACATTCCATCTTAACACGCAGGAGGCTTTCTCGACCAATATCCATAATATAGGTTTTTGGGTTAGATCGCGTAAATGTGTCGTTAAAACCCGACACAGCCAACTCGTAAGCGTTGTCACGTAAACAGAACGTGGCCAATTCGTCACTAGTACAGCACCGGTGTGTTGGAGAGCCAAGCCACAACATTTACAATCAAGAGTACGACGTTTCGCCAGTAGTTGCAACCAGCTTCATAAGGCGACAGCCAGATTTGTCTTCATTGTTGGTTACATTCCTGTTGGGTGCACAGCTTTGCGCAATAAAAACGGTAATTGCAAGGCGATTGTGGCTAACGGAACTTGGTGGCTTTATGATTAGATATGCCTGAACGTAAATGTAAGATTTAATGTGATGATAAAGTACTCGGGCTAGTAGTATTCGTGGTGCTTGTGGTGTAATATACAGCGCCCGACCCACCACGCAGCACACTTGTATTTTTTAGTACCAGTGGCGAGTGATAGAATATTTATACTAGAGGAATCCGATGAGCTATAAAGCTTTTTTTCACGTCCAGTTTGGTCCCGCCACCTTCAATCCGCAATGACCAGCGTGGTGAAGTATGCTCGCTCCCACCATTTCCCACCAGCCTTGGGAGGCATTCATCCGGTAGTGAGTAAGCAAAAGGTGGTCAAGTACGCTACAATATTATTGTAAATATAACTTAATCATGGCTCCCTGGTTTCAGATTTTAGTTGATCGTTGTTCATTTTTTGCTGCCCCGACAGCCCGGAATTATTTCCTTCAGCCATACGTGCTGTCGACTCCCCGCCCTAAGTTCCAGTACCCGCTACACACCCTGCATGACCGTCTCGCATATCAAAAATACGTCCAATGTTTATGTACAGAGTCCTGCAATTCGATCGCATTTAGTCACGATACATTCTATTCTTGTGTACGCTGGGCAGGAAGCTAGATGGAAGACAATGTCGAGGTCTGCTCGCCATGACGTGACGGCTCCAGGGGATGAGTCGTGTTGTTTTCCCCGTAGGAGGAAAAAAAGAGCTTGATAGCTCATCGGATTCCTCCAGTATGAAATAAATATTCTGATTCTATTTACGACGGTCCACAGCGTGGGTTGCATTTCGCCGTTTGTTCGTGGCCACTTCCCCAAATTAAAGGTTGGCGAGTTTTTCGGGGCCTTTTTAATTCTGTGCTAAACAACCGTTATACAATCCCATGTTAAAAAAAAAAAATGTATGTCTTGCGATCCCCATTTAATTCTCCAATGAAACGTAATCATATTGGATACCAATATGGTGATATAGGCTAAATGGGAATTCTGTTTGTGACAATGTCAGTCAATGTGGCGTGTCATTGTAGGTCTGTACAACGGACAATTCTAATTGTCTAAGATAAGCAAAGAGAAAAAAGCAATGTTATAGGGTCACAAGACATCTGGAACCAAACCTGTACATTCACGTACAATCCAGTACAGAGTATTTGTATAGGTTTTTTTTTAAGAATAGGTTTTACACTTTTTGGCAATAAAACAGGTGTTATATAAACCTTTTGCAAGGAGTCCATGGTCTGCATTTACCTACGCGTACTTGTGAACAATTGTGTAGCTGTTCACTCCGAGCTATAACTGCCCTGATCGTGCAATGTCTTTGCACTGTTCGCCTTTTGGCGTTCTCTGCTCTGTCAGTGCTGAAGCTCCTAGGCCCTCAAGAAGGCTGCTGACTCTGGTGGAGCCCGATCAGTTTCAAAGACGATGCCATATATAATTATTATTATCAGAGCACGTTTTTGTTTGTATGCTCAACACAAGTACGCGTGGCTAATGCAGCAGTTGATTTCTTGCGAAAGGTGTTTGAACATTTGATCACCTGCTTTGTTGCAAGAAAGATTAAGGCTTATTTAAGTTTTTTTTCTCTCCAAACTTTTGATACAGGCAAAAAAGGTCCCATTTTATTGTGCGGTTGTTGGCGATGATGATGTTCAAGTTAGTTTAACACGTAGGCTTTCGCAACCAATATCATCCATAATAGAGGTTTTTTGTTTGGGTTAAATCGCGTAAATATATCAATGTGCCGTTAAACCCGCCACCACCCGACAGCCAATTAGTAAGGTTTGTCAATGGATACCCATAGTAATTATATGCATTATATAAATATGTATGCATTAACCCCCCCCCCCTTACCCACTTCGCGCAAGAAGAGCGGACACACAAACCGCATCTACCCCTCTGTTTAAGGAACGAGGCAGTTGGACTTCTCCACAAATCTGGCTGTCGCCTGATGAAGCTGGTTGTAATTACTTGACGAAACGTCGCGCTCAGATTGTTAACGTTGTGCCTTGGCTCTCCAACACACCGGTGGTGCTGTATCTAGTAAAGAATCTGCACGTTCTGGCTACGTGACAAATTGTTTAGTAATTGGCTGTGTCGTATGGTGGTGGGATTCACGATACAACATTTAGGGGCCGTCCATAAATGACGTCACGCGATTTTGGACGATTTTTGCCCCCCCCCCCCCCCCTCGTCACACTTAGTCACAAAAAGTCAGACCCCCCCCCTCAAATATGACGTCACAAAGCTCTGCCCCCCTCCGCCCCAAATAAAACATGCTTCAAATCTTGATTTAAAGCTTTCTAGACTGCAGGGATTCATATTCTTGGTTCTTTCGGTAAAGTCACGTAGAAGGGAAACAATAAAATAATAAAAATATAAAACAATACAATTCTCACGTTTCGACTGCAACACAAGCAATCATCATCACCTAAGAATTTTATTGTCTTATATTTTTATTATTTTATTGTTTCCCTTCTACGTGACTACCGAAAGAACCAAGAATATGCTTCAAATCGCTTTAAACTATTGTCATTGTAGTGCGTATTTAATGTGCCGCTGCACTCTGATGTTGTAGGATGAAACATTTATTAAGTAGAACGTGTTGTCCATATTTATTTAAAGTTGCGCATTTTGATGTGACGTCACTGCAGGGATTCATATTCTTGGTTCTTTCGGTAAAGTCACCACGTAGAAGGGAAACAATAAATAAAATAAAAACTATAAAATTTTCTTGCTGTGGTTTATCACACCTGATGATGATTGCTTGTATCGCAGTCGAAACGTCGTGGGAATGTTATTTTTTATATTTTTATTATTTTATTGTTTCCCCTCTACGTGGGTGACTTTACCGAAAGAACCAAGACTATACCCCCCCCCCTCGTCACACATCGTCACAAATGTCTGACCCCCCCACCCCATAGGTGCGTGACGTCATTTATGGACGGCCCCTGAAATATTTACGCGACCTCACCACCACCACCACCCCACCCCCACGTGATATTATGGCTGTTCAAGTTGTTAATATTCCTGTCCAGCAGGAGTCGCTGTCACCGATGTTGCGGCTGTCTGGCACCAGCAGGGGCCGCTCTCTATCGAAGTCTCTGGAAATTCTCTCGCCGCCTCCACCTCCCCCCCAACTCTCCACCGCACCCGCCCGTCCTTAGTCTCCAAGCCCCCAGCACAAACCGCGGCCATCCTCCTCGTCGTCCTCCACCTCGTCCACCGAACAAACACCGGCGTCCATGGCTGCAACGGAGTTGACCACCACCACCACCACGCCCGCTCGCTCGGAGGTGATCGGCGAGGCCATGGATTGCGAGGGAGGCGATCGATCGGACAGGTAATGGACGAGAAGAGCCTCGGGGTGGGGGGACGTTCGTCCTCTTGTTGGGCCCCGTTCGTCCTCTTGTTGGGCCCCGTTCGTCCTCTTGTTGGGCCCCGTTCGTCCTCTTGTTGGGCCCCGTTCGGCCTCTTGTTGGGCCCCGTTCTTCGCTGTGCCCCGTGTGTTTGTGTGCGCTCTCTGGCGCTGTTGGCTGGGCCCAGTCGTCGTGTGGCCCGCGTGCCTCGACAGCTTTTGTTCGGCCGGATCGAGGGGGGCTAAACGGGCGCGTTGCACGGGCTAGGGAAGAGATGGAGCGATGTGGTACGGGAGGCACGTGGCTAGAGAAGAGATGGAGTGATGTGGTACGGGAGGCACGTAGAGCTGAGTGGACTTGCCGATGACTGGTACCAGCGGTGTCAAGATCGGCCTCTGTGGAGGAGGCTCGTGAAGGATGCTACTGGGCAGTTGGAGGCAGTCGCCCTCCAACAACAACGGAGGGCGGATGAGCGACGCTCACAACAACGAGCGGAGCGCCGGGTGGCTAAAGCGCAGCAGGTTGGCACAGTTAGGGGGCACAGGTGGTGCATCAGCCAGTCATCTCAGTCGACCCGTGGCACCTGCTGGGTCTGCCCCGTGACCTCCCTGCCAGCGGGCGTTCGACACTTCACGTGCTAGCCTCAACGTGCACCTAGCCTGGCACAAGCGCCGTGGGGACGTCACCGCCGCTTAGTGGCGAATGGCGGCTGTTGTTGCTGCTGCTGCTGCTGCCGCTCTCTGGCATTGTTGGTCCGCGTTGTGTGTTGAGTCCTGACAGTGTTGGGTCCGTGCTATGTGTGGTCGTTGTGCTACCGGGCCGTAACCCATTGTCCCTTGGCAAACGTGGAACACGCCGACTGTGTGCGCGCTCGCGTGATCCTTACCCACTTCGCTCGGTGGTCCCGAGGTGCACCTAGCCTGGCACAGGCCGGCGTGGTGAACGGCGGCTGCTGTGTGGCGGAGGGGGGAGCGGTGGCGCAGTGGTTAGCGCGCCGCGCTTTGAACCCGGCCACCGAATCCGAGTTGGATTTCGGCTCGCGACCAACTTTCGGTAACGAAATGCAGTTATCTGATACCGGTAACCTCACTCTAGGTCGACTCAACCTTCAAATTAGTACCTGGTGCGATGCGTAAATATCACTCGGGGGAGACAAAGGCGGCCGGGCGTGGTGCTGGTCACCCACAACCCAACACGTGTACCGTGCCGGTCTTCATAGGTGCTCGCTAACAGCGCTTGCCCCAACAATCTGTTTAAAGGCCAAATGGGGAATTCTGTTTGTGTGGAAAAATGTCGGTCAATGTGCTGTCGTGTCAATGTAGGTCATTATTAGGTACAATGATACGTCCAAATATCTGTGTATGTAGTATGTGATACATAGAGATTCTGAAAGATGAACCTGCACTGTTGTGTGTAATACTGGCTTATTGCCTCTTCATATGCATGTACTGTATGCAGTATTTTAACTTTCCGTAATTTACTGGCACATTCTACTCCATATTGTGTTTTAATTCTGCAGATCAGTAGTAATTCTGTAGTGAATAGTTTTAATAGATGCAGTAGTACATGGACTGTGATGTACTAATGGCGGTGGCTCTGTAAATTAACTTGTATGAAACACCATAATTCTCATTGTACCATCCATAGTATAAATGCATTGAAATATCTTATTGATAAGTTGAAACAAACATGGCTAATCGTGTTAGATTATTTTTTTATTGTTGATTAACCAATCTTGCAAAAAAGAAAGCTTGAAGTAAAACGTGATATCGCCAAGATCTGGAAGTTTCTTTCAGGTAATGTATCGATGTAGCCACGATGTCGCCTTTCACGATATGACAATTACTACAATATCAGTTTCCCCTTCATATTGTACTTGTATTTCATTTCACATTTACGTCCGGAGTTTGTGCTATGATGTAGTAGTTGGTAGTCGTAGTGGTGGTACTTCTAAGTACAAATGTGCATTTATGTAAAAACCTAATTCGACTGCAGCACGCCACTCAAACTAAGCCCGCTAGCACATAAGTCCTTTGTAATTATTACGGCTTTGCAATCCACAATGCCTATCGCCAACTTGAATGCTGTCTGAAAATGTTGACGTAAAACCACCTTGCTGTCAATGCATCCAGAAAACGTTTCATTATCGTGGACCTTACACACGTACGGTTTATCATTCCAGTAAACATGTAACGTTGTGCCAACGTGCCAACAACGGTTCCAACCACATACCAACATTGGCATGTTTACCGTAATAGTATCGCCATGCTGCGGCAACCCTCTTGGTAATGTGTAATGACAGGGTTACACCTGCTGACATGACAGAGTGACACCTGCTGGCCTGGGAAGGATTTCACGGATACAGCCACAGAGGTAACAGCCAATCAGGGAAGGAGGCGTATCTAGGGCAAAGGTAACAGGAGGGGTTAGCCGAGATGCTCCGGGAACCTGCTGGAAGGTTCCACGAGAGGGCGTGGCCGGAGGCGGGGCTTAGCCACGCCTGGGGGGATATCAGGGGGAGCGGACCCCGGGCACGTGTGGGTTCTGTGTCCTGGCGTGTCGCTGTTCACCGACATCTCTCTCCGTCGTCCGGCCACGTGGAAGATCTCCTGCGTGGGTTCCATCGCCGTCATCGTCACGCCGCCAGGCAGCGGCGGAGACGAGTGAAGGCGAGGGGACCCCGCTGAGTGATCGGCTGTGCGTGTAGCCAGTTGAGGTGTTATATATATTCAGTGAGAGGAAGAACCAGTGTTGGCCAGTGTGAGAAATAAAGAAGACGTACCCTCTCTATACGACGTGTCGTGGAAGTCGCTCATTACATATGTGCAGGGACTCCTCTACTTACGAACATTCGATTCACGAACTTTCACAGACATGAACAAACCTGTCCCCCCGTATGTCCACTTGGCTGTTCGGACCGAGTCGTAAGTTCAACCGCCGCGCAATAGATGGCGGTGGAAGCATCTACATCTGCAGAACATAAAGAACCAGTGGAATCTACAGGAGATTATACAACTTTTAAATCCATTCCCCGTGTTTAGTGTACATGCCGTATATGCTTGGAATCGACAGGAGTAAGCTTGGACTTACAAACAGACCCTCTGGTACCTAACTCGTTCGTAAGTAGAGGAGTCCCTGTACGTGGTGTGTATATATAACCTGAATGCGTGCTGCTGCTGCAGCATCCCTGTACAGACCAAGTGGTACGATCGACGTGACTGTGTGGTGCTGGAGTTCTGTGTGGCTGACAGCAACCGCGTGAATATCAACTATGAAGAGGACAAAATCACATTCAGGTACGCGGTGAGAAGCAGGCTCTTGCATTACAGCGCAGCCCACCACCACCAAGATGAATCACTAATTTCCCCCCTCCCCGCATCCCCAGCTTTCTCGGCCTCCCACTTCCAGCCCCTCCCACTTCCCCCCCCCCCAGCCTCACGTCCCCTCTCCCTACCACCCCCCTTGCCCCTCCCCCCTTAACTATATAACCTCTTGCCACGGCAGCTCTCTCTACCACTTCAGCAAAAAAAATATTGCTGTGGTTTTCCCACCTGATGATGGTTGCTTGTGTTGCAATCGAAACGTCGTGATTTGTTTTATTTTAATTTACTTCTAACTACGTGACTTTACCGAAAGAACCAAAGAGTATGGATTCCTGCCGTCACGAAAGCTTCAAATCAAGAATGAATCACTTTACAGATCATTTAATGTTTTCGTCTGGTAAAACCTAATTTTTACAAATTTGATACGTGGGGAATTTGACCACGTAGGGAACTTTGGATGTACCGAATTCCCTTTAATGAGTAGAGTGGTGGCAAAGTGCAGTGCACTGTGAATTTGGCGATCAGATTTTGATTCACAGGCATTGGGTAACAATGGAGTGGCATCAAACAAAGAACTTGAATAACATTTGCCTATGTATGCATCTTGATTTACAGATGTGAAAATGTGTATTTTATTACTGCCAGAGGACCAGGCCCTGGCAGTGTTGCAAAATAAGTGATAATTATAATTAACACTTATTAAAGTGCATTTATATCTATTATTCATTCAATAAATACATTTCAAATATATACAGAGTTGCCCACAGTTTTTGGGAAAAAAAATACGGTGTAATTTTAATTGGCCCTTTGTTGGATATACCTTACTGTAAAATATCAATAGAATGAAGGTAATATAGTAATTGACAAAGTACATTTGTTATTGACTTAATAATATGGAGGCAGGAAGTGAATACTCATGTTTTAACTGCTGATATTTTCCAGCTGTCTTGGGAGCGATTGCAGAAGTTTCCTGAATGTAATTGAGCTGTACGACAAAATTACTATTTCGGTAAGTGTCAACATATCGGATGACTGCGACATAGAATCTTCTTGATTAACTGTATGATTTGATTGGGCTAAACACCAAAGAATGGTGTCCAATCTGTTCAAATGTCTCATGTGCCATTACGCCAGAAATCAAGTCACAAACGAACTGATCGGACAGTGGTGTGCATCATTACAAAAAAGACCTCTGGAAAATCCTGGCCAAGACTGACCAAAGATAAGACTAAGGTATGGTTCTGCATTTGACAATGCACACCAGCAGGAGAATGTAAACAACACTAAGGTTTTGTTTAGCCTACAAGTAGGCATGACAGTCTGACGGTCTGTCATGCCTGCAGAAAAATAATCTCCCTAAAACTTGCTGCACGAATGGATTATTCCTGCGGTACGTTTATTTTAAGATTAGATAAACATACAGGTCATAACATGGTTTACTTAAACTTATACACATGCAGGTTTATCTTACCAAAAGCCACGTGGAAATGCGTTCTCACTTTTTACACACTGGTTCACGACCTCTAATGTATATAAGCACCGCCTTACGTTTTATTGAGCGAATAGGTGCTTGCGTATGTCATAAAAATACTGCCAATAAAGTACAAAGTAAAACAAAGCGAAAAGGATGTTACTGCGAAAGGTAAAAGACACGTAGGTGGTTACACATGGTAGATTTCTGCTTTTAAAATGTATTTAATGATGTATTTTTACTTTCTGTATGTCCTTGTGTATATCCAGTTAAGTTGGCTGAGCGTGGACTTTGGCAACTGGAAAGACTGGGAAGATGACTCGGGAGATGACCTGGCAAAATTCAATGACATGTCTGATGTAATTTCTGCACCAACACTTCACTCATCTTGGCAAAGTATACGAAAAATATCCATTTTAAAACACGTTATTCTCAATGGTACATGAAATATGTGTTAATTTGATCTGTCACCTCTGTTTTCTAGGGGGAGTTTCCTGACAGTGATGACGAAGGCAAGTGATTTTAGAATTTTCACAAGAGTTGCATTTTGCTATGTTGTTACTTATAAAGCATCGTACACATACATAACCGTGACTGGAGCTTTAATGATAATAATGGCAATGTAGCACTTTTATTTTAAATATAACATTGGTAAACAGGATAAAACAAACCACCTCAAATGAAAAGTGGGGTAATGTGGTTTTGTATAGAATCCAAGACAGTTTAGCTCCAAGGAGATGCTGAGTACATAACGGTGGCATAGTTGATGATTACAACACCCCGTGGTACACATATAGTGTGTGTTTAAATAGTTAACTTACAAACTTTTAAATATAGATTAATCTAATAATGGCAGAAGAAACGAGTTAATGTAATTGGCATGCTAAAGGTCATGTTGCTAGTTAATTTAGCAACCGATTAACTAATATTCCAGAATACAAAACATGGTCATCAAAGTTATGCCATTGCAGTATTTACCAATGTCTGGTTTTCTGACAGGTATACTTTTCATGGTCGTTATTTTTCCTGTTGGATGTTCTTTTACTTTCATTTAAAAAAACGAGCCTTTTGCCCATCATTACAGCTGCTAAATATTTGTCAAATGCTTATCAGGGTCAATGTCTACACAGTCAGCAGATTTACTTGCAAGCATGTTCTGAAGTTTGAAATGCCCTGTTTTCTCTTCAGATTGAAAACTTTGAGAATACTGCATGCTTCCTGCAGCGAGTCGTCTGTGCTTCGAGGGTTCACATTCGCGAAAGATTTCATACAAATACCCTTCCCATAGTACCTATTATTCAGAATCAAAGAAAAACATTGTAGACGCTCTTAAACAATGTACACTATTCGTTATAAGCCACTTAATTCACAGCGCATTTGATGCTGTTTATAATCGCACATATTTCAGTAAAACAAAGTAAAACAATTAACCCTGCAATACTCTATCGAGCACCATCAATATAAAACCGAAAACTATAGTCCTTTAAGAGGCCACCAATTAAAATAGTTCATTGAGGAAACTTGCAGTACTATCGGTTGCTTAGATAACTTGAATATGCGCTGCAGTCAACAGAGAGATTATCACGTTTGGGCTACCTACGATGCAAAAGAAGTTAAACATGTATTCACTGCTTTAGGGGCAACATACACACCTCTTTCGCCCTTTGGTAACACAACAGGTGGAAAAAAGGGGGTAAACACTGGCCAGTATTGTTGAAAAGAGGATATGGGTGTTTGTTTTAGTTCACTGGTTGAGCACTCTTCCCAGCAGAAGCTACTGAAGCCATCACCAAGGTCACGAATTGGTCATTATTTTTCTTAACACGCTACACAGTTGAATGCAATCAGCTGGATTTCCGACTACATTCCTAAAAGCCAGTGTTTTTACAATTGGTTGTGGTTATATATATACACATATGCAAATGTGTTTGCAGGATGTTGTAAAACTTAACGTTCACTTTTTGAGCTTCCAGCCCATTACAAAATAATACGTCGGTCTCTCAAGCAAATGCGGCAACCTTTCCGACACTGGCAAAAATGCACATAATTCTCAGAGGAGCACCACCTCCTGGACAAGGTTCGCATCTCTACACCTTGCCCATGATCCATCATAGTCATTCTTGAAGGGCATCATGAGTCAAATTGCAGTCTGCGGTGGCTTTTCAATCCAAGGCAACCTGGCAAATCCCGAGATGCCACATTGGGCATCCTTTGCATTCAATACACATTTCCTCGGTTTTTATAAAGACATGAGGCATCGGTCAAACGTCATTGCCCACGCTTAAGAGAAAGTAATTAAATAACTGGCTGACCAGTTGGCAGGCAGTTACAGGTTGCCGGCCTGCCAGCTGGTCAGCCAGTTAAAACATGCATGGGTATTGACGTATTTCCCAACCATTTACATTCTATAGTGTACAGTACTGTAATTATTCATGTTACTGTTAATGTCGTACACCCTCGGAATTCAGTTTATTCAAGACCTTAGTTTTACCATTGTTAAAGTATAGTTTGAGTTTTCACCTGATTACACCGTAACACAATTTTTTCTCCCTGGGTAGTGTTATTTTGCAACGGTTTTATTCAATGGTTTTATTTAACTTGACTCCTGTTTGTCATGGTCAAATCTTGTCACAAAAATTTAGTCTACTTCCTGTTGTCCAATCAATTCGAAATTTTGCACACGTACTCAGATCCGGTGACAATGCATGCCTGTATCAAAATCGACGTAAATTTGTTATGGGTGCGAATTAGGCGCATACAACTTCTTGGGAGGCAACACTTTATTGTTAACTCAATGTAACACTTAACATAGGGTGGTGACCACTGACCTATTCTCGCTAACACACACCATCACTCACTAACACTGACTCGGATACGACTAGCGTGACCAAGCCAGGAGGGCTACTCGCTGGTCACGCTGACTTGACTCTTCTTTCTTGACACGAGCAGCCTCGAACCCCGGTGAGGAGGCCGCTTATATGCGCCTCAGCGTGTCCGGGCCACACCCCGGTCACGTCCAACTTCAATAACTCTTGAGAAGATTCTCGACTGTCCACGTGGCCCCCAAGGTGGCCCCAGGGCCCCCAGACCTCACCTTGATCCGGTCACGTGTCCAGCCGGGTTCACTCGGTGCCACGGCCTCACAACCCCCGTGGCCCTCACCCACGGCCTCCAGATCCCCTGAACTGGCCCTGACGTCATTCCCACCCCCAAACGGGATGACGTCATGTGTGTGTGTAGACCAGCGTGGTAGTTTTAGTATGGACGCCTTGTTAATTATAAATTTTTGTGCAGGTCAAAAACGCCGCGGTCCTTAAACTGTGGAATCGCCTCGCACAAAAAGCAGGCGTCGCGTGTCTAATGCGCCTGCTCCGTGTGAACGAGTAGTACATTGAAAATTAATTTATAAAATAAGCAATGATTTCATGTAAACGATGTGGGAGCAGGCACCGCATCATTGACGTACATCGAGGGTGCGTTAAACGAAGTTGTGAATAAAACCGTTTAAAAAAGTTTATTTAACTTCGTTTTTGTCGTGGTCAAATCTTGTAATCAAAAGTTAGTCTACTTCCTGTTTAATAAATTCCAAATTTTGCATCGGTGATAATGCATGCCTGTATCAAAATCGGCATGAATTCATCAATTGCCTCCTTTCAAGCGATTACATTTTTTTCCATGGACGGTTTATATGTTTTTGTGGAGGTCACGGTCCCTAAACTGGAATCGGCTCGCACAAAAAGCAGGCGCCTTTGACGTACTTTTCGACCGCGAGTATAAACGAAGTTAACTTTTTTTTAAGGAGTTTATTTTAATTGCTTATGCCTATAAAGTATAGAAAACGGTTATTCCCCAAACTTTGCTTTTGCGACGAGGACTTTGTGAAGGAATGACACATGCACACGTTTTCTCATTGAAGATGGGTACATTTCTAAATATCACTCCTGGTCACAAAAACATTTGTGGGAAATATACATTTTCTATACTTTTGAGGCAAGCAGTTAGGAAATAACACTCGCTTCCCAGGGACAAAAAAAGTGTTACACGGTGTTATCTCGGCCTATATCACCGAGCTGTTTAGCGACAATGTTTAAGGTTGCATTTTTGAATAAAAGGAAAACTGAAGTCCTGTGTTACTTTCTTTAAGTGGAAATACCCATTTTAGCAGTGTAAGGTAATTAAAATACTTTTGCCGTCCCCACTACCTTCCTGCTGACTATCGTACTGGATGACAATGTCTCTAGAATTGAACAAACATCTTATTTCTGCACTTTGCACTACGGCCTTAGTAGAATACAGAAGGAAATAGGTCACGTTTTTGGCCAATTGCCCATTGTCGCACGAATGAGCCACCAAAAAGATTTCCAATACTCATAAAACAGCTTCCAATACCTAACGGGGTTTATTTTAAGAAAAACTTTTAACAGGAAGCACTCCCAATTGCTCACCGCCTTGAAGTTAATGTCATTTAACACTGGTGCACGAGGTGTTTTGGGGTTAGATCGCGTAAATGTCGTTTAATTAACTTGTAAGGGTTGTCACAAACGTGCCAATTCGTCACGAGTACAGCACACCGGCGTGTTGGAGAGCCGAGCCACAACATTTACAAATGTATTTACTATGTAAATGTTGTGGCTTGGCTGTAAATGTTATGGCTAGGCTCTCCAATACACCGGTGTGCTGTATTAGTGACAAATTGGCATGGTATGACAAACTTAGTTGGCCGTCAAGTTGACACATTCACATGATGAAACCCAACTATATCATGGATATTGGTCAAATGCCTGTGTTAAACCGACTTATTCACTATAGCGTTTCTCCGATACTTCCCCATTGGACTTCCGAAATTATGTAATTTACATGACTAGACATTGCATTTTTGGAATGGCAAACACGATGCAATTTCATACGCTGGTTGTACAGTCCATAGCTTCGTACGACAGCAAATGCTTAACATGGGGTACCTTAAAAGCGTATGGAGCAACATCAGAAAAAAGTGGAGCAGTAATCAGGGCCAGACCAGCTTGTTCAATGCTGTTGGGTTGCCACATTTGTCCTTGGTCAGGCACCTTTGAAGGTGCGATTGGAACCTTCAGCGTGGCTAGACAACGTTTATGCCACCTCTTTCCATATGGGTAACGCAGTTCTTACACGAAGTATTTTGAGCTCCATTAATTCGTCACTTAAATAAGCAACCCATTGGATGTACATCACAATTTGCATTAGTCCAAAGCAGAATTCAGGCTTTAGTTTTTAAAGAGAACCAGTTTTCACTCTTATCCAATTTACTGGGTTGGCAAAGTGCAGTTGGCATTGTCAGTCGGCCGAGGCCAAGCAGCGTTAGATATGGAAGGCAAAAAAACCCTCCAATTCATGGGAAAAGCTAAACTAGTTTCTCAGCCATATGTATTGAAGTCCTTTCATATTCGAGGGTTAGAAATTGTATTTCTGCACATGCCAGTTTGAGCAAATACGGTTCAAGTTTATGGGCATCTACCTCACCCACCATGCAGAGCTATTGTATCGACAGTTTTAAAAGGAAGACTTATTTTCAATGCATATTGATTAGTGCTGTAGTCATGGAGCCACCTTAAGGGGCTACCATTTCACGAATGTGGTAGCCGAAGTTACCCGCGAGAATTAGGCCACAAGCAGCGTAATTTCATGAAACTTTATTGTAACCACAATAACGAATTATTGGGAATGCACATGTCACGTCAGATACCAAAAACCACGGGAAACATCACTATGCAAAACACACAAGGCAATTTATTAAGTGCAACACAAAGACTAAGGCAATTAAATGCACATCACTGGTCCTGGTCAGTAAGGCAAAGATGTATTAGATTTGAGATTGCAATACTGGTCTAGAATATCTAATTCCTCGTTTGGCACATGCATAGACCCCCCCCCCTTCTCCAAAAAGCACAATTTTAGGAATGCTCAGACTTTACATTAAAGATGTCATCCATTTAACCACGACTTCATTTTAGATGCTCATTATGGATGTTTCAAGCGAGTACAAAATCCAAGGCAATCCAAATGACGGTTAAGAAAAGCCAGTTTTTGCACCATTACTAGCAAAGGCTACCTGGTGACAAGCTTGTCTCTACGGGGCAGCAGAGAAATGCACCACCAGGAAAAAGGGGGGGGGTTCCTCTACCACCAAGTCTCAGCACCAAGGGAATTTCACATTGTTAGATTGGTGCACTAAGGTCGCAGGCTGCCAATGCCACATTGAGATGAAGTGCATCATAAAGCTTCAATACGATATTTTGGTTGAAATTGATATTTTTAGAAACAGGTTCAGGATTACAAGTGCAATGTATTATATAAAATCTGTCTGCATCTTGGGGTTAAACACATCCTATGAACATGACATGCATCAACAACTAGTGTTACATCTACAGGTCAGGAGAAAGCAAGCCATTTGAGCAAATACTGTAAACAATCCCAAACACTACTCCTATGCCTTTTTCACAAACACTGGTAGTCTGACAACCTGCATTTTTCACAGAGGCATAAATTTGGTCCACATCAGGGACAAATGAAGGGGGCATTGGGAGTGCGAGAGGTAAAAACCAACCCACTCTGCACATCGATGCAGTGCCTTATTTAACCTCTGGCTCTTCTTCCTTCTTGGATTCACCCTCCTTTGAATCATCTTTCTTGGCCCCTTCCTTTTTGGTATCATTCTTCTTGGACCCTTCCTTCTTGGACCCTTCCTTCTTAGAATCATCCTTCTTGGACCCTTCCTTCTTGGACCCCTCCTTCTTGGAACCATCTTTCTTGGGCTCTTCCTTCTCAGACTCCTCCTCTGGTTCATCTTTCTCTGGCACCAAAATAACTTTCCCAATGTTCTTGCGCTCATGCATTTGCCTCATCGCATCACCAACCTGCAGGGATGCAGTTGCATGCAGGGTTATGCATAAAGTAGGGAAACAAAGTTGTTACGTGCCAACTAGTCCACCAATTAAAAAAAATAAACTTGGAGTCGTCTTGAGTACCGTCAATGCATGGAATCACTTGACACTTAAATGTTTTGGAAAATAAAAAATAATTCCCCAGCAAAAGGATTTTGGTCAATTATTTGGGCACTTAAAATTGCAGTTACCTCTACAATGGCTGGAATGACAAAGCACTATCCCTTTACTTACAATTAGTACACGTTAGAGAAAAGGCTGTTCAACTGTTACCCAATTAGGTAAGGGTCAAATACCAAGCCGCTTCACAATTGCACATTCCTGTAGGCTAAGAAATGTTTCAAGCAAAATTCGATGTCAATTACCTTGCAGCTATAAAAAAGATAAAGTTGGAAACTTTAGACTTGGGGTGTCAATGACATTCCCAACGCAAAGTAATAATGGCATAATTGCAGCTATGTTGTATTCGGATTTTTTTATTCTGGTAGATAATTAGAATAAGGATTCATGACCAAGCAAACAAATTCCTCCAATTGTTTTTGCTCAAATACAAGTCACGTTTTGCACCACGTAGCCACACACAACTACGTAGCATATTTAAAATAAACCTGACCTTCTCAAAAGCCCAAGTAGAGTCGATGCGTGGTTTGATGTGACCCTGGCGGTAAAGGTCAAGCAGATTTGCCATCACCGAGCGCACCAATTCCACTTCCTCATCCAGGTAGCCCAGGTGGTAACCACTCACTGCACGGTTTGAGCGCAGTAATTGCATTGCACTGACGTTGAAGGAGCGCAGCCAGTTCTTCGCCAGAGAAAAAACGCTAGTCTTTTCCCCAGTAGAAAAATTTGCCGCACCTGGGGATTGGGCGGTAAAGGGAATGTTAAGAACCATCTTTAAAGCAGTGGTGATCCTCGACTTTTAACAAGCCTACATAGCTGCAAAGGTAAGCTTTGTATGCACACAAAGTTCAAGTCGAATAATGACAAAAGCACATTGCAACGATCCGAGTAAAATTGGGAAGGTGGACAAAACAGCAGGAACATTATCACTTGGGTGTAATTTTCATTGGAAAGTTGTTGGTTTCTGGCATAGACAAGCAACCAACTAGGAAGCTACTTGACAAATAGTTGGTATATTCGTATTTGGCCTTTTCCAATGGATTTACTTTTGGTGTAAATACTAGGTAGAGATTGGTAACTAGTTTTAATTACCCTGCAAGCAAAGCTATCAAATGTGATTTTGTGACCCTGTGTGAAAGCAAATAAACACCGCAATAAAAAAAGTTAATAGGTTATCAAATGGCATGCCGTTTGCTACATTCCAATGTTACAATTTAACCAGAAAGAAACAGCTGTGGAAAAATAAACTCCGAGCTTCCTGCAAAATACCAAAACTGTGATGTTTTTAATCTTTTGGAGGCGACCGAATTTGTAAATTAATCATGTTTAACCAAACTAGTTTAAAAACAAATGCTAGAATAATTTCAGGAAGGCCATTAAATAACCCGAACATAAACTCCTTTGCTCCATTTGAGCCAGAGGAGGAAGCAAGGCCGGAATTGTGCCGGGGTGGCATCCAGACCAAAAAAAAAGTTGGAGCAGCCATTTGGCAAGCTTGTCAGTTCGACCTCACGCTTCCTGTTTGTGCATGGTCTGGGCCCCATAGGAAGGCAACGAGTGGAACTTTTGTTGAATGCCTATTCAACTCTAAGCAACCTCACAGCCAAGGCATTTAGGCAAGCTAAAGTTCTGGTAAAGGCAGCACTTAACAGTTAACGTCAAAACACCAAACCACATTTCAGCGAGGATTCTTTACCATAAATCACCATCTTGCCCATAGGCTTCAGCAGGTTATAATTCTTGGCGTTGTCACTTCCTCCCAGCGGATCCAGTACAATATCAACACCTTTAAAAAGAATGTCAAGATTAGGCGTTATGCACATGCTCAAGTTGTTAACTGATAAAAAAAAACAAATTCTGCATTGGAGCACAATGCAAATTCGGGAAGGACCATGATGAAATTAGCTTACCTTTTGGTGAAATCTTGCGAACTTCAGCAACATAGTCGAGGGAGCGATAATCAATTGGGTGTGTGACACCCTGCTCTCTAATAATGTCATGCTTGCTAGCTGAAGCAGTTCCAAAGAGAGTCACGTTGGGAACAGTCTTGCAAAGCTGGGTGGCTGCAATGCCAACGCCACCTAGCATGCAGATAAAGGCAGAGGTTATTTAAGATGAAGTGCTATAATGGATTGACATTCAAAAGGAAAACCTTGCATGCAAGGGCATTATGGCAATATATTGTTCATCTAAAAAGAATCTCAATTGTTGCAATCAGATGCACCAGTTTAAATTCAGGCCTTGAACTTGTGCATACCTTGCTTAAATAAAAAGGACATTAAAAAGTTAAAGTTTGTTCATTACCTTTGGCTCACCAGGAAAAAAGAAAAAAATCTCAGGATGTAAACGAGTTCCTAGCCTCTCATGGAGAGCAAACAACCATCATGACCAAAACGGCATGGGGAAGATATCAAAGCAGGTTTTATTCGATGTTAAGGACCCATTTTGAAAAAGCAATATTCATAAGTTAAATTGCAACAGGGCTTTAAACAACTCATAACCGCACAGGTCACTGAATTAACATTAGGCAAGGATACCAACATTTTATGAATTCTTAAAATTATGGTCCCATTTTAGGACCAATATTGCAGCCACAAATTAGGGCCACCCCCAAAACGACAAACACTTGTACATTAAAAGTCACCGTTGAAACATTTGGCTTCAGTAAAAAAAACTGCAGCTCAATTATGGCAACTGGAATTCATTTCAGTTACGCCATGTAATAATGCAATGATGGAAAGATTAGGATCTTTACACCACAGGTAGAGATTAGCATTTGATAATTGTATTTATAAACCCGACGGCATATGCAAATCAGTGGTATACTTTAGGGCAATAGAGCAATAAAAGTACAAATTTTGGGAATAGACTACAAATGAATAATTTTAAAATAATTTCATGGGGAAGGCAGCATCCATTACATGCCCACTTACCATTTAAAATGCATCCAAATGGATGTCCATTATCCAGTACCAATGCTATGTTCCACGTCCGTTTGACCACAACACTAATTATCAGGCCCTACACACTTAAAAGTCAACGTTGCTTTTTGTAAGATGTGCAATTAGATCAGCACAGATGTAAAGGTGAAAACGCATGGCTTTTAGCTACCATGTGTTTTATGGGAACAGTAACCAACGTGCTAAAGGCACGCTCCACTGGCTCAGCAGCACTTCAAAAACCCCACAACTTCAGCCAAGAGAATCCAAAATTGCCTCTGCATTTGAAGCCTTTGCACCATGGAGTCAATCGTTCAGTTTAGCACAACCAGTCCAGTCAAAAAAAAGCAGTTAACCACTATTGTACAATACCTGCAGCCATGTGGAGGAGGACACTCTTGCCCTCTCTCAAGTTGGCAAAATCAAAGAGCATCATGTATGCTGTTATGTAGTTGACAGGAATTGCCGCTCCCTCTTCAAAGCTCATTTCATTCGGCATGATAAAGGTCTTGGTAGCCGCCACACAAACAAGGCTCTGCCATAGCCCACCACGGTTCACCACCAACACACGGTCTCCCACCTGTAAAACATGTTAAAAGCGGCAAGCCAAAGGGGCACGTGAAAATTTAACTGTGCAAATATTTATAGCCACCTTTAAAAAAACAAGTACATCTAGCCTAAAATGGCAACCGCAATAAAGGGCATTGCACCCAGATGTACACAATGCACACCGCATGGATATATTTTCTGGACTCCCATCGGCATCTTGCCAATGTTCAACATTGCATGCAGAGTTTAAAAAAGGTCCCTTTAAAAAGTGACGCACAGGGAACTTTGCTTCCGTTTCTCCCCACCCCCCCCACCCCCAAAAGGGTTGCTGCAAGCTTGCAAATATGAGTATCAAGTTCCTTATAAAAACAAATTCACCGCCAATTACGCAGCATTAAATAGCGACGCGTAAAAAAAAAAACACATCTCTTCTAAAACAAATCTAGTCGCGACATTAACGGTAGACTAGCAACTCCATTCCCCCCCCCCCCCCCCACAAATAAACCTAGGGTTGGATGTATAGCACTTAAAATATATATGAAGCTTGGACAATATTATTAAAGCACCACAACCACCACCACACGGCAGACAATGGAGGAGAAGAGGCCGTCGTGCTGCTGCTAGAGCACATGAGCAGTCCACAACCCCCAGCGTGCCACGCCCGAGTAGCCCTCCCCCACCACAGTCTCTGCACGACGCATACATTTTTTTTTAACCCATTTTTGTAACGGTCATTTTTCTCAAATGCATATTGGGCAATCCTGTTGCGAATACAAAGATACGCGTGCGAAATTTACTAAAAATAATAATAACGGCTAAAGGCAATTCGATTTTTTAAAAGAATTTTTTTAAATATATATAACTGGGGGTTTTCGGCAGATGAGGCAGTGGGGCATTCTGCCGTCTCATGCCTTAAAGGGGGCCTCAGATGTGAGGACCTCGATTAAAAATAAGTCCTGGATTAAAAAGGTACATTTAAACATGTGCACAGGCACACGTACATTGTGCGACTGTTAAAACACGCAATTCCGAAGCTCAATCTTAAAATGCAATTATGAAATGAATCGCAATAGGCCGTTTATTTTCTAAAAGCCTCTAAAAAAAATCTAGCCGACCATTAGGAATGATTCCCTGGCCAAATAAAAAACGCCCTTACCGGGTGATAAAGGCCTGGGTGTGAACAAAAAATGGACCGACCACCCCATTTAAATGCAACTGGTGGCGGTGTAGGACAGTCTCAGGGGTTACACCTCGATTAGTATACAGTATAGCTTCGTTTCAGCAATTGAAGGCATTATGGAACGGTCACTGGAACGGCTGGGTGTCACGTTTATCCAGACTTGCATTTTTCATACGAATTAGCAAGGGAAAATTAGGTAGACAGTCCACAATAAAACTAGGGGGACCTAATTACGCAGAGACGCACAGCATACTGCCAGTAAAATCGAAACCATCCATTTCCTCGGCCCTGACCACACGGACAAAGTTGACCAATTACCACCATCAAGCCATGGAACCTCCACCAAGGTTCACCCTGCCCGTAACATTAAACAAAATTTTTTACAAGAGGCCTCCCCCTGCGTTGCGCACGTGCCACTGCAGTATGCAAAAAAAAATCTGTCCAATAAATCCGCCACACCTTTAACCACCTCGTGAGACCACAACAACCAGCCACCTCCAAGCTACGACGGGGCTCACCATTCACAATAAAAAAAACACCTCCCAACAACTCACGTTTCGGTCTTCGACCCCTTCGCCCACGGCGTCCACCTCCCCAGCGCACTCCATGCCAAGCACGACTGGCGGCTTCTTGGGAAGGCAGTCGTAGAGGCCCTGGCGAGCCATCAGTTCGGCGAAGTTGAGGCCGCACGCGTGGACCCGAATCCTCACCTCCCCGGCCGCAGGCACCATGGCCCCAGTGCGCCGCTCCACCCGCAGCTTGTCGTAGCCGCCGAAGCTCGTAAGCACCACGGCTTTGTACTGCTCCCCGGGTTGCGCCTCTTCCTTGGTGGGAGTCGGCTCTTCTTTGCTGGGGGGCTGCTGCTGCTGCTCCTCTTTGCCGGGAGCCTCCTCTTGTTGCGCCTCAACATTTCGCTCCGAAGCATCGGGCTGCTGCTGCTGCCGCCCTCCCGCCTCGGATTGATCACCACCAGGGGCCGTCGCCTCTTCGGCCACAGCGGGCTGATCGCCGCCTTCCGCGCTCATCATCACTGCTGCTGCTGTTGCTGCCCGAGGAGAGAGAGAGAGAGAGAGTCACCCTCTTTGGATTAATCTGGGCGATTGCTCAGAAGCCCGCGAGTATAAAGACGTCTCCGATGGAAGTGTTGGGTGGGTTTGGTTGTTCAGAAAGTATGGAGGGGGTCCCTAGACCGTAACCGTCTGTGTGGGGGGAGGTCCCTGGAGCAGCCTATAGCGAGAATATGGAGAACCGTGGAGCGAACCTGAATGCTGCTGCTGCCTCCCAGAGGTGCTGAGCGATCCCAGTCAGAGTCTGGGTCGAGTCGCGCTTAGCCGGGGCGGAGCCGCTTTTATCCGCGGGGAAGCGGCGCCCCGCCCCATCCGGCTTGCCCGCCCCGCCCCTTCCCCTCCCCCACGGCCGTAAATTACAATTCGCCTTCGGCCGGTTGACGATTACAATTACACTTCGCGATCGCCCATCGCCGTATTGGACGAGAGCAGCACGCACAACTTGTTACGCAATACCACGGTGGCGCTGATGGTGATATTGGAGGCGGTGGGAGGTGAGGGGGGGGGGAGGTGGGGGGCCGCGCCCTCGACGCTCGCTCCCATTGGCTGCTGCGGCCGCGGCGCTAATTGAGCTCCGCGGTCGCCATGGCAACGCGCGCCGCAGCAGCTAATTAGCCACAGCAGCAGCAGCAGCGGCGGCAGCGGATATGCAAGTGGAAGGATAGAGATGAAGAGGGAGGCATAAGAAGATGTGGTGGCCTGGGGGAGGTAGAGATGGCGCAACTACAGGGGCAGCGTGGGAGAGGAAGGTTTCCGAGGGCAGCGGAACGCCCCGGCACCATGAGGGCGACAAACGCGTGGAAGAAGAATCAGCAGCAGCAGCAGCAGATAATTAGCGCAGAGACGGCGGGGTGGGTCTTGTCAGCTGATTAGCAAGGGCGGGCGGGGGCACAGGTGTACGGGGTGATTAGTAACGCAGAATAGGGAACCATTGTTAGCGAGCAACGCCACTCAAAGAGCGGGGCCGATCGTTCACCGATTAATAATGATCCCCCCTGCGATTACAGTCGATGTCACGAATCCATAACGAATCGATTACAGATCACGATTACGCGCGTCTCGTTTGTATCGCCAGCATGTACGGTACTCTATGTATCAGTTGCATTTATTAGGATTTACCCTGTGAGCCATTCGGCTCTTGATTTGGGTTGAACCGCAACAAACAATAAAATTACAAGAGACACCTAAACATGCAATGTATGTTGGACTTCTTTCACGCCGTACGTAGACAACCGTGCTAATCGGAGGTACTGCATTGCTTTGTGCACTGTCTCTTCCATACTTGGTGTGTACTGTCTCTCTCTCTCTTTGTACTGTCCGTCTCGTGTATGCTGTTTAGATTGGACTGTGTATCTCGACTGTAATGTCTAACTAACTTGTATTAGGGGCCGTCCATAAATGACGTCACGCGATTTTGGACGATTTTTGACCCCCCCCCCCCACCGTCACACGGCGTCACAAAAAGTCAGACCCCCCCTCAAATATGACGTCACAAAGCTCTGCCCCCCCCACCCCCCTAAAAAATACATAAAACATGCTTCAAATCGCTTTAAACTATTGTCATTATAGTGCGTATTTAATATGCCGCTGCAATCTGATGTTGTAGGAGAAAACATTTATTTAAAAAAGTCTATTTAATTAAGTAGAACGTGTTGTCTCTATTTATTTATAAAGTTGCGCATTTTGATGTGACGTCACATTTCTCAAACACCCCCCCCGCCCCCCACTAGGTGCGTGACGTCATTTATGGACGGCCCCTTATTCCTCTCTGTGCTGTCTCGTTTGCTGTCCTGTCTCAGATTGAGTCGTGCGCTTTCCCCCCTTTGCGACTGTGCCTCGTCTCATTTGCACCGTCTCGTTTGTATTGCCTAGTTGGATATTCCCGTCATTCTCTCGTTTGCATCTGCTCCGTTTGCATTGAAGTCTCCCCACCCTCCCCCTCCACGCTCCGTCTCGAACACATTTTACATAGGTCGAAGATTATCCAATTCCTACGTGCACGTGTTTAATCAGTGCTTGCAATTCCGCATGGATGTTTAATTGGTATTCATTGCAAGGTGTAATCGTTCGGCTGCGGCTCTCAAATTGCACATTCCCATAACTGGGCTGCGGTAATCGCGCGTGTGGTAATTTAATCGCGTCGCAGAGCCACGTTGAGTTCAATTTTGCACGGGAAATCTGCACAAATAATGTAGGGTTGCCCAGGTCTTGGCACTGTTGAGAGCCAAACAAGGGATGCAGACAACCTAACCTCGTGATCTGGAGAGAGAAAAAAAAATCAATTCCACCCACTCAACAACAACAACGCTCGCCGCTTCAGCGTGCATTGCACATCAACAACGCCGCAATGGCACACCGACGGTACAGCAAGTAGGTTCGCTGACCGCACGCATTCGGAATAAGGAATCGTCGCAAATCATCCGAAGCAAGAGCCTTGGTGGGGTCTCGGGGAGGAAAAACAAATAGAGTGCATGGTGATGCAGACTATACACAACTCGATTGTTGCAGTGTCACGTGCGTGGGCGTCAGGCCAAATATTCGCCTTGTTCGCTCTCTCCCAGCACTTGAAACGCCCTGTGCTGGGGCAATGACATCTGTTGATGTGGGGGGAGTGGTGATCTTGCAGTCTTGGCGCACTGAAACGCAAGCCCCCCCCCCCCCCGATGCGGGCAACTTTCCATGGCGAGCGATGAGGCCGCTTTGGCCCCAGCTGGAGTTGAAAATGAGCGCGACCTCCCAAGTAGTTTTGACTCCCCTTGTAAAACGATTCGCACGCGAAACACGTCCTCGCTATATATATCTCTGGATGATGACGAAGGTGATGATGATGGTGGTGTCTTGCTTGATGGACCGATTCGCCTTGCTGCACCATTCACTTAGTCCGGCTAGGTGGCGCTAATAAACTCTACGGGCCAGACACTGACAACAAACTGAAAAGGATCTATGCGTTGTCATGGAGACGAAGGGCAAACACCACATGAAGCCACTCCAAACGCGAATCCCACCTTTAACCCTATTACCACATAACTCGAATATCCAACCAGTACTCGTCCCACCCCGTAAATACACTAACCCTATGTTGACATTATTTCGCAACCTTAACAATCTGAACAGTCACCAGTACTGTACCAGCTATCGCACGTGACAGTCGTTTTCCCATTGGCTTCAAACCAGGCCACTCTTTGCAAATGAGACCATCCTGGTCTCGTTGAAGTTCTGAGCTGGTTAAAATAAAATAAACGTGCCCTAAATTGTCTTGTCTCAACAGACCTACGTGTTACAGACATTTTTGTTAAAAAAAAACATCGCTCCACTGCTGGATGAGGACCTTCCCCGCTCCGTGTGGGTCATATTTGACCATACTTCACCACCTCCCATAAAGCACGGTTGGCTACGTACGGTCGCGAAAGAAGGCCAACATACACAAACAGTCCGTGCACAAACCACGCCGGGCGGTACCGACGCCATGTACCCCCTTTAACCTCTTCCCTCCGTCTATAACGGGGTAGCCATAGTAACCTGGGAGTAAAAGTCCGTGGGGAAAACGATGCACAAACAGGGCCTCGTGGAGGCCACGCGTCCCCATCACTGGCTGCAGGGATCCCGGCAGGAGGAAAGAAACGATGGCATTGTGGCGCCAATGGCATTCTGTCGCGGATAACGTGAGAAGTCTCCCAGCCCACACCGAAGTCTGCCTCTGAACTGGAGGCATATGGTGGTGTGGGTGGGGGGGGGTGACGCTTTCATTGTCACTGCTGTCAGTGACTTGCCACGGTTGGCTTACGCACGGTGCGACAAATACAGGTAGTCCCCGACTTACGATGGTCCGACTTACGATATTTTCGACTTACGATGGGGTCGTCGTTATGCATCTCCATCGTAAGTCGAGGACTACCTGTACATTTCAACGTACGCACATTGCTACACACGTAGAGAGGAGTGGGGGGGGTGCTGATGAAGTGCCATCATTTACAGCACTGGACTTGCAATTCAGATCCCGCCAATTCGATTCGACTAAGCGGTTGAAACAATGGGCACGTTTTATTTAAACAAAAAAAAAATCCCCCATCGCAGCCGCTCACGAGCCTTGCGTCCACTCGGCAGTATGAATGCGATCGCCACAATTAGTCGTTTAGTCGGTTGCGAATTGTTGGGTAAAATGCGGCTACTCCCACTTCTCGCAAAACGTCTGACCAGTGTGGAAGAGTAGACCAAACACCCCGTAGAGAGGGACTCTCTAAATCGCCCTCGAGCCATTCTATCAGCAAACTGGTGGTGAAGATAGCGATGTTCGCTCATTCCGCCTCGATGTCGCTTCCGATGTTGACAGCTCATTAACTTTGCACTATAATACCCCAATGACATTACTTCGGTTACCTTTGTTCTCAAAAACGTATATAAACTCTTGCTGGTAACAACTTCTCTTCACAAGGCAGCAGACATCGTTGCTGCTCGCAGCAGACATCGCGGCTATCGCGATCTCATAGTTTAGTTTCATAGTTTCATTTATTTGGTATAGCCCTGTGAACCATTCGGCTCTTGAATCGGGTGCAACCGCAGCAAACAAAAAAAACAAAAACATGAACAAGAAAACATCTTCAAGTGACTTTGTGCATGTGCAAACAGAAAATCCAGGAAAAAACATCAAAATATTCCTGAAATAGCACCGTACACCAACGCTGTGTGCAAAAATCCCAGTGGGATGCAAGTCAAACAACAACAACAAGAAAACTTAGATTAAGGCCATCAATCTAACTCCGTACTACAATAAACAAACACATGGCCAAACCAAAAAACTTTTAGAAATCACCAAGATAAAGCCATATATGCAATGTAACAGTGATCATAGGAACTGTGACCAAATTTTTTACAATAAACTACATAAATAACCTGTAACACCAAACCCTAGAGCCATAGCTGGCTGCACGAGTCACTCCACAATAACAGGAGCATCAGTCGGAGTATCACATTTTTCAATGCACCTTTAAGATCAGCACACTAAATCAAAATACAGATAATACTTTGCAGCGGTCATCCGGAGCTAAACATTTTATTTTAGGCCACTGAATAGCAGTGGCAGCTAGAGCAGTTTTGAGTGAAGATCTCATAGGTAGTGATTCAAGTTGCAGTTAATTGGCAATAGCATTCCAGACCCTGGGGGCATCAATAGCAAAGGCCCTTCCTCCGTTTTTTGTACGGCAATAGGGAATGTGAAGCTGGTAGATGAGCGAAGACCTGAGGTCAAATTTGTTCTTTGAAACAGAGAGGAGTTCCAGCAGGTAGTCTGCGGTTTATTTTGTAAGTACATCGTGAATAAATTTGATCTGGTGTACAAGCCGCAGAACATTAAGAGATGTTAAGTTTGACCCAATGTAGAGATCACAGTGGTGAGTCCTATATGGGCAGTTCAATGCAAATCTTAAGGCCGAGTGATAGATGGAATCAAGCTTCTTCAGTACAGTACTTGGGGCTGATTTATAAATGATATCACAGTAATCAAGTAGAGGCAGTATGGTACCTTTTATCAATTCCAAACGGAACATAGGGGGGAAGCAGTGGTTGTGTCGATACAGAAAACCAATTTTTATTTTTGTCTTTTTACCAATATAATCAATGTGATCTTCAAAATTCAGTTTTGAATCCAGGATGACCCCAATATACTTATAGAACTTGACTTGCTCTATTTGATCATTATTTAAGGAATTTAATTTGGGAAAAATAACTTCCTGCTTTAGTCCCGGTGAGAAGCATAGCACCTTGGTTTTGGAGGTATTTAGGACTAGTTTAAGAGCAACTAGCTGATGTAATTTGTTGGAACCACCCAGGAGCTTAGCAATCACGTCATCCGGAGAGTGGCCAGCAGTAATCAGTATCGTGTCATCTGCAAAAAGATTTACCCTGGAATGATCCAGGTCAGTGCCCAAGTCATTGACATAAAGAGAGAACAAGAGGGGCTGAGGATGGAACCCTGTGGAACCCCTTTTGTTATCTTAACACTGTTTGACCTCCAACCATCTTTGAATACAGTTTGGGTGCGAGAAAAGAGGTAATTTTTAACCATTTTACTGTGTTTTTGGAAAAACCGAGGCAACTTAGTTTACCAAGCAGGGTGTTGTGGTCTACTGTATCAAAAGCTTTGGACAGGTCAAGAAAAAGACAGGCACAGTACTGCTTATTATCAAGGCTACTGTAAATTTGATTCAGAGAGACTAATGCAGCAGATGTGGTGCTGTATTCTTTTCGGAACCCAGATTGTTTTAGATGTAGTAGATTGTTGGTGGACAGGAAACTGCTAATTTGGTAGTTGAATAATTTTTCAAAAATTTTCATCAATGGGAACAAAATTAATATAGGTCGGTAGTTATTGGGATCATCTTTAGGGCCCCCTTTGTGAAGTGGACGGAGATAGGAATGTTTCCATTCTAGAGGAACTGATGCTTCTTTGATGGACAGGTTGAAAATATGGGCTATAGGTTTGTATATTAGGTGACCAACAGTTAGTAGAGCAAAGACGGGAAAACTATCTGCTCCGGTAGAGGAGGACCCTTTGAGGTAGGACAGCTGTTTCAGAACATTACTTTCGTGGATTGGCTGGAAACTAAATTCGTTTAATGTTTGGACAGGGGTGTAGGAATTTGCATGAGCAGGGGTGACTCCCAATACATTATCAAAAGATTACCAGCTTCAGAAAAATGAAGGTAAAAATTGTCAACTATTTTTTTGGGATCTGAAAAATATTCCCCATTTCGGTTTAGCTCAACGGGCAGATTGTCTGTTTTGGATGCCTTTTCGATACATTTGATTGTTTTCCAAAAAATCCTGGCATTTCCATGTAATTCCAGGAGAGTGGAGGAAAAGTAGGCATTTTTTTGCATGCCGTATTGTCTTGACGCATCTATTCCTTAAAATCCTGTACTCTAGCCAGTCATTTACCAAATTACTTTTCTGAGCACATGCCCAAGCCTTGTCCCTAGTTTTCATGAGCTTTGTAATCAAAGGATCATACCATGGTGGGCGGTTGCCTTTAGTTTTAAATCTAACCAACGGAGCATGTTTGTTAAGAATTTGTAGAAACGTGTACCTGAAGTCTCCCAAGCCGTAGTCAGGTTGGGGATATCACAGACCTTGTCAATATCCGAGTGAAGCACATCATTAGTAAATGCCTGAGTGCTGAAGTGCCTCAAAGCGTGCTTCTCAACAATTTTAGGGGGGGCTTTGGGTCTGGCTGATGATCTCACCCGAAAAATGAAGGAGTGATCACTAAGGTTATTTCCCAGAACACCAGTCAGTGCGAAATTGTGAGGGGCATTTGTCAATAGGACGTCAAGCAGAGTTGACTGTCCCGGATTTTTTAGGTTGGGTCTTGTGGGGACATTTATTAATTGAAACAGGTTAAATTCATCTGTAAAATTTGTGGCCACGACCGGCGGGTTTAGCCAATTCCAATTTAGATCACCCACTAAAACTATTTCACCTTTTGGGAGGCCCTCAAAAAGCTCTCTAAGTGCAGATGCAGCTTCAACATCCTTCCCACTAGGCGGTCTATAGCAGCACACTACCAATATCTGTTGATTATTTGGGAGAGTTATTCTGAGAGCTAAACCTTCAAAGCAACATTTTTTAAACAAGGAGTGAGCTGGTGAACATGCAATAGTATTACGAACATAGATGGCAATTCCACCTCCTTTAGATCCTCGGTCAAGCCGAAAAAGGTTGTAGTTGTCAATCGTAATCTGCAAGTCATTGACGGCAGGAGTGAGAATTGTTTCTGTTAGGCAAAAAATGTCCGGGTCAAGATTTGCCACTTCTAGTTTTAGTTGACTTAATTTAGTCACACGCCCTCTGATGTTGACATGTAGAATACCAACACCTTTCCTGCCAGAAAAATCTGCAGAATTATACGAGTTCTTTACATTTGGGCCAGGATGAAGCTCAATACCACCCAGAAATAAGAAAAGTAGAATTAATAGTTTGCGCAAGTATTTTGTGTGAAAGGATGAAGAGCGGCGAACCTTGGACGAATAGCAGCAGCTCGCAGATGGTGTTATTTTTAAGAGCAGAATGAAGTTTGGAAGGAGTGCTGGTGAAGTAATGGTACAAAGATAGGGTTTAAAAGGATACAAAGATGGAGTGTAGAAGTGCCTATGAGCTATTTCATTTGCAGGTGTAGTGGCAAATCGAGCAACAAGTATGGACGCAAAGTAATGAGGGTAGCTGTTTGTAGAGTTGAGTGTGGCACTAGATATGGCCGGGAGGGACAGCAGTAGGATACACAGCAAGAGAATTGCCATCACTAAAATATCCGGGGTAAAAACAGATTAACAAACAAGCGGAAAAGAAAAAGTATATATACTTGTAGCTGCTGCTGTAGAAGTTGCTGCTGTAGCTGGACGGGCGCTTGTGTTGCGTTCGAAACGTCGTGACTTGTTTTGTTTTATTTCTACCTACGTGACTTTACCGAAATAACCAAAGGGTATGGGATTCCTGCGGTCACGAAAGCTTCAAAAGATTGATGTTGACAAAGATCGCTCCCCTCTGCAAACGCCAGAGGGAGCGCTGACCATGCTCACGAGCGGTGGAGAATTGTTTTTCCTGTTTAACACGTGGAAGGCTCTTTGGTTTTTTTTCGGTAAAGTCACGTATAAATAAGAAACAATAAAATGACTTTACCGAAAAAAACAAAGAGTAATTCCTGCAGTCACGAAAGCTTCAAATCAAGTCTATGTGGAAGGCTTTCGCTACCAATATCATCCATAATAAAGGTTTTTTGGTTAGGTCGCGTAAATATATAAATGTGTCGTTACTCAGATTGTAAATGTTGTGGCCTGGCTCTCCAACACACCGGTGGTGCTGTACTAGTTGACGACTTGGCCACGTTCTACTTACGTGACAACCCTTACTATTGTTGGCTGTGTCTGGTGGTGGCGGGTTTTAACGACACATTTATATATTCACGTAATCTAACCAAAATACCTCTATTATTAACCGTTTTTCCTCTCGTCCATTGTTCATGATTACCAAACAACCTCGCCACCACCACCAACACCCCCACAGTTGATGGGACATAATGAGTGTAATCACACATTAAAGTTTTGCTTCGTGTTGACCTTTACAACATCAAGGGAGCCAAGTTATTGTTCGATTCGTGTCGACGTAACCTGCTTATGGAATGTACAATGACAAAATAAAATATTTCATGTTATTTCCAGGCATCTCACAGTCATGGGTTCGTTGTGGACGACTGTCACAATGTTCTTGTTTTTGCTGTGCGTCTCATTAGCTTATAGACAGCTGCACATTAGACGTAGCTATTGAGTTTAACTTGAATGTATCTCTGAATGGTCGCATTGCTTGCAGCGCGCATGTGAAATGTTAATAGTGGCCTTTATATTACAAACCAAGTCATATCAAGGCGTTTAAGCAGCCAGCTCCTATTGTTCCGTTTTTTTTTTTAAAGGATCATCCTTTTTTTAAGTAGCTGGTCTTGGAAAAACATGTACGTCTTCCCACGATATTAGTATGCATACTGCGTCAGTTGCATACTAATAATACTCAGCATCCTTCTTACCACATGTTCCGAGAGATTTGCTCTACGGAGGTGGAAACCCTTACTCTTGTCCGCATATATATTGAACTTCTTTCGCACCCTACGTAGCCGACCGTGCTAATCGGAGGTGAGGTGCGAGTCCAACAAACCACTGAACACAGTTCTGTGTAGAAGCTTAGGGCGGATCTATTTGGCGCTATCGCCCCCACGACTTGTATCCTCCAAAGGTGGAGCCGCACTGCAGATGGCTTTGCGATATTGCACGGCCCTGTTTCATAACCCCAGGATATATTTCCTAAAAGATTGTAAGGCAATTGCACTGAACCGTACAATTTAATTGTTTATATACTGTAGATAGATTATATCATCTGGGGGGCTAAATGAGCACTTGTAGAGCACGGAATGCCAAGAACATTGACTCGTGCATAAGTCATTATTTACTCATGTTACTGCTGTGTAATGTAGTCCGCGTGGCGCTTGCGGTGAGGTTGACCCGCCATCGGAAGGTTGACCGTTCAAATCCCAGTCCGGGGGCAGACTCAAGTGTATCATCCATTAGGGGGTCAATATAATTAGTGGCAATTCGTTGAATGTAAACAGGGGTCGACATACAGAGTACTGTACTGGGAATGTGTACCGTATTTTTTTTTGCAATGACACAGGGGAGCCAATTTCGGTAACTGTGACCTGCTGGAGATCTGTGAAAAAGAGCTTTATAGCTCATCGGATTCCTTCAGTATAAATGAATATTCTGATACTGCATTATCCATATTATATGACGCACTGCCCCCTCCCCCCATTTTTTTGATATTTAAAAGTTGGGGTACATATTATCATGAGAATACGGTATCCCTTTTGGCTGCCAATCCAGTGCTAACATTCCAAATATCTACGACACAGGGGCAGAAGGTATCTCGATCGGTCGACTCCCGTTGACTTCCCTTTGAAATGCCATTAATGTATCGATCTCCCAAATGGAGGACACACTCAGTCGACACCCGACTGGAATTTGAACTCTTAACCTTCCAATCCGCGAGCCAGCAACTCTAACCGCAGTGCCACTCGCACTCACACTCCCATCAGGGACAAAAAGGGTCATAGTTGGGCAGAGTTAGAGTTGTGTTGGTGGTGGAGTGCAGTAGTGGTGAGTCTCCACACACCAACACAGGTGTGTACGCTCGTTCCTTCACGAGTGCGCTCAGCAGTTCCCTGGCCGAGCGGCGCGAAAGGGATTTCCGACAGTCGTGTGGATTCTGTTTTATTTTCTCTGCGTTTATTCAAATCCGTGGCGCGACTGCATGGAACGAAATGGATTAGGATCGCCATGGCTGTAAGCAGACATGGCAGCGGTAGCGTTGATCCTTGTGCACACAAGCACTCCGTGTAATAGACATGCCATCTAAGCCTGTGGGATCACAGTTTTCCGAGCGAGGAGTTTAGTGCGTGAGTTCTCTCACACAAACCGCGTGGAGACGGTGACACACACACACACGGGCTTATATAAATGATAGAACAGCGATCAGCAGCAGCCATGATCACTCCACTGCTGGATGAAGTTATTCCCAAGCAGTCGCCATCTCCCACTATCCGGCGATGCATCAAGCCACCCAGCTACTCCGCACACGATCTCAGGACTCTCGGACGCGTCCTATTCCAGCAATCCCTTCTACTAGCGAAGTGACCCGCCCAGCAAGCCCACTTTTCTCAACGCTGATAGTTACTGCTTATCTTTAAATTGCATGGCATCACCTCTCTCCATTCAGGTTAAACGTGTGACCGTTGTGCTGTTTAAGTAGGATTAAATCGTGACTCACGGCGATCATTAAATCCCATTGTATTGTGGAGTTGTGCGCTTAATAAACAACTGCAGAGGAGCATGTTAAAACACGCCAGCCATCGGCGAGTGTAAGACCTTCATACGTAGCTTCGACACCGCTCCATTGTGTTCGCTGCCCGAGTTTGTTTATACGCATTACCTGACAGTTCAATAAGCCTAGCGCGACACGAGACGGAAGCGTGTGGGGGTGCTGTGTTTAATAGCAAAGTCGATCTTTTAAGTGGCATGGATAATATTATTCAATTCCATTGATGTCTTCGGGCGTGCTTGATATCGCCCGCACATTTGACAACACTCGCTGGTAAGAGCTCATCTAATGCAGCGTAAACCAAAACATTGGGTAGATTAACATTTTCAATCTAGTATTAACGGAGCTTAGAAGAGTCAGTCGATCGATTTCATAACGCACTACCAAGGGATGAGAGCGCGGTGGCATAAGTTGACTTTGCGCTGCACTATGAACCCGGCAAATGTGGGTTCGATTCGCGCCCACGGCTAACATCAGTGGCGAGTTGGTGTCCCGAGCGATTCTGGACTCCTTCTTCACCAACCCCTACTTCCCAGCGTGGTGAAGTATGGCCTAACAACCCTGAATAACGAGGCCGACATAAATCGCGAGGAGACCTCCATCCAGCAGTGGATTGACATAGGACCGAAATATATTATTATTAATGAAGGTGTGGCAGAGGACGTGCCAAATTATATTTAACTCACTGGCAGACGAACACTACATTTTTTATTACAATGACTCTCAGGGGTTCCATCATTCCGCCTGAGCGTCAAGTGTATGGAAATTATTGCGTTAAAGGGGATTTGTGTTTTTGTGAAACAACGCAATTATATTCGGGCGGAATGCAGCTGTGACAGAATAAGTTCAGTATCAACGGCAGTGTCAACAGCAGCATGTAACGTGGGGTCGATTAGCACGGCTGGCTACGTACGGTGCGAAATAAGTTCATCATACATACGTGTATTTATTTAATCTCGTTATTCTTACGCTTCACGTCCCACCCTGGGCCGACGCCGCCGCCACTCCTCGTAAAGAGTAATGATCTAAATCAGACGCAGGCTTCCCCAGAACAGAGCGTTTCTACGAGAGACTCAATGGCCCTTTCCATCTCCGTGTGCACGGGCCCAGGAGTGCTGCGTCGAATACGGTTCACGAAGAAGGCTGCGCGTGCACACGCTGCGCAGGGACACGTTGTTGCTCTCGTCTTGCCGAACCTGGGCTCAGAAATGTGGAACAACATCGCCAACTGTCCCCCATTGTTGCTCATTCACTGGCCACATCTCTCATATTCAATCCGCATCTCCCGAAGTTATTGATCGGATATTTTAACTCAACGCCACACCTTAGAGTGTTGCTAATCTCCTCCACGCGACATCATGACGGCTTCTCTGGAGGCGGGGGTTGGCGGGTTGTGCGGAGATTTATGACGAGACGCTCCAGCTGTCGGCCTGCATAGTGGCCAAGGGGTGTCAGTACAGCAAGTGGAATCGTAGCTCGTCTGGACGGATTTTGACTGTTGCCATCTGTGGGGGATTCCCACCCACATGCAAACACACAGTTCTCGGTGAGGCTTTCCTGGCTAAATAGATGTTAATTGTAGCTGACATTACAAGGTTCTCATCGATCGTGTAATTACACAAATGAATGCCATGGGTAATTCTAAATGGCGAGGACTTTACCCAATGACACGTGGGTGACACACGGGAGGCGCTTTGTGATCGCTGGACCGGACTGCGTCGTTTTTTTTTCTGCCACACGCCCCCCCACACACTGCCCTGTTGGCAGCTTGGCAGCACCACGAGGAAGGTCAGCGAGAGACTTGGAGAAGAGTGAGAAACGGGGAGAAGAGAGAGAGAGACGGAGTGGAAGAGCGAGAGAGACGCGGAGAAGAGGGAGAGAGACGGGGTGAAAGAAAGGGAGAAAGACGGGGTGGAAGAGGGAGAGAGACGGGGTGGAAGAGGAAGAGAGACGGGTGGAAGAGGGAGAGAGACGGGGTGGAAGAGGGAGAGAGACGGGTGGAAGAGGGAGAGACACGGAGTGGAAGAGGGAGAGAGACGGAGTGGAAGAGGGAGACTTTTGACTTTTAAACAACTTTTATTGCCTCCAGCAGCAAAAGCACTGGAGGCGATTTCGATATGAAATACACAGTCACCAGCAAACTAATGAAAATAAACGTTACAAATCCACGCGCTGTGGCGCTAAAAAGCACCGCGCACAACACGAAAGAAAAGTCACGTGGTTGTGGTGGTCATTCGCGCACGCCACGTTGACGAGCGAGCACTTCAGAAGGTGAACACGAGGGTGCCGTCCATGCTGGTACAGAGGGCTTTTCCGGGTCCCCAGCGTTCGAAGATGACGTGCACATCACTGACATGTGTGTGGTACATGGCGTGCTCCAGGCGGTGCCGCGTCTTGAGCAGGCCCCTGAACACTGGAAGCACGGAGCAGCCGTCAGTGTCACCTTGCAGCATCTTTTTCCTCGTTCTGTACACCGCCATCTTCGCCTGAGCACAAGCGAAGTTGGCGAGGTCATGGCATTTGTTAACCAGGTAAGGCAGGGGGTAATGCCGACAAACGAAGGCGGATCATAACCTGTGCTGGCTGGAAGACCTGCCGGAGGTGGCCTTCGCAAATGTAAAGAGGAAGGTGCTCTACTCCTACATGGTCCGGTTCCACCAACAGGACACCCTGAGGAGCCACAAGGACCATGCCTGGAGGAGAGCCCTGCCCTGCATCTCTCCGGAGAGGCCTCGCTAGAGGCAACTCTACTCAAGCCCGACGTACAACCGCATCGGCGACCTCAGCTGGAGCATCGCCCACGGCACCGTCACCACCGACGCCTCCCTGGCGCGCTTCACCGACACGTCCCCGGAGTGCCGGTTCTGCGGTAAAGTGGAGACGGTGGCGCACCAATACGTGGAGTGCAAGAGCCTGGACTCGCTGTTCAAGGTCCTGAGAAACATCCTCCTAAGGTTCAGCCTCCACTTCTCCTCGACGGTCCTCATCTTTGGATACCCGAAGGGCGACGGACCCAACATCTTCAGGGGCTGGTCAACGTGCTCTTCGGCTACCCCATGCTCGTCATATACAGGGCGAGGAAGGTGGCCCTGGAGGGGCAACGTCCGGCCAGCAGCCTGGGCATCTTCCACGCTGTGGTCGGAGCCAGGGTGTGGGCTGGAGTTCCGCCATGCGCGGCTGACCCACGCCGTGCCGGCCTTCAAGGAGCAGTGGGCGCTGGAGGAGGCCGTGTGCTCGGTGGCAGATGACGGAGAGCTCTGCATGCAGATCTAAGCTACCCGTCGGAGGCCGTTTGACTGTGGGAAGGGCTGCGTGCAGGTGCATCACTTGTCGTAGTTATAAAAAAGAGAGAGAGAGCGAGAGAGTGAGCGAGAGAGAGCAAAATGGAGTAGGAAGAGAGGGGGCAGAGAGAGAGGGGGGGGCAGATAGGGGGGTAGAGAGAGATGAGGGGCAGAGAGGGGGTAGAGAGAGAGGGAAGGGGTAAGGAGAGCAGAAAAAAAAGAAAAACAATATTTTGTTGGGTCTTTCATTTAAAAGGGGGGGGGGGTTACATAAAGCCAAGCATAAAAAACCGAAATGATGAACGGAGCAAAGTGCCGACTACACCGAGCATCTTCTTGTTTCCTCTGATCGTAAAAAAAAGAGAGAGGGGGGGCATAGTGGGGGGTAGAGAGAGAGGGAAGGGGTGGGGAGGGCAGAGCGAGAAATCTTTTGTTAAATCTTTCATTTAAAAAGGGGGGGGGGGTTACATAAAGCAAAGCATTAAAAAAACACGAAATGATGAACGAAGCAAAGTGCCGACTAGACCGAGCATCTTGTTTCCTCTGATCGTAAAAAAAGAGACGGGGGGAAGAGGGAGAGAGACGGAGTGGAAGAGGGAGAGAGACGGAGTGGAAGAGGGAGAGAGACAGGTGGAAGAGGGACGGGCGGAGTGGAAGAGGGAGAGAGACGGGTGGAAGAGGGAGAGAGTGGTGGTGGAAGAGAGGGAGAGAGACGGGGTGGAAGAGGGAGAGAGACGGAGTGGAAGAGGGAGAGAGACGGAGTGGTAGAGGGAGAGAGACGGAGTGGAAGAGGGAGAGAGACAGGGTGGAAGAGGAAGAAAGGCGGGGTGGAAGAGGAAGAGAGACGGAGTGGAAGAGGGAGAGAGACGGAGTGGAAGAGGGAGAGAGTGGTGGAGGAAGAGAGGGAGAGAGACGGGGTGGAAGAGGGAGAGAGTGGTGGAGGAAGAGAGGGAGAGAGACGGGGTGGAAGAGGGAGAGAGTGGTGGTGGTGGTGGGGGGCGGCTCCTCGCCTCGGTTCCCGGCTTATCATCGTCCTTGCAGTGCACGGAAATGCAAGCCCGAGGAGCGCTGGAGTATAGAAGCTGAGAGGAGCGAGTGATTGGGTGGAGAAGCTTGACAGCCTGGAGAAGCTGGGAGGGGAGGAAGAGAAGCTGAGCGCGGGAGAGGCTGAAGGAGGAGAGTCTGGGAGCAGCGGCTAGGAGTAGAAGCTGGAGAGGGGTGCCGCTTGGACGAGGAGAGACGACGTGTGGCTGGGAGGAGAAGCTGGAAGAAGAAGAAGAAGGAGGAGGAGAGGCTGGGAGGCAGTGCGGCTGGGAGGGTACGGCCGGGAGAGGAGGCTGGGAGTCGAAGCTGGGAGGCGGAGAGACCGAGAGGAGGAGGAGGAGTAGGAGAGGCTGGGCGGTGCAGCTGGGAAGGCGGTACGACTAAAAAGAGGACTTGCGCAACCCCGCATTTGGGCAGCAGGGTACGCGCCGGCTCACAGCAACACAAGCACAACAGCGCGCGCGCGGACGCACGCACGCACGCACGCTCTCCCAATGCATTCCTCCGCACAATCGCACGCCACGTACTCACACACTCACACGCGAGCACACACTCACACGCGCCCTGGCAGAGCGACGGTGGCCAGGGGCTCGGCAACATTGGGGAGAGGTCCGACCATGGAAGGTCCGGCCATGCGCTGCAAGGTGGTGGTGATCGGGGACAGCCAGTGCGGAAAAACCGCACTGCTGCACGTGTTCGCTAAGGACAGCTACCCGCAGGTACCCATCATACCCCTTTACCCACGGGTAGTAGAATACGCCAGGGGGAGTGTGTACCGAAGTGTCCGCCTGATTGAGCGAGCGTTGGGGTGTTGCTCTTTCGGAGCGTGTGGTGTAAATTCCACGTTGTTATGGCGAGGGCAAGGGAATTCATGGTGGGGGGGGGGGGGGGGCACGGTGGGGTTTCCCACACTTTACTCCATCCTCCGATGGGATGATGATGGGATGAGCAGACCCCGACCAGGATGTGAACTCATGTGATTGAAATTGTGAGTCGAGTGTCAGTCATCGTGGTGGTCAAGTGGAACAAACAAAACTAATAGTTTGTATTTGTAGAGCATATTCTAATCCAGAGATACCCGTGCGTTCGGCGTTATATAAACCCACATTGTGTCATTCACGTTGATAGCATTTTGAGTGTATGCATTATCTGCATCGGTTTGCGATCTCTACGTTTTGTGGAAGAGATGTATGTTGAACTTGTTTCGCACCGTACGTCGAGCAAACCATCATAATCGGAGGTGCGAATCACAGCGTTAAATAAGAAAATACTCGGAGAAAACCACGCCGAACCTGGTGTCGGATGATGCGTAATACAGAGATGACTGCGTGGCCACACTCAATGGGGTACTGAATCACCGTTGCATCCCCTGCTCGAATGAGAAATGGGGGGGGAGCGCTCCTTTTTCCAGGAGGTAAAATACAATCCTATAATCCCACGTAGGTCAGCTACTCACCGTTAGCTTCACTTTTCACACAGTGCCATCTAGTTGTGTGACCTTTTTTTGGAGGGGTCGGGTGGGGGGAGGGATCGGCCGGATCGTGAAGTAATTAATTTAATGAAAGAAAGAAAATCGCGAAGAATTCGCCTTGTTTTGTTTGTGCTCGCTGTATCGCGTCGATGCACGACTTTTTTTCTAATTGGAACTTGTTGCCAATGTATATGCAGTGGTTTTTCGATTGTTTTCATGGTTTTTTTTTGTTTACGTAATCAGATGCCCTTTGAAAATTAGCATTTTTTTGCCCAATGGGGTTTTCCTGTGGCCAAAATAAACCTGAAAAATCGATTCGCGTCGTTCCAAATCCAAAACCACGATTCGGGACTCGGTTCGCACCGCCGGAAATATATAAAATAAATCAATAAATTAATAAACACATCGGACTCAAGGAATGCGCGAGTGAAACGGGAACCAAAAGAGACTTACCACACGACTCAAAAATGTCGCACACAAGACTGGCAAGGGCACATTTTGTTCCGTATGTCTGACCACGAGACCAGTCGGTGTACATACTTACAGCCCAGTGGAGAGGCACAACGGCAAGCTATCGTCTTTGGTTCTTTCGGTAAAGTCACCACGTAGAATGAGAATAAAATAATAAATTGATAAAATAAAATAACACAATAATATTCTCACGACGTTTCGGCCACAACACAAGCGGCCTTCATCAGGTGAAGGGACGAGACTGTCTGGAGGACAACACTCCAGCGCTGTCCTCCAGACAGTGTTGTGGCCGAAACGTCGTGAGAATATTATTGTGTTATTTTATTTTATCAATTTATTCTCATTCTACGTGACTTTACCGAAAGAACCAAATAAGATTAATCCTTGCAGTCACGAAAGCTTTAAATCGAAATTTAACAGCAAGCTACTCTGTGGCTACTCTGTGTGACGAGGTGTGTGTGTGTATGGAGGAGCGGTAGTGCAGCGGTTAGGTATGTATGTTGAACTTCTTTCGTACCGCGCGTAACTAACCGTGCTAATCGGATGTGCGGTTAGCGCGCTGCGCGGTGAACGCAATTCCCGCTCACGGCCAATACAAGTGGCGGAATATCTGAACCGGGCCTGGGCCTCCTCTAGGTCGACTCAGCCTCAAATGAGCACAGTACCTGGTCCGCTGTATAAACATCGACACCTCTTCGCGTGCCGTGCCGGCCTTCGTAGGTGCTCGCTAACAACACTTGTTCCAAAAATTATGTTAAGGCTACAAGGCAGATCTCTGTCTTCCAGCCCTGCAGAGTTTGAGAATCCTACTAAAGGGGCTTACTCAGTGAGGTCACGCAGGCTGTGTCTGTAAAGCCACACGTTAATAGGAAGGCTCGCAATGCCATTACAATTCCTCGCACACAAAGCTGCCGTTAAGTATACGTAGCACAACTGAGTGGAGGGTGCACTGAGCGATATTCAAAGCTACTGTAATTAATTCTCTGGCACACATTGGGGCTCCCCTCTGGAACCAATACCGGCCTAACCGTTCACTGATTCGCTGACACAAAGCCCGTTATAGATTCCCTGTGCGTGTGTGCGAGCGATACCGTGACTGCGTGACCCTATTGACGCAAGGTTCAGAAGCGCCCCCGGGTAGCATGACGGAAGAGTGACATTTGATTAGTTGCCCGACAAACTGAATTAGCTCATGCGCCCGACATATGATGGGAGCGGGCGTGTGGGTTTTGTACCTGTGTGAGATGGTTACGCATGCAGTACACACTGCACGTGGGCCGTTTGAGCGAGCGAACGAGCGAGCCACATGCCAACCAGGGGCATGGACGGGACACGTGAGCAATTGATGTTTGAAACTACACAACCCCCCCTACCAGCTCCATGATGTCATTTTAATGGAATATTGGCGTGAGTAATTGGTATAGGTGGGCACGTAGCGCAATGCAATAATTAACTTGGGGAGTTTCATTATGCACGGGTACCCCATTAGGCAGAAAGCGAGTGGGGCGGCGTTGAAATAATTTTATCTGCACGCGTCTGGTGCGTTCATTTTTTTCTCTCTCTCACACTCGGGGCACCGAAGCGCATTAATCTCATGTGGCGTAAACACGACGATGATTCACGCAGTGTTGTCACCCTCCCCCCCCACCAACCTTTTTTTGCTGTTTGCGACGCAGACGTACATTCCCACGGTGTTTGAAAACTACACGGCAAGTTTTGAGATCGAGAAGCAGCGAATCGAGCTCAACATGTGGGACACGTCTGGTAAGGTGGCCGCGTCCATGTGTGGATACGGCCCATCTACACACTGTCTCTCTCTCTCTCTGTGCCACGTCCTCCCTCAAAGACGTTGCCGATCTTGGCCTTCCTTCTACCATTTATCTCTGTCCGTGATATTTACTCACGAAGTTTGCGTGAATGTGTGTATGTTGAACTTGGCCCCAAGGTGCACATGGCCTGGCACAAGCGTCGTGGTGACGTCGCCGCCACTTAGTGGCGAATGGCGGTTGTTGTTGTTGTTGTTGAACTTCTATCGCACCGCACGTAGCTAACCGTGTTGTTGGGATGTAGGAGATAATAGTCCTCCCAGTGGCATCTATTTAAAATTGCTTATGTACTTTATTCGCTGTCTTCTCTGGCTTTTCGTAACTATAATTATATTGAGCCTCTTGTTATCTCATTCGATGTCGATAATATCAAACCCTGCCTTTTTCTAATTACTCTGATTAATGAGCTGATTGTGTATCTGCTGCTATCTGTAAGACATTTATGTTACTTATCTTGTCTGTCCATTAAATATTTAACATCCTCCTTCATAAAACAAAAATCCTGTTTCTTCTTCTTTGTATCGTAGAGTTTTTGTAATTGTCCAGATTTCAAATTCATATAGGAGAACAGGCCTGCATATGTAACATTGCAGTATTTAAATTCTTGTTGTCATTAATAATTAGCTATTATTTTTCAACACAAATCCCATTTTCTGTAATATGAATTGAAAAACAGTTACTATACAAATCTAAATTGTGTCATAATTTAATGTTTTGTAGAGCGAAATTCCATTCTCATTGCAAGCAGTAGCTGGGCCCTGAGTGCAGTGCATGTATGTGTGTAGTGCATTTCCCTGCATGTCACCACACACTCACATTGCCCTTATATATATTTTAAATGCCTCACACCAAACTACAGGGAGTGAGGTGGTGTATGAAATAGGGCCATCCCATGTGCGCCTAGTGCCACAGACAATTAATCTGTGCGCATCACGAGTGTGAGCAGCGCATTAATGAGGATCACGAAACCATCACAGGCAAGATGCCCTTTAGTATTTCATATCATTTTCACGGTTGGTGGTCTCGGGCATGGGGCGCTGTGGCGGGTGTTTGGCCCAGCGTACACCACCACCACCACACACAGTGCCCAAATTACGACGGATTCATTCCAAGCACAGTTTACCGTTCCCACCTGACGTAAACTCCTATTTGCCTCCCCCCCACCACCCCAATTTCCACACCACCGCGGCCACAACTTCTACGCGATGTGCGATCACGTTGTACGTTTTACGGCGATAAAGTGATTAATTTCGCGCGGGTAGTGAGTTGGGTGGGGGGGGGTGAGTGATATATTTTTTTCCATATACACGCTGCGTTTTAATTTTAGCTTCACCCTGCCGCTTGTTTTGGAAGCATCCGCCAGCATGTTTTGTTGGGCACGTGCCGTGTCCCGCTGTGACGCCTGCTGCTCTCAACATTGCGCGGCGCAATCCAGAACCGTCGCGGACAGAATATATTTCAACACTTAATAAGTCCGTTTGACGATTATCTTCGGGGCAACCTTTCTTTCGAGGTTGGGCTCTTTAGAGAGAGAAAAAAAAGTATGAAATAGTTTTCTTTTATTTTTTTTTTACATTTTAACTCATGTGTCCTAATGGTCTGTCCTGTCTTAAAACTAGTGATGTTTTTAGTCCACGTGATTTTCTGTTTGCTGGACGCTTACATTATCTTTAATGCAGCCATGGCAATGTGTAAAGGGCTGGGCCCATTAACCACCATTTATTTTACCGCAAAGCCCTAAAAAAATTCAATTACACTTACATCTGAGGCATGGAAAAATAATCAATCGCAGCCCAATTATAGGAAGAAAAAGCGCAAATTGTATAAAGTGTGATTAAAGTCTCAGCAGAATTAATTTACTTTTTGGACAGTACTTTCCTGGCTTTCAAAAATCAAATCACAAAAGGCAATGCTTTTGAATGCCATGTGTGGTGGAATAAAAATAAATTAGAGGATATTTTGACATCGGATGTCCCTGCCAATAACTTCAGCGTTTGGATATAAATCCACACAATGCTCCAATATATATCCTCATTATGTTAAATCTGTCTTTGGAAGTCAAGTTCTGTCAATTCACTGCGCTTTTTGTCCCCGTCAAGTGCTGCTGTTGAGCATCATCACAAAGCAGCCAGAGAATGTGGACGCTGTGCGTTGTGGCATCTGGCCATGGCTCACTCCTCATCGCCAGTACCAATGCACATCTCTGGAAACCTGCCTCCTTCAGGGATAATCACACTTTGCACAGGAGAGCTATTTTCACGTATTAGGCCCGCTGCTCATTAGGCATGGACACAGAGCGTGGGGTGGGCAATGCACAAGAGCTTTCTCACACACACGCGCGCACGTGTGTGTCACGTGCCCTCAACACCCCATAGCCGGACTACCCAACCCCCTTCCTGTATCACTAACACACTGGCCACACCCGTGTTGATTTCACACCCGACTGCCCGGGTCTTTGGCAGATGGGGTGGAGGGGGGCTGAGTTGTGCTGAACGGTAAATTGGACCACACTTTTGGTGGCAAGCTAATGACGGATTGCCTCTCGCCAAGTGTGCGTGACAAAAAAAATAACCGAGCACGGCAGCTTCTGAATACACATTCACGCACGTGTGCCAGAACGCCGATACCTTCCAACACGATCGGCACGTGCCCCCTCCGCAGGCTTATCGCTCACATTTCGTGGGAGCAGCGTGCGCTATGCAACACACAAGGAGGGCAATTTAAGAGAGATGTATGCTTAGCCACTCTGAATAAAATAGCTTTATGTAACACTGGGGTTTTTTTATATATACGAACGTTAAAAACAAAAAGCATCTCTAAAGATATACTGACATATCAGAGGGCGTGTAATGCTAGCTTCTTATTGCGCCTGGGCCACAAGTTCGCACTGCCTGTGATGGCAAATGCCCGAATGTAAACAAAATGAAGCGTACTGGGCAATTAACACAGGACAATCAATTGATACATTGCCGTGGGGACAGTTGTGCCAGAAACATGGCATGTAGTTAAGTCGCTGTATTGAGAAGGTGTAATGAGTAATCACCAGCTTAGGCAAAACACAAGGCCTTGCTGCGCACTCAAGAACGTTTCCTTACCGGTAAGATTTTTTTTTTTGGAACTTAATGGTACGAAGCATGACAGAATTATTTAGAGCTAAGCCCTGTGCGTGAACCCAAATTAACCCTGTCCAAAAGCTAATCCAAACTCTAATTAAAAATTTAACTGATAAGCTGGGGATATCTGTAATGTATTCTGGTGAGTATGCTTTGAGATTAGGTTGTCTTTTAATCCATATCTTAACTCTATAATGTCTGGTAATTAGGCTCTTGGCACCATTACCCAGTGTGTATACTCAATACAATATTTCCTTCGTCGCGATAATCTTCCATCAAAAGGCCCCTGCTTGACCCACTGTGGAAATGCTTATTTAAAGTCTATTAATAATTTACAAAAGAGATTATGAATCCAGTTTGTTGAGCGTTTACATTTCAAAGATTTTTGTTAAAAAACAACAACCCCCTTTTGCCCAACACATAGACTTACAATTACTACTTTTGAATGCAGTTGCAGCATTACGATTGCAACATTGATTGTCGAGAGTCGTAACAATCCAACAATGGTCTTGTTTATTTTGAATTCTTAATAGCTCTTTAAATATACTTTCAAGGGACGCATTACCGTTCGTTGATGTTTTCTAATTGCAAAACAGTCACTGCAGCGTTTCCATCCCATTGAGCATTCGGATTGAACTCCTCAAGTTGTTTAGCGGTATCGCTTCGAGGTTGTTCAATGAACATTTAATTGCCAACACATTTTGTCGTCAATAAATTGATGTGCAAGTTAATTGTTCATTTGATTAATGTGGTAGCAAGGCTAAAGACAGCATCAACCTCGACCCGTTTATTTTTCGCGTGCTTGTTTTAATGCCTGCGAGGTCACCAAGAGAATGTATTCGTCACAGACGAAGCAATAAAAGGAGGTTATAATAGGGCGCTTTGAAAGAATATGGCGGAACAACGGCGAGCCGGTCTCATCGGTGGGAGCCATGGCATGGCCCAGCTGAAGAGTTTGGCTAACCGCTAAACTAAATAAATTCTATGCAAAACAACAACGGTAACAACAATAAACCATCACTAAATATTTCCGCAAGTACGGTGCATGTATTATCTCATCTAATTTATATTTAGAGAGGGCCTTCACGGAAGTATGCTTAACGTTGCTTACACTGTAACTTCATATTTTATATATCATACACAATATATATCATGTTCTCGAATATTTGTATTACACGTACATTACAGAGCATTCTAAGGTGTACAGTATATACGTCGTTCCGTTATATTGATCATTTTTACATATTTCAATAAATAATTTATATTTTTGTTAACGAAACTGGTGCAGCAGAATGCAAAATCCGTCTCGCCTGGGTATTACTATTGAATAACATAACAATAATAAACAACAGCGAGAAGAAATACAAAGAACATTTATAAAGAGCCAGCTCTTTAATGTTCTGCCGCTTTTAAACTTCACGTTTGCGAATAAGGCAACGGACATTTTTTTGTATTGATGCCAAAATTGCCATCGCAAGATCGGCGGTTGTTTTTGGAGCTTCGACGTGACTCGTGTTGGCTTTTGATGCCATCACTTGACAGAAAGAGTTCCACGTCTTTACTGAAGACACGGAGTGACATTCTCAGCAGTCGTGTTTTGCTCGAGAATTCTCTGCACAGAGTAAAAGTATGTCGCAGATAAATAAAACCATCAAAGTATGGGCACTTTCAGTGTGTGGCACTATAATTTTAGATTCATGGCGAATGGTCAAACTCAACGTGGCAGAATTTTCTGTAGAACAATGTGGAAAGGGAAACTACTATAATTATAAACCCTTTCCTTTAAGTTTGCTTCAAAAATATTAAATTGGGTGTCTTAACTTTTTTTTGTCGGGAAGGGAAGCTATTTTTTTCTGTCAATAAAAATTCTACACAAGCAAAGTGAAGATGGCAAGTGTGTGCTCCAGCATCCTCTTCCCCCCTCGAGCTATCATCAATCCGGAGACGTGGTTTTTATTTTATTTTAAACAATGAAACTTGTACCAGATCCGTACGCACAGTGGTGAGTAATACTGGGAACACTTTGAAATGTGGCTACCCGCACCTTCGATGAGCACCGTTTGCTGCGTACTGTGCGAAAGAAGTTCAACACACACACACACACGTACCTGAAACACAAAGCTGCAGACCTAAGCAGTTTAATTAATAAATGTTCTCTCAAGAATATGTGTTATTAATATGCAATGTTTAAATCATCACTCTGGGTTCTGTTGATGCTTAATTTATCCCAGTGATGCTGCTGCTGTTTCATTGTTTATGAACACGTGACCTGAGCAGTAACTGTTGTGAGACTGAGCAATACTTTGATGTTGAGTTTTGAAATTATTATTAAAGGTGCAAGGAAACAGACATTTTGTAAATGCTATTGAAATTATTCATCAACGGAGAGGTATAAAATCATTCTAATTAAACGAGGTCTCATGTTAAGATGCCAACTTTTTTTATGGATGCATATCACGCATTGTGTGCTTTAGAAATGCGTACACAGGACACCCACCTTGTAAGGTGAATGAAATCTTCCCACGTACCAGCAGCAGATCCTTTCCCTCCCACGTGGTTCACCCTCCCCCCACCTCGCCCCCCCCACCACCCCCCAAGTGTTCATTTATAAACAAAAAAGTTCAGCCAACCGAATTTAATCCCAACGATCAGTTCTGTAAATAAAGATGATCAAGGAACGTACCATTCGTCGAGAAATGTGAATTTAAGAAAATCCCTGCAATGAAAAGTACAGGCAATTAAAAAATGTAACACCTTAAACAAAGCAGTTCATTCTTTTAATTAATCTGAGAGTGGTTGTAGGCACAGAATTGAGATTTATTTTTTTACATTCTCCCTAGACAAATGGCAGTTTCTTTCCACTCATCAATGCTGTCACATGTATCATCCGATTGTCTGGGAGTGCATCCGTGTGTGTACAAACCATTTCCTAGTATGTTTACTGATTTTTGTCATGTCTTGATGCACACAATACCTACTGCCTAAAACGCAATTTATGGAAGGAAGCGCACACACACGTGTGCGCGCGTGTGTGTGTGCTTCCCTTGTATTTGACGTGGGGCCCTCCCATCTTTCACACTGCAAAGCACGGGCCCAGCGTCACATTTTATCTTCTCAACCAAGTGCTCCTCACAAACATTGCTACAGCTGCATCCAGCCACGTGGCATCAAGAGAACGTCTTCTTCCCCTCTTGGACGTCACTTCAGCAGCAGCAGCAGCGACACTGCAACAACAACAAAACATGCCCCTTCCTGTCGAGCGATCAGCTTCACCGTCCATGTTTCGCTCTTCCCTTAAAACTCACTTAATTTCCCTCGCTTACACAAAATTATCTTTCCCGCTCCCTTTCCCCATCATTGACTCCGTCATCATTCACTTTTCCCAACTTCCCAACTAATCCATGACACACCCAATCACTCACTCCATCTCGTTAACCACCCATTGTCAATCCCATCATCGATCGTCATCACCATACTCACGGACTGCCATCCTTCTCACTATCTTATCTCATCATCACGCTTCTGATCTACAAATAGGCAATTATTTTAATTAAAATAAGATAATAATAATAACAACAATATTCTTTGGGTTCAAAGACCCAAAGAATAAGAATGCCTGCAGTCACGAAAGCTTTCAGTCGACAATAACAATATTTAATAAAATCTCCCGTGAAAATCCTGCCCACGATGGGAGTTGGGGACTCCGTGTTTCGCCAGTTGGGAAGCAACCTAAGAAGCGGTGCAAACTAAAAAAAAAACCCAAGAAAATAGACAACGTGGAATAGAGTGGCGGCGTGTGGCCGAAGATGGGCAAAGCCAGAGCCGTCCGCGCTGCTGTGAGCACTCGGCGACGTGGCGCAGCCTCAGAGCAGCACAGCGTAGTTGCGTCATGAGCACTTATGCGGGCACACGATCATTCACACCGCCTTTACCCCCCCTCTCTCTCCCTGCGCAGATCGTTGTTGTGTGTGCGCGCACACGTGCGCGTTTGTGTGTTCCCAGGGAAAAGGGGGAGCGGTGGTGTAGCGGTTAGCGCGCTGCGCTACGAACCCGGCGACCCCGAGTTTGATTCCCGCTCACGGCCAACATGAGTGACGATTATCTAAACCGGTCCTGGGCCTCCCCTAGGTCGACTCGGCTTCAAATGAGTACCTGGTGCGGTGCGTAAAAAAAAAAACCCATCGCCACTGGGGAGACAAAGACGGCTGGGCGTGATGCTGGCCACCCCACCCCCTCGTGTGCCACAGTGCCGGCCTTAATAGGTGCTCGCTAACAGCCCTTGCCCCAACGGTCTGTTGAGGCTGTGCGGGAGGGGGGAGGGTTCTTTGTCGCAGGGAAAATGTAGACAATGTTCTTTTTTGCTTGGACCTTAAACAATAAAGATGTGTCCTTTCCCGAGTGTCTCTTTGGCCAATAAGGGAAATCATTGAGGAGGGGGGGGGGCGTTGGTGTGGACGCACGGCTGGGAGATTTGGCCTCGCATCGCAATGCACGCCGGAAGGAGTTGTTTATATTTTCGGAGGCTCCGGTTTCGAACCCGTGTTCAAACAAGTCAGCGCAGGCATGTGGTGGATTTAGACAAGTGTTTTAAGGGTTACCTGATGCTTTGTGACGTGGGTGGGGGGGTGAAAAAAAAACCCGTGGTTATTTATATATTTACATCAACTATAAACAAACCCCCTGTGTCTCAGAGGCTGTTTATGCAGCTCCATGCATTGGTCTCTGCTGCAGAATTCATCAAGTTTCATAATTATTGCTGCCATAGTAATTACACATTTGCATTGATAATTAGTACATCAAAAATTAAATTACCTCAACGCAAAAAAACACCTACCTTTGAAAATAGACGAAGCAATTACGAGTTCATGAACATAAAAGTCTGCAACTTTATTTTTTGTGTCTCCTGCTGCCACATGTTGTGGTTGTGTTGCCGCCACCATCCCCGCAAGCATTGACTTGCAAATTACCAGCATAACATTTAAATTCCAGATTAGCGGAAATCGCCCGCGGGTTGAACGCTGCGCTTTAACAACATTACTCCCATCTCACATCCCTCGGCCGTCTCAATTACTCTGGGACATTACTGACAACTGCAGAGAAATCGCTGCCTCCGTAGACAGGGTCATCATAAATTCTGCGCAAATTGATGGCTTAGAGGAGGCAAAAAGTTAATCATTGCCTCTTCTAGGTGGCTTTCAGCCCAACGCCAGGGTGAATTGCAGCCCAAGGATAGCAGGAAACGGCGCCTGTGAAGTTATTATGCATGGATATTGCGGGTGAAGGATTGCACTGAAGCTACTTAAGTACACAGACCTCAGATTTGTGTTATGTATGCATATGCTGGATAAAGGATTGCCCTGGTGCGATATAAGCACAAATACTCGCGTGTGTGTTCTTTCTTCTTGGTTCTTTCGGTAAAGTCACGTAGAATGGAAATAAAATAATAATTTTATTTTATTATGTTTTGTTTTTATTATTTTATTTCCATTCTACGTTGTGACTTTACCGAAAGAACCAAGAAGATGAATCCCTGCAGTCACGAAATCTTTAAATCGAAATGTGTGTTCTTTGTAAAGCATCCTCAGTTTCCTGCGGTCAGGAATTGCACATGGTTACGCAATATAAAACAAATAACCCCGGTAAGGGAGCATTGTGAGTTTTAAAGGGTTCGGTCGATTTTGTGTGTGAAACATCAAAACAGTGGGATGTTACTTTGCTGGACCAGGTTTTTCCAGGACGCGGTGCCCATCCACATCAAAGGAATGCTTTATTTCGGCACGATTAGGAAGATTAATGATACAATAAAAATTATCCAGGCTGGGTGTTTTATTCAGCAGCACTCGGATTTCATTTAGGACTGCAGTTTAACCGGCTCTCTATTGAAGACCTTTGATGTGTTTTTGGGGTTATAAATTTGCAGCCTGGGGCTTATTGTTTCACACGAACTGCAACATTTCCCCGTGGCGCTTTAGCCCAGCTCTGCAGTGAGGCGACACCGAACCTCCCTCGTGTACTCTGCGCTGACCCAGTCTCCCTTGCCCAACTCGTAGTCTCCAGGCACCGATCAGCATGGCGATGTTATGCAGCAAGGCCGTAGCCATGTGGTCAACATTGGGGGGGACCAAATCTTCCGGGGTGTCTGGGGGTCCCAACCCAGAAAAATATCTAAATTTGAAAACGAATTTCCTGCCTAAAAATATTTAAAAATTCACTAACACATGGGATGGACTTTTTATTTATTTTTGACAATAATGTCTAATAGTGTATTGTATTTACATTGCTCTGTTTTTACTTTTGTAACATTTTTTGTTTCACTGTATGTAAAGGCAGAGATTCTGGATTAATAAAGTACAACCCTAACCACAATCATATAAACAGAAATCTATGCATTGATTTGTATGAACACAAGTCCAGATATTGTGGCCAAGGTTTAACAAATTGTTGTTTTTATTTACATAGCATAGCAATTTTTTTTAAAAACACATATTGCAATATATGGGGGGGGGGGGCATTTTGAGCATATTTGAATATTTGGGGGGGGTGTGTCCCCCCCCCCCAATATATATTATAATTACGGCCTTGTCATGCAGCTTTGCGGGCAACGCGCTGCACGCGTTCATCCTGGTTCACAACGAATTATGGTCGCTTGCACGCAGAATATGTGCCGCGCTCGGGAAGATTGTGTTCAGCGGAAACGAAGCACTGGGGGAAATCTTTGTGTTTGACAGAGGCAAAGGGAACGTGTTTACGTCGCCTGGTTTGCGTTTGACCCGTGTTTACACTCGTCCAGCGCCCTTTCATCTGGCAGCCAGGGCCTGATGAACGTTTTGCCCGTGTGACAAACTGCTTTGGCCAGATGGTATAGGATGTGGAAACACAGCAGGGCAGGCTCTCGGCAGGGTAGGGCCAGATTCTCCTACCCCCATTACCAATCATGCCGCAATTCCCCCTCCCCCCCCCCACATTTCCGTAAAGGCAAGCAGACCACCCCGGCAGATGCTTATAATCTCCACTCAGTCTGGCAGCAGGTCACACGCCACCAAAGTCCACACATCCTGAGATCAACCTGCTCGCGGCTAGGGTGAAAGCATTTTTAACAGCGTAGCTTTGTCATTGATTGTGTTTGCTTGCTTTAAAAAAAAAATCCCTTCCTCCCACCCTCCACCAAAAATGCGTTACAAGTCACTAGCCGGCCGAATCCACAGCGAACCACCTGCACAGAGTGGGATAATTCAGTGGCTTGAGCTCCAAGAGGCTTCCTGCAAGGCTACACTTTGTAAACAGCAAAACGAAAAAAACAACAAACACTTGCCAGGGTTTTACTTGGCGGCCACAGCAGCGCTACCGAGCCAAACGCACTCAGTGCTGTTTCCATGGCTATCTGGTTTCTTTTTTTTAATCTAAAGCATGCTTATCCGGGGCGCTTGATAACGCTTGTTGTGGTTAGAGGTGGCAGATTATTATAACATAAACGTTTACAGATATATGTCCACTTGCATAAAGGCTTCCGTTGTACGAGGGTTTAGCGCAGAGAGAAAACTGTTCAAGCAAAACATAAACACATTTAGACTGGCATTGAAAAGTCTATTGAAAATGAGTTTGCACAATTGCTTCCATTATGGTTCGCTTATATTCAACAGAAATACAACAGACTGAAAGTCTTGTATCAATGAATGGCAGATTCCTGCCCACATCATGTAAAAAATAAAACTCTACATTTCTGCTAAATCAGCATTGTGTACTTTCAGATGCGCTTCTGCGGCCGTCTGGAACGCTCTTCCGAATTTAGGAAGCCACTGAAGCTATGCAATTTTAAATGATCTAGATTGAAAACTCATTTCTTTAGAACTGGTTTTTGTGTTTAGTTTATTGTCCTTCCCCCATACTTCCGTTTAGCATGGTTGGCTATGTACGGCGCGAAATAAGTTTATATATACACACCCAGCATATTCATGAATGCCAGTGATATCCTAACAATGGAGCATTTCCTGCTCAGATATATTCAGAACAATAACTAAAATATATATATAAAAACAATCTCTCGTGCAAATATCTGAGCAGGAAATATACTGCAATTGGATGTTAATCCCGCATTAAGGCCTCCCACATGCCACGCCAGGTGACGGGGATCGATTGACCATACCTCACCACCCTGGTCATTGCGGTTTGATGAAGGGAGAAATCCTGGGCCGGTTCATTTATCACCCATCTTTGATGTGAACTGCGACTAGGAATTAAATGTAGACGGTGCGCATATTGTGGTGCCCCCCCCCCCCCCCCATTGCGCGCGTATCGCGGTGCCCCCTCCGTTTGACCTGTCCACGATGGCACTGTGACGGACAGGGGCCCCCTACTACGACAACGTGCGTCCGCTCGCCTACCCGGACTCGGACGTCGTCCTCATCTGCTACGACGTGGCTCGGCCGGAGACACTGGACAGCGTGCTCAAGAAGGTGAGGCCGCTCCTCTGCTGAAAAAAAGAAAGATCCCCTCCGCCTGCATATCCTGATTGGACTGTTGGGGAAAAGTGCTGTTAGCGAGCACCTAAATGAAGGCCAACGCGACACACACGTGGGTGGGTGGCAAGCACCACGCACGGGCCGCCTTTGCATCCCCAGTGGCGATGTTTACACACCGCACCAGGTACTCCTTTGAGACTGAGTCGACCTAGGGGAGGACCGGGACCGGTTCAGATAATCGTCACTGGTGTCGGCTGCGAAGCGGGAATCGAACTCGTAGTGAAGCGCGCTAACTGCGACGCTACCGCTCCTCTGCACACACAAGACAAAAGACACGCGCACGCTTTGTGCTCCTGCTGCTGCTACAGACAGTGTTTTGCTTGGGGGAAATCCGGCAAATCCGACTGAATCTGGACCTGGAATCCATTTCACGATGCGCCTGCCGCTGCCAAGCCCCATGTTTGGCATTTGGGGATATGCCGCTACACCTGTCAGTAAGCAATACGTCATCTGCTGGATTTGTTCCGGTCGCTTATTTGGAGTATTTTGGAAGTTGCTACAGGCTACACAGCCTGGCATTTTCACCCTGCACAAGCACCATAAATTGCAGGCACTCGTGCCCCTGCTTTTGAGCAAGCCCGAGTATCCGATGAAGTGTTGAGCTGGCATTTTGAGAAATAATATACACCGCTTATATTCAAGGTTGCGCAAAGACTTGTTTTTGTCAGGGGTGGGTTTTTTGGTTTATTACTATGACTATTTTCAAACTACTTTTGTTATTTATTTGACCAAGTAAGGCCCACTGAGCTATATTGCTATATTGCAGAAGTATCCTGGCTACAAATGATAGCTCAACAAAGTGGCTTATGCTGTGGATATTTATAGCAGCCGAATGCTCTAAACACATGTTTATAAATGTGGAGGGAAGAACCGGAGGACCATGAGAAAAATCCACGCGACCACGGGGAGAACATTCAAACTCTAAATTTAAGGGCGTCGGGGTCGGGATCGAACCCATGGCTGGTGCCCATAGCGCTGACCAAGGCGTGCATAGTGCTGACTCAATAAATGGGGCGAGTGGAATAATCAGAAGCAGCTCCTTGCATTTTATAACAACATTATGTACTATGCATACAAGAGGCAATTACAATCAGTGCATTCTCTAATGTCATTCGTAACCAATGTCATGATTCACAATTGATTTTTAGGTCAGATTACGTGGGTTAAATGTGTGTCGTACACCCACACCTATCAGCGAAGCAGCGTTAAACGTCGGGGCTTGCTCTGCTGGACACCCGCGCGCCCAAGAAGTCGAAACACGTCCACGTTTGCTCACGTGGCAACTTCACTCATGGGCCGTGTCGGGTGGAGGAGGATGTATGACACCCATTTTACTTCCACCTACTGACGCAAAAATCGATGATGATGATGATGGAGAAAATAAACCATGCTCGATTAGATTACACGTGGACTGGATGACGCCGTGACGTTGCGTTGTCGCCCTGCGGTTTCGTTATTTTATTAGCGAATGCACGACGCGTCTGGTGCTCGTGGACAATGCTGAATGCGATGCAGCCGCGGGGTGCTGGGAGAGGGCTGGGTTTTAAGGCTGGCGGCGACGGGGGTGGCGGAGCCGGAGTGGGTGGGGGAGCTGCTATCGCACTTATCGTGCTCACCGCCCCCCTCCCCCCACTTTGTTAACGAGAGCCAGAGAGCCGCGGGCTCTTCGATCGCGGCGCGCGCGAAGCAATGGCCGAGGTTCCCGCAAGCAAAGTACCTCGCTGGCGTCGTCAACGAGCGTGAGACCGCCGTCACGCGGACTCCGCTCGTCCCCGCAGCCACGGCGGACTTTGCCTCGGCGGCCGTCGGACAAAGTCGGCGGTCACCGCGTCGCGCGCCATCAGACGCGCTCCTTGCGCAACTATTTCTTGACGTTTTAATAATTGTTGTGGTTAGAGGTGGCGGATTTTTTTTTTTATAACATTAACGTTGACAGATCTATGACCACTTGCACAAAGGCTTCCGTTGTACGAGAAGTTTTAACGCTGAGAGTAAACTATACGAGAAAACAATATACACATTTAGCCTGGCATTTAAAATGCTCTTTAAAAATGAGTTTGCGCAATCACGTCCATGATGATTCGCTTATAATCAACAGAAATACGACGGACTGAAGTTTTGTATCAATGAATGGCAGATTCCAGTGGCCGTCTGGAATGCTCTTCCTTCCGATATTTAAGAAGCCACTGGAACTATGCACTTTTAAATGATCTAGATTTAAAACGAATTCATCTAGAACTGTTTTTTGTGTTTAGTTTGTCGTCCTTCGCCTCCGAACCTCTGATTAGCACGGTTGGCTACGTACAGTGCGAAAAAAGTTCAATATACAAGGATAAAGATCCCCCGTATAGCCTCAGCATACTGTTGGGGCAAGTGCTGTGTGCGAGCACCTATTAAGGCCGGCACGGCACATCAGGGGGTGGGTTTCCAGCAACAGGCCCGAACCGCCTTTGTCTCCCCAATGGCGATGTCTACCACACACCGCACCAGGTACTCATTTAAGGCCGAATCGACCTAGGGGGGAGGCCCAGGACCGGTTCAGACCATCGTCGCCGGTGTCGGCCGTGAGCGGCAATCGAACTCGAGTCGCCAGGTTCGTCGCGCAGCGTAGCGCTAACCGCTACACTACCGCTGCCCGTCGTGCTCGTGTGCACACTCACACTCGCTCGTGAGTCTCACTCGGACCAGAAGCCTCCCTCCCTCCCCTCCCCTCCCCGCCCGGCACGGCGCGACGCGTTGGGGATCTACGCAGTAAAAGCAAAATTGCTCCGATACCGCGTTTACAAAAGAACGGGGATGGTGGTGGTGGAGAAGGGTGGGAGACCCCTTTTGCATGGGGGTCTGTTTGAAGTCGAGACCCCCTTCCCCACCCACAACCGCCACATTGGGGGTTCCATTAGCTCGCCGTCTCTCGGCACAGATGCGTTAGTGTGGCAGGTGTGCTCGTGTCGTCCAAGCACTCATATTGCCGAGTGCTTCATATATACACCTGCGTTTGAAACGGAGGGATAGTGCTGCTCAGATCGGGCAGGGGAGGTTTTCAATGTTTGTGAAGAAAAGGGGCACCGCTCACATGTGTCGATGTTGTTGTTGTTGTTGCTATTTCCAAACAGTGGCGTTAGACGTTCTTTGGTTTGTGCAGGGATTCGCATAAATGTATGTGTGTTGAACTTGTTTTTGCACCATACGTAACGAACCGCGCTAATCGGAGGTGCGGGGGAAGGATTTAATTGTATTTCGGTGCTCGCTAACCATGGTTCCAGGTTGAATATTCTAGAGAGATACGAGAGAGAAACCTTTTACCGCATCATCATCATTTGCAACGTAAATCACTCGCGTACATATTATTTGTTATTGAGTTAACGCAGCTTAAATATCCTCCTCTGTCTGAATTCACAGCGGGCTCGTTGACGCCTGTCTGGCCAACGTCACACACACACGCACACGCATTGTGCTTGGTACGTAATGCCGTAGTCCCGAGCAGTTCCGGAGCCAAAGCCCCGCAGGTCACGTGAGGTCAATCATAAATCCTTCACATTCTGACCCCGACTTGGGGGCGGGGGGGGGGCAGTAGTGGTGGGGGCGGTGGAGGGGGTCACGGCTTTCCGTGTGGCCAGCAAATTGAGTCGTCGGCAGAGTGGGAACTCCTCCGTGGCAGTGCCGGATTATCCGAGGAGCAAAAGTAGCTACATATGTAGTAGTAGCAGCTACTACTACAAGGGCCCCGCGCTAAATGCTTTCAAGCTATCAATTCCGGTTCAGTGATTCTGCACTTGCTCTATTACTATAGTACTATACCGCCTTCGCGTTTATGAACGACTGGGTGTTTAAGGTTAGCGATTTGTCGTATTATCTGTCTGTGTAGCAAATGACAAATACAATTACTTTACTATGCAAGAAAAAATGCGTGTGTTTTAATATCTATGCGTTTTATTTGTTTATAACATATGCTATACAGGCCCCGCACTAGCTTAATCCGGAACTGCTCCGTGGCAGTCGTTCCCGAGACGTCCACCCCCTCCCCTGCCCCTTCGCGGATTCTGCGTTCCGTGTCTCTAGTCGCCGCGACAGTCCATCGTAGTGCAAGGTCGACGGCTCACGTTGCTCCCAGAAGTCACTTTTGTTTACCACTCTACCTCCGTAGAAGTCTCATTTTTTGTACACTTCGGCAGATTGTTCACTTGTTCTGTAGAGATGATCCCTGAACTCGAGCACGTGCGAATCATAACAATAATAATAAGTGTGCGCGAGGTACACGAGGGAGGTATGCATGTTGCGTATGCATGTTGAACTTCTTTCGCACCGTGTGCTAATCGGAGAAGTCGCGCGTGCTGCCTCGCGCTTGTGGAGTGTTCACGTTTGTGCAATAATTTGTTTTTTTTTTCGGCTCAGAACGAAGGCTCGGGAGGATGCCCCAGGAGTAGATCGTTTCTCAGATTAGGGCGGTGAGCTCAAGGTGTGACTACGGGTTCACACCCGTCCCGTTTGCTAACCGTGTACAGCAGCAATCAATCAGGATGAGATCTTAAGCCTCCACAATCTGTCGGAGTCTCATTTCCTCTCCTTGGGTGGCACTGCTATTACTTGTGCCCGCACAGCTTACAAACAGGTTCTCATGCGACACATATCTGCGCTAAAGATCCTCAGTAGTTTATTATTCATCCGCCTTGACGGTGCTTAATCAAGAGCGAGTTGGCTTATTTTGCGTTGTGTGATGATCCACGTTTGGTTTAAAATTTCCCTTTCCGAAGCCTTAATGAAAACGGATCATGATGAGATGCATGGTTACACTGATACAGACCCTGCAGAGCAGGTGCTTGAATAAAATGAAATAGCAATAAAAATGTCAATGCCATATTCAGTTTCATCGACAAGTATCACAGCATGCTAGTTCTGTGGGTGCCGGTGCATCCGTGTGTGTTTATGTGCATGGCCTTCATAGGTGCTCGCTAACAGCAATCGCCACATCAGTCTATTGTGGCTATAGGGGAAGCTTTGTCTCTCGGCTGTGTGTGTGTGTGTGTTTGTATTGGGGGTGGTGTTGTAGCAAACGCCAGTGACGATTATCTGAACCGGCCATGGGCCTCCCCTAGATCGACTCAGCCTCAAATGAGTACCTGGTGTGGTGTGTCAACATCGCCACTGGGGAGACAAAGGCGGCCGGGCGTGGTGCTGGCTACCCACACCCCCGTCTGCCATGCCGGCCTTCATAGGTGCTCGCTAAACAGCACTTGCACCAAGAGTCTGTTAAGGTTACACGGGGGATCTTTGTATTTATCTTTGTTGTAATAATCCATGGAGTGCCCTACAATCTGAGCAAACCTAGGTTAAATTCCTGGCCACGCATATCAGTGACATTTGCTATCTGAACCTGTTCTGGACCATGTGGAATGTTGCTCCAGTCTAAGACAAGTAAGACAGGTGCCAGTGTGGTGTGACCAGTGTGAGCACTGGGGAGACAAAGGTGTCTGGGAATGCAGCTTGCCACGCCACTTCCTCGTGCGAACGCGCCGGCGCGGAAAAGTGCTTGCTTAAACTTGCTCCGTCAAATCTATGGAGCTAATCGGAGGTGCTTCGTCTGTTCGTGTGCGTGTGTGCGTGCATGTGTGCGTGCATGTGTGTGCGTGCATGTGTGCGTGCATGTGTGCGTGTGTGCGTGCGTGTGTGTGTGCATGTGTGCGTGCGTGTGTGTGCGCGTGTGCGTGCGTGCATGTGTGCGCGCGTGCGTGTGTACGCGTGTGCGCGTGCGTGTGTGCGTGCATGTGTGCGTGTGTGCGTGGGATTGCTGGCATGTTGCGCTGGTGCAGTGGCGGGTGGAGAGCCATGAGTTTGGCGCAAGCACCAAAGTCCTGCTCATCGGCTGCAAGGCTGACCTTCGCGCGGACCTGCAGACCTTGCTGGAGCTGTCCAAGCAGCGGTGCATCCCTGTTACGCAGGAGCAGGTAACAGCAGCTCCATCGAACCACGCTCAGACTGCCTCAACCTCCACAAAACCATCCTCTCTGCGAGCTTTTTTTTTAAAAAACCCAAGCCACTCTTCTTGCGGGTGAGACCATACCTCATCTGCTGAGTTACCGCCGGGTTATATGAAGCAAAGTTGAAACTCGTCACGCTCGTGACGCCTGTGGTTATCGAGCGCCGCGCTATAAATCCGGCGACCTGAGTTCGTTTTCCAGTCACGGGGCGAACGTCGGCAGCGAGTGACATCTGGGCGGGGTCGCGTGTGCGTGACCCCGTCAGAGACCCTCTACGGTGCGGCGAAGCATGATCAAGCCAAACCCCCGTGATCTATACGACGTCTGGGAGGCCGTTGTCCAGCAGAGGTTTGACCAAGGGTGCTGTCCATTATAATTATTACGAGGGAGTTGGTTTGGGAAATGTGTACGGCCAGTCTCGTGTAATATTCCTCTGTTTTACTACCACACGTTGCTCAATTATTCTCACAAATGCCGTGTGGTCACGTAACCGCAAATGTCCCTTCAGTATTAACTCAGCTTCATCATGCACGAATGTGCCTGCTCGGAGTCTGAGACAATGGGGTTCCAGGCGTGCTTGCAATGAGCCCTCGCTCAGCTGCGGAAATTTTTCGCCGACTATTGAGATATCTAAACTATTTAACATTTCACGGCCAGTGAGTAAAATTTGCTTGTTTGTTTTGATTCTTTGACAAATTCTGGAGACTGTATGCATTGTTTCCGCATGCTTGTCGGTGCGTTAAGCAGGAAACGCCGCGTGAATAATTTATTCTTCGCTTTACAACATTTTTGCGCCATTGTTTACATGTTTGCATGGGAATGATGTTTGCTCGGCGAAGCACTTGTTTGGGTATGTAAATGCCTGGTAAATAATTGCGCGTGCGAATGAAAATGTCACGCGAAAGCGCCGACACAAACGTGAAAATAACCCAGACAAACCCAATGCCCGTTTATCATCACCCGGGGCGTATCCACGCGGTCGCATCGTCGCCTTGCTTGTGGGCAATGCGGCATGCATCTTTCACGAGGCTCAAGAGAGGAATATGCATTGGGTGGCAGAGGCTGGAAGTCGGGTCACGTGAGGTTAGAAATTGCGTTCTTTCATTTTGGTTAACTTCAAATTGGGAATTTTTTTTTTAAACGAGAGAAAAGAATTAGTGGTTCTTGACCCCCCACAGGCACGGTCATTAGTGACGCTCCACAGAATGCACGGAATTTGCGAACGGGCTCTGGGCGGTCAGGGCTCCCAAACCATCTCCAACACCAATTAAAAACCGACTGTTGTTTTTTTTTCCCATTATAAAAGACTAATTTTCCAGAAGAGTACACATCTGAGATGAAAACGCAGAGGCTAAAATATAACCATTAAAAAAGAGCATTAAAATTCAGGCGGAATCGTAGAGCTGTGAGAGCGCCGTCTCTTTAGCAGGCAACACCGGTCAACTCGATAGTTTAATGTTGGAGTCGTTTGTATTAACAAAAATAAAACGGGGTTGAATAGCAAACCCGATCGGTCGAGGATTGAATAGAACATTCGATTGTTACAGCGGTGTCACACATTGCCACAACTGCCGTGTAAGTAAACAAAAAAACTTCGCAACATATCACGGAGAGAACAATATTTCAGAATCGGAGAGGATGGGAGAACGCCATGTAAATGCATCGTCTTGAGTGGTGCATTCCCCATTAATGTTACGCAGCTGACAACAAAAACAACACTACTGTCCCGGGCAGACTTACTGATGTCACTCCTCAAAACGATGACGTCCCTGGGAAAAGCAGGACAGGTGGTATCCCAAGGTGTCACGCAGCTTAGTACGCTGTCCAGCAGAAACAAGCCTTTAGACTTTTTTGTTTCTTCTATTAATGTCAAAATGATAAGCCACTTTTGTTGAGCTATCATTTGTGGTCAGGTCGCTTGTGAAAAAAAAAGTTAATACCTCAGTGTGCTTTGTCCGGTAGGATGGGGGATGATTTAGTGTTGTATTTGTTTGTGTTTGGGTGCATTGTTTAACCTTTCTTCTACTCTGCATTCCATATCGTGTTTTTGTACCGTTTGTTGTTGTAACGTTCTTACCTGCCCCGGCTGGACGTCTGTGGAAAAGAGCTTCATAGCTAATCGGATTCCTCCAGTGTGAACAAATATTCTGATTCTGAAATATTCTGAGCGGGATACATTGTGAATAACAATCCCGTGGTTTTTTGTGGAGAAACGGCAAAACGTCCCGCGGGAGTAATAAGCGGCTCTACGAAACAGCTGGGGCACGCATCCTCAAGAAATGTGTACTGGGAGGTTTGGCGTTTTCGTTTTAAACATATTTATAAAACAACACTGTTTTTTGCAATACCTCGGGAAATTTTCGGCTAACCGTAATGAACGTGCTCGATGTGTTTTTTGCGGACTCGCACATCTGACGCAATCTAACACGCCGTCTGCCATCATCGCTAGCAGACACGGCGTGTCGTTATAGATCTATTGTTATTGATTTCGGAGACAATGTCATTGTCTGTTATATTTAAGAATAACATCTTAGTTGAGCTCATTTGAGTTTCTGAGCTGTGGTAAATTAATCTCATGGATCCTTACAGCTATATTGTGGCCCGGATAAAAATGAGATTGTGGATCTAGTAGGTCTCTTTGTATTCATGTGTCAGGTAGACTGAAATATATTCCCATCTACAGTAAGTGAGCACCCTTTATATTACTGGGCATAACATACTGTAAGCGTAAGCATTGAATATCTGTAGGCTTACCACTTGAGCTAATTTTTCTGTCTGGGTAGAATGATGGTAGAGTGCCAGATTGTCAGAAGTCTGTGAAAACAAATCTCCGCCGGGGATGACTCAGCTCATCATCTTTCCGGAGATGACAAAATGAGCGTTACTTTGCGAGAAGGCCGTAGTTTATTTTTCTACGGAATTACTTGCCCCTGCCACAGAAAGGTGGAATTCCCACCGACGGCTCAGGACCGTCGGATGCTGGCGAACGCCACCTAACGGCCCGTTTCAGCACCGGAAACACGCTGAACCGTGGCTGCTAACGCCGCCCAAATGAATTCCGCCGTTCGAACCGATGGTGCCGGCTAACGACGTCCCGCGCGCTCGTTCTCGCGGCCGGCGCAGGGCGCCGCCGTGGCGCGGCAGCTCGGCGCGGCCGCCTACGTGGAGTGCTCGGCGAAGCTGTCGGAGGACAGCGTGCGCGACGTCTTCCACATGGCCACCCTGGCGGCGCTCGGCCGCCTGCCGCGCTACCTCGTCCGGCGCAGCCACTCGCGGCGCGAGACCGCGTCGGCCACCCGCACGCCCCCCTCGTCGCCGTCCGCCGCCGCCGCCGCCGCCGCCTCCGCCGCCTCCGCCGCCTCCTCCGCCGTCGCCTCCTCCTCCTCCGCCGCCTCCTCCGCCGAGGGGCAGCGGGCGGCGCGGCACCCGCGCAGGGAGCGCGCCAAGAGCTGCGCGGTGATGTGAACCCGGCCGTGGACGGCGCCACGAGCGCCGCTGTCGCCACTTGCGCCGGGAGCGCCCGGCGTCGCGGGCCGCATGCCGCCGGCGACTGCCGTGACCGCCGCTAACTTCCCGAGACCGCCGCGAGCGATTTTTCTGTCTGCCCGCCCGGGGAGCAATTGAGTTTGTCGTCTAGCGTGGCCCCGGTGAGGGACGAGGGTAAACTTCCACCTCCCCATTGGCCTCCTCCCCGTTTAAGAATATTCACTGCTTGTGATCGTGAAAATACAACCATCCCGAGAATAACAATGGCCTTGTTTGGAAAGAATGTGCGCGGTGGTTGGGGCATCGTGCGTGCGAGCAGGCGTTCCTCTCCTCCAAAAAAACTCGGGAGTAGTTCTCCAAAGATGGAGCGTGTTGCCATGTTATACAGCTGCCTTGAGAAGTCGTTTGTTTTGATGGTTGAGTGTCGGGCACCTGGAGCCGGAGACTCTGGCAGTTGCAGGTCAAGGAGTGGACGCCAGCCTAAGCGAAGGACATTCTGCGTGCGGTACAGACTCGCACCCCCATTGGGAACGGAAGAGTGTGGAAAGACAAAAAACGTCAAATCCGTGCGAATGTGCGTCTGCTACTCTTGAAAAAAAAAGTGCAATAGTTGAGACTGAAGTAACTCACGAATAACAGCAAGAGAAAATTAATCGGTCACGTGTCTTCACGAGTTGTTGTGTAATCTATCACGAGCTACGTAACGTCCAAATGTATCAGTAGCGGTAACTGTTGTTTGGCGTGGGTCACTGTGATAACTCTAATGCGATGAGTTGTAATTTATTTCCGAATCTGTAAACAATTCGATTTGAATTCTTTTTTGTTGAACACGGTGTTTCGCCCTCTGGACAGTAACAGTTTGATTACGGCAGAAGCAAAATCAGCATTCGGCATTTTATCTTCGGAAAGTTGTACGCATTTTGTCATCTTGAAAAAACAACATACAGCGTGACATTTTTATTTTGGGGTCGAAGTACGTGTAATAAGTGCTTTTTATGTCTGTTAAATGGTTTCTAAATAAATGCTTAATTTGCAACCACTGTGTGGGGGAAAAAAAACTGATAAGGGCCAACAATACCTGGCTGCTCCCGGCATCTTCACATGGAGGCGGCTGCTGCTGCTGCTGATGCTGCTGTTTCTCCCGCGGCCTGTGAGCCGCTGTCAAAGTGGCACTACTCGACCCCTCGTGCTAAGCCACCGAAGCTCGGCTCGACGTCGTGCGACATTTCACGTGTGAGCAGATTTCTCACCTTTGCTCGGTCACGAACAAAATCGAACGGCAAGTTCGCGATCACAACGAGGTGCATTTTACTAGCTCGGAGCTCTCGCGGCAGACATCATCTATAATATCGGTTTGTTTTTAGGGGGGTTTAGATCTCGTAAATATAAATGTGTCGTTAAGCCCGCCAATACCCGACACAGCCAATTAGTAAGAGGTTTGTCACGTAAGCAGAACGTGCCTATTCGTTACTCGTGCAGCACACCGGTGTGTTTACAATCTGACTACCGTGACCTTTCGCCAGTAATTACAACCAGCATCATCAGGCAGCCAGACAGATTTGTGGGGCAGCGACAAAGAGACGTGTGTACTCATTTAGATACAGCATATGCACTCGGACATACACCCATGCTATGGCGAGCATTCTCAAGCGTGAATTGCCTCATACATTTATAAAATGTTGAAATAATGTTTTTAATAAGCACACGAGGTAATGCACCCATCATTTGTATTTTCCCATTTCTCTGCACGAAATGCACTTTAAAAAAAAAATCCACATATTCATAGTTAACACTTTTACTTGGCTTAAAATGTAATCACCTCGCCGGCAGTGGCCACTTGTGTTCCTCTCGCTCGGGTTATAACTTCACTGCTTGCCAAACCGATGTTCCGGGTCGATCGCATTTGCAACAAGATGCTTGCGAACGCCTCGTGATGCCGCCTCTGAACTCGACGGGCATTACCTGCGCGTACGGAAAGAAACCCTGGAATCGGCTCCTGAAAGCCGAGTGCCAGATCCTGGTCACTGTCCACGGGAGTCGCGCAGCCAAAAAAACTTCGCCGTGCACACACCAGAAGGGCTTCTTCCTACCCGTGACCCTAGAGCCCGCGGACAATCTACCCCGCAGATAAGGGGCCGTCCATAAATGACGTCACGCACCGAGGTGGTGGGGGGAGGGGGGTCAGTCATTTGTGACGATGTGTGACGAGGGGGGGGGGGTGTTTGAGAAATGTGACGTCACATCAAAATGCGCAACTTTAAATAAATATAGACAACACGTTCTACTTAATTAAATAGACTTTTTAATATTTTTTCTCCTACAACATCAGAGTGCAGCGCCACATTAAATACGCACTACAATGACAATAGTTTAAAGCGATTTGAAGCATGTTTGATTTTTTTATGGGGGGGGGAGGGCAGAGCTTTGTGACGTCATATTTGATGGGGGGGGGGGGAGTCTGACTTTTTGTGACGCATTGTGACGATGGGGGGGGGGGTCAAAAATCGCCTAAAATCGCGTGACGTCATTTATGGATGGCCCCGAAGGCGTGAGCAGAAATCTCGGATAGCGCTGCAGCATCCGCGATACTGTGGTTCCCCACATCGCCGGAGAGATAAGAGGCGTTCTCCTCGATGGGCACCTCCGATTAGCACGGTTGGCTACGCACGGTGCGAAGGAAGTTAAACATAGTCGGCGTACGTGCACACAACCTTTTCCTCAAACCCCAACAGCTCTCCGCTCACCCAATGCGCACGAGGTGTCCCTGAACGTTGAATTCTTTCGCACCGTACGTATCCAGCCGTGCTAATCGGAGGTGCGGGGCGGGGGCGGTGGAGGCAGATTAACTAAACGCAACAGTTCTCATGAAATTAGTTTTCAATCTAGAACATTTTAGCTAAATAATCATCAGTTCTGCGGTTGTGTGCAGCGCTGGATTTTTTTTGCTCCGGGCACTTTTTAATTTATTGATTTGGCGGTGGGTCTGCAACGTGGTCGGGTTTGCACGTGCATCCATTGTTCGGGTTAGTCTCGTTCCGTGTGTGTCTTCGGTGAAGCAGCTGCTTCTTTTGAAAATGTTTTGCCAGTGCCTCCGAAAGCTGATTTGGCAATGTCACGATAACCCCGCCGCCCGCCCGCCCGCCCGCCTCCACCAAAAAAATATATATATATATACGGCAGGCAAATGAAAAGGTGTTGTGAACAAAGAGCCGCGGGGAGCGCTAATTGTCGAGGCTGGCAGACCGCGTGCCAATCAACACCGAGGAGGAGGAGGGAGGAAGCCGAACACAACAGAAGGATGGTCGCAGAAGAACGATGAGTGCGTGCACTTTGATTTGCTAAAAAAAAAAAAACCCATCTTCTTTCAACATTTCGCTTATTCCCCTATCGCTCCGTGATAGCAGTGTGACAAATAGAAGCCCTAAGTGTGCACATTGTGGGTTGCCATAAGAACAAAAGTAGAGCTTAAAAGCAAGCATTTGGACGGAATGGATGCGTGGCGTTTATTCGCTTACGTACTCCACAACAACAAGGCTGCAAGTTTAAACATCGACTGCCTTTTCCCTGTCCCCAGAAGTTCCCTATGGCGAGCGTTCTCATGCGTGAAGCAAAATGGCAAACTCTCTTACAACATACGAATATTTGTTCATCCTCATCCATATCAATATTGAATTTGCATCCACATTGCAGTAAGGGCATAACTGTGTGAATGAATGTTTAATGTGCACTGTAATAGGTCGCTTGCGTGTGATGTCTTAAGTTTTTATCCACACAATCTTCCTTTCCCTGAAACAGATTTTTTTTGTGAAATCAAAAATATTTCCCCCCCCAAGCCCCCCCCCCCAGAGCCCCCCACAAAGCCCCCCCCCCCAAAGCAAGGCTTTGTGATAAAATGTATTGAGACAGACAGGCTTTAATGGCCATGCTCGTAATTTATGTGTCACTGTATTAATTTCCCTCTACAATTGTATTAACTTAACGTGTTTTTATTATATATATCGTTTTACATGCAATAAAAAAAACTGTCACATATCCCTCCCTCCAACACCACCAAATGCGGTGACAACTTTGACAGCAACATCTGTCAAGAGGCGACACGATTCAGGTCAAAACATAATCGTACGTCTTGGTCCAGCTTCTCGCAAATTCAAATCGTGACTGAAGCTCAGTTCCTTAATTTAGAACTGCCCATCAAGTTGCCGATCATTCAAAAAAACACTAACGCAGAAGCAGCAGCAACTCATTTCCAGTTTCCGCGTCCTGTCGATAAACTATTCAGCTATTTGTTGACAAATTTACGACGTCGTGCCAAACGCTCGCTGGCATTCACACTGGGGTCACAATAATTCGCACGGCCGCATTATTAGTCTGGCTTCATATTTGTTTATCCTCGGTGTAATTCTCGAACCGTAATGCATTTTATTCACACACCCAGCCCTCCCTCCTCCCACCTCCCCGCCACTGTCCGACCTTCTTGGCCAATTTATCTTTTGAAAGCGCTTTTAGTCTCCGTGTGACTTTGAGAAGTAAATAAATAAACAGTTTTATCGCAAAGAAAACCAAGTGGCTTCGTTGGTGACAGCAAAGACTGGAAACTCTGCCGGGAGAGCAAAGGGAGAAGCCCTTCCAGAGGCTGCCAAGTGTCGATGGAATTCCACGTTGGTGCGAAAGCGCAGCCGTGGTGTGATATTCAGAAACAGAAGAACGCCTTCTCGCCAGGGCTGTGTGTTCTCCCACATGACACCCCCCCCCCCCTCCCAAAAAAATCGGACGCTGTGCTTGTATAATGAATCATTCCGAGTGAAACACATTCTAAATAAAATAATAATACCCCGCAAAGAGCTGTCCACAACAGAGGGAAGTGAAAGCCCGCTTTAGCTAATGAGAATATTTGCAAGCGGGGTTAAGGCACAGAAATGTCAGATTCATATTAACTTTCGATGGATTTCCATTGGCACAATTCAAAACAGCCCTGAGCCTTTGGACACTGCGATATACGTGCTGTCACCATCATTTAATTAACTTGTATGGTGGGCCATGCAGGAAATTTGCAATTCGCCATTTTCAATTTCTGGCAGTTCTGGCAGTTTAGGATACTGAAACTAAAATTTAAAATGGTATCAAGATGTCAATTTGCATCGTACTGGCCAACCGTGGTTTGACAAACTACCGCCCGAAGATTCCTGGTGCTGTTCATTTTTTTTTTAATGGGGTTTCACGATGGGCACTGAAGACAAAGTAGGCATTCGTTTTCTGCAGCATGAGAGTGAATTCTATTATGAATGCGAATCTATGAACTATAAAACATAATGTTCTGGCCTCAGATGAATAAGCACATTTGGGTGAATACACCGATTGTGCATTCCGTGGCCCTGACGAAGCAGTGAGAATTCAACATTCCGATGGCAGGTCCCAGTCATTAAACATAACAAATAAAACCACTGTCGACCTCCCGTGCACTCATTCATCTTTGTCATCTTCGGATGGATGGTGGTCCGAATTGACTCCTGAATGGGAATTGAACTGTCAGCCTTCTGGTTGAGAATCAAAATGCGTTGGCTGCAGCACCTTCACCCACCTCGATGTATGGTGTTCATTTACGGCTTTAGTTTAGCTGCGGAGCATGCAATTGTGCGAATAAGCTCGGTCGTGTTCACTGAAGCATCCATAGCTTCTATTCATTCCTAGGGGGGGGGGGGGGCGCTTCTTAAATGTGTTTTTGTATCCCCCCCCCATCCACCCCGCACTGACCAGCGTGGTGAAGTATGATCAGATAATGCCTCCCACCCCCCTCCCCACCACGACCCCCACGGAGCAAGGGAGGCCTCATCCAGCAGTGGAGAGACTAGGGGGCAAGTACGTGTACATACGGATCCAAAGCATGTCATTTATTCTCATTTCACCACGGGCTAAATACGTTTATTTCGAATAAATAATACATACTGATATTTCTACATGTGTCCTGGTCTCGAGCGGGTTGTAATTTTTTTTAAAAGCAGATACTGTATAACTTTGGTTCTTATTACTTTTTTACCCGTCTTTATTTTCCAAAGGCGTTTTTGTTGGCTCGAATAAACGGCATTTACTCGGGCAAAAATATATAAATATATATAAAATACAATTAATAATAATGTGCATTTTGCAGCAGGGGTGGCATTTGACTTCCAACAGAACCTCCCCATCCAACTGGGGTCCAACAAAACCGGAACATGTTGTGGGCAGCGGACTATCTGGCGAGACCAGGAGACCGGAGTGACGAAGTTTATATTGCATTGCTTCGAGAGAGTGCTGTGTCATTACGCGACCAACAACAGCAACAACTACTACACTTGTAATGGCCCAGGATGACGTAGGGATTTCCCAGGAAAGACACCTCAAAGAGAAAACGTCCTAAACAAAACAAAAACGTGACAAGTGGAAACCTTAATTCCAGCCCATTAACTCCAGCTTTCGTGACTGCAGGGATTCATATTCTTGGTTCTTTCGGTAAAGTCACGTAGCAGGGAAACAATATTTGTATTATTATTATTTTATTGTTTCCCTTCTACGTGACTTTACCGAAAGAACCAAGAATATGTATGTAACATGTTGAACTTCTTTCGCGCCGTATGTAGCCAACCGTGTTAATCGGCGACGCGTTGGGGAAAGGACGTCAAACCGAAGACAAAAGAGCAGCTCTGAAGAAATGAGTTTTCGATTGCGATGTAAAAGTGCGTCGCTCCGGTGGCTTCCGAATATCGGGAGGAAGAGCGTTCCAGAAGCACCTCCAAAGAAAGCGCGCGATGTCGCCTGCCCTCCGATGATCGGGGATGTCGTGCGGAAGGTGCTTCACGAAGCTTCACGAGGCTTCACGAGGACATCGAGGTTATTGTCGTGGGCGAGTTACGCGCCTAGTTCACTGTGCCCCCCCCCCTCCCCCTCCACCGGCGTTCTCGTTCCATGCTGGGCGTCTCTCTCTCTCTCTCTCCGTGGTGGACTCGTGCGAGCCATGGATCGTGGGGACGGAGCTGACGGTGACGGCAAAGTGCAAGAGCGTCACTGACGCGTCGCGGCGAAGCGTCTGGACTCCTCGGGCGCTAAAAAAAAAAAATTGCGTCGCATAATTGGATGGTTAAGTAGGAGGCGGGGACGCCGAGACTCGATCAGTCATTATTTTTCTTTTTTTTCCCTCGTGAAGTAAAACTGTGATCACTGAAGTGTAGAAGCTGGGCCCTCCGGTGGCTGGTGGCAAGTGTCTCGTAGACGAGAGACCTCAGCCGCCAGGGAAATCAGACGGCAGCGCCTGGCGGGTTGCCCGTCGCAGGTCAGGAGTGACGGTGACCGCATGTGTGTGCGCGTGTGTCGAACTTCTTTCGCACCGTACGTCGCCAAACGCGCCTGTGGGGAGAGCGTCACGCGCTTGGAGTTTTTGTTTTTGCCGAGGCTTCGTCGTCTCTGAGTTGAGGATGAAATCCCTCGGTGGGGGTCGCTTAAGAACTGTTGGCGAAGTTTGAAAAATCTCCATAATAATTGCTTCACGGTAGCAGGAGGTCGCATTAAAAGCAAATACAGAGTGGTTCGCGAGTTTGTGGAAAGATGATAATTCTCGAGAGTGACTCACACATCCATCAACGTCTGGCGATGGATGAATGAGGTGTTACGTAATGGATGTTTAGCCTTCAGAAGTCCCCCTGAACCCCATCTCTCACATTCCCGTCTCTACGCGAGCATCTGGGAACGAGAATTGCACGTTCAGTGTCTATAAAAGAAGCTGAGCATTAAGAATTAGTGTCATACCGGAAGAAAAAAAATTTGATGCATCTTTACATTTGTAATCGGCCGCAAATGAACATTATCTTTGCACGAGATTGGGAATTTACATCACCGTTCTCTCCGTATCGGGCTGCGAATGAAAATTAAGAGATTCGTATCGGTAAAGGGCCTGCCAGGAGACCTTGAATGCAGCGAGCGGCTTGGCCACTGCGTGAGTGCCTCAAGGTCGCCTTGCCGTCATATCAACACCAGAGCGGTGGGGGCGACGCGAGTCGCGTTTCGAGGGAGACAAAGGGGGGGGGGAGGGGGGGGTCTGTCCGCTCCCGTGATTTATCGGCCGCGCCAAACACGAACAAGACCGCGAGTCCCCGCATTAATCGTTCATTCATCTCATTCATTTGTCTCAATCAGTCACGCAATTTTAGTTCTCATTAGCGTCGAGACGCCACGAGTTAAACAAAGCGGTTTTCACCGTGAATCGTGTGATAACGCGTATTGCCTACATGGTTTGCAGATACGGAAAGCTCTCTTTTCATGTCTTACCTTATAAATCTCACGTTCAAAGAAGCAGAGGGTTTTTTTTAAAATATATATATAACATATGTTGTATATTATTTTAATTTCATTTCACGTGGAGTTATTTTCCATGGGGGAGGGGAGGAAAAACAAGGCAGGGGTTTATTTTACTTTTTCTATAAAATGTATATTTTACCAAATGAGGTGTCCTTCACCACTCCCCTCCCACACGGTTGGCTACGTACAATAATCACAACAAAGATCACCCGTATAGCCTTAACAGACTGTAGGGGCAAGTGCTGTTAGCGAGCACCTATGAAGTCCAGAACGTCTACACGAGGGGGTGGGTGGAGAGCACCACGCAGGGCCGCCTTTGTCTCCCCAGTGGCGATGTTTTCACGCACCGCACCAGGTACTCATTTGATGCTGAGTCGACCTAGGGGAGGCCCAGGACCGGTTCAGAAAATCGTCGCTGTTATTGGTCGTGACCGGGAATCGAACTCGGGTCGCCGGGTTCGTAGTGCAACGTGCTAACCACTGCGCTAACCACTACGCTAGCACACAAAGATAAAACAAAGACAAAGATCCCCCGTATAGCCTTAACGGACTGTAGGGGCAAGTGCTGTTAGCGAGCACCTATCACACATACACACACACATGCATACATTTCGAACGTCACATATTAGTGTCGTTTGAACGCTGCAACGTTGTGCTCGCTTGCGTTTCGCTGAGAGGCGGCAGGAATCGGAGTGTGGATAATAATTCGTTGCACCCTCGTGCCACGCTCTTGCCATGTGGTCTCGGCAGCTGATGGCAGCAAGGGGATCGGTGTGAAAGTTCCCCTCGACTCGAACACAGCGGAGTCATTACTCGGGGGGATTGGTTTTGTATCGCTTTGGGGTTGTACCGAGAACAGCAACGACAAAAAAATATTTCCGTGATGCTAATCTTGACGTCTAAATAAATAATAGTTTCGGGAAATAAACTGTGCAATTCTGCTGTAAACACTTTGCGGGCTGCATTTAAAATGCTTGCGCATTGGAATGTCACTAATAACATAACGTTTACTGACACATTTTCTACATTTAAAAAAATATATGTATCAGTCACTTTCTTCACATCATATTTACACAAATGCACGTGCTACAGTATACTTACAAACACAAACAAATAATAACGTAAAGACCATAGTCTTGGTTCTTTCGGTAAAGTCACGTAGAAAGAACCAATACTATGAATCCCTGCAAGTCACGAAAGCTTTAAACCAAAACGTAAAGACCGTTGTCAATCCACTGCTGATTGAAGGCCTCCACATGCCGTGTCATTTGGGGCAGAGGGCGGGTGGGGGGGGGGTGACCATACTTCACTACCCTGGTCAGCGCTGGGTTGACGAAGGCGGTGGTGGGATTTCCTCGAGCCAATGCCAATATTAATTGGGCGCCGTGGCCTGGGAATTCCACTCAGGTTCTTTGCTATCGGGTGCAGTGCGCCCTGAGCCTCCTGCTCCGCTGCTTCCAGGACCTGACTTATGCTCGTTGTCTGCACAGATACGACGCGCAACACCGCGAATCTTTTCCCGAATGGGATCACGGCCGATGTCACCTTGTAAGATTGAGTGAGAAATAGGGAGCGCACCTCCAATGTATCCCTGCAGGTCCCGATTCAAATTTACTACAGCGGTCAACAGATGCCTTTTTTTTGCTTTTGCTCAGGACTAGCAGTGCTTCTGCGCGTTTTGTTTTGAGGTTCCTGCATGGCAGGCTCATGGGAATGGCACGCAAGTGCGACCAGGGTTACCTGGTAGATGCGGTACTCTGTCCACGCAGTACCGTGCCCACGCGACATGGTGTTCATGTGGCAGCTCAAGATGGGAAGAGCTTGCCGGTACAACCGCACCACGCGTGTTTCTACGCATGGTGCTGGCCACCCACTTTCTCGTACGCCGTGCCGGCCTTCATAGGTGCTCGCTAACAGCACTTGCCCCAACAGTCTGTTATAGGTGTGCCTATGTGTGTGTCTCTCTCTCTCTCCTCTGTGTTATCTCTCTCTGCTTATGTGTCTCTCTCTGTGTCTCCGTGTCTGTGTTTTGTCTCTCTCTCAAATTTAGCAATCTTTGGAAGAACGTAATCAACCAGGTGGGGTGTTGACTGTTGTGTTGGCCGACTCTCTGTGTTGTATTGCATTATATTTCTAAGTTTACTAGGATTGTTTTATCTTTCCTTTGTACCTGATGATGATTGCTTGTGTTGCAATCGAAACGTCGTATGCTATTATTTACTTTATTTTTTCTTTCTACGTGACTTTACGGAAAGAACCAGAGCAATTCCTGCAGTCACGAAAGCTCCAAATCAAGTTTAGTCTGTTATAGACTACACGGGGAATGTTTGTCTTTCTGTCCGAGGATTATAAATAATTTCTCATCCTAGAGTACATTCACAAACCACAACGATTTGCAATTGTCGTCGTAATCATCGCCGAGAACTATTTTGTCTCCCCCATGTGCATTTTAAAGAAACATTCTGTAACCCGCACTTTGATCTCTTCGGAGCAAGGCCAATTGTGTGTGTGTGCTGAAGGTGTGAGAGTGCCCAATTCGGTTGTTTAGCAAAAACAAAAATGCAAACATTGGAAGCAGGGTTTTGTGCATGGCGAACATAATCATTCTAAGGTGCCCAGTGACAGGTTGTGTAGTGTATTGTAGGTTTATTAAGCATAGTGACGCTGCTTAATTGCACCCAACGTAATTGTGTTCTTCGAGAAATGTGGCGTCAATGTCCAGTGGAAGACGGTGTGGAGTTTGTTACCGGGTAAATGTCTGGACGGGATTTGTCATGCGGCGTCTGCGTTTGTGCAGGCAGTGCGTGCACCTGGCAGGAAGATGAGATGAAAGTCGTTTTCTCCACCTTGATAGCAAGAATCGCAGGGCACCGTTAGTATCTTATTATTAGAGCGAAATTATGTGCCGCCAATTAACTATTAATCTCATCCCTCTGACCTTATAAAGCTCCATGGGGAAAGGCACCTGTGGGCTCAGGTGGTGTGTGCCTGAGGGTAAGTGTACATCGCTCTCTCTCTCTCTTTCTCGCTCTCTCACTTTACATTCATATATGTATGTATTTTAAATCAGCTACCTTGCCCAAGTATGCAGGCAAATCATTTTGCACCCTGCCCCAACCCTCCTGATGGGATGACAGGAGCAGCTAAATAAAGGGAAGCCGCTTTCTCCATCTGTCTGCGATAAGTTCTGCCGGAGACATGGACGATGTTGCATGGTGGCACCTTTGCAAGCTGCAGGTGGCATCTCTGTAAATTGATTTAAGCCGAAAAAAAGTGACATCCTTTAACCATTCTTGTTCGTGATTATGTGGTAGCCTGATGTGTTTTTTTTTCAATGCCTATTTTCTACAAATGTGCAATTGATGAAAGATAATACATTAATTAATGCTGTGACGGCACACGGTTTAGTCTTGAGTCACCGACGTTTAAAAGCGTGCAGCGATCGTTGGCAGGAGGGCGATGAAAAAGGTTCGGCGCATTTTTTCATAAACCAATCCTCTCCGTTGTAACCGTATTTTTTGTCCCGTCACATTGTGCCACCGCGCCCGAAGCAACGGATCGAAGTCTCCCATTTCCAATTTATGCAAGACCTGTGGTCCTCAAGACCCGCGGTCAACTGTCTACCACCACCAGCCACACGGTTGGCTACGTACGGTGCGAAAAAAGTTCAACATACATACAATGCAAGCTTAGATTAGCACGGTTGGCTACGTGCAGTCTGAAGGAAGTTCAACGTGCATAGATAGACCAGCTTCGCGGTCATCCCTACTGTAAGCAAGTCTTGTGATCCAGATTGGGTGCACTCTTTTTAGATCTTATTAACGTCACTGTGACACAAAGTAGGTTGTAAAAGAGATGTCTGTTTTATGTGTTAAAGATAAAAACACAAAAAAACACAAGGATGGAATTCGGCAGGTCTGATTATAACATGTTTCACTACTTAAATGTTTTTGGCTGTAAGGATAGCTGGCTACACATTTACCTTTGAAATGTAATCTTGATTTTCTTATGTGTTGCTAAATTATTAGTTATAAACATGTGGAGTACTGCATTTTAATCAGTAAAGTAGCTCTATTTAGAAGAGAGTGAGAACCGATTGAGATTAACATCCCTCTTTCAAGGGACCTCTGGATTAACATACAACGTTAAACATTATAGTACAGTATATCTGAGACCAATAACATTAAGGACTTTTTTTTTACCCTTCAAATTAAAATATGAGTGTGTGTGCGGAGCCCACTTATTCCATCAGTTGCAATCTCCCTGCAAGTATAAAACTTCCCAACCCCTGGCTCTGGGCCACAAACGAAGATCAACACCACCCAGGGCTAAATGGCTCAATTTCACCAACAGCCCACGCCAGATGAGGAAGGGGGCGGGATAGTGGAGGGGAGGGATAGTGGGTGGGGGGGGGAATTGAAGCTCAGGCCAAGACAACTCTGGCTGAAAATTAAGCCCTGGCACGGCCCCATACTTATTTGAGCATTTCGATAATTCCACATGACTTTAACGTCAGCCATCAATGCACCACCTGCAGTTGCGCACAGGGGGAGGGGGGGGTGGAAGAGCCGTTTTAATTATTTCCCGTGCCAGACGATCAAAATGCGCGCTCTACAGACCCGACGCGAGCCGAGCCAATGTCTCCAAACCCACGACAGAAGCCGCAGCTCCGTATGGCTTTCATCAAACCTCCCCCATCTCGCTCTTCGACTACCCCTTTACCCTTGACCCTCCGTTTGAGCAAGCAAAGGGCTTCTGCCCGTATCGCCACTCATTCCCCGTCCTTTCTCCACATACACACACACAATCTGAAATTCCCCTTTCACCGACTCTTGTACAATTTCCTATTCTCCTCGGCTCGTGCCTCTGCGACTATTTTTCTCGAGCCAATGTTCTCCCATCGTCATCTCTGCTGTGGCATTCTTTCATTTCCCACCGCACCAAAATAAGCTTCCTCCTTATAAAAACAAATATTCCCCCATCCATCTTCTCCAATACCTTCGTCATTATACGGCATCTTGATGTACAGTCGTATTGAGAGAATTTTGATGAATCCAAACATCATTGTGAATTCCGATTCGATGCCTGTTTCCATACGTATCTGAGGCAACATTGAGAACGCACGCACCGTGTGTGTGCAAACACAGACAAGAGACGGCTGAGTGGACTCCTGTAATGTCGCACGAACTGAACATAATTTGTAAAATGAGGCTTGAGATGAAAAGAATTAATTGCCATGCCAATGTCAAAGGATGCTTTTGTAGTTAACCGTATCTGTTTTGCACTTTGCATACGCGACAAATTGTCCCAAGCAACCTGTAGTCGTGGAGTGGTGAATAAAATATTTAAATTGTCGTCTACGACTACTACTTCCCGAGGAACCAACTTTGCATTTCCTCCCACACAACAACAACAACCATAGAATAGATACGCGCGTGAATCCGCACGCACACACACCTGCACACCTGCACTGTGCAACACGGCACTCGATCGAGGTGAATTAACCATAACTTTTAACAGTTGCGCATTCATAAACAATAATCGTCGGATCATCGTTCGCAATTTCATGTCCCCACCCCACCCCCACGTGCAATCGATGAAGCAGCCCGTCTGTGATGCCCTCCTTCGGGGGCCAATGAACGAGGAAGCGCCGATGCACACTCAATGCAGCGATTTGACGCAGAACCTAGCGATGTGTATTATTACTCTTTGGTTCTTTCGGTAAAGTCACGTAGGTAGAAAAATTAATAGATCACGGCGTTTCGATCGCAACACAAGCAATCGTCATCAGGTGGGACAACCACAGCAAGCAAACGCAAAACTACTGACGTGGAAAAACTTCAGCAGCATGGATTCCTGCAGCCACGAAAGCTTCAAATCATTATGTATTATTTACAACAACAACAACAACAAAACCATGCGTGCAGGGTACGGACACATTGTAATCCACGGGCAGGCCGCGGGATGAATATACCAGCCGGGGTTGGAAACTTAGCCGAGTGTAAGTTGTGCGACAAACAGCGAGCTGACATGAAAGCAGCGCCCAACACAACCAAAGCACGAGAGACGAGGGAGCGTGCCACTTGACCACGATCGCGAGCAGCTCGCTCGAGGGGGGAAATAATCGTTTGCATCGATTGCATGTTGCTATTGATTGTGCTCCATGATTTGCTCGCAGAATTTGAAATTATAAAAATTCAAATGTATTACAATAAAAAGAATAGATTATTAAGTACAATTGCAACCTCCATTTTGTGCATGTTTTTATTTATTTTAAAGGCATAAACAAAGTAAAAAAAAAACATTGTCATAGCGAAGCAACATAGGAGTCTCGTCTCGTGCTAGAAGACGCGTCTCCATCACTCCGCAGTCGCTGCACGCCGCGTGTACAAACGCTCCCCGTGCGGCCGCCTGCAGCCCGGACAGAGCCCCTCGCTGGCCTCGGTCGGTGTGAGCGGCGGCCGTCGTCTCAGCATGTGCCGACCTGTGCCAACGTGTGCCAACGTGGGCGAACGTGTACCAACGTGTGCCAACGTGTGCCAACCTATACCAACGTGTGCCAACGTGTACCAACCTGTGCCAACGTGTGCCAATGTGGGCGAACGTCTACCAACGTGTGCCAACGTGTGCCAACGTGGGCGAACCTATACCAACGTGTCCCAACGTGTGCCAACGTGGGCGAACCTGTACCAACGTGTGCCAACGTGTGCCAACGTGTGCGAACGTCTACCAACATGTACCAACCTGTGCCAACCTGTACCAACCTGTGCCAACGTGTGCCAACGTGGGCGAACGTCTACCAACGTGTGCCAACCTGTACCAACGTGTGCCAACCTGTACCAACGTGTGCCAACCTGTGCCAACGTGTGCCAACGTGAGCCAATGTGTGCGAACGTTTACCAACATGTACCAACCTGTGCCAACCTGTACCAACGTGTGCCAACGTTTGCCAACAACGGCGGTCAGCTGCTCCTTCAACGATCAGAGCTCCTTTAGTGCCCCGCACTCGGAGCCCCTTGGCTACCTCTCATCCAGTGGGCAATGGTTCCTTAGGAGCATCCACGAGGACATTTAGGCACGGCCCCCCAACCCCGCTCCCTTGTGTTTCCTTCTCCTCCAGAGCTATCGGAGCTTCGGAAGACAACTCGGGGTCGGTCGAGTTGTACTGAAACACGCGGCAGAAACAGGTTCCCATTGATTCTAGATTTGAAGCTTTCGTGACTGCAAGGATAAAGTCACGTAGGTAAAAAAGAAAACAACAAAAATCACGACGTTTCGGCCACTGTTTCACTCCAGCGCAGTCTTCGAGACAGTCTGCTCCCTTCACCTGATGAAGGCCGCTTGTGTTGTGGCCGAAACGTCGTGATTTTTGTTGTTTTATTTTTTTACCTACGTGACTTTACCGAATAGAACCAAAGAGTAAGGTTCCCATTGCCCTGCAATCCGTAGTGCGTGGTTTGTGCTCGCGTCAAACCCCCCCCCCCTGCTTGCGTAGCCTCTGTGTTTGTGTTCCTGACATTGTTTTGTTCATAAAATACTTTTTTGCAGAAGAAGGGGAAAAGAAAGACGCACGCGCCAGAGCGCACTCAAAGGCCACAGCGCGTTGCCCGTTGACTGCATGACGCCACGCTCGTCAAGGGTAAAGGTGGAGACCCTGAAATGTTCTCACTCACGCCACTGTTTGCAGGAGGGCCTCCACTACAGGGAGCACGAGAGAGTTCGTGCTTTGGCCTACTCTTGCATGGTGGCCACACTTGATCCCACCGCACACAATCTGCCTATTGGCTTCTTATATTGAGACCGTGTGGTTGTGCCCATTCATACTGCTGGCTGGGCAGAGGTGGGTGGTTTCAAGAACGGTGCACCATTATCTCCACGGCTGTGACGGGCGCCCGAGCTGGCGACCACTGCATGTCCAGTCCAGCACGCTAACCATAGCACAACGACAACATCCCTGGAACCGAGGCACGTTTGATGATGAAGGATGTTCTTCAACGCGAAGCAACGCAAGGCAGATGGATTTTTTTTTAAAGGAAACGAAGTCTGCATATTTTTCAGACGTTTCCATAATAGTTCATTATGTTCGTTTTTTTATTATTATAGCAGTTGTGTAAAGCGCTGCAAGATAAAGGTTTGACCTCTGAAAGATACTACACATTAAGTCCGGGTTACCTGCCTTTAAGTTCGTGGAGCTTCAATGATAATGAACACCAGCTGCTGCTTACAACACGGCTATCCTGACTTGTAGAGAGTGGTGTATGAGATCAGGTCTTATAGGCAGGTGACTGGGAATAAGTAACGCAGGGTGTCCGTGTGGAGTCGTGTGACGATCTCTCCTGAACCAAGTGGTACGTTTTTTTGCAACATGCCCTCCCTCTCCACACGGAAACAAATGTCTCACTCTGAACGAGGCCACTGATTTGGAAATCAAAAGTACCGAAGCAAAATACAGCACCCAACAACACAGGGGCACGGGATCATTTCCAGCGAATGCTTTGTTTCTTTAATTCCACCTGCTCCGAGTTCAGTGCAGATGTAATTTTTGTCGCTTGCATAATGGGAAACAAACATGGATACCATCAACAGCCTCCAGCGGAAATATTCTTTCTGAAATGTTGATTTAAAAAAAAAAGATGTAATCTGTAAATGGAACAACACTAGTCTGTGTTACGCAACAATCGGTGCAAATGTGAAGGACTGTTTCCGCACAAGAAATAATAATGATGCAATGTTCTTGAAGCTTGCCAAATCGAAACGCTGGGGGGGGGGGGGGGCAATGGGTGATCTTGTGATTGCTGAATATTTCCAAAGCAAAGGGACAACAATAGCTGCACATGAATTGGTGCAACGCAATCAGTGCACAGCAACAACAATTGCACATCGCTTGGAATTCAGCAGCAGGCACATCCCAAATGTATTTTCAGTTCTGGCCCGAGTCGACTGCTGCCTGGACGTGAATAGCCGATGGTCGGCCTCGATGGCATCCATCAATTATTGAATGTCAAGCCATGCGCATCTCTGGCACCTCGCCTGCAAACTATTTTCTTCAGCATGATCTCTTCACCGCCGACAAGATACAGCAATAACGAGCGCTCCGCGAGACACTGCTGCCCAAATCACTGGGTTGGCGAATACATAAGCTGTCGCTTAAAAAGAAAACCTAAGCACCAAACATCCCGATACAAAATAAAAAAAAATACTCCCTGGTTCTTTCGGTAAAGTCACGTAGATAGACAAAAAATAACACGACGTTTTGGTCGCAACACGAGCGTCCGTCATCAGGACGCTTGTGTTGCGACCGAAACGTCGTGTTTATTTTATTATTTTTTCTTCTACCCACGTGACTTTACCGAAATAACCAGAGAGTGTGGATTCCTGCAGTCACGAAAGCTTCAAATCAAGAAAAAAAAAACCTCATTACTCAACTCGGGTTACGCATAGCAACATCACCCCCTAATGCTAAAACTTGGCAGGACCCTCCTGAAAAGGAGCCTTGAGACTCAGTGAGGATTTCCTGGGCAAACTAGCGTAGTTGTAATAAGACGAATCGCCTTCCTCCCATCACACAACGTGCTGTCTTAGGTCACCTCGCCACAAAAATAAAAGATGTATCATGTTGGACTTCTTTTGCACCGTATGTAGCCAACCTTGCTCATCACAGGTGCGGAGGAAGGACAACAAGCTCAACACAAAAAAAGCTGTTGAGTTTTCAATTTAGATGATGTTGTAAAAGTGCACAGCTCCAGTGGCTTCCTAAAATGGGAACGAAGAGCGTTCCAGACGGCCGCAGAATCGCTTCTGAAAGTGCGCGATGCAGTGACCGTCTTTTATCGGTGGTTAGCCAAAAGCCGCTGCGAGGCGTTTGCGTGATGGTGGGTTATGCTCCTTGACGAGACCAGCAAGGCATTGTGGTTCTTTTGTTGCAAGCACTTTGTGTGTAATGAGTGCGACCTGATAATGTAACTGTACTTGACTGTTCGATAATTGGCAATAGCTGCAATGCAAATGACCCACGGTTAGTACTACCATTTCCAAATGTTTTAATACGCGGTGTGATGATGTAAGATATAAATCAAGATTGGTGGTATGCAAGCAAAATCAGATGTGTAGTCTTGAGCGGTTTGTGCATTAAAATTCATTTATAATTGGTTCACTTTGTGATCAGTCAGGCTTACCGGGAGGGCACACTTTCACAATTTTTAATTACTATCTGCTGCTCACTGTCACAGCAAACACCCTGACATGGAATGATGGTACAGACGTTTGTACAAAGACAAATCAAACTGCTCTGGGCCCAACGGCATACATTATTCTGACTTGTATTGTAAAAAAAAACCGAAATGAAAATTACATTTTCAATTTTGAGGAGGTGAAAAAATTAAATCACGCCTTGTTAAAAAAAAAACCCTCCCAGAGCCGCGGAACTAAAGAGGACGCTTCGCCATTGACGGTCATAACCAACTGATGTTACCTCAATGTAATTGTTTTAATGGTAACAAGAATAACAATAATAATTTCGCGTTTACAAATGATCACAGCAATTGCTCGGGGCGGCGGGGGAGAACAGGAATTAATTAAATTTACGTCATAATTTCAGGAAGTATTAAGTAACACGTGTTTGTTTTATTATTTATGTTATTGCAAAAAAGTGCTTGCAAGCGCCGCGCCTCGGGATATTCCTGAAACTAAACGTGCTCTCGATTCTTCTCTCGAATTCGGCTGACGAGAGCGGCTCTGTATTTTTTACCTTCGCTTTCAACAGATATTGATGAGGCCCCCCTCCTCCCACCACCTCCTCCTCCTCATCACCGTGCTCTGTTGTGACGATGTATGACTTGATAACGTACGCATTGCCGTCTCGAGGCGTCTGCCGGTGTGGAACGAACACGTTGTGGGGAATGCTTGATACGTGCCGAAATGGATGATAGCCCTTCCAGGCCCGACGGAAGAATGCACAGAATTTCATAAATCAAACAAAGTGCGCACAACGAAGACCACAGCGCAGTCCGATTGCATCGTGTAGCATCTTTCAAAAGGGCTCATTTTTCTTTCCAAAAAAACAACAACAACAATGCCTTTTCCCTTTCTTTATCAGACAGCAAACAGACGGAGCTGTGAATGAATGGCAGGGTTACGGAAAATAGATAGCGTCATACGTTGCTTTCAACATCCTTGCCACGGCATTGTCATCTCAGTTACTCAAGCTTAGCCAACCGGCTCTCAAATTGCACCCGTGTGCGGAGTTAAACCCAGCCGCGGCCATCTGGTCGATACACAATTTATTTCTTCCCTTTATTCGCTTCATGCCGGTGGCTCAGATGGTCTCGTCTTTAATCCAGCCAGACATAAAAGGATTACTAAAGGGTAAACAGCGGGCAGTCTACAGAGGCTGCTCAAAAATACATGATGGCACGACACTCCCATTAGTTGGCACTGAGGGCTGTCGAAGCGCCGAATGCATTAAGCTGAATTATATACAGTGGAGGTTTTTATTATTATTATTCTCCGTAGTATATATATTTTAAAAAAAAACTGTATTTATCGAGTCAAAGGACCCGAACAATTACAGCATTTCCAACGCGTGGAAGCTTTTTTTAACTTCTCCCTTGCAAACCAAATATACAATTTTTCTTACAAAATGTCGTCGCCTGGTATGCAGGAGGTCGTGAGTTCGATCCTGATCCTGCCGCTGCTGCTGCTGTATATTTCTCTCCCCGTGACCGCGTGGATTATTTTTCAGGGTTCTTTGTTTTTTTTCCCCCCGCACGTTTAGAATCAACGTGCGTTTACAGCGTTGTCTGCTCTACATTTGCACATGATAAGCCACTTCGTCGGGCTATCATTTGTGGCCAGGTCGCTTCAGTGGGTCTTACCTGGTCAAATATAAAAAAAAAATAGTTTACAGTTTTAGTTTATACGACATTTTTTTTTTACATGACGCCTGCAAACAGTGCATTCCCAATAATGCAGCAAGATCACTGGGACGGTGGCAATAGTTTGAGCTCAACAGGACTCGTGCGGCACCCATGCCCGGTCCATTAGACGGGATCAGAGGTAGTGGCACTCCAACCGCGAGCGTGCAATTGTCGTGTGTGGGCTGCGCAGGAGATCACAGCAGTGGCGACAAAGGTGACACCACCACCACCAGCACCATCGTCGTAGTCCGGAGGCCTATCTTGAATTAGTGCAGGCAGCAGTTAATGTAAACGAATGGTGTTCTACTGCGTTGGCAGTGATGCAAAAACACAATTAGCCAAAATTTTTTGACAAAAACATGTGTCAATAACACCGTGACCTTTAACGTAAATCTATATAAAAGGCAACCATTCAGGAAATGGCTCCTCAATTTACGTACCATGAAGAAGGGCCATTCAGCCCATCATCCCTTCAGAGCCGACAAAATTAGTATGATTTGTGGGAAATCAAGAGTGGTCATTTTACTGACAGCCATGCCCGCCATATTCTTGTAGAATGCCTCTCACTGGCTCATGGCCATGTGAGCCGCAAACACCGTAATGGTATGCAGCGAGCAACAGTCTGCGTTCTGGTGTGTTTTCTGGCTGTGCCACGTGTTGTTCGCCACGATGTCCGACGTTTCGATGCGCATGCTGGAAGCCTCTTCAGGAGCCGATGACGGGAGCGAAACGTTGGACATCGTGCCGATCAACTCGCGGCAGCACAACCCGACGACACATCGGAGAGGCGCGAAGACGCAAGCGTGAACATCTCCGCCGCAGTGCGCTCGGAGTTTGTGCCGCTGTCCCAGAATATATACAGTGAGGGAAAAAAAGTATTTGATCCCCTGCTGATTTTGTACGTTTGCCCACTGACAAAGAAATGATCAGTCTATAACTTTAATGGTAGGTTTATTTGAACAGTGAGAGACAGAATAGCAACAACAAAATCCAGAAAAACGCATGTCAAAAATGTTAGAAATTGATTTGCATTGTAATGAGGGAAATAAGTATTTGACCCCTCTGCAAAACATGACTTAGTACTTGGTGGCAAAACCCTTGTTGGCAATCACAGAGGTCAGACGTTTCTTGTAGTTGGCCACCAGGTTTGCACACATCTCAGGAGGGATTTTGTTCCACTCCTCTTTGCAGATCTTCTCCAAGTCATTAAGGTTTCGAGGCTGACGTTTGGCAAGTCGAACCTTCAGCTTCTTCCACAGATTTTCTATGGGATTAAGGTCTGGAAACTGGCTAGGCCACTCCAGGACCTTAATGTGCTTCTTCTTGAGCCACTCCTTTGTTGCCTTGGCCGTGTGTTTTGGGTCATTGTCATGCTGGAAAACCCATCCACGACCCATTTTCAATGCCCTGGCTGAGGTAAGGAGGTTCTAACCCAAGATTTGACGGTAGATGTCCCCGTCCATCGTCCCTTTGATGCGGTGAAGTTTTCCTGTCCCCTTAGCAGAAAAACACCCCCAAAGCATAATGTTTCCACCTCCATGTTTGACGGTGGGGATGGTGTTCTTGGGGTCATAGGCAGCATTCCTCCTCCTCCAAACACGGCGAGTTGAGTTGATGCCATCTGAACACAACACTTTCACCCAGTTGTCCTCTGAATCATTCAGATGTTCATTGGCAAAATTCATACGGGCATGTATATGTGCTTTCTTGAGCAGGGGGACCTGTGGGCGCTGCAGGATTTTAGTCCTTCACGGCGTAGTGTGTTACCAATTGTTTTCTTGGTGACTTATGGTCCCAGCTGCCTTGAGATCATTGACAAGATCCTCCTGTGCAGTTCTGGGCTGATTCCTCACCGTTCTCATGATAATTGCAACTCCACGAGGTAATATCTTGCATGGAGCCCCAGGCCGAGGGAGATTGACAGTTCTTTTGTGTTTCTTCCATTTGCGAATAATCGCACCAACTGTTGTCACCTTCTCACCAAGCTGCTTGGCAATGGTATTGTAGCCCATTCCAGCCTTGTGTAGGTTTACAATCTTGTCCCTGACATCCTTGGAGAGCTCTTTGGTCTTGGCCATTGTGGAGAGTTTGGAATCTGATTTATTGATTGCTTCTGTGGACAGGTGCCTTTTATACAGGTAACAAGCTGAGATTAGGAGCACTCCCTTTAAGAGTGTGCTCCTAATCTCAGCTCGTTACCTGTATAAAAGACACCTGGGAGCCAGAAATCTTTCTGATTGAGAGGGGGTCAAATACTTATTTCCCTCATTAAAATGCAAATCAATTTATAACATTTTTAACATGCGTTTTTCTGGATTTTGTTGTTATTCTGTCTCTCACTGTTCAAATAAACCTACCATTAAAATTATAGACTGATAATTTCTTATAGACTGATCATTTCTTTGTCAGTAGGCAAGCGTACAAAATCAGCAGGGGATCAAATACTTTTTTCCCTCACTGTATGATCCAGTACCTGGCGAGCGAGAAACAGTCGAAGACGACAAACAACCAAGCTAATTCTGTCTTACGGACTCTTAGGAAACATAATAACAAATCCGCATAATAATCCGATACACTTCTTCCAAACTGCCGTATGTTTGAAAATTGTCGAGATATCCAAACATCATTAGACGTCGCGGAGCTAACGGCGTCCCCGGATATCAAGAGATGAGAAAATAAATGAGCTCAGTAGGCAGCGAACAAGGAACCCACTTACGATCCTTCGTCTACGCAACAATTCCACGGGACTTCAATGTCCAAGAACAAAGTCGCCAAGGGCACGCGCACGACGGAGCAACCGCGGTGGCGCTCACGGACAGAGGAAGCTCGTTCGAGCACAGGTTTCCGTCTACGTGCGGCTACTTGAATCGTGTACGCCGGGCGGCACGTGGAGGGCACGTGTAATTACACGCCTCAGCGGCTGCCTGCCCTCGCCCGCCTACGAGGGCTGTCCAGCATCGTGCGCCGCATTGCATCTCGCCATTAATCAAAGTCAGCGTGTTTGGGAGACAAGGCCAGGCAGAAATAACTCCCGCTTACCTGTTTTGCTTTTTCACATCACGGTCGCTCTGGCTGTAATGTCTACCGTAGCCGGGCCAATTGATGTAGACCCCGTTGGGTGTGCTAGACTTGTATTATGCTGTGTGTGGAATATTGACAAAACCCGTTGTTTTAAACCTGTTCATTCAGCCATATCTTGTGATGGTTTTTTTATTTTGAAAAAAAAGTATAATTTGGATGGTGTTTACTTTCGTGGATAGGTTAAGATTCTTGAAATATTGTTGTACAGTATATGTTCAATCAAATCTTTCAATTTCACAAAAATGTACGTTCGAATTTATTCTTGGTGAACGTCTTTTTTTTACTGATGTTGCCCCTATATCGTAGCTTCGTAAAGTGCAACACATATAAAAATAATTACAATATATGTGCAGCATTATGGTAATAGCGACTTTGAGTTCATGGTATGATGTTTCGCACGATTACTGTGTTTTGTGCACGCAGCCAGACATGGTCTTTTGAGACAAACCAATGATTGCCTTTTGATCAATTGGAAACTTTTAAAAACGAAAGAAACAAAAACTTTAATTACCATCGCGTGCCTTGTTAACTTTGATAGCAATTCCAAGTCTCAGGATTAGCATCTATGGAATCCTTTTGTCAGTATCAACATTATTAAAACAGCGTTACCCTCTCTGCCATAAATGAAGGTGTTATGAACATCTTAAAACATCTTAACATCTATATTTATGCCAGAAAGGGTAAAAAAAAGTTTTTTTAATGATCTCTGGATTATATTTTAACACGCGCCCACAAAATAATTTTAAAAAATCCCGTTAAGCAAGCAAAGCATTTGCCGCAATTAATTTTGATTGCCTCTAGGGTTCAAATTGTGGCACAAAGTGGGAGAGGATTTGATGTTGTCATACCAGTGGCCAATGTGGCTGCCCGCATACGTTTCCCAACAACGGCCTGCACGACAGCGGGGAGAGTCTTTAGACGTGCAGACTCTTGTCATTACCTTTGACCCTCCATTCATCGGTAGAAACAGCTGACTAGGAGGTCAACATCACGCTCCTAATTGCCACGTCCATAGCAGCCACATTACCTACATCATGGTAATATATATTCGTGTGTAAACGTGGACAACATAGTAGAAACGTCAATACAAAAGAGGCTCTGGAAAAAAAATAAGAACGAGAAAGGCATTCCAGTTTTTCAAAGAAAGACAGTGTCTCTCTACTCAAGCATTCTCCACTGCTATTCTCCACTGCTGATCCTGAGGCAGGGGTGAATTTCCCATATTCAGGGGCGAGTCTCTCTGCAAGACACCCGCTACTTTACTTTCCTCGAAGTGGTGATCACTTCGTCAACTCCTGCAGAGCGATCATAGAGATGAGCCATAGCCATCCTCCGTGCACGTGAACACCCGCAGTGGTCCACGTGTGGACGCGTTCTCTCCTTCCGGCCGCCCGCTAGTTCCTCATCAGTCTCGACCATGGGACATTGTCCTTCTCGTCTGGCGTTGTGTCGTGTCCAACCAAGCCCATTTGCTTTTCTGAATTGCCAACGTGATGCCTCCGAGTTGCGTTTTTTCCCTTTTCAGTCTAACCGTGTAATTATACTGTGTAACAATGTTCGTTTTCCTGGGTAGTAAGTGTTATTTCTAATTGCTTATGCCTCAAAAGTACAGAAAATGGCTATTATTCCCCTAAACTCTGCTTTTGTGACCAGGACAGTGATATTTTGAAATTTACCTGTTTTCCAGAACATTCCAAATAGATTCAGTGCTGAGTAAACTTGGAGTAACTTTTAGAACATTCTAGAACTTACCAGCAATATAAATAGTCCTATAAATACAGGGGCCTTAAGCCCACGAGTTCAGTTTAGTTCCAGCTACCTAAGTGTGATACATATCTGCATTTTTCTGAGATGGCATCAAGAGGCTGCAAGCATCCGGCAGATGCATTTTGCTTTGTCTGCGGCCAATTTATCAAGACAAAAGCGAGAAAGTACTGTGGAAGCATCTGCTAAGATGTGTGAGGCCTACAAGGCATATTTCGGCATGCCTGTCAGGGATCAAGACAAACCCTGGGCACCTCATTTCACCTGCGAGCAATGCAAAACAACTCTGGAAGGTAAGATGGGCAATTGTTGTTCGGAATTTTATGTTACAAAATTTGTTCAAAAATGTAAAATTGTAAAAGTTTTTTATTCAAAAATGTTTTACAATTTTCAATGTTATTGAAAAAATATATATATCATATATGAAAAATGTTGCGAGAATCTCTTACACATTAGTCATGGGTGAAATAAATGTATTTTTGTAGGATGGTATAGAGGGGAAAAGAGAGCAATGAAGTTCGCTATCCCAATAATTTGGCGGGAACCCACTCACCACTCAAGCAACTGCTACTTCTGCATGGTGGACCCTTCCAAACGTCGGACTGGCAAGAATGCACCTGCTATCACGTATCCGGACCTTCCTTCATCCATCACCCCGGTGCCACACTGCCATGAGCTCCCCGTACCCACTCCTCCGGAGAGAGAGCAGCCGTCTTTAGAAGAGAGCAGCAAGTCAGAGAGCGAGGAAGACTTTGTAGATCCAGATGACAATTTTAGAGGTGGAGCTAAGGAGAGAAACCAAGTCCAATGCCGAGCTTTTGACGTCTATGCTCAAGCAGTGGAACTTGTTGGATGAAAGTGTGCAAGTCGCAGATCAGAGGACTCATCACCAACCTTTTTGCAGCTTCTTCACCTGTAAAGATGGGCTCTGCTTCTGCCACAATGTGACCAGTCTGATCGAGGCAATGGGAATCGCCTGTAACCAGAATGAGTGGTGCCTCTTCATTGACAGCTCATCCAGGAGCCTCAAAGCCGTGCTGCTCCATAATGGTAACAAGTACCCGTCTCTTCCCCTGGCTCACTTGGTGCACCTCAAAGAGGATTACAACAACATCAATACCTTGCTGGACGCCTTGAAGTATGATGAGTACGGCTGGGAGGTCATCGGAGACTTCAAAATGGTGGCATTCCTGATGGGTCTCCAAGGCGGTTTTACCAAGTTTCCCTGCTATCTTTGCCTTTGGGACAGCAGGGACACCAAGGCGCACTACCACAGGCAGGACTGGTCACAGCGGACCGAGTTATCTGTGGGGAGCAACAACTTCAAGTGGGAGCCACTAGTGGACCCCTTAAAGGTGCTGATGCCACCACTGCACATCAAATTGGGCCTTATGAAACAATTTGTCTGAGCTATAGATAAGGAGTCGGCAGCCTTCAAGTACCTTCTAGACTTCTTCCCTAAGCTGTCTGAGACAAAGGTCAAAGCCGGTGTCTTCGTCGGACCACAGATATAGAAGATCCTGGAGTGCAATGAATTCCCCAAGAAACTCACTAGTGAGGAGAAAGCGGCTTGGGAAAGCTTTGTCGCAGTGGTTCGTGGCTTCCTGGGCAATCACAAGGTCGAAAACTATTTGGAGCTGGTTGAGACTGGTGAAGAACTACAGCACAATGGGCTGTAGGATGTCCCTCAAAGTCCATATGTTGATGCTCATCTTGATAAATTCAAGGGGAACATGGGAGCATACTCGGAGGAGCAAGGCGAGCGCTTCCACCAGTATAAACTAGACTTTGAACGCCGCTACCAAGGACAGTATAACGAGAACATGATGGGAGACTACATTTGGGGGCTGATTCGTGAAAGTGATTTACAGTAATATCGTAAATCTCGAAAAACTACTCACTTCTAAATATTTTGTAGTAATTTTGTAGTACTTTCGTATAAATAAACGTTAATTTTGATTCATGTTGTTTTTTTTGTGATTTTATGTGAACGAAAATACACAAATTCGCCCGTGTTCTCATTGAAAATAGGCAAATTTCAAAGTATTAGTGTCCTGGTCACAAAAGCAAAGTTTGTGGGGAATAATAGCCATTTTCTATACTTTTTAGGCATAAGCAATTAGGAAATAACACTTACTACCCAGGAACAAAAATTGAGTTACATATTGTAATTATTCTAAGCACGCACATATCCCATGCATGGCGAGATGTCAACTACGTCACCTGCTGTATATTTGGAGCTTGCATACTCTTAAAGTCATGTAGGTAGAAAAATAATTTGTTTTCTATATGTGGGATTTCCCTCCACATGTAGAAATATGCACTGAGAGTATTTGGCTGCTATTAATTTCCATATGATCGGCCACTTCGTTGAGCGATCATTTGCGGCGAGGTCGATTCTGAAGAATTTGTTATATAGCGCAGTGGGCCTTACCGGGTAAAGTAAATAAAAAATAGTTTAAATAAGTGATGATAAAAATCAACCGTTTAAATTTTTTGAAAATTATTCTAATTACCAACACAACAAACGAAAGGCAAAACATCAGTAACCCTGGACCCCGTCATCCCTACGTGATTTCAGCGAACAACGCCTGGGATCACGTGCTCCCTTTTCGTGTGTGCAACATAAACTAGGGCTCTTGTGCCCACGCCGTCTGCGCTGGAAGTGGCTCCAAGCGTAAGAGGGCAGCTTGGGGGGGGGCGCAGAGAAGATTTGACCCAAGACTGGGGAAACCGGCTCTCAGCTCCCTCGAGCTGATCGGACCAGATGCCAACGATCCTCCATGACACTGCTCGCGAGAATACAAGGCACCGCATGCCAAATGTTCCCACTGCAGTTTTTATAGACAATACCGTGCAATATGTATGTAGTGGGTTCCATGGAGACACACACCTGACTTTGTAAGCAACGCGTTATGTTCTAACACCCCAACAGGGTGACTACAAAACGTACGGGATAACGACAGACGTGGCAACTACCACGGGTAACTAGACGCCAACGGGATAACTACATAACCGGGCCAGGTCAGTAACATACTGCCTCACCCACAATGGCAAACGTGACGATCGAAGACCGACGAGAACGTATCACGGCGGGTTACATTCCAGAAGACAGCCTCGATCGACTCTCGGGACCTCTCTCTTATGCCCCTGAGTGTGGCCTGGCTCTGCCCACGGCCACGCCCCCTTCTGGATCCGACTAGAAGGTTCTGGGCCATACATCACGTGTCCCTCTCGCCACCTTTTGCCCCCCCTCGGTACCCTGTCCTGGTCACGTGCCCTGTCGGGTTCGCCCAGACTGTCACGTCCTCAACTGACCTCTCTCTGACTGTCACCAGAACCATGCCCCCTAGGGCCCCCTTCCATGCCATATCTACTCTGGTGCCAGAGAGAGGCTCTAACACGCACAGTTCCATTATTGTATCAGTAGCTGGTGCTAAACGCCGTAGTGACTCAATATACGTCACTACATATATAGATATATATCCACCCACCCTCGCAAATCGAACACTGCCTTCCTACAGCTTCGACTGTTGCACTTTACAAATAGCGTAGGAGAGTGTACTATAGTTTGTTATGTGAACCCGCTGCTTGATGAAAGGCTACCCATACCGTGCGGACCGTGAAGGTTATTCACATGCGTGTTGAACTTCTTTCGCACCGTACATAACTAACCGTGCTAATTGGAGGTGCGGGGACCATACTTTACTGAACTAGTCAGTGCGGATTGGTGAAGGAAAGCGATAAAAAGTAATGTTTCGTAACAGCCTGTGCCGGTTCACCACTGCCAATTCAGTGCCTTACATTTTGTTGTAAAAATAACAGTACAGATTTGTATTCTTGATTCTTTTGGTAAAGTCACGTAGAAGGGAAAAACAGCTGTGTTTCTTCACCTGAGGACGGCTGCTTGCGTTGTGGCCGAAACGTCGTGAGAATTGTATTATATTATGTTTTATTTTTATTATTGTATCATTCCCCTTCTACGTGACTTTACCGAAAGAACCAAAGAAGATGAATCATTGCAGTCACGAAAGCTTTAAATCGAAATGTAACTTCAAAAGTTTGTCATCCCAAACTTGTCATTTCGCTCTCGTAAAGTTTTTTTTTTAACTTAATTCAGGTCACCTTTTCCAGCAAAGGGGTGACTTAAACATTTTATTTTAGCAGGAAGGTAGTAGACGACTTGGAAGGGAGAGAGGGGAGATTACCAACAACGACCCAATGTCATTCACCTGGGGACAATCTCATTACCACAAAATATAATGCCATCTGCGGGTAATGGAAGGTCAAAGGGCAAATACACGAGCGCTGAGCACTGTTCGGTGCTCGATGAAGCTCACAGCAGTCGCATGGAAATGTTAAAATCAATAAATAAAATGCGCACGTAACTCACGAAACCCGACAATCTTCACTGCCACAAACAAACAAGAAATTATAAGGATTACACGTGAAACGAACCCTCCAATAGTTCACCGCGCCGCTCCTGCATGGGGAAGACTAAAAACCCAAGCGAGACAAATTGCATCTCAACTGCGGAGGTCGTAGTGGGTCGTGTTGCGTAGCCCTCCGATGTCTTTTCTGGTTGTTTACGCGCGTTGTTCTGAGCGATTTCCGACGTTTCGCTCCAGCGGGGTGAAACATCTGACATTGTGGCAAATAACACACGGGGTACATCCAGAATTTTTTTTTAATATATATAATCGGAGAGCTATGACAACCCAAAAATTCCGCCAAGTGGCAGGTATTGGGTTGCCTACGTGTTGTTCATTTTTCACAAGGTTCCTGGGTTCTCGTGATCAGAGGAAAGACAAGGAACCGGGCTACACAATTATGATATCCTTCCCATTTGTACTAGTGTATGATACGCAGCAATCCCATAGATTGAAATTTAGCAGCACGATTGTTGTGCACGAGAAGGCCATTTAACTTCAATCAATTCCCATTTCGGAAAAGGAAGAAAATGCATTTATAAGACAAAGACGGAGTTTGTAAAGTACTACAATCCACACGTCTCGGGATGTGATCAATAAGCTGCCGTTAAAATGAGGCACGTGTGTGTGTGTGTTTTTTTCCCGTCACACAAAAACGATACTCGAGAGAGAGAATGCATTGTCACGTTTTTTGACAAAAATCAAGAGGTCATCTCAGCCAATGACGTGATGACCTCTTGTGGTGAAGCCACTGCACCTCACCACGCTTGCTCGTCTCTGACACACGAAAGCGCCGCTGACATGAATTCACAGACGAAGGCAGCGCTTAATTGCCGCCGAAAAAAAATCCGGATTGCTCCTCCGGGAATTATTTCGACACGCCACATTCGGCTCGCCTTTTGCCTGTATGTGGGATATGGGGAAGTCGCCGGTGGAACAGCGATGTATTGCCCATCCCTAGCATGTCCGAAACAACTTCATAGGAATACGTGGTACGATAATAGTGGTAGCTAGTGGTCGTGCCTTACGTCGATAATCGCGACTTCGAGCAGGCCTAGCAGCATTAATCCCCGGGTGAAATGATTAGCAACGCGCGCCACGGCGATGTTTTCTCCCTCGCCTGGTTTACAGGAGGTTGTGGGTTGGATCCCGACCCTGACGCCTGTTGTATATTTGTAGTTTGCGTGTCTCTCTCCCCGTAGTCACGTGGATTTTTATCCGGGTCCTCCGGTTTTTTTCCCTACACGTTTAGAATCTACACGCGCGTAAGAGTATTTGGTTGCTATAAATGTCCGCGTGATAAACCATTTCGTTGAGCTATCGATTGTGGCCAGGTCGCTTCTGAAAAAAAAAGAGCTATACAGCTCAGCGGTGCCTTACTTGGTAAAATAAAAAAAAGTTTAGTTTAATTGTTTATAATGTGTCTCGATTAATCGCAGTGGGTACGTCATGCCTGCCACGGTGGACGGAGCGGCGCTGTTCACGGATTGGCAGGCAGTGCCAAGTCTCCAAGTCGAATGCACTGTTGCTGTAAACGTTAGCAGAGTAAGCTGGCAGCGTTTGTATAGTTCAAGCGATACGGTTGCTTTAAATATCGGATTGTGCGATAGCGCGAGGTTGTCCAGAGGTGACTCGCTTGAAATGCCGGCCTGTTCGCGAACGCCAGCTGCTTTCAATCATTTTTCTTAGAAAAGCTAATCATTTTTTACTTCTTAAAGCACACAAAGAAAAAAACATTCAGATTTTTTTGCCTGAAAAGAACCCCCCCCACTCCCCCCACGGCAATAATCAAAACCTGGCATTGACCGCGACCGTGATCCCTTTAATAAGTATTCGCGATCGCAGGCACTTTATTTTGTTACAAGCGACCGGTAGATGTTCTTCTTTTTTTGGGCCCCTTTTGTTAATGTCATCATATGAGAGAGCACCAATTAACCTTTCGAAGAAAACTATTAATTTAAGAAACTGCTCAAGTAAAAAAAAAGGGCGACGAGAATTGCACACGATTCGCAATTTCCACTCTCTGCCTTCACGATGATGTCTCCATAACGATTTCTAAAGGTCAAACAGCGCAGGCATCACCATGCAGCAGCGCATATTTATCAGAGATACGTTTTGTCATGCATTGCCGCTCGTTGCGTTGGCTGTATCTATTTTTTTTTATTTTAGTTGACCAGGAGGCTCACCCGCAGAGTGAGCGACTATACAATGGGAAGGATGCGAGCTCAAACGCTGGTTGGGGGTTGACTCTGCGTATCATTATCTGGGGTTGATAAAACGAGTGATTTACCTATGGAGAGACTTGCCCCACTCCCCTCCCAACCATAGGAATGTAGAATTTCCACGACAGACTCAGGGCTCTAAACAGGAGATGATCACACGACCTCAGTGCTCATTTGGACAAGGAATCGCTTTGACCGTTTTTGAACTTTCACGCGCAGGGAATGCTATGGGAAGGACCGACGAGGCACGCTTCTATCAAGGAACTCGATTGGCACTTCAGCTCAGGGTCAGCTACATGCCCGGAAAAGTATAAATGTCCCGATGGGAAACAATTCAACAAAGAACGCCCGTCCGTTTATTTACTTTCATTTATATTCACTGAGTTAATACGTGATTTTATGCAGCCCGATGTTAATGTTGATGGAAAAAATGTTCTTCAAAATTGCGTTTATAGTGATGGCAAGTTATAAAACTTGAAATTCAATATATATTTTAAAAACACCTACATTTAAATGATAACATTCTAAAAAAATATATCCATTGATGATGGAAAAATTAAACAAAAATGTTCAAAGTCAAATGATCAGATGAAGAACTCAAGACAGCTGGCATAAAGAGAGCTCTGCTGGGTGTTTAGCACCACCACTCAAATGGGAATGGTATCGAAAGGTCCCATCACGTAGGTCGTATTTAATTAATCCAAGGAAGCCTCACTGAGGCATAACACTCTTTCAGGACGGTCCTGCATCGGAAAGTTTGCCCATGTTCCTAATTACCGTATTGGACATTGAACACGTAGACAGCAAGTCAAGTGCGTGCATGAGTGTAACACGACAGCACGTGTTATGATGTCATGTGGAGGAGTCCTCCTCGTGCATGCTGATTCATATGCATCGCTTTGCCCGAATGGGCTGGTATATATCGACACGTTTTGGGCAACACATCGATATCACTTTGGCCCGAGTCCCACTGAGTAAAGTCCCTCGAAGCAACACGACTGTAAACTAGAATGTCCTTACTCTTGCATTGTCTTGACACGAGACGTTGGCTCTTTCAACCTTCGTCGGTAGGCGTTCGACGCGGGAAAACCCCCCATTTCCCTCCGCCACTTTTGGCTCCCCGCATTATATATTTTTACGTTTTTTGTTGTTGTTTAGTTTTGTTCAAAAACCTAACCTAGAAACGTGGGGTGACTCCGCGTGAGTTAGAGCGTTGTGCATGCAGATCGCTGTCATTCAGCGGGGCACGAGGTGTTACTGCCCTGTCTCTGCAAGGGGTCAAACTTGCAACGACGACTGCACAATTTCCTCCGCTTCTTCTTCTTCTTCGCTGCACGCGTATATGAAAATAATTTCGACAATTTCGCTGTCCCACAACGAGAATGGTAATGTCATGAAATAGCCGTGGCATGTTGGATAATCATAATGCACTTCGAGGGGGGAGCGGGGGGGGGAAAGTGCCTTTTGAATGTGTCAAGAGGCATCCCAGATGCGCGTTAACGTGAGCATGTGACACGAGCGGAGGACGGGTAAACAGAGTCAACCGAGATCTGTTAAAAAATAAAAAGTGGACAACTTTTCTTTTGCCGGATAATCTTTTTGAAAGTGAAAAGAACAATAGCTTAACGCCGCACAAAGCTTGAAGCTGCGCACAGTTCCCTGCCCGACACTTTAGAGTAACACGTGTTGACAAGACCACCGTGGCTAATAGCCGCGCAGAATTGAAGGCGCCGTGGGGAAGCGCATGGTGGGAATTGAGCTGTCGATATCAGACATCTGATTTCGGACGGAGCGGGGTTTTTTTCCTTGGCTAAGCCCCAGCGACAGCTGTCAGAATTGTGCTTTGGCACATCATCCATCCGATCGGCTTGCAGCGTTTCAAGCACTCGCGTGTGGTTTAAACAGTTATTTGTTTATGTATTATTATATTATTTTGGAGAAGATGGAAATATAGATTTGGCCAGATAGTTGAAACCGAGATCCCGGGGTGAAAGGGGTGCATCACCTACGCCGTGTGACTTGCAATACGCACAGACCCGCGATGGGGGTTTTCACCCCTTGCTTTGCTGGGTCACTGCACACAAAGGAAAAAAAAAACAAAGTTCATTCTTCAATGCCATCAATATATCAAATTGGGTCACATGACCTCCTAGGAATATAAAATAATACCTTCCATACTATGTGCGTGTGTGTGCAAACCCCAAAAGATGTGTCGTGGATAAACACATCCACACTGCATGCACCTTATGAATGGAGATAGACTACATTAAGACAATTCAGAAAAAAACATAACCGTGGAAGAATACTGGGTAAATTAAACCATGTAGAGCTCCTATAATTACCGAAGTTTATTCAAACTTAATGTCTTTAATTATTCAAAGTATGTGTATTTGTTAATGGTAGTATGATGATTTCAACTTGTCAGAATCTGTAATTATACTGCAGGAATCCGATGAGCTATGAAGCTCTTTGCACAGTTACAACGGCAAACAATACAAACACGCTATAGGAGTGCAAAGCATAGGAAAGGTAAGAAAATTACAAAAAAGCACGTGTTTTATTCACCAGGTAAAGCCCCCTCAGCTATTAGCTTCTTTTTCAGAAGCGATCTGGCGGCAAATGATAGCTCAACGAAGTGGCTTATCATGTGGAAATGAATTTCAGACAAATAATCGAAATAATCTGAGTGTATATTTCTAAATGTGGAGGGAAACACTGGAGGACCCAGAGACAATCCCACACAACCACGGAGAGAGAAACACGCCAACTCCACATACACAGGCGTCAGGGTTGGGATCGAACTCACGACCTGCTGCATACCAGGCGCTCACACTGACCATCAGTGGTAACCCCCATGACCCGGACGTGGAGAGGCCCTCATCCAGCAGTGGATTGACAAAAGGGCTGCACGTAACCTAAGCAATGGTAGCAGCAGCAGCATGGCTGCGTGGACACACGCGTTTATTCCGTGTCTTTGAGCCTTGTGGGTTTTAGTGATGGGTGTGTGGGCCCTCTTATTAAATCTTACACAAGTCATTGGACACTTAATGCTCCATTTAAAAAATGCGTTTTCACCGAAACGGAAGTAACTCAGCCACGTTGTACGATCGGCGTAACGAAGCAAAATTATTGCGGTTGTCGCCAAATATAGTGACTCAAAAACGTTAGAGCTGTGATTGTTTCCGCGCACCAGACCATGAAAATAATAACTTTAATTGGCCGTTCATGGTATCATTAAGCCAATTTACAGTAAAATTATACTTAAAAGGCAGCAAAAATAAACTATCTTCCTCGCGATGAATAATGTGTGACTACAATTAACCAGCAATGAAAATGTAAGTGCACATACATTCATCACGACTTCCAAGTGCAGCGGTTCACAAATAGAACGGGGGGAGGGGGGGGTTGGAACCCATTCGAGCAAACAAGAAAATAAACGACTCTCGCTTTGTCCACCTTCAAAAAGTGAACACCATTCACGCTGTCAGCCACAGATCCATCCGTCTGAAATGCCCCCCCCCCCCCCCCCCGCGACAATATTACATTGTCATTTAAGCGTAAGGGAAAACTGTTGGTCTGATGCCTGCAGAGAGATGGGATTTATCGAGCGGCGAGCCACGTTGCCGCAAAACGTCGCCCCGTGCATCGCTGTACGAGGAGTCAATCACCACGACGACTGCTAACAGCCCCCCCCCCCCACCGCACGTGACAGGAGGCTTGAGCGGACCCGCTAATGGTTCTCGACCTTTACTGCTGCCTTGCAACAACCCCTTTGCTTCTCAATCGTAAAACAAAAAAAATGTTCATAGAGGGTTTGATGATGATGATGATGACAAAAGAAAAGTAGTCGTACTTACGTCACCCGGCTTGTTTTGTCGATGAAAGGGCATCTCGCACCGCCGCCCACCCCCCGCCCCCAGGCACGTGCACCACCAGGTTATGAAGAATCACTGCGCTAATGGATCGCAGGGACCAGTCAGTCGGCGAGGCGTCGCCGCGATTGACCACCGCCTGACTGCCCTTTCGCATCAGTGACAAAGCCGCGTAAAGCGCCCGTGGCACCAAAAATCACGCGCGCCAATTTTACGCGCCCGGAGTCGCCGTCCGTCCCTATTTCTCCGCTGCGAACGGAGACGCCTCCGTCAGATGCCCGCTTCTCACATCGAGGGAACGCGCGCACACGCCAGCGTGATGTCAATTCTAACTCGGATTCGTGCGAACGTTATTTGGTGATTTCATTCCTCGAGGAGACTCTCGAATAGTGTGAAGCACACAGACGCAGAATTGACACTGCCAGACGCGATGCAGGATGCCACTTGGAGTAACGGCAACCGCGTGGGTAATACAGAGACACTTTCATATTCATGCAGCCTTGTGTATTTCACTCATTGTTACTTTTTAAAATGAGACTGGATGTTGGAGAGGTTTTTTTTTCTTCTTCAAATGTCATGAAAATAATAATTATTTATTGCCCTTTGTCAAGCTCGATGAAATCCTCACCACGCCATGTCAGCCATGGATTTAGCTTGACCAAACCTCACCTTGTTGGTCAGTGTGTGTTGGTCAGGGGGGGGGGGCATGACTGGTTCAAATATCATTTTCCACTGATGTTAGCTATGACTGGGAATAGAACTCAGTTCACTGAATTCAGAGAGCAATGAACAGCTGCGCCGCTGCTCCGCTGTAAATGATTGTATATGCATAATAACGTCTTACTCATTTGCATTGGGCACAAACGCCGAATTACTTTCATCATGTTACATCTAAATAAGGCGTGCATTTCAAACGAAATTTTGCTCTCATGATGTTTTTATATACAAAAAATAAAATAAAATTATGGAACAAGGCATGTGCCCATCACTTGACTTGTGAAGTCACACGATCACATAGATTACCAGGCATTGACTTGAAAACTACGATCTCTCATCAAAGGCGTGTGCTGCATTAATAAATTACTCACCCATGAGTGTTACGTCCCTTTTAAACCGAGTAGCCACAACTATGCGGAAAACGCAGGAAACCCAGATCCGCACGGATGCCGCCGTTGGTTTCCATCTGCGGACGATTTGCAAAGCGAAAGGATTTCACCTTCTTCCTAAGACACGATTCCATAAGTGGGTTGAATTGCGACAGTTTCAGCGGGCGGAGCCGGATAAAGGTCTGAGCGCGCAATCTCAAGACTCTCCGATTGCGCCGAAATGTTTCACGGGCAACGTGATGCACAGGTATGTGTAAGTGCGGAGAGCGCTACAGTCAACCCGAAATGTTTCACGGGCAACGTGATGCACAGGTATGTGTAAGTGCGGAGAGCGCTACAGTCAACCCGAAATGTTTCACGGGCAACGTGATGCACAGGTATGTGTAAGTGCGGAGAGCGCTACAGTCAACCCGAAATGTTTCACGGGCAACGTGATGCACAGGTATGTGTAAGTGCGAAGAGCGCTATAGTCAACCCACTGCTTGGAAGAGGGCCTCCCCACGCCCCACTATTTGGCCTTCCTTCAAGACTCAAGCTCATTTAGCTCAAAACCCATGTGGGAACTCAAGAGACCGGGAGAGGAGGCTCACTTGGCGAGAGTGACCCGGGTTACCGTATGGACAAAATCAATCACACGGAGAGTACAACAACAACAACAGACGACGTAATTAAATACAACAGAGAAAAATAAACCAAATAAAAACGGCGTTACAGAATTTTTTTTTTTACAAAAACTGTGCACAAACATACATTTATATTACATTAAATACATATCCTTTAATAAAAGTGGGCTCGGACAAAATGACCCTTTAAAACCATTTATAGCGAAATTAAAACAAAGCTAAGATGTACACATGCAAGGATATATATGTAAATGATGCGTGTGTATGGGCGTATCAGTGGGAACACACACCAAATAACAGTGGCGCATATCTGAACCGATCCTAGGCCTGCCCTTGTTTGTGCAGTGTGCAATCATCAGCACTGGGGGGAGGGGACACGAAGGCAGAACTGGCCAGGAACACGTCCACGTGTAACGAGGGGCTGAAGTCCAGTGTCAGATCCCAACGGGTAGACAATCACGCAAAGGTGGCAAAACCCGGATCGAAGAGAGGCCGCTCCACTCACTCGTGTGTTTGACCTCTGACATGAGCGCGCACTTTGCGAGCCGCAATAGCAGCGGCCACTCGTTACAGGAGGGCGGCAGCATGTGGCCTGAAAAACACAGGCCTGAGAGACACAACGCTCAAAATGAAGAGCATGACGAGGAAGACAAGTGGTAGCTCAAGACCTTGATTGCGGGGGATATTGCGTGGCCCAGCGGTAGTGAAAGGAAAGGCCGCAATTGTGGGGAATCCAAGGTAGGCCACAAACAGGAGTGCCACCTTTTAATTCAACTAAACATTTTAAATCTTGTTTTAAGGTTAAGTCCCACTGAGCTATATAACTCTTTTTTTAGAAGCGATTTGGCCTCAAATGGTCGCTCAACGAAGTGGCTCATAGTATGGAAATATTTAGCAGCCAAATACTCTAAACGTATGTTTGTAAATTTGGAGGGAAAAGCCGGAGGACCCGGAGAAAAAATCCACGTGGTCACGGGGATAGAGACACGCAAACTAAAAATATACAACAGGCGTCAGGGTCGGCATCGAACCCACGCCCTCCTGCATACCAGGCGAGGTAGTCAACATCTCGCCACCCTCAATGAGTGCGAACAGAAGTCCGCCAGTCTTCGCCTTCCGTACGGCTGCTGATGTCGATGCAGAGCAACAACTACAGTTTCACATTTGGGTGGGTCAAGCCCAGGTTAAATCGCATCAGGAGCAAGCGGAGTACTGTATAAATGCAACGTGCCCTTTGTATTTGTGGATCGGGGCAATGCGTCGCTCATCATCGGCGGCGATCACTCGGGGTCGAATAAGATTTAATATAATAATAGGGTTTTTCCCCTTTTTTCTGGCAACAAAACTGAAACCTTTTTACAAGGATTCATGTCTGCATTAACCGCAATACCTGCAGTCAAAATGCAAACAAAAACATGCTATGATAATATATGCATTGTCCTTGAAACTGATTGGTCCACACCAAGGGATGGCTTTCTTTTGAGCCTCGACCCAATTGGTGCTCGACCACATGACGCCAGAAGGCATACAGCTCAAAGACAATGCACTATCAAAGTAATGAGGGCTCGGGGTGAGCATCTACATCATTAGACCTCCTTTGCCAGTACCAAAATGTAATAATAGGGTTTTTCCCCTTTTTTTCTGGCAACAAAACTGAAACCTTTTTACAAGGATGCATGTCTGCATTAACCACAATACCTGCAGTCAAAATGCAAACAAAAAACATACTATGATAATATATGCATTGTCCTTGAAACTGATTGGTTCACACCAAGGGACGGCTTTCTTTTGAGCCTCGACCCAATTGGTGCTCGACCACATGACGCCATGTCATGTGGTCGAGCACCAGACATGAATCCTTGTAAAAAGGTTTCAGTTTTGTTGCCAGAAAAAAGGGGGGAAAACGCTATTATTACATTTTGGTACTGGCAAAGGAGGTCTAATGATGTTGAATAAGATTGTCCTCCTGGTGGGTCCTGTTTGTGGATCTTCAAATGGTCGAAAGGCTTGATAAGTGAGCTGCAGATTCTGCTGCAGTGTGGGCAAAGGGTACGTGGATGACGGTTGGGGCCTTCTTGGGTGGAAACCCTCTCCTTTGCGTTGTTGCCACTTTTCCTTTGCGGCATGGCGAAGATCTCTTTTGTAGAATGCACAGGGCCGCAATCCTCATGTTTTGTGGCCCTGTGCAATGTCGTCGTCATGGTCTGTTCCGGATGGACCACAGCCAAGATACGTGCCCGGGGGTGGTAGACCACGTGCAGATGGTGGACCCGCTCCGGGGTTCCCCGCTGGCCAGGGGGGAAGCATATTCTGGAGTTCTTTTGGTAGAGTCATGTAGAAAAAAAAAGTGAATAAAAATAATAAAAACAAAATAAAAATAATAAAAAAAACAGTAATGTAGATTGTAGCCTGGTTCTTAATCGGAGTGAGTGTACTGCCAATCTATAATGTAGACTGTAGCCTGGTTATTAAGTTTGGAGAGTGTACTGGTAGTCTATAATGTCGATTGTAGCCTGGTTCTTAACCTTGGTGAGTGTACTGGCAGTCTATAATCTATAACCAATGTAGACTGTAGCCTGGTTTTTAAGCTGGTGAGCGTATTAGCAGTCTGTAATGTAGACTGTAGCAATGGCTCTTAACCTGCATGAGCATACTGTTAGTCTATAATGTAGACTTATTATTGGTTCTTTCAGTAATAAAAAAACAAAAACCACGATGTTTCAATCGCAACACAAGCGGTCGTCATCAGGAAAAGGGGGGTTAGCCTCTAAAGGCAAACTCATTATGAAGGTTTAGAAATGGGCGTAGCCCAAGTGTGTCAGCAGCATAATGGGCGGGGCAGGTAATGTTAATGTAGGTATAAAACAAGCAACTACACCAATCAAAGGGCCGCCAGGCAATCATTGCACCTCGCTCCACACACCCACACTGTTGACGGTGGAGGTTGACAAGAAAACACAAATCAAGTCACGACCCAAAGTGGTTGATGACATCTTTCCAATGATTGATGAGTTTATAACCATCCTCTCGGTTGAAATTGTGTCTGTGTCTGTATATTTGGATGGCTTCATGAATGGGGGAAAGTAGCTTGTGGCAGGCGCTCCTCGTAGCTCGGCCCCGTGAGGCCGAGTGTGCGCCCCACCGCGTTGTGACAGCGCCGACCACCGTCTCAGTCAGCGACATTCCGACCGCCATCTTAGCGACATTCCGACCGCCATCTTAGTCAGCGACATCCAACCGCCGTCTCGGTCGGCGACATCCAACCACGGTTTTGGTCGGTGACATTCGACCGCCGTCTCGATCTGTGACATCCGACCGCCGTCTCGGTGACATCTCGACAATGGCGAGATGTTAACTACCTCGCCTGGTATGTAGGAGGTCGTGTGTTCGATCCCGACCCGGACGGCGCCTGTTGTATATTTGGAATTTGCACGTTTTCTCCCTGTGCTCGCATGGATTTGTCTCCGGGTCCTCCCGTTTTCCCTCCATTTAGAATCAACATGCAATTGGAGCACTCTATTTGCCTATTATACATTTCCATATGTTAAGGCACTTCATTGAGCTATAATTTGTGATAGCCAGGTCGCTTCTGGTAAACGACTAAATATTTAACAGAGCACATAGGGGGCGCTCCCGCAAATACTGAGTGCGTTTCATCCAGGCAGCCCGAATCACGTCCCTGCTGTGTCTTCCTAGGAGCACGTCACGCGTGCTTGCAAGTTTCCGAATACCCCTCTCCTTCCCACGTTCACGGACGTGCATGCCCCCCGTTAAAATAATTTACAACGTGGTCACCACTGCACTTGGCCTCGCAGTAACTTCATTTGGTGAGCTTTTGTGATTTGTGAGTACAGGGGAACAGTAAAACCCGGGCTAGCCACAGCCCAACTATCAGGATTGCTGCACTTAGCCCAGAACAAGGCCAGCAAATTGATGAACAAAAGTGATCCCAATTGAATGGGGAATTGCAAGAGCTGCAAGATAGGTTCGGCACGTGTGAAAGAGCATCATGGACAGTCCCTCTGTGTACGCATTCAGGAGCATGATCGGAAAGAAATCAAGAGGTCCTCATTGGCAGTCCTTCGATGATCTTCCAGACCTCTTCCGTGCGCACGGGTGGATACGTCCGTAGCGTCGGTGCTGTTTGAGCATAGGGTAAGGCGCTGATAGTTGGCGAGCCAGTCGCAGTCAAGGAAGCTGCCAGACGAAGGCCTCCCCGAGCCGTAGCCACATCCCACGCTCCTGCCACGTTGTAATCCACCACCGCGCACCGCAAGAGCGGCGGTGCGCGGCAACTCCAATATTGATTTTAATATTCTGTCGCTGGTATTAAAGGCCTCAATTGGACTTGCTCTTCCCTACATTCATGACCTCCTTCAGCCACGAATATTCATTCCATCAAAATCATTAAGATGCTCAGATTGTGCATTGCTCACTGTCACCACGACCTAGGCTTCACAACTGGGGGTGACGGCGTCTTGGCAATTGCGGCAGCTGAACTCTGGAACCCGTTGACCTTCAAGGTCAGCGACTTCCAAGACACTTACAACATCTTCAAATCTCGACTAAAACATGTCTGTTTAAAATGACTTTCTCTCTCTTTAGTTATTTTTAAACGTCTCCCTCACTTATTTTTTCCTTGGTTGATGTTAAACTATTATCCGCCTTTTCATGCGTAGCACCCTGAGAATGAATGTTTAAGGGCGCTTTATAAATTAAAATTATTTTAATTATTATTGGCATTTTTCGAGCCACGGGGATGCAATGTGTCCTTCGAACGAGGACTCACCACAGTCGGATCCTGGGCCTGTGTATTTCATGAACAGGGATGTCAGCAGCAGCTCATCCTGCCTCAGTCTTGGCACTCTAGGAATAAACAACTCCACGCCTAAATATCTCTTTTAATTACAGCCCTTAAAGCCATCTCATTTCAAGGTTGCTGGAGTTTATTTATCCGGGAGAAAAGATCCTGACTATGAACGTGTTACATCATTGTTTTCTCAGAGCCGTTGTTCCCGATAGAAGTGTATCATGCAATAATAATAATAATGTCACGTTGCCAAAGCATGATCATTGTTTAATCATTCAAAGAGCTGCTGCATGTCCATTTAAGGCAGTGTGTCTTGATTGTATTTATCGTAATGGATAATTTCGTGTGCAAGCGATTTCAATATCGAATTCTTCAACGTGATTCACCAAAGCAATTGAATAAAGGCCCGGACAAAGGTAGTCGAAATAAATTACATGCTTGACAATCGAGACAATAATAATCATTACAGCACATTGCTTAGACTCAAAGACAATGATAATTGCTTAGAATAATGCTTGAATTCAAATCTGAATACAAGGTTACGCGGTCAAAGACAATTACTTTTAAATTACGTCAGCGAAGTGGGCAAGCCCAAGTGGAAAAAGTGTGAAATATAAAAATCAAGAGATCACAACCGGTATGTAAATGGAAGTTTATGTCTATGATCGATTTTAATAATTGTGGCAGAGTCATGATTATGGCGGTGATGCAGTCAGAGTAATCGACTCATGATTGTAAAGTAGAGGATTTAATTTTCAGAGAGATACATAGCCAATCATCCCTTTGGCGTAGGTAAAATAGGCAGCAGTTTCTGGAAAGTAATTTGTAAAGATGCTATGGATAGCCTAGAAAATGGTTCAGATCCACCAATATTACATTGTTTAAAAAGAGAAACCTCTGTAAAGTTGGCATTTTAATTCAAGGACATTTGCCGAAATAGCGTAACGTACAAAACCCAAAACACTCGGGTACATGCTCACTGTGTGATTGCCGCTTATTGTTGAATAAACTAACAATTTTCTCTTCAAACCCTTCATCAGGTGATCAGCAAACAATGGGGGCTTTCTTCCACCTGCCTACTCAGTCCTGTATGACGCTATCAAATGAATATTCTCATAAAATATAGCAAATAAAAAAAGGTAGACCTTGAACAAAATAAGACACCGCTGAACGTGTAAGTCTCCCTGCTGAACCCCGGGATTAGACTTGGATTTACGTGCCCCGGTTGACTTCATGCACAGTGTACAGGTTACGCAAACCGTCGCCACCAAAGGCTGGAGAGAAACCCTTCGTTTGGAACCAAGGCAACGTAGGGATGAGGCTCCTTCGTTCGTTCGGTTCTCAATCCGCTTGTCCTGTTGAGAGTCGTGGCAGCAGCGTGTTGATTAGTGGCGGTCCAGACCTCCCTCTCCCTGGCGACAGATTCCAACACTACTACTACTAAACTACTATACACTGCTACACTACTATACACTATTATAATCTTGATTTGAAGCTTTCGTGACTGCAGGAATCCATACTCTTTGGTTATCCTTGTTGTAACAGCTCTCTGGCTGGTTCAGCAGTTTCACTGCTGGATTATTATTTTTTTCCACCTGAGGACGACCGCTTGTGTTGCGATCGAAACGTAGTGATTTATTTTATTTTATACCTACGTGACTTTACCGAAATAACCAAAGAGTATACACTACTATACACTATACACTACACTACTATAGACTACAACACTACTATACACTACTACACTACTTTACACTACTACACTGCACTATACACTACTATACACTACACACTACTACACTATACATGACTATACACTACTGCAATGTACACTACACTACTATACACTACACTACTATATACTATACACTATTACACTGCTATACACTACTACACTATACACTACTATACACTATACTATACACTACTACACTATACATGACTATACACTACTGCACGATACACTACTATACACTATACTGTACACTACTACACTATACATGACTATACACTACTACACTATACACTATACTATACACTACTATACTATACACTACACTATACACTACTATACACTACACTATACACCACTATATACTACTACACTATACACTACACTATACACTACACTATACACTACTATACACTACTACACTATACACTACACTATACACTACACTATACACTACACTACACATGACTAGACACTACTATACACTACACTATACACTACTACACTACACATGACGATACACTACACTATACACTACTACACTATACACTACTATACACTACACTACACATGACTATACACTACTATACACTACTACACTATACACTACACTATACACTACTACACTACACATGACTATACACTACACTACACACTACACTACTACACTATACACTACACGACTATACACAGACTCCAGCTCTTCCTGGGGAGCCCCTTGGCGTTCCCAGGCCAGCCGAGCGACGCCGTCCCACCAGCAGCGTGGTCCTGGGCCGGCCCTGGGGTCTTCGCCTAGTGGGACGTGCTGCCCGGTAGAGTTCCAGGGGGAAGGGAGGGGTGTGTAGAGTAGAGCTGAAGTGATTGAGATATTTTCAAAGGAATCTCTGGGGGAACGACTGGGCAGGTGAAACATCATCAAGTTATATCGCACGGTGAGGGCCCACTGACTCGACTGCTCTTCGCACGCTGTGATGGCCTGGACAGGTCTCCAGCACACACTCATCCCACAACGGCAAATTCAGCAGCTTGCCATCACTGCTGAGCTCTCCGTTTATTCAAGTGCGCTGCTGATTAGGGGCCGTCCATAAATGACGTCACGCGATTTTGGACGATTTTTGACCCCTCGTCACACGGCGTCACAAAAAGTCAGACCTCCTCTCAAATATGACGTCACAAAGCTTTGCCCCCCCCCCCCCCAAAATAAAACATGCTTCAAATCGCTTTAAACTATTGTCATTGTAGTGTGTATTTAATGTGGCGCTGCACTCTGTTGTTGTAGGAGAAAACATTTATTAAAAAGTATATTTAATTAAGTAGAACGTGTTGTCTATATTTATTTAAAGTGGAGCATTTTATGTGACGTCACATTTCTCAAACCCGCCCCCCTTCGTCACACATCGTCACAAATGTTTGATCCCCCCCCAGGTGCGTGACGTCATTTATGGACGTCCCCTCATCAGTTATATTGCTCCACTATTTAAAGGCCTTGAAAATCCTACTACAACACTATATGGCAAGACGTCACGTTCGGAGGCATGGACGGGTGGGCGGTTAGGTCCACAGGACGTGTGGGTTGTTAGTAGTTGGGAGAAAAGACTGATGGCCTTTAATCTAAGTTTTTGTGGTTGTTGTTGTTGTTGTTTGACTTGCATCCCACTGGGATTTTTTGCACACAGCGTTGGTGTACGGTGCTTTTTTCAGGAATATTTTTGCTGTTTTTTTCCCATGGATTTTCTGTTTGCACAGTCACAAAGTCACTTTAAGATGTTTTTCTTGTTCGTGTTTTTTGTTTTTTTTGTTTGTTGTGGTTGCACCCGATTCAAGAGCCGAATGGCTCACAGGGCTATACCAAAATAAACTGAACTGAACCTCTGTTTCCACTGTGCAGCTGTTTAGGAGGTCATGCCCTTGGTGACATCATCGGCATCAGCCGTGTCACGATGGGTGTGGTTTGTAGGGGGTTTTCCACCTTCGTGAGGCAGGATATTGGGGTGACCGCCATTTTTAATGAGGCCCGTGTTATTGACTGCAAAAAGAGTCGATTTCCACTTTTAGTATATCCACGTATAGTATTCCTCTTCATGGCTTTCAGTGTCATTCCAAGCATGCACCTTTTCATTTGCCACAGTAGTTCTGGATCTAATGATGAACTTATTTAATTATGCCACAGCGACGGGTACGTTACCAAAACGTTGTGTATCTCTGAAATTAAATTGTAGGCTATTTAATACAGACAACAACAAAAACACATTTACAAGCATGAAATTAACCCAAAGAATCAATGAGAACAGCAATGTCGTTTCTGCATAACGTGCTTCCATGCACTCTGATTGTCACACAAGCTGCACCAGGTTGCTACCAAATTGTGTTTTTGTCTGCAAAGACCCATAGGGTTTATTTATCTTAAGTAAGCCTCTCAAAGTGTTTAGTTAATCTCAAGATCTACAGTCAATGGTAACATTTCGAACAAGTTCAACAACACAGCTGATTGAAACCCAAGACCTCAGGCCAATTACAACACATTTTAATGAGTGTCGTTGGGTCATATAATGCCCACTTTGGCTTATATGACTCTAAACTAACACTTGTGCGCGTCATAGTGTAAAATCACTGCAAATGCTGATGGTATCTGATTTGACATTAAATACAATTGGTTTCCCTAAATCGTTATGCTTTTCTTTATGAGTGCTCAGCTGAATTGAAGACGGTGTGTAGAGGGATTTAATTATTGAATTCCGTACAAAATTGCATCGGTCCTCTTTTGAGCCCAAATAAATGGATAATCAACTTCGCAAATTGACTTCCTGATTATGACAGCCGTTCCTGAACTGAGCATCATCATGCATTGTTAATATTGTGATCCACATCTGCACGGTGGCTCTAGAGGGGCCAACATTTTTTTTCGAAACCGAGACCCAACACACCGATAACAGAAACATCTCAAAGCGCATCATGGTCAGGATCAACAACGTACAATACAAGGGGTGTCTCACTGAAGCCAATAGTACCACAGGTTTGGCATTCAAAGGCAAGTCTGGAAATAAAAATCGGTTTTCAAACATGATTTAATTTATACTCTTTGGTTCTTTCGGTAAAGTCACGTAGGGAGATTATTTTTTTAGTCCAACAGTGGAACCGCTTGGTTCAGCAGTTCCACTGCTGAATTATAATTTTTTTCCGCCTGAGGACGACCGCTTGTGTTGCGATCGAAACGTAGTGATCTATATCTATTATTATTTTTTACGTGGCTTTACCGAAAGAACCAAAGAGTATGGATTCTTTGCTGTCACGAAAGCTTCAAATCTAGAAATGATTGAATTTGTAAGTAAAGTTGCACATCATGCCTGTATATGTGAACAGGAATAACAGAAACGGTAACGGGTGAATGTTGAAGACGAGAGGAACACATACCCGAACATTGCAGCACCCCAGATAAGAGTGTCCAGCACTCTGACACCGCTTTGTTCCAGTGGTGAGGAATGTGCCTCATAGCAAGAAGGGCCTGGGTTCGATTCTTGACTGAGGCACTTTGCTGTGTGGAGTGTGTGTGTGTGTGTTCTCCCCCTGTTCAATATGGGTTTCCGTCCAGGCTCTCCGATTTCCTCGCATAGCTAAAAACAGCATTCAGTGTAAACTAGCATTGGCCAACAATTCCAATGCTGAGTGAGGAATTACTTGATAATTACTTAATTGGGATTACAGATTGCAGCATCGCCATCCCCTGTTGCCAACACTTGGCACAGGATCCTGCTGTAAGAGTCTTGAACCTCAGTGAGGCTTTCAATTAACAAAGCTACAGCATCAAAAAGATGACTATCCACGTGAAACGCTGCATTTTCAAACACAATCATATCTCAATTAACAGACTCACTTTCACTCTCACACAGTACCAGTGGCAGGGAATTATATAAAACGTACACTTAAAATGTAATTGGTGAAAATTTTGACTTAAAACTTTCGTAGACTTGCAGGAATCCATATTCCATGGTTTTTTCGGTAAAGTCACGTAGATAGAAAAAAAATAGTAACAATACAATAATAAAAATAAAGTTAATAAAAATATCACGACGTTTCGATCGCAACACAAAGCGGTCGTCAGCAGGAACAGGCCCGCTTGTCTTGCCATCGAAACGTCGTGATATTTTTTATTCACTTTATTTTTCTTATTTTATTGTTATTATTTTTTTCTAACCTACGTGCCTTTACCGAAAGAACCATAAAAAATGTAATTGGTGTGTCAAGCGCATAGAGGAGAAGATCCACCTTCAGGCTGTCCAGGCACATATCCTCACACTGCCATCAGCGTACACATTAAACTAAACACCGCATACAGCCATACATTGCGCCAGGGCGTGTAATTATTATAATAATTTCAACAACAACAAAAACAAAAAAAGTTACATTCTCCTCTGGAGCACCACGTTCCGCCGCTGAATTTTTCCATTTATAATAAAGTGCAAACCTCAGCTGCGATTAACTCGGGAAGACACTGGCGGGCAAGGCATTTTGACATTTGGCCGTCTTCAAACTGAGCGGTCTTAAACTAAACAAGCAAAACATACTTACATTAAAAAAGAGACACATTTTCCCGAATTGATCCAAGAAAAATGATAGTTATCTTTGTTGGCCACTGCTACGTGAGCATCACAACGCAATCGCTAATTAAGAGTTTTAACGAGAGAGGCCAACAGATGCGCTATCCATTTTTCAAAGCCCGAAAGATTTGCATTGAATAAAACGCTATCTGTTCAATTAACGAAACGTGTAAAACGTTAAACAGTGAAACTAAGCTACAAAAAAAAAAAGATGCCGTATGAGGCTCATTTTCCAGTGTTATCAGTTACACAATGCAGCAGCACAGCCCTGAGTGAGCCCCTGTGCATTGTGGTGCCGGGTAGGCGTGCAGTGGTGCAGCGAGAGAGCGTGCACTGATTAATGAACCCACCGCTGGCATGCAATGCCTGCTGCGAAACCTAATAATTATTACAAGTAACGGCAATAAGCAGTCGTAATGCCATGACATATGTCTGCCTTAATTGTTGGTGTAATAATAATAATAATAATTCGGTGCGTTTGGTATTCACGACATTCATGCAGCTCACGGCTATCACGAAGGTGCTGTGCTTCAAACATTCTGCGGTTTCCGTAACTGGAGATTTGTTTTTTGGGTTAGTTCGCGCACATATGAACGTGTCGTTCAACCCGCCACCATCCGACACAGCCAATTAGTAAGGGTTGTCACGTCAACACAACATGCCAATTCCTTACTTGTACAGCGCACCGCTGTGTTGGACAGTTAACCAACGGTCTGCAGTAGTTGTTTCAGTCAGGAGGCATTGTTTCTACGTGCGCAATCCAAACGGGGTAATTTGCAGATACATTTTTAAAACTTGGCAACACTGGAGCATGATCGCCGATGGTACAATGGCCTCCGCTGTTCTGAGGCACCAGCCAGCAATGACCAGGGCGGCCTGCCGGATTCCAACCTTGAACCTCAGCAACACGCCCGCCCCGCGCCCGGGCATGTCACGAGATCATTTGCTTGTAGGGATATAATGGTCAGCCTTGCACACACGACACAAACGTCCGTCGTTTGACTTTTGACGTTCGTGCACGCAGCAAGATCGGCACCCTACTGTGAAAACACTTGGGCAGGAACCCTCCACGCACAGTCCCCATCCCAGCAAGAGCTACAATGTCCGACCAAGGCAGAGCACGCTTTGCACACGCACACACACACATAGGGGTCGTCCATAAATGACGTCACGCACCTAGAGGGGGGGGGGTCAGACATTTGTGACGATGTGTGACGAGGGGGTGGGGGTTTGAGAAATGTGAAGTCACGTAAAAATGCGCAACTTTAAATACATATAGAATTGTTAGAACAACACTCCTACAACATCAGAGTGCAGCGCCACATTAAATACGCACTACAATGACAATAGTTTAAAGCGATTTGAAGCATGTTTTATTTTCAAAATGCAAGTATGGTTTTGGGGGGGGGGGGGACAGAGCTTTGTGACGTCATATTTGAGGGGGGGGGTCTGACTTTTTGTGACGCCGCGTGACGAGGGGAGGGAGGGGGGGGAAGTCAAAAATCGTCCAAACTCGCGTGACGTCATTTATGGACGGCCCCATATCCCTCGCGAGCAGAGCACCGCTCGTCCGACGAAGTGCCGTGCCGCCCGTTGAAGCGGGTCGAGCTTGCAGCACGCGGGCGGGAGATGCGTTGTCGCGAAGCGGTAAAACCATTTGGACATTTACGACGTGAAACGAGGCCCTTGCTCGCGGCACTCTTTATTTGCCTTGCTGAGGGATGGCGCTTCCAGGAAGATTCCCCTTCAGGCCGGGAGAGCGTTCTCGCTCTCCTGAAGGCCATCACGGGGCGCGGGATTCCGCTGACACAGCAGCAACCCGTCGTGGCGAAGTGCCCCCTTCCCTCGGCCTCGCACCGCAGACGACTGACCGCCCGCACGCGGCTCAGCGACATAACGGCATCGTCGGCGTGGCACGCCGAGCGTTGAGCGGCACGCCAGACACACACACACACACACCTTGCTCTCAAATTGTCTCATGCTCGGCCACAGGGGTGTGAAATTGCCACCGCCGGATCAGAAATTGTTCGCCAAATGGAGCTCAACACCGCCCAGCGCTCGCTTGCGTGGTGGCTAAGAATTCCACGGAGCAAGAGAAACTCACACACGCTGGCGGTTTTAAATATATTTCAGGACGTATTAACGTGTTGGCAATGTTGCTCTGTCATACTATGACAGACACATAATAATAATAATAATAATGATGAGTAATTATTTTGATTTAAAGCTTTCGTGACTACAGGGATTCATATTCTTGGTTCTTTCGGTAAAGTCACGTAGAAGGGAAACAATAAAATAATAAAAATATAAAACAATAAAATTATCACGTCGTTTCGACTGCAACACAAGCAATCATCAGATGTAAAAACCACAGCAAGAAAATTTGAAAAAAGTGGCGTTTTTTTTTACGTTAGCACCACGGAGAGCGATTTGGCAGTTATTCAGATGGACGAGTCCATCTATGTTCGGAAAAGAGGAGGGGGAGACGAAAATAATGGATGTGGTCTGAAAGCCACCGTAAGCGTGAACAATCAATTAAGACCCGAAATGGTTTATCAAATCCTTACAATGATTGCTAAGCCAGAATCCATCTTCTCGGTTGAAATTGTCTCTGTGTTTGTATATGTGGATAGCCTCATGAACGAATCTCTCATGGTAGCCAGATGGCTTGCAGAGAACCTCTGTCTTGGAGAAGTCAATGTCATGTGAGCCTACTGATTTATACAGTCATCTGCCACGGCCGAGGTGTTGGTCCTACCGTGTTTTAGGTCTAATTTGTGTTCACGGATGCGGTCCGAGACATGTGGTTTGGTTTCTCCAATGTAACTACTACCACAGAGGCAACTTAGTTTGTAGACGCCAGGGTACTGTATGTCCGGAATCACATCTTTTACAGACGGAACCAGATCACGGATTTTATGTAATGTGTTGAATCGGACCTGGATCTTGTGTTTATTCAAGATTTCACAATCTTAAACACAATCCGCAAAGCTATCACTCCAACCATGAAGAAGGACGCTCTTGATGAGCCATTCAAAACCATCACTTTACCCTACATTGCGGGGATCACAAAAAGATCTCCAAAATCTTGAATAAACACAAGATCCAGATCCGATTCAACACATTACATCAAATCCGTGAAATGATTCCGTCTGTAAAAGATGTGATTCCGCACATACATTACCCTGGCGTCTACAAACTAAGTTGCCTCTGTGGTAGTAGTTACATTGGAGAAACCAAACCACATGTCCCGGGCCGCATCCGTGAACACAAAGCAGACCTAAAACATGGTAGGACCAACACCTCGGCTGTGGCAGATCACTGTTATGATTCAGTAGGCTCACATGACATTGACTTCTCCAAGACAGAGGTTATCTGCAAGCCATCTGGCTACCATGAGAGATTCGTTCATGAGGCTATCCACATATACAAACACAGAGACAATTTCAACCGAGAAGATGGATTCTGGCTTAGCAATCATTGTAAGGATTTGATAAACCATTTCGGGTCTTAATTGATTGTTCACGCTTACGGTGGCTTTCAGACCACATCCATTATTTTCGTCTCCCCCTCCTCTTTTCTGATCATAGATGGACTCGTCCATCTGAATAACTGCCAAATCGCTCTCCGTGGTGCTAACGTAAAAAAAAACCGCCACTTTTTTCAAAATTTCTTGCTGTGGTTTTCACACCTGATGATTGCTTGTGTTGCAGTCGAAACGACGTGATAATTTTATTGTTTTATATTTTTATTATTTTATTGTTTCCCTTCTACGTGACTTTACCGAAAGAACCAAGAATATGAGTAATTATTTGTTTTTTATATAGTGCACCTTAGTGCTAGGATTTATCCGAGCAGTTTACAAGCGGCGAGCAAGTGCCCCCCCCCCACCCCCAATGATCCGATCGAAATCCCTAATTTCGATCGGATCATTGGGGTTTATTAGTAATAAATCGGCATTTTGCGACCCCCACTGCCACTGTGTAGCATATTATTACGTGCCAGGGACTCGATGAGATGATAGGACAATAGTCTGAGTCCATAATTGGCAATAAGTAACGGCAAAGCGGTTATAAGTGACTCAGAATTGTGCGCAGTTCGGTATACAGTCCACGACTTCCCTGAAGGCATTCACCTTCAGCGAGCGCGATGGCGATCACACAACGCGGTTCGAATTCGACCCTCGATCGATGGCTGCGCCATCGCCGCACAAGCGTCGAATAAAAAGCAAGGGACAAGTCCTTACTTACTAACAAGTCCTTACTTACTAACAACTCCTTACTAACAACTCCATACTAACAACTCCTTACTAACAACTCCTTACTCACTAACAACTCCTTACTCACTATCAAGTCCTTACTAACAACTCTTTACTTACTAACAACTCCTTACTTACTAACAACTCCTTACTAACAACTCCTTACTTACTAACAACTCCTAACTCACTAACAACTCCTTACTTACTAACAACTCCTTACTCACTAACAACTCCTTACTAACAACTCCTTACTCACTAACAACTCCTTACTCACTAACAACTCCTTACTAACAACTACTTACTAACTAACAACTCCTTACTTACTAACAACTACTTACTCACTAACAACTCCTAACTCACTAACAACTCCTTACTCACTAACAACTACTTACTTACTAACAACTCCTAACTCACTAACAACTCCTTACTCACTAACAACTACTTACTTACTAACAACTCCTAACTCACTAACAACTCCTTACTCACTAACAACTACTTACTTACTAACAACTCCTAACTCACTAACAACTCCTAACTCACTAACAACTACTTACTTACTAACAACTCCTTACTTACTAACAACTCCTAACTCACTAACAACTACTTACTTACTAACAACTCCTTACTTACTAACAACTCCTTACTTACTAACAACTCCTTACTCACTAACAACTCCTTACTTACTAACAACTACTTACTTACCAACAACTCCTTACTTACTAACTCCTTACTTACTAACAACTCCTTACTTACTAACAACTCCTTACTTACTAATAACTCCTTACTAACAACTCCTCTATCATTTTTTATTGCTGGAGGGGTTGTCCCCCCCCCCCCCACCTGAAAATCCTGGTTCCGCCATTGGGCAACACCTCGTCTTCATCATGGGAAAAGGGGTCTCTCCCGGTGGCAGATTTCCCTGTGCGTCGCGAAGTGACCCGGTACCTGCCCTGCAAGCCAGCAACAGGTTACCAGTATTGGGGTGGCGGGTGATGTTGCCGTCGTTTGCAGGTCGTTTTTACTGGGCACATTAGGGCCATGACGGTGTCACACAATGGCCCCCGCTTTCCTGATGACATCAGGGGATCAGACGCTGCACAGTCTACACTTTAACAGCAAATACACTTGCAATAATAACCAGGGTGGCCTACCGGGTTAGAAGCGTTTATCTCTGCAACAAGCGGCGAACCTACTACGACCTGGGTCAGCCAACATTTTAACCCTTTTATGCATCACGTCTGCTGCGGTGGACTGCTGTGATATTTACGACTGCTATGAAATCATACGGCACATGTTCAAAGCATACGAGAACATGTCTTTGACACCGAAAATCACTGTAACCCCCCCTACCCCACACACACAAAATATTATATGTACAGTATATATTTTTGGTTCTTTCGGTATTTTTTATTATTTTATTGTTTCCCTTCTACGTGACTTTACCGAAAGAACCAAGAATATGAATCCCTGCAGTCACGAAAGCTTTAAATAAAAATGTACAGTATATATTATATTAAAAATAGATTTTAATAATTAATGATTGGGAGGGTTAATTTAAGAATTCCAAACGTTACCAACTCACTGCTGTGCTTCGACCTTTTTGCACCAGAACATATGCGTTTTCTCATCAGCGTGCAGGAGACCGCATTCTCTCTGCAAAGACACGAGGGCAGCTTCTTTCTCACGCAACGCATCTCAAGTTAACCCACGCTTAGGCAGGATATGTGCACGAGGGCTGAGGCGATGAACACATCATGGACAATGGCAGAATGCCTCGGTGCCTCAAATTTAGTTTCAGGAGACCCTGGATTTTGTTACCCTATCTTTGTGAAGTATGGATGTTCTCGGTATGGATTTCCTCCAGGTCGCACGATGTCCTCCCATAGCCAAAATATATATATAATGTAAGTGGTATAGGCCAAATATCTCAATGTTGAAAAATTACCTGCAAATTACTTAATTAGGATGACACAGCAGCAGAAGCAATGTCGCCCCGACTGTGAAAACTCGGCAGGAGCCTGCTAAAATTAATCTTAAGACTCAATGAAGCTATCCTGGCTTAACAATCGGGAAAAAAAATATCAATCCGAATGTATGTGTCGAACTTATTTAGCATCGTACGTAGCCAACCGTGGTAATCGGAGGTGCGGGGGAAGGTCAACAAACTAAACACATAAGGCAGTTTCTGAAGAATTGAGTCGAGATTTGAGTTTTTCAATCGAGAATAATGTACCTAATAATCATATTATGCCTGGCTTGCGCTGTGGTGTGAAACCAAATGTGCCGTGAAACCCAACATACGCCGCATGCAGTGTAGTGGCGTGCACCGGCATTGTGCCGTGTGGCCAGGGCCGGATAATGACATTTCTGGGGCCCTAAGCCATGTCAAGATTAGAGTTCATACATCGAGGAATCAGGAATGCCTATATATTATTGTCATATCGGAATGAAAACAACAATTTTTAAGAGTATTTCCCCCCCCCCCCGCATCCCCTTAATTTTTGAACCGATTAGGTAAAAGTTGTAACTTCTTCTTTCGTATTTAGAGGCCCCCTCGTAATGTGAGACCCTTAGCTGCAGCTTATTTAGCTTAGGCTTAATGTCTGGCCCTGCGTGAGACTCCAAACCTGCTGGGATGTGAGGTGGCTGGTGCATGGGCAGTGCGGCAAGGATGTCTCGTACCCGTCTGTGTCGTCGACGTTTAAGTGCTACCCTCCGGGTCATCGTCCCGAGGTTATCATCTCGAGGTTATCTCGAGGTCCTCCCAATTTCCTCGCACGTGCGGAGCACTCTTCCGGAGGGAATTGGCCAAACGTGCAGAATTGCAGCGGTCCCGAGACCCGTCGAGGCCCCTCTTTCATAGGACCGGTCGCAGTGTCATTGTAGTGCATGAGGAGAAACGCATTTTGTATCCCCCAGAGGCCCAGCGAGATGCCGCGAATGCATTTCACGGCGCAATGTAATTATCTGCGTCGCACAACAACAATTCGGCACGTGTGTATGTGTGTGTGGGATGCGTCACCTTTTACCAGGCAGACAGATTAAGGAGATGGTTGTATTGGTTTTTTTTGTAATGGATGGCAAACGCAATACCAGAGAAGAAATGGGATGAAAAAAAATAAAGTTCACATTTTTTTGCCCGAAAATCTTTATCAGGACAACGTGACATTCATGATGTGTTTGCGAGGACGTCACATTTTGTGACATTTATACATGCAGCACAAATTACAGTTCGCAAAACAATTCACGTTTCAAGATGCCATCAACAAAAACAACCACTGCTGCTTAAAAATAATACATTGTGAACACATAACATTTAAAATGTTTGATTAAAACTGATCAACTACGGTGATAACAAAAAATACCGAACAAAAAAATAACGGGCATGTTTATATTCCTTACATTTTAAATGATAATTGGTTTAAAAAAAATACCATATTTAGTTTCCATTTTTTCAGTTTTGTTCAATTATACTTGTTCACGGTTTATTACGAGTCGCGTTATTTTCTACAACGCGTTGTGAAGGCCCTGTGAATGGCACCGTTTAAAATAAGTTTTCTTAGCTCGTTAGTTAAAATCCACATTTCACACCGCACGCACATGAAGCAGTTTGAAGCAATTCCAATTGTCATTTTATATTTAACTGTACAACAGAAACCAGTGTGAATATGAAAATAAATAATCATTTTTTGAATCTGAAGAGAATGTCTTTCAGCCCCGCATTTACGTGGGCAGCGAATTGCGCTGTTAAACCTGACGAACCGAGTTATTTTCCAGACTACAGCTAACATCAGTGGCGAGCAATACCGCGTCTTAATCGGATCCTGAACTCTGCCTCCACTAACCCTAATTCAACAGCATGGTAAAGTATGGTAAGAAAAAAACCAATTCCAACCAATTTAATATGTGGAGGTCTTCATCCAACAGCGGATTGACAAAGAGCTATAATTAATATACATTTTAATAGAATATATGCAGTTCTGTGTGTATATAAGATATCCTGTATAGCCTGAGACTGTTGGGGGGAGGGAGTGCTGTTAGCGAGTGGCACATATGAAGGTCGGCACGGACATACGAGGAGGTGAGTGGCCAGCACCACGCTCGACCGCCTTTGTCTTCCCAGTAGCGATGTTTAACACAACGCACGAGGTACTCAACTTGGGGGAGGCCCAGGAATAGTTCAGATATTCGTCACTGGCGTTGGCCGTGAGCGAGAATCGAACTCGGGTCGCCGGGTTCGTAGTGCTGCACACTAAGCGTCACACTACTGCTCAATGTGCTTATACGGGGGATCTTTGCTGTCTTTCTTCTACATACACACACGTGTAACATACATGTGTGACATTTCCTTTATTTCATCTGTTAGAATCGTACCCAACGTCCTTCATTTCGGCCACTGTTGGGTATAATTTCCGCAGGGCTTTTCACACAAACCACAAAGCAGAGTCAGTGGCTGATTGATAGGAGGGCACTGTTTGTATTGATTACCATTCCATTCGAGCATTGCCAAGCCAACAAGGGCACTGATCACCGATCTTTCAGCCACGGCACCACTGCCCTTCTAACGATGCATTGTTCAGCTTGCATTCCAAATCTCAACGGGCAGCCGTGATACTTTCGGTTTACCATTGAGATTACAAAGTACGGATGCTTTATAATGCCACTTGCTTTGCTCACATGAATCTGCTCTGAAAAAAAATGAATTCCGAAATCAAAGGATGCCATTTCGAGAAGGCATAAGTCTGTGAGTGGAAATTATATCTATGATGCTGCACAAAGAACACGTCTTAGTGCAGCAAGCCACGTCTTGCAAGGCAAATTATGTAAAAAAAAAGCTATTTTATCCAACGAGCAAACAAAAAGCATGCATATTCAGGGCTTATGTAATGCTTAGCAACATGCATCTGTCACTCAGAGTAAATTACTTCTGATGAAAGAAAAGGTGCCCCAAGCGGTTCAACGACACGACGCCCCACACAATGGTCATCAACGGTGTGGCCAGCAAGGGCAAATTCCTTTTTCTTAGCGCTGGTTTTTGTTTTGCTAATTCTTTGGGCGACCTTTTGATCAATTCGACGGACATCGGAGGCTCATGCACGAACGCTTTGCGGCCGTCGTCCGTCGCTCGCCGTTGAAGATCGGCAGCGTGGGTGCGTACGCCTGCTCTCTGAGCATCCCCGGGGATTTCCTTCCAACAGACGGTCCTTCGGTTTTCCCTCGCACGCGACGCGGCTCCTTCTTCATTAACAGCCGGCAAACGAACAAAATAAATCGCCCGTCTCTCCGTTGCTCCGGAAAGGCGGGACGGGACAGGAGGGGGAGGCTTCGCGCTGCCTGGCGATGTCGGCGATAAAGAGGACCGTGCCTTCACACCACGAGCTGCAACTCCTGCACCGGCGGGAGGGAGCAGCGGCGGCGGCAGGACCCAAGAGCACTCGGGCAGTTCACTCTCGTGCTTTGTGAAAAGGATTTGGGGTGGGTGGGTGGGTGGGGGGGGGTTCGTCTCCGTTTCTTCATTCGGATTCAACGTTATGCGCGCGTGCCTTACCTCGTGACCCGTCGACTCGCGAAAGCCGGGCAGAAACAATGTAATTCGAGTGTGTTCACCTCGGGAAAGTCGTTTTAGCGTCGGCTTTCAAAGAACCCACGATTTATTTATCGGAAAAAATAATCTCGCAGAACGACTTTCAGTAATATTTAATTGGAAACGTCCAATCAGTATAGAACGTACTGTACATTGTGGCAGAACACTCATTACGACCATAAGAAATAAACTAAAAACCCTGGGCAGTAACAAAAATGTCCGATTAGCAGAGTCGGCTACGTACGGTGCGAAAGATGTTCATAATTACATTCGTACGTTTCAATCACGACCAATAACCGCTCACCAACAAAACCGACCGTGGTGCCATCCCTGTGAGGCGTGGTCCGGCAGTTGCGCAACATCTTGGTCAAGAAGTGGCTGGGCCCTTTGCGCCCTGAAGTGATGAGTTGTGAAGTACCACTTTGTGCCTTGCGAGGCGACAAAAACAATAGACAACCAGCAGCGATCATTCATCAAATGAATAACTGGAAGAAGTGTGAGAGGAGAGAGAGAGAAGAGACGGCCGCTTCCGAGCTAATTGATCCACTGGAATGAAATCACGTGCAAACGCGTTTAATTTATCCATCGTACAACGACGCGTCTCTTCACTGAAGGTCGTGACTGAACTCTGAACTCGTGAAATAACCAAGACGCACAAAGCCGTTCACCCCGAGTCGAGGCTTGCATTTAGCTGAAGTGACAGGCGGTAGAATTGCGACATGCGGTTCAGTTGCTTCCACTCGTCTTGAGTTAAGCGGAGATGGGGCTGGGTTGGGGTTGCCTCCGAATAGGAGCAAAACAAAGCAATAGAACCCAGGGCACATCATGGGAAGACGGATCCCTCACAGTGCAAGTAGACGAGAGGACTGTACTTTCAAGCATTGTTTTGAGCGGTGTATTTTTACGCTACTGACAACAATTGAACGTGTCAGAACTTACATTATGAGACCTCCTTTGCCAGTAACAAGATTTAGTAATAGGTTTTTACCCTTTTATCTGGCACAAAAACTGACACCTTATACAAGGGATCATATTCTTAGCGCTTTCGGTAAAGTCACGTTGAAGGGAAACAATAAAATAATAAAATATATAAAAAACAATAAAAATTCGACCGTTTGTGTTATGGTCGAAACGTCGTGAGAATTTTTATTGTTTTATATATATATTATTATTTTATTGTTTCCCTTCAACGTGACTTTACCAAAAGAGCTAAGAATATGAATTACTGCAGTCACGAAAGCTTTAAATCACAAGGGATCATGTTTGCAATAACCACAACACAAGTACTCAAAATGCAAACAAAAAAGACAACTCTGATAATATGCACTGTCCTTGAATTTGATCCCTTGTATAAAGGTGTCAGTTTTTGTGCCAGATAAAAGGGTAAAAAGCTATTACTATATCTTGTTACTGGCAAAGGAGGTCTCATAATGTAAGTGCTTACCCGAGCTCTCAATACTCTGATAGTTCGCTGTTTTTGAGTTGTACGCCTTTTGGTGTCTTCTGGTCCAACACCAGTGGAGACTGGGCTCTAAGAAAAGCCGTCTCGGGTGTGGACCAATCAAATTCAAGGACAGTGCATATTATCAGAGTTGTCTTTTTTGTTTGCATTTTGACTACTTGTGTTGTGGTCATTGCAAACATGATCCCTTGTATAAAGGTGTCAGTTTTTGTGCCAGATAAAAGGGTAAAAACCTATTACTACTGTGTCAGAACTTTTCACGTCCCCGGGAAGGCTTACAGATTAACAACAACAAAAACAACAACGGCTGACGATCCTCAAGAAAACAGGACCAGGTGGCAACCCGAATCGTGCATCACGTGGCTGTACGGTGTGCAGGTTTGACAAGGCCCTACTACCTGGTGGACACCACTCGTCCACTGACCATCGGTTGCAGTCGCTGTTGCTCGTGGCCGACTCGCAGGTGTAGGGACACTTGAAAGCTCCCCCCCCCCCCCACTTAATCTATGTTATGTAACCGGGCACTGAAAGTGCAGCGACTGTAACGGAGCACATTCTGTCATAATGTACAAGCCTGGTGTCCGAACAGTAAGTGCGGAGTTAGCACAACTTTCCAAGGAGGAGCCTCACACACACACGAACAAAACGTTTTGATACACAGCTGATGATTTATTGCCTAAAAAGGAGACTTATGAATACGAAGATCAAAAGGTTATGATGATAAATAATATGTCCATAGCTTCATTATGCAAGATCGCACAAATGTTGCAGTCTAAACTTGACCTACCCGGCTCCACTATTACAGCATCTCACCACATACACGTTTGCCTTTTCCCCTAAATATTGATGCGAATTCCACAGTGCTACATGCAGGATGGGGGGGGGGGGCGGATATCGAAATAGGAACCTCGAGAGACCTCCGCCGTCTCCGGCGACAAAGGGGAAGAGCAGATCTCGGAGGTCACATATCTACCGTTCAGCAGCTGCGAGATCTTGCAGAGGGTAGAAAGTGTTGGTGAGGTGTCGGTTAGTGCCATCTTGGCAATGCCGTGTTGATCTCGATCTTGTGTTCAGATTGTGAAACATTTTGCATCGTAAGTTGGGGCACGAGTGCATGTGTAGCAGACGCGTTGCGGGTAGGCTGTCTGCGTCCGTAACTCGAGCTCGGGAGGTGGATGCACGTCTTTGTCCATTTCAAAAGCAATTTAATTGAATAATCGGAACATCGTGGCAGTGGCTTCATGAGAGATTCCACAACCCAATGAAAAGACAAAACAATGAAAATTCCCACGAGAAGTGGCCTGGAGAAGACAGCCCAGCGCTGGTGCATCATATGTCGGTATTCTCATTCCGTTCCATTAACTCACCTCCACGCATCCTCCTGCAAATTGCAAAAACCCGAGATGGATTGCTTCGCCCTTCCAAACTGGAGCCCCAGAGCCTCTGGCGCAGGTAAGGATAGCAAGGGATTAATGCAGACTGAGAGCCAGTTGCTAACAGTGACACACCAGGCAAGTAAGAGGCGTCTGTCTTCCTTCCTTGACTCTTCCACACGGCTCAGGGATAGCGGGAACAGCAGCAGCATGAGCAACGTTGACGGCAGAAGGATTTTAATGAGCACAGCTCCTCCACAGGGACACGTTGCACTCCTGATGGGATGTTATGCCACTCCAGAAGGAATCAGCCCCACGGCCAGTCCAGGCAGCAGCATCCCCGTGAGACGAACAGAAACGTACAAATGTGAGCTTCATCTCGGACGCGTGTGTGGTGACGATCATCGGTAACGCAGCATATTGGAGGCGCTGCTCGTCGGTGAGTCATGCAGGTTTCACCGAGTGCACGAAACACTCCACCTCTGATGGCACGTTCCGTATACGTCTAACCTATCTCCACAAACGTTTGAGTGTTATCACCATGAGTGTTGATGGGGTTTTTTTTTTCTCATCTTCTGAGTAATCTAGTTTTTTTTCGATCACGTGCAAATGTAGTGTACTGACTTCGGAGACGACATTTGTGGAGGCGCCTTCTTTTGTTAACGCACACGATCTCGCCTACACAAGCTCAGTGCTCTCTCGACTTTGACACAGCACGAGCCGTCTCGCATCGGCGGCGCTAACTGAGACAGTTGGCAGGCAATCTAGCAGCGTGACGTCAAGCGAAGCCGGCAGCGACGACGAGACGATACAATTCCCACCGCGACAGCCTCGAGCTCCCCGCTCTCAGCCCCTTTTATGCTACCAGCGCGGTCTGGCTCCGCCCCTGGCCACGCCCCCCTTCTCGAACCCACGAGCAGGTTCCAGGTGCTTTCAGACGGACCCCTCCATGACCCTTGCCCCAGTTCCTCCATTCTGTCAACACACAGCCGTGTATGTTTAACACGTAGGCTTTCGCGACCGATAGAATCCATAATAGAGGGTTTAAAAAAAATCGCGTAAGTATATAAATGTGTGGTTAAAACCCGCCACAGCCAACTAGTGAGCGCATACACCCGTGTGTACGCTCACTGGCGTGTGTACTGTTTGTACACCACATTTACCGCTGTTGGTCACCAGCCAGCGCTATTACACTACACAACAATTGCTGAGTAAATGGCCCAGCGTTTCAACGCAACACCCTCCTGAAAAAAAACGGCCTTGAGACCCAGTGTACTCGCTTACAACAACAGCGTTAGGAACGGCTGTAGGGCCGGGGTGTTGTGGTCGACCGCGCACACAGATTGTCAGGATGCTGGCCTATGCGGTGGGCACCAGAGAAAACTAGCAACATCCACTGTTGTACTGTACGTACTGCTGCACTTCCATGTCTATGTCACCCCACTTCCACCAAGCTACGACTGGCCACACGACCAGTGCGGCGTCGGGGAGGCCCTCATCCAGCAGTGGATATATGAAAGGGCCGCACAGGTACATGCCTGTGTGTCATGTCTCGTCAATGAAAAATGACACGAAATCTGATGGATTTTATCATCGGAAGTGAATGAAGACTAAGATATGTTCATTCAGAATGGACATGGTCAATAAAGCTTAAATATAAAAGTGCATAAAGGAGGTGACGTAAACTCACCTTGGCAGTAACAGGGACATGGAGTTTATGGACAGACATATATGGGAACTTTTTGCCAGTATCCAAAGTTCTGAAAAATAATAATAGGTTTTACCATTTCTGGCAATAAAACAGGCGTTAAGATTTTTATTTAAAGCTTTCGTGACTGCAGGGATTCATATTCTTGGTTCTTTCGGTAAATTCACATAGAAGGGAAACAATAAAATAATTTTAAAAATATATAAAACAATACAATTCTCACGACGTTTCGACTGCAACACAAGCAATCATCATCATCAGGTGTGAAAACCACAGCAAGAGAAATTGAAAAAAGTGGCGTTTTTTAACGTGTAAAAACACCGTTTAAAAAAACGCCACTTTTTTCAAATTTTCTTGCTGTGGTTTTCACACCTGATGATGATTGCTTGTGTTGCAGTCGAAACGTCGTGAGAATTTTATTGTTTTATGTTTTTATTATTTTATTGTTTCCCTTCTACGTGACTTTACCGAAGAACCAAGAATAGGCGTTAAGATGTTCAAACACCAAATAGAGACCTTTTGCAAGGGATTAAATTCCTGCATGAACCACACGCAGTTGTGGTAAAACATGCAAAAAACATGCTGTGATAATATATGCATTGTATTTGAAACTGGTTGGTCTACACCAGAGACAGCCTTCTGTATGACCTCGTCTCACCAGTGTTAAATATTAATCGGCTTTAGCGTGGAAATCAGTGGCTCAACTAAGGCAATAAGTTGTATATGGAGTTTGAGCAGAAACTTTTAGTTCAAGATGAAGTTGATATTCATTGAATATTAAATATAAATGCTGTAATTAAATTTAACTAATGCTTTTCTACCCAGGACAAGTATGTCAAATTTAGCAGAAATTAACGAAAAAATGTGCCCATTCTTCTTATTCAAGATTTTTACGACCGAACAAAATCAAATATCCGTCAGGTGCAGAATGTTCACCGGTGAAATGCATTCACGATTCCCAAGGCTTAATTGCTGTGTAGTAGTTACGGTCCATGCACTTCATTACGGAGGTACAAGTTCACAACACAGGGAAGGAGGATTAAGATTTACATCTGTTCTGTGCGCGCCCGATTGTGACCAAGGAAAATCAGGCATTGGCGCTGCGCGCTGAGTGGTCCTTGGCCGCAAACAGAACACACTCCGCTCATTGATGCGCGTCTATTCACAAGCACCGAGCCACTGCCGGATTGTGTACGACAGCAAATCGCCCTTGCACGGTGACTCATTCGTGCATACATTGTGGTCGATGGCTCTGTCCTGGGGGGTGGGGGGCGGGGGTGTGGGGGGCGGGGGTGCTGCTCCCCGCTGCGTCAGCTCAGCACAAACCCACGCACGCCCTGCCGGGAGGGGGGGTCTGCTGTGCCCCGCTTGCAACCACGAGACACGCTTAAAATTCAACACGGTATTATTCACATTTCAAATTAACACGTACATCTGTGTCTGGCAGCAGCAGCAGCAGTAGACACTCCCTGTCTGACACGACACCCGACAATTATCTAATAATATTTACAGTGCGGCATAAATAGCAACATTAACCAAATCGCCCTTCGTCAATGTTGCGTGATTGGATCTACTTTAATGTCCACTACAATTTGAGACCTAAAGTTACGATGTTAAAAGCAGCTATTCTCACGTAAACACGGAACATTGGGCCACCATTGTTGGTTCAACGGCTCCGAACCAGTGGGTTATATGGCTCAAGATGAAGGCATCATCATGACAAAAGCAGTGACTGCCACCCGCGCGTTCTACAGTTGCGGTAATGCCTCTAAATATCGATAATCCCAGTCGGACGACGAACATTGACAATGCGTGCATAATAATTATCAGAGCATGTTTGCTTGCGCGTGTTGCCACGGATACGTGTGGTTAATGCAGACTTGATGCCTTGGTGTTTGAACATCTTAACACCTTTTTCCATTGCTAGGAAGGGTAAAGCCTATTCTTATTTAAAAAAAAAACAACCCAGCAATTACAACTGTAAACAGGTGTGCTATTGCCGTACTGGTGTACACCTCCCCGCACATTCACCGGGCGGTGGTAGCTACGCACGTGGCCTGCAATGCAGCAGCAGCAGCAGCAGCGAGGGGTTGGTGGAGCACACTCAGACGTTGTGAAACTCCGTTCCCATGGGCATCGAGGAGGAACCATACCCTGACTCGCCAAGAGAAGACGGCACAGAAAGCGGACTTATCATTATCGGTTTCCATCTGTACGGGGATAGAGCGTTGCCCCTCGTGTGTGTGTGGGTTTTCTGCGGGTGTACAGGTTCCCTCTCATGTGTATAATGAAACACTCACACATTGGCTCGAGACAACTTTAATTAAAAACCCAACGGAGCAGCAGGACCCTCCTGAACAAAGCGTCCTATACGACTCAGTGTGGCCCTCCTGGGTACAGAAGTGAATCAGTAGAATAACACTGCCAGAGCAGAGCAGAGCAGCCACGAGCTCGCGTCTTCCATATGCGTGCGCGTAAAGTGTAGAATCGCTCCCCATAATCACATCCTCTCCGCTGCGATTATGTTGAGCAATTGTTAGGGCGCCCGATGTCCAGTTGTTCTCACGCGCGTACAAAGCGAGAATTCGGTTCACGCCAAATTGCGTGCAGTTGCGAAATAATGCCGAGCCATGGATGATGACCTCAAGTGAAATCTTGTTTTATTGTTATTAAGTCATGGTTGCCAAAACCCAAACCCAAAACGAGTTGCCACGTGCATTGTGCTGAGCAAGGTTACGATAGGAAACTCAACAAAAGAGACAATGGGAGGGAATTCCAAAGTGGAGCTGTGCGCGGAAGCAAGCAGTGGAATGATATCGAGTGCGGTGACTTCTCTCGTGTGTAAGGGTGAGAGACACTCACCTGCCTCGTGTCAGAGACACTCACCTGCCTCGTGTCAGGGTCACACTCACCTGCCTCGTGTCAGGGTCACACTCACCTGCCTCGCGTGAGACACTCACCTGCCTCGCGTGAGACACTCACCTGCCTCGTGTCAGAGACACTCACCTATCTCGTGTCAGAGACACGCTCACCTGCCTCGCGTGAGACACTCACCTGCCTCGTGTCAGGGTCACACTCACCTGCCTCGCGTGAGACACTCACCTGCCTCGCGTGAGACACTCACCTGCCTCGTGTCAGAGACACTCACCTATCTCGTGTCAGAGACACGCTCACCTGCCTCGCGTGAGACACTCACCTGCCTCGCGTGAAACACTCACCTGCCTCGTGTCAGAGACACGCTCACCTGCCTCGCGTGAGACACTCACCTGCCTCGCGTGAGACACTCACCTATCTCGTGTCAGAGACACACTCACCTGCCTCGCGTGAGACACACTCACCTGCCTCGTGTCAGAGACACACTCACCTGCCTCGCATGAGACACTCACCTATCTCGTGTCAGAGACACACTCACCTATCTCGTGTCAGAGACACGCTCACCTGCCTCGCGTGAAACACTCACCTGCCTCGCGTGAGACACTCACCTGCCTCGTGTCAGAGACACTCACCTATCTCGTGTCAGAGACACGCTCAGTTTCAGTTTATTTGGAATAAACCTGTGAGCCATTCGGCTCTTGATTCGGGTGTAACCGCAACAAACAATGAAATTACAGGATACATTTAAAATTTACTGTACGCAAATTTAAACATCCCCGACAAAAACAATAAAATATTCCAGAAAAAGCAACATTTGTTTATGCTGCGTACAAAAATGTGCAAAAAATCCCATTTTATGTTTGATCACAATTGAAATTCATAATCAATTTAGATTAAAAAATTTAGTCTTACTCTAGACTGTATCAAAAAATCGGGCTAAACCTTTCTAGAAATTACTAAAATAATGCTATAAAAACAATGTAAGAGTGATCATAAGAAATGTGATTGAAAATTAACAAGATCGACATACATAACATATATTACTAAACCTAGCTTCCTTCGCTAGCTGCATGAGTCAATCCATAATAGCAGGAGTAACAATAGCAGTAGCAGCACACTATAAACAAAATACATGATAATTTCTGGCATTGGTCATCTATAGCTATATATTTGATTTCAGGCAACTGGATAGCAGTGGCAGCTAGGGTTGTACAACTCCTCTGGAGCAGATTTTAGAGATAGTTTTGTAGGTAGTGATCCAAGCTGGAGTTTATTTGCGATAGCATTCCAGACCCTGGGGGCATCTATAGCAAAGGCCCTTCCTCCAGTATTTGTACGGCAATAAGGAATGCGAAGCCGGTTAAATGAGCGAAGATCTTAGCTCATATTTGTTTTCCGAAACAATGAGGCGATCCAGCAGGTAATCTGCCTCGCGTCAGAGACACGCTCACGTGGCTTGCACGGCCGGACAGCCGGAGTGGGAGCGAGACGGAGCCACTCATGCGGGTCACGTGGCCAGTGAACCCCAGGTGGATCGCAGCGTGCAGCCCAGATGGCGGGCCGGCCGGGTTACACACACCTGGCCCATCCCCCGTCCTGCAATCCACTCGGCATCACTCACGGTGATGTTTGCACATCCCCCCTATACTCCCCTTTCCCACACACTGTGCTCTTGTGGAGACCACCACCACCGCCGCCGCCTTCGCCACAACCCCCACGCGACCCATGTGCGTGAGACAAACACCCACTCCTGCGGGGAGCGGTGGCGCAGTGGTTAGAGGCACTGCGCGCTCCGAACCCGGCCTACCCGAGTTCCGATTCCCGCTCATGGTTCAACAACCGTGGCGAATTTCTGAACAGGGCCCTGAAGCCTCGCCTCGGTCGACTCAGCCTTAAAACGAGTATCTGGTGCAGGGTGTAATGAAATCAGCGCCGAGGAGACAAAGGCGGCCGGGCGTGCTGCCGGCGACATGTGCGCTGTGTTGAGGTTCCACGTTTCCATCCGCGGTCAAAGCACTGAACCGGTAACCCACTGCTATTGTGTTCCAACCCAGGTTATAGACGCGACCCAACCTTCCAATCTTTAAAGCAGGTTCTCGGCGTGCAGCGGGCTGGAGGTGTCAGCCCAGCCATCCACTTGATTCATATCAATTGCAGCGCTGCGATATAAAAAGAACATTGGTTTAATGGCTCCACAGCGAGGGACGCAAAGAGAAAGTGCAACCACTGTTACCAAGGGAGATGTGTCCGCGAACAAATTCCTCCCGCAGCCGTCCTCCGGCAGCAACATCGGTGCACTGCTCTTGCGAGATTTTCAAATGGATATGTCTGTTCCCATGACGACGAGATGGCATTGGCATGATCGGTCTTGAGCGTTGGGAGAGAGAAAAAAACTACTTGCCCGCTTGGATGTAATTACCAGCGAAACGTCGTACTACTGAAAATTGTAAATGTTGTGGATGCAACTCTTCAACAAACCGGTGGGCTAAAGTCGTGAGCTATTTTGTATTTTGTCAACGTGACACTTTTTTTTCACTGATCGGCCGTGTCGGGTGGTGGAGGATTATGACGCATTTATAAGTAACGCGATCTAACCCAAAAATGGTAATTATGACCACATTTTTTTATTCTCCGAACAATTATTGGGTTGACACGGAAGTTACCTGCTACAGCCGCGATCGGTAACACATTTCCACGGATTTTCAGGATCGTCGCTTTAATTTAATTTCAGTTTATTTCAAGTTTCATTTGTTAGGTATAGCCCTGTGAGCCATGCGGCTCTTAAGTCGGGTGCAACTGCAACAAAGAAAATTTAAACACAGAACATGTTAAAGCGACGACGCGTAACAGAAACATCCTGGAATAAACTAGCAAATATTCCACACACAAAACAACGTATTAAAACGCTGTGTGCAAAAATCACAATTTGGTGCAAGCCAACAACAACAACAACCATAAGCTAATCTAGATTAACCACATGTTTTCGAATCACCAAAATAAAGCTATAAAACTATGTAACAACAGCAATCATAGGAACTGTGATTTTAAATTTAACAATAAACGATATATATAACACATACGACAAAACCTGCAGCCATAGCTGGCAGCACGACACTCCCAGTGTATGTGTGAGTGAGTCAGCAGCAGCGTGAGTGAGTGTATGATGTGTGAGTCAGTGTATGATGTGTGAGTGAGTCAGTGTATGATGTGTGTGTGAGTGAGTGTATGATGTGTGAGTGAGTGTATGATGAGTGAGTCAGTGTATGATGTGTGAGTCAGCAGCAGCATGAGTGAGTGTATGATGTGTGAGTCAGCGTATGATGAGTGAGTCTGTGTATGATGTGCGAGTCAGCGTATGATGTGCGAGTCAGTGTATGATGAGTGAGTGAGTCAGCAGCAGCGTGAGTGAGTGTATGATGTGTGAGTGAGTCAGTAGCAGCGTGAGTGAGTGTATGATGTGCGAGTCAGTGTATGATGTGTGAGTGAGTCAGTGTATGATGTGTGTGTGAGTGAGTGTATGATGTGTGAGTGAGTGTATGATGAGTGAGTCAGTGTATGATGAGTGAGCGAGTCAGCAGCAGCGTGAGTGAGTGTATGATGTGCGAGTCAGTGTATAATGTGTGAGTGAGTCAGTGTATGATGTGTGTGTGAGTGAGTGTATGATGTGTGAGTGAGTGTATGATGAGTGAGTCAGTGTATGATGTGTGAGTCAGCAGCAGCGTGAGTGAGTGTATGATGTGTGAGTCAGCGTATGATGTGCGAGTCAGCGTATGATGAGTGAGTCAGTGTATAATGTGTGAGCGAGTCAGCGGCAGTGGGAGTGTATGATGTGTGAGTCAGCGTATGATGAGTGAGTCAGTGTATGATGAGTGAGTCAGCGCACGATGTGTTAGTCAGCGCATGATGAGTGAGTCAGTGTATGATGAGTGAGTCAGCGCACGATGTGTTAGTCAGCGCATGATGAGTGAGTCAGTGTATGATGTGTGGGTGAGTCAGCAGCAGCGTGAGTGAGTGTATGATGTGCGAGTCAGTGTATGATGTGTGAGTCAGTGTATGATGTGTGAGTGAGTGTATGATGTGTGAGTGAGTGTATGATGAGTGAGTCAGTGTATGATGTGTGAGTGAGTCAGCAGCAGCGTGAGTGAGTGTATGATGTGAGTCAGCGTATGATGAGTGAGTCAGTGTATAATGTGTGAGCGAGTCAGCGGCAGTGTGAGTGTATGATGTCTGAGTCAGCGCACGATGTGTTAGTCAGCGCATGATGAGTGAGTCAGTGTATGATGTGTGAGTCAGCAGCAGCGTGAGTGTATGATGTGCGAGTGAGCGTATGATGTGCGAGTCAGTGTATGATGAGTGAGTCAGTGTATGATGTGTGAGCGAGTCAGCGGCAGTGTGAGTGAGTGTATGATGTGCGAGTGAGCCAGCACACGATGAGTGAACCTGTGTATGATGAGTGAATGGGTCAGTGGTTGTGCGAGTGTATAATGTGTGAGTGAGTAAGCGCATGATGAGCGAGTCAGTGCATGATGTGTGAGTGAGTCAGTGCATGATGTGAGTCAATGCATGATGTGAGTGAGTAAGCGCATGATGTGAGTGAGTCAGTGCATGATATGTGAGTGAGTCAGTGCATGATGTGTGAGTGAGTCAGTGTATGATGTGTGAGTGAGTAAGCGCATGATGTGAGTGAGTCAGTGCATGATATGTGAGTGAGTCAGTGCATGGTGTGAGTGAGTCAGTGTATGATGTGTGAGTGAGTCAGTGTATGATGTGTGAGTGAGTCAGTGCATGATGTGTGAGTCAGTGTATGGTGTGAGTGAGTCAGTGTATGATGTGTGAGTGAGTAAGCGCATGATGTGAGTGAGTCAGTGCATGATATGTGAGTGAGTCAGTGCATGATGTGTGAGTCAGTGCATGATGTGTGAGTGAGTCAGTGTCGGCTCCCTCTGCTTGCGCCATCGCCCCCCCCCCCCCGGCTCCGTCGCCCCCCCCCCCGGCTCCGTCGACCCCCTCCTGGCTCCATCGCCCCCCCCCCCGGCCCCCCCGGCTCCATCGGCCCTCGCCAGCCGCTGCTGTGAGCGCGGCCCGGGAGCACGTGCGCCTCAGGCGGCCATCTTGCTCGTCAATCTCGGAGGCACCAGCTCAATTCTTGGCCATGCTCATCCTCACCATTGGGAATGTAAACCTCGCTGGGCCCTAGGCGGTGCCTTCCATTCGCCGCTCGCTTTCAAAACGTTGCCGGTATAAAATTATTTTAGCAATCCGAGGGGGAACGCATTTCCAGCGGCGACAGAGAGCGTCCACGCCATCATGCGAACGGCAGCTGTCCCCTCGCAGGATTGTAACGCGGTGCCCAAGCCGAAGCTTTCGTGACTGCAAGGATTAATCTTCTTTGGTTATTTCGGTAAAGTCACCGCGTAGAATGAGAATAAAATAATAAATTGATAAAATAAAATAACACAATAATATTCTCACGACGTTTCGGCCACAACACAAGCGGCCTTCATCAGGTGAAGGGACGAGACTGTCTGGAGGACAGCGCTGGAGTGATAAAAAAAACCACTGCTGTTTTAATAACGAACAATTCGCGACTTGCAGGAAGCTGACACAGCGCGGATGGTTTTGGAAGAAGACAAAAAACGATTTCCAGGGTTTAACGAGAATAATAGCAGTTGCATTATCATGTTGTCGTGAGAATGGTACATCGCAGAACACCACGGTATAAAAAAAATTAACCAAGCGCATGCAATTGCGGTACTTTAAAAGTGTTCTTCTGCTTCTTGTTACACACATTTGCAACACGAAATCGCACGCACGCACGCATGCCTGCCGTGACCTCTTCCTGCTATTATTAAGTCAAAATTGTGTTTGCATGTCCCCATTATTATTGCACAGGGCTCACATTGTGTTTACTCCATAGTGCTCCTTTAGATTCTATGCCTCGCCTCTCATCACGGCCACCGTGCTCATATCTCACTCCGCCGCATCCGGAATCAGATTCTCGATTTATCCACGAGGAATCCGAGGAGCCATGAAGCTCCTTTTCACAGATGTCCTCTCATCTGGTATATGAAGCGCACTGCCCATTGAGATCAGATCCGCTGAGTCAATCTCCACCTTGAAATCTAAAAAAAACCTCACCTGCTCAAAAGGTATTACAATCTGGCTTGAATTCCCTCCTCGAGTCTCCCACCTTGTATATTCCGTCCCTTGAATGCTCTCTATGCTGCTCTTATGCTTTTTATATCTATGCCATTGTTTTTTGTCATGTAATATATTTTTTTAGTATGTAGAATATTTAATTAGTTGTACTGTTCAGTGCTTTGAGCTGTCCTGCACTGGTGGCGTCTCAGCAGCCCTTCTCGTTGCCGCCGTCTTTGCCTCTCCACAACACGTGCCCGAACCGTCTAAATCTATCGCCTTACAAGGATATCAGTAGACCCAAAGGCGCTAACCACTCCATTTGCGGAGATATTCCCAACATCCATTTTAGCTTCCCTTCTTCTGTCGTGCGCACGTCTTCCTGTGCCGCGTGAGCAGCGTCGCCACGGGCTGCGTACGGGGCAGTAAAAGTCACCTCGGCGGCAAAAGCGAGCGGTGTGCAAAATGCGCTTACATCGCCGAGCTTAGTTAGGCAAGGAAAACGCAGAACACGTGTGTGGAAAACGCCACCCGCCCCCCTTCCGCCGCCCCCCCCCCCCGGCCATAGATGCCAGCCTTTTCACCCAAGATATTGCGTAACAACTTAGGACACAGAGAGGCATCCATCGTTCAGCGGGCACTCCTTTTCGACAAACAGTGCCGTTGTGTACTCTTTTTTCCCCCGGTCTCCTGGCAGAAGGTGCAGTGCCGGATTAAGCTAGGTCAGAGCCTATAGCATATGTTATAAAGGGGCCCTAAATTAAAAACAAAAATCACAAATATTAAAACACACATTTTTAACTTGCATAGTAAAGCAATTGTATTTTCTCATTTGCTATACAGCCAATCGTTCATAAAAGTTGAAGGCGGTATAGCACTATAGTAATAGAGCAAGTGCAGAATCACTGAACCGGAATTGATAGCTTGAAAGGCATTTAGCGCGGGGCCCTTTAAAGTGCGGGGACCGTAGCATACGCAGCTACTTGCGCTACTAGGATGATCCGGCACAAAGCAAGTGGCAAGGGATGCGCGCTGCGAGTCTTATTTAGAGGCACGCCGGAGAAGCTGCCCCTTGCTGTCACGAAGATGTCGCAGGCCCACTTCCTCACCGCCTGTCAGTTTGAAACGCCCATCGACCCACAAAAACTTGGTCACAACATTCACGCAGCAGCCATGGCAAGGTTGCGCAGTCGATAAGAATTTCGAACCGACGAGCAAAGAGTTTCACCATGGGGCCCTCTCAGCGGAGCTCCGCGTGTTTACTGGCCGTCTGCATTTTTATGCCAAAACAACTATTTCAGAAAAGAACGTTAATTTACTTGAAGCTGGAGTCGCTAAGGCACAATTATGCAATTTGTCCTCGCTGCCGTTGTGTTCTACCCACAGCTACCCTCGTCGCACATGCCACTGTTGCGTATTATAATCATATTTGAGTAGTGCACATATTTAGCCTTTTTGTAAATACATTTTCTGCTGCTTAAATGGAAAACATTTAGCAAAATTATTACGTGGACTATAGGGGCATCGTCAGGGTTGGGGTTGAACCCGTGCACGACCTCCCGCGTACCAGGCGAGGGAGATAACATCTCACCACCGCGGCAGCCCACAACATAGCAGTCATCGCCCCCTACTGGCAGGCTAATGCCCAATTAACATGGGACCTTTCTTGCCGGTATCAAAGTGTAATGACAGTAGAGGCAACCTACGGTGTGAGTGGACTAGTGGTGGCCACGGGAGGTAATGACAGGGGAGTCAGCCTACGGTGTGAGTGGACTAGTGGTGGCCACGGGAGGTAATGACAGGCGAGTCAGCGTGCAGTGCGAGTGGACTGGTGGCTGCGGAAATGATCGAGAATGGGAGCGTGGCCAGGTGACGTTAGAGGACGGTGGAGTCTGCCGGTAGAGCGAGCGGTCTAGAACCAGCGAGAAGGTTCCGGAATGGGGGCGTGGCTTCAGACCGTACATCAGGGAGATGCGCGCGAGACTCGGGGCTGTTCCAGTGGGGGGTCTCCGCCTGTCCGAGTGTGAGTACGTGGCTCCTTAATAAAATAAACCATCTCAAGACAAGTGCGTCCAAGTCATCATTACAAAAGTATAAGAATAGGTTTTACCCTCTCTGGCAATTACCAGAGCATGCTTTTGTTTGCACGTTCACCACAAGTACCGCGTGTGGTTAATGCGGGCATCATTCCTTGCAAAAGGTTTCTATTTGCTTGTTACAACATCTTAACACACTTGTGTTATTGCCGTAAAGGGTGAAACATATTCTAATAATGCGCAACTGCAGGCCAGGTTATGGGGTCATCCTGTGCCCCACGGAGACAGCTTCCACTGGGGGTGCCCTTACATTTCTCCGAGACACTATATCAAAACAAATCGATTAACATTATTATTAAGAAAAGTTACATCTTTCAAATTTGATGCATGAATCCAGACCCACTGTACTGGGGTAGCGAAACAAAATGAGCGCGCGTGAAAACCTATCGACGCGAGCCATATCCGCATGAAACAGCGCATCATTGACAGCAGCGCGCTGGGCGTTGACGTGGCACGGCATTTCTGTGGGTCTCGAGAGGCGCAGAAATTCACCGGCACGCGGCAGATAACCCGGGTCACGGAGGCGAATCTCAACTCCAGGGTTGCACGCCAGCTCACGAAACAAAAACATTTCCGTCGGCGGACTGCGCCGTTCGGCTAAGAAAAGAGTCGTCCCAAGGTCACGAGGTCACCGCGGTCATTCCCTACTCATGCCACCCACACCGCGCTTGCCCGTCGCTTCCTTCCGTCCGCCTCATCCTGCTGGAACTGTTGCAGAGTCACCACCGAAACCTGAGCGGGTTTCTCGTACAACACGGTTCCTGCTTTTGGCCGATCACCTCACTTATAAAACGCGTGCGTTTTATAAGTCATGCGCCGGTTCACGTCTGGGGATGCGTTCCTGGAAGGCGCGATGATGAATATCGAAACGACTTCGATCAACGAAGCGATGGACAGGGTAGCTCATGGTGGAGGCTACGTGATAGGAGCGAGGACGGACGACGATGCTGTCAGCGACGTGAGCGTGGCTCGAGGCGATGCAGTTTATTTTGGTAGCTTGTTCGTCCTTCTCACCGCAGCTCTCCGATTAGCACGGTTGGCTCCGTGCGTTGCGAAAGAAGTTCAACGTACATACACGCACAACACCTGGACGAATGCTGCACAACACCTGGACGAATGCTGCACAACACCCACACGCCTAGGGTTGACAACCAACACTTCAAGTGACGGTACTTTTATAGCAGCATGCACGACTAAACAATCAACACTTACACGATCATATCAATACCTACACAAGCACCTCCAGCACGCTACATATAGGGTAAACGTGACAGGCCAACAGCCTCCGTGTAGACATTATTACCACGCGATGAGTGAAATGATTGCATTGGCTAAGCTGTGCCTGTAACGCAGTGCGCGAAGTGTGGCCGGTTGTACATTGGTGTCCACCGTTCAGAGTCAATTACTGAACATTGAGTGTGCGCTCACTCTCACCCTCGCAACCTTCGATTGGCGCGCTTGGCTACGTACGGTACGAAAGAAGTTGAACGTACGTGTCGCAGACAACCGTACAAGACATCGGGGGAGCTGTACGGCACAACCGCCACAACCCACACAGGAATAGAGTAACCCCCCCCAAAAAAACCCAACACATTTCAGAATGCAACGTTGAAAGAAAGTGCTATCGTTCATTTTCTACCCACGTGACTTTAGGGGCCGTCCATAAATGACGTCACGCACCTGGGGGGGGGCGGTCAGATATTTGTGGCGATGTGTGACGAGGGGAGAGGGGTTTGAGAAATGTGACGTCACATGAGAATGCGCAACTTTTAAAATAGACAACACGTTCTACATAATAAAATAGACGTTTTAATAAATGTTTTCTCCTACAACATCAGAGTGCAGCGCCACATTAAATACACACTACAATGACAATAGTTTAAAGCGATTTGAAGCATTTTTTTAGGGGGTGGGGGCAGAGCTTTGTGACGTCATATTTGAGGGGGGGTCTGACTTTTTGTGACGCCGTGTGACGAGGGGGGGGGGGGTAAAAAATCGTCCAAAATCGCGTGACGTCATTTATGGACGGCCCTTTACTGAAAGAACCAAAGAGTATAAAGATAGTGTTAAAAACGTGACGTGTGCTGTACTTTAAGGGTTCGTTAATCCATTCGCATGATGGACACTTGTCTGAGACATTCAATCCACAACACAACTGGCCGAGCGTTTTAATGAAGATATATTGCAGGGCTGCTCCTTGACCTGCTCACATGCGCATCACGCGGTACTCATTATCACTCGATCGTGTGGTCCTAAACCAATGGTGGACAATCCACATTCCTATGGCAGAAGCCGAGGGTTATCTATAAGGCATATTAAATTTCAGTCTATACCGTTGTTGTATCAGCTATAATATTGAATGCACATATTTCTCGACTTGCTGTGAATTGTAAAGTTACACGTGCAAATCTAAAACATCCTCAAACAGTCTAAAAGTTCAATGATTACATTTTCACTCATTTGCATTCTAGAGGCGAAGCGCTTCATCTTGCTCGCTCCCCTCCTGTGTTGAATGGCGACCGACGGCTCGACAAACCCCGTGACACAAACGCCGAGCATGAGAAGAATAAATGCGTTTGGTTGCAGAGGAAGACGCAGTTTATGCACAGCCGCCTGTGACTAATGTGTGCGTGGGAGCGACATTCGACCCTGCAAAGTTGAAGCGTTAAAACGCTTCCAGGAAAGCGGTCCGAGATGACGGGCATGCCGCCCCTAACGCAGAGACGAATCAAACTGCTAATTTTATCCATTCGAATAAAACGACAGATAAAAGTTGTTTATTTTTTTAAAATGTTTTATTACCTAAATTGGCAAGCAGGTAGCAATGCCCCTTGCTGTTCACTTAGTACTGCTCTCACTCACCCGAGCAAAGCGGCGCTGGGGCTGGGATAGGGGTTGCCACGTCAGAGTTAGCAGCAACAACAACAACAAATGGACGCGTCAATCTAAGAAGAGTATCTTCACAAGAGGGGAAGAGGGGAGCGCTTTCCGTGCGTCGTCGTGGGATTGCGCGTGTGTGTGTGTGACATTATGCACCTGACAAAATCACGTGATTGTTATTGAAGCTGTCGTGACTGCAGGAATCCGTACTCTTTGGTTCTTGCGTTAAAAGTCACGTCGGTAGAAAATAAAATAAATCACGACGTTTCGGGCGCAACACAAGCGTCCGTCATCAGGTGGGAAATCGTGATCTGCTGCTGAAGCAGGTCGTTTTAAAAATAGACGCTTGTGTTGCGCCCGAAACGTCGTGATTTGTTTTGATTTTATACCTACGTGACTTTACCGAAATAACCAAAGAGTAGTGATTGTTATTGTCGCGGGACCACTTAAGAGATTTTTTTTTTCCCCCCAGGATGGCTTCCTTAAAGAAATAAAAAGAACGGGACGATCCTGGGCAAACCCCCGTCTCCCCCCCTCCCCCAGGACTGGTGACAACCCCAGACTGTGCCAGACTCCGGCAGGTGAATGTGCGGGGCAGTTCTGGCCATGGCGGTGCAGGAATGGGCACGGGGCCTTGTTTTGGGACCTCTCCCAATCCGCTACGAGTTCGGCGGGAAGAGATTTTATTGGTAGCTGTGAATGAATGAGAGGGCTGTGAATGCTCAAAAAACAATTGCTCGTGCCGAGAAGCCGTTAATGTATCTCATTACGGCATTAGCCGCGGCAATATGTTTTGGCCTGTAAACATTCTGGCGTGACGGTCGGGATGGTGGAATTAATTCTCAAATTCAGAAAGGTTTGGCGATGCTAACGGTGCACAAGCGTAAGATGCCACGCGTCACAGGTTGCAATAATGTACAGTCCTGCAGGAACAAAGTCTAGATTAGATGACATTTTAGGTTACATTTTTCTGAAATATCACCGATATATATTCAATTTAAATGCATCGTGATTTCAGTTGTACAGTAATTTCTTGTCTTGCAAATGTATTGATTTATGTTTCACTATGCTTCATCGAACACTGTCTGCTTTTTGTCGTGTGTGTTTTTGCTGAATTTCGCACAATGCACGTTTAGCGATACCCTCGCTTGATTCTTTAGAAATAAACATTATTTGGTGATGCTGCTGCTGTGTTGGCAGTGGCGGTGAAGCACAAACAACAACAATCAATGCATTCGTCAATAAGAGTGGGTTTAAAAATATATAATTGGAGACGTTACGACCATGGTTCTGATTCACTCACTTAAATCGTTTAACGTGCTATTTTTTTATTTTATTTTAAGGCAGTGTTATTGATGGATGTGTTGAGATTTTCTGATTCTATAAAGTCGATTCATAGTAAATCTGACTCACCCCATATCCCACACTAACGCATGATTTATGAAAACCAATAAATCCCAACCATTTCCCCAGAATGTATTTTTAGCAATGGAAACTAAAAACGACGTAATTCTAGCAATAAGTTAACTAACGTCACAAACACACTCTCATCCATTTTGTCTATCCGCTTGCTCGACAAAGGCTTTACCGCGCCTTGTCGGTCATGGGGGTTGTTTGGCCATGCTTCACCACGCTGGTCCTTGGAGGTTGGTGCAGGGGATGGTACAATGATGCGGTGCGACCAATTCAGGCATCATTCCCCACCGACGTCAACCGTGACCGGAAATCAACCTCAGGTTGCCAGGTTCGCAGCGCGACGCACTTACACCTACACCACCACCACCACCACTCTCCACCCCACGTATCGTCAAGATTTTAATCACAGGGCAACCGCCGAGCACACGACGAAAACCAGCGCGGTGCTCATCTTCACCGACAGAGGCATCGTTTAGTGGAAATCCGGAGAGCGATGCTGTCCACCGGCAGGTGTTCCCCGAGTTCACAGCGGGGCCAAGCCACTCACGGAGCGAGCGGCCAGGTTCACTCGCTGGCCTTTCTGGACATGGTGCGGGCCACCGCCTCGTCCTCGGTGGACACGCTGGCGGAACGCTGAGCCGCGGGAAACACCTCTCCCTCCCCTCCCAGGATGGTCTTCATGTAGGAAGGGGATGTGATTTGCTGCTGTCCGGCACGGATTGGCTTCACTGCAGGCACAGAGACAGATTCAGGGGAGCAGCGTTACGGTGACAAAGACGACGGGGCGGTGATGACTCTTAGCGGATTATTGAATTGTCGCCGGCGTGTCCGGGAGAAAATTCTTGCAGCTTTCTCATTTGCCCATCCAATGATCTATCTTTAAAGTCATCAGATAAGGGGATATTTTGCTTGAGCGTTTGGAACAATGGTCATCTCGACTGGTGGCCAATCGACTGTTGGATGAGAGCCTCCCCACGCTGTGTCGGTGGTCGTGGGGGCCTTTTTTAAAACATACTTCACCACAAGGGACAGTGCGGTTCGGTTGCCCCACCGCAACCAAGGGTAAAGGGGCAGCCCTGCGATGTATTGCTCATGCCACTGGTGGAGGAAGGGCCTCGATTTGAGGAAGCTCAGTAAAACCCCCTCTAGATGGATATTGGGCCTACTCTTCCACGCCGGGCAGACGTCTCGAAAAAAAGTTGGGAAAGAAGTACAAGACAAAGATCCCCCGTACAGCCTTTACAGACTGTTGGGGCAAGTGCTGTTAGCGAGCACCTATAAAGGTCGGCATGTCCGGCCGCCTTTGTCTCACCAGTGGCTGCATTTACATTTCACTGAGTTGACCTAGGGGAGGCCCAGGACCGGTTCAGACAATCGTCACCGGTCCCGGCCGTGAGTGGGAATCGAACTCAGGTCGCCGGGTTCGTAGCGCAACTCACTAACAGCGACACTGACGCTCCTCCATTTTACGTACACACACAACACACGTACACACACACACGCACAACATACATACACACACAACATACGCACGCACACACACACACACAACACACGTACACACACACACGCACAACACACGTACACACACACACACAACATACGTACGCACACACACACACACAACACACGTACACACACACGCACAACACACGTACACACACACGCACAACATACATACACACACAACATACGCACGCACACACACACAACACACGCACACAGGCGCGCAAGCAACGCCGATGGGGGAACCGCCGTACCGATGTGGCCTCGCTGGGCGCCGCCACGCTTGCGCACGGCCTCCTTGATGCGCTCCACCTCGTGCTGGTACTGCCGCCGCTGCTTGGCAGCGCCCTCCTTGGCTTCGTGCAGCGCCGCTTCCAGGTCCTTGACGCGCTGCGCCGTGCTCCGCAGGCGCTTCTCCAGCTTGGGCAGCTCACAGCGCAGCTCGGCGTTGTCGCGCACCAGCTGTGGCGCGCACGGAGGGGCAGGCGGCGAAGGTTCGCGCGGTTCCCAGACCCGCGGCCCCGCGGCCAACCCCCCCCCCTCCCCCCCCCCCCCCCCCCCCCCACCGCGGTTAATATTCACCGCGGCGTACGGTGCCCTGTTCCGTGGTGTTCCGGGACCGGTGAAGTGAATGCCACCTCGGCTCAGCCACCGATCACGGCGTTCCCTCATTGCTCGCGCCAAGGGGATACGTTCTGGGAGGTGCTGATGATATTGGCCTACGAACGCCCCTAAGTTCTCATACTAAAGGTTTTTAGGTTTTATCGCGTAAGTATGAATGCGTCGTAACCCTCCACCACCCGACACAGCCGGCAAGGTTCGTCACGTAAACAACGCGCCAATGAGTTACTACTTCAGAACAACCGGTACATTTACTCTCCAACACACCGGGTGGGCTGAAGTAGTAACTAATTGGCGCGTTTGTTTACGTGACGAACCTTGCTGGCTGTGTCGGGTGGTGGAGGGTTACGACGCATTTATACTTACGCGATTGAACCCAAAAGACTTTATTATGAATAATATTGATCATGAAAGCCCACGTGTTAAACACCGTATTTTTAAAATGCATTACCTTAAATGAATTAGCAAATAAGCTATTACAAAAATGGATAATTGTGAGAACACAAAAAAATTGGTTATAATAAACATGAAGTAAAAAAATACATTGAAGTATTAAATAATATCTTCTTCGGTTCTTTCGGTAAAGTCACGTAGAATGAGAATAAAATAATAAATTAATAAAATAAAAGAACGCAATATTCTCACGACGAAAGCTTTAAATTGAATTATTAAATAATAGTTTACAAATGCATTTACCATATCTCATGAATTCATCTATCATCACTTTAAGTCATCACTTTCACGCACCACATTCCCTCTCATCACTTTAGCTCATCACGTTCTCTCTCTCGACGCAGTCGTGTAGAGTTCCAGATGCGATTCCCGGATAGCCAAAAATCGCGGACAGCAACTTTGTGACCAACGAGGGAAGGAATACCATGAAACGCTCATTTTCTCGACCTCAACAGGAGATAAGCCGATTAGGGCGTTGTGTGGGAACGCGCGGCCACGATGGCAAATGAATTCGTAGAGTGGGGCATCCACGAAGGAGCTCGTCAATCGCGGCCTCGTCATCCGGCACTTTGTTTGCGGACCACCTCGGACACAGCTCTCCCCGGTGGCTGCCGCGGTTTGGTTGGCGGAGCGCGCCGGGTCGGTGCCGTGCCGGGTCGGTCCTGGCGCCCCTCTCACCTGCTTGTGCACCTGATGCAGCTGCTCCACGTTCTTCTCGAGGAACGCGATCCTGTGCTTCTGAGCGATGCTCCCCCCGGCGTCCTCGTCGGCGTCTGAATTCTGCGAAAAGGTGAGTTTCACGAGGCTCAAGACGTGCGCGGCGAGCAAACGAGAAAATTACCAGGTAAGGCCCACTGAGCTGTGTGGCTCTTTTTCAGAAGCGACCTGGCCACAAATTATAGCTCAACGAAGTGGCTCGTCACGTGGACATTTATAGCCGCCAAATACACTGAACGCGTGTAGATTCTAAATGCGGAGGAAAAAAACGGAGGATCCGGAGAGAAATCAACGCAACCACGGGGAGAGAGACACGCACACTCCAAATATACAGGCTTCAGGGTCGGGGTTAAACCCATGCCCGCCTTGTATACCAGGCGAGGAACCACAGCTATCTGCCGTGTTTCTGGCTGTGCCCAGTGCCGGATTTTCCCAGTAGCAAAAGTAGCTATATATGCTACGGGCCCCACACTTTAAAGGGCCCCGCGCTAAATGCTTTCGAGCTATCAATTCCGGTTCAGTGATTCTGCACTTGCTCTATTACTATAGTACTATACCGCCTTCAACTTTTACGAACGGCTGGGTGTTTAAGGTTAGTGATTTGTCGTATTATCTGGCTGTATAGCAAATGAAAAAATACAATAACTTTACTGTGCAAGTTAAAAATTAGTGTTTTAATATTTTCGTGTGTTTTTTTTAATTTAGGGCCCCTTTATAACATCATGCTACAGGCCCCGCACTGAGCTTAATCCGGCACTGGCCGTGCCACTTCGTGTAGCTCAGAATAACGTCCGACGGTTCGCTCCCGCGTGCCGGGAGCTTCTCCAGGCACTGGCCTGGCAGCTCGTGCGCGGCACCAACCGCAGGTAACGGCCGTGGAAAAGCCGCGCAGCCGTGCCACATCCGTACACGTCCTTCGAAAATGAACCAGCCATCAGACACGGCAAGGGAAATGTTAGTGTCGACTACTCAAGGCTTTGTTCAGCACTCCTTGTATGTGCGCTGCACTCTCCCCCCGTGATTGTTTTGTCGATCGTGTGGCGTTCGTTACCCGCTTGAGTTTTGCCGACAGGTCTGAAACGAGCATCTTCCTTAAGTTGTGCAAAGTCTTCAGCTCTTTGGCCTGGAGGAGACAACACAAACACCATCACTCTCAAACCGTATCGAGCGTCATTTGCACCCCAAAATGTATCACCATAAAAGAAGTTCGCCAAAGGCAAATATGGCACGGGATCCAACCGCCACTTACCACCGACTCTTCCAATCCTTTGAGCTCCTGCTTGGCCTGCTCACGACCGTCATTCATGACACTGCCATAACGTACACGGCAGAGAATGAAAACAACAACAACAACAACAAGCAACTTTTCATTTTAGTTAAGCAAGATTAATCGAAAATCCGAAGCCGACGAGATCAATACTGGGTGCATCTCAGCGGCGACAGCTCACGCAAGCTTGTTGAGTTTCTGGCTCTTTTCCTCCTCCTCGACCTTCAGCTTCTGGTAATCGGCACGCAGTGTGTCCTGTTCGAGCGTGTGGCACCGGTTCGCGCTGCGAGAACAGAGAATGAACATCCGTCAGGGGATTTCCTTGGTGCAGCAAAGAAATAACGAGAGAGCATTCGTCTCTCTAAATGGGGTTTCTTTTTTTTTGGCAAAAGCGCGGTTGCTTTGCGAGACACGCACAAAATGGCAGACAATGCACTTTTAAAAATTCAACTTCGGATCGTAATAACGTCTGATGGCGCATCGTGCGGCGAGTTCAGATGCGGTTCTGCGGCCGTCTGGAAACGCTCTTCCCTTCCGATATTGGGAAGCCACTGGAGCTATGCACCTTTAAATCATCTAGATTGAAAACGAATTTCTTCAGAACTGCTTTTCCGTGTTTAGTTTGTTGTCCTTTCCCCCGTGCCTCCGATCAGCATGGTTGGCTACGTACGGTGAGAAATAAATTCAACACACACACACGCATACAAGGCGACGTGCACACAAACACTCGTGCGCGGGGCGGGGGGGGGTGGGTGGGGGGAAAGGCGCCGCTTACTCCTGGAGGCGGTCGATGAGTTTCTGCTTCTCCTCGATCTCATCGCGCAGGCGCGACAGCTGCTTCTGGTGCGTCTCCCTGTGCAAGGCCATCTGCTGCTCCAGTGCTTTCTGCGGGGGGGGCGGGGGGGGTTACAGCCGCGGCGCGGAGAGCCGGCGGCTGACGGTCAGCGGGAGAGAGGCCACACGGCAGCGCGGGCTCGGGCGCGAGAGGGCGACCTCCGTCTCGACAGGCGCGGGAGGGGATGGGGGGTTACACGCGCACCTGCATGTTCGTGGAGTCCTGCAGCATGTCCTGGTGCTCCTTCTCCTTGTCCTTGAAAGCCGTCTCTTTCATTTGCTCTGCCGTCAAAAGAAAATAAGAGCTAGCGATAAAAATCACGGCGGTCGCATCGTCAGCGGCGACGGCGAGGCTCCCTGAAGGAGACGCTCAAAGATGAATTACGAGATGGCGATGATTCGTTCCCACTCGAAGCCATCTGCAGTCCTGTTAAGCCACTCAGGGTTGTCTCAACAACATATATTTTATTTACTGAGGACCCTCACAACGAATTCTTACAGACCGTGTTGGCCAGAGCTGCTGGCGAGGATCTTTAATGGACGATGTTCAATGCCAGATACTTATTTAACGCCGAGATGACTGAGGACAGGCCCAGGATAGGTTCAGGGAGCACATGCCACCGATTCTGCACGTACTGGACATCTGTGAAAACAGAGCTCATCGGATCCTCCAGTAGAAATAAATATTCTGATTCTGATCTGACGTGGTCAAGAATTGGCCCCTGGGTCACTGGGACTCTAGCAAGAATCACAGAACCGCCATTCCTCAAAAAGGTTTGGCCCAAATATCACAATTGAGGCCAGAACTTGCCACGCTCGACAGACCGATCCCACGGCCAGTGCACTGCGGCCACTCGGGATGCCCAATGATGATCATCACAGTGGGCGATTTTATTCTTGTGCACGGTGACAGGAGCTGAATGCCAATGCCGTGGTGTGCTAGCCACGGCGAGAGGTATAGTGTTGCTATTTATCCTCTAATCGAAGGAGCGCAGACCACAGTGGTTTACTCTGGGTGGGAGACAGTGGCCTTCTCGTAGTCCACCTGTTAATCTGTTTCCGTGTTGCCTCAAACGCAACCAATACCGCATTCGAGGGGAAATATCGTTAATTATAACTGGGATAGTGGGGGCGATGACCCCCGGGCTCACCCTGACTGCTGATGTTGGCAAGGTCCTCGTTCAGGCTGTCGACAGTCTCCTCCAGCAGCCTCTTCTTCTGCTCCACCGTCTGGACGTAGTCGCTCATCGACTTGATCTTGGCCTCGTGCTGCAGCGATACGTTCCGACAGAGTGAACACGCGTGGACCAAGCGGAGGCGTCGGCAATGGTAATAATCAACAACGACAACAACAACAAAAATGACACGCAGGCTCACTGCGCGCTCCCGCGAAGCATTGTGGGTAGCGGTGTACATCACGTGGTTTTAGTCCATCAAGGGGGGTGAGTTTAAACGAGCAAACTCTGAACCGGTTTCAACGTTATCGAGCTCATCAGCAGAGTCGGGCTTGTTAAACACATTGCTTCTGGTTGCCCAGATGTTCCTGGCAATAGGCCTTCATATAAAAATATGCATCGCATAAACCTTAATTATATTAGAGTCGATATAACGGAAGAATACAAATACGTTAAAAGCACGTTGTAAATGTCAATTGTGAAATTAACTCTTGGCAAAATAACCATCTCTTATCCATTATGTATGAACGTCAATTCTACTGTCACTCTGCCTGCCCATTAGTGTGATTATCTGCTTACTCCTTACCTCACCCGCATCACAATAATTTGGCACCTTCGCTGGAATTGTATCGATCCATTTCATCAATGTATTAAGTGTCATTACAGTTGCCAATTTAAACGCCATTACGCATTCGTTTATGTAACTACAGAGGCGCAGCCCTGCAATGTCTCACTGACGCTACTGCTGGCAGAAGGCCCTCCACTTGAGGGAGATCTAGACAGCCCCCTCTAGAGGCTATTTGGTCCACTCTTGTGTGCTGGTCAGACATCTGGGACGAGGTTTGAGTGCCCTAATTTGACTCCAGCAGACCTGATACCACCAGCTGGACAGAGGCGTGGGGATTTTAAAAACCTGCACCATTAATCGGCCATTTCTGATATGTATGTATATGCATGTTGAATTTATTTCGCACCGTACGTAGCCAACCGTGCCAATCGGAGGTGCGGGGGAATGACGACAAACTGAACACAAAAAGCAGTTCTAAAGAAATGAATTTTCAAATTGGATCATGATTTAAAAGTGCATAGCTCCAGTGGCTTCATAATATCGAAAGGAAGAACGTTCCAGACGGCCGCAGAAGCGCATCCGAAATCGTGGCGACGCACTGACCATCAGCGGGTGAAGTATGGTCAAATAACCGCCACGACCCGAGTCGTTCCAGCTCGCCCGAACGTGCGGTGTACGTGCGTGCGCGCGCGTGCACGGTGGTGCACGAGAGAAGCCGAACCTGGGACACCAGCAGCTGACACCGGGCGAGCTCCTGCCGGCTCTCCTCCGCCCTGCGGCCATTCTCACTCTGGGCGCTTTCCATCTGCTGGCAGCGCTTGGACAGCGCTGCCACCTCGGCTTTCACCTTGCCGGCGTAGAGGCGCGCCGCCGCCACGTCCTCGTCGCCGCCCGCGCTCGGATCGGCGACCTGGGACGGTGTGGGGAACGCAACGTCGCCGCCGGGAGAGAGAATTCGCCGGCACGGTCACGCCGACCCGCGCAGGGCGTTTCGATCGCAAGCTCCTGCGCCGACCGATTGCCAACGAGGCCGGGATCAGTCGATGGCGTTCGCTCCCCGTGCGTCCAGGTGAAGAATGAAAATAGATCAACACGGCTCTCTGCTCAAATGAGCAGTGGGGCAATATTCCGCTCCGTTGTGTGTTGCGGACCACGCGAATCGGAGGTGCGGGGGCAAGGGCAACAAACTAAACACCAAGAAGCAGTTCCAATTAGTTTTTTTCAACCTAGACGATTTAGAAGTGCACAGATCCAGCGGCTTCCTAATATCGGAAGGAGGAGCCTGGTGACCATGAGCCAGCGGTGGAAACCCCACACTCCTGCTGCAGGGCTGAGCGCCTCCACAGGGCCTTCGCCGTCGTCTCCGTGACAACGCGGTAGCGGATTTTACCGTCCCCTCCGGAGGGAGCATCGGAACTGCGCGCTCAAGCGGCACCGACGAAACCGCCGTTGGTGGGGGGTTCAAGCGTCGGCGAAACGGCACCTTGAGTTCGTTGCTGCCGACGGCAACGCCGATTTCCCCGAGGTCTTTGACGAGGGCGGCCATCACGTCGCCGACGCGCCTCTTCTGCTGCGCGTTCACGTCCTGGAGGTGCCGGAACTCCTCTTCTCTCGTCGCCAACTTTATCTGAACGAGTGAAACGAGCGCGTCTCGGACGTCGTCGCGCGCCGACACGCTTCCGAATGCACAGTGCTGCTGCGTTACGATAATTGCAATGAGCGTGGGGATTCAATCGACAGTGATGGGTTAGGGCAGGATATCGTCGTGCCCAGTGTTATGAAACAATCGTCTGTACAGTATATCGATATTCGTTTGTAGTATGAGTCAGCCTGCATGTATCCAGTTCGTCAACAGAGATCACAAAGTGACCACTGGAAGGCTATGGCAATGAATGACCTTAGACCTTCAAGGAATAAACATGTCTCGATTAGAACCTACAGGATCACAATAAAGGCCCTTAGCAGCCCTTCGCACCAATATTCTATGCAAAGCGATCTCACGAGTAACTTGGTTTCCATTACAGCTGCCTTCACCTATCCTGTGAAGGGGTTCTTATCGGTCCAATGAACGGCAATGGGCGACGTGAACCGACAGGTGACGCCATAGCTCTCAGAGGTGATCTTTTGCGTTCCATTCACGCGGAGATGAATGTTGGACGACACGCGGCACAAAACCCGAAAACCACATCGGAGCAACCATGCGGCACAACCGGGGACTTCCACGCAGCGACAGGGATGAATGAATACCCCAGGGTGCGACAGGGATGGGTGAACACCCCAGGGTGCGACTGGCACGGATGAACACCAGGATGAGTCTGGGATGAGTGAACACCAGGGTGAGTCTGGGATGGGTGAACACCAGGGTGAGTCTGGGATGAGTGAACACCAGGGTGAGTCTAAGATAGGTGAACACCAGGGTGAGTCTGGGATGAGTGAACACCAGGGTGAGTCTGGGATGGGTGAACACCAGGGTGAGTCTAAGATAGGTGAACACCAGGGTGAGTCTGGGATGAGTGAACACCAGGGTGAGTCTGGGATGGGTGAACAACAGGGTGAGTCTGGGGTGAGTGAACACCAGGGTGAGTCTGGGATGGGTGAACACCAGGGTGAGTCTGAGATGGGTGAACCCCAGGGTGAGTCTGGGATAGGTGAACACCAGGGTGAGTCTGGGATGGGTGAACACCAGGGTGAGTCTGGGATGAGTGAACACCAGGGTGAGTCTGGGATGGGTGAACACCAGGGTGAGTCTGAGATGAGTGAACACCAGGGTGAGTCTGGGATGAGTGAACACCAGGGTGAGTCTGGGATGAGTGAACACCAGGGTGAGTCTGGGATGAGTGAACACCAGGGTGAGTCTGGGATGGGTGAACACCAGGGTGAGTCTGGGATGGGTGAACACCAGGGTGAGTCTGAGATGGGTGAACCCCAGGGTGAGTCTGGGATAGGTGAACACCAGGGTGAGTCTGGGATGGGTGAACACCAGGGTGAGTCTGAGATGGGTGAACACCAGGGTGAGTCTGGGATGAGTGAAACCAGGGTGAGTCTGAGATGGGTGAACACCAGGGTGAGTCTGGGATGAGTGAACACCAGTCTGAGTCTGAGATGAGTGAACACCAGGGTGAGTCTAGGATGAGTGAACACCAGGGGGTGCAACAGGACCCATACCGCCTGCTCCTGCACATCCTTGCTCAGCGCCTCAAACAAGAAGGTCTTCTCCTCGGCCTCCTGATTCTTCTGGTCGTAATTGAGGGCGAGTTCCTCCAAGGCCTGTAGCACCTCCTTCACCTCCTCCTTGGCCGCCTTGTTGTCGTTCTGAAGGCGCAGGAGCTCCTCCTGCCCGAGGCTCTGCTCTCGGTGCGACGCTATCAGGAGCTGACCGGAAAAGCGGGGTTGGTGGCCGACACGGCACGGTGACCACACCGCCAGTGGTGCAATAGGGCAGTTCGGGAAGATCCCCACCACCACCATTATCATCATTAACCCCACCGTACACCAGACGTTAAGTGGAGCTGGGCCCGTCCGTTTACTTACGTAGTCGATAGCCTCACTGATTATCGGTTCAATTGCTTGATGACATCGAACATAATTAGAACATAATCTTACAGTGGGGAAGGGGGGTTTCCTATTTTCAGGAGGCAGGGTGTTAGGGCAGCCGCTACTTTGAAGGTGCCTGAGCAAATTCGAGCACGAAAAGGAATTCGATTGCAGATTTTGCAATCGAATAAGTGGGCCCAACTCGAGTCGTGAGTAGGTCTCTTGGTGGCCCTAAGGCTGAGTGGTGGACACCTCAACATTCTTATGGTGGCGGCCATGGGACAATCACCCCATTGGCATCACACAAAATAGTACGTATTTTATGGACCCCGCAGAGTTGATGGGCCAAGTCAAACTCCCATTGAGATGAATTAATGCATGACTTTCCGGCTGTGAATTAAGCAATCTGACCACATTACCACCCAACCCGGTTATATATCAGTATTATTATACATTGCTATGTTATAAGTACCATTATGCATGGGTGGTTAAACATAATGGGGGGGGGGGGGGTTAAAAAATAACAACAGTTTATTGGATTAAACAAAACTAAGTTGAAAAAACGGAATGGGTGCGCAGTGAAATCAATAGCGAGTGAAAATACCTCCTCCTGCTCCAGCAATTTCTGCTTCAGCTTTTCCACCGCCTGGCTCTGTTGATTGATCTCCTCGTCCTTCAACAGAGCAAAACTCTGCGTCAGAGAGACTTAAACCAACAGGATCGAACAGAGCAAGCCACACGTTCAACAGACCCGATCTATCACCAAATATGCCGGCCCATTAGAAACACAAAAGTCACTTTCTTTCCTATCACCGGAGATGTGTCTCCGTAACCCCACGGTTGGCCATTTCCTTCATAAATATCGCCGTACGCTGCGACAAATCTACGCTACGACCTAAACACCGTTGGTTCTGAAAGAGTGGAGGAAGGAGGCTCACGTGACAATGACTCCGCACATACGGGCTCAGGTGTATTTTAGAACGCAGTTCAAGAATCAGTATCTTTATTTTAGAGACTGCAAGAGGAATCTGGCGAGCTACGAAGCTCTTCTTCACAGACGTCCCGCCGGGGCACGGGGCCGAGTTGACCTGAGAGCACCGGGGGAGTTTTGTTCGAAGTTCGTGGGTGAATTGGGGACCTTGGGGCACCGATCGGGGCCCGGGTCGCTTCGGCGAAATGTCGCGGTACTCGAATTGTAAATACTGTCGTGGGCTTACTCTCCAACACACACCCGGTGTGTGCTGTACTCGTTCACGATTTTTGCCACGTTCTGTTTACGTGACAAGCCTCACTTATTGGCTGTGTCGGGTGGTGGCGGGTTTAACGACGCATTCGTATTTACGCGATTGAACACAAACAGACCTCTATTATGGATAATATTGCTCGCGAAAGCCGACTACTAATACGTGTTAAACTGGGGCCCTTTGTTTGGACACACCCGTTGAGAGCTATGACGCCCAGGGCATGGTCAAAATTTGACAAATTCGATTGAAATAGTCCTCACCAACTATGTACTTAATTGGAAAATGTAGACATCCTTACCCCCCCCCCCCCCCCACTGTGAAAACCTGGAAGGACCCCTCCTGAAAGAGACTCAGCGAGGCTTTCCTGGGGTAAACGAGCGTCACGTGAATAAAAATAATAAATAGATATGATACATGGGTGAGCAATGCCGATTTATCTCTGTTATTTGTTTCCTCCCCCTCGCTCCCTCCCTCTCCCTGCATCCCCCCCTCCCTGTCCCCACCTCTTCCCCATGATACGGCTGTGAACTGATGGATTATGTTGTCATCCTCGTAAAATAAAGTTCTTATAAAGTTTGGACTTTTATCTAGTTACTTTGCTCGCTTAATGACCATAATAGACGTGATTTAACCGTCACATCAAACTCGCCGTTCACCTCCGTGCTGCCTGTACACGACCCCACGCTTTGCAGGCACGTTGTACTTTGGCATTACCAAACTTGGCCCAACAACCCTCGCATCAGAGCTCACCCACTGCCAAACAATTACAGGTGCTGCCGTATCAACGGTATCAGCACAACTCCACCAGCCACCTCCTGTGCATTGCAATCCGCCATCACTCCCACAAGGCCAGTCCGAGGTGCTGCGCTAAAACGACTGTTGGGCAGTTCATCATCTCTGTTAGGGGGCCAAGGAGCCGGCGGTTGGAATTCCACATTGCCATGGTTGAGGGGCTTGGTCTCTTCGTAGGTACGACGACTGCAGACTTCCCGCGTTGACCCCTGGTCCACAAAGTGTCATCACAGGCCTCAATAGTCTAGAAGAAGGCTGCTCAGCTGAAATGCTAAGGTCGACCTTACCTCTCAAACAAAAAAAGAACCCAACTGATTTTCTGTTCAAACGAGCGTTGAGGCATTGCTGCTCATCTTCTGTTCACAGCCCTGAGGCAGTGGTGGAATATTCCACAATACCAAGGCAGGGGTGAGTCTATCCATAGAACGGCCCACTGTTGACTTCCCCACAAAGTGGTTCTCATTTCATGGGCCCCCTGAGGGATGATGGGCTGAGTCAACCCTCCTAACAGAGCTTCACCTCGGAGCCTTCCCATTGCGAGCAGCCCACCCTACATACGCCCAGACACACGGCCGGGTGACTTTTCCTCCCGCAGCGAAGGTCCCCCGTTTTAATTTCGACTTAACCCGTTATTCCCCGCCTGTGTGTTAACGGAGCAGTGCATTTTCATTCCCGAAGCGGCGGCGGCGGCGGCGGCGGCGGCAGCAGCAGCAAAGCGAGCTGAGGGCCCCCAAACCACCGCCCACCTTGTCGTCTAGCTGGCTGTAGAGCTTCGCGATCTCCTGCTTGCACTTCTGCGCCTCCTCGTCGGACACGGGCCTGCTGGTCAGGCCGAGGCCCGGGGAGGCCGGCACGGGCCCTGGAGGGGCCTGAAGGCTCTCGCTGACGAGAACCTTCAGGCTCCTCCAGTCCTTCACGTCGAATCGCTCCGACTCGGGCACGGACTCGCCTGCCGAAACACAAACACACACGCAGACACACCCCCGCACCACACTGATGAGTAGCAAATCAAAGGAGCAGGGCGAAAGCGTCTCCCGCGCATATCGGTCCCTCCGATTGGCACGCTTGGCTACGTACGGTGCGAAAGAAGTTCCAACGTACATACTGTACGTACATAAAAGTTTAAAGTCATTCAAAGCGTGAAAGTGCAGAGTTTCGGCACCGCACTGGCTTAACGCAAGCATAAATCTGGACCGGTTTTGACGTGCAGTGTCTCGTCAGCAGAGTCAGGCTTAACTAGGGTTGCCACCTCTGAGGTGCACACACTGGGACATATCAGAAGAGCTCATAATACCAGGGGAGAACGGACACACAAACCGACAAACACCCAGACATTGAATGTTTAACGTTCCGGCAAGACGTACAGACTATCCCAGGACAAGGTGCCTCAACAAGAGGATGATCCTGAGAAGAAAAAACTAAAATAAGGCAGTTGCCAATTATCTTGCTGGGGCACAGAAACACCGGGGGACTCGGTGAGGGTCACGTGGGAGGTGGGGACTTGAACTTGGAGAAACTTCTGCCACCGGGAGACTATAACAGAGGAATGTACTTCTGGAGGCTATTTGCTAATTAAACGATTCTACGTGTACATATTTACATAATTATGAATTCATTGAATATCTGCCGACTCTTCCAGGAGATCCCCCCCAGGGGACAGGCAGGGCACCAGACTGTGCACAACGCTGACCTCATCTGTCTATAACGACACGCAGAGACAGAACTGAACCGCAGCCTTCATTGACTCTGCCGTGAGATGTAAATGTAAACACAGTTCACCAACGTCTCACCGCGTTCTCCACGAATAGGGCAAACTGTAACAGTGGCATGCAAAAGCGGGCTGAGTTTTGGGCAGTGGCACTTCTTAAAAAATACGAGATGGGATATTCTAACTTCAAACCGCAGAGATTGGTCACAGTGTTGCGCCGTGGAAATACTCGGAAATGCAGGCAGTTACACGTATTGTACGAGGATATCGTTTTCCACGAGCAGACGCTGGGACGCGTACGAAGCAATGCGCGCATTATTCTTCGGAGCGGAGAGCATAAAAAAAAGCCATTACGCAAATTGTTAGCCCATCATATACGTTACACATTCTGCCGCTGATTAACACGACCAGCCAACTCGGCGACAAATCACACCGTGACGTGCATGACAGCAGTTCATTGCCGAGCGTGCCGCTTGCTGCCGTTTGAAGACGCGAGCGCGCGAGTGTCCGGGAGGGCGCGTGGCTGCGCAAGGAAATAAAATATCCGACCCCCCCCCCCCACCGCCACCACCGCCACCACCGCGAGACTCGTGAAGGCGCGGAGGAGCAGCGGACCTGAGCGCCAGCGTTTGAGCTCCATTTCCAGGCGGTGCAGCAACGCCCGCAACGTCTTGTTCTTCTCCTTCTCTTTCTCGTACTTTTTCCTCCACTCGTCGGCCGTCAGCTCCATGTTGATGGTCACCGTGTTCTTGATCGTCTTCGCCCTGGAGGAGACAGCGGCGCGAGCCCACAAGCGCCGGTTGTTGATTTATTTTTTAAATGGGAACGTTTTACAGAAACGGAACAACCGCGCCATGCCCGATGCACGTTTCGTGAACCCTTGTATGGCAAGCGAGGGAAAGCTACCGCAGTGTACCGGTTAGCGCACTGGATTTGCGATCCAGAGACATCCACGGTTGGATTCCATCTCTCGGCGTGGCATTTGAAACAAATCTTCTTAATTAACTCATGTCCCCAAACACCTCCCTCCACCTCTGTCCACTCAGCAAAATCCATAGGTCACTCTCACCTGGTTAAGGAAACAAACGCGACTTGACCTATTACAATGCTTATGGCCAGAGCTCCCTCCCGTCGGAGGCCCTTCCGCCAGCAGTGGCATGAGCGAGGCATTTGCGGCATTTTTTTTATCGTGAAGTACAACTTTCCAGTGCTTGTTTATTCATTAACCTCCCAATGTAACCTTTCATTGTTTACTGCTGGTTGAAAGGGAGGCTCCATTTATTTTATGGGAATATTACTTACTTGTTGCGGATGATTAATTTAACTATTACGGGAGCGCAAAAGAGTCCGCGCATTTAAACGGCCGCAGGGAGGGGTGGTGGAAGGAGGATGCGTAGCGTTCCAGTAGGCCCCGAGTGTGATTTATGACCCATGAGCAGCCTCGCTGAGTAAGTGATGGGTTCACCAGCACACAGCATCACGGTGACAAAGAACGCGTTGCTCCCGTGGAGATTACGAAGCCGTCTCAAACATGTTCGATCGAGCATCGTCGTCACAGATTTCTACACAAACATGTGGAATAAAAAAATAGAATTAAAAAAATGTCAATGCTCATTTCCATGGACGACCTCCGAGGCTGTGGTGGGAATCTCAGTTGCTCATGGCGGGGACAGCACCGCGTCAATAAGATGACCACCGCCCACTGCCTACAAACTGGTACCTAGTTTCAGGGGCGGAGCCAGGATTTCAGGCCGGGGTGACATTCAACAAATTTTAATCTCAAGAATGATTAGAGAGTCAGGCTGTTGAACTTAGACGCCATCGGTTGGCGACACACTCTGACAATGCAGTTGCACGGAGTCCGCCAGACCGAGTGTCGTACACTTACACGCAGAATGTCACCCCTGTCACCCCCCCTTGGCTCCGCCCCTGCCTAGTTTAGATGGAGTCGGCACCCAACTGCAATCTAGACACACGCTACCTTCCGAGATGTTTCCGTGAAGTGCGCGACTGACGCGAGTGCAACCAGGTCGTGGTGGTTAACCGAAAGTCTGTTGAATTCGGTTCGACTTTTGTTTTTAAATCTCAAGAAGAACTCTGGTCAGCGTGGACGAGCAGGCGAAATGCCCTCTTGATCATCCTCTCTTGGGCTGCCTCTGGTGTCGGAGGCCCTGCCGCCCATTAACAATGCGGGCAAGCGATTGAAAGGATTGCCCATGTGCTTTGTTGTTTCATCCACCGGTCATCCTCGCGGCAGCAGCGGATTTTGGCCGCTAGACATCGAATAAAGACAGTCACCGCGTCGCGTGCTTTTGGGTGCGCTTCTGTGGCCGCCTGGAATGTTCTTCCTTCCGATAATAGGAATCCACTGGAGTGATGCACTATGAATCAAGATAGAAGACTAATTTCTTTCGAAATGATTTTTTCGTTGAGTTTGTTGCCATCCCCACCCCCCCCCCCCCGCTCCTCTGATTAGCGCGGTTGGATACGTAAGTTGCTGAAGAAGTTCAACACACACACACGTATGTAAAATACACACAGTCTGTACACATTGTGGAGTAAAACACCACTCCGGAAGCACTCGATCTGAGCAAGCACAGGGCCACCGTGCCAGACACACGGGGGTGGCTGCTCGACCAACGAAGCGCGAGACCACCACCCCCCCCCACCCCCCCGGAAACGCCGCTCGACGCTCGCGCCGCTCCCTACCGCTGGCCGAAGAGCAGCGTGGACTTGGTCTCGGCCTCGTTGTAGATGGACGGGGAGCAACAGATGATGACGGTGGTGCGACAGTTTCCGCCCAGCGAGTCCTGCAGGATGCGGGTCATCTTGCTGTCGCGGTACGGCACGTGCGTCCTCTGCGCGCGCCACGCACGCGGCAAGACAACGCAGACCGCCGGCCGAGCTTCAGCGACGTTGGGAACCTCCCGCCGAGCGGCGGTAGCGAGGCACGGTTGAGTGACACGTCATCCGGTGGCCGAAACGAAGACATTCTAAAGGTCGCACTCGTTAACGCGCAAAGAGCCCGCCGCACGAGTAAACCACGATGCCTCGCCGATCCCGTCGAGGAATATAAACCGTCATCGCGTGAACTCCGATCATCCTCGCAAGCAGCTGCAGCGGCTTTTGGCTAGCCATCGAACAAAGACGGTCAACCGCATCGCGCGCTTTAAGACACGCTTCTGCGTCCGTCTGGAACGCTCTTCTTTCCAGCACTTAGGAAGCCACTGGAGCTAAAAAAAAAAACACACAGCACGCTCTCGTGCGATTTTCACACGGGTCAAAAAAAAAAATCGCTAACGGCCGTAGCGACGCGATCCCGGAACGAACACGATCGCGGACACGTACGGTGCCTTCGGCCAGGGCGGCGATGACGTTGCCCAGAGCCGACAGCGACTTGTTGATGTTCTTGGCCTCATCCAGCACGGAGCCCTCAGCCCCAGTCTTGCTCACCTGCAACAAGGAAGCCCACGCATGCCGCCGTGACGATTCACGCATGCGACCGCAGCCTGCCAGGTCCCTAACAGGTTCACGCACGGCCCTCTCCGCCGATCCACTGCTGGATGAGGGCCTACACCACGCCGTGTCAGGCGGTCGTGGGGGGTTATCTGACCGTACTTTGCCACGCCGGTTTAGCGGGGGTTCAGCGAAGGCAGCGAGCAGAGATGTAAGAGCACAGAAGTAAAGTGGAAAACAATAGATTTTTTCCACCCTGCAACTACCATCCGCTGCCCACAATTTACCTCCAGCTGCATGGACTATTTTGCCGAACAGTACAAATTGTGTCCCAGCGGGATTGTGCCGGGTGGGAACGATGTCAGTGTCAATGCAAACAAAACATTATCCCGCAATGACTTTGGATAGTCAGTGCTCTTTAACCGTGTGCATTCGTGGAACACGCCTGGGAGGCCGGCGGATCAATTCAATGTGTGAGTGGCGCTCCCTCAAAAAGTGAGGCGTAGCCAGAAAACTGCGGTGCAGTAACTGGGTTACCGGTCTGCCTGCAATGACATGTGAGTCCTATCCCATCACATAAACGAGTTGTTCCTGCCATCGTGTTTTTTGTTGTTGTCCTCCGATAAACTAAATCTCATCAAGGGACCGATCGAACACCCCCCAAATGCAGGAACTTCCCGAAGAGAGAAAAAAAACCCAGCACAGCCTCAAGAATAGCTTGTGTTTTTTTTCCCTATGCAAATGGACAATTCTCAGCAGGTTTGATAACGACTAAATAAACAACTCCGCGGCGCGTCCACACGTGACGCATTCCGCCCGGAGGCCTCGGGACGTAAATCCGTATCGGGGGAGCGCCTGCCGTGCGGGGGGCTTCGGCTTGCGGTCGACGCAGACGTCTCAACCCCCCCCCAGCCCCGAGTATCCTGCGGGGTTCCTCCCTGGCCGCTGACCTTCTCGCTGCCAGCCAGGTCCACCAGGTAGAGCTTCCCGCTGAGCTTCTGCTCCGTCTCCACGTTCTCCTGCTTCACGTTGATCAGGAAGATGCTGTGGCTGCGTGAGCTGTGCTCGTTCATGTCTAGATTGGCGAATAATAAAATAAAGAGATGTACAAAGCAGCCCCCGCTCCCTCGCAATGGGACCCCAATCAGCGTGAGCATTCAAAGTCATGTGCACGTGAGTATGTAGAACTTCTTTCGCACCGTACGTAGACAACCGTGCTAATCGGCGGGGGAAGGATAAACTAAACGCAATTTGACGATGGCTTCGTGCATTTAGCATATGCGTCAGTAATACAGCACCAAGCTAACACGGAGGCGCGATGATTCACACATGAACATGTCTGCCAGTAGGAGGCGATGTTGCTATGTGGTTTTATCCATTTATGTAATTGGCGAGTAAATATTCAAATTTGGCAAATGCCGTTTCAAATAACTTCTGCAACGTCCGTGGTATTAACCAGGGCGGCCGCTAAAGCCCAACTGCAAACCTCTGCTACAAGCGGCGAACAACGCTACCCGCTCAGCCGCGTCGCTGCCACGTCCCACGGGGCATTTAGCCATTCAGTTGCGATGCACTCGATGAAGGAAAATATTTATTCGGACAAGATTGATCTGTCACATGAATCATCACCAGCCTCCCCCCCCCCCATCTGCCTGTAGAGGTCCACTGCTGGACAAAGGGCCCCTCCCCCCTCAGACGACGCCATTCCCCCTGCGCCTCTGCTCGTCAACATCCAAAATTAGTCGGGCCCAGTTCCTCATCTCGTCTCTGCATCTGGCTAGTGGTCTGCCCCTCACTCCTCTACGCGGTTTGTGGACTCCATTCGGTCATTATCTGCGTCCACCCACTGCAGACGTGCCGTGTGCACGTTTGTCATTCCCAACGCTTTCCTTCCCATTGACCACATTTTGTCTAGCCCTCCAATCCATTCATCTTGCCCCTATCTCCCATTGCGACGCCGAGTATATATCTTCCACGTGGCACGCTGGGGCTCTTCTCAGCTCGTGGGACAAGCCGGCTGTCAGAGACGATGTTTCTGAGGCATAAGTCATAACAACATAGGACACAACGCGTGCGCAGTCATTTATATTTTGACAAAGGGACGGTGCACTGCCTGGCATTATTTTGCTTTCCGAATGCAATCCATCCTGATATCATTATTTATTTACTCTCTCGTAGGTGGTGGGATTATGTTATTTGGCCTAGGCAAACCGGTACGTTGATATTCTCCAAACAATGATCTGATTTCGTTTGGAATAAAACTAAAAATGGTTCACGATTTATGATGACTTCCTGCCAAATCGAACATCCTGAAAACGTCTTCAAAACACAGCGAGATAATTACTATGGTGAAACGGTATTGCCTTGGCACACACCCCTCTTTCTATAAATCTTATCTTGATAAAGTCTCACTATTGAAGCCAAGTTTTCGCACATATTATACATCTGATATATATTATATATCTGATATATCTTCCATAAATTCCTTGTCTTTTCATTATATTCAAGGCTGCCTCGGTATATATAGAGAGTAAAATTTCATTATCAATACGGCAATGCACACAGTGATAGGTTTAAATTTGACATCTTCCGAATAAATCCTCTCAGTACATGGACGTGATCTATTGTATGTGTGTATGTTGGACTTCATTCCCACCGTACATAGCAAACCGTGCAAATTGGTGGTGCGGCGGAAGGACAGCAAACTAAACATTGTATCGTCTTCTAAGTCAGTGGTCCCCAACCTTTTTAGCACCAGGGAGTGGTTTTGTGGAAGACAAGTTTTTTCACGGATGGGGGGGGGGGTTCATCATTGGGTCTTTCCCCCTTTTCAAAGAAGCTCTCCAGTGACGTTTGTTTTTTACTCATTTTGGCTACTAGGGGGTTAGAGCTTGTGGGCTTACTCACTGTGGCTACTAGGGGTTAGAGCTTGTGGGCTTACCAACACTGTGACTGAGACAAGTGCACAGTGTGGGAAAGAGGCGCGAACGGAAGTGGTAAATAATAAAATAATGGGCGGGCCACGTGCGGACTCACCGCTCACCTCCTGCTGCTGTGCAGCCCGGTTCCTAACAGGCCACGGACCGGTACCGGTCTGCGGCCCGGGCGTTGGGGACCCCTGTTCTAAGTGATGCCTGTTTCTGTAGGGCAGTTAAAATCCAGTACTTTGGTTAACATGTTCGTTTAAGTACTTGAGTGAACAAGTCAAATGTCCAAGTGATGGGTTCGAGTCTCTCTATTGGACATCCACTGCTGACTTCCCTGCGCAAAGCGGTACCTATTTTATCGGACCCAGAGAGATTATGATGGGCTGAGCCAACCGCCAACCAGGATTTGAACTCTGCGACCCTTCCAATTGCGAGCTGCGAGCTCTACCGCTGGGCCACCAGGCCCAGAGTTGTAAACAGCCGATAACACATTTGACAAGAGAGTCGTAGATTCGATAGCTTTTGCAATCGATTTTGTCCCCCCCCCCCGCCCGCCCACTCCATGTTGAAGAGCACAATTAGATAGCGTTGTTTCCCGAAAAATTCCACCTTTTGTTTTTTTTGTTTTTCTTGTAGCCATCGTTGTGTCCCTCTCCGTCCGTAACAACGAGACCAAGAGCTAGCTACGTCGTCCACGCCTGGGGCGCTTCGTCTCTCTCTCTCTCTGTGTGCGTGCAAAGTGCTCTCAAGATTTCCGAGCGCTCTTCTGCGTCCGTGGCGCTTAGTGAACAAAGAGTCGTTGTGCTGTACCTCTACGCTGCCAACGGCTACGCTGCTTGGCTGCCTTCACACGAACTTGCACTGACCGGCTGTGGTGACGTACGATCAAATAATCCCCCACGACCCACATGGAGGGGTGGGGAGGCCCTCACCCAGCAGTGAATTAACAAAAGGGCACTACGTGTAAGAGGGACTCCTCAACTTATAAACGAGTTAGGTCTCAAAGGTCTGTTCGTAAGTCCAACTCCACTCCTGTCGATTCCAAACATGTTGTACGAAATGTACGCTAAACACGAGGAATGGCTTTGAAAGTTGCATCATCTCCTGTAGATGTGGATGCCACCATCGCCATCTATTGAGCGGCGGTTGAACTTAACGACTCTCGATCCAAACAGGCATGTGGACATACGGGGGACAGGTTTGTTCGTATCTCTGTAAGTTTGTAAGTCGAAGGTTCGTAAGCAGAGGAATCCCTGTACCCCGATGTTATCCTTGAGAAACTGCGCGTAATTAATGACGGTGGGTTGCTGCGTACAGACTTACTGGTCACAGCCACGTGTCTGTTGGCTTTGCCTTCATCAATCACGTCCATCACCTCCTCCGGGCTGGACACAAACCTCTCCGTGCACCCCTTGGGAAAGGCAGAAAAGGATAAAAAAAAACAATTGCACGCGCAGCCACACACTTTTCATAAAGTAGAAATAAAATAGAACTAAACTGCACGAGGGAGGGCTTCTTTGTGTGATCGTTGGGAGGCAGTTAGTTGGCAAAATTTCCCAACGCCAACAAAAATTTGCATAACGTTCCCATTGTTTCGTTGAAATTTACAAGTTTGAATTCACAAGTTTGAATTTACAAGCGCCCTTTTAAAGGTCCGGCGGACGTGAAGGCCGGTCCATTACGCTGTGTTCATGGGAACGAGCCGATGCTTTCCACATCCCTGAGAGCAATGCTCTTGTTGCTGGAAACACTGGGAGAAGCACAAAATTCACGTTCCTGAAATTTCCCCAAGAACCCCAGCTCCCTGCCGGAAAAGAAAAAAAATACTCCCCGAGGAATTGTTTAAACGTCCAAACGCAAGGTGTTCGAGAAAAAAAAAGACTTCTGCCCTGAGATTCTTGAGAGATTATTACTATTATTTTTTAATGGGCAACACAATTTTACATCTTGATTGTTGTCTTTTAAACAATTCGCATACTACCATCTGATGTTGAGAACCATGCTGTAGTGATCATGATCGCAAACAAAATATCATCACCATCCATGGTCATCCACTTCTGGATGAAGGCCTTCACCAATCCGCCTCCATCTCCCATGACGCATCAATTCACAAAGCCCAAAAAGTATGCATGTTGAACTTGTGCTTTGTCCAGTCGTAGTAATTGTTCGGAGTTAAAGAAAGCATTATATTAATAACAGGACAGTTGAGTTTGCGCTACCGAGCATAACACGTATGCAATAGGTGAGTCAACAAGAACCAGCCGTATAGTCTCCTGTATGTACGTTTGTTTGTTGAACTTCTTTCGCACTGTACCTAGCCAACCGTGCTAATCTGAGGTGCTGTAGCGAGTACCAGCTCATACATTGAAGGCAATCCAGGTTGTGGAGGAGGAATTTCTTTTATAAAATGAATTAAAAAATATATACATTTATGTTGCCATCTGGCCGCGCGACTTTAATTAAATGCTTTCCAAAAGCTTACGCTAAATCATCGGGGAAAAAAAGACTTACACGCTCCTGGCAAGCCCTGACCTTTACGTCATCGAGGAACAAGTTCTGGTTACTCACCTTGACATACGGCACCCTGTTTTTATCTTCGTGCACCGACAAGTTCGTTTTTGAAACTGCAGGCGGGTTTTTTTTTTTTAGGGGGGGAGGGGGGGTACAGTGAATAAATTGAAGTCAAGCTTCAAAATACAAAACTTTTCCGAACGTAAAAATAAAATCAAAAGTGCTCCAAAGGAATGCGTGCGTAGTGAGTAGTGACGATGTGATTGTTATAATTAAAAATAAACTCACCATCCAAGAGGTCCCTTATCTTGTCAAGGTATATTTCAAAGTATGAAACCTGCAATATGAGCATTGAAATCCTATTGAAACATTCGTGCCAAGTGCACAGATAGGACACAATCATGAATGAGAAATTGTATCTCTCTGCTGTCATCTGCCTTTGCTTACCTTGATGTGGAATTCAAGATTTTCATCCATGGAGTAAATGTAGTGGAATATGTCCTTCACTATTCTTGGAATCACACCCATATGTTCTGGGTCATGCAGCACTCCCTAGAGATTGGCAGGTGACACATACATTTAATTCATGACGGCACTATGCCTGTTACTGTAGGTACGGTCAAGTTAGTCTGTGCCATGGTGTGACAGATGGTGCGGTGGATGGTGGATTGGCCTTCATAAATCCTGTGCGATTTGAAAACTAAATTGAATGCTAACAGGGGTGCCACGTTGGTGAGATGTTAACTATCTCGCCTGGCATACAGGAGGTCGTGGGTTCGATTGCAGCTGTGACATATGTATATTTGGAGTGTGCATGTTCTACCCGTGGATTTTTCTGTAGGTGCTCCAGTTTTCCCCTCCACATTTAGAATCATGTGCTTCGAGTATTTGGCTGCTATACATTTCCACGTGATGAGCCACTTCATTGAACTATTTGTGGCCAGGCCGTTTCTGCAAAAAGAGCTTTACGGATCAGTGGACCTTACTTGGTAAAATAAAACATTGTTTATAGTTTAAAATGTTTTCTTCAAGTTTACATTTATTGTTATTTCTTTACTTGTGCCTCGATATTTTTTTTTCCATTTTACCCATCCATCTTTGCTTTGTATTTCTCATTTGCACTGTAAAGCGATCCGAGTTGCCGTTTCAATATTTAAGAGGCTCAGCAAATGCAACTCCTTACTTTAAAATGTTTTCAGACTTCATGGAAAAGACCCCCTTAGGATTTTTGTTGTGACATTCAGGACAAGATAATGAATTACCACGGTGTACATTTCACTTTCATAATCAAATCAAACTTTGAAGGCTTGCCTTGACTGCTGCCCCTTAAGTGGCATGTGTGTGTCTGTGTATGTAACTGGGTCAGAGGAATCGCTTACCTCCATGGTATGTGTTTTACCAGAAGCAGTCTGCCCGTAAGCGAAAATTGTTCCATTATAGCCTTCGAGAACATCTGTAAAATGCATGAAGCAATGTGTCACGAAGCATTCTAAGCAGAGCTTACGGTGGTAACAACATAATCTCTAGATGAGAGCTTTCTTGGTGAAGGGGGGCCATGCGTGGTACAATAAAATCACAATTTAATTCACTGGACTCTCCACCCCACGTGACTTGCCAAACCGGGTTGTTTTTTTTTGTTGTGTGTGTGTGTGAAGTTCCTCTGTCAGGTGTGGCTTATTAAACGAGGGGCAAGTTACATGTGCAACGACGAAGACCGTCGAGTTCACGTGCCGACCGCATGTGACAGTAACGCCTGTTTGGCTGTGGCCAGAGGCATGGGCACAACGACGCTCGCGATTCAATGCCGCGTCTTCGGGGCGCCGTCGCCACTCACCTTTAGTAATCTGCCTGGCGCAGGCGTTGTACACCTGCTCCTGCGTTGTCTCCGGGTGAAAGACGCCGTCGTAGACGTACGGTTTATTCTGAAAACGCAGCGAGAGTCGCGGGCGACGCTCGGGCAAATCCGAACGCGGTGGCGTCGCGTTAGCCAATAATGGGCAAACGCAACGCCCCTTCGTAATGATCTAAATCACGAGGCCGGCTCGTCGACGCCGCACTCGCAAAGCTGCGGTGTGCGTCATCGAGGACACGGGGCTGACACCTGCGACGAGCGCCCGGGTTTAACGCGCTCCTCCCACCGTGACCTCACTCGATCGGCGTTCGTTGGCACACGCAGACACTCAACGACGTAAATGTGGGGGGGGGGAAGGGGGGGGGGGTGAGAGTCTGATTAATAATTTTAATAAATGTGTCGTGAAACCCTCCTCCACCCGACACAGCCCATTAATAGAGTTGTCACGCAATGAACAAACGTTGCCAATGTGTCACCGCTTCAGCGGCACCGGCGTGTTGGAGAGCACTGCTCCGGAGCTGTACCGGTAATCAAATTGACATTTTTTTTTGTTCACGCGACAACTGTATTACCGTAATTGGCTGCGTCAGGTGGTAGAGGGTGTACCACACAAAACACACTTTATTTACGTTATCTGACCCAAAAAGCTCTCCGCGAATCACATTGGTCGCGAAAGCCAAGTGTTACGTTTAAAGCAGATCCTCTCTAAGCAGATCCTCTCTAAAGTCAGATACCCAAACGATATTGGTAATGCCCATGCTGCAACAAGATGTGTTCTTCCCTTTTGAGACTGCAGGAAGCGCAATTGCCACAGTGCACAGCTGAAGCCGTGCCGATCATCGCTTACCCACACGATGGCATGGGGTTCTAAACACGTCTCATTACAATCTCAAGACATCTAATGGGAATCTCAAAACATCTCATGGGAATCTCAACACATCTCATGGGAATTCCAAGACATCTCATGGGAATCTCAACACATCTCATGGGAATCTCAAGACATATCATGGGGTTCTCAACACATCTCAAGAGCAGCATCACTCCCAACACCACCAGCCAGGACTAAGGGGCAGGTGTGATGCACGGTAAGTCCAATACAAGTTCCTTTGTTTAACCAGGTGAGAACCCACAGGACCGTGAGAATCTCATTTTCCAGAGTGACCTGGCGACACCTGGAGGGGCACAGTCTGAGCCTCCAGACACAGGAGCTTATCAACCACCTCATACCCTCTACCAATTGCCCATGGTCGCCAATGTCCTCAATGCAATGTGAATGCCCCACATATGTTGCATACCATCAGTCCATCGGGTGAATCAATAAGCATCGTGTCCCAGGTGAATGCCTTCCATTCAGGTGAATACCCAAATTACCTGCTTAATGCTCTTAACCCACACCGCCACAGGCACATACTCCACGTGTACACATTCCTCACGTATGCCTTGTTACCCTCAGCTCGATTGCTCGATGTCTCAATGCTCGATACCTAACCTATTTCTGCAAGCTCATTTCGCTACATTTTCCCACTACCACGCGTCTAACCACCGACTCCAGGTCGATGCCCCCATACCTCGGGGTCAAGGCCTCAGCTGAGCCCCATATCCGCCCATCAGTCCAACGGGTGAATACCTCGGTAGTCAAGGCCTCAGCTGAGCCCCAAGTCTGCCCATCAGTCCATCGGGTGAATACCTCGGGGTCAATGCCTCAGCTGAACCCCATGTCTGCCCATGCCACGGCTAAACATTCCCTTCCGTGCCCTCGTCCGCCAGGTGTATCGTGCGCCTGAGTCTCATTACGCACACGCCGTGTATGCCGTTCGAGCTGACGTTTGACGCACCCGTGGCTTTGTTGTGATGATTGCCGGTGCCCGAATCCCCCCCCCCCCCGATCAACTCTGTGCTCTCTGCGCATTTGATACGTTTGCTCATACCCATCCCTATCGCTGGAGATTCCCATTCCCATCGCTGGCGCTAATGCCACCCCCATGTCCCCACCCGCCCCGCCTGGTGCCCCCTCTCACCGAGACGATGACGGTATCGTTGCCTTGAAACTTGGCGATGAATTTGTCTCCCCGCGCCTCCTCCGAATTGTTAATTGGCCGTACGCGGCACATCACCTTGATGTTGCACTCGGCAGGGTCCGCCATGGCTGGGAGGCTGACGACTGCCAAAACTCACGGACCGTGGGGCAGTAGCAGCAGCAGCGGCGGCGGCGGCGGCAGCGGGCGGCGGCGTTACGAGAGTCCTCAAGACGACAGCGCCCGGACGCATTTAAACTCCGCAAAGCCTCCTGGCGAGGGCGGGGAGTTGTCCACGTGGAGGCGGAACCACGTGGAGGCGGGACTCAACGTGCGAGTCACAAAGCAAGAGCAGCAGCAGCAGTAGCAGGTGTCATGCCCAGAGAGGGCAGGGGGAGGTAAGGGCAGGTGCGGCACCCAAATGGGTGCAGCAAAAAGCCCACAGGTGGGAGCAAAGGGAGGACACAAAGACAAAGATCCCCCGTATAGCCTTAACAGACTGTTGGGGCAAGTGATGTTAGCAAGCGCCTCTGGAGGCCGGCACGGTACGCCACGCCCGACCGCCTTTGTCTCCCCCAGTTTGAATATTTACAGTACCACACCAGGTACTCATTTTAGGTTGAGTAGACCTAGGGGAGGCCCGGGACCGCTTCAGATAATCGTCACTGGTGTTGCCCGTGAGTGGGAATCGAACTCGGCTCGCTGGGTTCCGAGCGCAGCGCCCTAACCGCTACACCACCGCTCCCCACCAGAGGGCACAACAACAGCCGCCATTCGCCACTAGTGGCGAAGACGTCATCACGATGCTTGTGCCAGGCTAGGTGCACGTTGAGGCCACGTGAAGTGTCGAACGCCCGCTAGCAGGGAGGTCACGGGGCAGACCCAGCAGGTGCCACGGGTCGACTGACTGAAATGAGTGGCCGATGTACCACCTGTGCCCCCTACTGTGCCAACTTGCTGCGCTTTAGCCACCCGGCGCTCCGCTCTTTGTTGTTGGAGAGCGACTGCCTCCAACTACCCAGTAGCGTCCTTCACGAGCCTCCTCCACAGAGGCCGATCTTGACACCGCTGGTACCAGTCATCGGCAAGTCCACTCAGCTCCACATCTTCCTGTACCACATCACTCCATCTCTTCCCAAGCCCGTGCCGAGCCCGTTTAACCCCCTCGATCCGGCCGAACAAAAGCTGTTTCGGCATGCGGTGGCTGGGCATGCGGGCTACATGACCCAGCCAGCGCAGCCTTGCCTGCTGGAGGAGCTCACCGATGGGATTTTGTCCAGATCTTTCAAGGATATGTGAGCTCCTCATACAATCCAACCTGGTTAAACCCAAGATGGATCGTAGTCAGGCCAGCCTAAAAGTTTTTAACCGGAGAAGATGTTCCATTAGGGGGTCCACGTTTCGCAAGCGTAGAGAAGGGAGGAAATGACTGGCCGAAAAGACCTGAAGCTTCGTGCGGAGCGACAGACCAGGTAGCTTCCACACAGTGTAACGCAACCGATGAAAATATATTGCCGCTCGACTGATTCGGAGTGAGACCTCTGCTGTCAAACCGGAGCCGGTCATGAGCACACTGCCCAGGTATGGGAAACTCTCCACTCTCTCCACAACTGCCCCATCACCAATTGGGAGTTGTGGGGGTAGCGTGTCTGATGATACAAAATACCCAGGCAGGTGCTTAGTTCTGGTGGGGCTGATGGTAAGTCCCTACCTCTTAGTGGCAAGCTCCAGGTTCAGCAGCAGCACCTCCAACTCCTCCTCTGAGTGAGCAGCAATTACCAGATCATCGGCATACATAACGTGGTTGAGCATTAGGGAGCCAGCCCTTGACCGCACCCGGGCATCGATCAGCCTCCCATTGTATCTGTACCAGATGGAAATTCCTCCGGTACAGCTATTGAAGGCTTCACGAACTACGTGGTCAAAATAGATGTTAAATAATGTGGGAGCCAGAGGATATCCCTGTCGCACCCCAAAGTGAACAGGGAATGGCTCCGACTCCCGGCCACGTAGTTTTACCCGGGCCCGCTCACCAACAGGAAGGTCCTTAATGATTGTGAGCAGCGGGTCAGGGACTCCGAAAGCACAAAGAACAACCCAGAGCCCAGGCCTACTGATGGCATCATAGGCCTTGACCAGGTCAATAAAGCAGAGATGTCGGTCTTGTTGGAATTCCCAACACCTCTCCTGTAGCAGACGGATAGAAAATATGGCAATTGTGCAGGACCGCCCTTTCCTGAAACCACATTGGGGCTCTGCAAGCCTCTCCTCAGCGTGCCTGGCAAAGCGATGTTGAATAATCCTTGCAAGGATCTTTCCCGGCACACTGAGGAGTGAGATGCCCCTGTAGTTGTTACAGTCTGTGCGGTCCCCCTTCTTAAAGAGGGGGACCACCAGGGCATCTTTCCAATCCTGCAGAACCCGTCTAGTGGTCCAGACTGTTGTTATGTCATGTAGGGCAGTCTGTGCACAAACGCCACCCTCCCTCAGCATTTTGCTTGTGAGATCATCTCTGCCCGGTGCCTCTTCCTGGTCTCAGGCTCTGGATCACCTTCAGTACTTCCTCAACAGATGGCACCTCAGCCAGCCACTCAAATGTGGTGACTTCCAATATTTGAGGCACCGCAGTCTCAGCAGGGTCATCCCCACTTTATCCCACGATGCTTTCCAGGCTGACGGATTTCCCCTCCCTCATGACTTCACAGAAATGCTCAGGAAATCTGCAAACCTGTTCCTGGGGGTCGGAGATTGGATCACCATTCTTTCCCCTAATGATGGTAATAGGTGTGGCGCTGCAGGTAACTTTTTTTTATGGAATTAAAGAGCGATTTGTGATCGCGAGCCATTGAGGCAGACTCCATCTCCTTAGCAACCCGCCGCCACCACCCATCCTTGCAGCGCCTCACGGCTCTCCGAACCTCCGAGCGAAGGCTGCGGTAAGCCTCCTCATTCTCTGACGTGGGATGCTGTAGACGATGAAAGTGGGCCTGTCGCTTTTTCTCAGCCAGCCTGAACACCTCCTCTGTCAGCCAGGGTCTCTGAGGAGGTCTGGACCGTGTACCCAAATCAGCCATTGCAGCTGCATGAGCCAGAGTCCTAAACATCGCCCATTTCCCCTCAACATCAGGAGTGGGGGACGATGCCAACCCCAGCCGCAAACGATGATGAAATTATCGCTTGCAACTTTCATCAGCAAGCTGAGACCATGTCACTATGGGTTTGAATGGGGTACTGGGTGTACACCCACCACCGCAGTGGAAGAATGGCAGGCGCATCTTAGAGGGCACAAGCCCACACCCACACACACGTGGGAGCGAAGGGTAGGACCGGCACGTAACCACAAGAATGCTACCCCATGTGGACTTCAGAGGGGCAGGTCGCTTGTCACGTAGCTGGTAGTGTACACGAGCTGAGTGAGACAAGGGCTGGCCCAGCACCCACAGTGAAAAGGGCAGGAATCTCCAGGCGGCCAGGCATTCGAGTTGTAAAACACGCATAAGCTTAAACGTTCACGGACTACATGCCACTCCGCACTGTAAATAGAGGAAAGCTCTTACCGTTTCCTTTGATTCACAAAAAAAGCATGCGACACTGGTGCTAATCCTTTAATCGCCAGACTTCACGATGCGTAACCGTGTATACAAGGCTCGTTTGTGGATTTGTTTTCTTTCCCCATTTTAAATCTCCTCTCTGTAGTTTCGACGGAGCCTCCTTGGCAGCACTCAAATCTTGGCAAAAGCGTCTCAAGATTGCGCACGGTGGCGGCGAGGCGAGCCGAGCGGGCGGGATCACGTTCCCATCCACCACTTTTACAAGCAAAACTTCCACAACCCGTTAAACGCGGACGGCTCCCCCGATTGACCCTCGACGTGCCACGGCTCAGGATAGTTGAACGACAGCGACCAGCAGGTGGCGACGTCTCCCCAACACAAACAACAGAAGTCGCAGTAAATATTATAACGTGCTGAACTGCGTCCATGGGAAGCCACTGCAATGACGTGTTCGTTAAGTTATACATGTTGTACTCGCACCAATAGTTTAAGGCAGCAGGCCTATCACCGAACCCGATATACAGGGTGCTTAAAAAAAATGTGAACACTTAAATGGTACTCGCGTTTTTAATGGAAATAAGAACGGATAATAGTACACTGCAGCGTGATAACAAATGTAAAAGCTTCAAAAAGTCCGAGTCTCCCACTTGTTCGCGATAATTGTCAACACGTGGCCTTGAATCTTCTCCAGGTGGTCTCCAGAGCCCGGAGGCAGCACATTTCTTGTATAATTGTTGTAAATTCTCCGAAGTGTTAACATTTTTTTGAAGCACCCTGTATTTCAGTCCGCATTCAGTTTTAGTGGTGGTGGGAACGATTTTGCGACGTGTAATACCAATTGAGTAAATTTGCAGGTACTTTTTTCTTCTTCAAATTTAAACGATAAAGCCGGCACACAGTGGCCTACTCTTTCGGAAATTGCGTGACGGGATCATTACACGTCCGCTTTGAAGCAGACGGCACACATGGTGAATGAACCTCTGTCGTAATAACCGGAGTGGCCGGCTGGATTAAAATCCGTCAATATGCAACAAGCGTTGAAAGGCTTGAAAGTCAAGTGCAACGGTACTGTACGTGCATTTAAAGACATCGGTTAATCTTACCACCATTTAGTATGCTAGTGAACCTTTACTTTCAGACGTGGGTATAAATGTAAAGAGCTGATAAGAGGGAAAACAACAAGCAGATGCTTGTCGCGCTCACGTTTCCTCCCTCCAAAAAATGTTTTAAACGGGCCGTGGCTAAACATAGCCCATGTTGTTATCACAAGTTATTTGGTTCATATCCAAAATGCAGTTAAAATTAGTTGTGTACGTGGATCTCTAAATATATGCCTCCACTCCCTGCGACGCACATCAAGCTGCATGCGTTGTAGTCTCCATAGGGGGGTCCTGGTTAAGACGCTTTAATAACAATTCGGTACAGCCTTTGTATCAATCCGGTGTTGACAGCCTTATCATGCAATACGGGGTGGTGGCGGTTGATCACAACTTCACCAGGCTGGTCAGTGTGCATTTGTGAAGGGGGCCCAGGACCGGTGAACATATAGACTGGCCACTGTTGTTGAGTGTGGCCACGAATCGGCAAAGTCATCCAGGTGAACAGCGTTGTGCACTGCAACCACCCCTCCCCCCCCCTTTGGGTGCATTTTACAGACATCCAAAATGCTTAACTAATTGATTTTTTTCTGATGTAGCATGACGAAACGTAAAGCAGATGCACGTGTAGCTGAAGAGGCAGACAACAGGCCAGTGCACATAAGTAGGACATTTACTACTCATTTACATTAATAGTAATGTACAAAAATTGCTTTTTTTCACATTACATTCTATTTACATTTTTTATAAGTAGTGTATATTATAAAGTTTTTTCTAATACAGCAGCTATGTTGAACAATACCGCCGACAAAGTTGTTTCACCTGCATTCTGTACAATTATACCTCTGAAAACAGATGGATGAGCAACCGTGCAGTGGGCTTCCAAAATTGGGCCGTCAAAGAATCGCAGTGTGCACAAGGAGGAATCGGTAGTTCCTAACGATGCGAAACGGTTAACACAACACTGTGAAATATTGTTTCAAGTTACCACCATTTTTCGTAACATACAGCATCGGTAAAAACGAGGTATTATGAGCAGGGATGGTATTTTCAAAAGATTAGGCATACAGCAAATAGGTAACCACACGTGCAATGTTTGTAGCATTGCGAAATTAAGAATGCAGTATTGAGTCTTGCTTGTTTGTTCGTTGATGTTAAGCATCTCAATGAATTGTGATGCGATTGAACACTTTGGTGGTGAATGTAACCAGTGCTGTGCAGTCATAGTTAACAAGCCTGAAGGCAGTTCATGCACCCTGAGATATGCACTCGGCATGCAGGTTTTGCAACTTTTTTTTGCACCTCGTGCAGTAGCATGAAAATTAACATTGAGTTGGTTACTTATGCTGATATCAACACAAAATGCAATGTGACACATTCGAATACTGTATTGGGGTGAGATCTCGATGAAGTCTCAATGGCTTAACATCTACCGATGTTGTGGCCCTGCATAGTTGAAGATGTACGGCCTATTGTCCGAGTGTACGCAGATTCAACATCTACGTTTGAAGAGAATTAACGAATACAGTGGCTGACAGCAACCTGTTAAAAGTGAGATGTAAAAATGACCATAAATTATCTTGTTGGCCAAAGCACAAAAATGCTTTACAAACTGAAGCACCCGTTGTATGCAGGCGCTTGAAGTCTGTTTTTCATGAGCAGTGTGTACAGCGAGAGCAAATGTATAAGCAGAAATGTTAGCCATTACAGTACTACGCACATAACCATAACTTAAGCCCGTTAGGTTATCTACTACCTGAATATTATGGCAACACATCTGTTTTACAAACATCTTTAGCAATCTTTATTGACCTGATTTAAAATGAAATGAGAATATTTTGGGTCAAGTTTTTAAATTCAAAACGTGAGTTGTTAAATTAAGGAAACGTTGTAGAGCTAATGATCATGAATGAGCATTCAGAAATGGCCTTTAATAAACGGTAGTAAAGGTTTAAGATTGAAAATCATAACACAGCTCGTTGTAAGATCATCGTATAACCACGAATGACCACGTTTCGGTAGTGAGCGTCGTTGATCATGCGTAGCGCTACACACAACCGCGAAATAAGTGTCGATGCAAATAAATGCTGAGGTTTGTTCCGGTCAAAAAAGTGGATTGCTGAGCAACACGTGCTCACGAACTCAGCACGTCTTCGCTGCACTTATCCCACAGCTGCCTCTTGACAAAGATTTCTCGCAAAAGCGGGTGGCGTTCCATTCAGTCTTTGCCAACTGCACTTTGGCACGGAGGGGAACCGACGATCTACTTGCTAGCTGCATGTTGCACTTGACGTAGTGTCCTGCTGGCATGTTGGCACACGTTTCCAAATGTGCCGTGAAAACAAAACAAAAAAAACATTTTCACAGCAAATGAAAGATGAAAAGAGCAGATAAAAAAATACCACTACACATTTTACAATTCTGAAAATTGGTGAGCTGCTTCCCACAATGGGTTGTTATTTTTTTCCCAATGACACAGTCTAAAATTAAAAAAAACATTTCCTGTCCTAGTTTAGTTTACATACACTAAGAGATGCAATGGTGAACATATACCTATGTTTTTGAGGTGTTGGCATGAGCCTTGGTGAAGCACCACATCTGCTTCAGTCGTTACAGAATACATATTTACACGCATGGTACTCCGTCCCATTTTGAAACTGCTGAGGATATAGTCCAGAATTATTCCCAGTGTAAGATTTTCACAGTAATTTTCAGGAAAAAAAAGTACTTTCCACACCAGGGTTAAGAACGTGTGGTGGCTTGCGAAGGTTCGGCTTGGAGAAAGGGGACTCAATGAGCAAACTTTAAAAAGTTTTCTTCGGCGGAAATAAAAATTCTCCAAAAAGTGAGAGTGTTATTAAATTTGCAGCCGCTCGGCTGCGAGGTGTCCATTGGCCAGCGACGTAATGGCCATTGCCAACACAGCGGTGCCGTCATCGACGGGGCCTATGCTGCCAGCATTGTTGTTGTTGTTGCCGCTGCTGCTGGATATCCTGCGCATGGTCTGCACGCGCTCCTCCACGCAGCCGGCTGAGAGCCGGGCCTCGGCCTCGTGGTCCCAGCACTCCTCCATGGTCTCGCACAACAGAGACATGCCCTGGAAATAACGCAACAGTACCAATTCAGATTTTAAACTATAAATAATCTTTTTTTTTGCAATCATCAACTAATAATCACGGTGACGTTTAGGTACACTAACCACTTGGTAGCTGTTGCACACGAGGGCCGAGAGAGGTTGTACGAATAAAACTCATTGTTTTTGACGTGCGACTTGTTTTTGATCTAGCGTCCTATGCGTCGGAGCGTCTCAAGCGCTCAGCATCGCATTTCAAACATTTGAGAAGGCACCCCCGGGTGGTAGCTGTCTCCCCCCTTTGGGGTGACTCAGAACCTGGGCCGCAAACAGGTATTCCGTCTGCCAAGTAGAGGGGTGACATTTGCCATGCATAATCCAAAACGGAAAAAGATTACGATCATATAGAGATTTTTGTGAAAACGAGCAGGTGTGTACCGGATGTTTCCTCCAACAATCTTTCATTGTCGGCCGGACCCTCTTCTGCACCACCAGGTCCTGCATTTCCTCCAGGGAGAGATGTTTCCCTAGCTCCTCCTCAAACGGGAGTGAGAATTCACCCACTCGTTCTGGAATTGGTAAAAAAAACCATCACAATCATCACAAATCATGGTGTCACGGTGAAACGTAAGCTCGACGAATACGCAGGAATTTTTAAAGGCACACAGTAAAGGTTTTGTGATTTACTTGTAAGTAAACAGATTGTGATATTCTGGTAAATAGTGTGACTATTGTCTTGAAAAGTAATACACGTTTTTATCATGCACAATGCAGTAAATACAATCAAGAATTAGAAGTACTCACAAACTGCAAGAACACAATTCAAAACAGACTTTAATTATAATTACACATAGTGGTGCTTTACCAGGAGACACATTGGAAATAATAACAGCTGCTGTGCTGTTCCACTTTCCAAATATGCCGATGTATATTAGTGAAGGATGTGTACAGTGCCATTAGGATCGATGGTTTAAGAACTAATGCAATGTAGAACTATGGAGCTGTGGCTAGTGAAATTAACAAGACAATATTTTTTACAGGAGTGAATGGAACTTTGCTTGTTCTGTAACACGAGACATTAAAAGTATTGCTGCTCAAAAAGCGCTCAACGCAAGCACTCTCGATTGCAGCCTACCTTCGATAACTGTGCAGCGCCAGGCAAGCTCCCAGAGCACCAGGCCCAATGCATAAACATCGATGCGCAAGAAAGAGTCGCGCTGGAAGTGGATGGCTCCCTCCAGTATTTCGGGAGCCATGTAGCGCAGAGTACCCACCTGAAATGAGAACACCCCACCCACACGTAGATTCCTTCTGCTGCAAGACATTAGCCTGGCAGTAGACTGTGTGGCAAGCAACACTGAATGATGAAGTGCCACCATAAGTCATACAATGCGTCCCACTTACCAAAAGTTCCAACAGTAGGTCCATCAATGCCACGATTGAACGCAGTGTCTTACAATCGTTTCAACAAAACTATTGTTTGAGTCACATCCAAATCAAGCTTTGCAACAAGTGTTACTTAACATATGAAAACTCTGCTTCCGAAAACATGTTACACACCTTCCAGTAAATAAATATTAAATATTCATAAACTTGATAGCTGCGTCAATGTCAACTAATTTACTGAGTAGCACGTTTAATACATTTGAATATTGCAATGTCTACAATTAAATTTATGAATAGTGTAAGCAAATATTTATTTACATTTTTATATCTGACAGCATACGAAAACTCGAAATGCTACGTTTCATATTCAGTTACATTGTAAACATTTACATACCTTAACACTGCAATTCTGAAATTATTTTCTCAAATGCCACCAACTGATGTTGGCATCGCCAAAGCAGCATTATTGTAATAAATCTACCCCAATTAATGCAGTACCTCATTCTGCTATTGGCAAACTTCGTTCTACCAATCAGATAAAACCTTTATTATGAAATCACTCAATTATAAGAAATGTAAATTAGTGTGCAAAGCAATGGACCAGCTCACAATCGACACGCTCAATGGCTAAAGAACCTAGACCTTCATTTATAGCTTTTGTTGCTGTTGTTTATCTCTACATGATGCCGTACAAAAGTAGGCATGCGTAGTCCAGTTTAAAACCTTTATGTATTTTTTTAAACCATCTATGTCAGTGAGCTTACTACAATGTACATTTATACATTTTTGCAATATTGTTTTGGAACTTTAACAGATGTAAACAAGTGTTTTTGGGCATAAAATATAAACTAAAATATTCACAAGATGGCATTGACAACAAGCAATGTTTGGCAACATACCTGCCCATGGGTATCGCCCGCAGGTTTGCCCGGTGCAAATTTGACTGCCAATCCAAAGTCTGCGATGCAAGCTGTAAGGTCCCCCTTAAGCAGAATATTCCGGCTCTTTATGTCCCTACATGTCATCATATCACACAAGCAGCATTTTCAAATAAATGCACATGTAATACATGTGTTCATTGCATCATGTGATGTACGATGCTAAAAATCTATACAAGAATAAATACAACTATGATAAGTCATGAGTTGTGTCAAAAGGTAACATTAATAAATGCAATAATGAAAAACAATCAATTTTAATGGCATATTGCTTCACAAATATAAAAGACAAAAATTAATGTATCAGGTACACCTTCCAGGTGGCTTCTTATCTCAACCGTAATGTAAGTCTGGCTAAATCACAAAGCATAAAACATTGAATAACATTCGAACGTGCAAAATGGTGGGCAAGGCAAACAGATGCTGATGCCGAATTAACCTGTGTGCAATAGCAGGTTTAATGAGTTCTCCCTTGGGGCTGACAATATCCTCATGTAGGTAGGCCAGACCCCGGGCCATCGTCTCTGCCACGTGACAAAGCTCCCTCCAGGACAGCACGTTGCCTTTAAGGTACTCCGCCAGAGATCCCTGCACACACGAGCCAAGATTGCGAGTTCAGCCAGTCTCCTCCATCTTCCGTGCACACTTTACATTATTGTACAGGTTTCTTGCCAAGTAGTATTAAAACTATCGTATCAAGTAAGCCAGCAGCATTTGTGCAATAGGCCACACACTCTGCGAATGAGCCTCAAAGTCTAAACTGGTCCAAAGTTTGCCTGCTTAAACAAATGCTACTGGGAATCAATGGTCCAGAGGGAATTGGCTAATAAGTCCAAAATATGATTTGATCTGAATTTAGTAAATGAGACCATTGTGTTTGATTAGTTAATTGGCCACAATCAATGGAAAAGAATAATAACACAATACACAATATATGCGTGTAAAATATGCACTTCACAAAATATTGAGTACTGTGTAAGCACATTTCTAAAATATCTCTCATCTAGTTTATAGAAATTCAGAAGTAACATTTATCTTGAAGTCAATTTGAGAAAAAAAATTCTAGCTGCATAAATAAAAGTTAATGGATTTTACTTTTGGGTTGCAATGCTCAGGTTCATTGATAAGGCACCATATACTGTCTGTAAATTGTCAACATTAAAGGTTTACCAATGCGACAGCCGTACCTTCTCATGGAATGTGGTGATAAGCCAGTACTCAGTGTCAAGCCCTGATACACGCTTCTCAGCAGCAATGAAATGCAGCAGGTTTTCATGTGCCACTCCAGCTGTTTTGAAGATATCAATCTCATTTTCCCACGAGCGTCTCTCCTGTGGCAAATAAACATAAAAATATGAGCAGATGGCACAATTATACACCTTGTGACGATGTACGTTACACACAAACCTGCACAAATGTAGATAAATGCCATTTCAGATAGGTGAATGGATAAGAAAATACATTTCTAATAGATTAAAAACACTGAAAGAGCTAGAGGGATCCCAGTTAGGCTCCAGTGTAAAATCTAGTCAAAACTCATTGAGTGGAAAACGTGCATTTTATCATTCCTATTACTTGACAGAAAACATATCGTATGCATGTCGAACTTCTTTTGTACCGTACATAGCCAACCGTGCTAACCGGAGGTAAAGGGGAAGGACAACAAACTAAACACAAAATCAATTCTAAAGACATTCGTTTTCAACCGAGATTTGAAACTGCAAAGCCCCAGTGGCTTTCTAATATTGGAAGGAAGAGAGTTCCAGACAGCCGCAGAAGCGCATCTGAAAGCACGTAATGCATTGATATTTCTCTAAGGATTATGGAAAACTGAAAATATTCTATACCTTAACGGTGAATATCTTCACTGCCACAAGGTCACCGAGGAGGCGGGCTTTCCACACCGAACCAAAGTGGCCCATGGCCTTCACTTCAAGCAGCTGGATGGGCTTGAGCTCAGCCAGAGGTGGTGACGACGCTCCATTAGATTCCTCCTGCCACGAGTGGAGATGGTCGCAACATTCATGCGTCAGATCTTTGAGATAGCTCTCTACCGACAATGCTAGCAGGGTAACAAGGCGAACAGCCGAGGAATATACAGCAGCATTTGGATGTAAGCACACCTTATGGTTCTGCTAAGCAAAAATTGGGAATAAAAAGGCCAACTTCTGGTACAGGCACTCTTGAATACAAGCACACCTGGCCTTACTCTAAAGGGGTGGTCTTATATCCAGCTTCGAACATATTCAAATTTCACGAGATTTATCTTATTACAACGGACAGGATAGACCAAAGATTAGCTTTACCTATTGCTACGCAGGTTATTCAAAGATACATTCTCTAGAAAACATGTACTGTATGAGTAAATACAAAATATTTCAGATCATTTACTCCACATGCAGATATTAATAAATGATCCATTGTGTCTTTTATCTGCTTCCCCACGACAACCTGCTGTTGTGGGGGGGGGGGGGATTAATAAATTTTGAATTCAAAATAATCTGTAGAGGGTACTGTTTGATCATTGGTGGATGCCTGTTGTCTAGACCTGTCTGAATGTAATGTATGATGTTACCTTGATTCCTCAACTCCATTTTATAACCCATACATTATTTAAAGTGCATGTTAATATACATGTATTAGCTGAAGTATTGTATGTCTTTGCAACAACATAAAAAAAACCTTTACCATTAATTATAATCCTCCCTGCAGCAATGTTGAATTAATCTGCCACCTGCATGAACATCTGCTTCCATTAGCGCTATTAGCTTTTTACGCATGTTAACTTTCACGGGAAAACCCAACAGATTGAGCCATTAAGAGACTGCCAAATGTCCTCATCATTACATTACATATATTTGTTTTATTAACTAACCAACCATGTTTGCCACAAAGGAAAAAAAAATATCCAGTCTGGTTGAAAAAATTATGGAGTGGGCTAGCCACCTGCTGAGATGGCAAAATGCCAAACATATGTGAACCACAATCCAAACGCTACGCATTGTACAGTTATTCGAGTTGATTGCTCTAAAGAAAGCATTCCCAACATTACGCTGTTCAAAAATACCACGAGAGGGCATCAATTCCCCCCTTTTTGATGTTAAGTGTACCAAGGAATCTCTAACAGAAAGTGCTATTTTAGCAATACGTAAATGATCTAAGGCCATTTAGCTCAAATAATAATTTCCGTTTCTAGAATGCTCAAAACACCATATTAGACGAAGAAAATAAACTTCTCGAAATTAATCTTAAATTAATCATAACCCATATAACAACCGTCGGAGTACATTGTAGAGAATACTCCTATACAATCATACGAATAATCCACCGTTTAATGTATTATATCCATTCGCCAAATGCCCTAATCTGATTGAGCATCTGTGTTACGGACTTATTGAGAGACAAAACAAGGACTTGGCAGCGTTACCTCGGAGGGTGCTTCCACTTGGGCATATGGTACCTTGCGCTGGCGATAAACCCAAAAGACCAGCAGTGCTACCAGGGAGACGGCCAGTATGGGGATGAAGGAGTAGACGGCAGTGTTAAATGCACTTGGGCGGCTGCTCACTGCTACTGGACCTGCCACACCACCACCACATCAACACCTTAGCAGCTTGCACAACACCAGGTATGCGGACATTTCGTTTCAAGTACAGTAAAACCTTGGATTGCAAGTAACTTGGTCCGCGAGTAAATATTAATTTGATAAACGAGCGGGGTCTTGCAATACGAGCAGTACTTATACGCTTTGTCTGCCGAGTGTCACGTGATCACAACTGATATACGAGTGCTTTGGATTACGAACACGTTTCCAGAACGAATTATGCTCGCAATCCAAGGTTTTACTGTACAAACATTTAGTGTAGAGTGAGGTCCTAAGTGTCTCCGTACACCCAGCAGTTGGTGTTGCGATAGTGCTCACATCTCTGTTGGTGGCCCTGAGATGTTGAAAATACCACATCCCTCTGAAGAGGACCAATCTCTCTACCTCCGGAGAGATGATTCAACCCATTAACACTTATTGCGAGTTCGTACTCCATTAACAGCTCCCCTCAGTCGGATTACATATGTACAATACATTTAAGAATTTAATTAATTTTAGATAAACATTATGCTGCATATATATAAACTACATGTATGTTTTAATTTTATAAATTATAAAAGCAATACATCACAGCCTGTGCTAAAATGTTAAAGTTTCTGGCCTGGTGGCTCAAGGGTAGTGAGCGACTCGTAATCAGGTTGAGAGTTTAAATGCTGGCTGGGAGTTGACTCCGTCCATCATCCCTCTGGGGGTCTCTAAAATTGGTACCACTTTGTTGGGAAATCAACAGTGGTTGTCCGATGAATAAGCTCGCCCCCGGATAGGAATGTGAATTGTCCACCACTGGCTCAGGGATTTAAAATGAGAGGTGCACAGCTTTAATGTTCATTTGAGCTCAAAATCACTTTGACACTCAAAGGTGTTATATTTTTAATGATGTGGAAATGTCCAATGCTACATGGTCTTAAAACATTGTTACAGCCATAAAAACAATCTTGCTGTAGTTTTTGTTCCATGACCAAGGTCCACCCTGATGCTTTTACAACAGCTCTTGTACCACAAAAGTACAACACGTAGGTTAAACTGAGCACCTCTAAAATATATCACTGTACAACCGTGAAATGTTCAACGGGTATTTTAATAGCCCTACTGAATATAAAACGGGTATCCAATGTATGAAGCGATGGGTTACATCTGTAAATGCTGTTGCTACACTAATAAGATATAAAAAAAAATATTCCATGTTCAACGAGAGTGCATCCCCATTAAAATTGGGCCTTTGCCTGAAATGTCACCTATTCATTTTGTTTGTGTGTTGAGTTTGTTGACCCCCCCCCCCGCACCTCCGATTTGCACGGTTGGTTACGTAGTGTGAAAAAATTCCAACAACATACTTCCATAAAAGAAAACACGAACCAAACATTTGAAGCCATAGTTCCTTTGCCAAAGCAGTGTTGTGCAATCCCACATCATTTACAATGTAATGCTATGTACATGGCTCTCCCACTCTCTATCGTAAACCTATTTGACAAGTGTTCTCAAGCGGTCACAAAACAGAGTAACTCAATCCTTGGTAAAATAGGAAAATGATTGTCACGTAATGTTCACTACAAGCCATGGACACTCAAACCTAGCGCCCATCGACTGCCAGGATGTTTCCAAAATGCGTACAAATAGAGAATGACAGAAATCCAAAATTTGACAACAAATTTGGTTTCTTTAGCCACGAAGATAAAAAAAAAGAACATCAAGTAAAAGGGCAGAGATATTTTAACATCGCCTAAAATGTTTTGCCAACCCAACTCAAAATATTTATTGTCATGCTCGGTCTCATGAAAAGGATGCTCGGTCTCATGAAAAGGATATAATAATTATGCAATTGTGGTGTTAAGTGCCCGAGGGCTGCAATCCAACCTCCTTCATTGAATTAAAATAATTAAGAGAAAACGGGAGCAGCAGCATATGCCAATGGTTTTCGAGAATGACAACAGGAACGTTTCAAGTAGACGACTTCTTCTTGGTAAAAGTTGTTTTTTTATGTTCAATCCGCATATTTTGTATTGCACTTTTTACAACTCTGAGGGGATTAACTAAGCATGGGAAACAATTCTTTTTTTAATATCAAGATTAGTAATATAGTGTGCTAGAAAGACATTAATGGTAGATGAAACATTGACAATACCAGGCATTATTTGGAATATAAATACAATTTGCATGTATACTATTGAAAATGAACGAGCTCTTTAAGGAACATATGATAGACATGCATTCATAAACAGGAGAAAAGTGAAATATACGACACATCTATACATAGGTCATCGAGTTCCTTCCAAGACCAGATAATTATAGGTCACATTTGCATTTTTAATAAAGTACCATCCTACAGGGCACTTGGAATATAAATGTATTGGGCCTATTCTAGTTACCCAATTAAAAACAGATGAAAGCGAAAAAATCAACACTAACCTGCACCATCAACATAAATGTACTGACGATGTTTGAATATAATTAAACGAAAATAAATCATGTAAATCAACTGTAAAAACACACACACATTTTATCAGCATGATACTAGAATGCCATTAGTTCACTGACAACAACATGGGTCCTACATTGAGAAGTCCAATGCCAAAAGGAGTGGTTAGTGTGAACCCAGACTACCAGGAATATACCCAACTTCACAAGAGGATAACACAAAGACTGGCACATATGAGTACATGAAACCATAAGAATAGGTTTCACCCTTTCTGGCAAGAAAGCAGACATGATTCCTTGCAAAACCCTTTGCAAGGAATCATGTCTGCATTAACCACACGTACTTGATCCCTTGCCATCCCCCTTCCAGGCGACCTCGTTTTTCAGGTGCTCAGAAGACAATTTGCATTGCTATTGCACTTGGAAACAATGTTTTAAACGTACCTGTTGTCGCTGGTTGAATGACAGGCATATGGTTGAACTTCTTGTTGCAGAAATTCCCCTCGCAGCAGCAGAAGAAAACGCTCGGCGTTTCCTTAGTTTCAGTGCACTCCCCTCTGCAGAATGAAACAGATAAATACATGGTCGTCAAAACAGTGCAACAGAGAGCCCTTATTAAGCTGATATTTCTATCAAGCACTCAAGCGTTGCAACTAATTGTGTTCAAAATGAGGTGGGAATATTTTTTATAAAGTGAGGGTATATTAAACAGCAATAAAAACGGGCTTCGCTTAATGAGATTTACATGTAGCCATAGACTGTGAAAGCTTTGTGGGTATGCACAGCCAAATGTCATGTCAGCCAGAGCTACAGAGCAATCAACAGTTATTTTTAAAGGAAAGTTCCCCATTTTCAAAACGAAACTGAACGAGATGTTTAAACTACTATTTTTATTTTAGCAGGTCAGGCCCACTGAGCTATCTATCGCTCTTTAACACAAGCGACCTGGCCATAATTGATAGCTGCACGAAGTAGCTTTTCATGTCTCTACATGTGGCGGGAAAAACCGGAGGACTCGGAGAAAAATCCACATGACCACAGCGAGAACACGCAAACTCCAAATATAGAGCAGGCTGTCAGGGTCGGGATCGAATCCACGACCTTCGGTTTACCAGGCAAGGAAATTAACATCTCGCAACCGTACCACAAGTTACTCTTGCTATAATTTTCAAAGGAGGATTATGAATGTCACTTCTCCCAATGTTTTTTTTTTTAAATATAAATACCTTTACACTTCCATGAGTTCACAAGATTTCCACAGTGCAATATGAAGCACTATTTGAAAATTGCAGTCGTCGACAGGCCAATTCCACGTTTGACCGTGGGAACATGGAACAGCAGGTGTCCATCCCGCAGTGCAGACCTGTTATAGCAGTTGAAGTCGTCGAGCCAGCAACCCTTGCGCACAAGCTCCACGCTGCCCGAGTTGTTGGTCCAAGAGGCGAAGCAGTGCTTCCGCTTGTCGCCCTCGCACCCCTCGGTGCCACTGCGGCTGGTGTTGTACTTCTGCCAGTGAGCGTTGAAGTACTCGCACTCTGTGGTGTGGCTCTCCAACACACTGGCCGCTGTAAAAAAAAAATTATATGTCCGATCAGACGGCACCAGACAACGCTCCCCCCCGACGTATTTACAGCTCTAACCACTGCTTGAGTCTCCATGCTGTGTCAGTTACGGGGCTTCTTTGGCCATAGTTCACCATGCTGGTCGATGTGCTTTGGTGAATGGGGGACGGGAGTGGCAGGATCAGTGTAGATATGACTTGCACCGATGTTGGCTTTGGATGGGAATTCACAGCTCTAACCACTGCTTGAGTCTCCATGCTGTGTCAGTTACGGGGCTTCTTTGGCCATAGTTCACCATGCTGGTCGATGTGCTTTGGTGAATGGGGGACGGGAGTGGCAGGATCAGTGTAGATATGACTTGCACCGATGTTGGCTTTGGATGGGAATTCACAGCTCTATCCACTGCTTAAGTCTCCATGCTGTGTCAGTCACGGGGCTTCTTTGGCCATAGTTTACCATGCTGGTCGGTGTGCTTTGGTGAATGGGGGGAGTGCCAAGATTAGTCCAGATATGGCTCGCACGGATGTTGGCTTTGGATGGGAATCAATCTGAGGTCACCAGGTTCATAGCTAAGTGTCACCACTCCAACCAATGTAAAACACACATTCAAACTTAGATTTAGTTTTTATGGAAACATTAACTTTGTAATAATCCAGCAATAAACATTACAAATATTAAAAGGTACAATATTAATTAATAAACCATGTTAAGCCAACACACATGTGACTGCATCATAGCACATATTTAGAGCTATTCAACACTTGTTACATTTGAACAACTTTAAAAGTAAGTTTGCAAATTAAACTCTGCTCATTGATATTGCTTATTTTATAAGTGCTGTAATTAATGCAATGGTTAACCGACACAAACCATGGTTACTTTCACTGTTCAAGAGACGATTTTTGTGTTTAGTTTGTCATTCCCCTGCACCTCTGATGAGCGCAGTTGGCTATGGACGGTGCGAAAGAGAAGTTCAACATACATACCCTATTGAAATCAGTGAATAAATCTACAACAAAGTTACGTGCTGTAGCGACTAAATATTATCATTCTACAAATACTAGTACCACCAAGCGCAAATTGTTGCAAGAGTTATTACAAAATCAATAACCCAATGCTATGGCAAACAGCTATGAGTTATAGTACTCTGTGATTCCATTACATATACTGCATTTATTCCAGATAGCGATGGGAAATACTCATGAACGTAATCTCCCATAAAGCACATTACCGTACTTATAAGATTGAAAACAAAATGATCCGAGTCATTTCACGTGACAACTTATTTTATAAATGGGTATGCACATACAAAGCTAAAGGAAATGTTTACAGGCACACACACACACGAGTGATAAAACAAACCTCCCCTGTGGAGATACAAAGTTCACAGATTGCCATCACGACCAAACAGCGCAAACAGAGGATAACTCAAAATAGTCGCGCGTGCTGCACGCGTGCACGCGTACACGCGCGTATAATTTTGTTGTCGTGTACTCTGTGCATCTGGCAGTGATGAAGAGCAACATGTTTTTGAACATGTAACGAGGTCATATGGTCATGAGACGAATGACCATATGTATATAGGACGTGAGTTTGGTGGAATCATGTCATGACCTCACGTGCTTTGCGTGCCGTTTGCTCGATGCTCTTAGACAGAGTCCAGCATTGTTTCATTCCATAATTAAGCATCTCTTTCATCCCAATGGGATTTTAAGTCATGTGTAAGAGGCACATGCACACAATTTGTTAGTTCTAAGTTATGCATGCTTAGATGTATATCTCCATGCTCTTTCAAGACATTTCTGTACAGTACAAATCTCTTCACTAACTAATGTTTATAGGTATTACATGGGCCTAGCCCGGCTTGCCAATCTACCCCCCTCACCTATAATGTATATAAGTGACCTGCCATTGACGTCATCTCGCAAGTTCATACATGCAGATGACATAGTCCATGCTCTACAGGGCATACACCGCGAGAACTGTGGCAATAATTCTTAACAGCTGATCGACTTATATTGGGAGGCATATTTCCATCACTTGATAGTCCAACGAAAGCCTTCCAAAACCACCACACGTGCTTTACACCTTAACATTCATGCCACAGATGCCAACCTTGATGTGTCCCTGTGGTAGCCGAGTGAGCTATGACGCAACTACAATTTATTTATAGGGGTTATCACGTATAAAAGCCTGGCTTTAAAACCCCCACATAAAACAGATGTGTGAAAAGAGAATCAAGGATCGCCCTGCATCCAGAAACTTGGAAAGACATGGGGGTGGCTCCGCTGATACGCTGATAATTGCCACCATCTCACTGATCAACTTATGGCAGACTAATGAGCGGAAGGCATGGGAGAAGCTTGTTTTGTGTACTGGTGAACATTCTGCCACCAAATATCCGCAGAGATGTGCAAACTGCAAAGGAGTTTGCGTATATATATTTTTTGCTCGTTTAAAAACGACAACCACCTAGCTAGGCACATCGAGTCCAGATCACTATTCCTGGGAATCTCGCTGCTGTCGCCATCCCAACATCTCACCCAAATCCGGAAGAACGCTGGCGCGAACAGAGTGGACGTCCCATAATGAAGGGAAAACAAACCTCCCCCACCCACCACCACCACTCATTCGATAACACCAAAACGTCGCCTCTTCTCGGCCTTTTTGACATTCACACTGGCGGTGTAACCATCAACCGCGCAGCATCAAAATGGGCAATTAAAGACACGACATCCGAGTGCAACTGTTGACCCATGCAACCGCACAAACCATGGACCGCATTGTAAAAAAAACACCGTAGCGTGTTTTGCAAACCTACACGAACTGTCTGGGTTCTTTCGGTACAGTCGCGTACGTGACTTTACCGACTGCCGTTTTCGTGCTGTGGTTGTCACACCTGATGACGATTGCTTGTGTTGCCATCGAAACGTCACGTGATCTATTAATTTGTCTACCTACGTGACTTTACCGAAAGAGCCCAAGAGTATGGATTCCTGCAGTCACGAAAGCTTCAAATCAAGAACGAACTCTCTGCTCGAAGCGATCTCACGTGGCTAGCAGACGCTTCTTCCACATATTGCCATACGCAGTGAAGATAACATTTATATATAAACCTTCGCCGTGGTCATGCCCCAGCTCTCTCTCTCTACAATCCACCAGGGGCACGCCTCAGCCCTTGCCCATCTCTCCCCTCGATTACATTCCCAGATTATTTCCGCTCACACCTCGGTCAACCCATCAGCCTTGTAGCCCTGCCCATTAATCACCGCCGATCATTCCCCCTCTGCCACTGTTTGCGCACCCAGCTCTGCCCATGATCTCCCTCACCGAGAGCTTGGCCGTGCCCCCCTCAGCACTGCCCATCGTATATTATTACCCTTGCCCCACCAGGATCGACCACCACCACCGTCCAGGCCCAGCGAGACGACACCGGGCGAGAGACGACGCCGTCGGTCGCTCCCGCCACTACGGCAACAACTCCCCCCGCGTCGCTCCACAATAACGAAGAGCGACGAACGACCATCGTCGTACAGATAACTTCGATACAAAAAAACCCCCCCACAAAGTAATGATCGTAACGAGCCGCGGGTTGCCACTTACCCGAGACGAGCGGCACTAACATCAGCAGCAGCATCGCGCACCGCGACGCGGCCATGGCGGGGCCAGGGCCCCCTCTAACCCCGCCCCTCCGCACGCGCACCTGGGGGGCGAGGGGGGTGAAGCGGGGGGGGGGGATTGAGCTGAGAGCAAAGGGAGCCTATGGGAAGGGGGGACGGGGCTGGAGAGGGGGCGGGGATGGGGGGGGGCGGGGATGGGGGGGGGGGGGGCGGGGGGCGAGGGGCGGGGCTGGGGGGGTGATGAGGCCGGGGGGGGGGGTGATGAGGCTGAGGGGGGGGGCTGGGGGGGGGCCGGGGGCGGCCGAGGGGGGGGGGCGAGGGGGGGGGGCCGAGGGGGGGGGGCCGAGGAGGGGGGCCGAGGGGGGGGGCCGGGGGGGGGTGATGAGCCCGGGGGGGGGGGGGGTGATGAGCCCGGGGGGGGGGGGTGATGAGCCCGGGGGGGGTGATGAGCCCGGGGGGGGTGATGAGCCCGGGGGGGGGGGGGGTGATGAGCCCGGGGGGGGGGGGGTGATGAGCCCGGGGGGGGGGGTGATGAGCCCGGGGGGGTGATGAGCCCGGGGGGGGGGGGTGATGAGCCCGGGGGGGGGGGGTGATGAGCCCGGGGGAGGGGGGGGGTGATGAGCCCGGGGGGGGGGGGGTGATGAGCCCGGGGGGGTGTCTCAAGGGGGCCCTCGGATCACGCCGTGTTCATCGCCAGAGCCCGCTCGGTGCCACCTGGCAGTCGAGCAGCAGCAGCAGCGGCGGCTGGAGCGCGGAGAAGACGGCGGGAGAAGGGTGGCGGCGCTGGCGGCGGCGGCGGCATGAGCGAGCCCCGAGAGTCGTCTGCGTGTCGCGCGTGAGGCGCGTGAGGCGCTCTCTCCCTCCCTCTCTCCTCTCTCTCTCTCTCCCCTCAGCTCCCTGGCGCTCACTCCGCCTCCCCCGCAGAGCGGGCTCGCGTCCAAGATGGCGCCGAGTGGCGCGCGCGCCCCCCCCACCCAAGCGCGCCCCCCCCCACCCCCAACCGCCCCCCCCCCACCCCCAACCGCCCCCCCCCCACCCCCAACCGCCCCCCCCCCACCCAAGCGCGCGCCCCCCCCACCCAAGCGCGCGCCCCCCCCACCCAAGCGCGCGCCCCCCCCACCCAAGCGCGCCCCCCCCCACCCAAGCGCGCCGCCCCCCACCACCACGGTCACGTGCGCGTGACCCGGATGTTTCTCGCGCCCAAGCGCGTGCGGGGGTGGAGGGCAGGGGAGGAGGGAAAAGGAGGACGGGGCAGTGGGGAAAGGGGGCGGGGCAGGTATTGTGGGGGGCGTGGTCTCTCGGGAGATGGGGCGGAGCGACATCGCCTGGAATTAATTGAGAGGCATTTTCTTGGTTCTTTCGGTAAAGTCACGTAGAAGGGGAACAATAAAAATATAAAACAATACAATTCTCACGACGTCTCGACTGCAACACAAGCAGTCATCATTAGGTGTAAAAACCACACTTTTTCAAAATGTATTGCTGTGGTTTTCACACCTGATGATTGCTTGTGTTGCAGTCGAAACTTCGTGATCATTTTATTGTTTTATTTTTATTTTATTGTTTCCCTTCTACGTGACTTTACCGAAAGAACCAAGAATATGAATCCCTGCAGTCACGAAAGCTTTAAATCAAAATTTAATTGAGAGACTTCAAATATAATGGCATTCTGTATTTTTCCTGCAGGAGGAATCCGATGAGCTATAAAGCTATTTTTCTATCACAACAACAAACAATACAAAAAACACGATAGGAGTGCTAAGTACCTGTGTAGGAAAGAAGTGACCAGATCACGAAATAAATATACAAATAAAACAGAAATATTTATTTTACCACGTAAAGCCAACTGGGCTATTACCGTATTTTTCAGAAGCGACCCTGCCACAAATGATGACGAAGTGGCTTATCATGTGGAAATGTATAGCAGCCAAATACTCTTAATCTAAACGCATGTTTCTAATAGGGTCGGGGTGACCAATCCATCCCTTACCGAGAAATTGACACAAATCTGACGCGCTCATTCCCTTTGGCCCCACAGATCCTTGCCGCTCAAAGCGATCTGTACAAACCTCACCAACCAGAGGTGGATGAAATACTCCGAACTCCACTTCCATGGACTTCCTCAGGTGCACCGGAGGAAACACCCAGAACACACCTCCATGATTTTTGGGTGATGCCTGGATATCACTGGATTTTGGTAACACATCACAGCATACGCTCCACAAAATATCTCACCCTCCGTTGATTCTTCCCTCTGGGACGTATTAATAACAAAAAAATAACCCCGGGATATCTAAGCCTGTGTGTTTTCTTCGTGTGGAACTGTTACTGTTGCATTTCTGCCTTGCTCAAGCTTGAGAAGCAACTGGCAAACTATAATGGCTGTGTGCTTGAGTGTGGTAATCCACTTAGTGGGCATCAGGAGATGCTTTACAATGCCCGTACCTCCTGTGTAAGCGTGAATAATGGGCAGTATGTATGTGTGTTGAACTTCTTTCGCGCCGTACGTAGCCAACCGTGCTAATCGGGGTGTGAAATTCGGAGGCAGTGCATGGCGGGTTATGTGATGAACATATTGAACTTCACATTCACAGTACGGTCACTTGTTCCGTCAAGGAAACCATACGTTTTGAACATGGGTCCTTCATAGCAGGCACATCAAGGGCCATCGCCCGAAACGTTGCAAAAGACAGAGATCCCCCACATAGCCACGTAGACAGCAAGCACTGTTAGGGAGCACCTATAAACCCTGCACAGTCACGCTCGCGGGGTGGTGAGGCTGGTGCCACGCCCGGCTGCCTTCGTCTCCGTCCAATGCTGATGTCTAAACACCATGCCAGCTACTCATTTGCAAGGCTAAGTCTACCTAGGGGAGGCCAAAAACAGGCTCACAGTAATGGTTAGCTGTGGGCAGGGGCAGAGCCAGGATTGTGACTTTGGGGGTGCTGACTTCAATATTCTGAGATACCCAGTGTTTATGTTTCCCAATGGGCGCCACAAATGTATAAAACAAATTTTATTGGATTTGAACGAGGAGTGTATTAATAGGTCGGAGCCGCTGATGTGGCTAATAAGTTCGATAAGTTCGAAAGGCTGCCGCTCAAGCAGCCTGCAGGGCAGCACAAGGTGGCAGCCTGCAGGGCAGCAGCACAAGGTGGCAGCCTGCAGGGCAGCACACAAGGTGGCAGCCTGCAGGGCAGCACGAGGTGGCAGCCTGCAGGGCAGCACGAGGTGGCAGCCTGCAGGGCAGCACAAGGTGGCAGCACAAGGTGGCAGCCTGCAGGGCAGCACGAGGTGGCAGCACAAGGTGGCAGCCTGCAGGGCAGCACAAGGTGGCAGCACAAGGTGGCAGCCTGCAGGGCAGCACGAGGTGGCAGCACAAGGTGGCAGCCTGCAGGGCAGCACAAGGTGGCAGCACAAGGTGGCAGCCTGCAGGGCAGCACGAGGTGGCAGCACAAGGTGGCAGCCTGCAGCATTTTGCAGCAGCCGGTTATCCCGATTACCGACTTTCCCAAAATGTCAGGGGGGGGGGGGCTGATCCCCCCCTGTGGCTCCGCCCCTGGCTGTGGGTGAGAATCGAACCCAGATCATCGGTTTCAGAGTGCAATGCGCTAATCACCGTGCCACCACTCCTCGAGCCCCACGTGACACACAGCACTGCGCGCTAAGGTTGCCATTTTCGCTGGCGACCAATGGCATCTATACGTAACTTTCATTCCGCATGCGAAAGTGCGGTAATTGGACACCCGCTTACGAGAGACATTTGGTGAGCGATTCGTTGGGTGAGCCACCTCATTAGCCACCATTGAGTTGTTGCTCCGGAGACCCGGGGGGGTGGGGTGGGGGGGTGGGTGGGGGGAATCGATTATTTACGTTCGGTCGCTGCGTTGGGGGGGGCATTCGCCGTCATTTTCTCACTTAACAGAGCGGCCCGCCTGGAGACTTCCATCTTCCACTCCATTTTTGCCACGCTCCACCCTAAACCGCATCCACTGCACAAACCATGGCAGCTGATGCGGATACCTGAGGATGCACGAGTGGAAACTGTAAAGCTCTCAAGCAGTGTGCGACTGTGGTCATCCAGAACACAGACCGCACAATGTTTAACGACCGCAGATGCCCGCACCACAAATACGACGGAGACATCGCAGCGATACGCTCCACTGCTCCTGAAGCGGCTATATTCACATGAATGTGAAATTGTAATCGATGCTCTGCATCTACATCAGCCATTCTTAAGAAGAAGAACCTTTGAACTAAATGCGCAATGATGAAGCAGCGTGTGAAGGTCGAGCCAAGCTCCTGGTCCCAGCCCAACTTGGCCATGCCAGGATATGGCAATTCAAAATCCCTTCAGCTGAGAATAGAAGAGGTTTGCCCGGCATTCTCGTTTCTCATGTCCACTGTTGTGTTGGCGATGCACACACACCCTTGACGAAAGCAGCGCAGCCGGTGTCGTCGGTTAGGCGTGGTCCGTGCGTAATGTGGTCTTTGGGCAGGAATTGGCACTATTTAGTGCATCAGCAATCCACACTACAGATGAGACCACTCACTATAAGGGATTTTCTCATAACCCAACTTGGTTCCATGTCATTAAAGTGGATATTCCGCATCCCTTTGGCAAGGACCATAAATGGTAACATTCCACACTATTATGGCAACGTGGATAACGTTTAATGAATGCAATGAAATGCCACTGATTTTAGTGCATGCATCACACAAGACGGACAGAGGACCAGAACGAGATAATTTTGTTAAGAAACTGTGTACAAGGCAATGATGGCTATGAGAGCAAATTTAACTTTAATCTCCCGTGTTCAGGAGCTATATGCCAATGTCGAGGTCTGCTCGCCGCGAGAGGGCTTCAGGAGAGAGAGAGAAAGTTCGTATAGTTTTGCTATTCCTTCGATGAAGGAGCGCAGATGACAATAGTTTACTCCGCGGTCCGTAGTGTGGGTTACATGGCCACAGTTACACAACTGTGGCTTGTCTTTCATTCTCCATTCATGAAGGAGATTGTATTCAAGGAATGTCAAAGCCAGGTGGTGCGATGTTTGGGTGAGGTGTTTATTCTGGACGTCCAAACAAATTGATGGAGATAGGCTACTTGCTTCCGTGCTGCTGGATACTTTACAGCTGGACAGTACACAACACTCACAACAATGCAACATTCACGTGTAGGCTTTCATGAAAACATGAGCTTCAATTTTGTCACACCAACAATTGGGTGAAATTTTTGTATGGTTTTCTTTAAAAAAAAAATTCTTGAAATCCTTCAATTTAACTGCATTATTTATACCCTAACTTTTACGAGCGTACAGTGGAATATAAAACAGCAATTACAGTCATCATAAGATTAAATGACGAAACAGGTCACCCGTGTGTTATTAACGCATCCCGCCCAAGAATAAATACGTCGTTGATTCATTCGCTTTGCACTGCCAAAGTCTGGCCGCACTGCAGTCAAGCAATGGGAAATTTGATTTATAGCTTCAAAGTGGGACGCGTTATGGTTATATGTGGGGCATCATTCATACCAAAATGCTTCAGTGAGGTGTGTGTGCGCTGAGGTTTTAGGGGAACTGCAAAAAAAGGACCCGAGGGACCAAATTATGATTGTGTTCCTGGTGTGCAGTGGACTGTCACCCCTCGTGTTTCACGCGTGTGTCAACTGCGTCGTGCATCACTGGAGCAAACGCGGCTACGAAAATAATATCGGCTTTCTGTGTCCCTATCTAAGATAAAGTTATGAAGATTACAGTTCCCATTAGAAAGTCAAAACGAGCTTAAACATTACTTGGAAAATCAATATCCAGTTTTGACGTCTACAGTGGCGGCGCAAAGCAAACCCAAAACCAAGTCATAATCTTAGATCCCCAAGCAACTGACGGGGCCCCCCAGACTTGTGAAAGAAAATATGGGTGCGTCTAATAGATAACGTCATAATTCCCATAAACACAAGACGCCGATTAACATAACACTATCATCTATCTTGTCTGCATCTCATTTCTGTAACCGGACTACATCTGCATTTTTATCCACAATTCTCAGATCCCACTTAATATATTCTATCTTATCTCACTAAGCTTTTATAAATTAAAAATGGGCTCCCAAAAGTAATTTTCTTCGCCCCCTTCCCCCTTACCCACCCGATGGACCAGCACCACCACCGAATGTCTAGAACATCAACAGATTTTCCACACACAAAAAAAGGGATTAACATTCAGACTTCAGACTCCTGGTGATTTCATGCAAATCACTGGGCCACACTCTCCGTAATCCTCCTCTGGTGGCAGTGGGGCATTTCACACGCCGGTAAATATCCCACACTTTCGCGTTGTAACTGCCAAGGCAAAAGAATGCCCATTTACATACTTTCACAGCACAGCATGGCTGGACTGACGATGCACTCCCACTACTTGACGTCGTAAAATTGTTGTGAAATTGCAAGATAGACTCTAAATACAGTAAGTGTTGTAATACTTGGGTAGTTCAACATTTGCAAACCAGAAACTTAAAACAAACATGACGCAGTACTGGACTTATGTATGGAGGAAAGAAAAACATTGCTGATCATCGTCAGCAAATGGGTCACTGTGTTTTTAGTTGAAATGCCTTCTCACATTTTTCCTTTATTTTTTACTGAAATGCAACTTTTGACTTATACAATCATACATAATGCTTTTGTTCATTAACATCATAAACCATGATCAATCCACTGCTGGACGAAGGCCTCCCAAAGCCGTCGTTATCTCATGGTTCCGTGATCTAATCCAGCCAATCCGTCCGCGCAAGCTGCTTTCGCTGCTCCATCTCCGCGTGAGACGTTTTCTTGGGTGCGTTCAATCCCCTCCCCCCCCCCCGTTACACTTCTAAATATACTGCAACTAAAACTCTCAGCGAGATTCCGTGCAAACTGCAAGCTTTGTAATAGTGACCTGCAACTACGATGTTGCCCTTATTGTCATAAAAATATCCGTAAAGGCATAGAAAACCCTGCCCCGTCTAATTCCCAACCCCCATGTCTAGGGAGGTCACCGGCTTGTCCCCCACTCCCTCTCAACTGTCTGGATCTGCCTCCCGCCGGCTATCTGCGGTGATGACTCCCTCCCACTGTTCGCGTCCAAGATGAATACCAACTCATCATTCATCACGGACTGTTCTGACCAAAGCCTCCAATCTGCACGACCTCTTCCCCGCGTGCAGTCGTTTTTAAGAAGACACATTAATTATTTTTTCATGACGTCGTCCCATAAATCGCATTTCGTTGTTATCCAAAGGTACACATTTCTTCTGCTGTATTTTTCTGAAAATTTAAAATACCAAAATAATGACGCCTAATGTCCTAACAGAGACATGTGATATTTATTTAATTGTGGGCGGGGGGAAAAAAAAACAGTTTATTCAGTTTGGGTGCGTCAGTTATAGGGGTATTATTTGACCATACTTCACCTCCCTGGTCAGTGCGAATTTTGCGAAGAGAGCACACATCGCATGTCGCCTTTTTTGCTGAGTTTCTGGCTGGTATGGGGTGTCGCTATTCAAACGTATTGCTCCTCGGGAGGCCTGCAAGGGATGCATGCTTCTAATAATAGATAGTGCTAACAATCGGATGTATGCAGCGCAAATTTGCGCGAACAGCTCTGAGCGCTGCACGCCACGTCAAGGCAGTGGCCCCTCGAAAGAAGCAGATTTAATTACAGGAGGAGGGGTGGGGCGGGAGGGGGTGCACAAAGCGGTGCATGCAGCACCCGTGAGTATAAACGAAAAGTATGCCCCATGTGTATCGTTACAAGGTGTTTACGGCGGTGCGCGCGGGTGGGTCTGGGCGATCGCCCCTGGGGTCTGGCCGTGGGGGGAGGGGGGGTACAAGGGGCACGTAACCGCACGGCGAGGCGGAGTTTTTCCCAGGCCCATCATTCATTATTAACGCTCACACCCCTCCAGCCAGACCGATCATCCTCTCGCGCGCCGTTCTGCCACGGGCGCCCCGCGGCTCGCAATTGTTTGCATTGAGCCAACCGCACAGAGAGAGCGGCGCGTTTTTTTTGTGGGGGGGGAGGGCCTTTCACTGTCGCAGATGCGTGAAGTCCAACGGTTCAGCTGCCGCTGCATTCTTCCAATTGTGCCAAGAGAAGGACACGTGGTCTCCTTTGTTGGGGGTGTTTTTGTCGTTGTTGTTGAGACAGATGTCCGCGATTGCAGGGTTGCGCGCTGACAATTCAGAGAGGATGAATACGCGTACGGCTATTTTCGATGGAAATGTAGTTTATGATAACGATTCCCGGACAACAAGTTCGATCACGGACATATGCCCATGGTTATGAGTAGCGTTAAAGAGCCATCGAAGCCTCTACAACACCTGCATCGCGATTTTATCAGCCAAGAGGTGGCATTACAGGATTTCGTGATGGATCTGTGCAAATGACGGTTTCAGTCATACGCACGCTGCATCGCTATCTGTCACACGATCCTAATTTTGATTCAAATGCAGTGACATGCCCACCGGTCAGGTGGTTCATCGATTAAGCAAGCGACTCTCAATCAGAAGTTTTTTGAGCTGAAACCCTAGTTTGCGTGTATGCTGAACTTCTTTCGCACTGTACGTAGCCAACCGTGTTAATCGGAGGTGAGGGTTTGGGGATTGACTCAGCCTATCATCCTCATGGGGACTGATTAAAAACAAGTGCCACTTTGTTGGGGAAGTCAACAGCCGGTTGTCCAATGGATAGACTCGCCCCCCACAATTGGAACTTGGAATTTCCACCACCGGCTGGAAATGAACACCGCCTCATTGATCACTGAGCGGGAAATCACTTTGACGACGTTGGCTATTGCCACGTGGAGTAAATTGGTGAACAACAAGGTGGGTGTTTTACGTGAAATCTTCAAAAATGTCACGCGATCCCTCGATGTTATTTCATGTCCTTATGCAAAAGCGCGACAGGCAACCGATGTCTTTAAACTCCAGTTCCTGTTACATTTCGCATTTCATTTATATATATAAAATCTCACGAGCCCCCGCTGGATAAGCAAACCTCGGCGCGGTAAGCCAACAGCGCAAAAGTAGCACACGGCTGCCGTTGGCTGCATAATGTTCATCTAAGGTCGCAGTCACCAGCCCACCACCCTATGGCGTTCAGTACCCGCCGCTACGCGAGCCAAATAGAAGCAGTTCTGTTCATTACTTTAAGCCGTGCAATGAAAACAGCCCCTTCATTAAGTATTCCCATAAGGTACACCGCTCATTATTTGGGTAGCAGATTAAAATAGCGTGGCTTTTTTATATATATAACGAGACTGCATACAAGTATACCTTTTTACGCGTTTTTACTTTACAATCCAGAGGTCGCCATTTCAATTCTATCTCCCCGGTGTGGCAATTCAAACAATAGGGCAAGTTTTTTTGTTGTTGTAATGCCCCCATCGCTACCTCCCACTGCCTGTCCACCCAGCTGTATAAATTACCACAGTGGGCAGTCGCGTGCGGTGGCGCGAAACGTGGGGTATTCTCTTCTCTTACAAAGACGTCTGGCCCGCGTGAAAGGGTAGGCAAGCATACTCTCGAGAGGTTATCTCTGGAGCTCCCACTATTGACTCAAGCAAATGTTCTATTTATTTTACCAGGCAAGGCCCACTGAGCTACGCAGTCCTTTTTCTCAGAAGCGACCTGGCCACGAATGATAGCCCAACGTAGTGACTTATCACGTGGAAATTTACAGCAGCCAAATACTCTACACGTGCGTTGATTCTAAATGTAGGAGGGAAGCACCGGAGGACCCGGGGACGAGTCCACGCGACCGTGGAGAGAGAGAGAGAGACACGAAAACTCCATATATACAGGAGTCAGAGTCTGCATCGAACCCACGGCCTCCAGCACACCAGGCGATGTAGCTAACATCTCGCCACCACGGGGTCCCTATTGGGGACCATTCTACCAGCAGTGCCTCTTGCAAATAATTGCGGGGTTGTGCCTTTAACTTTGTATCTATACAGAACCTGGTTACGTGGGGGTATTTTGATTGATTTATGTTTTTAAATGGACCTTTTATGTTTGTTTGCTCATTGTTTTGAAAGAGATAAAAAAAATCGCCACATTGTCTTAAACCCCCCTTCCTTTGTCCACCCAGCAGTATACTAACGCCTACACCGCAGTTAGTCGATCGGTAGGTCACGTGTGTTGGGGGCAAAGCGTGGGTTATGGCGCTCACCTTTAACACAGCACTCGGCAGCAGGCTGTGTTGATGGCCCATGCACACATCATCTACGTAGAGCGCTCCACCAGGGCCATGAGGTGGCTGATGGAAGGCAGCCCAACAAGAGGGCTGCTGCAGAATGTGCACGGATATTTGAGTGTTCTCCCTCCACGTGTGGGTTTCTCGGGACACCTCTTGGTTCATTAAATCGCGTAACTATGCGCAGCTTTCCAAGGTTACGTACAAACTCGCATTAAAATAAAGTATACACCGTGCACATCTTAAACATTCCATGTCACCTTGGTAATCATGCAGACCGGCTGAGCGGAAAACCGAGCGGTGGGACGTGGATGTTTTTTGCTGCAAACAGCACCAGCAGGCGCCCTGGGCAGGCTCCAGCGCGCGTGTGAAGTGAGACTGAAGCCACTTATGGAATGTAAACAAACTCTCCTGACTTCAGACTGGCAACAGAACCTAAGGGTTTCTAAGAGTTTCTTACACCACTATCAATCTGATGGATTGCGTGCGAAATAATAGGAGACAGACACGTTCCGTGTTTAAAACTGGAATAAAAACACGGTTTGTATTTCGAGTTGTCCAATGGTAATCGTCAGGAGCTGGCAACGGATGCCTGTGGAATCTTCGCAATGAATGCACAGATGGGCACACTCGAACGTACAAACCGCACGGCGTGGTACATCGCGCTCATTGCTCAGTTAAAAGGCAAAGAGGGAGCCCTGCAATTGATGATCCGCTTGTTCACGGCTCAAGAGAGCTTACTCTTGAGAGATATTGCCCTTCCATAATAATTTTTTTTTGGGTTAGATCGCGTAAATATATAAATCCGTCGTTAAAACCCGCCACCGAACGAAACACGTGGACTTCTCCACAAATATGGCTGTCGCCTGATGAAGCCGGTTGTAATTACTGGCGAAACGTCGAACTCCGATTGTAAACGTTGTGGCTTGGCTCTCCAACACACCGGTGTGATGTGACGAATTGGCCACGTCCTGTTTACGTGAGAACCCTTACTAGTTGCCTGTGTCGGGTGGTGGCGGGTTTTAACGACACATTTATACATTTACGCGATCTAACCCGAAAAAAACACTCTATTATGGATGATATTGGTCACGACAGCCTACTACTTGCTAAACCAATATTGCCCGTCTTTTCCCACACTAACCAGACATCTTGGAAGAGGCGGGCCTGCTCGCACTTACCTCATCACTTTCGATTGACCGACCGCGGCGGTGTTCCGCATTTACACCGCTGGGCGGACAGAGGTGGCACGTGTGACGAAATAAACCTGTCCCATTATTTCAACTGCTGCACCGGGAGACGGAATCAAACCGGAGGCCCTCTCTCCGGGTTGCATGTCCACTGTGCTGCCCATTACACAATTTGTGGAAGCTACCTTCGTTCCTCGGTTAAAAAGCGAAATCATTTTATGTTTTATTCCCAGAGACATTCTATGTTTAACAAAAGAAAAGACGGTTAACCGGTGCTCTAACCAGTTATTTTCTGGCGATTACCTGCAACGCAAAAAGGATTTACCAACGCTAGTTAGTATCGATAATCTCATAAAAAAAACTTTCCACGTCGTCGCTTGAGAGTGATCTTTGTCTCTCATGCGCTGCGGGGTTTCCTTCCCGCTGCCTGCCATACCAACCTCTTTTTTGAATCTTCCAAAAATGTTTACTCTCGTCTCCCACCTCCTGTACAGCGTCTCAAAATACTTTCGTGATAGTCGAGTATTTTAGACATTGGGGAAAAAAAAATCCTGCCTTTATCGTACCACTCCAGATTAAACAAACCCAAAAAAAAAAACCCGCGCCGTCCTCTTAATACAGGGCTTCTTGTGAAATGAGCAAGGGTGTTACGTAAAGTGTTGATTGTGAGAGATGGCAAAGAGGGCTTTAATATTTAGCAACATGCCCACGGTGTGGCGACACGACTTGGGTTTTTATTTTTAAAATCCCCAATTGTAGAGTGGGAAACCACTCAGCGACTTCGCCAAGGCTAAATCTTCGGTCGTTGTAATTCGCGGCGACCGCCGACTGTAGATTAAATGTGGAGAAATGTAATTTCTGCGTTGCACTATACTTTGTGATTATATTTAATTGCAACGTAATTACATTTCCCTGACGTTTTCTTGGTGTCTCCCAAAAAAATATACGCAGCAACCATTGGTTACGTAACGTCAGAATGGATGTCACATACACACGAGACATAATGTTAGCCTCACGTCACAATAACTAAAGCAATACACTTAAATATACGAAGGTTTCATGCTTGGCTATGCATTAATTTGAATGTTTAAATTATTGTTCGAACGCAATGTGTGAAGGGCATTTTTTAATGTGTGTACGGTATCTATAAACTGTAAATATTCTTGATGACAGCAGTTATATTTTATCCTCATATTCAATTGTGCACAACTAGTGGTAATATTGATATACTGTACCGTATTGGCTTATCTGGATCACGAGTAATGCGCACTTGAAGATACATCTCGACCGTCTACATATATCACGTCAACAATTATCAACAGATTTTTTTTTAAATAACGAACGGCTATGTCACGTGCGAGTGAATTTCCCCATCCAATTATCACCTCCCCCCCCCCACACACATTCTCGGAAATAACAGTCATTAAACAAGTAGCCCAAATGATCACTTCACATGGTTCGTGTTCATCATTCCCTGGCCATGAAATGAGCTGCGTTGCGTCAGTGTCAATGGGTCTATATTTCTGAAAAGTGAATCGCTTAGCATGCGCTATCACCCTGCACAGGGAATATTTATATCAGTGGCAATCGGATAGCGACATCGAGGTTATTATGCAACACAATACCGTTGACGTCTGTATCTGAAATTTAAGATGAAGAGTAAAAGCTTTGCAAAGCAACTACGCATTCGATTAATTCGATGAGCACAGTATACAATTCAATGATACACAGCTACCAATGACTTGTGTAGAGATAAAAAAAATATATAACTTTCTTTCTGCACACTTTGGCTTCCACAGCAGTTTGAACGTAAATGCAATAAGACCCTCAAACTAGAATTATTTCTAGATTTGAAGCTTTCGTGACTGCAAGGATCCATACTCTTTGGTTCTATTCGGTAAAGTCACGTAGGTAAAAAATAAAACAACAAAAATCACGACGTTTCGGCCACAACACAAGTAGCCTTCTTCAGGTGAAGGAACAGAACTGTCGGGAAGCTCTGTCGTCGGTAAAGTCACGTAGGTAAAAAATAAAACAACAAAAATCACGACGTTTCGGCCACAACACAAGTAGCCTTCTTCAGGTGAAGGAACAGAACTGTCGGGAAGCTCTGTCGTCCCGACAGTTCTGTCGTGATTTTTGTTGTTTTATTTTTTACCTACGTGACTTTACCGAATAGAACCAAAGAGTATAGAATTATTTCCTTCGCATCTTCCTTTGCCGGTCCTCAGCCACGGATGGAATGTCACAGTCCGAATGGTGTAGTCCAGCCTTTTCATACAACCACAATTGGCCCCGCAACCCCCCCTCCCCCTTCCAGCACAAAAAGGTCAACGCGTCTCCCTTATTGAATGAGCAAAGGGGATGGTGCACATCGGCTCGGAGCCAGCCAGTTGTGAATAATTCCACATACCCATCAACCCCGTGAATCCCGTGGTGATGATGGGATAAATCGACTGCCAACCGGAGTTTGAACTTACAACTCAATTGTGATCATGGGCGCCAAAGCTGCCACGAGAGTGCTCATTTGAACGGTTTTATGCGTTGATATCAAAATGTGCTTGCACACAATTCTAATGCTGCGACTGTCTGAAGCATACAAACACGCGCGTATGTCACGAGCAATCGTGTTCAATGTTCTTGAATGCACGTGTGCAGTTACGCAAGGAACGAAAGAGCGTGAGAACACATCAATGTCTGTGAGTACCATGCAGTGCTTAGTCAATCTTGATTTGAAGCTTTCGTGACTGCAGGAATCCATACTCTTTGGTTCTTTCGGTAAAGTCACGTAGGTAGCGCTGGTCGGAGATGCAGCGGGCCCTATGGTGTAGTGTTTTGATGAGGGAGTTCTTCTGGGCCGGATGGTGGTGGGAGTCAGGCTTTATATAGGAATCCGTTTGGGTGGCTTTCCTATAGACGGAATGTCCCAACGAGCCATCAGGCACCTTCTCGATCAAAACATCCAGGAATGGTAGCTTGCCATCATTTTCCACTTCCATGGTGAATTTGATGGATGGGTGTATGGAATTGATGTGGTTTAAAAATTGGTTCAGTGCTGGCTGGCCATGTGGCCAGATGACGAAAGTGTCATCTACGTATCTCTTCCACAGGGAAAGACGTAGGGTGGATGTCAGGATGGCATCTGTTTCAAATTTCTCCATGAAAACATTCGCTACCACTGGTGATAAGGGAGAACCCATAGAGGTACCTTCATTTTGTTTGTAAAATGTACCATTCCAGATGAAGTAAGTGTTGGTAAGGCAGTGCCTCACCAATGTTGGTACATCAGGATTCAGTCCCTGTTGGACCAAGTCTTCAATCATAAAGAAGGTACTCCACTCTGTCCTATCGTTTCCACCATCAACTCACCTACCTGCAAACTCGCCCGATTTCTGTCTGAGAGCCTGCTTCCATTCACGGGCAAGACCACCTCAGCAGTACTTAACTCAGCTCACTTGGTTTCTCTATTCAAGGACATTTCACTCCAGGTGATTTGCTTGTCAGCTTCAATGTTGTCTCTCTGTTCACCAAGGTACCTGTACAGTGAGGGAAAAAAGTATTTGATCCCCTGCTGATTTTGTACGTTTGCCCACTGACAAAGAAATGATCAGTCTATAATTTTAATGGTAGGTTTATTTGAACAGTTAGAGACAGAATAACAACAAGAAAAACCAGAAAACGCATGTCAAAAATGTTATAAATTGATTTGCATTTTAATGAGGGAAAAAAGTATTTGACCCCTCTGCAAAACATGACTTAGTACTTGGTGGCAAAACCCTTGTTGGCAATTACAGAGGTCAGACGTTTCTTGTAGTTGGCCACCAGGTTTGCACACATCTCAGGAGGGATTTTGTCCCACTCCTCTTTGCAGATCTTCTCCAAGTCATTAAGGTTTCAAGGCTGACGTTTGGCAACTCGAACCTTCAGCTCCCTCCACAGATTTTCTATGGGATTAAGGTCTGGAGACTGGCTAGGCCACTCCAGGACCTTAATGTGCTTCGTCTTGAGCCACTCCTTTGTTGCCTTGGCCGTGTGTTTTGGGTCATTGTCATGCTGGAATATCCATCCACGACCCATTTTCAATGCCCTGGCTGAGGGAAGGAGGTTCTCACCCAAGATTTGGCTCCGTCCATCGTCCCTTTGGTGCGGTGAAGTTGTCCTGTCCCCTTAGCAGAAAAACACCCCCAAAGCATAATGTTTCCACCTCCATGTTTGACGGTGGGGATGGTGTTCTTGGGGTCATAGGCAGCATTCCTCCTCCAAACACGGCGAGTTGAGTTGATGCCAAAGAGCTCCATTTTGGTCTCATCTGACCACAACACTTTCACCCAGTTGTCCTCTGAATCATTCAGATGTTCATTGGCAAACTTCAGACGGGCATGTATATGTGCTTTCTTGAGCAGGGGGACCTTGCGGGCGTTGCAGGATTTCAGTCCTTCACGGCGTAGTGTGTTACCAATTGTTTTCTTGGTGACTATGGTCTCAGCTGCCTTGAGATCATTGACAAGATCCTCCCGTGTAGTTCTGGGCTGATTCCTCACCGTTCTCATGATCAATGCAACTCCACGAGGTGAGATCTTGCATGGAGCCCCAGGCCGAGGGAGATTGACAGTTATTTTGTGTTTCTTCCATTTGCGAATAATCGCACCAACTGTTGTCACTTTCTCACCAAGCTGCTTGGCAATGGTCTTGTAGCCCATTCCAGCTTTGGTCTACAATCTTGTCCCTGACATCCTTGGAGAGCTCTTTGGTCTTGGCCATGGTGGAGAGTTTGGAAACTGATTGATTGCTTTAGTGGACAGGTGTCTTTTATACAGGTAACAAGCTGAGATTAGGAGCACTCCCTTTAAGAGTGTGCTCCTAATCTCAGCTCGTTACCTGTATAAAAGACACCTGGGAGCCAGAAATCTTTCTGATTGAGAGGGGGTCAAATACTTATTTCCCTCATTAAAATGCAAATAAATTTATAACATTTTTGACATGCGTTTTTCTGGATATTGTTGTTGTTATTCTGTCTCTCACTGTTCAAATAAACCTACCATTAAAATTATAGACTGATAATTTCTTTGTCAGTAGGCAAACGTACAAAATCAGCAGGGGATCAAATACTTTTTTCCCTCACTGTACCTAACACCATAGCAACTACACATTCACACTTATGCGCTCTAACCCAAAAATCTCTTATGGGCCATGCATTGGCTTCCACAACTTGCATGGCCAGCGTTTTCTACAGCATAGCTTCTTCTCCAAGATCAAAGAGATAGTAAATTTAATATTTTATCCGGATAATCCCACGGGATGGAGGCAAAACAAAAACATCTCCTTTGTAAGGGTGTCCAGATGCGTGGTGAATGGGGGAATTTGTTTGAACTTTAACGTGATTGAGGTTGGTGCCCTTAAAAAATAACAAGATACCGCACTGTTCATACTTCGAAAGTCAATTCGCCCATTTCCATGCATTCCTCAAACACCCACTTCTGCCTTTGTGTCATATGTATTGTTTATGGCTTTCCAATAAAGTTTTTTTAAGGACGCCAAAAGGATCAGGCATATCAATCGCCAAGCAAGTAAACAAACGCTGCGACCCAATTAACTGTAATCGCATCATAACGCAGGCAAAGCGATGTGCGGTATAATTATAGGCAGTGGACTTTACACGGTGAACCGAGCAAGCGGCCTGAGCAGCCATTCTGTCGACAAGCCACACGACCCTGACGCTTGTTGTTTATTTGGAGTTTGCACGTCCTCTCTCTTTCTCTCTCCTCGTGGTCGCGTGGATTTTTCTCGGGGTCGTACCGGTTTTTTCCCCCCGCCACGTTTGAGAATCAACAGGCGTGATGAGCCACTTCGTTGGGCTATCATTTGTGATAGCCAGGATCGCTTCTGAAAAAAGAGCGATAAAGCTCAGTGGGGCCTTACCTGGTAAAATAAAAATAAAATCGGTAAATTCGTGAGTGAACTCTGGTGCGAGATCGGCACACGGGCCGCACTGCGGTGATGTTGTGGGCCGCTTGAAGTTGGGCCTTCGGGCCTGTGTGCAGCAACTTTGTTAAAAACAAAAAAAAACAAATTTTCCTACGCTCAAGCCAGCTGGGCGATGTCTTTGTTAAACTGCGATTAGTCATGAATGGGTTGAGAAAGTTCCGTATTGTAGGATATGTATAGATGCAAATGTGCAGCTTTCTCACGGCACAACTCGTGGAAGGGCCTTTTCCTAGAGGAAGCTGAACAGTGCCATGACATTGGGCCCTTGTTTTTTACCACGCTGATCAAACGATTTGGACGAAGTGGGAAGTGCCCACACTCTCACGTCCCCGCCACGCGCGACCGGCCAGTCGACCTACCCTGGTGTCTCCATTTACTGTAAAGAAAATATATGAAGAGGGAATACAACAAACATATGTATGCATGTTGAACTTATTTTGCATCGTACATAGTCAACCGTGCAAAGCGGAGGTGCGACGGGAGGGGGAAAGGACAACGAACTACTAAACACAAAAAGGCAGTTCTTGCACCATTGTTTAAAGTGCCACGCTGTGACATCCACTGAGAAACATAATCTGTATTTCTACTGGGAGAATCCGATGAGCTATAAAGCTCTTTTCCACAGATGTCCAGTAGGAGCACGGGGTAAGAACGTCACAACAACAAACAGTACAACAACACGACAGGAGTGCAAAGTATAGGAAAGGTAAAGAAAAATAATCAAATGTCGGCCTCAGTGACTCAAGTGAAGTCAATTTTATTCATGGATCCACACGAGCCACCTTGCTAGGACTCCTCTGCCTGCCACTCAAAAGCGCCATCACACATCTCCGCGGAGTATAAATCTCCGTATATTGTGGGGGGGGGGGGGGGGTTCTCTCTCTCTCGGTATGCTGTACAGTAACACATTTACGTATTTAAGAAAAAACATTTTTTTGGCCCAGCTGTCACGGCCCTCCAAGGCCACGTGGGACGTCGAGGAGGGCGTCACAGCTCCACCCGCTTCTGCCTCCTTTGTCAAGGTGCCCGCCGGCCACTCCGGCGGCAAACATCGGCTCGCAGGTCAGGCGACGAATGGCTCCGAAGCTCGCAAGCATTAACACATTCCGTAAGCTGTTGTGTATTCACATTGTTTGCGAGCAATGCCTTAACGTGAGCTAATGTTGCCGGATAAGCTGCTGCAGCTGGCTTCAATTTCCACCACCGCATGAAGTGGGGATCTATTGCGCCTGCTGATGATCGGTTTTATGAAGAAGGAAACACGTTTCCCTTGTACGTGAATCACTGATGTCTGTTTATTTTACTTCAACTCATGTAGTAGAAAAAAACCCATGTATTGAAGTCCATGACCTGTAGGTTGACTCATAAGCCAAATTATATTTAAATGTGCATGTTCTGTACAGTCTGTCTTGTATAAATCCACTGCTGGATGACTGCGTCCACCGCCCCGACCACCGGCCCCGCACCTTGTGGGCGGTGAGGGATATTTGACCATACTTCACCACTTTGGTCAGTGCGGGTTGGCGAAGGCGGGTTGGGGAAGAATTTCCAGACAACGTATTTCGCTGAACTGCTCCCTACTGCTCGCGACGCCCATTGCATCCGTCCTTCGCGTATGTAGAACCTCTTTAGCACCGTACTTTGCCAACCGTGTGAATCGGAGATGCGTACATAGCAGTAGTCACCCATACAAGCACCACCCACACCTAGAATCAGAGATTAGACGAGACATCGGGCACATGTCGGGGTGATATGATCATAGGTTCATTTAAAAGACAGCCCATTAAATAATATTGATACCAGTTAATATCCATCAATTGCGCTGAGTGTATGCTAAAGCTGGGATTGCAAGTAGACACGAACGTATGGCATGTCCGGTATGAGTGCAAATTATAACCACCCATACAAGAATAATATTACGGTGTTTATAGAACACTATGATTGCGAAGCAAGAGAGCGATGCCTAACACATTCCTGCGGAGGGAGCTGGTAGGAACGTTGGGTTGCTCGGTCAACGGCCAGGGTCAACGGCGGCACCACGTGGTGTATTCCGCAAATATGCCCGACTGTGAGGGCGGGCACAATCCGGAGTAGGTTAAACGTTGAGTTTTATAAAGGGCACCACGGGGTGACCAGCCCCTCCCCACCCAGCCCCACCCCTCCCACCCCCCACCCAGCCCCACCCTCCCCACCCCCCACCCCCCACCCAGCCCCACCCTCCCCACCCAGCCCCTCCCCACCCTCCCCAACCAGCCCCTCCCCACCCTCCCCACCCAGCCCCTCCCTCCCCACCCAGCCCCTCCCCTCTCCACTCAGCCCCACCCCTCCCATTTTTGGATTCACGACGGACGGACACAATAATCCCATGGGCTGGTGTAACCAGGAGGTTCCTACCAGTATAACCTTTGCAATATAGACATTGCAGGAAGAACTTGTGTGCTTTGTAATCAAAGTAAAAATTAAAGTCAGTCTATCTGCAAGCATCGCATGGTTACTCCTCGTCATGGACAGCAATGATCATAATATTATTTATTTTGTATCGCGCCTTGCACAAAAACAAACGTCTCAAAGTGTCATAAAATTTAAAATACAATGACTACCGAAGAGAAAAAAACTATAACTTAAATGGTTCAGGCAATACAAATGAGTTATACGATGAGATAAAAAAACACCAACAATGGTGTCCGAGTCTCTGATAGCTTTGGGTAAAGAATTCCACCGTCTTTGAGCGGAGGAATGGGACAGAATGTTGAGAATTCCACCGTTTTGAGGCGGAGGAATGGGACAGAATGTTGAGAATTCCACCGTCTTTGAGCGGAGGAATGGGACAGAATGTTGAGAATTCCACCGTCTTGGAGCGGAGGAATGGAACGGAATGTTGAGAATTCCACCGTCTTGGAGCGGAGGAATGGGACGGAATGTTGAGAATTCCACCGTCTTAGAGTGGAGGAATGGGACGGAATGTTGAAAATTCCACCGTCTTTGAGCGGAGGAACGGGACGGAATGTTGAGAATTCCACCGTCTTGGAGCAGAGGAACGAGACGGAATGTTGAGAGTTCCACCGTCTTGGAACGGAGGAACGGGACAGAATGTTGATAATTCCACCCTCTTGCAGCGGATGAATGGGACAGAATGTTGATAATTCCAGCGTCTTGCAGCGGATGAATGGGACAGAATGTTGCGAATTCCACCGCCTAGGAGTGGAGGCATATTGCCCACGGAGCAGACTCGAGTGTTCGAGACCCGCAGGGGATCCAAAGTCTGACGAGCGAAGGTCACGGGGCGATACGATGGGGCCCAACCCTTCAGGGCCTTGTATCTAAGTCACACAATCTTAAGAATGCATCCTATGTTTCACAGGCATCGCAAAGACGTCAGGACAAGAGTTATAAGACCATCGTATTTTATATTTTGTTAGTACCAGCGCAGCCGAGTTCTGCACATGCAGTGTAATCTGTTAATTACAGTCACAGAAGCACCTCCTAAGCCAGTGGTGGACTTTCTACATTCCTATGGTGGGTGACAGTTACTCCGAAGCAAAACAACTGTTTTATTACCACATAATGGTACCCATTTTACTGAAAGCAGATGGATGAAGTGCTGAATCACTCCTCCACTGGTACTTGAACTTGGAGCCTTCTAAGAATGAGTCGTATGTTGTATAACAACACTTTATTTATTTTACCAGGCAAGGCCCACTGAGCTTTATAGCTCTTTTTTCAGAAGCGACCTGGCCACAAATTATAGCTCAACGATGCCGCTTATCACGTGGAAATTTACAGCAGCCAAATACTGGTGGCTATGCACGTGGCCTGGCCATGACAATGCATTACAGCGAATACAGGACCCCACCTAATCATCTGTGTGGAATAGAGTGTTGCCTCCCTGCACACGTGGGGTTTCTCCAGGCGCTCCAGTTTCCTCCGACACGTAAACACTCGTCAAAATGCCTGAAAACATCTTAATATCCAGAGGATCGCGGAGCTTGGACAAGCGCTGGTGCCAGTTCGTATACCTGGCCGCCTTTGCACCTTGCCTGTGGCTCCTCGCGCCTCTTGAGTCCGTTCCCTGCCGTCGAGAGCGAGCGAGAACACCGCGCAGCGGCACTTTGCAAGTTGAAATCATTGCTGTTACGGGACGAGGCGGGGGGGGGGGCAAGGGACCCCCCCCCCACCTCCTTCCACCCCGACCTAACGGTGAAGGGACCCCCCCCCCTACCACAACAGACACGACGGGTAAAGCTCTCGGCAGGAAGTTGCAGTCTGGGAACGGGCGCCTCCCTCACCTCGCGGCGCGCTCCTGCTGCTACTGCTGCTGCTTAGGTGAGCAGCAGCAGCAGCATCAGTAGGGGGCACCTCGGCCAAAGCTACCGGAGCGAGGGCGCGGCCGTCCGTGAATGTCGTGCCTCGTTAGAGAGCCTCCCACAGCCCAACGACCTTGCGTCTCGGTGCTTCCAGTGTGTGTGTGTGTGCTTTTTTATTCTGTAAAATTTCCATCTTGTGATCGTAACTCAGTGCATTAACATGATGGATTTTATGCGGCTGATTTGGGGCCCATTCACCGTTTGACATACGAGGCCATTAAGCCGCGTCTGAGTGCAGTAATACCATCGTATTTTATTTATTTATATCCACGAAGACCTAACAAAATGTTTGCTTTGGCGACGTGTGTGTGTGTAAAATGTAGGAACCCATGTGGGATGTTGCATGTTTAAATGACTACCGATACCACTAAGAAAGCAATGCTCTTTTAATGTGTCGGGAAGAATGGAATATGATTGTGAGTTCAAATCCCAATGAGCAGGTCGATTCAGCTCTGAGGTCAACAAAATACGTTAAGCTCCACCTTGTCGTAGACAACTGTTCTTCGGGATGACTCGTCCTTGCCATAGAAATGAGGAATACCCACCACTAGCTTTGGGTTGTCGACTCAGCTTGCTTGTTTGAGTGGGCAGAAGGGGGTGGTGACACTTTTATGTTGAATCAATGCTTTGGGAAGAAGCCTCACAGTGCCACGATGACACGCGAAGAAGCAGTTTTCGAATTCAGTTGCGTGCTCAGCATTGTTATGCATCTCTAAAATCAAATGTCCCTTGCCCGTCATCTTGAGGAGACACTCAAGTCTGGTAAACGCTCTCAAACAACGTAAGGATGAGGGGTCTTTTTTGAGAAAGAAGCCTCACAGTGCCAAATCTGCGGAGAAATTCGGGGGGAGTGCACATCAGGGGCCGTCCATAAATGACGTCACGCACCGAGTGGGGGGGGGGGGGTCAGACATTTGTGACGATGTGTGACGAGGGGGGAGGGGGTTGAGAAATGTGACGTCACATCAAAATACGCAACTTTAAATAAATATAGACAACACGTTCTACTTAATTAAAGACTTTTTAATAAATGCTTTCTCCTACAACATCAGAGTGCAGCGCCACATTAAATACGCACTAAAATGACAATAGCTTAAAGCGATTTGAAGCATGTTTTATTTTTTGGGGGGGGGAGGGGGTAGAGCTTTGTGACGTCATATTCGAGGGGGGGGGTCAAAAATCGTCCAAAATCGCGTGACGTTATTTATGGACGGCCCCTTAGCGTTGACGTGGCGTGGCTGATTGATCAGGGCAGGGAAACATCGTTGGTCACAGTCCACCCTGCCAATGCTCGGCCACTCTGTGGAGAGGCTCAACGCTGTCTCAATGCTGCTGTCATTATAACCATCCATGCTGGTACACGTCGTGTGCTCTGAAGAAGGGCCATCGCCATAAACGCCACCTATTGTATCGTTATCTTGCGCCTCTCATGGCGTTATTGACAAATGTATTGAGTTGTTTATTTTTGCGTGCCTTACTTGTGCTCGCGCACCACTGCCGATGCAGTGTCACCCAATAAGCTGTCTGCTACATGGTAGTTATCGGTGGCATCTATTGCAAAACAAATAACGCGCTGTCATCTGCTTTACCCGTTGTACGTTAAAGATACAGGGGACGTGATTTGGAAAGAGCAGGCCTACGTGTTCAGGATGGCACACGGGGGACTTTGAACTATGGAGAAAACTATCTGTCGTGAAATACTGTGTATGCGCATTATAAATCGCGTTTATCAATATTACGTGTGCCAGTGTCACGATCCAAATGAGCCGAATTAGATAAAAAAAAATACCCGCAAATTACTTAATTGGTGAACAAACATAACGCATAGCATGGACCCCCACCCCCCAACGGGAAGATTGTAAATTAAACACAACACCCTCGTGCCATGCATATAACGTCAGGTGTTAGAAGTGACAGGTTAGGTGACTTCAGCTTAAAAAATTGATCCAAAGTCGGAGCGCTGCCTGGACTTGTAGGCATTGCATAAGTTGTAACCGGATCCTAATTATCCGTGGCCTGCACCGCGGTCTGTGAACACTTATGCACACGAGAGGGTACGGGCTATGTTGTTCGCAAAGCTTCTCTGTCGTTCCAAAGCGAGATGTTGCGATGAAGGCATTCGCTTAACCGAGCGTCTCGAGTGACGACTGCCAGCAATGTCAATGGGACCACGTGAAGGTGTATTATGTGTGTGTGTGATGTTACAGCCAGCAATGTTAATGGGACCACGTGAAGGTGTATTATGTGTGTGTGTGATGTTACAGCCAGCAATGTTAATGGGACCACGTGAAGGTGTATTATGTGTGTGTGTGATGTTAAAGCCAGCAATGTCAATGGGACCACGTGAAGGTGTGTTTGTGTGTGTGTGATGTTACAGCCAGCAATGTTAATGGGACCACGTGAAGGTGTGTTTGTGTGTGTGTGATGTTACAGCCAGCAATGTCAATGGGACCACGTGAAGGTGTGGTCTGTGTGTGTGTGATGTTACAGCCAGCAATGCTAATGGGACCAGGTGAAGGTGTGTTCTGTGTGTGATGTTACAGCCAGCAATGTTAATGGGACCAGGTGAAGGTGTGTTTGTGTGTGTGTGATGTTACAGCCAGCAATGTTAATGGGACCACGTGAAGGTGTGTTTGTGTGTGTGTGATGTTACAGCCAGCAATGTTAATGGGACCACGTGAAGGTGTGTTCTCTGTGTGATGTTACAGCCAGCAATGTCAATGGGACCACGTGAAGGTGTATTATGTGTGTGTGTGTGATGTTACAGCCAGCAATGTTAATGGGACCAGGTGAAGGTGTGTTCTGTGTGTGTGTGGCTGATACCAGCAATGTTAATGGGACCACATGAAGGTGTGGTCTGTGTGTGTGTGATGTTACAGCCAGCAATGTTAATGGGACCACGTGAAGGTGTATTATGTGTGTGTGTGGCTGAACTTACAGCGAAACAAATTCGTTGCATTCCAGATTCCAAAAATGACATCACGTACAGTACCTGATGTGCACACCAGGGTCAAGGGTCACAACTTTCCTTGCTATTATATATTTTCCAAACGATATCAACACTTTTTTTAATCAAACAAAACCATGTGACACCACACGACCAGTGATAATTATAAAATTATGCTTGTGTTTCACAGTAGTTATTATGCAAAAGCAGTAATGGAACGAAGAAAGGAACACACTCCCATCGCAGACATATCAATAAATATGTCAAAAGGCCCAGTAGCTACCGTAATTTATGAATAATAATCATGGGATAGAGATACATTTAACATGCGGAAAATCTGCAGAAGCTATTTCATTAGATTCAAATACATAATTCTCGACTGACTCTTGACTGCCATCTTGCGTCCGATCTGTCCTTGCGATGATGTCTGTTCTATTTCAGCTCTCTGATCTTATCCAGACCGAAGCCTCGTGTCAGCCACTGCTTGCTTGGGCAGGTCCAGGCCAGCTACTGGCCCTGTGCTCTCACAACAGCGGCGACTGCAGGAGACCACACGGACAGTTCCTGTTGACTCATCAATGCATAGGCGGTAGGCATTGCTCGGCAACAGCAATCTGAACTCTCCTGCCATGGGATCTTTCGGTAAAGTCACGTAGAAAATAAAAATAATAAAATGTTAAATAAAAAAAATACAAATGTTTTTTTTTTAATTTTCAATTCATTTCATTATTTATATTTTTTATCTACGTGACCTTACCGAAAGAACCAAGAATATGAATTCCTGCAGTCACGAAAGTTCTAAGTCAAAATTTTAAGCTTGCTTTCCTTTGCGGTGCCAATGCCTTCATCAGGTGCGAACAATCACTCCGATGAGACAAAGCGCAACGTTGCAGTAGCGTTGTCATATCTGTAATTCTCATCACAGGCTTCTTGGTGCAAAGTGCAGACCCCAACTCGTATTGTCCACTCTGTGCCCCTCGGCCTTGATGCACGTGCTATGCAGAAGGACCATTTCCAAAGGCATTGTTATATGGTGTGGTGGTAGTAATAATAATGTATGACTGCATTTAAGGTCACGCAGCATCGCCAAATAATTTGTTTTCACGAGACTCTTGTCCAGTTGAGAAATGAAGAGATGGGCAAGAAGGCAAGAGTGATGGTAGCCATCTGAGACCAGCTGAAAGAAAGTCGACTCACATGGCGAACGCATGTCTGCAAGGGAGGAAAACCACATCGGAATGACGCTTACGAATGCAGAATTCACCAGGATAGAGGCCGAGAGATAGTGACTCTACATGGTGAACTATAATATGGAGTATTCTCTCTTTGATATGGGTAGGAATTCTGTGGCAACAGTAGATCGGCGTCTAAGTTGTGAATCCAGAGGCTGGCTTCACTCGTTCCCTCGGAGAATGCTTACACAGAGACCTATAGACTCACACAGAGACCCGTAGACTCACACAGAGACCATAAACTCACACAGAGACCCATTGGCTTGCACTCAACACGAGTTCATGATGCGTTCCACTGTTTGTTGCACTCCACCGCAGTCGCACACGGTTGATTATTTTCTTTAGTTTCCATTTGTGAAAAAAAGGCAATTGCTGTTGCTGTGACCAGTTAGGGTATCTTTTTAAAGTGCACGAAGGACTGTGGAGTCGACGGGGAGATGGCCCAGGACAGGAATAATCGGAAAAAAAATTGACAAGGATGAGAGAGACCCCCACGTGAGTTGGAAGAATGCCAGGAAGTTCAAGATAATTACATTACTCATCCCCATGCACAGCGCTCTGAGATTCCTCATGCCTGTGACCCAACACTGTGGAGGCAGCTAGAGTTGGTGGATTACCGCACAAATGTTGCGAGACTCCCTTCCCGCGTGCGTCGAGGTCTTTAAACCCTGGCTCGCGAGGAGTAGGCAGTACAGCAAAAATGCGGGATAGTATTTCTCCTTCAAACTCCTTTTTATTATTTTGGATGCTTCAGTTTCCTCCCACATATAACGACGTCAATTGTCCGATAGCACCTCAACATATATAGAGGCCCGCAGAGCGTGGGCAATTGTTGGCACAGGCGCATCGCGTGGCTGGCTTCATGTTTATCTGTGGTGGCTCCGCGTGCCTCTGAATCATACTCTCTCTTCGGGAGTGAGCCAATAGTGGGCGGCGGTGCGTTAAAAGTTAAAATTGTTATATGATTATACAGTAATGTGACATGGTGGTCCATTCAGAGAGGTTTTTTTTGTGTTGTAAATTATAATGAAACATGGCGTTTGCCGAAAAGTGAAGTTGCATCTTACAAAGATTTACTCTGTCAGACGTGCGGGCCAAGAGGGCATTGTTGGTCGTGGCAGGCTTGTCACTCTGCATTACGCCCCATTCTCTTACAGCTGTTCTCGAAATGGTGTCCAAGATATAATACAGGGCTGGCGCTGGGGGGTTTTCTGGGGTGGGCCCTGTACAACCAAATGTCCCTTTGGGTCAGCCAAGTTCACTCTCCTGAGCAGCACACCACTATGATGGTGGCCCGACACACATCCGAGAGGTGATGGTGTAGTATACTACATTATTTTACACAAATTACTACAATCGTTTGCGAGCTGTGTTTACTGTTTTGTACGCATTTTATATCTTTCGATCGTCCCACGGTCATAAAAATTGCAGTACGTTTATAAATAATCATACCAAATACTGTATAATTAATATATATGTAATGCATGAAACATCTCAATGATACTTATTACAGTTATTCGGGGCATTGCACGTTGCAAGAAGTGCGGCCAAACTGGCAGAAAATGGCATATATACAAACCTGTCAAACCCTTATCAGTACCCTATCTTATTACAGACAAATTCAGACCTTATTGGTCACCCCGTGGTGCCCTTATAAATCTCAGCGTTCTTCCTACAAAGTCCCGTCACAAGGGAGAAACACAAACAAATAGATATTTTTTGTGCCCGTATTGAAACGGCTCTACGCCGTCTGGACCTGAAAACTCAAATTTCCTGTACAAGAATACGGGCTAAACCGCATGGGTTGACAGGTGTGTATATATAGCTGAGGTTAACCGTCTTTCTGCCAACGCAAGACAACGAGTGCGAGTGAACCGGAATTCGGTCTAAATGCTGTCGTGACATTCCGCCAGCAGAGGAAGCTGTTGCATCGCGATGTCGACGCATCGACATCGCCTGTGGCCGTGCCCACTACCCGACACTGCACGTGGGCAGCACCGCGTCGACTCAGCCGCAAGTGAGCACCTGGTGCGGTGTGTAGTAAAACATGGCCATTGGGGAGACAAAGGCGGTCGGGCGTGGTTGCCTGGCCACCCACCCAACCTCGTGTGCCGTTCCGGCCTTCATCGGTGCTACTCGCTAGCAGCACTTGCCCCCCAACTGTGTGTTAAGGCTACACGGGGGATCTTTGTCTTTGTTATCCTAGTAGTGGTGAATGTTCGAATCGGTCCAGGGCTTCCTCTAAGTCGACTCAGCCTTAAACGAGGGGCAGACAAAGACGGCCCTGCGTAGCACTGGCCTGCATCCACCTCCCTTGTGCGACCTGCCGGCCTCCGTAGGTGGCACGTCGCACAACATTTGCCCTGACAGTCTATTAAAAAAAAATTTGTCTCACAGATTAGTCTGTTAAAGGCTACACGGGGTATATAAATATATATATATTTTGCAGAGACATAAACAACCCCCTACAGCAACGAGCGACGCTCACAACAACGAACACGGGAAAGGACCTGGTGCGTAAATCGCAGCAAGGCGACTCGGTGGGGAGCACAGTTGGCAACCCGTACGGACACCACCCGTGGGTCTGTCCCGTGACCGGCCAGCAGCACCTCTCGTGATAGCATCAAATTGCAACCAACGCCTGGCACAAAGCTGCCGTGGGTGGCCCAAGCCATTTGGTTGGCGAACATCGTCTCTCGTGGTCTGCACAAGCGTGCATGTGTACAACAAGGCCGAGTGTGAGTCTGACTGTAGGTGTGAGCCTCAAATGAGTACCTGGTGCGATGTGTAAACAACGCATAGGGAGACAAAGGCGGCCGGGCGTAGTGTTGGCCACCCAGTCGCTCCTCGTGTGCCGTTCCGGCCTTCATGTGTGCTCGCTAACAGCACTTGCTCCGGCAGTCTGTTCAGGCTATGGGAGGTGGGGGGGGCTCTTTGTTTTATCAGGACCTAAAAAAAAGGGCTCACGCCACACACACGTGATTCGGCCATACATTGGTATTACCACTACAACACCGTAACAATGCCTTTCGCCATCCATATCTGTCATTGCAAACTGAGAGGTCAAACGGCAACCTTGTCAACTTAGGAAAGGAGCCTTACGTAACAAAAGTCATCGGAAGGTCACCACCACGTCCTTCGGCGCGATGTTGGTGGCTGTGCGTGTCGGGATGCATGCAGGCCGCGACGATGTCTCTTGCCAAGGAAGGGCGCTCATACGACCGCACGCAATCAATGTAGATCCACGAGCCCAACGCACATATCCATACCACGTATCGGCATTTTGTGTGTGTGTGTATGACCCGCTTAATAGCTCGTATTGTCCACGACAATTTGTTACAGACTTCTGTGATTATTATTTGGAGTAAGATTTCACACTGGAAATATCTAGCTAAACGGAATAGAAAATGCCGTGTGAGTTTACTCCCCAACACACCGGTGTGCTGAACTAGTCACGAATTGGCACGTTTTGTTGACGTGACTAACCCCTTACTAATTGGCTGTGTCGGGTGGCGGTGGGTTTAACGACACATTTATATTTACAGAGATCTAATCCAAGACACCTCTATTATGGATAATATTGGTAGCGAAAGCCCGATTGCTACGTGTTAAACGTAATATAAAATGGTTCGCGTTTCAATTAACAGGCACAATATAACACCACCAATAGGAAACAAACAACATGCACACATATCCATAATATAGGTTTTGGTTGGGTTAGATCGCGTAAATATAAATGTGTCGTTAAAACCCGCCACCACCCGACACAGCCAACTCGTAAGGGTTGTCACGTAAACAGAACGTGGCCAATTCCTCACTAGTACAGCACCACCGGTTGTGTGTTGGAGAGCCAAGGCACAACATTAACAATCTGAGTACGACGTTTTGCCAGTAATTACAACCAGCTTCATCAGGCGACAGCCAGATGTTTGGAGAAGTCTACCCCCATATATGCACACATATGCATATTGGGGGGGGGGGGGGGGTGTGGGGGGGGGTATTTTAAAGTGCTTACTTATTCGACAAAAAAAATCCCCGTAAGTTAAATAAAGCATGACTCCTGGAGTAGACGAGGCTCTTTAGCCAGCTGCCTGCCCCCTGCTGTTGGCCGTAAATGGCCTGAGAGTGGGGGCATTTGGTGCAACAATGCTTGCTCCCCTAACCCCAGCGGTAATATCAGCCTGAGTCAAAGCAGCACATCAATATTGCAGAGAGCTCGTCAATAAATCATGCCGAGTGTCACACAAAACCTGCACTGGGCTCTCCAGATTGCTCCCCGCCATTGCGTTCGTGCCGGGGCCTCAGCCTAGCAAATACTCCGGGTTTAAATCACGAGCAACTTTATGGAAATTAAATATTAAACAGGTGAGATTCCTCACCTGAGGATGCACAGCATAGGTTATTAATGACTAACGAGCGTGCAAAAAACGGACGCTTAACGTGCAGAGATTACAGACGAACTGCACGTGTATTACGATGCAGTTATTACTTTGGTGTTCTTTCAATCCATACTCTTTGGTTCTTTCGGTAAAGTCGCGTAGGTATAAAATAAAATAAATCACGACGTTCCGGGCGCAACACAAGCGCCCGTCGTCAATATCGCAGTCGCGAAAGCTTCAAATCAAGATTCTTTCAATATGTATACTTTTTCAGGATTTGCATTTGAGGTAACACATTGCCAGAATCATGGATTCCCCATCAATGAGAGCAGTGAAATGTGCACTCCTACACGCAGACAAAAAGTTCGGTAGAGGATTTCCACAAGCAGCCTGCATCTTTGCATAACTTAACTCTTTGAAAATGTTTAAAATGAATTCATGTTAACAAGATGGAATGCTTTATTGAGTGATTTGATATGTTGCAAAATAATGAAATAACATCATACGAGTCATTAATACAATTTCAAGTGTGCAAAACAATATCTCCCGAATTTATTCAGGTTATTTAGAAGTGAGCGGAACGTTCATTTGTTTTCAGTCCCTTTGCTCATCCAGCTGTGTTTTTCTCGTATAACTCCCTTCCCACTCCGTGGCTCACAGCCCACAGAATATACACAAGCGCACGCACAATCTTCAATCACCACTGCATTCTAGAATAACTGAAAGAAAGAATGCAAAGGAATTGATACATATTAAAATAAAAAAATATATATCATTTGGGTCCTTCGGTAAAGTCACGTGGATAGTCTTGATTTGAAGCTTTCGTGACTGCAGGAATCCATACTCTTTGGTTCTTTCGGTAAAGTCACGTTGGTAGAAATAAAATAAAATACAACAAATCACGACGTTTCGATCGTAACACAATCGGTCGTCATCAGGCAATGATGACGGCAGCTTGTGTTGCAATCGAAACGTCGTGATTTGTGGTAATTTATTTCTAACTGCGTGACTTTACCGAAAGACCCAAAGAATATGAATTCCTGCAGCCACGAAAGCTTTAAGTCAAGATGTAAATATACACTTTTAGTTCATGCACCACAATCCCGAGGTTGCATATTCAAATGGCTCCTGTTTCTACACAATTAGAGGGGTCCCCGTAAGCCATGATTCTCCTATGGTGATTCCCAAGCTAGATGTCATGGGATTCGCCCGAGTCTCGTTCCCGTTGAAGGAATGTGGAGTTTTATTCACGAGTTTAAGACCACACTCCCCCCATGGAGATGACGAGACACCCGATGTTTATTGGAATGGAGGGGACAATCTTGATATTTAATTTGTGCTTAAATTATCCTGAGAGCGAGCAAGTATCAGATAGAGGGAAGAGGATCTGTGTGGCCGTAGGTCATTACTCTATTCCAGTGATTGTCAACATTTATTTGGCTAGCGAGTACCCACACTGCCTGAACCCGACGTGGTTCTGAGAATTAAATTTATGTATGGAGAATAAACGTCAATATTTTAACCAATTGTCCATGTTGTGACGTAAATCGTTACTGGCTTAGTAACCACAAGTGAATGAAAAATAAGTAATATAAAAAAAACTTGTTTAAAAACACGCCTTAATGAAATGTACCGTACTAGTAATGTAAGAACTCCACAACTCCAGGAAGTGGCCCCGAAGCTTGCCACAACGTAAGGGGACCGTGGCCAATGACAGCAAACGTCAGTTGACAGTGGACAATTAGACCCAAGCCGAAACATAACATATAAAAAATAATGTTTTTTTTTTATAATAGAATTTAGTATTGTCATCAGTATGACATAAGTATACCAAGTTTGCAGTCGATACCACATTGGGAAGTGGGTTAAAATTGAGTTACACGATTTGAAGATACAACAACAACAATAGACAGAGTGAGTTAAATGAAAGCGTGAAAAAAAAACATTCCACGGACGCGTGACGAAATTTGTTCCCGCTCGCCGGCTACTCTTGTAAACCCGCATTGTTTACGCTCAATGAGTTTAGAAAGGTTCAGGGTTACCACACGGATTTACATTTCACCGTGGTTATTTTACATTGGCAGATTCATACGGCGTGAATATTCACCGACCACTCTCACGTATGCTATCATTGTCACACGTTTATAACTCAGCTCGCGTCGTACCCTCTGGGACATTGCCACGTTGACCCCCACAGGGGTCCCCCCCCCGCGTACCCCCCTGGTTAAGAACCCCTGCTCCAATAAACTGTTCTCACACATCGCAAGGTCCGTTGATAAAAACGCGTCCAACAAACATCCACATGACCAGCGACTCGCAAATAATTAGCAAATCGCTCCAGAGTTTAACCCGTACTCTTTGGTTCTTTCGGTAAAGTCACGTAGGTATAAAAATAAAATGAAACAAAAAATAACAAATCACGACGTTTCGATCGCAACACCAGCGGTCGTCCTCTGGCGGAAAAAATAATCAAGCAGTGGATTTTTTCTACCTCTGTGACTTTACCGAAAGAACCAAAGAGTATGGATTCCTGCAGTCACGAAAGCTTCAAATCAAGTTTAACCCTTGGCACGGCATTCTCACAAGCAGGGACCTCACCGCCAGACAATCCAGTATACAGTACCAACCCTCAGCCAAAGAGGAACCCTCTGATTTAAAGCGTTCGTGACTGCAAGGATTCATCTTCTTTGGTTCTTTCGGTAAAGTCACGTAGAATGAGAATAAAACAATAAAATAACACAATAAAATTTTCACGACGTTTCGGCCACAACGCAAGCGGCCGTCTTCAGGTGAAAGGAACAGACCTGTCGGGACGACAGAGCTTCAATGAACGATGTTAAGATTCGTAGCGACTTTTAAGCTGGTTGGGAGAAGTGAGGCACCTTGACAAATGTGTTTACATATCAAATAGCTGAGGGATTAGCTTGATTGTGACTGGTCACAGAAATGGCTATGTTAAAGTCAAAACCTACACATCCACAGAGGCAACTAGTAATTTAGCATTGAAATAGCTAAGGTATTAGTTTGTGCAAATAGCTGAGGGATTAGCTTGTGACTGGTCACAGAAATGGCTATGTTAAATTAAAAACCTACACATCCACAGAGGCAACTGTTCCTTTCACCTGAAGACGGCCGCTTGCGTTGTGGCCGAAACGTCGTGAGAATTTTATTGTGTTATTTTATTGTTTTATTCTCATTCTACGTGACTTTACCGAAAGAACCAAAGAAGAGGAACCCTCTGCTCCCTTTGATACGTCGTTGTACGCGGTTTTAAAGTTACTACTTAAGATGCGAACACTGCAGCTCTGTGTATCAGTGTTAATGCCAGCATAAGCATGTAATTGTGTTTAGGGTCTTCACAAAGAAACATGAGGCGGCCTCTTGTCGCCTTGTAGGTCTGTTCCAGCTTAATCCAGCCAAGCCCAGCGCGATCTCTCTCAACTTAGCCCAACCCAGTGCAGTTAATCCAGTTGTAGCACAGTACAGGCTGACCCCACGCAACAATAACCCTACCCCCTGCCTTGCCCATCACAGTGTCAACCTCGATGAGTCGACCTTGGGGTCGGCTTGAGTCGACCTTGGGGTCGGCTTGATGACTTTTTCTCACATCTCATCCTTGAACTTGTAGGCCTCGAGTGTGTTGGCCACAGTCCAAGGATTTGGCTATGGGGCCGTCCATAAATGACGTCACGAAATTTTGGACGATTTTTGACCCCCCCCCCCCCCCATCGTCACAAAAAGTCAGACCCCCACCCTCATACATGCTTCAAATCGCTTTAAACTATTGTCATTGTAGTGCGTATTTAATGTGCCGCTGCACTCTGATGTTGTAGGAGAAAACATTTATTTAAAAGTTTATTTAATTAAGTAGAACGTGTTGTCTATATTTATTTATAAAGTTGCGCATTTTCATGTGACGTCACATTTCTCAACCCCCCCCCCCCTCGTCACACATCGTCACAAATGTCTGACCCCCCCCTCCCCCTAGGTGCGTGACGTCATTTATGGACGACCCTTTAGATCAGTGTTCGCTCATTTTCAGATGGGAGGGGGGGGCACTTTCGAAGAGAAGACGTCATTTGAAAGCATTGGGGGTTGTACAGCAGCACGACGATGATCGGGGGGGGGGGGTAGTGAGGGGTGTGTTGTCACGTGTTGTTGTTTATTGTCACGGGCCGCACTAAAGACCACCAATGGACCCTTGCAATGAAGAAGACTGGCTTAGAGGCACCGGCCCAGCCACTGGCCACAGCCAGCAGGATGCGGCCTTTGGTGGCCTTGACCCAAACCTTGGCCTCTTGTGTCCCCCGCCATGAATCCGAGCAGTGCCCTAAATTGACCGAGCCCAGACTCGACCAGTACAGCCCAGTCAGCCGACAGACACCATCCTTCCGTTCAAACAAATATGCACGGAGCAAATGTGTTGCGTTTTAAATAATGAGTGCGTTTTAAAATAACGTGTGCGTTTTTACTACCAAGGAGGATTAGCTTAATGAGCAAATTTTTATTCTATTAAAAAGTAAATATGCGCAAGCAGTAATTCATGCATTCATCAATAAAAAAACAGAGTGCTGAGATTTTAAATGGCATTTGTCAAAGGACGGAAAGTGTTGAACAGGTGTTTGATACCCTGTTGGTATGTTAAACATTGAGGACCATCAGAGCGAATACATTGGTGTAATAACGTAATTCTAAATTCACACATTTTTACTTCCATTTGAAAGTGATGCGTATATCCATTTACAGTCAAGTGCAGTCTCCAATCCTTATTAACTCGACCTTTCTATGACCTCTCTGTTTAAGTACTCTGAATAAGGCCCATTGCCTGAAACGTTGCATGTTATATCGTTTCATTTTGTTTTAAGGCCGTAGTGTTATTGACGAATGTGTTGAGTTTTTCATTTGTATTATATGGTGAATATGATCACAGTACATCACATATTCTTAGTTTATGTGAAACTACTGCAATGAGACGATACAATTCAGCCTACAGTCCATGGACTATTCAAGGTATGAAATTAAGGCTTTAATTGTAAGCTTCGGCTCTCATCATCATCATCATAAAAACGTAACACACTTGTCAAGAACACTGCCTTTAAAAAAAATTGTCAACCTTTTTGGGGTCTGATCTCTCGAATGCTATTTTAAACCTTAAACAAAAAAAAACCCCGCTAGCTCGCATGCTAGTTTGGCCTCTAAATTGACCATCATTCAGTTCCCTGTGATCGTCATGAATGATTTGTACAGGTGTGCAATCGGAGACCAATGGGCTTTGTGGATAAAACGTTGGGAAACTATTTTAAATCACGTTTTATCATGACCATCGGCCTCTGTAGAGACTCGTGCATCAGTGGCTCAATAATCCCGGGATAATTCCATCGATCCGCTCAAGTGTTAATCTTCGCCTTTTTGGCGTGATCAAATTAATTTTCATATCACCTCTAAGGACATGGGCAATATCCTTGCAAAGTCACTCCTCCTGCCAACACAACAAACAATTCACATTATTTCATACCTGTCAACCCCTTATCAGTGCCCTACCTTATTACAGACCAATTCAGACCTTATTGGTCACTCCGTGCCCTTATAAATCTCGACGTTCATCCTACAAAGTCCCATAACACGGGAGAAACACAAACAAATAGACAAAAATATTTTTGCCCGTATTGAAACGGCTGTACGCCGTATGGACCTGAAAACCAAATTTCCATGTACAAGAATACGGGTAAACCGTATGGGCTGACAGCTGTGCAATTTTTTTTGTAAAACTGACTGTGCCCATTCCATGTTACTTTCTGCACCTGCCGTTAGTTGCTCAAAACTGTATAATCATCATTTTGTGTAAAACATTTTTATTTTATTTTGGCCAAAGTTTTAAACTATTGCTTAATATTCGCTTTACTAAATGACAACACATGGCACGTGGTGTTTTTATTTATTCACGAGTTCCTTTTATTATGGCCTTCACACAGTGCCGGATTATCCGAGTAGCAAAAGTAGTAGCTACAAAAGTAGTAGCTACACATGTAGCTACTACTTATATAGCTACTACTTATGTAGCTACTGCATACTGTCTTATTAGCTACGGGCCCCGCACTTTCAAGGGCCCCGTGCTAAATGAAGCTATCAATTCCGGTTCAGTGATTATGCACTTGCTCTATTACTATAGTACTATACTGCCTTAAACTTTTATGAACGACTGGGTGTTTAAGGTTTAGCGATTTGTCGTATGATCTGGCTGTATATAGCAAATGAAAAAATACAATTGCTTTACTATGTAAGTAAAACATTTGTGTGTTTTAATATTTACGTGGTTTTTTTTTATTTAGGGCCCCTTTATAACATCATGCTACAGGCCCCGCACTAGCTTCATCCGGCACTGCCTTCATATGCACTGTCACCGTCACCTTTCGCATTGCTCTTGCAGGATTGCTTGGTATTTCTAGATTTGAAGCTTTCGTGACTGCAAGGATCCTATTGATGGTAAACTCCCCCTCCCCCCCTCGCCAACCGGCATGTTCACCCGCATGTACACCACCTCTACACTGTTCATCATGCTAAGTCGGCCAATTAAATGCTAATTTCTATGCTAATTCCTTTGTCAAGGCACCTTGATTTCTCTCACACAGCTTAAAGGTCGCGGTCTGAGCTTGGCTGTGTTTCACTCCAGCGCTGTCCTCGAGACAGTCTGGTCCCTTCACCTGATGAAGGCCGCTTGTGTTGTGGCCGAAACGTCGTGATTTTTGTTGTTTTACTTTTTACCTACGTGACTTTACCGAATAGAACCAAAGAGTATGCTTGGTATTTATTGCATTCTGCTTCGTTTCTTAATTAACGCCGCGATTGAATTCGTGAATGTGCTTCAAGGAGGCCTTCCCTCTGTGTTGCAGGGTTTCCCTTGTGACCAAGCCACACTGATGAGCGTGGTTGATGAATGGTCACGCAGCCTCCGTGATAGACCCGGTGAAGGGGATTCACAAAAGCCTGTACCTGTACATAAATTAGCCTGGACAATACTCACGCGGATTTTATTTTGCACCCGCCATAGGAATGTGGAGTTCACTGAGCTGCCTCGGGGCCACCAGCGGAGATTAATATCAACTTTGAGCAGGTATTACCTTATTATTCCAACAACTGAAATTCATAGTTATAAATGATATCGGTAGAGATGCAGCATTGAAATTATTTTTGTTCACGCCACTGCTGGCGGACGAGACGGAACTCTAAGTGGCTCCCTCTCGTGGCTATATTGGGCTTATTATGCTCGACAGTACTGGCTAAGACATGTTGGAAGAGGTGGGAGCACTAGCGGAGCCGGGGGGGGGGGGGGTGGCACGTGCCCCCCCAAATCCCTAATTTCGATCGGATCATTGGGGTTTGTTAGTAATTAATCGGCATTTTGCGACCCCCACTCCCACTGTGTAGCATATTATTACGTGCCAGGGACTCGATGAGATGATAGGACAATAGTCCGAGTCCATAATTGGCAATAAGTAACGGCAAAGCGGTTATAAACGACTCAGAATTGTGCGCAGTTGGGTATAGAGTCCACGACTTCCCTGAAGACATTCACCTTCAGCGAGCGCGATGGCGATCACACAACGCGGTTCGAATTCGACCCTCGATCGATGGCTGTGCCATCGCCGCACACGCGTCGAGCAACAAGCAAGGGACAAGTCCTTACTTACAACTCCTCTATCACGTTTTTATTGCTGGAGGGGTTGCCCCCCTACCTGAAAATCCTGGCTCCGCCATTGGGTGGGAGTACCCATACTTTACCCCAACCACATGCAACCTGCCGATGCACTGTTGTAAATGCTATGGGGTGGGGGGGGGCAATTAACAAGACTAACAAAATATCTTTGGACTTGAATGCAACATTTAAAACAACAACTTCGTTTTAATGACATGGGTTGTTGCTCGCGTAGACCAGTGCCGGATTATCCTAGTAGCGAAAGTAGCGACATATGTAGTAGCTACGACATATGTAGTAGTAGCTACATATGTAGTAGTAGCTACATGTGTAGTAGCTACGGGCCCCGCACTTTCAAGGGCCCCGCGCTAAATGCTTTCAAGCTATCAATTCCGGTTCAGTGATTCTGCACTTGCTCTATTACTATAGTACTATACCGCCTTCAACCTTTATGAACGACTGAGTGTTTAAGGTTAGCGATTTGTCGTATTATCTGACTATATAGCAAATAAAAAAATATATAATTACTTTACTGTGCAAGTTAAACATTTGTGATTTTTTTTTATATTTCTGTTTTTTTTAGGACCCCTTTATAACATATGCTACAGGCCCCGCACGAGCTTAATCCGTCACTGGCCAGGGTGCGTCTGTATCGGGACGTCACAGCGTATTAAGAAGGGTCATCTTCTCGGGTCGTCTCAACGTTGTGTTCTTTAGCTGGCACAACGCATTTCAGTTCCCCAGGGGTGGTGGTGGTAGGGGGGGGGGGCATCATTACATTGTATGCTCAGCTCCGGTTGTACGCTTCACGATCGTGCAACGATTGTCATGCCCCCGAAACACGTTTCAAGTAGCGTCGTCTTATTTCGCTACAACTTGCGTAGCGAGCAAACCGTGACGAGGAAATGAGCGCCTCCTCCCCATCTCGTGTCCAGCAGCTGTGGGGAAACCGGCACAGGGCGAGGTGGAAGTCCCCCGCAGCAGTCGCCACGAACGGCAGCCTTTGGCGTCCCACGTCTCCGAGATGAGGCGTGTGTGTGTGTGTGTGGGGGGGGGGGGGGTAATGCAATCACTTAATGGATTGATTAATGATGAGCTTAATGGGCGCGAGAGAATTGGTTGAATGCTTTGCCAACAGCGCATGATGCTCATTGCCAAATATTGGCTGCCCCTGCTGAGATGCGATGTGAAGCATTTCGGGAAGATTACTGCTCGGGCGATGTGGAAATGCCGATGAAGCCGAAGCGGCCACCTAATATTAATTGGGTCACATTCTGACGGCACGCGCAGACACATATTAGGTTACCCCTTACGGACGTGAAATGTGCATATATTTTATTGGTTTAGAACATCCCAAAGCAACGCTGACACAGGTTTTAGCAGTCGTGCTCATTGGACTCACGTTGGGATTGACGATATTCGCAGCGTTGTGATTATGGAACGGACACACGCCGATATACAGAAATACCGCATACGTACGAGTGAAAAATAAACACAGCCCGAGCGTATCCTTGCAACAAGCAGGCATTTCAGTGGTACTCACCTTCATGCCAGTCAAAATTATACATTCCCATGACGGGGCTAGGTCCTCCCAAGGCAAACCTGGGTGTCACGGTGGCGAGATGTTGACTACCTCGCCTGGTATATTGGCCAATCGCGCTAATCGGAGGTGCGCGGGTAAGGACAATAAACCAAAGGCAAGACGCAGTTCTAAAGAGATCACTTTTCAATCTTCTAGATGATTTACAAGTGCAAAGCTTCCAGCGGTTGCCTCATATCGGAATGTACGGTTCTGCAAAGCATTTTTATTTAGTTTTTATTTTTGTCACTTTCGTTAAGTTACATCCCCGTATATAATAATAATAATACAATGAGGTATTTCATAATTTGCCAATTAATAGAAAAGCTAAGGATCAACTGTTAGTGCCAAAATCCCAGAAGTAATTCAGTTTGCGCTATCTCCCTTCGCAGCTTTTATTTATAGCCACTGGTTACGTATATGACACTTAAACACCACAGAGGCAATGAGCTGATTAATTAAAAAGCAACTGCGGCATGGCTAATAACTACTTGCGATGAGTGGAAGGAGTATACCCCGGGCACGCGCGTCCCCAAAGCATCCTCTCGTTAAGGGCAAAAAAATAAAATCCAGGAAGGTGCATCCTTGAAGAGCCCCGTGAATTCTGGTTTAGACACAGAGATGCCCTCACGTGGAGCCATCTCCCAGACACACCGAACTTGGGCTGCCAGTCTCAACTTATTAAAATCTTGAATGAAAAAGACGCACCATTTGCAACTATTGTTGCGAGAGAACACTCCACACGAACTGTTGGTGTGCACTACTTAAGTATGTAATGCGTGTGCGTCTATGTACTGTAGGCATTTGACTGCAGTGTGATGTCCATTGCATAAATGTGGAGTATTTTGTATACGTTATAGACAAGCAATGTGTGTATGCGTGTCGTGACAAAAATCTGAACAGGAACTTGGCCTCCCAGAGGTGGACCCAGCCTTAAATGAGTACCTCGTGTGTAAACATCATCCCTGGGGAGACAAAGGCGGGCGGGCGTGGTGCTGGCCACCCACCCCCTCGTGTGCCGTCTTGGCCGTGATTAAGTGCTCGCCAACAGCACTTGCTCCAATAGCCTGGGATCTTTGTCTTTGGATCTTTGTTATGTATGTACCATTCGACACCCTGGATACGCTTACAAATGAGATGTTTCATCTCAAAGGATTATCCAAGTAAAATATTAACATTAATTCATGCGAGTACGTATATCTAAAGAACACAGACAATCAGAATAGGGTTTCCCCTTTTTTTCTGGCAACAAAACAGCTGTGTTAAGATGTTAAAACACCAAACTGAAATCTTTTACAAGGAGTCATGTTTGCATTTATCACAATACTTGTGCTCAGAATGCAAACAAAAACAGTCTGATAATATTTGCATTTTTCTTAGTTTTTTTTCGGTAAAGTCACGTTGAAGGGAAACAACAAAATAATAAAACGTGACTTTACCGAAAAAACTAAGAATATGAATTACTGCAGTCACGAAAGCTTTAAATCAAAATTTAATATTTGCATTGTCTTTGAAACTGATTGGTCCACACAAGAGACAGCTTTCTGTTGAGCCTCGTCTCAACTCGTCTCAACTAGGCTCAAAAGAAAGCTGTCTCTGGTGTGGACCAATCAGTTTCAAAGACAATGCCACATATACTGTATTATCAGACTGTTTTTTGTTTGCATTCTGAGCACAAGTATTGTGGTAAATGCAGACATGATTCCTTGTGAAAGGTTTCAGTTTGGTGTTTTAACATCTTAACACAGCTGTTTTGTTGCCAGAAAAAAGGGGAAAACCTATTCTCGTATTTTGGTACTGGCAAAGGCGGTGCCATGATGTAACACAGACAATGTTTAGTTGCAAACGTTAATACAATTATAAACACTTTTCCCACAAGAAAAAGCAATAATTTTCAATTTGTCTCATGAGGTTTGCATTGACCGGCAGTTTGAACTTTGCATTCCGATTCGCGTTGTGGCCATTACCTCCCTGTGCCAGTGAAGGGATAGGGCATGCCCAGTGAATGGAAAGCAGAAATATTGAAAGTTTTTTTTTTTAAAGGGGTTAAATTTTTGAACCTACATCTGTTGGGGGGGGGGGGGGGGGTAATTATACCCTCTAGACCCTCATCATTTCAACCGGAGTATACACCTGTCAGCCCATACGGTTTAGCCGTATTCTTGTGCAGGGAAATTGAGTTTTTAGGTCCGTAGGGCGTACAGCCGTTTAAATTGCGGGCACAATATTTTTGTGTCTATTTGTTTGTGTTTCGCCCTCGTGATGGGACTTTACAGGATGAACGTTGATATGTATAAGCGCACGGGGTGACCAATAAGGTCTGAATTGGTCTGTAATAAGGTAGGGCACTGATAGGGGGTTGACAGATATGGGAGTATACTCTGGTTTTATTCGGTAAAGTCACGTGGATAAAATAAAATAAAACAAAATTATTAAATCACGACGTTTCGGAGGCAACACAAGCTTCCGTCTTCAGGTGGAAAAGTCAACACAGAATATCTGACTTTTCCACCTGAAGACGGAAGCTTGTGTTGCCTCCGAAACGTCGTGGTTTAATTATTTTATTTTATCTACGTGACTTTACCGAATAAAACCCAAGAGTATGAATCCTTGCAGTCACGAAAGCTTCAAATCTCGAGGTATGGGAGTATTGCGCTCACAACACTGTAGCAGATACACTACCCCGCAGGTTTAAAACAAAAAAAATCTAGTTCCTTAAAGAAGCTCCCCAGCACACGGAGCGAAACGTCGGACGTCGCGCCGAACGTCGCGCGGTGCCACCCGAGAACCACACCCGAGTGAGCCGTAACGGCGCGGTCGATGAGCAGATCCAGCACCAGTCGCGAGGCAGCACGCGGCTGTTTTTCATACTCGGGTTCATTTTCTCAAAAGCACGTGGTTTGCGAACGCGCAGATAGTCTTCATTGTCAACGTTTCGGGTGCACCATGCGCATGCATTCACGCGCGCTTAGTAAGTCACATTACCCTTGTTTAATTACCGAGCTATTTATTTAAAGTTCCTAATTAAATCTGTTGAGCAGCGCCTTACACCGCTAATGCCTTTGGAAATATTTAATGATGCACTTCCTTATTAATGTTAAGGAATTGCACAGCGCAGCACATGAAATGCACAAGTCCCGGCGCGTGCTAAATGACCCTGGGGGAAAATGACAAATTAATAATGTTATAATTTTAATTTATATGCAAATTCCTTGTCAATGATGCAGATCTGTCCTTTTCCCTTCTATCATTCTTTGAAAAATTAAAATCCTCCCGCTGCAAAAATGTACGGTTACATATTGGCCCACACTCGAGCAATATACTGCAATTACGAGGTGTGTGTGTGGGGGGGGGGGGGGTGGGGGACATTCTCTCTGTTATCAAGGTCAATATTACAACCTACAAGGCGCCAGTCCTCAATGGTCACAGCCAACGGGCATTAAACAATATTCTTGCAAAACTAAAAAAGCCCTGTGCAGCATGTGGAAGACAGATACTTGCAAGCAGAGGTTTTGGTCACACGTGAAGGAGCCAGCGGGGGGGGGGGGGGGGGGTGCTTGTCAGAGGGATGACAAACATGCCAGGCTTAAAATGGGATGGTGACTGCAGGTGGGAGGTGCCACGGTCTTTAGAAACCTGCAACACAAGACGTCGGGCCTCACGAGAGAGTGGTGCTGAGCTCCCGAGAACCTTTGGTGCAGGTCCCCCGCTGCGTGAGACCTCAGAAGCGTCACAAAACCTCAGTGCGACCCGCGAGACAAGAGGGGGTGGGGGGGGGGGGATGGCTCTCTCACAGCCAGAGCCATCGGCCTCATCCATCACAAGCCAGCACACACAAAAGACAACTGCTCAGGTGGGAGGCGGCTGCGGGGGGTAGGAGGATTTCCTTAAGATTCTGTAGAATTGGCCCCTGGCTCATTGAGCCAAACTAAGAGAGAAGCCTTAGAAGGTAAAAAAAAAGTTAGTTAAATAATGATCAAACTTGAATACGACACTTAATGTAAGCTTGCAGTACGCTACTGCCTCCTGTTCTGTAATATTATGAATGCGTTTATTTCGCCTGCATAATCCCTTAGAGATGGAACGTCTCCATACTCTTTGGTTCTTTCGGTAAAGTCACGTAGGTAGAAATAAATAAAACAAATCACGACGTTTCGATCGCAACACAAGCATTATTCATCAGGTGGAACAACCACAGCAAGTAGGCGAGAGAGCTTCAAATCAAGACTATAACGTCTCCTTTGCACGGGGGGTTTCTAAGGTGTCAGAAGACACGTGCGCTTAGCAAACACGCAACTACACGAATGTAAACACACACACATATACACACGTGTTAAATCTGTAGCTTACACAGCATGCATTATTTACACAATGACCATCCCACCCAGTCAAACGCGTCAATATATACATAATTAAATGGTTCCCATGCGTGGAATGTACTCTTGACTGTAATAGTTGCAAATGTTGCGTGAGTGAGAGATCATTCCATGTTGAAAGGGAGCTCTGTGTCCTGAACTAGTATATTCCTAACTTAGTAGTCTTGTACTCTGCCACAGTACTTTTATACATTCCAAATTACGTTACTAGAAACATTAACAAAGTGAGTGGTATACATATTTACTGTACATATATTCAGTTGAACACGTACACATATGTAACACGTACATATATGTCCTATTCAAAATGTTTTCACGAATGACCTGAGATATTTAATGTATACACTGTAGTGTATACATAGTAACATCTACTGGTTACACATGGCCGTGTACTGGAAGCACGTGGAGGAAGTGCATGTGCTACAGCGTGAGACGCAACGCATTCACGGGGGAGCGGTGGTGTAGTGGTTAGCGCTATGCTGCGCTACAAACCCGGCCAACCGAGTTCGATTTCCGCTCACGGCCAACACCGGTGACGATTATTTGAACCGGTCCTGGGCCTCCCCTGGGTTGATTCAGCCTCAATGAGTACCTGGTGCGATGTGTACATGTCGTCACTCGGGAAACAAAGGCGGTCGGGCGTGGTGCTAGCCACCCACCCCCTCGTGTGCCGTGCCGGCCTTCGTAGGTGCTCGCCAACTGCACTGATCGTTGTCTGTTTTGAATGTACGTGTCTTACTATCTGCGTATGCGCGCGCGTGTGTGTGTACGTACGCATGTGGTCCTATCCAGCCACCGCATGCTTAAGCAGCTTCTGTTTTGCCGGGCGCGACACGGGCTGATAAAGAGGTGGACTGATGCGGTTTAGGAGGATGTGGAGCTGAGTGGACTCGTCGAAGACCGGTATCCAGCGGTGTCTATGGGGGAGGCTCGTGCAGGCAAACAACCTCCACTCCAGTGTTGGCAAAACGCCTACACGTATCTCTCTACGTATAAATATCACTATAACATATTACCGAAATATAAAAGTTTTTTTAATCGCTGAAAATGTGTTTTTTTATGGCGGGGGGTGGCATTTAGGTCTTACGGTTAGGGTCGTTTAATTTGGGTGGTTTACCTAACTAAATTATATATATATATGTTTTTATTAAATATCACGAGTAAAATATTACTTAATGTCTGAAACAAAAGGTATATAAAATAAAACATTCGCATTATTGTCCGGATCAACCTGCGTTTGCTCTGAGAACCACGCTCCGAGAACCAAACTCTGAGAACCACACTCTTAGAACCACACTCTGAGAACCACACTCTGAGAACCACACTCTGAGAACCACAATTGAGAACCACACTCTGAGAACCACACTCTGAGAACCACACTCTGAGAACCACGCTCCGAGAACCAAACTCTGAGAACCACACTCTTAGAACCACACTCTGAGAACCACACTCTAAGAACCACACTCTAAGAACCACACTCTAAGAACCACACTGAGAACCACACTCTGAGAACCACACTGAAAACCACACTGAGAACCACACTCTGAGAACCACACTTTGAGAACCACACTCTGAGAACCACACTGTGAACCACACTCTGAGAACCACACTGAGAACCACACTCTGAGAACCACGCTCCGAGAACCACACTCTGAGAACCACACTGAGAACCACACTGAGAACCACACTCTGAGAACCACACTGAGAACCACACTGAGAACCACACTATGAGAACCACACTATGAGAACCACATTCTGAGAACCACACTCTGAGAACCACACTATGAGAACCACACTTTGAGAACCACACTCTGAGAACCACACTATGAGAACCACACTGAGAACCACACTGAGAACCACACTCTGAGAACCACACTGAGAACCACACTCTGAGAACCACACTCTGAGAACCACGCTGAGAACCACATTCTGAGAACCACACTCTGAGAACCACACTATGAGAACCACACTGAGAACCACACTCTGAGAACCACACTGAGAACCACACTCTGAGAACCACACTGAGAACCACACTCTGAGAACCACACTCTGAGAACCACGCTGAGAACCACATTCTGAGAACCACACTCTGAGAACCACACTATGAGAACCACACTCTGAGAACCACACTCTGAGAACCACACTCTGAGAACCACACTCTGAGAACCACACTCTGAGAACCACACTGTGAACCACACTCTGAGAACCACACTCTGAGAACCACGCTCCGAGAACCACACTCTGAGAACCACACTGAGAACCACACTGAGAACCACACTCTGAGAACCACACTGAGAACCACACTATGAGAACCACACTATGATAACCACATTTTGAGAACCACACTCTGAGAACCACACTATGACAACCACACTTTGAGAACCACACTCTGAGAACCACACTATGAGAACCACACTGAGAACCACACTGAGAACCACACTCTGAGAACCACACTGAGAACCACACTCTGAGAACCACACTCTGAGAACCACGCTGAGAACCACATTCTGAGAACCACACTCTGAGAACCACACTATGAGAACCACACTGAGAACCACACTCTGAGAACCACACTGAGAACCACACTCTGAGAACCACACTGAGAACCACACTCTGAGAACCACACTCTGAGAACCACGCTGAGAACCACATTCTGAGAACCACACTCTGAGAACCACACTATGAGAACCACACTCTGAGAACCACACTCTGAGAACCACACTATGAGAACCACACTCTGAGAACCACACTCTGAGAACCACACTATGAGAACCACACTGAGAACCACACTGAGAACCACACTATGAGAACCACACTCTGAGAACCACACTGAGAACCACACTCTAAGAACCACACTCTGTGAACCACACTCTGAGAACCACACTCTGTGAACCACACTGAGAACCACACTGAGAACCACACTGAGAACCACGCTCTGAGAACCACGCTGAGAACCACACTATGAGAACCACACTATGAGAACCACACTCTGTGAACCACACTGAGAACCACACTGAGAACCACACTGAGAACCACACTGAGAACCACGCTCTGAGAACCACACTATGAGAACCACACTCTGAGAACCACACTCTGTGAACCACACTGAGAACCACACTCTGAGAACCACACTCTGTGAACCACACTGAGAACCACACTCTGAGAACCACACTCTGAGAACCACGCTCTGAGAACCACACTATGAGAACCACACTCTGAGAACCACACTATGAGAACCACACTCTGAGAACCACTCTCTGAGAACCACACTATGAGAACCACACTCTGAGAACCACACTATGAGAACCACACTCTGAGAACCACGCTCTGAGAACCACACTCTGAGAACCACACTCTGAGAACCACACTCTGTGAACCACACTGAGAACCACACTGAGAACCACACTGAGAACCACGCTCTGAGAACCACGCTGAGAACCACACTATGAGAACCACACTATGAGAACCACACTCTGTGAACCACACTGAGAACCACACTCTGTGAACCACACTGAGAACCACACTGAGAACCACACTGAGAACCACGCTCTGAGAACCACACTATGAGAACCACACTCTGAGAACCACACTATGAGAACCACACTCTGAGAACCACGCTCTGAGAACCACACTCTGAGAACCACACTCTGAGAACCACACTCTGAGAACCACTCTGTGAACCACACTGAGAACCACACTCTGAGAACCACACTCTGAGAACCACGCTCTGAGAACCACACTCTGAGAACCACACTCTGAGAACCACACTATGAGAACCACACTTTGAGAACCACACTCTGAGAACCACACTATGAGAACCACACTGAGAACCACACTGAGAACCACACTCTGAGAACCACACTGAGAACCACACTCTGAGAACCACACTCTGAGAACCACGCTGAGAACCACATTCTGAGAACCACACTCTGAGAACCACACTATGAGAACCACACTGAGAACCACACTCTGAGAACCACACTGAGAACCACACTCTGAGAACCACACTGAGAACCACACTCTGAGAACCACACTCTGAGAACCACGCTGAGAACCACATTCTGAGAACCACACTCTGAGAACCACACTATGAGAACCACACTCTGAGAACCACACTCTGAGAACCACACTCTGAGAACCACACTCTGAGAACCACACTGTGAACCACACTCTGAGAACCACACTGAGAACCACACTCTGAGAACCACGCTCCGAGAACCACACTCTGAGAACCACACTGAGAACCACACTGAGAACCACACTCTGAGAACCACACTGAGAACCACACTGAGAACCACACTATGAGAACCACACTATGAGAACCACATTTTGAGAACCACACTCTGAGAACCACACTATGAGAACCACACTTTGAGAACCACACTCTGAGAACCACACTATGAGAACCACACTGAGAACCACACTGAGAACCACACTCTGAGAACCACACTGAGAACCACACTCTGAGAACCACACTCTGAGAACCACGCTGAGAACCACATTCTGAGAACCACACTCTGAGAACCACACTATGAGAACCACACTGAGAACCACACTCTGAGAACCACACTGAGAACCACACTCTGAGAACCACACTGAGAACCACACTCTGAGAACCACACTCTGAGAACCACACTCTGAGAACCACGCTCCGAGAACCAAACTCTGAGAACCACACTCTTAGAACCACACTCTGAGAACCACACTCTAAGAACCACACTCTAAGAACCACACTCTAAGAACCACACTGAGAACCACACTCTGAGAACCACACTGAGAACCACACTGAGAACCACACTCTGAGAACCACACTTTGAGAACCACACTCTGAGAACCACACTGTGAACCACACTCTGAGAACCACACTGAGAACCACACTCTGAGAACCACGCTCCGAGAACCACACTCTGAGAACCACACTGAGAACCACACTGAGAACCACACTCTGAGAACCACACTGAGAACCACACTGAGAACCACACTATGAGAACCACACTATGAGAACCACATTCTGAGAACCACACTCTGAGAACCACACTATGAGAACCACACTTTGAGAACCACACTCTGAGAACCACACTATGAGAACCACACTGAGAACCACACTGAGAACCACACTCTGAGAACCACACTGAGAACCACACTCTGAGAACCACACTCTGAGAACCACGCTGAGAACCACATTCTGAGAACCACACTCTGAGAACCACACTATGAGAACCACACTGAGAACCACACTCTGAGAACCACACTGAGAACCACACTCTGAGAACCACACTGAGAACCACACTCTGAGAACCACACTCTGAGAACCACGCTGAGAACCACATTCTGAGAACCACACTCTGAGAACCACACTATGAGAACCACACTCTGAGAACCACACTCTGAGAACCACACTCTGAGAACCACACTCTGAGAACCACACTCTGAGAACCACACTGTGAACCACACTCTGAGAACCACACTCTGAGAACCACGCTCCGAGAACCACACTCTGAGAACCACACTGAGAACCACACTGAGAACCACACTCTGAGAACCACACTGAGAACCACACTGAGAACCACACTATGAGAACCACACTATGATAACCACATTTTGAGAACCACACTCTGAGAACCACACTATGACAACCACACTTTGAGAACCACACTCTGAGAACCACACTCTGAGAACCACACTGAGAACCACACTCTGAGAACCACACTCTGAGAACCACGCTGAGAACCACATTCTGAGAACCACACTCTGAGAACCACACTATGAGAACCACACTCTGAGAACCACACTCTGAGAACCACACTCTGAGAACCACACTCTGAGAACCACACTCTGAGAACCACACTGTGAACCACACTCTGAGAACCACACTCTGAGAACCACGCTCCGAGAACCACACTCTGAGAACCACACTGAGAACCACACTGAGAACCACACTCTGAGAACCACACTGAGAACCACACTATGAGAACCACACTATGATAACCACATTTTGAGAACCACACTCTGAGAACCACACTATGACAACCACACTTTGAGAACCACACTCTGAGAACCACACTATGAGAACCACACTGAGAACCACACTGAGAACCACACTCTGAGAACCACACTGAGAACCACACTCTGAGAACCACACTCTGAGAACCACGCTGAGAACCACATTCTGAGAACCACACTCTGAGAACCACACTATGAGAACCACACTGAGAACCACACTCTGAGAACCACACTGAGAACCACACTCTGAGAACCACACTGAGAACCACACTCTGAGAACCACACTCTGAGAACCACGCTGAGAACCACATTCTGAGAACCACACTCTGAGAACCACACTATGAGAACCACACTCTGAGAACCACACTCTGAGAACCACACTATGAGAACCACACTCTGAGAACCACACTCTGAGAACCACACTATGAGAACCACACTGAGAACCACACTGAGAACCACACTATGAGAACCACACTCTGAGAACCACACTGAGAACCACACTCTAAGAACCACACTCTGTGAACCACACTCTGAGAACCACACTCTGTGAACCACACTGAGAACCACACTGAGAACCACACTGAGAACCACGCTCTGAGAACCACGCTGAGAACCACACTATGAGAACCACACTATGAGAACCACACTCTGTGAACCACACTGAGAACCACACTGAGAACCACACTGAGAACCACACTGAGAACCACGCTCTGAGAACCACACTATGAGAACCACACTCTGAGAACCACACTCTGTGAACCACACTGAGAACCACACTCTGAGAACCACACTCTGTGAACCACACTGAGAACCACACTCTGAGAACCACACTCTGAGAACCACGCTCTGAGAACCACACTATGAGAACCACACTCTGAGAACCACACTATGAGAACCACACTCTGAGAACCACTCTCTGAGAACCACACTATGAGAACCACACTCTGAGAACCACACTATGAGAACCACACTCTGAGAACCACGCTCTGAGAACCACACTCTGAGAACCACACTCTGAGAACCACACTCTGTGAACCACACTGAGAACCACACTGAGAACCACACTGAGAACCACGCTCTGAGAACCACGCTGAGAACCACACTATGAGAACCACACTATGAGAACCACACTCTGTGAACCACACTGAGAACCACACTCTGTGAACCACACTGAGAACCACACTGAGAACCACACTGAGAACCACGCTCTGAGAACCACACTATGAGAACCACACTGAGAACCACACTCTGAGAACCACACTGAGAACCACACTCTGAGAACCACACTGAGAACCACACTCTGAGAACCACACTCTGAGAACCACGCTGAGAACCACATTCTGAGAACCACACTCTGAGAACCACACTATGAGAACCACACTCTGAGAACCACACTCTGAGAACCACACTCTGAGAACCACACTCTGAGAACCACACTGTGAACCACACTCTGAGAACCACACTGAGAACCACACTCTGAGAACCACGCTCCGAGAACCACACTCTGAGAACCACACTGAGAACCACACTGAGAACCACACTCTGAGAACCACACTGAGAACCACACTGAGAACCACACTATGAGAACCACACTATGAGAACCACATTTTGAGAACCACACTCTGAGAACCACACTATGAGAACCACACTTTGAGAACCACACTCTGAGAACCACACTATGAGAACCACACTGAGAACCACACTGAGAACCACACTCTGAGAACCACACTGAGAACCACACTCTGAGAACCACACTCTGAGAACCACGCTGAGAACCACATTCTGAGAACCACACTCTGAGAACCACACTATGAGAACCACACTGAGAACCACACTCTGAGAACCACACTGAGAACCACACTCTGAGAACCACACTGAGAACCACACTCTGAGAACCACACTCTGAGAACCACACTCTGAGAACCACGCTCCGAGAACCAAACTCTGAGAACCACACTCTTAGAACCACACTCTGAGAACCACACTCTAAGAACCACACTCTAAGAACCACACTCTAAGAACCACACTGAGAACCACACTCTGAGAACCACACTGAGAACCACACTGAGAACCACACTCTGAGAACCACACTTTGAGAACCACACTCTGAGAACCACACTGTGAACCACACTCTGAGAACCACACTGAGAACCACACTCTGAGAACCACGCTCCGAGAACCACACTCTGAGAACCACACTGAGAACCACACTGAGAACCACACTCTGAGAACCACACTGAGAACCACACTGAGAACCACACTATGAGAACCACACTATGAGAACCACATTCTGAGAACCACACTCTGAGAACCACACTATGAGAACCACACTTTGAGAACCACACTCTGAGAACCACACTATGAGAACCACACTGAGAACCACACTGAGAACCACACTCTGAGAACCACACTGAGAACCACACTCTGAGAACCACACTCTGAGAACCACGCTGAGAACCACATTCTGAGAACCACACTCTGAGAACCACACTATGAGAACCACACTGAGAACCACACTCTGAGAACCACACTGAGAACCACACTCTGAGAACCACACTGAGAACCACACTCTGAGAACCACACTCTGAGAACCACGCTGAGAACCACATTCTGAGAACCACACTCTGAGAACCACACTATGAGAACCACACTCTGAGAACCACACTCTGAGAACCACACTCTGAGAACCACACTCTGAGAACCACACTCTGAGAACCACACTGTGAACCACACTCTGAGAACCACACTCTGAGAACCACGCTCCGAGAACCACACTCTGAGAACCACACTGAGAACCACACTGAGAACCACACTCTGAGAACCACACTGAGAACCACACTGAGAACCACACTATGAGAACCACACTATGATAACCACATTTTGAGAACCACACTCTGAGAACCACACTATGACAACCACACTTTGAGAACCACACTCTGAGAACCACACTCTGAGAACCACACTGAGAACCACACTCTGAGAACCACACTCTGAGAACCACGCTGAGAACTACATTCTGAGAACCACACTCTGAGAACCACACTATGAGAACCACACTCTGAGTACCACACTCTGAGAACCACACTCTGAGAACCACACTCTGAGAACCACACTGTGAACCACACTCTGAGAACCACACTCTGAGAACCACGCTCCGAGAACCACACTCTGAGAACCACACTGAGAACCACACTGAGAACCACACTCTGAGAACCACACTGAGAACCACACTATGAGAACCACACTATGATAACCACATTTTGAGAACCACACTCTGAGAACCACACTATGACAACCACACTTTGAGAACCACACTCTGAGAACCACACTATGAGAACCACACTGAGAACCACACTGAGAACCACACTCTGAGAACCACACTGAGAACCACACTCTGAGAACCACACTCTGAGAACCACGCTGAGAACCACATTCTGAGAACCACACTCTGAGAACCACACTATGAGAACCACACTGAGAACCACACTCTGAGAACCACACTGAGAACCACACTCTGAGAACCACACTGAGAACCACACTCTGAGAACCACACTGAGAACCACGCTGAGAACCACATTCTGAGAACCACACTCTGAGAACCACACTATGAGAACCACACTCTGAGAACCACACTCTGAGAACCACACTATGAGAACCACACTCTGAGAACCACACTCTGAGAACCACACTATGAGAACCACACTCTGAGAACCACACTGTGAACCACACTCTGAGAACCACACTCTGAGAACCACGCTCCGAGAACCACACTCTGAGAACCACACTGAGAACCACACTGAGAACCACACTCTGAGAACCACACTGAGAACCACACTGAGAACCACACTATGAGAACCACACTATGATAACCACATTTTGAGAACCACACTCTGAGAACCACACTATGACAACCACACTTTGAGAACCACACTCTGAGAACCACACTATGAGAACCACACTGAGAACCACACTGAGAACCACACTCTGAGAACCACACTGAGAACCACACTCTGAGAACCACACTCTGAGAACCACGCTGAGAACCACATTCTGAGAACCACACTCTGAGAACCACACTATGAGAACCACACTGAGAACCACACTCTGAGAACCACACTGAGAACCACACTCTGAGAACCACACTGAGAACCACACTCTGAGAACCACACTCTGAGAACCACGCTGAGAACCACATTCTGAGAACCACACTCTGAGAACCACACTATGAGAACCACACTCTGAGAACCACACACTGAGAACCACACTATGAGAACCACACTCTGAGAACCACACTCTGAGAACCACACTATGAGAACCACACTGAGAACCACACTGAGAACCACACTATGAGAACCACACTCTGAGAACCACACTGAGAACCACACTCTAAGAACCACACTCTGTGAACCACACTCTGAGAACCACACTCTGTGAACCACACTGAGAACCACACTGAGAACCACACTGAGAACCACGCTCTGAGAACCACGCTGAGAACCACACTATGAGAACCACACTATGAGAACCACACTCTGTGAACCACACTGAGAACCACACTGAGAACCACACTGAGAACCACACTGAGAACCACGCTCTGAGAACCACACTATGAGAACCACACTCTGAGAACCACACTCTGTGAACCACACTGAGAACCACACTCTGAGAACCACACTCTGTGAACCACACTGAGAACCACACTCTGAGAACCACACTCTGAGAACCACGCTCTGAGAACCACACTATGAGAACCACACTCTGAGAACCACACTATGAGAACCACACTCTGAGAACCACTCTCTGAGAACCACACTATGAGAACCACACTCTGAGAACCACACTATGAGAACCACACTCTGAGAACCACGCTCTGAGAACCACACTCTGAGAACCACACTCTGAGAACCACACTCTGTGAACCACACTGAGAACCACACTGAGAACCACACTGAGAACCACGCTCTGAGAACCACGCTGAGAACCACACTATGAGAACCACACTATGAGAACCACACTCTGTGAACCACACTGAGAACCACACTCTGTGAACCACACTGAGAACCACACTGAGAACCACACTGAGAACCACGCTCTGAGAACCACACTATGAGAACCACACTCTGAGAACCACACTATGAGAAGCACACTCTGAGAACCACGCTCTGAGAACCACACTCTGAGAACCACACTCTGAGAACCACACTCTGAGAACCACTCTGTGAACCACACTGAGAACCACACTCTGAGAACCACACTCTGAGAACCACGCTCTGAGAACCACACTCTGAGAACCACACTCTGAGAACCACACTATGAGAACCACACTTTGAGAACCACACTCTGAGAACCACACTATGAGAACCACACTGAGAACCACACTGAGAACCACACTCTGAGAACCACACTGAGAACCACACTCTGAGAACCACACTCTGAGAACCACGCTGAGAACCACATTCTGAGAACCACACTCTGAGAACCACACTATGAGAACCACACTGAGAACCACACTCTGAGAACCACACTGAGAACCACACTCTGAGAACCACACTGAGAACCACACTCTGAGAACCACACTCTGAGAACCACGCTGAGAACCACATTCTGAGAACCACACTCTGAGAACCACACTATGAGAACCACACTCTGAGAACCACACTCTGAGAACCACACTGAGAACCACACTATGAGAACCACACTATGAGAACCACACTCTGTGAACCACACTGAGAACCACACTGAGAACCACACTGAGAACCACACTGAGAACCACGCTCTGAGAACCACACTATGAGAACCACACTCTGAGAACCACACTCTGTGAACCACACTGAGAACCACACTCTGAGAACCACACTCTGTGAACCACACTGAGAACCACACTCTGAGAACCACACTCTGAGAACCACGCTCTGAGAACCACACTATGAGAACCACACTCTGAGAACCACACTATGAGAACCACACTCTGAGAACCACTCTCTGAGAACCACACTATGAGAACCACACTCTGAGAACCACACTATGAGAACCACACTCTGAGAACCACGCTCTGAGAACCACACTCTGAGAACCACACTCTGAGAACCACACTCTGTGAACCACACTGAGAACCACACTGAGAACCACACTGAGAACCACGCTCTGAGAACCACGCTGAGAACCACACTATGAGAACCACACTATGAGAACCACACTCTGTGAACCACACTGAGAACCACACTCTGTGAACCACACTGAGAACCACACTGAGAACCACACTGAGAACCACGCTCTGAGAACCACACTATGAGAACCACACTCTGAGAACCACACTATGAGAAGCACACTCTGAGAACCACGCTCTGAGAACCACACTCTGAGAACCACACTCTGAGAACCACACTCTGAGAACCACTCTGTGAACCACACTGAGAACCACACTCTGAGAACCACACTCTGAGAACCACGCTCTGAGAACCACACTCTGAGAACCACACTCTGAGAACCACACTATGAGAACCACACTTTGAGAACCACACTCTGAGAACCACACTATGAGAACCACACTGAGAACCACACTGAGAACCACACTCTGAGAACCACACTGAGAACCACACTCTGAGAACCACACTCTGAGAACCACGCTGAGAACCACATTCTGAGAACCACACTCTGAGAACCACACTATGAGAACCACACTGAGAACCACACTCTGAGAACCACACTGAGAACCACACTCTGAGAACCACACTGAGAACCACACTCTGAGAACCACACTCTGAGAACCACGCTGAGAACCACATTCTGAGAACCACACTCTGAGAACCACACTATGAGAACCACACTCTGAGAACCACACTCTGAGAACCACACTCTGAGAACCACACTCTGAGAACCACACTGTGAACCACACTCTGAGAACCACACTGAGAACCACACTCTGAGAACCACGCTCCGAGAACCACACTCTGAGAACCACACTGAGAACCACACTGAGAACCACACTCTGAGAACCACACTGAGAACCACACTGAGAACCACACTATGAGAACCACACTATGAGAACCACATTTTGAGAACCACACTCTGAGAACCACACTATGAGAACCACACTTTGAGAACCACACTCTGAGAACCACACTATGAGAACCACACTGAGAACCACACTGAGAACCACACTCTGAGAACCACACTGAGAACCACACTCTGAGAACCACACTCTGAGAACCACGCTGAGAACCACATTCTGAGAACCACACTCTGAGAACCACACTATGAGAACCACACTGAGAACCACACTCTGAGAACCACACTGAGAACCACACTCTGAGAACCACACTGAGAACCACACTCTGAGAACCACACTCTGGGAACCACGCTGAGAACCACATTCTGAGAACCACACTCTGAGAACCACACTATGAGAACCACACTCTGAGAACCACACTCTGAGAACCACACTATGAGAACCACACTCTGAGAACCACACTCTGAGAACCACACTATGAGAACCACACTGAGAACCACACTGAGAACCACACTATGAGAACCACACTCTGAGAACCACACTGAGAACCACACTCTAAGAACCACACTCTGTGAACCACACTCTGAGAACCACACTCTGTGAACCACACTGAGAACCACACTGAGAACCACACTGAGAACCACGCTCTGAGAACCACGCTGAGAACCACACTATGAGAACCACACTATGAGAACCACACTCTGTGAACCACACTGAGAACCACACTGAGAACCACACTGAGAACCACGCTCTGAGAACCACACTATGAGAACCACACTCTGAGAACCACACTCTGTGAACCACACTGAGAACCACACTCTGAGAACCACACTCTGAGAACCACGCTCTGAGAACCACACTATGAGAACCACACTCTGAGAACCACACTATGAGAACCACACTCTGAGAACCACTCTCTGAGAACCACACTATGAGAACCACACTCTGAGAACCACACTATGAGAACCACACTCTGAGAACCACGCTCTGAGAACCACACTCTGAGAACCACACTCTGAGAACCACACTCTGTGAACCACACTGAGAACCACACTGAGAACCACACTGAGAACCACGCTCTGAGAACCACGCTGAGAACCACACTATGAGAACCACACTATGAGAACCACACTCTGTGAACCACACTGAGAACCACACTCTGTGAACCACACTGAGAACCACACTGAGAACCACACTGAGAACCACGCTCTGAGAACCACACTATGAAAACCACACTCTGAGAACCACACTATGAGAACCACACTCTGAGAACCACGCTCTGAGAACCACACTCTGAGAACCACACTCTGAGAACCACACTCTGAGAACCACTCTGTGAACCACACTGAGAACCACACTCTGAGAACCACACTCTGAGAACCACGCTCTGAGAACCACACTCTGAGAACCACACTCTGAGAACCACACTCTGAGAACCACACTCAGAACCACACTCTGAGAACCATGGTCCGAGAACCACACTCTGAGAACCACACTCTGAGAACCACGCTCTCTGAGAACCACTCTGAGAACCACACTCTGAGAGCCATGTTCTGAGAACCACACTCTGGGAACCACCGCTCTCGAGACGAGAGAGACTGTAGAGTGTTTCCTCTAATAGAGGCCCTTCCACCAACAGTGACTTGAGCTAGAAGTTGTAGGGCTGTACCTGAATATGTTAGGGTATATGAAAAGAAACTCGTATTTAATGTGTATCCTAAGAGCCCTGTGCTTTCACTGCATCACATTGTAAAAAAAACAAGGGATCTTCCAACTCCAAGTTAGTCACAGTAATGCCCGGAGGAACACACACAAGGTTCTGAAGAAAGGCCGTTTGCTTTACATCTTGGCTTCACACGGTAACACGTGTGTCTGTTGGAAGGCAGTATCAATGGCCATGCTGGGTGAGGTGTTTTCATTCTGTGTCGCCCATCAGGAGTGCATTTTGTGTCGTCGTCAGCTGTGTCCATGGAATCAACGCGACGACTCCTCACACGTGAGAAGAAACAGTGACCTTTGACCCGCTCACCTGACTGAAACCCAAGCCAAAATTGTTCCGTGCTCAATTACCCCGGGGAAAAAAAAATATCACCCAGACTGGCCAGCGAAACATTAAAGTGTTTCCCTGCACGAGTCAAAGAAGGCTCTGGCCTTTTCTTTTTGTCCGCAAGGTAAAGGTTTTTTTTTATTCCGTGGCACGGCTCCACACTTTCGTTCGGGCTCTCTCCCGCAACGCTCCAAACTCCGCTCCATCTTTTAACCTCTTCCTGCCTCCGCACCTCGTTCCCCCGCTCCGTCTCCACCGATCATCGCCTCTCTTATCCTCGGCCTGGCCTAGCCGTCCCACCTGACACTCGCTACAACCCCCCAGATATTTTCTCTTTTGAATGTTCCGGCCAATCCTCTTGCTCCCCATGCCCTTAACCGACCAGAGCGTGGAGCGTTTGCTCCACAGCCTTCTCCATTGCTCTGTCACAGGGATCGTGTCGGACAATCACGACACAAGTACGCGCTAGGCAGTGTTTATCTCAAGCTAGTGTTGGAACTTTCACATACCTATGCCAGGGACCACGTTATTCATGATAAAACTTTCAAACATTTTCTTTTTTCTTACCAAGTAAGGCCAACTGAGCGACGTAGCTCTTTTGCAGAAGCGACCTGGCCACAAACGATAGCTTCACGAAGTGGCTTATCACGTGGGCATAAATAGCAGCCAAATACTCTCAACGCGCGTTGATTCGAAGTGTGGATGGAAAAACGGATGGACCCGGAGGGAAAAATTCCACGCGACCACAGGGAGAAACATGCAGACTGATGTTAGGGTTGGAATCGAACCCACGACCCTCCTGTATACCAGGCGAGGTCGCTAACACATCGCCACTTCAGCGCCATTGCACAGTCACCAAAGGTATCCGACAAAGTGATAGTCGTCTTGGGAAATCTCTCTCATCATCTCTTTGCCCAAGTTCTTACAACCTTGCTCAATGCGAGGAATGTATTACCACTCATCTATTTAGTGTTCGGTGGTGCTATTTGTTGCTGGCTGCTTGGCTTTCTGCGCATTTGGGGCTGTTCTCAGGCCCAATAGCACCGCTTAAACTATCTTCAAGTACGGAAGAAAGATCCCCGCAGTTCTGATCCGGTGGCTCATTAACCAACTCGAGCAGATTGCACACAATCTCGTCGGAGCTTGGAAGCCTAGGCAGGGTTGATCCTGGCCAAGTGCTTGGATCGGTGACCACCGTTACTAACAATTTAAACTTTGTAAATGGGCCGTCACTCCGGCCATGCCTCTTGCTCCCCGTGCCCTTAACCAATCCAAAGGCACTTCTATTCAAATTTGACTTCCTGTAACGTGAACACACTAAAATAAAAATCGTCTCTTTGCTTTTCATTTATTTGTAATCACTATTTACCTTTCTTATGTCTGTGTGTGTGTGTGTTGAATTTATTTCGCGCGGTTACCACTTTTTTTTGCGCGCGGTCACAATTGACTTTGCTCGGCCGGTGTTAGCCGCTGAGGGAGTGACGGATATCTTTCTTCATCCCGGTTTCTCCGTCCCCCCGGTACCGTTCCCGTTCTGCTTTAATGTGCACTGATGCCTACTTTATTGAGGGCAATATTGGCACGTAAAATAAAGTTTGATTGATTGATTGAGAGGCACGCGGAACCACAGACGAGCGGGAAAGGCAGCAGCCTCGCGACCAGTCGGCGACAACAATTGCCCAAGCTCTGCGATCCACTATATTGTTCATGTTGTCAGGCAAACAATGAGTGTTTACGCGTGGGAATGAAGCGGAGCACCCGGAGGAAAACCGATGTGTGCGAGGGGGCAACGCTCTATCCCATGCAGGTGGAACGGACGGAGATTATTAGGCCAAACTTGCTGTACCACCTACATCTGGAAATCCAGGGTATGCCCCCTCGATGTCCACGGGAAGGAAGTTTCACAACGAGCGTGGGGATCCACCATCCCTCGCGACCCCCACGGTGCTCGATTACAGGCATGCGCCACTACTGACTGCCCGGCGATAGGCTGTGGGGCGACGTGGCAAGAATCTAAAGGCAGTGCAAGCAAAGTCCACTGTTGTACTGCACTTCTATTGCTCCCCCAACTTCACCAACTTGCACCGATCGGCGTGGTGGAGTACGGTTAAATACCCCGCAGGACCCAAGACGGCGTGGGGAGGCCCTCATCCAGCAGTGGATTGACAAAGGGCTGCACAGTGGACATAATGTGTACATAACCTGGTGGTAACTTGAAATAAAGAAGATATATTTATAAACCAGCTATAAGTTTGCATATTTTGCATAATTATAAAATGTTTGACCACAGCCTAGTGTTTTTTGAACTCCTCAGAGGGGATTTATTTTTCTCTCTCAAAACTTTGCTAATTTGCCTCGACTTATTCGTTAATTACCAAGCAACATTAATGATGCATGATGTCATTAAACAAAATGCGAACCATTCAGTCCCAAAAAAATGATCACAGCCAAGTAATAATTACGGTTCCACGTCCCTAAAAATCATGGGGTCCTGTTGTTTATATATTATTTATTAAGCTAGCTTACCTAGCAGAGCCTCACAGAGTCTCGAGGGCCTTTTTCAGGAGGGTCCTGCCGAGTGTTCGCAGTATGGGGGGCGAAGTTGCTGCTACGTCGTAATCCCAAATGAGTCAGTTGCAGGTCATTCTTCAGCATAGCACACCTGTCAACTCCTTATCAGTGCCCGACCTTATTACAAACCAATTCGGACCTTTCTTGGTCACCCCGTGCCCCATATAAATCTCAACGTTCATCCTACAAGACCCGTACTGAAACGGCTGTACGCCGTATGGACCTGCAAACTCAATTTCCCCGTAGAAGAATACGCGGTAAACCGCATGGGTTGACAGGTATGGTATAGGGATATAGGGATGCTACGAGAGGAAACCGGACACTCCAGAGGATTTCCACGCAGACTCGGGGGAGAACATACAGACTCCACGAGGGAAGACGCCCAGGTCAGGAAGAATTTAAACCCAGGCTTCTGCTTGCTGTGAGGCACAAATGTTACCATTGCACCAACCTGCCAACATTACCAAACACGCAGCACAACATAAAACACAACGATCCGTTACTTGACACGGAGATGAAAACAGACCACATCGAGAGACACAATTTTTGCAAGGGCGACCAGGGTAAAACGAATTGTACCGCAGACGATCATTCTTTATCATAATTATATGAATCAGGATTTTTTTTAAATGCATGTTTAGAAAAAAAAAAGCAATTCCCCCCCCCCCCCCCAGAGCAAACCATGTATGTAGTAATTGGGTAATGGCATGTTTAGCACTTCACCGATATCCAAAGGGTCAACAAAAGAAAATAAAGCAGCCAAAAGCGATGAATGATGTGTTTTTGTGCCGTGAAAGGGAGAGATTGTTTGTAGCTGCATTGGTGTGAGAGTAATGTTGATTAATGCTCCGATGAATCCTTCACAGTGGGCATTTCGTATTTTTTTTTACATTGTCTGTTAACCTTACTTAACATATCAGTATTACGACCATTCGTAATTACGGTATATGTATTGATGTACGCGCTAATTTAATAAACAGCAATGTGCGCATTGTGGTAGGGACACTCGTGAGAAGCTAAGATCAAGCGTATGGGTTGAAATGAGGCACGTTTATATTTGCCATGCAGGTGATGTTATTATAAACACGCAGGACCTGATTGCTACGAGCCAGTTTTTCTGAAAATAATTACAATGTAATTCTCTTCCACCCAACATTACCATAAACTATCCATCTGTGTGTGTGTGTATGTGTACAGCCCATTGTCAATTCAGATGAGCCTCCTCACTGCCGTGCTGGTGGTAGGGGTTATATTACCATACTTCACCGCCCTGGTCGGTGTGGTTTGGTGAAGGTGCATAGACGTGGAAGTAGAGTACAATATGGGGTGTTTTAAAAACAGATGGCCCCGATTTGAAATCGCTATATCTCTGCAGCTACGAACCACTTGAAAGGGCGCGGCATAGAGTTTCAAATGATTACCGCAAGATGCCTCTCCCAGCGCACAAACAGCCCCTAGCCTCAGTCATTCGCAAGACAACGCTGCCTCAACGTTGGATTGGTCGCACGGCACCCTAAGACTTGGCGCTACACTCTTGGCCCCCAAGATCCCCAGACATCACCACACCCTGCGACTTTTTCTCGTGGGGATACGTAAAAGACCCGTGGTGTTTTTGTGCCACCATTAGCGACTAATCTGGATGACCTCAAAAACAGAATCACGGCAGCGGTGGCTTCAGTGGAAGAAGACACTTTGAGAGGCGTTTGGGACGAATTCAGCAGGTGGAGGGCACATAGAGCATTTACAAAAAACGGTTAATAAAACTTGATAACTCATTAAATCGTTTGTAACTTTTGTAACATGTTGCCATCGTGAAATATACTGCTTTGAAATTGGGTCCATCTTTTTTAAACACCCTAATAGATGCCACTGCACTGACCACCACGTCGCCCCGCAGCAGCCTGTAGCGAACCTGCAGTGCCCGGTGCAGGCTTCACGCCGCTTAGCTTCTGAGATTTGATGACATCGGACGCATTCTGGGCACTATTAGCCCTTCTGCTAATAGTGCTTGGCCTCTGCTAATAGTGCACGTAAATTAAACCCATTTGAGGCAGTAGGTAGAACTTTAACTACCGCTGCTAATTTTTCAGAGGACTCGGAGAAAAATCCACGCGTCCACGGACATGCAAAATCCAAGTATACAGCGAGTGTCAAGGTCGGGATCGAACTCACGACCTCCTGCATACCAGGCGAGGGAGATAACATCTCCTAGCCACCGTGGCGCCCACATATATATAGGCAAACAGTTCTACTGCTACTGACCTTGAAGCACAGAGTGGAGGTTGGTGTCAGGCAGGAAGTGATGGGATGAATTGTGACACTCTCCACACTCGAGGCCCCTCTGCTTGAGAATTGTCACAATAAGTTACCGTCTCTTCATCCTCCCGCTACCCTTCAAGTTCTATACCGCGAGGCGACGAAGCTCAGATCCACGCCATTCGTTGCCGGCAAACGAATCGGCGCTTTCCTGCCAGAGAGAGAACAACAACAAAAACCGCGCAGCTTGACGGCAAAAAATAAAAAAATAAACAAGGGGTAATGAAAAGGCTGTCGCGTTGCTCTGCGAGATACCGGGAGAAGTTAAAGGGGCCACGAAAAGAGTCGAAATTAATTTGTCGATCTGTTCCCGAATCGCGAAGCCCTCCCCGTGCGCGTTGTTGTTTCGATCGCTGTTCACAATTCTGAGGCCAACCCTTTGGTGTTGTTATTGTTGTTGTTGTAATGGCATCGTAAGGTAAACACCCGCTAGTTGTCCGCTACCGTCTGTCGCACGCCTGGCGCTTGCACTCAGTACGAGGAAGTTCATTGCAATGGTATTTTTTATTTTTTTATATTTTTTTTATATTTTTTTGTCGCCGCACACACCAGAGTTGCCCTTTTGAACTGTGACATCGATTGTTGTTGTTGTTGTTGTTGCAGTTTAGGCAAAAAAACCCATTCAACCCTCCCTCATCCCCTTCACATTTCACAAGCCTCTCACCTCAACTTCACCTCCCGTTCATCACCAGTGATCACACAGCGTGCGGTCAATGAGCGCGCACTCGCAACTGCAATGGTGGAATCAGCAGCAGCAGGAGCGGCCTTTCCGCTCAACTTAGAATAAAGGGGCATTCTTTTCACCAATACTTAAAATCGGTATTGGCTAAAGGCAACGCTTAAATGAATCAACTATCAATGCGCTCTGTGGTCTGCAGACATCACCGATGCCCTGAAGTCGCTCACGATTTGCTCTGGGTGCATCAGCAATGCCATCATCGGCTGGATAGGCGATGCAGCCGGCGGAGTGTGTGAACAGGAAGCCTCCTGTATTTCATGAATGCCACGAACAAAACGCGGGCTCTGTCTGGTGAATTCAGCTGTTGTGGAACTGGAGTCAAAACTGAGAACAATTAAATTGGAACAAACTTTAGCGCTACAAATTGAAATAGAGGCAACCGATACTATCGCAGAGGGACAGTTGACAATAATTATTGAATAATGGGACTGTTAGCCTCTTTGTATGTTGAACTGTTTTAGCACCGTACTAGCCAACTGTGCTAATCTCTGGGAATCAAACATAGAGTTTTAGGATTCCTGTTGTACTTCAGACAAGAGTTTTGCAGCTAATATTATGGCTCTTGAAAACCTAGGAGCTAAATTATATTACAAATCAGTTATACTGTATTCTCCAACAGCAGGCCATGAAGAAGCAGGACAGATGTATGAACAAATCAAACGACTTTGGAATGAGCGGGCAAAATACACTATAATACCACAATGGGTGGCTTCATTGCAAACGCTGGCAAAAGTTGGTTAGATGGAGAAGATGATTGGAACATTTTGGGCCTTCGTGTTAAGAAGGAGAGAGGGGGGTGTTTATTCGCAGCCAGCGGGGACGTATAGATTACGAACACCTTTAAATGAAACACAAACACACCTCCACTCCCCGGGCATATCATTATTATGTTTTTTTACATTCTTGCAAATAATGTATTATACGCGCGGGTTCGCAAATGTACTTCGAGATACACAGCACGACTGCACAGGCACTGGGTCCACCTGATTGTACGTATGTATATCATAATATAGGGTTTTTTTAAGTTAGATCGCGTAAATATATAAATGTGTCGTTAAACCCGCCACCAGCCGACACAGCCAATTAGTAAGTTTTGTCACGTAAACAGAACGTGGCCAATTCGTCACTAGTACAGCACACCGGTGTGTTGGAGAGCAAATCCACAACATTTACAATCTGAATACGACGTTTCGCTAATAATTACAACTAGCATCATCAGGCGGACAGCCAGATGTGTGTATATATCGATACGTATATATACACACACACACGTATATGTTGAACGTCTTTCACACCGTACGTCGCCAACCGCGCTGCTAAACGGAGGTGCGAGAGAGGAACGAGAGCGAGCGAGCGCCGTCCCGGGACGGGATGAGGAGCTGTTATTCTTGGAGGAGCAGCGGCAGGAGGAGGAGGAGGCAGGCAGGCAGGCAGGGAAGCACACTGGGCACCCGCGCTCCATTCACGTGGCTCCCTATCGCCCGGTGAGATCTGAGGGTCACTCCGAGGCTGGAATTTCCGTGCAGGTGGCGAGACTCGGAGAACAGAGGCTGACCCCGCCGCACCGCGAGACGTTAAAACCCTGCCAGGCAACGAGCTCCGCTTATGAGAGAGTGTGCAAAGGAAGAAAAAAAAACTCCGTTCTTTGTCTCCACGGTAAAAAAAATATATATATATAAGCTGCGTTCAAGTCCATGGGCCTATTGACTCTCCAGATCAACAAACCAGAGCAGCAGCGTTTGCACAAGCAAACAAACTTACTCGGCTCCAGTGTTCAACTTTCTCGGTCTCGTCAGCAGAGTGAGGCAGCATGCTAAACTAACGCTGTCGGGTTATCGTATGCCATTGGCAAGAGCACGTGATTAAAGCGATGGGACCCCAATATGATTTTTCAAGGTAGTGTTAGAGGAAGATGTCCAGGGTGTTCTGTGACAACTACTCATTAGAACTATGTTTGCAATCGCTGCTTGTCCGTGAGAATTGTAATTCGCACGTCATGCAGCGCTGCAGTCATTATTTACCGTGTGCTTTAAATTGTCAGTGGCAGTGTCAACACTCACGGGATAGAGTCACAGGGCGAATGCCATCTCAGCTCATTGAGTTCGCGAGCCGAATGTGTCTCTGTGTTGTCTCTCTCTGCTTGTGCGTCTGTCTGTGTGTCTCCGTATCTGTGTTTTGTCTCTCTCTCAAATTTAGTTCTACCTGATGACGGTTGCTTGTGTTGCAATCGAAACGTCGTATTCTATTATTTAATTTATTTTCTTTCTACGTGACTTCACCGAAAGAACCAAAGAGTAATTCCTGCAGTCGCGAAAGCTTCAAATCAAGTTTGTTTAGAGACGGCTTTAAAATGCGGCTTTGTATACGCTTTCATTTGAACGTGTCGTGCAGAGAAAAAAAGAAAGCCATCGAGGAAAGTGCATTAATCATCGCGCGGGCAATCGATATACCCTCTTCCTAGATCCCTGCCTCTCTGGAGTCCTGTCGCTGGAAGTCGTGGTGGTGGGGAAAGGTTGCGTTTGGTGCTGGGAAGACACTGCTATCAGAGCTAATCGATGCGCCCAGAGAAAGAGAGAGAGAGTGCTCTGTCCGCCCTCTCTCATCCGGTTGTTAATCTGCTCCACTTAATTTCCAACGGCATGTTTTTTTTTCCAGTTGCACATCGCACAAAAAAAGTTCACTGAATCATCCACTTACGGCCTATTTAAAACAAGTCAATAAATCACGAGTGGTATAAACGCAGCCACAACGGAAGGTTTACGCTTTGCTTGTCCGATTGCTTTATGCATCCCTATTAGGCACCGGAGCTACAAATCGTTAGGGGCCCTCAAAAAAGTTGCCGGGCGAAATGCCCGAATTTCTTCTTCTTTCTTTGAACACAAAACCCAGCCCACAGCTGGCGTCTATCTATATGCACCGGTGTGTGTGTGTGTGCCTGTGTATGCGCGCTCGTGTGATCCACGACGAGGCCAGGAACTCCCTTTTGTTGATCCTTGTCGTTTTCCACAGGGGGCCAGGAGGTGGCGTTCTGGGATGCCATTGCTCCACACCACAGGTAATTTATTTTGGCAGCGCTACGTTAAAACATCCTCCACACACTGTGGACGGTTTACACGCGGAGCAAACGGGGGCCAATTCGACTCCGGTGCTCGCAAATAAGCGCCTCGCCTGTGCAGTGTGCACTATACTCTTTGGCTCTATTGGGTAAAGTCACGTAGGTGAAACTAAAATAACAAAAAATCACGACATTTCGGCCACAAAACAAGCGGCCTTCATCAGGTGAAGGGACGAGACTGTCTGGAGGACAGCGCTGGAGTAGGAGAACGTCTTTCGCACCGTGCTTAGACAACCGTGCTGAAGACGCTCACTGCATCGCGTGCTTTCACACGCGCTTCTGCGGCCGTCTGGAACGCCCTTTCTTCCGATATTAGGAAGCCACTGGAGCTATGCACTTTAAAATCTAGTGAAAACTGATCTTTTTTAGAACTGCTTTTTGTGTTTAGTTTGTTAGTCCTTCCCCCGGACCTCCGATAAGCCCAGATGGCTACGTATTGTGCGAAAGACGTTCAACTTACATCCATCTCCTTTGCTACTTCATATTCGATATATATATCGATGACCATTCACAAGGATATGAAAATGCCCTCCTCTTGCAGGCGTGGTATTTAGTAATGACCCCACTGCATTGAATCGGTTAAAATTCCCTGTGCTGGCAAGGCAGTCTGTTTATACAAAGCAACCACCGTCAAATACCTCGCTTGTTAGTTGTGCAATATTCCTTAATTATCCTGTAACTCGTTCTCTGCAACATCAACGGTGTAGTGCTTTACTACCTTGATTGATGGCCCTAAGTCAAAGATGGAAATGTCACGTTCCTACACTGGGGGCAATTTCTCTCCGTATAACAAATACTTATGACTTTAGAAAAAAAGTGGAATTAATGTTACCCACCCCAGAGGGATGATGGGATGAGTCAAAAACCCCTATAAGGAGGACACGATGCCTGAAAGTATGTCTACCGCAGAGATGGAGCGATGAAATGAAGTGCTCGATGGATTGTTGGATCACAGGGCCGTGAGGGATGGTGGTGGCTTAGGGGAGACCTTATCCAGCAGTGGATTTATCATGGCTATGAATAATGATGATGATAGTCTTTAATTCTACAAAGTAGATCACTACAACTGCGTAGTGTCTGGTATAAATGCAAACAGACTCATTTTGTTCAGTCAGAAACTGGTAGTGATGCTGTCACTCATGAATTACAAAAAAATGTGTTTAAATCTCACGGGTGTGCTCTTACCGCCGTAGTTTATAGACAGTAAAGCGACATACAACGTATATGACCACATTGAAAATCCTTAACGTGTTACGCACGAACATGCAATTCGATCAACTGCAGCTTTAACAACGTTCATTGGAAAATATTTGCCAAATAAATACTCATGCGAGCACGAGAGAAAACCACAAACAAAACACCGAAATGATGAACGAAGCAAAGTGCCGACTACACCGATCATCTTCTCGTTTCCTCTGATCGTAAGACAAGAGAGAGAGAGCGCGCGCGCGCGCGCGAGAGAGGGACGGCCGTTGCGATGACACCACGACGCATCACTTAACGGGGCAGCGCCCATAGTTCGTCAGTTCGGTGAAAGCAACAGAGCGGTCAGCGACGAACGCAGGGTAGCGATGTGGATCTGTGTTCCTGTCCCACGCTCCGTTTGATTAACGAGCGTGAAGCCCGGCGGCAGACTCGCATTTTAAGAACGCGTAAACCAACGTCACCCGCGAGTCGCGATTGCCGCCGAAATGTCTCGGGGAAAGATGAAATGACGATTTTTGTTTGCGGGCAAATTGCCCATCTGCGCTAACAGAGAGACAAGCTTACAACTATTGATGTCTCTTCGCGTTGGGGGGGGGGGGACGCTGCATTCTCTTCACGCTTTAATTCTTCCACGAATACATATGTGCAGGAAGAAGAAGTAGAAGAAGAAGAGCGGAAGGAAGAAGACGACAATCTTTCGAAGTTTGGCAGCCGTGCATTTATTTTGTTCGCAGTGATTTGAGCGAGTAAATTGAAGCCCACTCAGGGCCTTGTCTGTGCCGTTTCACTCTTTGCCCGTGACGATGTACGCCGAGAATTCCCGAGTAACAGCAACAATAAAACACGCCGCTCAACATCGTCGAGGTTTGTACTAAGAAAATAAAACAAAACAAGTTAATGGCCCACGCCCAAACCTACACGGGGGCGGTCGTCAAGCGCCAACGTTTTTTGGGTGGAGCGGACGCGACGATCAGCACAGGCAGCATGCAGCAGCACCGGCGAACTGGCTTTTGTTGTTGTTGTTGTTAAATTGTTTAGTTATTCGACAAGAGCCCCGTAAAAGGCACGAACCGTAATACGGCAAAGGCACCGCGGGCAAGTTCGAAGTCGGTGCCCCTCGGTTCTGGCAAGATTGGGGGCTTACGTGGGAACTTCGAGCGGCAACGTAGGGGGACACAACGACTGCGAGCGGGGTTGTGAAGGCTTTTGCGTGGAGAAGGGAAGGCCTAGAAAATAAATGAACACAAAAATGGGGGGGGGGGGGTTTAGGGGTGAATTCAACCGCAACTTAAATTTGGCAGCAACTTCCACACGTTTGCTACTCGTGCCACATGGACGAAACATGCGAACACCGCCACGCTTGCTACGTGGCCCATGTTGTTGTTGTTGAGTCGTTAGCGGCTAGTGGTGCCACCCAGCCCGTGTGTGTCTGTACGCGCTGCCGTGGTCTGCGCAGAGTCCCGTCGCTGCAGCCCTCCCCGTAACACCGGGGCTTCTGTTGCAGCACAGGTCATGCTGTTCTCAGCCACGGCTCTGTTTTCACAAGTATCGGATGACGATGCCAAGGCGCTCACCTACGCAAGTCAATACGGCCACGCTTATCCCGTCCGAGCTCTGATTGCATCTGTTTTTGATGTACTTGGCTCGGCGTGCGAGTCATCAGTCGGACGCAACAGTGGCGACTCAGCTGGAAAGTTCTGTTGGTAGTAGGTTTTTTTGTTGCGATTGAGCCGTTTTCAATAATTCACGTTCAGACAGATCGTTCCAAAGGCCTTGTTGTTTATTTTTCTTCCCTACATTCGGGAGGGCAAATGCACAATTTGGCTGTGGCTAATGTAGCATGTAATGAAAACGTGTGTGAGATTTGAAATAGAATACATTAACCATGATGTCATTGGTAAATGTACGTCGCCCACACCTTTTAACCCAAGCGAGAGAAAAAACACAAAAACAAACGCCCGGTAATCCTAGGACAAGTTGGCATTGGCCAAGGGAAATGTCTGCATTTCGAGTTCCTTGGTTCGTACGACAAGTTCAGTGGAATGAAATAAACATGCTACGCGTGGGGCGTTTGGCTTTTTTGGTGCGGAGCTCCCCATCATCCTTACCCCACTCCTCCCTCGCCTGCCGCTAACCCCCTCAACGCAGCGTGTCACCATGTTGCAAAACTGCAACACGTGTTTGTACAGGCGTTTCAGACACCTGGCGTTGCAAGGAGAGTGTCTCCCGAGCAACGTTCTCAGCGGTGAGCAACTCCCCGTGCTGCCTTTTATGCCAGCGTGTGTCTCCAACAGTGGGGACCTTGTGCGCCAGCTCCTGAAACATCCTTTGTTCTAAATGTTACCACAAACGAAAAAAAACGTATTTACATGACTCATCCTATTCGTGAAGTAGAGGGCCAATATTCCAGACTTAATTTCCCATTGAGATATTCCTGATTTTACTCCACTTATCCGCGGAAAATAGTCGCATATAACTGGTAGAATAGGGCCACAGGTGAGAGGCGCTTCCGTGCAATATGCGGCTGCCGCGGATAATAGGAGTCGTGGGTAATGCATTTGCGGAAAACAGGAGTTCTGCAAATCGATAGACAACGCGTACGATCGTCATCCGAATTAATCTGCAAGAACGGCTTGCATTGGCAGGCTAATACAAACAATGATGGCACGATACGACGTACGAACAAGGGATTAAGTATGCGAGCGATGTTTTGAGGACTGGCACGTTTGCCAGCGTTCAGTCCAGGAGTGTGCCAATTGAATGCAAAAAGCTGTTTGGAGTGAGCGTGGTAGTTCTCGGTTGTTGCAGTGTGCTCGGCAGAGTCGTGCGTTCGAGTCACAGATAGACGTTTTAAAAAAAATCTGCATTATCGCAGTGTTCAATGTGATCCCCCTTAATTCGGGAATGTAAAACGTTCCCGTCGATAAGGAACAAAACATGAATTTGGCTTGTTTGCAAACTGGCAAACATCACGTTCGGACGTGAGTCGCAACAGAAGGCTCCTCTGTCTGCCCTCGTCCGCTCACACAATGGCCATGCTTTTCATACTTTTGTTGTCAAATTCACTTGGAAAGGGCTGCGGTGACAGAGCGCTTGACTGGCGAATGGAAGGTTAGTGTCCACTCAGCCCGTAATCCTTCACGGGTCCATGGAAATAGAGCGTCGCTTTGTGGGAAGTCCAACGGTCGTCATCCCATTGACGAAACCGGGTCCTGTCATGGGAACGAGGATTGTTTTTTGAGCCACCACTGCCTCAAGGCTACCAACGCTAGGATCAGCTCTAGGCCCCGTTGCTCGTCGAGCAGGGAGACGCGCACTTTTGACGTTCGATGCCACGAAGATGCCTTTCGCCCGCCTCTTTTGGCGCTTCAATAACGAGCGAATTCAATTGAAAGGCAGAGACGCAATCTCTTAGCCAACGAAAGCACCCGGCAACTCCACCATTAATGTCCATCAGTTCAAAATGACAGCATAGGCTCGTACGGTCGGTAGCCATCAACAATGCACCATTGTTACCGGTCACAACAGTGGCGGTTGGCTCTCTTTGATGGCTCGCGAGCATTCTTTGATTATCAGCTTCAGACGGCCGGGGCTAAATAAAGCGGTTTGTGTCAGTGCCGATCGTGGTCTGGCGGCCCTCACAGAAACCCTCCTCCTACGCGCGACCGACCGAGCGAGCGAGCGAGCCTGCGTCGCTGTTGGGAAGGGTGGGGAGGTTGGGGAGAAAGTTTTGTCCGTGTGTGTGTCTGTGACACGCGCCGCTGCCGATGCGGTCGAGCGCCGCTTTGCAGCAACCCCGCAGGTGTTTTAGTGGCCGTAACCCAAGCCCACAATTACAGGTGAAGTGCTTCTTACACTGATGGCTATCTCCGTGTCTCACTAATGGGCCCACCGTAAGCTGCCAGGCGAAGCATTATCCGATCCGGTAATTTCTAGTATTAGACAATAAAATAGAGACTTGCTTGTAATTGATAAATTAGGCTCGCTGGTGAAGCAGGTGTGGCGCTCACGGACGGTCGTGTCTCTCTGGGGGGATTTCAGAGGAGGCTAACGCGGGTCTCTCGCAAGACTAATTAGGGTTCACTTTGAAAAGCCATTCGTTTGCTACAAACCCAGAGGTTACCCCACCGTCATTCGAGAGGTTTTATAATCCAAGAATTCATGAATTGATAGAGGCTTTAATGGTCGAATATTATTTGCGTGAAACGTCGGCTGGTGGTAAATAAGCGTATTTATTATGGCAACAACATTTGTGACACATTTGTCGGAGAAATTAGATTGAATTGCGACGATTTTTTTCGCAAACGTTGCAAAAAATGAACACATATTGCAACCCAACAGGTGTAAATATTCAAATCGTGCCCATTAGTATTTCAAGTTGGCAACGCGAAACTGTAGAAATATGACTTTCCTGTCTTATTAAATTAGGGCAGTCTGACAAATGAAGCAAGCGAACAAGTTCGCGGCCTTTAATCTTCCTGACAGTAGCTCATCTTGCGGCGCGCTCGTCGGGAGTAAAGTGGATGAGCTCCATGATCAAAAACAACGTCATTTGTCTCCCACTGCCCACGCCGTGAGTGGCCCCTAACGCGTCGGAGCCACGGTGGCTTTAATCAATGCGAATCGCTAAAACTCAACGTTCCCGAGCGAGGGCACTGGTCCGCTCCGGAAATCTGCGTCTCCTCCTCCTGCTTGAACTCGTCTGCCACCGGGAGCCAACTTCACTTCCGCGCGCGACTCTTTTCATGGAGCCCTGGGAAGTCACAGACACGCTTTCAACGGAGCCTGCAGCCACCGTTAAACAAAAAGAAAACCACACACTGGCAAAAGCCAAAGCTAAAACAGTGCCTGTAATTAGGTGGCCATCGGAAAGGAAGCTGAAAACCTGGCAACGCTAGCGCGCGTCTTCTCTGATATGGGAATAAAACACATCCCCCCCCCCCCCAGGAATAACCGCGCATTTTCACTGTCAGCGTTTTAAAGTGCTTTAATGATATTTAGCCCTCAAGCCTATGCTGTGGTAAACTGGTAAACGTGGTATTAAACCTGTACATTTAAACGACAGTAAGAGAACTTTAATTATGAGTGGGATATATTTTCCTCCCCTATTTCAATACGCTGAATGTAAACGAGACAATAGCGCCTGGCAGATTAATACTAAGTTCCATATCGCCTTTTCATGGCAATAAATGAATGTTTCATGACACAGCATTGCGTCACACTGCTACACCACGGCAACCTCAATGCCAAACGTTCAACAACAATTAGCACAAAATCCACGTACATCAGACGGTGTCCTTAATTAATACGAGCGCACTCGCCGCACTCTTAATATCACTGCGGATTTTTGCTTGAACGTCGAAATGTTATCACCAGGTGTGTGTGTGTGTGATGAATGAGCTTGGAGATGGATGGGAAGCTCAATAAGTCATCCAGTCAGATAACCGCTCAGACTGCTCTGCGCCGAGGAAGTCTATTAGCCTTCGTCAATCCGCGGAAACTGTCCCACGCTCAGGACTGCGGCTCAAAAGAAAATAAGTTCAGTGGCGTTCCGTAATTGAAGTGGCCACCGTTAATGACGCCTCGTTGGTTATATTGAAGTGTGACGCCCGGCAACTGAAGGGTTTGCATTCGCGATTACTCCGATCGGTTTGTTCGGTAGGATGCGAATTCCGTTTCATGTTTCATTCCTAAAAATGATGTAGGCTTCTAGGTATTTGTGGGGACAATTTTTTTTTTTTACACGAGGCTCTTCAAACAAGGTATGCCTTTTGATGCGCTGCGGACCGCCGAAAGGCGTCCTTTGTTTGGTTCACAGCTCATTGCTTATTTATCACACGTGACTAGCGGCGCGCGATAGGGCACGTGCTCGTGAAGGATTCAGGGCAAGCACGTGGGCAGACACGTCCGTCATATTGAATGGCGAGTGTTGAATACTGTGCACTTGCAGAGTAGCGATAGAGTCAGTCTGAGAATCACTTTGACTGGAGTCAGTCTGAGAGTCACTTTTGACTGGAGTCAGTCTGAGAGTCACTTTGACTGAGTCAGTCTGAGAGTCACTTTGACTGAGTCAGTCTGAGAGTCACTTTGAGTCAGTCTGAGAGTCACTTTGACTGAGTGAGTCTGAGAGTCACTTTGACTGGAGTCAGTCTGAGTTACTTTGACCGGAGTCAGTCTGAAAGTCACTTTGACTGAGTCAGTCTGAGAGTCACTTTGACTGAGTGAGTCTGAGAGTCACTTTGACTGAGTCAGTCTGAGTCACTTTGACTGAGACAGTCTGAGAGTCACTTTGACTGAGTTAGTCTGAGAGTCACTTTGACTGAGTTAGTCTGAGAGTCACTTTGACTGAGTCAGTCTGAGAGTCACTTTGACTGGAGTTAGACAGAGTCACTTTGACTGAGTCAGTCTGAGAGTCACTTTGACTGATTCAGACTGAGAGTCACTTTGACTGAGTCAGTCTGAGAGTCACTTTGACTGGAGTTAGACAGAGTCACTTTGACTGAGTCAGTCTGAGAGTCACTTTGACTGATTCAGACTGAGAGTCACTTTGACTGAGCAGTCTGAGAGTCACTTTGACTGAGTGAGTCTGAGAGTCACTTTGACTGGAGTCAGACTGAGAGTCACTTTGACTGAGTCAGTCTGAGAGTCACTTTGACTGAGTCAGTCTGAGAGTCACTTTGACTGAGTCAGACTGAGAGTCACTTTGACTGAGTCAGTCTGAGAGTCACTTTGACTGAGTCAGTCTGAGAGTCACTTTGACTGAGTCAGTCTGAGAGTCACTTTGACTGAGTCAGTCTGAAAGTCACTTTGACTGAGCAGTCTGAGAGTCACTTTGACTGAGTGAGTCTGAGAGTCACTTTGACTGGAGTCAGACTGAGAGTCACTTTGACTGAGTCATTCTGAGAGTCACTTTGACTGAGTCAGTCTGAGAGTCACTTTGACTGAGTCAGTCTGAGAGTCACTTTGACTGAGTCAGTCTGAGAGTCACTTTGACTGGAGTCAGTCTGAGAGTCACTTTGACTGAGTCAGTCTGAGAGTCACTTTGACTGGAGTCAGACTGAGAGTCACTTTGACTGAGTCAGTCTGAGAGTCACTTTGACTGGAGTCAGTCTGAGAGTCACTTTGACTGGAGTCAGTCTGAGAGTCACTTTGACTGAGTCAGTCTGAGAGTCACTTTGACTGAGTGAGTCTGAGAGTCACTTTGACTGGAGTCAGTCTGAGAGTCACTTTGACCGGAGTCAGTCTGAGAGTCACTTTGACTGAGTCAGTCTGAGAGTCACTTTGACTGAGTCAGTCTGAGAGTCACTTTGACTGGAGTCAGACTCAGAGTCACTTTGACTGAGTCAGTCTGAGAGTCACTTTGACTGGAGTCAGTCTGAGAGTCACTTTGACTGGAGTCAGTCTGAGAGTCACTTTGACTGGAGTCAGTCTGAGAGTCACTTTGACTGGAGTCAGACTGAGAGTCACTTTGACTGAGTCAGTCTGAGAGTCACTTTGACTGGAGTCAGTCTGAGAGTCACTTTGACTGGAGTCAGTCTGAGAGTCACTTTGACTGAGTCAGTCTGAGAGTCACTTTGACTGAGTGAGTCTGAGAGTCACTTTGACTGGAGTCAGTCTGAGAGTTACTTTGACCGGAGTCAGTCTGAAAGTCACTTTGACTGAGTCAGTCTGAGAGTCCCTTGACTGAGTGAGTCTGAGAGTCACTTTGACTGAGTGAGTCTGAGAGTCACTTTGACTGGAGTCAGTCTGAGAGTCACTTTGACTGAGTCAGTCTGAGAGTCACTTTGACTGAGTCAGTCTGAGTCACTTTGACTGAGTCAGTCTGAGAGTCACTTTGACTGAGTTAGTCTGAGAGTCACTTTGACTGAGTCAGTCTGAGAGTCACTTTGACTGGAGTCAGACAGAGTCACTTTGACTGAGTCAGTCTGAGAGTCACTTTGACTGAGTCAGTCTGAGAGTCACTTTGACTGATTCAGACTGAGAGTCACTTTGACTGAGTCAGTTTGAAAGTCACTTTGACTGAGTCAGTCTGAGAGTCACTTTGACTGAGTGAGTCTGAGAGTCACTTTGACTGGAGTCAGACTGAGAGTCACTTTGACTGAGTCAGTCTGAGAGTCACTTTGACTGAGTGAGTCTGAGAGTCACTTTGACTGGAGTCAGACTGAGAGTCACTTTGACTGGAGTCAGACTGAGAGTCACTTTGACTGGAGTCAGTCTGAGAGTCACTTTGACTGAGTCAGTCTGAGAATCACTTTGACTGGAGTCAGACTGAGAGTCACTTTGACTGAGTCAGTCTGAGAGTCACTTTGACTGAGTCAGTCTGAGAGTCACCTTGACTGAGTCAGTCTGAGAGTCACTTTGACTGGAGTCAGTCTGAGAGTCACTTTGACCGAGTCAGACTGAGAGTCACTTTGACCGAGTCAGACTGAGAGTCACTTTGACTGGAGTCAGACTGAGAGTCACTTTGACTGAGTCAGTCTGAGAGTCACTTTGACTGAGTCAGTCTGAGAGTCACTTTGACTGAGTCAGTCTGAGAGTCACTTTGACTGGAGTCAGACTCAGAGTCACTTTGACTGAGTCAGTCTGAGAGTCACTTTGACTGAGTCAGTCTGAGAGTCACTTTGACTGAGTCAGTCTGAGAGTCACTTTGACTGAGTGAGTCTGAGAGTCACTTTGACTGGAGTCAGACTGAGAGTCACTTTGACTGAGTCAGTCTGAGAGTCCCTTTGACTGAGTTACTCTGAGAGTCACTTTGACTGGAGTCAGACTGAGAGTCACTTTGACTGAGTCAGTCTGAGAGTCACTTTGACTCAGTTAGTCTGAGAGTCACTTTGACTGGAGTCAGACTGAGAGTCACTTTGACTGGAGTCAGACTGAGAGTCACTGTGACCGGCTTCTTCGTCAGGAACATTTCGCGTGCATCGCTCGACACTTGCCCGGACTTAGCACACGAGATCTACGGCACGAGTCACTTTAAATGATTTGTAAAAAAACCCTCCACATATTTCAAGACTTCACGCCGTCGTCCGACGAAGCTCAGCCACGTCGATGGTTTGTCGAGGCAATTCGCGATCGTAAAATTGCCCACGAATGTCAACGTCATAACAACAACAACAAAAAGACACACCCGGTAGGGTAAGTTGCCGTCCTAAAGTAAAAAGAAAAAGCGGCGTCTCAACCCACCCACACGTGTGCGCTGCAGGGTGATGGATCACAATGGCTCTGGAGTGGCGCCTTGATTCCAGAGCGAAGCAGTCAATAAAACGCCAACCCGGCCACTCCATTCGTCACGGCCTCGCAGAAAGGCCAGCCCCAGGCCCATTAACACGGAGCCATAAGCTGCTCTGCAAATCATTAATGGGCGCCTGCAAGAGGCCGTGTCATGTTAAATCGGGAGGCTGTGGTATGTGAGTGACGGCCCTGGCCGAATAAGTGACAAACACGTTGCTTATCTATATCGGAGTTCTCTTTTTACAATAAATACTTCATCATGGGATCTCCCTTGCCAGTATCATAACATAGGAATATGGTTTCCCCTTTCTGGCAATAAAACAGTTGTGTGCAGATGTTAAAAAGGGAGGTCTCATGGTGTAGCTGCTCACCCTGAGCTCTTAATGTCCTGATAGTGGCATTGTCTTCGTGCTGTTCGCCTTTTGGCGTCCTCTGGTCTAACACTGCTTGAGACGAGGCTGTCTTTGATGTTGACCAATCCGTTTCAACGACAAAGCATTATACACTACCAGAGTACGTGTTTTGTTTGCATGTTCACCACAAGTATTTGTGGTTAATGCAGACACGATTGCTCGCGAAAGGAGTCCGTTCAGTGTTTTAACATCTTAACACAACTGTTTTATTGCCAGAAAGGGGTAAAACCTAATTTTATAAGAAATATACTTCCCCCCACTGATGAGACTCAAACATTTACAAATAACTGATGTTTTGTATCGATATGATGGGCAAGTACAACTGTGAAAACAAATCAAAATTACAGGTCGCAGAAGGTGATATATCCACATATATGTGGCACCGTGTTGCGATTGTGAAGGATGAGAGGGTGCAGCCCTGCAATTGCTTGCTCACTCCACTGCTGGATGAAGGTCCTCCATGCACGGGAGCTCAATACATCCCCTCTAGAGAATCATTGGCCGACTCTTCATCGCTGGCCAGACGTCTTGGAAGACGTGCGAGTGCCCGCATGAAACGCCACCTCACGTCATCTGTCCACTGGGGCCGTCCATAAATGACGTCACGCACCTAGGTGGGGGGGGGGGGGTCAGACATTTGTGACGATCTGTGACGAGGGGGAGAGGGGTGTTTGAGAAATGTGACGTCACATCAAAATGCGCAACTTTAGATAAATATAGACAACACGTTCTACTTGATTAAATATACTTTTTAAATAAATGTTTTCTCCTACAACATCAGATTGCGGCGGCACCTTAAATGCGCACTGCAATGACAATAGTTTAAAGCGATTTGAAGCATGTTTTATATTTATATTTTTTGGGGGGGGGAAGCTTTGTGACGTCATATTTGAGGGGGGGGTCTGACTTTTTGTGACGCCGTGTGACGAGGGGGGGGGGGGTCAAAAATCGTCCAAAATCGCGTGACGTCATTTATGGACGGCCCCATTGACTAACTGTGACGAACCCCATTTATATTTCCGGATGGACAGGCGCCGTAGGTTTTAAGAAGCTTTCCAATTTCTTCAACTGCCACGCCGGAAGAACAGATCAAATCGGCGACAACTGCAAGTCCAAGTGTGTTTACCATCACAGCCACAGCAGCATTATGATTGCAGCCATATCGACATTGCGTGCAAAAAATAAATGTGGGAAAAATTATTTCCGCCATCCTTAGAGTTTGGCGCTTCATGGACGAGGGTGGCTCAGAGGGCAAAGACGGGACTTGAAAAGGTTTTCCGGCATTCTCTTGAAAATCAAGGTTGCACTCATTTAACACAAAGTGCTCGCCACAAATGAACCACAATCTCGTCAAGGGGCATAATCCATCACGCGACCTCTGGTCATCCTCGCAGCAGCAGCAGCAGTTTCTGGATCGCCATCGAACAACGGCGCTCACCGCCGCACCCGCTTTCATGTGCGCTTCTGTGGCCTTCTGGAACGCTCTCTCCTTCCGATATTAGGAAGTCACCGGAGCTGTGCACTTTTGAGTCTAGATTGAAAAATATTAATTTTATTTATAATTGCTTTTCGGACTCTTTTCCGTAAAGTCACGTAGGTATAAAATAAGTCACGACGTTTCGGGCGCAACGCAAGCGCCCGTCATCATCTGCGGCAGACCACGCTTTCCCACCTGATGACGGACGCTTGGGTTGCGTCCGAAACGTCGTGACATATTTTATTTTCTACCTACGTGACTTTACCGAAAGAACCAAAGAGCATGGATTCCTGCAGTCACGATAGCGTTCAAATCCAAGATTGCTTTTCGTGTTTAGTTTGTTGGCCTTCGCCCTGCACCTCCGATTAGCATGCATGGTCGGCCACGCACGGTACGAAAGACAACAACAACAACCGCCATTCGCCACTAAGTGGCGGTGACGTCACCACGACGCTTGTGCCAGGCTATGTGCACCCTGAGGCCACGTGAAGTGTCGAACGCCCGCTGGCAGGTCACGGGGCAGACCCAGGTGCCACGGGACGACTGACTGAGATGACGAAAGACAGTCACCGTACTTACACGCATGCAGCAGGGCACATTAACTTTGACGATAGCGCTCCTGCGTAGCCCTTTTCTGCAGTCAGCGCCTCCTCAAACAGCCCAAGACCCACCCCCCCCACCCCCGCCTCCGTTGGCTATTTGTTCTCAATGTGCCACTTACAGAGCTCTAACTCAGATTAATATATTAAAAAAAAAAACTAAGACGCTAACAGGAGACTCGGAGAACCTCTTTGCTCACACCGGCGTAGAATATAGCAATTGTCATCACTTGGCGATCCTCGATTCGGAAATGGAAGGGGAAAAAAAAATCCACATTTGTACGACAGGAGCAAGTCTCGCCATGAGATGGATAATCATCGCTGATGCCAGTCGTACGACGGGCTGGGTAGGATAGATGCATTCGGCGCTTTGACACACCGCCATCTGACAAGATAAACTTGGGAGTGAAAGAAAAAATCAAGTGGACAGCTTTGCAGTCCTAATTCACGCTGCATGTTGACAAATTGCCTAAGTGCTAGATTAAAATGACAAAAAAAATTCAAGGATCGGAAATTTGAAATGCGGCCTTGATTAAAGTCGTGTAAAATATTGCGGCAGTGGCTAATTAACAGAGTTGATTAATCCACTGCGGTACTTAATAAAAAACTACTCGGCTTGGAACATAATTAATCTTCAAAAAGTATAATGTTCCATTAATCCAACAATGCATAGCCTAAAATACACCTTTAAATCTTCGACAAGCGTTCACATTGATTTTATGTGCTTCTTTTTATTAAAAAGTAAGCCTTGGTGAAAAGAGATTATCTATCACCAAATTATATTTCAGATGCACATGGATATAAAAGCACGGTCGTACGTAGTTATGAACTTTTTTTATATATATATAAGGCTATTATAAATTCATTTTTGGCACGGTAGCGAAACAAAGCCAACGATGTATTGCATTGAAGTGCGTAGCGCATTAGCGCACCAGAGAATTATTATACAGCTGACGTGGCGGGTGCATTTGTTAACATCAGAGCCAATAATGTAATCGAATATAATCAATCTCCTCAGCCGTGACCCTATTATCTGCAACTCCGATTATCCGTGGCCCCCTAACTAATGGAATTAAAAAAAAACACTCTTAGAAACGGTGTGTTTTTTTTTCACAGATAAGAGGAGTCGTGTGGGATATTCTCATTTAGCAGCGAGCAAATGTGCAGATAAGAAGAATGACTGTAAGAGAAAGGCACAGACCACAGCATTCACTGATATCGAGCCCCCGTCCCACCACATCTATGCGGATGAGAGGAGTTTCAACCCAAGACTTTTGTTGAATCCCTAAGAAGAATAAGTTGGAATTTTTGGAAAGACGTCATATAGGAAGGTCCACACGTGCACAGGACTGTAAATACTCAATTGACAACTACGCCAATTAAGTGCCGTGTGCACAGTGCAATGGGTCATTGAAGTGAATATAATACAACGGTGTATTACACATAGAGTACTTTAATTTATTATTCTAATTTTTTTTTCAAAAAAGTATATATGTTTCAAGAACTGCTTTTTCAAAAAAAACAATGATTGTCAGCGTCTTGTGGAATCCAAGTTCAGCAATTTTGTTCACGTTGTCATCGTCACCACCACCATCAACTTTATTTCACCCGGCAACAATCCCACCCACCGAGGCACGAAGTCCCTTTTACAAGGACATGCCATGTGCCTGTCAGGCCTGGAATAATTCCTCGAGATCCACATTGCAATACACATCCAAGTAATGTAGCCCGTGAGCCCAGACCACACATTTAATTTGTACCACCTGAGATGGCATGGCATGAGTGGTAACACATTTTGTTTATGGGACAGTTAACAGCGAATTATGCAATAACGACGTGAAACTAGTTATTACGTCAATCGTGTGCATGCTGAATTTCTTTCACACCGTACGTAGCCCACCGTGCTAATCGGAGGTGTGGGGAAAGAACAGCAAACTAAGCACACACAAATCACCATTATTGGTCGTGTAAATAACTCGGTGCTGCGAATGTTTTGGTACCAATTTCTGCTATGGCCCATAGACTAATAAATGAAACACCTGCATCCTGAGTATAGTGTTTAAGAGTATTTAAAGGCGAGTTGGTTGGCACGGGGTTTTTTTCCTTCTGAAAATCAGAACAGAAGAAACCCAACTGACCTGGCCAACATCTGAATTAGAGCACCGATTGAGATCGTCCAGAATACGTTTGATGCATATCATGTCCGTATTGTTCCATGGAGGTTGATATATTACGTGATATATATTAAATAAATAAATAAACACTATCCGTCTATTGGCCAGTAAACCTTCAAAAGTGGCATTAATCAGTGTGCGGCATGGGAGGCACGTGCATTTCACATCCATAGGGGCTCAATGCTAGAAGATAAGAGAAGCGGCCCCTGCAATGTATCGCTCGTGCCACGGCTGGTGCAAGGGGCTCCACTAGAGGGAGCTCAAGAGTACCCCTCTTGGAGAGTATTTGACCAACTCATCTATGCCCGCCAGAATCCTGAAAGCGGTGGAAGAGTGCCCACAAATGCAACCCATCGCACGTGACCTGCCGATCGACTCACTGTGGTGCAGCCATTTGGCGCCACAGTGGCTAGGAGATGTTAACTACCTCGCCTGGTGCGCAGGAGGTAGTGGGTTCAATCCCGACCCTGACGCCTGCTGCTGTATATTTGAAGTTTGCGTGGCCGCGTGTATTTTTCTCCAGGTTCTCCGGTTTTTCCTTCCACATTTAGAATCACGCGTTGAGAGCATTTGGCCGCTATAAATGTCCACGTGATAAGCCACTTCGTTGAGCTATCATTTGTGGCCAGGTCGCTTCTGAAAAAGAGCTATAAAACTCAGCGGACCTTACCTGGTAAAATAAAATAAAAACATATTTAGTTTAGTTTCAAACTTCAGGGTGGACAGAGGCAGCGGGGAGATTTAAGAAACGTTCAGTTGTTTCAACTGCCGAGCCCGGAGATCAAACCGGCGACTTCTCGATTGCAGGTCCAGTGCAGCTGACCCATAACGCCGTGCGGTATTCCATGAACGAGCTATGCACCCGGCTACAAATACACCGGACGAAGCGATTTGAAGAAAATTCAGGCATGCTGGAAACCATCAAGATGGTTTCAAAGACGGGGCCGCAACATAAACAAAAAGGCACTTAAACATAACGCGTGTAGGTCAATTAGGCGTACCGCGCGCTAATTTAACAAAACAACGTTTCACTCCAGGCAATGAATTTGGGCATCTGAAGTTTGTGCTGCGTTGCCACGGCATTTCTGGGACATTGCTAAAACTTTCCATGAAATATTCGGCGCGTGGGAAAGAAACGGCCCTTTGTGACGAGGCGCAACCCGAGCACTCTTCCCTGGAGTCGCTTCGTCCACAGATATTCGGAGGAAGAATTGGCGCGCGAACCAGGCCCTATCTCTCAGCCACAGCATTCCTTCTGCAAGCGGATGACCAACAACCCCGCGCGCGCACTGTCCAGCAAAACACCCGGCACGCTCCCTTACACGTTGTCAAGTACACGAGAGTGATTACACATTTTTGGACTCTCGTCGGCGTACGCTTGTGTCTGTATGTTCTGTGCGTCTGCCGCATGCGATGTCGCGCAGAGCCAGGACGAAAATGTATTATTTGGCCCCGAGCGAGAAAAAGGGCTGCCGCTTGCGAGTCTGGCTCTGTGAGATTTTGGGGGCTCAGTTCGCGATGGCTGTGTCTGGGCCAGGCCACTTCACAAGTGCTCTTAATGGACTGTGAATCACTTCACCTGTTAACATGCTTAAGTGCAATGAAGCCTGGGTCTGAGAGTGAAATAGTGTTAATGTCAAACCGTACCAATAAACGGCCTCTCCTGTCCGCCTACTCCATTATACCCAGCATTGCATGCCATTATGGGAATGCGGTTTCAGAAGGGGGTTTCGGAGCAAGGCAGCAGTAAAAAACCGCATCAGTTGCCGACAATGCAGCTGAAAAATCGTTGGTCTCAAGCGAGCTCTTACACTTTCTATTTAACAATTATTAGGCCCGCCTGCATTTGTTACCAGAGCGTTGGCTGCCCGCTCAAACCGTCCGTGAAGCAAATCAGCCCCCTTTTGTGAATCTGCGCACAAACACAACAACGATTTTATGCCAGAAAACCCCTCGATGTGTTAGGACGAACATGAAAAGGAATCTATGATATCAGCAGTCAGTAAGTGGTGTTGTGATGGTCTGTGTCTGCCCTCTATTGCACTTGGCTTCTGTGCCAGAAACTAAACCTCATCCTTTTCGGGCTCCACTGTTTATTATGATTATTATCACCACCATCATCATGTATCATTATTATTATTACGCACCTCCGATTAGCACCGTCAAAACCAAGACCATGGCTCTGGCTGCGGACTGGAGTGGCAGAGTCCCTCTTCATCAACGGGGAAGTCGTGGAGGAGGTCGAAGTCTTCCCGTACCTCGAGGTGCATTTCTCGAGGGATGGAACAAGGGAAAAGGAAATCAAAGCCCGGATCGGAGCGGCGACCGCAGCGATGCGGACGATGAAGCGGTCTGTGGTCTCAAGACGGGAGCCGAGCCTTCAGGCAAAGCTCTCGGTCTATCGGTCAATATTCGTCCCGATCCTGACCCAGGGTCACGAAACCTGGATCCTGACGGATACGCGCTCAAGGGTGCAAGCGACAGAAATGGACTTCCTGCGCAGGGTGGCAGGGCTCTCTCTCTCTCTCCCCCGGGCTATGCGCCAGAGACTCGACGTCCAGTCGGCACTACTGAGCGTGCAGCGAAGCCAGCTACGGTGGATGGGTCATCTGCTAAGGATGCCGAAAGAAAGACTCCTCCCCGGGAGAGGTTCGAAGGACGTCCCCCAGGCAAAAGAGCCAGAGGCCGTTCGCGATCGTGCTGGATAGACCGGGGTGGTGCGCCTGGCTGAGGATCCGGGAGCCACAGTTGATGCTGCTGGCGGAGGACAGGGCAGGATGGAGGAAGGGCCTTGGTGAAGTGGCTGCCCCTGCGACCCGACTCAGTTTAGATAATCGGCCGATATCGATTGATTCACCTCTGATTAACACGGTCGGCTACGTATACGGTGCGCGAATACGTTAAAAGTACATACTTTTTTCAAGGGGGGTCCTGCCAGGCTGTTGCAGTACGGGGCGATGCAGCTGCTGTGTGTAATCCCAATTGAGCAGTTGGCAGCGAAATCTTTTCAGCATTGGGAAGTTTGGCCAAAATAAATGACTCTCTACGTGCATTTTATCCATGGGAGGAAACCCATGCAGAACAGGCGGGGGGGGGGGAGAATATACGTACTCCACACAGGAATGCACCCCAGTCGGGAATCGAACCCAGGTTCCTCTTGCTGTGAGGCACAAATGCTGCTTACCACTGAGCTACCCTGCCACCCATGAAATAATTTGTTCAAATTATCCTTGCAGTCGCTAGTGGCCGCTATATTCACCCCAGTGTTCACAATTTCATCATCGAATCGGAATTTCTAAAACCCAAAAATGTGATCATTCATCGAATCGCTGAATTGTTACGTCCCTTGCAGCGAACACCTCTACCACCAATCGATCCTATACCAGCCTCTGTGATGATGTGAGTAGGAGAAAATAATAATAATGATACAGCAATCATCATCAGCGATGGGTTAATCCACTGCTGGACGAAGGCCTCCCCAAGCCGCGACCATCTCTCACGATCACGCGATGTAATGGGTAACAAATGAGAAGATTGTACCAGGCCCATCGTGAACGGGCCTTAACAATAATGCACAATGGTGACTCGACGTAACGCGCGCGGTGTTTAGCTGCTGCTCGTTCAAATGTATCCCTTTTTTTTTGTAAAGCATTTCAGAACGACCAACGCTCCCGTCATGAATATCGTTTGCAATTACAATTCCTCGGGGTAATAGCCCGCGACGCTTCAAACTCGGACGTGGAAGTCCATGATCCGGGGTTTCTTCTTCTTCCCCCTCCGCGTTTCGAGTCGATGTCACGCGTGCAGAGCGTTTGTCTGCAATGAAGTGTCCACGCGGTAAGCCACTTCGTTGAGCTATCGCTTGTGGGCCAGGTCGCTTTTGAAATAAACAGGTACATAGCTCAAAAATAGTAGCAGTTAGTAGTTTTACTTGGACGTGAAGTAAGTACAGTATTCCATGTTTAACAAAAAAAATGCCTTTCAATATTGTCGTTAGAAAATTCCTAAATGATTGCTCCTAAATGATTGCTTTCCAAATCTAATCAGCAAGTGAACACAAAAGAAAAATGTACCACTCGAACAGCCCTTTGCCTATCCACTGCTGGATGAATGCCTACCCGTGCGTGCCATTCTAGATTTAAAGCTTTCGTGACTGCAAGGATCCATACTCTTTGGTTCTATTCGGTAAAGTCATGTAGGTAAAAAATAAAACAACAAAAATCACGACGTTTCGGCCACAACACAAGCGTCCTTCATCAGGTGAAGGGACCAGCGCTGTCTCGCACTGGAGTGAAACACAGCCACGCTCAGACCGCGACCTTAAAGCTGTGTGCGAGGAAACAAGGTGCCTTAACAAAGGAATTAGCATAAAAATTAGCATTTGATTGGCCAACTTAGCATGATGAACGGTGTAGAGGTGGTATACATGCGGGTGAACATTCCGGTTGGCGCGGGGGGATGGGGAGTTTACCTAGCATGTTCACCCGCATGTACACCACCTATACACCGTTCATCATGCTAAGTCGGCCAATCAAATGCTAATTTTTATGCAGATTCCTTTGTCAAGGCACCTTGTTTCCTCGCACACAGCTTAAAGGTCGCGGTCTGAGTGTGGCTGTGTTTCACTCCAGCGCTGTCCTCGAGACAGCCTGGTCCCTTCACCTGATGAAGGCCGCTTGTGTTGTGGCCAAAACGTCATGATTTTTGTTGTTTTATTTTTTACCTACGTGACTTTACCGAATAGAACCAAAGAGTATGGATCCTTGCAGTCACGAAAGCTTTAAATTTAGAATTGATAACCTCTACGGGGAGGGCTTTTACCTATCTGTTAGAGCTTTTAACAGACAACAGGACAAGAAGTCACAGCTCAGCGAGACGCTGACTTTCCTCAAAGATGCCGCAATCACAAGGCAATACCCATCGCTTTCACACTCACTTCTGCTGCTGTATCTTCTCCGAATTCTAAACAGATTCTGTTTAAGGCCAGCCTATCTTTAATCTCAGAGAGGATAAGGCTACTCCGATTTGAACTTGATACTTTAGACAGGACTCTCCTTCTGATTGGAATCACGTAGACAACATGACTGCTTCTTCTGCTGATTCACTGTCAGTCAAATGTAAAGCTAACCTTATTTCTAAATTCAACCACCTATCAAAGAAGAAACCCAGTTCCACGTATAACAAAACTAGACGTCAACAAAATCGTCATTAATCAGAGTAGCACCCCGATTTCGGACAATCTGAAAACAGTACTGGCTAGGGGACTGAATTTTGCTGTCACCCCAAAACACATACCAGTAGATGATATCAGCTCTCAGGTCGATGTAGCCCTCAAAGGCGTAGGACACATCCAAGCAGACGTTGCGAGAGCTGAAATAGCCACTATTCTTAAGAATGCTAAGAAACCCATTAGTAACATCAGCAAAAATGAACGCTCTGAACTCGCGAATTTAAAAAAACAGAAGTGATATAGTCATCCTCTCAGCCGATAAAGGCAACGCTACTGTAATTATGGATAAAGATTCATACAACAACAAAATCCAGAATCTGCTCAACGATGGAAGTTACTCAAAAATTAAAAATGACCCTGCCAATAGCCTAGCGATAAAAACCAACAAGATCATCACAAGTTCGACCTCCCTAATCGACGCAACTAAACGTCCCTCCCTAAAACCTTCTGCTGCAAGACCCCCTAGATTCTATGGTCTTCAAAAAGATTAATAAAGAAGGCACCCCACTACGACCCATCGTATCCACGATCAACTCCCCTACCTATAGACTGGCCCTTTTTCTGTCAGATACCTTGTTGCCTTTCACTGGCAAGACCGCCTCAGCAGTACTTAACTCAGCCCAATTGGTCTCTATAGTCAAAGACGTTGTACTGTCCCCTGACGATATCCTTGTCAGCTTCGATGTGGCCTCTTTGTTCACCAAGGTCCCAGTACCTGATACCATTGAAATAATTGAAAATTTGGTCCAACATGGACTAGACCCCGATACACCTGCACTGGTTAGGCACTGCCTCAACAATACGTACTTTACTTGGAATGGCTCCTTCTACTAACAAAATGAGGATACCCCCATGGGATCCCCCTTGTCACCAGTGATAGCCAATATTTTCATGGAGAAATTTGAATCAGACGCCATCCAGACTTCCACCCTCAGACCTTCCCTGTGGAAGAGATATGTGGATGACACTTTCGTCATTTGGCCACATGGCCTCCCAGCTCTGAACCTTTTCCTACACCACATCAATTCCAGACATCCCGCCATAAAATTCACCATGGAAGTGGAGAAAGATGGCAAGCTACCATTCTTAGATGTTCTGTTTGAGAGGAGACCTGATGGCTCATTGGGGCATTCTGTCTACAGAAAACCCACCCACACAGATTCCTACTTGAAACCTGATTCCCACCACCACCCAGCCCAAAATAATTATCCCATCAAAACTTTATACTATAGGGCTCATTGCATTTCGGACCAACACCACCTGACCAGTGAATTAAAACATGTACACCTGGCCCTCAAAAGAAATGGATACTCTGACCGTACCATCCGCCAAGCTGTTTCTCCCTCCATACAGAAACAACCACTTGATACTCCAGTCAAACCATCACACTACCATATATAGCAGGCATTACTAAAAAGATTTCCAAAATTCTAAACAAACACAAGATCCAGGTCCGGTTCAATACAGTACACAAAATTCGTGATCTGATCCCATCCGTGAAGGATGTCATTCCTGACTTACAGTACCCCGGGGTTTACAAATGAGTTGTACCTGCGGTGATTGCTATATCGGGGAGACAAAGCGACATGTCTCTGACCGAATTCGCGAGCACAAATCAGATTTGAAACACGGCAGAACAAATTCTTCTGCCGTAGCTGATCACTGTGGGTGATCACGATATAATTTTCTCCGATACCAAGGTTCTTTGCAAACCCACGGGTTTTTATCAGAGATTTGTTCACGAGGCAATTCAGATCTACAAACACAGACACAATTTCAACCGAGAAGACGGTTTCAAATTAAGCAACCATTGGAAAGATGTTCTAAATCGAACCAAACATTAAACTAATTTTCAATGGTACAGTATATTTTTCAAGTAGTGGTACCCCAAACTTTCGCAGCTCTTAAAAAATTCCCTTTTCACACCATCAATAGGTAAACTCCCCCTCCCCCCCACGCCAACCGGCATGTTCACCCGCATGTACACCACCTCTACACCGTTCATCATGCTAAGTCGGCCAATCAAATGCTATTTTTTATGATAATTCCTTTGTCAAGGCACCTTGTTTCCTCGCACACAGCTTAAAGGTCACGGTCTGAGCGTGGCTGTGTTTCACTCCAGCGCTGTCCTCGAGACAGCCTGGTCCCTTCACCTGATGAAGATCACTTGTGTTGTGGCCGAAACGTCGTGATTTTTGTTTTTTTTATTTTTTACCTACGTGACTTTACCGAAAAGAACCAAAGCGTACGTGCGTGCCATGTTGGTCACGTGGGTTTGTCTGCCTATACTTTACTCTGTTGCTCAGTAGTGCAGGTTGGCGAAGGGACGGGGGGGGGGTTAGTGGCGGGCAGATCCATGCAGTTCACCACTGATGTTAGCCGTGCCCGGGTATCTATCTCGGGACAGCTGAGTTCATAGCGCAGTGCAGTCACGACTGCACCACCACAAAATGCAAACTGCAGCTGTGCATCATATGCTGCGCTATTTATTTAATTGTATAAGCATAACATACGGTCCTGTCGTGAACCAATGGATTTAAGGTACGCATCTGCAGGTTAACTTGAGTGTCCTTTTGAGCCTCAGTACCTTGGTCAGCAATTATTTACAGAGATGAATCAACGACGGTGTTACGAGAGGAGGGGGGCAGAAAAAAAAACATATCTTAAAACAAACATTTCTGGTAAAGTCCTTGAACTGCCTCGCGTAGCGCACCGAGTTGAGTCATACGTCCAAGCAGCTTACACAATGATTTGAAGGAAAAAAACACCGCTTTTTAAAAATCTATATACATACTGTACCAAGATTGGGAAGCTCTGTACAGCTTCAGATCGATGATCGATGTGCGGTCTCTTTGAGTCGTGTTGCATTGACAACAGCGATAGTGCTTAATCTTCAACGGTGCAACTTCAACACTGATGACGATTTCATTTTTCGATTTAAAGCTTTCGTGACTGCAAGGATTCATCTTCTTTGGTTCTTTCGGTAAAGTCACGTAGAATGAGAACAAATTAATAAATTAATAAAATAACACAATAAAATTCTCACGACGTTTCGGCCACAACACAAGTGGCCTTCATCAGGTGAAGGGACGAGACTGATGAAGGCCAGCGCTGTCCTCGAGACAGTCTCGTCCCTTCACCTGATGAAGGCCACTTGTGTTGTGGCCGAAACGTCGTGAGAATTTTATTGTGTTATTTTATCTTATTAATTTATTATTTTATTCTCATTCTACGTGACTGATGACGATGCCTGGAAAGCACGAAAGGAGTTCACAAGAGGTCGCAAACAGACAGCTCTCTGTCAAAGACCCCGACGACGCAGGCGATCCCTGGCTTCGATCTTCCTGCAAAGCTAATTTGGGTGACAACTCCAACATCGCATCCGCACACACACCGTGGCAGGAGTGGGACGCGGACACTTGCTGCTCAAATGTGAAAGTGAAGAACCCTCCCGTGGCAGTGTGGCTGGCGACTGTGGTGATCACCCACAATAGTCCATGGAGCAAATAACGACCCGATTGCCCAATTCACAAATACGGCGGAGGAAGGAGGAGGCATCATGGCAGCGAATCAACTCCGCCATATGCAATTATCTCGCTCAACCGCTGCAGTGTGGAGTTATAGTTGTTGATCGAACGCAACATCGGAGGCCACACGAAGAAGAACAGTCATCAATACCGCATACACGGTGGACAGAACTGGGATTGCATAACAGATTATAGCCGAATAGACACTCGACTGCAATGTTGATGTTGGTCGCGATGCTACTTATTGGGAGCGGTGGTGTAGCGGTTAGCGCTACGCTGCGTTACGAACCTGGCGACCCGGGTTCGATTCCCGCTCAGGGCCAACACCAGTGACGATTATTTGGACCGATCCTGGGCCTCCCCTAGGTCGACTCAGCCTCAAATGCGTACATGGTGCGATGTGTGAACATCGCTACTAGGGAGACAAAGGCGGCCGGGCGTGGTGTTGGCCACCCACTCCCTCGTATGCCGTGCCGACTTTCATAGGTGCTCGCTAACAGCACTCGCCCCAACAGTCTGTTAAGGCTACACGGGGGATCTTTGTTTTTGTTCTATTTTGCTACCTATTTAAAAGTTGCAAGTTCAAATCCTGATTGGGGGTTGACTCAGCCCCTTCATGCCTCTGCAGTCGACACAATAAGTACCACTTTGGGGAAGTCAACAGCGTTTGTCCTGTGGAGATGCAGATACTTGCCCCTGCCATAGGAATGTAGAATTTCCACTATTGGCTCATGATCAGGAAGTCACTCATCTTGACCATGAGTCTCTTTAGTTTACAAGGAATTAAAACAACCCTTGAGATCAACATCACATTTCCATCACAAACAATGGAGCTAAATGCAAATGTGGCGTTATCAATAGATGTATTGAGACGCATATCAGGCACATCAGGTTCATGTCTCTGGTCAAAGACATCCGAGGAGTGAAATCGGCTACAAAAAGCAGAACATATTCCGCAATGGAAAACGGAGACCGTGCGCACTCGCCTCTGAGCTTTTGGACACAGATATACAATGCACATGCCATTAGACAGGGATGTTTGCACACCCCTTGAACCAGGCATGTAAATATTTCATTAGCTTGCATAACAACCACGGCTAGTCACTACAGTGAGGGAAAAAAAGTATTTGATCCCCTGCTGATTTTGTACGTTTGCCCACTGACAAAGAAATGATCAGTCTATAATTTTAATGGTAGGTTTATTTGAACAGTGAGAGAGAATAACAACAAGAAAATCCAGAAAAACGCATGTCAAAAATGTTATAAATTGATTTGCATTTTAATGAGGGAAATAAGTATTTGACCCCCTCTCAATCAGAAAGATTTCTGGCTCTCAGGTGTCTTTTATACAGGTAACGAGCTGAGATTAGGAGCACACTCTTAAAGGGAGTGCTCCTAATCTCAGCTTGTTACCTGTATAAAAGACAACTGTCCACAGAAGCAATTAATCAATCAGATTCCAAACTCTCCACCATGGCCAAGACCAAAGAGCTCTCCAAGGATGTCAGGGACAAGATTGTAGACCTACACAAGGCTGGAATTGTCTACAAGACCATTGCCAAGCAGCTTGGTGAGAAGGTGACAACATATTCTTAGTTCTTTCAGTAAAGTCACGTTGAAGGGAAACAATAAAATAATAAAATATATAAAACAATAAAAAAATTCTCACGACGTTTCGACCATAACACAAACGGTCGTCTTCAGGTGTGTCGATTTGCATAAATGTATTTATTTTTAAACGGTATATTTATTTATTTAAAAAAAAAGTTAGCGCCACGCGCAGCAATTTGGCAGTTTATTTAGAAGGACGAGTCCATCTTTGTTCTGAAAAGAGGAGGGGGGAGACGAAAAATTAATGTATGCTGTCTGAAAGCCACTGTAAGCGTGAACAATCAATTAAGACCTGAAATGGTTTATCAAATCTTTCCAATGATTGCTAAGCCAGAATCCATCTTCTCGGTTGAAATTGTCTCTGTGCTTGTTATATGTGGATAGCCTCATGAACGAATCTCTCATGGTAGCCAGATGGCTTACAAAGAACCTGTGTCTTGGAAAAGTCAATGTCACGTGAGCCTACTGAATTATAACAATGATCTGCCACGGCCCGAGACATGGCGTTTAGTTTCTCCAATGTAACTACTACCACAGAGGCAACTTAGTTTGTAGACACCAGGGTATTGTATGTCCGGAATCACATCTTTTACAGATAGAACCAGATCACGGATTTTATGTAATGTGTTGAAACGGACCTGGATCTTGTGTTTATTCAAGATTTTGGAGATCTTTTTTGTGATCCCTGCAATGTAGGGTAAAGTGATGATTTTGAAAGGCTCCTCAAGAGGGTCCTTCTTCATGGTTTGAGTGATAGCTTTGCGGATTGTATAGTCGGAATAACCATTAGCCTTAAGAGCTTGGTGTACGTGCTTGAGTTCACTGCCTATGTGTTCCTGGTCGGATATGCATTGGGCCCTATGATACAGTGTCTTGATGAGAGAATTCTTCTGTGATGGATGGTGGTGGGAATCCAGTTTCAGATAAGCATCCGTATGGGTAGCTTTCCTGTAGACAGAGTGGCTCATTGAACCATCAGGTCTCTTTTTAATTAGGACATCCAAAAAAGGTAGCTTGCCATCTATTTCGACGTCCATGGTAAATCTGATGGCTGGGTGTATGGAATTGATGTGGTCGAAGAATTGGTCTAGAGCAGGCCGGCCATGTGGCCAGATGACAAAAGTGTCATCCACGTACCTCTTCCATAAGGTTGGGCGCAGAGTGGCAGTCTGGATGGCGTCAGTCTCAAATTTCTCCATGAAAATGTTAGCTATAACCGGAGATAGGGGGGAGCCCATTGGGGTGCCCTCAGTTTGTTTGTAGAAAGTTCCATTCCAAGTGAAGTATGTATTGGTTAAACAGTGTCTCACCAGGGGGGGGGTACCTCAGTGTTTAGTCCTTGATGAACCAAGTCTTCAATGATTGCAATGGTGTCAGGTACAGGAACCTTGGTGAATAAGGAAACTACATAAAAACTGACAAGCAGGTCGTCTGGGGACAGGGAAATACCCTTGATTGTCGATACCAAGTGAGTAGAATTTTGTACCGCAGAGGTGGTTTTTCCAGTGAAAGGACGCAGGATTTCAGACAAAAAACGAGCCAGTTTGTAGGTGAGACACTGTGAGACACTGTTTAACCAATACATACTTCACTTGGAATGGAACTTTCTACAAACAAACTGAGGGCACCCCAATGGGCTCCCCCCTATCTCCGGTTATAGCTAACATTTTCATGGAGAAATTTGAGACTGACGCCATCCAGACTGCCACTCTGCGCCCAACCTTATGGAAGAGGTACGTGGATGACACTTTTGTCATCTGGCCACATGGCCGGCCTGCTCTAGACCAATTCTTCGACCACATCAATTCCATACACCCAGCCATCAGATTTACCATGGAAGTTGAAATAGATGGCAAGCTACCTTTTTTGGATGTCCTAATTAAAAAGAGACCTGATTGTTAAATGAGCCACTCTGTCTACAGGAAAGCTACCCATACGGATGCTTATCTGAAACCGGATTCCCACCACCATCCATCACAGAAGAATTCTCTCATCAAGACTCTGTATCATAGAGTCCAATGCATATCCGACCAGGAACACATAGGCAGTGAACTCAAGCACGTACACCAAGCTCTTAAGGATAATGGTTACTCCGACTATACAATCCGCAAAGCTATCACTCAAACCATGAAGAAGGACCCTCTTGATGAGCATTTCAAAACCATCACTTTACCCTACATTGCGGGGATCACAAAAAAGATCTCCAAAATCTTGAATAAACACAAGATCCAACACATTACATAAAATCCGTGATCTGGTTCCATCTGTAAAAGATGTGATTCCGGACATACAGTACCCTGGTGTCTACAAACTAAGTTGCCTCTGTGGTAGTAGTTACATTGGAGAAACCAAACGCCATGTCTCGGACCGCATTCGTGAACACAAAGCAGACCTTAAACACGGTAGGACCAACACCTCGGCCGTGGCAGATCATTGTTATAATTTAGTAGGCTCACATGACATTGACTTTTCCAAGACAAAGGTTCTTTGTAAGCCATCTGGCTACCATGAGAGATTCGTTCATGAGGCTATCCACATATACAAGCACAGAGACAATTTCAACCGAGAAGATGGATTCTGGCTTAGCAATCATTGGAAAGATTTGATAAACCATTTAAGGTCTTAATTGATTGTTCACGCTTACAGTGGCTTTCAGACAGCATACATTAATTTTTCGTCTCCCCCCTCCTATTTTCAGAACAAAGATGGACTCGTCCTTCTAAATAAATTGCCAAATTGCTGCGCGTGGCGCTAACTTTTTTTAAAATAAATAAATACACCGTTCAAAAATAAATAAATTTATGCAAATCGACACACCTGAAGACGACCGTTTGTGTTATGGTCGAAACGTCGTGAGAATTTTTTTTATTGTTTTATATATATTTTATTATTTTATTGTTTCCCTTCAACGTGACTTTACCGAAAGAACTAAGAATATGAATTACTGCAGTCACGAACGCTTTAAATCAAAATTTAAGGTGACAACAGTTGGTCCGATTATTCGCAAATGGAAGAAACACAAAATAACTCTCAATCTCCCTCGGCCTGGGGCTCCATGCAAGATCTCACCTCGTGGGGTTGCAATGATCATGAGAACGGTGAGGAATCAGCCCAGAACTACACAGGAGGATCTTGTCAATGATCTCAAGGCAGCTGGGACCATAGTCACCAAGAAAACAATTGGTAACACACTACGCCATGAAGGACTGAAATCCTGCTAGGACTGAAATCCTGCTGCGCCTGCAAGGTCCCCGTGCTCAAGAAAGCACATATACATGCCCGTCTGAAGTTTGCCAATGAACATCTGAATGATTCAGAGGACAACTGGGTGAAAGTGTTGTGGTCAGATGAGACCAAAATGGAGCTCTTTGGCATCAACTCAACTCGCCGTGTTTGGAGGAGGAGGAATGCTGACTATGACCCCAAGAACACCATCCCCACCGTCAAACATGGAGGTGGAAACATTATGCTTTGAGGGTGTTTTTCTGCTAAGGGGACAGGACAACTTCACCGCATCAAAGGGATGATGGACGGGGCCATGTACCGTCAAATCTTTGGTGAGAACCTCCTTCCCTCAGCCAGGGCATTGAAAATGGGTCGTGGATGGGTATTACAGCATGACAATGACCCAAAACACACGGCCAAGGCAACAAAGGAGTGGCTCATGAAGAAGCACATTAAGGTCCTGGAGTGGCCTAGCCAGTCTCCAGACCTTAATGCCATAGAAAATCTGTGGAGGGAGCTGAAGATTCGAGTTGACAAACGTCAGCCTCGGAACCTTAATGACTTGGAGAAGATCTGCAAAGAGGAGTGGGACAAAATCCCTCCTGAGATGTGTGCAAACCTGGTGGCCAACTACAAGAAACGTCTGACCTCTGTGATTGCCAACAAGGGTTTTGCCACCAAGTACTAAGTCATGTTTTGCAGAGGGGTCAAATACTTATTTCCCTCATTAAAATGCAAATCAATTTATAACATTTTTGACATGCGTTTCTGGATTTTTTGTTGTTATTATGTCTCTCACTGTTCAAATAAACCTACCATTAAAATTATAGACTGATCATTTCTTTTTCTGTGGGCAAACGTACAAAATCAGCAGGGGATCAAATACTTTTTTCCCTCACTGTAAGTGATGATAACGCTTTGCTACAGGTAAAACAAGGTACAACAAACATGCTTTCCGCCGGAGGAGCCGCCTGCACGTAACTTATCACTTCATTGCTGGAACATGCCATTCATGCATTGAGATGATGGAAAAGATAAGAATAGGCAATACAACAGGAGGTGTTAGGATGTTGAAACACCAAACACCGGGCATCAAGTCTGCATTAACTACACGTACTTGTGGCAAAAACATGCAAAGCCTATTGTTATTTATTCATCATTTTGATACTGGCAATAAAAAACAGGTCCCGTAGATATTATTCATCGAGGTCTTCAAACCATGGTTCGAGTGATGTCTTGCTAATGTGAGCAATGAGACAGTGCTCATGTCCTGATTACAGCCCTAAGCCAGTGGTGGAAATTCCGCGTTCCTATCTCAAGGGGAAACTCTATCCACAGAACAATCACCACTGGCTACCCCCACAAAGTGGTGCCTATTTTATCCATCCTAGATGGATGATGGGCTGAGTCAGTCCCCCGACACGCGAGTCAAACTCGCAAACCTTCCGATTGCGAGCCCCTCGCTCTACCCCGCTGTGCCACTTGGCCGGTTCAAAGCATGCTCCATACTTCACCTATTTAATCCCATCCTCTTAATACAGAACAAACAGCTGAGCCCACTCAGACACACAATACCCGTGCTCATACACAACAACAGAGCGAATATTAACACGTGCTAGGCTTTTCGCGACCAACAATATCCATGATAGAGGTGTTTTGGGGTTATATCACGTAAATGTGTAAATCTGTCGTTAACACCCGCCACTACTCGACACGGCCAACTAGTTAGGGTTCTCAAGTAAACAAAATGTGTCAATTTGTTACGAGTACAGCACACCGGTGTGTTGGAGAGTAAACCCACAACATTTACAATTCGTGTACGACGTTTCACCAGTAATTACAACTAGCATCATAAGGCGACAGCCAGATTTGTGGGCAACTCCTCCTGTTTCTTTCCTTAAACAGAGGGATGATAAATGTAATGTCGTCACCTGTGAGACAATCAGGTGCTAAGGCCGCAGAGGGGGCTGGGGTTGTGGAGTTAAGTGAACAATATGACAACAGGTCGAGGGTCCACGATCAATCCAAGCCGAAGTCTCCCTGGCCAGTGAAACAAATCGCTTCTCAGAAGTCCCATCCCCATTCGAAACGAGAACGCGTAATGCCTGCACACATCTTGCATGCCCGAGCGCCTCGATAACGCCACGCAGCTTACATTTCGTATAACATTTGCCCTATGGCGTGACGTACAACTATTTAGGTTGTGAGGTCAACTCGGAGGTCAACGCAGCCCCACTATCCCTCCAGCGGTGTCAAACGAGCGTGGCCGTATGGGAAGTCCCGTGGAGAGAGTGGTCCCTGCTATAAAAATGTGGAATTTCTACCACTGGCTTAAGAGAGATGAGCAGGGCTGAATGTCTTTTCGAACGTAGGGTCCCTATGCATTACTTTTCTTTTATATATATGGGATTGAAATAAAACCCGTGAATGTTCCCGATCTCGTCAGATCTCAGACGCTAAGCGGGACAGAGCCCGGACAGCGCCTTGGGTGTGCAAGCACCACGAACACCAGGTGTTCAGGAATTATGGGCCGTGCGCCTACGTTGGCGGGCGGCAGAGGGCACAGGACCGGCAATGACCGCGCAATGACGAATGGTGGTCAAAAAGCCCCCCCCCCCGTCGAAGAAACTGTCAGTCGCCAAATAATAATCGTCAATTGCTCTTCAAATGCCGGATGACAGATACGAGTCTATCACAACGAGCGTGGTGTGAGGAGACCCGCATCCACCGGTCGACCGACGGTGGGGTCGTATACATGCAACATGCCCCGTTTGTCGTACGTCGTGGCCACGTCGTGTTGTCGGAGCGATGCGCGCACAGCTGCTGGGAATCCTTTGGGCACGAGACACCACCCAAGTCCCCGGCACCACTCGCAGGTAAAAGCACGGCTCGAGTTGCCCACTTTCTCCCGGCTTTTCCAGGGTCCTCCTGTTTTTATTGATCAGGTAAGCACTCTTGGGGAATCTGCAAGCCCTGTATTTTGCCAATTGCGTAAATGCAGTAATACACCACTGAAGACAATGCAAGCACTATGACGTGGCCTAGAGGTAGCACGTTCACAGCTTGTTGCAGATTGTTCACGGTTCGAATCCAGCGGTCGCCCGGGTTATCACTGCGGTGTGTAATAACCAGAATATTGCTACGCACGTCACAGATCCCACATGACGCCGTTCGCAAGAGTTGGCCATTGCGTGCCCGCATCAGGTTGCACATTTTTTCTCCCAATTAAAATATCACGCCGCAAATGACTGAATTGAGAACTTTGAAAATCACTCAAGGCAAAGCATTTGCACGGGCGGTTCTGAAGGCCTCGCCGATTGTTTTGCTACCGTGAGGTGTCTATCTTTCGAGCCCTGATTGTTAGTTCATGCATTCAGAGGCGGCAAGCCTTCACACGACAGGCATACAGGCGGCCTCGGACCAGCGAGGCAGGTGTGGGTTTGCCAAGCCGCAGGTGTTCTTGTGCACGGTCCTGTTATCTGCCGGTGTTATGGAAACTCCTATTATTCCTGTAACCTCATGAACAGTAACAACCCCACGTTGGTGCAGCCAGAGATCAAATGTGCTCGCACAATGTGCACTGTATACTGTACGCGCACAGGTTTACTGAATTAAAATAAAAACTGTGCAGTACTCTGTTCTGGCAACTGAAATATGTATTCCCCTGCGATTTATAAAAACAAAAATATCTTTGGGGGAAAAAAATTGAGCGCTTCGATTGCAATTGACAAATAAGTCTGTTTGGATTGACACTGATTTTTTTTATATAATCACTAAAATACAATAACAATATTCAGTAATTATAAAAGTGTTTGAGGTAGTAGTCATTAATATAATTATGTAAACGTAACAAGTAAATCCGTGTACATTGTGCATTACTTATTCCTTACGTTGGAGGTCCTTACATTATGTTTAAAGAAACGCAATTTCTCAATCAAATAAATATCACGTTCAAAATCGTATTTCCATCAAAGAGAATTGATGTAAAAGTTTCGTCATCAAGATAAACGTGGCTTTTTCTACACTTCACGCGGTTGAATTTTACAGCAACAACAAAAAAAGACATCGATAGCGATGCAAAAGCAGTAAAAGATTTAGTGTCACACTAAGGCGAGAGCAACGTGGCATCACAAAAGATATTGACCTTTGCGGATACAACCAGGTTTGCAACCGGTGCTTTTTTTTTGCAGAGCCATTAAGGAGAGAATGTATCCAACCGAGATGTTTTACAGGGTTTGTTTTCATTGGCCGGAGCTCAGAATACTTGATGGTGTTTGACCCAGGTGCAACAGTGTGGCAGACAGGTTTAATAGCCTTGGAAATGTCAGCTGCTTTCATTAAATCCTCTGTCATGTTCCAACAAATGCCACTTCCTTGGCATTGTGATGATGCTAAAGGTCAGAGCAGCATGTGTTTTACATTACCCAACCAGCAGCAGGGTGTGCGATCAAAATGACAATGTTGCTGAGAGTCAGAACAGAATACTAAATTCACAGCAACCCGGCAAAAGTTGTCAAGCATCCCCCACCTTTGAGTCCACACCACACGGAATTCAGCCGCAGGTGGTTCAACGCATGGCCTAAGATTCAAGGGACGAAGAGGAGCCACAGACCCACAATAGTTTGTTCGTCTTGCATTGTAAAAGTGTTTCTGCTTAAAATGCTTCGGGAAAGAAAATGCAAGACTTTTAAATGTTAGCGTCCCAGTTGAGTTTGGATTAGTGATTCTCTAGCGGAATTATATGAAAAAAAGTATGTTTCTGTTTGTGGAATTAAGTTTTGGCACAATTATTTTCTCTCTCAGATAAATGAGAGAAACTGTGCTTATTTTTGTGGCCAGGGCGTAGCAACCCCATTGCAGGTCTCTGAAAGCATGAGTGTCACTAGGACCAGCTAACAAATGTTTGGACATTGATGCGTTACGAGCGCAAATAAAAGTTGCACGGTTTTTTTTGGAGAGAGGGAGGAACGAGATCAGTTGACGTGCAGGAGTGAGATGAATTGTAGATGGTTAAGGTAGGCCTTCATCCAGCAGTGGATTGGCCTTCATCCGATTAGCACCCGCACGTCCGATTAGCACGGCTGGCTACGTTTGGTGCGAAACAGAAGTTCAACATACATACGATGCTGATTATTTTAATATCTGTAAATAGGCATTCACATTGAAAATATATGCAAAGTCCACTGCAATGATTTCATTCAAATTTGTTCACAATTTCGGTGGCTGAACAGACGCAATGGCAGAAACAATTACCCCTTGAAACAGACGATTGAAATATTTTATATAAAAAATAAACAATTTGGATGGCACCTTTACGGTAATGATGCCGATCAAGATTATTTTATTTGCATTATTAATAGAAGTGTGAGCACGCCTCTGAAACAGGAGGGCATCGTCGCCGTCAGGGGAATTCTTTTCATTCTGCTTGACAAAGTTGGATGACCCTAAGGGGGTATCGCGGGCAAACCTGAGAGGCACCACGAGCCTCCGAGGCCCCGAGGTTCATACGCTGCCGGTATCACCTGAAACCCATTGAGGCGCGTGGGGAATTGCTTGTTTACACTGACAGCGATACCATAATTGCGTTAAGTGGGGCACATATTCCAGCTAACAATGCTTATTTATGTAATAATCCACAAATGACCATCGATTGTAAATTATCGCGGGGCAAATTGTCCGAGGACTTTCCGACGCTCACCGATACTTCACGTCAGTGACACTTTTGTGATAACTGTTTATCTGACAGGCAACGCGAGTGCAGAGGCCGTTAAGCGGGCAATGCATGTGCGGTGCCGGCGCTGCGTGCATGTGACATGGGGTTCGGTCATCATCTCATTATTAAAGGGGAGCCATTCCCAAGGACCTCCACAATTAACCCTCCTGCATCTCGTCCCACAAGATCTCCCGAGGAGCTGTTATCATCTGCGTAACACACACACAGAGAGACGTTATCGCCAAAATAAGGAGTGCCACGGTTTTTTTTTTCACTCTACTGAACAATGCACCTCCCCCCCCCCCCCCCACCTCTTGACAACAGCCAACCGTTGGCATGATTTACCGTCGCACCGAGACGTCCACACGGCCACAGCGCCAGCCGCTGAACACTGCCCGGACGAACGCACCGGACCACACAAAAGGCGCCCCTGTCTGTCTCCTTTCTCAACTCCACAAGGAGGACCGGTCACTTTGGCGTCGTCGTCGTCGTGTAAATCATAAGCGAGCGCTAATTGCACCTGCCGAGTCGTGGATGTGGCTCATCACGTGGTTGCCGTTCCCCCCTTTTTTTTTTTTTCCCCCCTCGCCGTTCTCTGTCCGCCGCCCTTCTCTGGATTCTCGCCCGCCCTGCTAAAGTATTCCCCAACAAGTGTCCTTGTAGGCGTACAATGCGGCTTTCAGGCAATTCATTGCCGGGAAAAAAACCGAAGAGAATGCCAAAAAAAAAAAAACCTTTTGGGGTTTTCATTATCTAGCTCAGAGGTTTGGCATGCAGGTTTCTGAGCAGTCTCGTGGAACCTTTATAGAGTTAGAAAGTCTAGAAATGGTGGCGATTTATCACGCTGCAAAGCGGGAAGCTTTTGGAGACGCACAAATCTGACCCATTACATTTCATAGGAGTATTAAGTTGCCTGGAAATGAATGACAATGCTGGCAAGATAAGACGCACATTCAACTGAAAATCAATTTAGTAAAAAAAAAAAGTGCGCACTTCCTGTTTTTCTTTCACAACAAGGTTAACGTCGAGAAATGTCTACAAACTTGCATGCAGCAAACAATATATACTTTATCTCTGCACGTCTCCAAAAGCTGTACTCGTGGAAATGTGTGAAATGCTGCATCTGGTGCACGGGGTCACATTACCGCCGAGTCTGACACCTGAGCCACCCTGCTCATTTGGGAGCTCACGACTGCATTTTCAGGCAACAGCTGCTGTGGTGTCGCATCGAATGGGAGTGATGCACCAGCCATCGCATTAGGAGTGCACAGAGTCACGTGGCGTTAGATATATCTCCATTGACACGTCTTGACATTTGTGTACCGTCCGTAACAACGAGAGCTATTAAATGAAGGTTTTAATGAGCCGTAATTCACTCTACAAAACAAAAATAATGAGACATTGTTGTCATTGTGGGTGGCAGGTGTCTGCAGTGGTCGTAACACTTGCACAACACACCAACACGCACCTGGGTTTGATTCATCACTCTGGTACCTTTCTGTGTGGAGTTTGTATCTTCTCCGGCTGATGTGCAATGGGTTTTCCCTGGGTCTTCCTGTTTCCTCCCATAATAATAATAAATAAATCCCATACATTGTCACATTGGTTCTGGCCAAAAAAAATCCCAAATGTTGCTAAATCACCTGCAGGTTACTCAGATGGGATGATAACGCGTGTCAACATCGCCCCCCTACTGAAGAAGAGTCGAGACTCGGTGAGACTCTCCTGAGTAAATAAGTAGTAGTTGTAGTAATAATAATAGTCATGTACAATTTTGAGGGATTACTAAAATATTTTGGGGGTGGTGATGATAGCTCTTCGGTTGGAGTTAAGCATGCCATCATTGCCACTACCAAAATTATACGTACAAAAATATATACGCGCTTAAATGAGCCACGTGGTGCCCCCTCGCCCCGCATCTCCTCTCTATTCAAAATTGTCATCCGATGTGGAACAGGGTTTCGATGTTTACGGAGATAATCTCATCTGAAATCAATGGCATTGGAAGTGTAGTCGGAACAATGTAATTACAGCACCATGTAGGGGGAGCTCATCACTCCTTATTTGATTAATTCCGAGGCAGCTGCAGCTTGTTAAACATTTACGCTGCCCCCTTAAAGACACAGCCGTACCCACATGATTTGTGGAACCCGGAGATTTTATATCCGTTAATGTAATGCCCCACCACCAATTTGCGAAAATTATAATGGAGTGAAACTCCAGTCGCAGCGCCCGTAATGTGCTTGCAAATTATCTCTGCCAAAAAGCCACAATCGTGTACCACGACATTTCTATCAAGCTGAAACGTTTGGAGCCACTGCCAGTTTGCCTAACAGATTCATAGCCGTACCCGACGCAAGCACCTGGTCCCTCTTACACGGGGAAAGGAAGCTACACACGTGTTGTAGGGGTCCGCAATACATTGCATTAGCGTCTCTATAGATATGCGGTGTGCCATCGTAGCGTAACTAATGGTACCCAAAGTAATTTGAAACAGTTAAGAAATTCTAAATTAAGTATAGTGCAGTGTTGTATAGAGCACGGTACTTTATGATATTCTGCAGTAGTTGAAGATTCATTGCTATTTTTGTGAAAACAAGTTGCCGCAGGAATGTAGTGTACGCACGGACTCATGACTCATTGCTTTAATATTGGAACCAACAACAGCCATATGTCATTCTATTCTATTCCTGTGTACGATGGCAATGTGTTCAGGAGCGAGATGGCAATATTCGACGTCTGCTGACCACGACGAGAGAACTTTCAGGAGAGAGTTCGTGTGGTTTTGCTAATCTGCCATCGAAGGAGCGCAGACTACGTGGTTTACCATGTGGTCCATAGTTTGGGTTGCGTGGCTACAATCGCAATGCTGTGGCTTGTCTTCAATTCCCCATTTACGGGAAATGCTGATGTCCTGGTGTGGTTCATGGTTCCACCACCAGTGTCTTCGAGGAATGTCACAGCCACGAGGGTTGCGATCCTTAGACCTTGAATTAGGCGTTCATTGCAGACTTCATTCTATAAAGGCGTATACACAAGAATTGCTACAGTATACTTCAACAACACAGTACCTGACCGAGAGATTGAGACATTTACAGAGGCAAGCGTTTGAGAATTGACCATCTTGTATCTCCAGCTATGAAGTGAACACAATGCCGCGTTGACAGAGAGTCACTGCTCACACTGCTGGTCGTTCGGAGGGTCTACGATTCCACGTGTCCTTCGTACATTTGTGGACACTTGAGTGTACTGGATGCTTAAAAAAATGCACCCACTTATATGGGACTATAGTTTGTTATGGAAAAAGAACGGATAATACACTGTAGCATGATAACAAATGTAATGTTAATAGCATCAAAAAGTCAAGAGGCCTCACCACTTGTTCGCCATCGTTGTCAACGCGTGGCCTGGAATCTTTTCCAGGTGGTCTCCAGAGCCCGGAGGCAGCAGCACATTTCTTGCGGTATTGTTGCAAATTCTCAGAAGTGTTCAACATTTTTTTTTAAGCACCCTGCATTTCAGCGTGCCAGTATTCCCGCAGCTGACACAAAACGTCGTGGCACGCTGGCTCGAGTGAAGTGTGTCCGTCTTGCGATTTGCCGTGCACTCTGTGCAGTTTTGAAGCCAATGTCCGAATTTCTTCTCCACCACCCCAGCCTCATCCCTCGCTGCACGGCAGCCCGAGGTGTGCACTGTGCTACACTTTTAGGGAAAAGTTCGATTTCATTTTTTGAAAACTCGCAAACAGCGATACAACAACAAAAACGTCTTATCGGGCAAAAGCACAGCACTATTAACACTTACAGTCCTGTGGGTATGCACTGCTAGACGAATGTGTATGTTGAACTTCTTTCGCACCGTACATAGCCCACCGTGCTCATCGGAGGTGCGGGATGCGTCTTCACGTCGTATTGCTCATGGGGCTCGTTCTGCCATACTTCACCACGCTGGTCAGGTACGAGTTTATTCATCATTCGGTTGACCGGAAGACCCGTTCAGATATGACACGCCACTGACGTTAGCCGTGGCTGGGCATTGAACTTCGGTCACTGGGTATAAAAACACTGAGCATCGCTCACCACCCCCACCGCCCCTCTGCCCCCGGTACATTATCAGTAATACAATATTTAAAGCGTCATCAATCTGTCTGATGTATGGCCGCGTTTATGAAAGGTCTCGGAGGTGGAAGGAACGGTCGCGCATGGGGGAAGTGCCACGTGGTGGCCGTCGAGTGTCCGTAAGGCGCGCGGCGCTTTGTCGCGCACTCTAACGTGAGTGGTGCGGCGAGACGGATTTCGAGGGCTTTAACAGCACCCCCAAGGCGGGGGTGGTGGCAGTCATAAACCGACCCACAAGTGCTGCGTAAGGCAGGCAATTCGAAACGACCAGGTGTCTGCGGCGTAAACCCACTGGGACAGCTACGCGTTTCCATCTGTCAAGTGAAGCACTGTTTTCTCGTGTCCACTAATGCATACCCCCACCCAACAACCCACACATCCACACACCCGCACGTTGGACCGCGACAATGTTTTCCCACACACGGCACCGTTACAGATTTCGCTGGCACACGAGCAGGCGCAATGGCAGTGGCCATGCGGAGAGGTGCTCAATTTATAACTCGGAGGTGTCCGTACACGGTGCGTGGCTTGACATAAGAGGATTTTGTGCCGGAAAGATGCGGCAACAGCTTGAGCAAAAATCAGCACAAGCCAGAGAGGAAAGTGGAAGCTAATGACGAAACGTGCAGTGGACAACCACTCGGGGCTCTCTGCCCATGGATGGTGGCGGCGGCGATGATGATGATGGTGGTGGTGACGTCTGAGGAGCTGCACCGCAAGGTTAGGAAAGGGTCAAGTGAGACGGCGACCCTCCACGCTGTGTCCAAGCGCGCCGCATGCTCACCCTGCGTCCGTGAACAAAGGTGCAGCCCTGAGTTTAAATGGCATAACGCTTCTTCCCAGTGAACGTTAGGTCAAAGTTGACCCAACGTTGGGCCAAAGTTGACCAAACGTTGGGTCAACTGGGCCCAACGGTTGGCCCAATTGTCCCAGGTTTACTGCGGGGTTACCCGGTTGCCCTCTTGTTGATGCACGCATCGAACAATCCACCAGTTTACGCTGATTCATTCCCTTGTCTTCCACTGTATTATAAGAATAGGGGTTTTCCCCTTTTTTCTGGCAACAAAACTGAAACCTTTTACGAGGAATCATGTCTGCATTAACCACAATACTGTACTTGTGGTCAGAATGCAAAAAAAAACCACTCTGATAATATATGCATTGTCATTAAAACTGATTGGCCCACACCAGAGACAGCTTTCTTTTGAGCCTCGTCTCAAACGGTGTTAGACCAGAGGAAGCCAAAAGGCGTACACAGCACAAAGACAATGCCACTATCAGATTAATGGGAGCTCGGGGTTAGCTTCTACATCATGGGACCTCCTTTGCCAGTACCAAAATATCAGAATAGGTTTTTCCCCTTTTTTCTGGCAACAAAACGGAAACCTTTTTAACGACGAATCATGCCTGCATTAACCACAATACTTGTGGTTAGAATGCAAATAACAACAAAAAAGGATAAAAGCCATTATTACGAAGCAGTAAAGTACAGCACCCAAGCAAAAACAAACCGCACGTAACGATAACAATGCAGCAGTTACATCCAACATGAGAAACGGTGCGCTTAGAAGAAGAACCGCCTCAGGAATAGATTGCAAGTTTATTGTTCATGCGGAAAAAGGGCGGAGTCTCACATTGTCCGTGCACGCAAAAGTTCAGCAGCCTCCAGTCGCTGCCGTGACTTCACTCGCGCCGAATCGCGTACGCGCAAGTCCCTTCGATATAACCGATGTCGTGACAAAATCCTCCGAGTAACAACGAGAAGTCAAAGCGTGTCCAGAGGCACAGACGGCGCGACGTGGAGCAGAGCGCGGCGCGTTCCTGCTCCGGCAATTGCTGGCGAAACGTCGAACGTTGCGGCTTGGCTCTCCAACACACCGGTGTTGCTGTACTCGTGACGAATTGGCCACGTTCTGGTTACGTGACAACCCGTGCTAGTTGGCTGTGTCGGGTGGTGGCGGGTTTAACGACACGACATTTATATATTTACGTGATCTAACCCGAAAAACCTCTCATGGATGATATTGGTCGCGAAAGTCTACTGCGTGTTAAACTGATGTTATAAACGCTCTGTCCGTGAGACACGCGACGGCTAGAGAGAGTGCCCCATTGGCACGCCACGAGCAACAAGGCAACTCGGTCTGTCAGGCCTCGGAGTGGATGGCACTCGACGGGTCAGCTCCCCACTGTTGCCTGTCTCGCGTGGCGTTTGGTTGGGACGGGCGATGCACCACCACCACCATCACCAACACCACCACCAAACAACCACCAAGGCAGCGCCCGGCCTGACATTCTCGACAGCGTTGTACTTCGCCTGGGTTCTCAATGAGTGACGTCCCCCCCCCCCCCAACGTGAGCAACAATTCCCACACGAGGAGGCCCCGCGGACGGTTTTTTTTTAATCTTCCACGTGAAAGGATGTAAATTTTTGTTTTAAATGTTGCCAATGTTTTCTATGCAATTCTTGCAAAGTTTTTTTAATGTAATAAATCCAAGAAACGGGAGCCACTTTAGTGGCCAGTAAACAAAATAAATAATGGATATAAAACCGGCAGAGTCAAAAAGTAGAGCATAGTTCATTGCGTGTAAGCAGGTCTTTATCCATAATTTATTTGTGCAATGAAGTTGATTTAAGTCTCATCTGTTGATGGTTCAAGGTTCTCGGTTTTTTCCGTGTTATACTCGCTTTGTGTTCATAGAATTAGCACCCAGCAATTAATTGTGAAAAGCTCCTGACCTCTCTTAGATGCTGCTCCCTGCCTGAATTGCTGTTTATTTTCTCTTTCATCCTGCGAGCCCCTGCGGCTGCCATTGTGTGCGGGAGGCTCGCGCGCAGCATTTTAATTTCTACACGGCAATCCATAACGAAACGAGGGCATTAGCATCCCACATTTACACGGCCCGGTCATCACCGAAACAGGCAATCACTTGACGCGTTATTGCGACGCCTTATGACGCAAATCACCGTAAGAATGTCCTCCGCCGCGTATATAACTTTGTGTTGAAAGAGGAGGGCAATACATTGCACCGTTACGAAGTGAAAGCACCCCGACACGCGGAATTCAACAATGCTCCACAGTAATTAGGTCATCTGCAAAACAATGAACATCGATGGAATATTTTGGCGCAAAGAGTCACAAGCTACTTTCGCTCAATTGGATGTTCCGTGGGCAAATAAGTTTTGATTTGTCCTACATCCCTGCTGATTAAAATATATTTCATTTAAAATGGCCACGTACACTCATACGTGCATAAATAAAGCGTGCATAAGTGCCTGCGTTATTATTAGCCGCTGAAACAGCACGTGTCATACTTAGAGGGAACCAAGTGAATGGAAGCAAACTTAGAAGTGAGCGTCACAATTGTATTGTCAAAAAAAAACACCGAGAGGTGAAAATATCATACTTACTACGCAAGTGGAGCAATCGTAAGCTTAGGAATTATGGATTCGGAGTCTGCCAGCTCTCGTGTAAAAAAAAAAGTAAATACGCTCCACCCTATCGAAGGGAGCACTCGCGAGATGGACGGCGTCGTCTACGAGTGAACACGTGGCACGAAATCTGGCAAGGAAGCCACGCTCGCGCTGGAAGACCTTGAGGACGAGTAATCTGGGGCCACCTGTTTCGGTTTGGAGGCCTTGAAGACCACCAGGTTGGCGAGCATCGGGGCATGCGACAGCTGACTGTGGCCATGGCAGATGGCCTGCCCTGCGGAATGTTTACACTTCAAGCTGCTTCTTCACCGGTGATGCCAAATCATCTTGCCTGGTGTGCTGTACAAACTTCGGTACAAGTAGCCGTCAATATCGCCTCTTAAGCGAGGGCTCTGGTTGGGAAACTGACCATGCCGTAAATTGCACTTGATAAATGCGCTCGCGCCGAATGCAGTTTAATAATATATATGACAAGCATAATGGTTCCATTTGTAATTTATAAAAGTACCGTGTAAATAAAATCTGCCGTAGCAGGAGGCAGCGGACGCCGAGTAGAAGTCTCGTCCAAATGCAGCACACTGTCTCTTATGTTCCGTGTGCAATGGAGAGGCTAATACCCAGTATGCCATCATTTTTAAAAACAAAGTCTCCACGCTTGGAGATTAAACCCAGCGCCAAACCCACCTTTCTCCGCGCCTCAACGAACGGCCGCTTGCCGAACAAAAGAATCAGCGGGCAGGCACCGCATGGCTCTGTGGGCGGTTTTCTTGGGCCACGTTTTTACCCCCAGCAAAACCTGGAACAAACAATCCGGCATTAACCCTCCCAGATTCCTCCCGCCAAGGCTTGGCAACAGCCTTTTGTCACCATCTGTTCCGGCCAAAATCCCGCCGCGGCAATTCTGCTCACGGTCCATGACATCACCTGAGAAACACCACACGCTGGCGGCAAGTTTTAAATAAGAAAGGCGATGAAACTTGGATAACAAGGGCAGTGAGAATTAATTGATTTGATTAACTAATCCGTGGCTTTTATGCCTATAGAAATGTGTTCGCTTAATCACCCCTTCAAAACAGCTGCTGTGCAGCAGACATTGTTAACGGTGTCACTGCCTGATCATGGTGCTCAAGACTCACGGTCAACTAATTTGATTACAGGTTTTGCCATTATTTGTTATTTTGGGGGAGGACACTGAGGCTATCCTAAATTGATTAAGCAGGTGTTTTTTTTTTGAAAGAAAAATTGTCCTTTTGACAAAGGGCAGCACTAAAGCCATTTTGTATGAATACAATGGGAAGACTCCCAACGGGTGCCGTGTGGAAAAAAAAAAGAATCCGAATGTATGCACGCGTCTGCTCGAACGCCGTCTGGCCCCCACGCCTGCAGACTAAATTATATTAGCTTTAGCAGCGTGCCACTGTCACGCAAAAGCACTTGGCGGTTCACACAATTATTATGCACAGTTGCCGAAATTTCGAAGGCAGGTAATGGTAAAACGCCGGACCCAAGAATGCGGAGCAAAACAGGGAGAGACGCGCTGTTCTTCTGAAATGCGACTCTGTGACGAGTGGTGGCAGTCACAGCAGTGTGTGTGTGTCCTCCCCCCCCCCGCTGCAGGATAAGGAAACACTGAATACTGCTCGCCACCAGACGACGTTACCGAAGCAAAAGGCTCTGGCCTCTTTGTATGAACGTGACGCAGGGTACAGCCTCGAAGTCACACGTGTGTGTCGAATGGCTCCAACGAACGGGGTAAACTCCCCTTGCCCGAACTTCTCACATCTATTAGCCGCCACTCGTACGTGTGCTCCGTGTGCTGAACGTCTTTCGCACCGTACGTAGCCAACCATGATAATCAGGGGCTATCGCGGTCTCGTGCGTTGTTGTGTGTGCATGTTGAACTTTCTGTCACGCCGTACGCAGCCAACCGCGCTAATCGGAGGTGTAGGATAAGGACAACAAACATAACCACAGTAAAGCTTAACACAGAAAGCAGTTTCGACGACAGGAACCCGTTAGATGTGCAAATACTCCTATTATCCAGGGGTCCTGTTCTTTCATCTGCTATACTTTTTTCTGTGGATAACCGTGCGGATAATGGGGTCAACGTTATTCGCGATGGGCTATTCAACGAGCTACTTGAAAGTGGTCTTGGCGTTACATTGCATGTCTTGGCTCTCGGCAGCCCCTCGACATCCATTCTTTGCTGTCATAATTTATGTTCAAGCAGGGCTGGCTATACTTAAACGCATGTCGACAACTGTCTTAAGTACTGCGAAGGATTAAAACAAACTATGACCATCTTCTTCGGTTCTTTCGGTAAAGTCACGTAGAATGAGAATAAAATAATACATTGATAAAATAAAATAACACAATAATATTCTCACGACGTTTCGGCCACAACACAAGCGGCCTTCATCCAGCGCTGTCCTACCAGACAGTCTCGTCCCTTCACCTGATGAAGGCCGCTTGTGTTGTGGCCGAAACGTCGTGAGAATATTATTGTGTTATTTTATTTTATCAATTTATTATTTTATTCTCATTCTACGTGACTTTACCGAAAGAACCAAAGAAGATGAATCATTGCAGTCACGAAAGCTTTAAATCGAAACTATGACCATGTCAAGAACCTGCTACGACTACGTGTATTTGTCTAAATCATTAATTTATTGACACATCCTCGCGAAAACGATTGTGCATGTGACAATGCACCCCCAGCTATTACATTTTCATGATTCTGGGTTTTGATTTCATTCAATAATCAATACATTTGTCTTTTGCCTTCTCAATTGTATTGTTTTATGCTTTCCTATCCCACAGGCACAGATTGAAAATGCACAGATGTCTCTGCTTCATTATCCTTAAGGTAAGTGAGAAATTTGTTTTAATTAAGATCTCAGCGTTTCGGCCAACTGGCCTTCTTCAGGCTCACATTTCGACATCTTCTTTTCTTCTCAGTGACGGTTTCATGATTGTTCTCATCTGTTATTTTATTTTGAGTTCACCGAAGCGGCAACTCTCTACGTGCGATATTAGCACATCGTCTGCATGCAATTGACACAATTCCTTGGACATTCATTCGAACACGCACCATCCGACGCTGTCCGTGTGAGCGTACGAATGAGTTACGCTGGCAATCGATGCATTTCACTCATCCTGACGTCGACCTAACAGTTACGTGATATTGTACCACCTTATAGATTTCACATTAAATAAATAAATAAAAGCCCCACCAACAGGTAATATTTGATTATTGCACTTCTCTCGGGTTGTTGTGCACCTGCTGCCTTTGCACAAAGTGAGAGCCCCTAAGGCCTGCGTAGCATGAAGAAGCACGTGCTTGTTCCACTCAGTAGAGTCACAAGACAGGCAGCAGCAGGGATGACATCACCTCTTCCCTGGCCCACGCGGAGTGCGGCGATGGGGGGTGTCGGACACTACAGGGGTAGGCAGGCTAGGCTGAGCAGGGATAATGCAGAGATTATGGGGAGCTGCGACGCCGTTACCCCAAGGGGCTGGACAGCAGCTGGGGCTCGTGACAAAACTACTCACGGGAGAGTGTGGGGGCTTCACCTACCAAACACCACGTGCGCCAATCTGCTCGGACGCACTCGCACCACCAGCTTGTGTCAGCGTCTAATAGAACGTACAGGGATATACTCATTGGCGGGGACTCGCGTGAGTACAAACTGAGAACGCCTCACCACCCGCTGGCACAGACAGACACCCACACCACTACCACGCAAGGTTTTTTTTGCGTGTCACGGTCGTGCCACGCAGCCCTACCTGACGTTCTTTCGAGTCGTGCCGCGGTTGTTCGGCGCGATGTCCGACGTTTCGCCGCACGTGCCGTGAGCGAACAGCACGCGGCAAGCAAAAAAAACCGCACACAATAAAATATCGGAGATGAACACTCGTTCATCCGCTGCGAAGCGGGAACATTGCCCGAAATAATAGTCCTGTTATAAGGCAGTGTTGAAGATGATGATGACAGCATGTCCTGTTCAAGAACCGCGTCTCATCGCATTGCTAGACAATGCATCAAAGTCTGAACGTCCTCGCCGCCGCAGCATGTTAAACACACTCGGCGCGCATCTTACACTTTAAGGGAAACACTCATTAGGTGTACTATGACTGAACCCCATCACCATGCACCCTCACATTCCCCCCTGGGTTTCTTGTGAGCTCAGTAAACCTACAAAGGAACAGAGGCTGATTCTAACCATTAAAAGCCCTTACGTACCTGTGGGGTAGCATTTTAAAATGGCCAGACGCCGTTGCAAGTCGTACCTTTCACATCAATAATTACGGAATTAAATTTTATGTCACTTTGCTTGAGGATTTTAGCAACCTGGTTGTTTTGTGACTATTGCACGCCGCTGCGCTAAAAAAATTGATGGTTTCAGCCTCCAAATTATTGTCGTCGCGTGGTTTAATAACGCGCCCAATCTAAATGCTAAAACATGTAGGGGTGTTCGTAATGTAAAACTATTTAACCCATCGTTTCGCTAGCGGAGTTTATTTATTTCATTGTTAAACCTTGAATAGGGGGGGGAAGAGAAAGAAAAAAATTAACCCGTTCCTTCCACTGACGTGTGGCCTATTTGACCTGCACGCTCACCGACATACGTTTCATAGCCACAGCTAAGTGGGGGAGGGGGGAGGTTTATCTCGAGCGGCGCTCTTATGTAATGCACCAGCTGCTCTAAGCAGGTGTGCCACCAGCGCAGATACAAATTGTTGCAAGGTTTATTAAGTCATCACACTGCAGCATTATCCCGACGAACATCAACTGTGATGCTGCATGGAAACGAGCTGTGAAAGCGAAGCACGGGGAGGAGCAAACAGTAGCCGAGCGGCGACCTTGCTGATCGTCGCCACAAAGAGCCCTGATGTGCGCGCATTAACCATCTGATCATTAATTGCTACGTTACGGTAATGAGGGCTGAAAACGCGCACTCTCAGAATTCCCCAAAGGCAGCTGGGAGAGCACGCACCGGTCATGCTAAGCAGCGCTCCCGTCTGCATCGCCAACGTGTGACGGTGGTTGTCTTACACGCTCTGCCCATGACGGCGGACCACGCTCTGCGAGTGACAACTGCAATCGTCGCCGTAAATAAGCGCCCACGAATCATCCTTTAAATTAAAGGTGCTAATTATGATCTGTGTCATGCCAATACAACGCACGCATTAGGAAAATAATGAAGAAGAAGAAAAACATTGCGAAAGCCACTTGGGAGACAGGTGAGTGCAGGGAATGAGCGACTCTACCAGCGGGACCCACACCTGCGCTTCTCAGGTGCACGCCGTGAACGTGTCTCACGAATCTCCTTGTCAGTTCAGTTCAGTTCCATTTATTTTGGTATAGCCCTGTGAGCCATTCGGCTCTTGAATCGGGTGCAACCGCAACAAACCAAAAACAAAAACACGAACAAGAAAAACATCTTAAAGTGACTATGTGACTGTGCAAATAGAAAATCCAGGAAAAAAACCATCAAAATATTCCTGAAAAAGCACCGTACACCAACGCTGTGTGCAAAAATTCCAGTGTCACGGGTCATGCTGATGCCCAGGGATGATCCCCTAAGCCCAGTATTCAGTGCACACCCAAGGTAGGTCTCAGGCACTTGTAAAACAGATTTGTATTTGTCTGTCCAAAGAAAAAAATACAATAAGTATTAACAGGCTTTGTGACTGATGCGGTGTGTTAAGAAATAATTGTATATTTTTATGTGATGAGACAAATGTGCGGAAGGACGCATCCCAGTAAACATGGAATGCTGGGCCGACGTTGGGCCAATGTTGGGCCAATGGTTCCAACCCCCGTGGTAAAGTTGGTCCAACGTGTCATCTTGACTGGGATATAAGTTTGTTCATTTATTTAATTTGAAAAAAAAAAAAACTACATGACCAAATTGTTCATCGCTTGGACTAAAGCTGGGAAGTTCCAGTTCATATTTGATATCTGTATTTCACCTTGCTTAGAGATACATAAAAAAATGTACGGTGAAATAAAAAAGGAGAAAAAACCCCCCTGCAATTTGCAAGTCCGCAAAGCCTGCCTTTAAAAAAATTACGGTAAATTTGACTCAGTTCTCCAATGTAATTTATGGTTGTACCGGGTGCTTTGTGACACGTAGTACAACCCCGAAAACACAGATCGGAGAACCAAGGGAGCCATAACCCACAACCGCGAAAAGCCTACGCAATGTCACCTAACTCAAATCGTAGGCTTATGTCAATGTCACTTTCTGTGCCAATTCTTTGAAGGTTTCAATGCGGGGCCAAAAAAAACATAACTTGCAACATTGACACCGCAGTAACAGGGGCAAGTGCTAAGATTAGGTTCGTTCGTACAAGTTGGAATAACTTTTTGCTAAACTATCACAGAGCCATCACATCTCCACAATACAGGCATCATTCTTATTTTAGTAGCCACGGGAGACCTGTGGTTGCTAAATTTCCCAAAAATCTAGCTTTGGCCTGTATTTAAAAAAACCCTCTGATTTCCTGTCAAATGAGCACTGAGGCAGTGCTAATTTTCGTGTTTACAACCCTGAGCCAGTGGTGGAAATTCCACATTCATTGGACAGGGACAAGGCTATCCATCGGACAACCACTGATTAATTCCCCACAAAATGGGCCTCGTTATATAAACTCAAGCAGGGTTGATGGGCTGTGTCGAACAATAAACAGAATTGGAACTTGTAACCTTCTGATTAGGAGCTGCTTGCTCTACTGCTGAGACACCAGGCCACTGCAGTATAAACCATAATTACTACTGGAAGGTTTTCGTGCAAGTAACACCTTTATATCACTTGCACCAAACAAACACTCGCATAAATGCAAAGGGCTGGTAGTGTGTGGTGTGGTGTGGTGGCTTGTCAGGCAGGCAACGTGACGGTGTGTATGTATGTTGACCTTAAATTTTGATTTAAAGCTTTCGTGACTGCAGTAATTCATATTCTTAGTTCTTTCGGTAAAGTCACGTTGAAGGGAAACAACAAAATAATAAAAAATATATAAAACAATAAAAATTCTCACGACGTTTCGACCATAACACAAACGGTCGTCTTCAGGTGTGTCGGTTTGCATAAATGTATTTATTTTTAAAGGTGTATTTATTTATTTATATTTAAAAACAACGTTAGCGCCACGCGCAGCGATTTGGCAGTTTATTTAGACGGACTAGTCCATCTATGTTCTGAAAAGAGGAGGGGGGAGACGAATTTTTTTTTTTTAATGTATGCTGTCTGAAAGCCACTGTAAGCGTGAACAATCAATTAAGACCTGAAATGGTTTATCAAATCTTTCCAATAATTGCTAAGCCAGAATCCATCTTCTCGGTTGAAATTGTCTCTGTGCTTGTATATGTGGATAGCCTCATGAACGAATCTCTCATGGTAGCCAGATGGCTTACAAAGAACCTCTGTCTTGGAAAAGTCAATGTCATGTGAGCCTACTGAATTATAACAATGATCTGCCACGGCCGAGGTGTTGGTCCTACCGTGTTTAAGGTCTGCTTTGTGTTCACGAATGCGGTCCGAGACATGGCGTTTGGTTTCTCCAATGTAACTACTACCACAGAGGCAACTTAGTTTGTAGACACCAGGGTATTGTATGTCCGGAATCACATCTTTTACAGACGGAACCAGATCACGGATTTTATGTAATGTGTTGAAACGGACCTGGATCTTGTGTTTATTCAAGATTTTGGAGATCTTTTTTATGATCCCCGCAATGTAGGGTAAAGTGATGGTTTTGAAAGGCTCCTCAAGAGGGTCCTTCTTCATGGTTTGAGTGATAGCTTTGCAGATTGTATAGTCGGAGTAACCATTAGCCTTAAGAGCTTGGTGTACGTGCTTGAGTTCACTGCCTATGTGTTCCTGGTCGGATATGCATTGGGCTCTATGATACAGAGTCTTGATGAGGGAATTCTTCTGTGATGGATGGTGGTGGGAATCCGGTTTCAGATAAGCATCCGCATGAGTAGCTTTCCTGTAGACAGAGTGGCTCATTGAACCATCAGGTCTCTTTTTAATTGGGACATCCAAAAAAGGTAGCTTGCCATCTATTTCGACTTCCATGGTAAATCTGATGGCTGGGTGTATGGAATTGATGTGGTCGAAGAATTGGTCTAGAGCAGGCCGGCCATGTGGCCAGATGACAAAAGTGTCATTCACGTACCTCTTCCATAAGGTTGGGCGCAGAGTGGCAGTCTGGATGGCGTCAGTCTCAAATTTGCTCCATGAAAATGTTAGCTATAACCGGAGATAGGGGGGAGCCCATTGGGGTGCCCTCAGTTTGTTTGTAGAAAGTTCCATTCCAAGTGAAGTATGTATTGGTTAAACAGTGTCTCACCAGGGGGGGTACCTCAGTGTTTAGTCCTTGATGAACCAAGTCTTCAATGATTGCAATGGTGTCAGGTACAGGAACCTTGGTGAATAAGGAAACTACATCAAAACTGACAAGCAGGTCGTCTGGGGACAGGGAAATACCCTTGATTGTCGATACCAGGTGAGTAGAATTTTGTACCGCAGAGGTGGTTTTTCCAGTGAAAGGACGCAGGATTTCAGACAAAAAACGAGCCAGTTTGTAGGTGGGGGAGTTGATAGTAGAGACGATGGGACGAAGGGGTGTATCTACTTTATGTATTTTTGGTAAGCTGTATAATCTTGGTGGCCTGGCAGCAGAAGGTTTCAACGAAAACTGTTTAGATTGATCAATTAATGTGGTTGAATAAGAAATTATTTTGTTGGTTTGTGTGACGAGGCTGTTGGTGGGATCTCTTTTTATTTTTGTATAACTACCATCGTCGAGTAATTCTTTAATTTTGTTGTTGTATTCTATTTTATCCATGATGACAGTAGCATTGCCCTTGTCAGCTGAGAGGACTACAATATCATCCCTCTTTTTTAATTTATATAATTCAAAACGCTCATCTTTGCTGAGGTTGCTAGCTGGCATCTTAGCGTTTTAGAGGGTTGCAGCGATTTCAGATCTTGCTACGTCTGCAGCGATGTGACCCAGGCCCCTGAGAGCAACGTCTACTTGGGCAATTATATCATTCGTCTCCCCCCCTCCTCTTTTCAGAACATAGATGGACTAGTCCGTCTAAATAAACTGCCAAATCGCTGCGCGTGGCGCTAACGTTTTTTTTATAAATAAATAAATACACCGTTTAAAAATAAATACATTTATGCAAACCGACACACCTGAAGACGACCGTTTGTGTTATGGTCGAAACGTCGTGATAATTTTTATTGTTTTATATATATTTTATTGTTTTGTTGTTTCCCTTCAACGTGACTTTACCGAAAGAACTAAGAATATGTTGACCTTCTTTCGCACCGTACGTAGCCAACCGTGTTAATCGGTGGTGCGGGGAAAGGACAACAGACAGTGCACGGCTATGCCCCAGATAGTGAAACAGGCTCACTCTCAGATAAATACCGCATTATCCAGATTGTAAGACGCACTTTCTCCCCCCACCTCCCCCTGTAATTTAAAACAAAAGTTGGGGGTACGTCTTATAATCCGGTAGCTGTGTGTGTGGCCAGATGGAGGAGGCTCGTGAAGGACACGACTGGACAGTTGGAGGCAGTGGCCCTCCAACAACAACTGAGGGCAGAGGAGCGACACTCACAACAACGAGCGGAGCGCCGGGCAGATAAAATGCAGCAAGTGGGCAGAGTAGGAGGTACAGCTGGTTCATCTGCCAGTCATTTTAGTCAGCCAACCCATGGCACCTGCTGGGTCTGTCCCGTGACCTCCAGTCAGCGAGCCTTCGACACTTCACGTGGCCTCAAAGTCCACCTGGCCTGGCACAGGCGCGGTGGTGACGTCGCCGTCACTTAGTGGTTTTGGTACTGACTGACGCCATGCACCAGTTCATGGTGCGGCCCGAAGTGTGGTTGCTGTGGCCGGATTAAAACAAGAAAAGCGATGCTCGCTCAGATGAAGTTGCTGGCTGATTTGGTGTTGTGGCGTGGAGTCGACGCAAGTCAGGTGCAGGTGGCTGTGCGGTCAGGCACGGTGAAGGATTGCTCAACATGCACCGGGCGTGTGAGTCGGTGCGATGGGACTTCACACAGCCCTTTGTCAATCCACTGCTGGATGAATATGACGTTGCTGCAGGGAAGCAGGCACTAGACTGCCGAATCCATGGATGTACTCAATGTATTCTACGAAAGCTACATATGCTGCATGCCATTTCGTGATAACATATTTCAGAATGATTCTGCTGATAATAATGATGCACGCTTTCCAACATTTTGGAGGTGTGTGTGTGTGTGTGGTAAAATTCTAGCGGCTCTTCAAACCTATCTCTGGCGCATTCGCCAGTACTGCTTGCGATGCACTGCACCCATGTCACATGTTTATGTCACAGTAATGCATTTAAACAGCAGTGTGCGCTGCTCGGTATAGAACACGTATTTGGTGTGTAACATATAACATTTCAGTATATATGTTGAACATCTTTCGCACCGTACATAGGTAACCGTGCTAATCGGAGGTGCGGGGGAAAGACAACAAACTAAACACGAAAAGCAGTTCTAAAGAAATTAGTTTTCAATCTAGATTGAAGAGTGCACAGCTCCAGTGGCTTCCTAATGTCGGAAGGAAGAGCGTTCCAGACGGCCGCAGAAGCTGAAAGCGGTGACCGCCGCATTTGTTTCGATGACTCGTCAAAAGCCGCTGCTGCTGTAAAGAGCCTCGGAGCTCGCGTGATGATGGTTTATGCTCCTTAACAAGATCAGCGAGGTATTGTGGTTCATCTGTGGCAAGCACTTTGCTTGCCACCAATCTCAACGCCACGTGTGCGTTATGCACGCGTATATTGGCGATCAAGCATAAGCCCACGTAGCAACATCTATGCGGCGCATGCAGACTAAGTGTATGAATCGTAAAAGCACAACGATAATCCTCAATCTCGAAGCGAACTCGCAATGCTTTTTGTTGCTGAATGTGTTTGTCCATACAGTAATTACAAAGGTTTTCTTCCTGATTGTACACTAAAGTTCGTTTGACAGATATCCATAAAATAATTGTTTTATTTTCCCACATTATGTATCAAGTTGGTGACTGTTGGCTACGTACGAAAGAAAGAAGTTCAACATACGCACATACTGTAATATCTTTATATCCGAGTCTACAGTATACACTTGCAACATCGGCAGCTCTGACGAAACGTCTCATTTTCATTTATTATTTTTTATATCAGACCTTTTCTCAGAAATACTAAATGACACCACGTTGATGGAAACAATATATACATTTCTTTTAAAGAAGCCTCTTTTTTGCCCTTGGCGTGACAATTCACTTCTCGTAACCAATGGCTCACGGACCCTGGTGTTTCTCAACGTCATCGCGTCTGATGCAACGTAGAAGCTTCTCCTAACCACTTCGTTGCTTGGGGGGTGCGCGCTCCCGACCGACTGACGCCCCCCACCTGCAACATTTACTTAAAAACCCCAACAACATCATCCTCCAGAAAACATCTCTCCTTTTGCGTTTTAAACGAATAAAAAAAATCGTCTATGTCTCCTTCGCAGAAATGCCCCCACCCCACCCCCACCACCGTTCACTCCGACCTCCTCGCCCGCTCGCTCGCACGCATCCGTGTCCAAGACCAACAAGATCCCTGGAGGGGACGCTTCGGCTCACAAACATTAGTCCTGGCTCTCTGCCCCCATTCCGCCAGGTTCTCTCTGCTCAGTCGCTACGAGGGAGAAGGCGGTTTTGGAAATAACCAGCGCGGCGGTAATGGAAGCCATCTGGAGCCACGGAGGTCTCTTACCTTTTTGCCAAGTCTGCCTTGAACGGACTTGAGGTGTCCGCACAAGAATAAGGGGGGGGGGGCTAAACAGGCCTTATTTATTCAACGACATCAATTACCAAGCTCACCTGGGGCACCGAGTGCATTAAAATGCCTCCCCGCGCACGTTACACTCTCCCCGCCGTTGTCACATCCAGCTGCGTCGGGAGTATACACTCCATCTCTCTGCCTTCTGCGTTTAGGTGCTATGGTGAAGAAGGGCCATTGCCGGAAATGTCACCTATACCATCTATTGTTTTCCTTTTAAGGCAGCGTTATTGACGAGTGTGTTGAGTTTGTTGTTGTTGTTGTTGTTATCTGTAACCAGGATGACAGTGCTGGTTTAAGAAAGGCCCCGGTTGGAATGTTGTTAGTGTTGTGCAAATGAATTCAGAGGACGTTCCTCTTTTGCAGATCTGCGGTCATTTGAAAAATACCCAGCGATACTATTGTGTGTTCATTGTGATCGTCATCCTCATAATCATCACCACCACCACCATCATCCGCGAGCAATTCATCGCTGGACAAAGGCTTTCTTTCCCAAGCTCTAACGACTTGTGTGTGCGATTTACAAAACATGAACTTGTTAACATGCTTTTTTCTACAAGTGTGTGTGCGCGATTGTTTTCACAAGGCAGGGGGGATTGCTGACCTCATAACCCCCTGTTAAAAAGCAATACTGTAATTAAATAAATACGGTAATATAATATAAACATGTCTATTAACCCGAGTGAAAACAATTTTATCATATCTGGCCCTGCAAAATACATTGCCTGAAAAATACATTACCTAACAGCCATGACAGTACAGTATGTTGATATTAACATTTCGTTAAGTGAATAATGAAAACCATAACGTGAACCATTTTTATATAATTAAAGTATTATTTGGTTATATGCAGAAGAAAAACAAATCCACGTGAAGGTGTTTTTTTCAATGTCTAAATACAACCAGATGCGATGCTAACATGGAGAGTTATGCTCAAATTCCATGCCCGTAAACGTGGTCATTTGTCCCCTTTATTAATAATGCAGCTGGGATTTGCGTTGTGTAACGACAACACAAAAAAATCCACTAAAGAAGACATCTGTTAGCAGACTTCACAGGGGCGGTGGGGGCTAAAATAACCTGGAGCTGGGTAATTTAGACCTGGGAGTTATTTCAGTATCCCCCCCTCCACCCCTCCCCCCGTGAGACGTGGTGCTTATTCTGTCACGGTAAAAAAAAAATGAAGTGCATGGTTACGCCAATGACTAAACAATAGAACATGTTTACATCATCATGTGACTACAAATCCGTGTCGGGGTTACCAAGGTTATAGTCATTTATATTTGAACGTCTGAAAATGTCATTCGATATGCTACAGTAGTACCTGTGTAAATGCTTCAAGTGTCTGATAATAATCATATATATTTTTTGGGAGTAGACTCAAACTACAGTAAATATATGTTCGTAAAAACTTCAAGTGCTACAATGGAGGACTTTAAACCAATTGTCAATCCTTACATGTTACAGAAAATTGTCTGTACTGGTAATTATACTTTATGAACTGGCCTATACCCATAACTCGGACATGAGCATACGCAACCCCACCAACTCCACTCCATCTCCAAGACACGTCAGTGGGCTGGAAGCACACTACTGCTGCTATTGCCTGCTGAGTGGCGTGAATATCATTTGGCTTCTCTCCAAGTCAACTTAGCACGCTGCTGCGAGTGTAAAACCCAAATCCCAGAGCAGGGATAAAGCTGTTCCTTTATACCGGTTAACGGCTGATAAACAATATTTGTTTCTGTGCATTGGTAACTAGAAAAACATGCGGTGGGAATGCTGTACGTTAAAAAAGAATCTGGTCATTCATGAGGGCCGTGCTACAATACAAACATACTCTATAATGATATATCCTAATGTAATTAATTTACAATGGAGTTAAAAACAATATAAAAAGGGGGTTTACCCTTTCTGGTGATGAAACAGGATGTATTAAAATGTTAAAACACAAAAAATACTAATTACATTAGCGTTGATTTTTACAGTGGTATAAGAACCTTTTACAAGGAATAAAGTCTGCAGTAACCACACGTACTTGTGCTGAACATGCAAAAAACACGCTCTGATAATATATGCATTGTCTTGAAGTTGTGTTTATATATAACCTCCAATGTTTGTTACCGTATTATTATTATTGGCGACTCCTATCATGCACGGGAGTCGTTGGGTCTGCGAAAACTCCGATTATCCACGGACATATGCTTCCTAATATCCGTGATTTATTATCACAGATAAGTGGAGTACAATTACCTGATAACCCTATAGATAATATGATCCGCAATGTCGTTAATTGATTAACATTTTATAGTAAATATGTTATTGAATATAGTTACAAGTGGAGAAAATGCTACTAGAGCAAAATAACTGATAAATACATAAAGACACACAAAACACACTTTTACACATATTAAGACTATCCCGTTTAAAGTAACAGACCGACACTAAAAGACGCACACAAAATCACACGTAACTTAAAACAATTATTACTATACATCTTATCTCAGCCACACACAGGCTTAAAGGAGGGAACTATGACATCACAGAGGCCACGTTGCATGGGGGTTGTCAATGCTGGCAGCCGATTGGCTGGTGCAAAGCTCGAGCGATGACGTAAACCCTAGCGACCACTGCCACCCGTTCAGCGTTTCAATTTCGCTGGGTGGACCACAGATATACCCCTCGATTTGCACGATGCATTTTCGGAGGCGCCAACCAATCGTCCATCGTTTTGATGCCAGTTCAGTCTCAGGGGGTGCCGTCTATTCTCGTGGGATCCGATGTGATTTATAGGGGGTGCATTTAATGGGCAGAGTGCTTCGGAGTGCTTTTCTATTGAACGACCTGTTAGCCCAGAGCGTTAGGTGGGCGTGTCAGATTGTGTACAGATGCAGAACATTGTGTTTGTCTGTTGTCCTTCCCCCGCACCTCCGATTTGCACGGTTGGCTAGTCCGGTGCGAAACAAGTTCAATGTACATACAATGAATGCAGCAGTTGTGGCGTTGTTACATTGATTTCTTTTTCAGAATTCGATATGTTTTTGATCGCGCAACAATGAATGCTCTTATCTGATTTAAACGTTGCAATTATTAGTATTTTTTTGTGATTCAATACATATCTGAATAATAATGTAAGGCTTGCATTAATAAGTTACAGGCAGATCTCGCTTAGCGCGGCCCCGCAGAATGCTGATTCGCGGACGCGCTCTTTGTACTGGAGAAAAATGTCATTCAAAGAAATTAAGAAAATGCAAAATTCGCTCACGAATGAGAACACACAGCAGCGAGAAAAAAAAAATCACTTCTAGGCGACCAGAAACACGCAACAATATCAATGTTTTTAGAGTTAACGCGGTTCTTGAATTGAGCAACGTTATTATTAGCAGAGCTTGGGAAAAAAAGACAATGGGAGGGAATTCCGAAGTAGAACAGTGCGAGGGCAAAAGCAAAAAGGGAAGTGTTTGTTTAGTTCCCTATAGTGATTACCACCTGCCAAATCACATCATCATCCACAATACACTACTGAATGATGGCATTCGCAAGTCGTCACCAGCCCGCAATCACACATTTACAATTCACAATCATTAAAACCATTACATTACTATAAAACATTTAAAATTCAATAGTGGATGCCAAATATATGTTTCGCCTAAGGATGAGGACAGAGACGATGAGATAAATAGCAAATTTCCTCCTCCACGCAAGGAGCAATGCTATCATGAACATATCTCATTACCTGACTTAAACACGTCTCAATACCACAGACATCAAGTCCATCTACCAGCCAATGGCATACCAAGGCCTACTCAGAGCTTTAGCATGGCTGCATGTCGGTCAACTCCTCCCAAGCTTGTCCTTTTTATTCAAACGCCAACGGAGATAAGACAAATACAATCATTTACAGCCCTGTGTTCAATCCACTGCTGGATCAATGCTTCTCAGGGGTGGGGGCACCATGAGGTCTCAGAGTGGGGGTTAAGGGGGTAGCCAGGACCCGCTCAGATATGCCCGCGACTCCGATTACAACGGTTGGCTACGTACGGTGTGAAAGAAGTTCAACATACATTGTACATATATCACTTGCCACTGCTCTTAGTCATTGCATGGTGGCCTGAATTTAGAAGAGATAGTCTGTGAAATGTTTCCTCGTATTAAAAATCCCAGAGGTCATCCTACATCAACTCTTCTGCTTTTCTATTTTGTCATAAGATGTTCGGTATAAATAAATGACCAATACTGGCACAACCCTGTATGTTGGAATAGTAGACAAAAAACAGTCCTTTACTCAATGCATTTGTCCCATGTTTGCAATAGTGTCTCAGGTGTTCTTCAATATGCTTTAGATAAAATACGCCCAGTGTAGCACGTTTCATGTCAGGGTCCAGTAAACAAGATAACATTAGCCAATGTACTTTGGACTCTGGTCTTGATAACACTGCAATGTAATTACAATTCCCTAATCAAAGTAAAGTTGTTATCCTGTATGTCGAAATGCCTATTTGAAGTACCTTTTAGATAATGACACTCGTCATAAGTTTACCTTACCTGGAAATAGCCAGAGGTTAAAAAGTCTGTTTGGCATCAGTTGAATTTTTTTTTATAAAAGTGTCAATAAAAATGAGGCGCACGGATCAGGTAGCATCTTTCTGTTGAGTGGCAAAGGCAGGTGTCAGGGACGTAAAATACCTCACATACTCTGCCTCGACAGTATATCATTCCATCCTTTAACAATCCTGGACAGCCTCCGGGCTCACTTGGAATGACGACGTGAAGTTAGACTCTCATAATGTAACCGGATACACTGCAAATGTGCCAATCCACGAGCCACAGCGGAGGCCAAGTTTGCGATCTCCAGATAAGCACTTGGAGAATCCGTGAACTCGCCGGGTGCTGGAATGGCGAGACAGGAAACCCAATTCTCTCCGTCTGGTCTGCTGGGATCAGGCAAGCGCCGGGTCAGCTGGGCAGCCCCTCCGACAGAGATGGGGGGGGGCAAGGGGATCAGCACCCCCGAGGAGCTCTTGCGCTCCCCGATTGAGCCCTTGCCCACGTTCTCAGTGACGTCCCCCCGTGCACTGCACGTGTAACGTACAGGGACAGGTTGTCACAACACTCTCGCGGTGTGTACTCTATGCGGGAGAAATTAGAGAACTATACTGTTTATATTTCCTGAGTTAAGGGCAGTTGGACAACATGTCAAGATGTTCATTTTATGCCAGGGAGAGAGTATACACATTTATAATTTTACTTCAGCTGTTATCTTATTGCCAATTAGAAAATAAGGTTTGACTAAGAGTTGCCATCTCGTGCTCTATACCTCCGAATTGGATATTCGTTGCTGTGCTTTCGTATAAAATAGTTAAAGTTGAAATACATAATCTGCCATGATCTATCCATTGCTCGATGACAGGCTTCCCCAAGTCATCGCCATGTCTCATGGTCTCGCGCGATACCGCAATCATATGGCGCCCACACATCAGCTGATCTCATCAGTTTCTCCTCATCTCAGACGCGTTCCCTCCTTTTGGCTGCCATTCCGTCATCAGACTTAGCCATCGGCCATTATCTTTTCTCGTGGTGTGTCCGCTTCCAGCCTGCTTGCTTTTATGAACTTAACTTGATGTCTGTAACTTGTGCATGTTCTCTGATCCATGTGCACCTCTGTATATTCGTGTAATTCTAAAGGTGCGGCCTCTCCACTCATCTTCGTGCATTTTTCAGAAAGTTCTCAATTTTCTTCGTCAGTGTTAATGTCTTTTTGATCCATATGCAATAGCAGGATAATATGCGCCGATGACACACTTGGGGCGCATTGGTACGTTGCTTTTCACTATCAAATCCAGTGGTCTAAAAGCACTCAAAGCTTCTCTCGCTCGCCTCTCATTCAATGATTTTGGATCCAGGTCTGCCGTCAATAATTGTCCTGATTGACAAACCCTGCAGTGGTTTCAAGCTGGAATTAGAAGATGTAAAACGCACCTGAAAAGGCGTCCAATTTCCCATGGAGGCAAAGGTTCAAGTTAAGTTGGTTTTTGCTCTTCATATTTCAAATGTAATGATGCATGCGAGCCATGTTTTGATTCTTAGCGATGTTTATTTTCATACATCAGCGTACATTCCTTTACTCAATTATTCATAACTCTTGTAAAAACAACCCAATAGAATTTATAATTGTACATTCTACAGCACATACACCACGAATCTATTGCAGCAGTTGTAAAACTTGCTTTAAAAGTTGCATATATTTACTAAAGAATGTGAATATTAGTGTCCATTATATTTAATTATTTATTGGGCTCGGTTATATTTTATTTACATAATCACAATTTCAAAGATCAAATAGGCAAATACGCATTCCTGGAATGTGTCCACACAGTCAGTGATTTGCCTGAGGAATAACCGACTCGCGTCTCCGCGTTCAGTGCTCAAAGTCACAACCTCGCGTCTCAACGACCACCTGAGAGTGATCATGTTTATCGTAAACACACCGGGAGACGTACAAACCGGTCGTGTCGTGGTGTGTCCCGGTGTTCTGGCAGAATTTCCATGTGTCCGTCCCTGTGTCCATTCCTCATACCATACGCTGTTGTTTTCTACTTGTCTGAGTGTATTGAGATAGTCCCATGTGGCTATGTCCATACCTGACAAACCCCTTATCAGTGCCCTACCTTATTACAGACCAATTCAGATCGTATTGGTCACCCCGTGCCCTTATAAATCTCAACGTTCATCCTTCAAAGTCCCATAACAAGGGTGAAACACAAACAAATCTACATTTTCTTGTTGTTGCTTTGCACGTATTGAAACGGATGTACGCCGCATGGACCTGAAATCTCAATTCCCCTGTACAGGAATACAGGTATGCATGTCCCATGTTGTCTCTTATCTCCATGGCAAGACTGTGTCCCTCTGCCTGCATCCCCATGTGTCACAAGTTACTAGCATAGGTCCCGGGCCCTGTCGTCGATTAGCACGGCTGGCTACGTACGGTGCGAAAGAAGTTCAAAATACGTACTCTCCATACAATCGTTGCCCCATTACATAATACGAACTGGTCGACATATAAGACAGACACAGACATGGACAGGTGCATACAGGAGAATGCCACAGGCAGGTGATTATGTCGATGGAACAACTGTAAAATACACACACAAGCAGATAAATTGACAGGTATATATGATAATAGACAGACTGCCAGCATAGTGAACAGCAAGATGGACAGACACACCAAGTAATCTCCATATATATAAAAGGCAAAGTTGTGAATATGTGTGTCTGTTCAAAATGTTTAGCGTACTTCCCGACATGCAACACACTGTAAATTTGCCATGTGGGTGACTTTCCAGACTGTACACCATGCAAACAATATTAAAATACACTTTTTGGGGGGGGGGGGGTGGGAGCTCAATAGTGTATATATTTTTTGCACGGCAACTGAGCTGTGACGTCAAATCTGTCACGTGACCCGCGCAGGTAGAAGCGTAACGCATTGTAGTGTAGTGGTTAGCGCGCTGCGCTATGAACCCAGCGACCCGAGTTCGATTCCCGCTCATGGCCACCACCGTTGACGACTATTTTAACCGGTCTTGGGCCTCCCCTACGTCGACTCAGCCTCAAAACGAGTAACTGCTGTGGTGTGAACATCGCCACTGGGGAGACAAAGGCGGTCGGGCGTGGTGGATCCAAGTCCCGGGCGAAGCCGGGTAGTACAGCTAGTAACTAATAAAAGCAGGCAGGTATATGTAGAGACGTGCAAGATAAGAATAGTGGATGGACACACTGAAAGACGAGTAGTCATACAGGTAGATAGGCAAGTTGACAGGTTGACAGGTACTGTAGGTTGCCATATGGACAATAAGACGGCAGGGCAAACGAGTGATCAGGTACTTGAACAGACAAGTTGGTAAATGGATAAGCAGACAGATGGATAGGGAGATGGAAAAGGCAGGTAGTCAGACAGATAAACGGATAGACAAACTTGAATACACGTAAATTTCGATTTAACGCTTTCGTGACTGCAGGGATTCATATTCTTGCTTCTTTCGGTAAAGTCACCACGTAGAAATCAAATAATAAATAATAAAAATAAAACATAATAAGGTAAAATTATCACGTTGGAAAGACAGCGACGGTTCTGTTTCTTCACCTGAGGACGGCTGCTTGCGTTGTGGCCGAAACGTCGTGATAATTTTATTATGTTTTATTTTTATTATTTTATTATTTCCCTTCTACGTGACTTTATCGAAAGAAGCAAGAATTTAAATACAAGTAGTTGGGTAAGTATTTTAGCAGAGAGTGAGACAGACCGGCTGTAAGACAGACCGTACAGGTGTGCAGTAACAGGTAGCTCGGCAGACAGGTGGCTCGTGAGACTGATGGACAGGCAGTGGTGCAGGTAGATGGTCAGTCAGGTGTTCGATGAGAAAGACATACAGGGAGTGGGACAGACAGGAGATGTGGTCAGATGTGTGAACGTACAAACAGGTGTCCAGTGAAACAGACAGGTAATCAGTGGTCTGGTGATACAATCAGGGGTCCGGGATGTGGACAGCTGCCCAATGAGGCAGACAGGTGAACAGGCAGATGTCTGCTGAGATGGACAAACGAATAGACAAATTCATCCAACATTTCAGCAGGGGTGTCCAGTGAAACACACAGGTGATCAAACAGAAATATTTATAAAAATATACGATTAGACAAATGTTAAGGTGAACGGAAAGATGAGCAGACATGTGCCACATTAAACGAGACAGATCATACAGCAGGTAAACAGACATTTGCCTTTGCGACACGGGTGAACAAACGCGTGAACAAGCAGACACGCTACTACACAATACAGAGGCGAAGATGTATCGGATAAGCGCATGAGTGAGTGGACGGGCGAGCGAGCGAGCGAGGGAGGCAGCGCGCGTGTGAGCGTGAACGTGATTGAGAGAGTGAGTGAGAGGGTGAGTGAGTGAGTGAGCGGTGAGTGTGTGAGAGTGAACGTGTGTGAGAGTGAACGTGGGTGAGAGTGAACTGTGGGTGAGAGGGTGAGTGAGTGAGAGGGTGAGTGAGCGGTGAGTGTGTGAGCGTGAACGTGAGTGAGAGGGTGAGTGAGTGAGCGGTGAGCACGTGTCAGAGTGAACGTGTGTGAGAGTGAACGTGGGTGAGAGTGAACGTGAGTGAGAGTGAACGTGTGTGAGAGGGTGAGTGAGTGAGAGGGTGAGTGAGTGAGTGAGAGGGTGAGTGAGTGAGAGGGTGAGTGAGTGAGTGAGAGGGTGAGTGAGTGAGTGAGAGGGTGAGTGAGTGAGAGGGTGAGTGAGTGAGCAGTGTGTGAGAGTGAACGTGAGTGAGAGTGAACGTGTGTGAGAGTGAACGTGGGTGAGAGTGAACGTGTGTGAGAGTGAACGTGGGTGAGAGGGTGAGTGAGTGAGAGGGTGAGTGAGTGAGGGGGTGAGTGAGTGAGCAGTGAGTGTGTGAGAGTGAACGTGAGTGAGAGTGAACGTGAGTGAGAGTGAACGTGTGTGAGAGTGAACGTGGGTGAGAGTGAACGTGGGTGAGAGGGTGAGTGAGTGAGAGGGTGAGTGAGTGAGAGGGTGAGTGAGTGAGTGAGCAGTGAGTGTGTGAGAGTGAACGTGAGTGAGAGTGAACGTGGGTGAGAGTGAACGTGTGTGAGAGTGAACGTGGGTGAGAGGGTGAGTGAGTGAGTGAGCGGTGAGCGAGCGAGAGAGAGAGCGGACGCGTGCGAGTTAATAAGAGTGGAGTGAGCGAGAGAGAGAGAGCGGACGCGTGCGTGCGAGTGAGTGAGAGAGAGAGGAGTGAGAGTGAAGAGCGAGACGAGCGAGCGGGGGAGGCGCGTATTTAAATGCCAGGGGGCGCGGGATGAGTGCGCACAGCGGCGGCGCCGGGGAAGCTGCACCTCGTCCCCCCCCCGCTCCTCCTCCTCCTCCCCATCATCACCACCACCACCACCACAGTCGCCGAGCAGGCGGTGACATGGCCGAGCCGCGCAGGTGTAAGCGCAGGAAGCAGGCGAACCCTCGTCGCAAGCACGGTGAGTGAGTGAGTTGAACGGGGACCTACACAGGACGAGCCCAGACTGCCTGCTGTGTAGTCCACCCGCGCGGTTCGCTCTGCCCACCGGTGGAATTCGTCCGGTGCCGGGGGTTGAGTGGGGTAAGTGGGGAGGGTTGGAGGGGAGGTCGAGAGAGGAGGAGTGAGGAGGTGTCAGAGAAAGGAGGAGTGAGGAGGTGTCAGGAGGGCGCTCGCACCTGGGCATCTCCCCGGAGCGGCTAACGGTGCCTCGACGCGCCCGCTCGGCACCGTTATCCCTGCCGGGCCACCACCACCTCCACCACCACCACCACCACCTCCCCTGTTGCTTCTGGAGACTTAAGGGGGGGTACCCCCCCTCCTCCGCCCCACAACCGAAGGGGGTTCTCTGGGGGAGTCTCACGGCGGAAAGGGGCGGAGGGGGGGGGGTCTCGACTTGACCCACCAACTCCACTTCTCCCTGCCGCGCTACAAGTTGAGCAGAAGCCGCCGCTGGATTCAGTGGCAACTTGAAGCCCGGCGGAGAGACAGAGAGACGTGGGGGGGGGGGGGGGGCAGAGAGACGTGGGGGCACCGCGGGTGACGGGGACACGGGGGGTAGGGGACGTAGATAAGGGGATGTAGCGATAGGGGGGCACAGGGATAGGGGGTATGGGGAAGAGGGTGTATTGGGGATAGGGGACGTGGTGAGTGTGGGGTTAGTAATAGGGGGACACAGGGATACGGAGGGCGGGGATAGTTATGGGGGGCACAGGGATAGGGGACGTGGTGAGTGTGGGGTTAGTGATAGGGGGCACAGGGATAGGGGGTATGGGGAAGAGGGTGTATTGGGGATAGGGGACGTGGTGAGTGTGGGGTTAGTGATAGGGGGCACAGGGATAGGGGACAATGCCAGGGGGTATGGGGAGAGGGGACCGGGCTACACGGGAATAGGAGACACGGGGATGTGTGACTGGAGTGTAGGGGATAATGTACTAGGGTTGGGGTATGGGACAAGGCGTGTGAGTGGTGAGGGTTTAAGGGTGTAAGGGACACGTCCTAAGGTGGATGCAGGGATAGCGGGTAGGGGTACAGTGATATGGGGTTACTGCGTCTCGGGGATAGTTAACTACGGTGCAAGGGGATTATGTGAGAGGGGTACCCGATAAGGGGATACGGGGGGTAGGGGTAACGGGGATACAGGGTAGGGGTACACTGGTTAGAGTAGTAATGGAGATAGGGGATACTCGTTACGGTGATAGGGGGGTAGTAAGGGGGGGCACGAGTCAGTGATAGGGGGTAGTAAGGGGGGGTACGAGTCACAGTGATTGGGGGGTAGTAAGGGGGGGGCACAAGTCAGTGATGGGGGGTAGTAAGGAGGGTACGAGTCACAGTGATAGGGGGGTAGTAAGGGGGGGTACGAGTCACAGTGATTGGGGGGTAGTAAGGGGGGGGTACGAGTCACAGTGATAGGGGGTAGTAAGGGGGGGGCACGAGTCACAGTGATGGGGGGGTAGTAAGGGGGGGCACGAGTCACAGTGATAGGGGGGTAGTAAGGGGGGGTACGAGTCACAGTGATAGGGGGTAGTAAGGGGGGGGGCACGAGTCACAGTGATAGGGGGGTAGTAAGGGGGGGGCACGAGTCACAGTGATAGGGGGGTAGTAAGGGGGGGTACGAGTCACAGTGATAGGGGGGGCAGTAAGGGGGGCACGAGTCACAGTGATAGGGGGGTAGTAAGGGGGGGGCACGAGTCACAGTGATAGGGGGGGTAGTAAGGGGGGGCACGAGTCACAGTGATAGGGGGGTAGTAAGGGGGGGGCACGAGTCACAGTGATAGGGGGGTAGTAAGGGGGGTACGAGTCACAGTGATAGGGGGATAGTAAGGGGGGGGGGGCACGAGTCACAGTGATAGGGGGGTAGTAAGGGGGGGGCACGAGTCACAGTGATGGGGGGGGTAGTAGGGGGGGCACGAGTCACAGTGATAGGGGGGTAGTAAGGGGGGGCACGAGTCACAGTGATAGGGGGGTAGTAAGAGGGGGGGCACGAGTCATAGTGATAGGGGGGTAGTAAGAGGGGGGGCACGAGTCATAGTGATAGGGGGGTAGTAAGGGGGGGCACGAGTCATAGTGATACGGGGCCAGTAAGGGGGGGCACGAGTCACAGTGATGGGGGGGTAGTAAGGGGGGGACACGAGTCACAGTGATAGGGGGTAGTAAGGGGGGGCACGAGTCACAGCGATGGGGGGGCAGTAAGGGGGGGCACAAGTCAGTGATGGGGGGGTAGTAAGGGGGGGCACGAGTCACAGTGATAGGGGGGTAGTAAGGGGGGGCACAAGTCAGTGATGGGGGGGTAGTAAGGGGGGGCACGAGTCACAGTGATAGGGGGGGTAGTAAGGGGGGCACGAGTCACAGTGATGGGGGGGCACGAGTCACGGTGATAGGGGGGTAGTAAGGGGGGGGTACGAGTCACAGTGATGGGGGGGCACGAGTCACGGTGATAGGGGGGTAGTAAGGGGGGGGGTACGAGTCACAATGATAGGGGGGGGTAGTAAGGGGGGTACGAATCACAGTGATAGGGGGGTAGTAAGGGGGGGGGTACGAGTCACAGTGATAGGGGGGGGTAGTAAGGGGGGGTACGAGTCACAGTGATAGGGGGGCAGTAAGGGAGGGGTACGAGTCACAATGATAGGGGGGGTAGTAAGGGGGGGGGCACGAGTCACAGTGATAGGGGGTAGTAAGGGGGGGGCACGAGTCACAGTGATAGGGGGTAGTAAGGGGGGGGCACGAGTCATAGTGATGGGGGGGCAGTAAGGGGGGGCACGAGTCACAGTGATAGGGGGGTAGTAAGGGGGGGGCAAGAGTCACAGTGATAGGGGGGGTAGTAAGGGGGGCACGAGTCAGAGTGATAGGGCGGTAGTCACAGTGATGGGGGGGGTAGGTAGGGGACGGGGGGTACGAGTCACAGTGATGGGGGGGGGGGTAGCACCGTCGTAGACACACGAGCCACGAGTTGCTCACCTTTCCCCCCCGTCATGCAAACTCTGCACGTTACGTGGCCTGTGTTGTTGTTGCTATCTCTGCTTGCTTCTTCCCCACTGTCGTGTGAGCTTGTCGATGTTGTTGGGGGGCCGAGTGGGTGGCGTTGCGGCCCCCTACGAACACTGTCAGATTAACACGAAGTGAGACTTTCGCGCCAAATATCTGCCATCATATCGCTGTTTGTTGTTGTTGTTGAGGGGAGGGAGGTTGTTAGATGGCGTAAATATATTTAAATATAAACGTCGCGTCAACAGAACGTGACCATAGTTCGTTACTAGTACAGCAACATCGGTGTGTTGGGAGAGCAAAGACGCATATCATTTACGATCGAGAGGAACGACGTTTCGCGCAGTAATTGCAACCAGCATCATCAGGCGGGGGCAGACAGATTTGTGGAGAAGTTCTGTTCCAAAAAGAGAAAAACTTAGTTACTACTGGGCCAACACTATCAGTTTAAAAAAAAAAAACGAGAGTTCCTACCTTAGATAAGCGTTGAGAGGGGGTGAAGAGTGCGGCGACCGTCTCACGTCTTACGGACGAAGCAAGCCGCTGGTGGAAATTCCACATTCCCACGACGTGAGTTTACCCACATGGAAGCCACAGTTGACTTGCACACGCAAAAAAGTTGCTTACGACCCTACCCACCCACTCCCGTTGCTTGTTTGTGTATCGATCCCCGAGGGATGATGATCTTGGTCAACTCCCCGACCTCCGAGCCACTTGGCCTGTACAGTAATACAGTAACCGCCTTGCAAATTAACTCTTAACTCTATTGTAAGCGCTTGTTAATAATAATAATAATGCTGTTTTGTTTTTAATGACACCGTGCAGGAGAGTAAGTCGTCTCTGGGCCCTTGCGATGAGGTGTTCTTGATGACACGAGATTGGGGCGCTGCGGTGGCTAGGAGATGTTAACTACCTCGCCTGGTATACAGGAGGTCGTGGGTTCGATCACCAACCCTGACGCCTGCTGCTGTATATTTGGAGTTTGTGTGTCCCTCTCTCATCATCATCACTGTGGCTAGGAGATGTTAACTACCTCGCCTGGTATACAGGAGGTCGTGGGTTCGGTCACCAACCCTGCTGCCTGCTGTATATTTGGAGTTTGTGTGTCTCTCTCATCATCACGGTGGCTAGGAAATGTTAACTACCTCGCCTGGTATGCAGGAGGTCGTGGGTTCGGTCACCAACCCTGATGCCTGCTGTATATTTGGAGTTTGTGTGTCTCTCTCATCATCACGGTGGCTAGGAAATGTTAACTACCTCGCCTGGTGTGCAGGAGGTCGTGGGTTCGGTCACCAACCCTGATGCCTGCTGTATATTTGGAGTTTGTGTGTCTCTCTCATCATCACGGTGGCTAGGAGATGTTAACTACCTCGCCTGGTATGCAGGAGGCCGTGGGTTCGATCACCAACCCTGACACCTGCTGCTGTATATTTGTAGTTTGTGTCTCTCTCTCTCTCATCGTCATAACGGTGGCTAGGAAATGTTAACTACCTCGCTAGGTATGCAGGAGGTCGTGGGTTCGATCTCGGCCCTGATGCCTGCTGTATATTTTGAGTTTGTGTGTCTCTCTCTCATCATCATCACGGTGGCTAGGAGATGTTAACTACCTCGCCAGGTATGCAGGAGGTCGTGAGTTCGTCCCACCCTGACGCTTGTTGTATATTTGTAGTTTGCATGTTCTGCCCGTGGTCGTGTGGATTTGTCTCCGAGTCATCCGGTTTTTACCTCGACGTTTAGGATCAACGTGCGTTTAGAGTATTTGTCTGCTATAAACTTACACACAAGCTGCTTCGTTGAGCTATCATATGTGGCCAGGTCGCTTCTGAAAAAAACCGACATGACTCAGTGGGCCTTATTTGGTAAAAAAAAAAATTGTGTTTTCATGATCATTGGGATGTCATGTTCTTGATGACCATTTGGATGTAATGTTCTTGACCCTTGGAATGAGGTGATCTTCATGACCCTTTTGATTTTAATGACCATTGGCATGTGATGTGCTTGGTGATCCTTGGGATGTGATGTTCTGATTACCATTATTGGTATTTCACTTTCTTGATGACCCTTGAAATGTGATGGTCTTGATGACCATTGGAGTGAGGTGTCCTGGAAGACCTTTAGGATGAGTTATTCTTGTTGAGCCTTGACGTGAGCTGGTCACAAAGAACCAATGGTGTAAAACGGTCGGGAGAAGTTTCGAGAGGTCAAGGAGAGTGGTGGTGTGAGGTGTTCGGGTAGTATGGAGGACCCCTATATATATAAAAAAACCTCTGCTTTTGAGTGCCAATAGGGCTTCAGCTGTCACCACATGATAACGATATCTGTGGATGAACCCTGTGCCTTCACCCCCCCCCCCCTTTGGTAGACCTCACGCATCTCCATAGACCATCAAGGGGACTGTAACCTGGCACTTTGTCGCCTCTCTATCCTGAACAAGCCTTACCCCTGCCGTGTCCTCATTTTATCCCACATCCTCCCGTGACTCACCCTGCTTCCCTCTGGCCGTCCCTGTCACTCATTTATCTTATTGACCCCCATGTATCTCAAGCCCCCCTCAGAATGCCCTTTTCTGTTGGTGGCCCCCTTACCTTTCGATGACCCCTCTACGCCGACTTTTCTCTGGGGGGGGGGGGGGGCCCTATCTCTTCACTAACTCTCAGCGGCCCCTGTCACCCCCTCCACCCGACCCCCAGTTCACATTAACTAATGGGCCACCTCCGCTCAGCTTGCCCCAATTTCTCAGTGGCTTTTCTCAGCTCCCACCTTGACTGAGTGCTCGCTCGCTGTTTTTTGGTGGTGGTTGGCCTCATGAGTACGATCTCTAATGAGTGATGCGACGCCACTGATGTATCATCCCGCGCACCACCAATAAAGCAGGGTGAGACAGGCAAGGGGGTAACCGAGTGGCCTCATTAGAGTGCCACTTGGCGCTCTGCTGCCACGCGTTCCCTCTGCACTTTCTTCACACGCTATTCAAGCTTTTAACGAGCCTAACGTTTCTCATGTCAGCAGCACAGTTGATCACTCGTATTGGTTGAGTGCAGAGTGGCGATTATGAATGGTTTTCAGGGATTTTTCTTTGGAAATGTGAAAAAAAACTGTTTTGGCCTTTTTATACTGTCCATATATTAGTTACTCGACCGTGTGTGTGTGTGTATGCACGTAGCAGTGTGTTAACATCGCCACTAGGGAGACAAAGGCGGCCGGGCGTGGTGCTGGCCACCCACCTTCCTCACGTGCCGTGCCGGCCTTCATAGGTGCTCGCTAACAGCACTTGCTCCGAAAGTCTGTTAAGGCTATAACGGGGGATCTTTGTCTTTGTAGAATTCACGCACAATGTGCCTGCGAATGAACCTTGTGTTGTTGCGGGTTGTGTTTTGGCTGCTTTTGGTCTGGGTCACAGTCACAGCCCTCCCTCTCTGTGGGGGATGCTCTTATTCAATCTCACACAGCCAGCAAAGCTGCGTGATCCCTGATCTCCTTAGTTCTCTCGGTGCCAGGTGATGCAGTGCTGGGATAAATCTCGCCTCTAATCCCACCCTCACTCTGCCTGTGCGCGAGTGAGCGTCCGTGGATCAGGTGGGAACGAGGTGTGGATGGGCAGCGCCAGCTGTTTGCGGCAGAACTATGATACGGCCGTGGCTCACGCTTAATCAGTGCCCGAAAGAGCACGGCAAGAGGCTTTTTAGCTCGCCGAGATGGGTCGTGTTAAAATGTGCTTGCATTTTTTTTTGCACGCTTCTACTTGCCTCCATAACGTACTGTCTAAATTAAACAAGAAATCAAAGCTTCAAAACTTACTATGTTTTAGTAATGGCTCAAGTGTTGTTGCTGAATGTTGTAGTAGCTGGTAAACATGACGATGACATAAAATGCCTGTTTACTATATTTTTCTGGCGGGGGCTCAGTAACGAGAGCGTAAAATGTGCTTATTCAGCTCCAAACGTAGAGCGTGATTCATGTTTACATGCCGCTTTACAGTGCCCTCGTTGTTAATTGACTAAGCTTTTTTCCAGATACAGTTGCTATGTGGCTTAGGTGATTCCATGTGTGTTTCGTTTATGACCCCATTGAGTCATATTAATATCTATTTGTCAATGCTGAAGCGTGGAAAGTGCAACCAGTATTTTTCTAATTTTGCTAAAAAAAATGTTAAAGCTAAACTTTTTCGAACGTTCTTTTTTTTCCGAACATTTTTTCTTCTAACATACATTTTACATGTGCGAATTTATTTAAAGTGCTTTTTTTGTAGTTGCAAAGTGAAAATACGACTCCCTGCTTGATACATCATAACTAAATACAAAACAAGTATTTTCAATAATAGCTAATGTAGAGATTTTGTAGCTTGGGTTAATTTGAGACTGAAAAGTATCAGTGAGAAAGTGATGAAGATTTTGCAGAATTCACTTGTGTGTGTGTGTGTGCGCCCTAGTCCTGGGCTGTTCTTCTCGTGCAGGAAAAGCGGTGACCTACATTCCTCTATTTGGTCTCCTACAATCCATTGAGAACAAAGCATGCCTCTTCTTGCGAAGGAGCCACACACACAAACACGCCGCTAAATCCAGCCTCTTTTTACAGCAATCCAGGGAACAAAATTAGCATTTCACGTATGAGGCTAGAGCTTGAGTGGGTGGGGGGTGCCTGGCACTTGGGAGGTAAGGAAGGTTTCAGTCGTTTCAAGGGGAAATAGCTGGGGTTCCTCCAGCTATTGTGCACGCTTCCCCTGGATACAGGCTTGAGAAAGAATGAGTGACAGGCGTTGGATGGTAGGGAGGTACGGTGGGAGTAAGTGGCTTCATGGGGCACCGGGAGAAAAGCCACCTTCATGAGCCATCTGTCAGCACAGTGCCATGTGTGGGTTCTTGCTGCCCGTGGTGTCATTGCTATCTGCTTAGCATTGGCGCGCTTGTGTCTTGGGCATGTTGCGGAGGTTTCTGTTGATTGCAGAGGAAGTTTTAGGTGTAGAAAGCTTATTTGTGTTACGTAAAAAAAAAATCCTGTACAATTGTGCAATGGACGTCCTCTTATCCACAGTGATGTGGCAGACCAATATCATGGAGCCTATTATCCACCGGATTATCCTCGATTTTTCTCTATTTATCCATGGGGGAAAAAAATTGTAGATAATTGCGCATAAAAGGAAGAAGAAAGCAGTGGATTATAGGAGTTTTCACTGCCCTATGGCTATATATTCTTGGTTCTTTCGGTAAAGTCACGTAGAAGGGAAACAATAAAATAATAAAATTATGAAACAGATCATAGGAATCTGGGGTCATGGGGTCACAGATATGAGTTCTCTTACAACACACTTGGGATGTTTCCACGTTATCTAATGTTTTCATACCAATATATTGTGTGTTGTCCACTTGAAGTGAAATTCAAATGTGCCTTTTTTATTTACATGGGCACTGAGACTGGGTAAGATCGTTTTGGTGGTTTACACACTTTGCTATCAAGCTCAGGGAGCACTTGTTCAAAGGCAATGTGGGAATAATGCACAATAAGTGCACCATCTGTTAATTTGCGTGAATGAAAAATAGACCTTGAATTCTGTGTTGTGTCATGGGAAAAGTAGCGAATTACCTTTTTAAAAGATTTCCCATCTGGCACTCTTGTCAGGGCAAGATGATCTTCCTATTGAGCTGGAGATATCGCTCCAGAACAAAAATGTCTTATTAAGCCAGCTCTTGGTATTAAAATAAAAGATGAACATTAACTATACCGTAGTTTTATATCTCAGTTGGGACTGATCCTACAGTATACGATTTTGTATGCCTCAAAGTAGATCAATAGATATTATTTATTTCAGCAGGAAGAGAATGACATTTGGAAAAAGGTACATTTCCAATTCTGGAATTTTGACAAACGTATACTGCGATTTAAACTATATCTTCAGAGCTCAAAGTATTCACAATTTAACTTTTAGTTTGGCATGTCCAGGCCCATAAGTAGCATCCGTGATTGGAATTAGAGAGGAGATGTGCTAACAAGCTCATCGGCTATGTGAAGGTGGCAGCAGTTGTGAAGCCTGAAAGGGCTCTATTGTGCGACCCAGCAGAACAGTGCGCTGATCGATTTTGTCTGCACACACCGAGTAAAATCTATGATGCTAACATTGTCTGATCGGCCATTGTTCACCGTGGTTAATTTGTGAAAGAAGAAAATAATAGTGGACAAACCAAGTGTAATTTTACGTGCTCTAAATATCAGGCCACTAGCATACGTGAAGGAAAACACATTTGCTTCTTTAAGTGTAGTAAGTTATAGTTTGTCATATACCAAAGCATTTACCAAACTTTGAGCCTGCTATGCTGGCGAGTGTTTCAGCATAGGCTTTTATTGTGCGAGGAGCTCCATTCAGTGGCAAATGAAAAGAGCATCAGGAGGTTTCAATCAGTCAGCCATTTTCTCATGTGTGATGCCCATGAAACCTCTAAAGGAAAGGCATCGGAACGGGATGCTTTTAACTCAAAGGGCAACTCTTCACTGCCTCATTTTGAGCTCTTGGCTTCACCCAGCTATGATTTGTATGCAGGATTGTTAACATCATCTCTTTTTCTGACAAAATCAACGGTGCCTTCAAAGTTGCAAACAAACAAGTACATTTTAATGTTTTTTTCACCTTCAGTCACATTGCTTTGTAACATGCTTAAAATTATTCGGGTTGAACAAAAGAGTAATTTTCTGCAAATTGTTAAAGCAAGTATAGCGTACTATTTTTCAACCGTGCTTATCTGTTTCTTTTTTGGAGAATGAAGAGTGTGAGAATTAATATATGGTTACAGATAAAGAGTGTCGCACTACATTCCACCAAAAATATAAAGATAATGACTTGATTAAAAACGTTGGTTTTAGGTTATTGCCTTCGATATTTAATTTGAGACAAAAGTCCCCATTCTTTTTGTCTGTGGCTTTTCCTGGTCACAAAACTAATCTAAAACTTGGAGTAAAATAGTCACACGAACGATTCTTAAATAGTGTTTAGTATTAACAGTCACTTTGTCACCTAGTTTTGCAGAGTGTGCCTGACCATCATCTTCCAAGCTGCCTCAGAGGAGTCCTGTCGACTTAATTGTCACTGCATGTAACAGTAATGGGTCTCCTATTGGGCTCATTTGTGTTGCACATTAACCAAACAGCATACACACTCTTCCTGCTGCTGTGGCAAGTAATGCAACCTCAGTTTCTTTTTGAATCGCTCTTTTGGTAAATCTGCAAATTTCCTAAAATAGTTCCCGATTTAGGTCAGAATAAAAAGTGTTGGGGAGTGTACAGGAAATTGCATTTAGATCACTTTCGTACCCACGTACACACACGTATGTATCAACCGACAGGGAACCTTCCGCTGCCTTTTATCAGACCAGTGCCAACATTTAAAATAACTGTAAATCGTTGTGTAAATCAACAATGATTCCTTACACGTTTGCACGCACACAAGTGCATGGAGAGAGAGTCGATGTTTAACTTTTTTGCGAGTATCCATATGGGCCTTCAGTTGTCGCACGTGCACAAACTCGCAGTAAGCGGCACACTGCCGTACTAGGCCCATGCACGTAACGTTTTTTGTCGTTTTTGAGACATGATGAAGTAAACAATGAGACCATACCTTGACGCTGGTCAGGTATGCACGTACACAACCCGACTGCTCCGATTAGCACAGTTAGCTAGGTACGGTGCGAAAGAAGTTCAACATACATACATGCTGTGCACAACATGCGCTATCGTCGACGGATGCGTATTTTTTCCCCATTCGTTGTACATAATGAATGTTCCTCCAGAAGTGAGGATATTTAACAAGTCATTTCCTCCACCATGCTCTTCCGCAGTTAAAAACAGATAAACCCACATCATTGGTTAAAAAATTGATTCTGGGAAAAAGGTAAACTGGAGTTAGTACATTTGGTGAGGTTCCCACATTAAAAATAAACTAATATTACATCGACATTTAAAGTGAATGCTGTAGAATTGTAATAAGGAAGTCTTGTAAGTTACAGATTAACCCCCACGAAATATGTTTTTACTTGATGTTATTCAAGCTATGTTACAACATTAAATTAACTTCGGTTTGCTCATGTAAGCGGCCTTTATAAAGTTTAAGTGATTGGAGATTTTAGGGCATTTTCATTAAACGAGCCTCTCATCCTGTTAATGTGTCACTGCGGGTTGTAGCACTTACTCAGACGTGGCCTAAATAAAACCCTTTGTCCATTGACCAGAGTAAACTGTTCAGAGCAATACCTGATTTGTTTAGGTCTGAAGCATGAAGTCGCTCTTCTCGACAGAGATTGCAGGCGGCACAGAGGGACGGGTTGTGACAACAGGTCCTTGGGATGCGTTGTAATTACAGGATGCGCCGGGGTGAAGTTGGCATGAGCACTCCCCTTGTATGCTGCCGACCTGCCTCGGGGCGCTTTCCATTACCCTCATTTTTTTGTCCTACTTGCTCGCGTACGTGCGCACGGGCTCACTGGCGGACAACGCTGGAACAAATGTACAGACGCTCGTGGATCGCAGGAAAGGGTCGCATGCTGTGGGCCCTGCCTAACGATTGCGCGTAGTAGGATTCATGACGGGACAACTCCAGGGATTTCGTGGCCTTGGATGAAATGTCACTATATGTATATGCATGTTGTAAATGCAACGAGATGAATACATCCATTGAGAAGAAAATTTTAATATTTCCTTTTTTTAAAGGGTTATTTATTATGTCCTCTAGGTATATTATTGTTGTGCTTTCCAAAAAATGCTAATTATTTTTCTACAATTTCTGGGTAAACTATATCCCAGGTTTGGCTCTGGTCAAGTATTCTATGCATGTTATATTCGTTTAAATCTCCTCTCTCCGAGCCATCTGCCTTTATATCTCAAAACCCCTGGTTTGGCGCCACGGACCGCGATGCCCTTCAGCTGTGTTTGTGTCTGTCCCCCTCCACAGGTGCCCACAACAACTGTGGTTTGCATGCTGATTTGGATAACATACTATACACGTAAACGTACTCCTATGTATGTATGTTGAACTTATTTCGCACCGTACGAAGCCAACTGGGCTAATCTGACGTATGAAGTGAAGCACATATTAAGAAAATATTATAAGCGGAACAAAGTACAGTGTTAGGTAAAGTGAGATAACTTGCATAGAAAATCATTCATCATCAGCCATGGTCAATCCACTGCTGCATGAAGGCCTCCTCCACAAGCTGTCACTACGACTACCACCACCACCACCTCATGTGATTCTGTGATATGATCCACCTAGCACCAGCACATTAACTAATTATACAAGGATAAAGCGTTACCGTCGTCTAAATAATAATATTTTCAAAAGACGAACAATACAACATGTGAAGTTGCTGTAATTCATCTCCTAGTTTTAAACATGTGTTTGCACAGGTGTATAACTACTTTAACGGGATTACCTGGCAATGGCACGGTCCTCAATGATTAAACTGAGAAGAGGTTTTAACTCCGAAAACATTAATATAGATTTCCCACATGGTTCCTGTTCCAAGTCTCAAACTCATGTTCTGCTTTAATTTTTTTAGTACCCCATTTAGGTCATCCACATTCTTAAATGTGAATTTTAGGTGTTACAATGGAAACACAGTTGTAGTGGTGGAGAAATGTCCTTGTAGATATAGTCGTTGGCAAGATTAATAAAAGAAACATACAAAAGAAATTTTTCACCTCCCTTTTCCGTGACGTGAGTCCACACCACCCTACAGCAGTTTCTCCCAGGGTGATGGTGATATCCCCGTTGCTTTCATGCAGTATCCTGTCACCTTTTGCAGATTACAAGCATATTACAAAGAACCGTGATAGACTTCTGATTAGATTGTTGAACTTTTATTTTTTTGCCATAAATCACAGATTTTCCAAGCAATGATGCCTGTTTGCACAGAGAGTGTGTGTATGCTTCCAAGCAGACATGTCCCTGTATGCCGGCGATATTCAGCTGCGGTACTTTCCATTTGATATTTACGGCCACGCATAATCGGTGTTCCCGGAGGCTTTTGCCGCTCCGCTGCCAAATGACTTCCACTTCCTGTTTACTCCCTTGGAGACGATGGTTTCACCACGGGCCTAGCCATAGGCCGTGCTCTCTTTGTTTCTCCTGCACCAGTGTAAAAGGAAGGAGGCCAGGGTGGCATGTTGTGAAAGTCGATCCAGTGTCTGGGTGGCTGTTGGCTGCCGGGAAATGTTGGTTAAATCACTACTCCACTCTGTGATGGAACTTATTCTGCAAGCGCTATGACAGAATTTGTAATCGCTGATCAATTCGCGACTTTGATATTGACCTACATTTCTTTGCTGGTATTGACACAACTTAATGATATATTTTTTGGGTTAGATCGCGTAAATGTAGATGTGTCGTAAACCCACCTCCACCCGACACAGCCAATTGGTAAGGTTTGGCACATGAACAAAACGTGCCAATTAGTTACTACTTAATTCTAGTACAAAGGTGTGCTAGAGAGCAAACCCACAATGTTTACAATTTGAGTACGACGTTTCGCTGGTGATGCTGTAATCGGCAGAGAAAGACTGTGTTGAATTGACTGGCATAACTTGTCTGAGAACTTTTAAAGTAAATGATAATAAGGCATTCCCAATCCATTGCTTATTCAATAACCATCCAAATCTTTGGATTGTTTTCTTCATAAAATTACATAAAATGTTATCTAGCGAATAAATATCAGATTTTCCATAAAATCACTGGGGCCGATCATGCATTAATTTGCCACTTGCTAGCTTGCCATCGTAACGTAATATTATCAATACAGCTTGCCATTATGTTTGACCGGCCGAAGGACGCGTCTCTTTGTTCATGAAAATGCAAGCGATAAACATACGAGCGTTCCTGCTCGCCAAGACGCAGCAGCAGATACCCAGGGTGATCATTTAGGGCTTTTTAAAAGGCTACAGAGCCGCATGCATATTTTATGAAGGACTTTTTTGAGACAGGACGAGAGAACTCTCATTCCTGGGAGCAGGGGTTGGAGGTTACAGAGGTGACCGGAGCACTTGTCATCCTCTCAGCAGCCATCGCACGTGTGCGCCGAGAAACCCAGCCAGTAAACAGGGCTGATGTATTGCTTTATTGGCTCGTTTGTTGCTGTGGTAACAACACTCAGGGGTAGGGGGATAATGCACTTCAAGCTGAGAAAGGTCTATGGGGAGGGCAGTTTGATCACAAGGCTCAGAAAATGCCCGGCCAAATGGTGATACTCCATTTTAAGTGGCCAATATGCCAATGTAATTAACACTGGGTTACGTAAAGTTTCCTTTATGTCTATACAACTTTTTTTCTTTTGTTTATGACACGGCGATATATTCTTTAGTGTGGAGTGTTTTCACCCATTGTAATATGTTTAATTGCACAAGGTACTTTGCTACCAGAGATTTCAAATAGAACCGTCCTTTGGAAACGGTGCACATTGTTGTCTCGAGCATTTCCTCCGCCGTTATACAATATCTCCGCGCGCCGAACGCTTTTTACGATTGCGAAAACGTACCGTGCATCTATCTGCCTTGTGCTCGCGCGAATTTCAACAATTTCAATCGAGTGAATGCGTTTCACTTGAAGGGAATACTCCCGCCCAGTTTATGACGCCAACACGCTTCCAACTGAGGCTGCCAGCGCGTGGAGCGAAACGTCGGGACACCGTGCCGAACGACCACGCAGAAGGTACAATCCGAAAACGCATAAATTGGAAAATGGTAACATTTCGGTGGAACATTAACGGCCTGCTCTTGAACTTTTTTTATTATTGTGGGAACGTGTTGTCATTAACTGTTAGCAGATGGGTAGCAACGAAAAAACCACACACACACATCCCAAATTCTGTTATCTGGAGTTAATTCCACATCTCACCCCCCTGGCCTGCCTGCCTTGCCCCATGCCCGCCACCACGTTCGAAGGTGGGAGTCACTTCCCCGGGTGGCTGTTTGCAGTCGTCAGCGGTTGCTCGGTGGCAATGCTTGCCGTCTGTCACACGGCCCTGAGATGTGTAGGCAGGGAATACAAAGTAGTCCCGATTCAGCGGAAATCGATAACAGGTGGCACTTGAAAAATCGTCGTTTATCCCACATGAAACAGTGCCATTTTTTTTTACATCCGTTTGGTAGGTCTGTCAATTGATGATGGCAACATTGTTTCCATTGCCTCTTTGCTAACAGCGTGATTCGTGACGCAGTTTCTGATGCGTTGCTGTATGGTGTAAACGGGTGAGCAAAACCGCAACGATTAAATAAAGTCAGCACGGGCCAAAGATGACTTCTGTAATATTCCCTTCGTCCACTCATATCTCGTAGAGCAGCGTTGGCTTTTAATTATTTTATCGGTATTAGAATGGTTATTTTAAGAACTGGCCTTATGCTTTGTGGACCCATTGCTACATTTAATCTAGTAGCAGATATATAAAAGGTGAGTCAGTGCCTTTGTTTAACTGTCAGATCATGCTTTGATTTATCTGCGAATGCTCTTGGGCTGCCCTTATCATGTAGTGCTGTTTTGACAGCGGCAGGTTCCTACAAAAAAAAGGTCTGCCACCCCGGATATCGTTCCCATGATGGCTCTTAGCCTTCATGGAAAATGCAGCACGACACACGGCTCCATTGTTTATTTTTTTCAGGATGATTATGGCTCTTTGTGTCCACTTGTGTCACCACACACACACACGGTTTCGCTTCCGAATATGAAACAGTTTCCCCGACAAACCGCTTTGGTGGCCAGATCTCATGGGAGTGATCATGCAGTTTATACAAGAGCTGTTTATCGAGTCAATTTGAGGAATACTTTAATTACCGTGGACTCTCTCTGAGAGTTTGCATTGCAAAGGTACGTAGCAATTAATAGGGATATGCAGATTGTACTGTACCATAGCAGAGGAAGTCAGTTAATATTGAAACTGGCCAAGCTGACAAAATCACAAATTGTGTGTCACCTGTAAAGCAGAAGTGAATTTCCTGACTTCTTAGGTCAAACCGGTCGCTTTCGTAACCAAGGAATGAGGATGTTCGTGAAATAATCGTGGAAAATGTAATATGACACCCATACTGTCTTCTGGGGTGGAGCGGCGACACACTGGTTAGCCCAGCGGCCGCTACCATCCATCTTGCCTCCTGCATGTAACCAGGACCTCATCGCTCCGTCTCCTCGATGGGGCATCCCGGTGGCCCGTGCTTCTCTCGAGCCTCATCCGTTCAGCCGTCCATCCCGTCTTGGACGACCTCTCTCCCATTGTTCATATGTCCGGCGACGTCGTCGTCGTCGTTGGGAGTTCGCTAAAATATTTCGACACATCATTGGACCTCCTTTGCCAGTACCAAAATATGAGAATAGGTTTTCCCCTTTTTTCTGGCAACAAAACAGCTGTGTTAAGATGTTAAAACACCAAACTGGATCTTTTTAGGCCTTTTGGCGTCCTCTTGTCTAACACCGTTTTGAGACTAGGTGTGGACCAATCAGTTTCAAAGAAAATGCATATATTATCAGAGTACTTTTTTTTGCATTCTGAGCACAAGTGTTGTGGTTAATGCAGACATGATTCCTTGTAAAAGGGGCCAGTTTGGTGTTTTAACATCTCAACACCTGTTTTGTTTGCCAGAAAAAAGGGGAAAACCTATTCTCATATTTCGACACGATTCAAAAAATCGGGAAAGCCCTTGTTCTGAAGCCGACCCGTTGGGACGCCTTCGACCGCCATTTAGTTTGCCCGCCGCACGCACCCGCAGGCGGGTGGCCTGAGTGTTTGGGGCTTGAGGTGGCAGGGTCGGCGGGCGGGGCGGGGGGGGGGGCTGGGTTAAGCAGGGGTCGCATTGAGGGGGGGGGCGGGAGGTTATTTTGACAGCTGAGCCACCGGTACCCGCCGCACCGCTTGTTGCGGCCGTGTGCGGCTCTTCTGCGTTTCTGGGGTGTGGTGGGGTGTGCGGTGGTGGTGATGGGGGGGGGTAGGCGGCCGAATTAGGGGCCGTGTGAGAATCCCGAGAGGTGAGGGACCAATTTCAAACAAAGCGTCCGCTTCGCGTTTAAGCTTGCGTGTTCCCGAAGCGGTGGAAAAAACAAAGGACCTTTCGCGCGACAACACGAAATCGGGATGCCTAGGTTAATTAACGTCTAAAATAAATACCGGGGGTTTTGTGAATTCTTGAGGAAGATATGACATGACCTTATCCTTTCGGCTCTGTCATTTTGTGTCTTTTTACAGGATTTCCTTATTTATCAACTGCTTTATGCGTGCTTTTTTTGTCCTACTCAAAGACAAACACATCACCAATATTAATATCCAGGCGCAATTTGCCATCCCATTGCCTTCCGCAAAATTGATTCCTACGATATTGTTGAGATTTTAACTACAATACCCGCGCTTACAATGTAAATTGCAGTATAAGAACGACATGCCCTCAGTTTTCCATATCTGCATCGTTTCCATTCGTGCTGTTGGTTGGTTGCGCTCAGTAAACCAACAGCCGACGGAATGTCTCCCCGTGGCCCTCGCTGACTCGCCAGAGACGGCAGCCGCGCGGTGGTCGCAGGAAACAAGAGGAGGGCGTGGGACTGGTCACGGTGCCACATTTCCGAACGTCGGGGGGGGGGGGGGGGGAACCAGTGGCGGCCGCTCACAGGCGCGTCTCTGTCCGAGCTCGCCGGCGCTTGCACACGTGTGTGCAACGCAGGCGCGACGTACGACGATTCCTCCCATCTGGCCCCTGTCACTCAGTTTATTTTAGCTCTTGATGCTCAATTGGCGTGCCTGAGCCTATCAGGAGAACGGCCGAAGTAGCGAGAGGGCCCACCTGCGCTGTTCGTTATTTAGCCCCTCGTCGTTATTTTTCTTTCCCCGTGCGCTTTTCCAATTGACGGGAAGCAAAGCGTCCGTTACAATAAATGCATCTTCTTTTTCTCCTTACAGTCCCTTGGCCTTTTGGACAGTTGGGGGCGTGACCATTTCCTTCTCCTTGTGGTGGCCTCTCTCCACTTATCTCTTTGTCGCTGCATCTATCAAGCGAGACAGCTTCCTTCCCGTCCACTGTTTGATGCACCAGTCACATCGTGGTCTTCTCCGTACCGTTCCTCTTGCAGTGTTCCCTCCATCGGTATGTGAGCAAGGCATGAACGTGCTATTGTGACAGATATTGTCTTATATAAGAGTCTCGTCTTATTTAAAGCTCTCACTTTGTACCAACGGAACTTACGGATTGTTTCGCTTTAATTACCAAGGCGGAGGAATTGTTTGTAGGATTTCATTTCAACAGTGATTTACATCTATGCCCTACTTGGTTGAATTAGCGGAGAGTGAACTCTGGTGTCAGTAACTCAGAAAGCCGCTTAATGTTTACATTCCACAATTAGCTGGGGATATATCCAGCATTGTAAAGTAACCTGTAATAATACACAGCGTGGGAAATGGGCTGGGTGCGCATGTGCACCCCCTCCCCCCCCCCCCCAGATATGAACAACGTGACTCAATTTCACATGCAGGCAATTCCAGCCCAGAGCTTTGTCGGGAGCAGTTAGCGAATCCCATTTGCTTCAGCCAAAGCATTGCCACGTTCTTTTGTGCCATGGATAAGAAACAAGAGTTTTGTGTTTGGCGGCTCTATAAGAATTCAAAAGGCCAGGAAGTGACCGGCAGGGGGGCATGGAAACCACTGAGCTGAGCTTTGCAATCGGGAGCAGGAACTTTGGGGCTTTTGGCTTTGCTGGATTAATCTGATTAGGGTATACCCCAGTCACAGCTGCACAAAGCTGCCGGTTAACCCTCGCACAGCCAGTGCACGGGGGCCTGCAGTTGCTCCCCGTGGTCACCAATAACTGTGCTACCTGAGGGCGCGGCGGCCAATGAAAGGAACGTGGTTTCCTGCAGCTGTGTGACATTTCGGGGGCAACAGAGCATCTTTCATGCGTATGGGTCGGTCGCAGAGAGCGACACGATTTGGTTCTGTTTCGCGCCTTCCCACCGCCGGCTTGCAGAATAAATACTGCGTTAAATCATTTGCAGCGAATGTGAATACTCTAAATTAAAAACTTACGCGTAACTCGAGTCGGCATGATGGATGTCCGTTACTCTTTATGCGGTTATCCATCTGTAGCTGATGCTTTAAAACATATCGTCATGTGTTCCAAGCAAGGCCTTCATTTGTTCAGTTTTTGTGCTTGAAGGTGATTGATTTGCGGCGAGCCGCCTTAACGCAACACAACGAAACTTACTTCAACAACAATTTCCGCTTATTAAGAAAAAAAACTTTTAAAAGCAGATTCAGCACAAAAAAAGGTCGCTATTTTTAGCGATCATCATGCTCCCCCTGCCAAGTGTTCCGTTCTGACTGCAGGGCACACCGGGGACTTTTTAGCTCTCCTGGCACAGAGCGGGAGGAACAATAATTCCTGAGATACTGAAAGCCACATGTTTGGTAGCGTTTGACTCGCACCGTTACTCTGTTTGTATGTATGTTCTCGGATATTAATTGCTGTTTCCGCTTTTCCACAAAGAAAGCAGAAAAAAATTATTGCGGTCGCATACATATGTTGGGAAATGTTCTGGGTATCCGATGTGGACCTTGACAAAAAAAAAGGTCAGTTTGTTTTAAAAAGTTACCTGCAACCACTTGTGCAAACTAAACAGCAAACTGTTTTCGAGGCTGCAGCTAAGTGCGTGTTTGAAGGAACTTTTACGCAAAAGGGCAAAACCTGTTAGTTTGTGGAGGAACTTTGGTCCTGCCCTGGATCGACATTCCATGCCCTGACCGAACATGGGCACATTACACGCGATAAACATGACCACGCTTACACACGGTCACGGTCACACACGGCCACGGTGAGACACGACCACGGTCACACACGGCCACGCTTACACACGGCCACAGTCACACATGGCCACGGTGAGAGACGGCCACACTCACACACGGCCACGCTTACACACGGCTACGGTCACATGCGGCCACGCTCACACACGACCACGCTTACACACGGCCATGGTCACACACGGCCACGGTCACACACGGCCACGCTTACACACGACCACGCTTGCACACGGCCACAGTCACACACGGCCACAGTGAGACACGACCACGGTCACACACGGCCACGCTTACACACGGCCACAGTCACACATGGCCACGGTGAGAGACGGCCACACTCACACACGGCCACGCTTGCACACGGCTACGGTCACACGCAGCCACGCTCACACACGACCACGCGTACACACGGCCACAGTCACACACGGCCACGGTCACACACGGCCACGCTTACACACGGCCACGCTTACACACGGCCACAGTCACACACGGCCACGGTCACACACGGCCACGCTTACCCACGGCCACAGTCACACACGGCCACGGTCACACACGGCCACGCTTACACACGGCCACAGTCACACACGGCCACGGTGAGAGACGGCCACACTCACACACAGCCACGCTTACACACGGCCACGGTCACACACGGCCACGCTTATACACGGCCACAGTCACACATGGCCACGGTGAGAGACGGCCACACTCACACACGGCCACGCTTACACACGGCCACAGTCACACACGGCCACAGTCACACACGGCCACGGTCACACACGGCCACGCTTACACACGGCCACAGTCACGCACGGCCACGGTGAGAGACGGCCACACTCACACACAGCCACGCTTACACATGGTCACACACGACCACGGTCACACACGGCCACGCTTACACATGACCACGCTTACACACGGCCACGGTCACACACGGCCATGGTCCCACACGACCACGGTCACACGCGGCCACAGTCACACACGGCCACGGTCACACACGGCCATGGTCACACACGACCACGCTTACACACGACCACAGTCACACACGGCCACGGTCACACACGACCACGCTTACACACGGCCACGGTCATACGTGACCATGCTTACACACGGCCACGGTCACACACGGCCACGGTCACACGCGGCCACGGGCAAGTTGATACAATCACGTTCAAGCTCCCCGAGCACTTGTCGCCAGTGATTGTGTAAATCGGCCGGGTCTCCGGGCTGCTCCGATTTTCTCTCTCTCTCTGCACTATCTTTCATGAGCATCGCCTGCTGTTTACGAGCGAGGAACATGAGGCCACGACGTACAATGTCCGGGACATCATTCATACTTGGGATAGCTTTCAGGAGATTCAAGGCATGTCCTGCTCACTTTCTTGACAATGTGCAGGGGATTTTTTTTTCTTTCTGTCCCTTTATTTCTGCCAAAGGTTTTTATTCATGTGTCGGTGAGGTAGGGGTGAGTGGGTGGTGGTGGTGGTGGTGGGGGGAGGAGGATTTTTTCTGCTTGTAGGAAGTATGTGAATGCATAACAGATTTTCTGGAAGGCGTTCAGGACTGACTCACTCGCTGGCTCCTTGCGTTTTGGGATCTCTGCCGCGCTTCGTTCTTGAGCGACCCACGTGGGCACAAGGCAAATGGGCAGGTTCGCCGGGCTCGAATGCTCGCCACGAAAAACACGTGCGTCTCTTCGCGCCGCGAGCGCATTACCACATCGTCCGGCGTAGAATGTAATAATGAAGGATGTCATATCGTTCTCTTGAAATCGGTTCGGAGGAAATGAAATGGTTCATATCCTACGCATGGAAGAACCATTAAGGAGAAAGAGGCCTGTCTGAAAAAAAAAGGTCCTGGCCGACGCGCTGAGCCACCCCTACGCTTCTGCACAATTAGTCACGGTACGCACGTTGTTTTGCCAGGTTTCGACGGGTTTGCTACGTTACCGATGAAGTAACGCTTGGACCCTGGCTTTGAGATGAGAGACTCGGTTCTGCTACTAACGGCGGTGGCGCCGCGGGCGGCGTGTGGCTGTGCGGGAGGGCGCCCCACGCTTGCACCAATGCCATGTTCTCCCTTGTTGCCAGCGTTACGACCATATGTCCCTCGCGGATTCCATCCCCCGTGTAAAGTTTCCATGGATATCGGTTGCTAGAAAATAACAATGCATGTAATAAGCGAAAATGTATCCCACTTGGCAGATGCCAGACAAACGGGGTGATTCATTCCGAGCCCGATGGAATTATGGAAGGATTCGAAAAAGCCCGCACGAATGGTAACTGCATAAATGTCAAATTGTGCCCACGTTTGGGTTTGTTGGCAGACGTCCCTCCCTCAATGCCTGCATCTGGAATCTGCTGCGTGGCAAGGGCTCCTTCCTGTTTTCATATTGGCCTTGTTGTCTTTGGCGCAGTTGAACGAGTGTCCTAACACCTAGTGAAAAGTCTTGTGCATTCGCACGCTCGCAGCCTTTTCAGGAGCAGCATATGAATACACAACTCCTTATGTAAGACTCCCTCGGTCTGACAGCTGTTCTTTTAGCGTGAGAAATGCAGTGTAAGAACAAGTGAAAATCACAAATGAGTGTGTGTACTCTTTACGTGGTAGTTACCATGCCATAATTTATCTCGGAATATTTACAGACCCCCCCCCCCCACACTGCTTACAACCAATCCCCATCCTTTCAAAGAAAAATTGTGGAGCTCAGCGTTGGACAGCAACAAAGGCCTGGTAGTGGTGGTTACCATACAAATGTAAATCCTTGAAATGAAAAAAAATGGAATAGAGAAGCAGCTGTTTACAGTACCTACGGGCGATGGGGGGGTCCACACTATATAGTTCCACCACTGGACAGCTGCTTCTAATCAGGCACCGCATTACTTTCAACACGGCTGTATGGGAGGCAAGGTCAGGAAACAGCTGGGATGGGATTCATCCCATGAGTGTATCGAGTTGGCAGGGCGGCGCGTAGGTGCTCATGTCCCGCGGACCCTCGACTTCACGATCGCCTTCTGGTAACTTGCGATCACGGGTTCCGTGCATTAACAGCGCGCCACGGTATCCAGCTCGATCCGCGCTTGCCAATGCTAATTGATTCCTGACGGTGGTGGAGTCATTACATCGGCGTGCGCGTGCAGGGGAGCGCTCGCCGGAAGGATTTGTCAGGTCGACCACAGAGCTGTGCCGTAATGCAACAGCGTGCAGCAGCCTTGAAGTCAAACAACAGTCCCAGCAGAGAAAATATTGGATTGCGAAGCCGAACGTGCGCAAGTTATTTCGTCCTCCCTTTCGGATGCCGTTGCTGTTCATCTGCCCGTAATTGCCTTTTAGTAGTGGTCTTAAATAAATGATTACTGTTAGGTCGGTGTAATAATAATAATAAATCTTTAGTTAGTAATTTACTAAACAGACAATCTTCACCTTCCCATATCTGTCCCTGCACATAAAACAGAACAGCATATTTTACACATCCCATCAGCCGCACGGCCATCTGGTAGTGCACCATTTCCACAGCGTTAGTTCAACGCGAGCAAACTCTGGACCAGATTGTCTGCTTATTTATTTTGTCGCTTTATAGTCTCCACAACCACGGCGTCAACGGTTATTCCATCTTGACTTGAAGCGTTCGTAGCTGCAGGAATCCATACTCTTTGTTTTTTTCGGTAAAGTCACGTAGGTAGAAATACCATAAAATAAATCACGACTTAAAGCTTTCGTGACTGCAAGGATTCATCTTCTTTGGTTCTTTCAGTAAAGTCACGTAGAATGAGAATAAAATAATAAATTGATAAAATAAAATAACATAATAATATTCTCACGACGTTTCGGCCACAACACAAGCGGCCTTCATCAGGTGAAGGGACGAGACTGTCTGGTAGGACAGCGCTGGATCTGAACGTGGCTTTTTTCACTCCAGCGCTGTCCTACCAGACAGTCTCGTCCCTTCACCTGATGAAGGCCGCTTGTGTTGTGGCCGAAACGTCGTGAGAATATTATTGTGTTATTTTATTTGATAAATTTATTATTTTATTCTCATTCTACGTGACTTTACCAAAAGAACCAAAGAAGATAAATCACGACGTTTCGAATGCAACACAAGCGCCCGTCTTCAGGTAAAAATCGCGACAGCTGTGATGTCTGCTGCGAAAGAACCAAAGAGTACGGTTATTCCATGTTAACGTTGTCGCGTTACACAAACTTTATGCTGCGGTTATCATGGAAGACTTGAGAACTACGTCAGGAGTCGCGGGAAGTGGACGTGCAGGGATTGAAGTGGCTTTTTTTCCCCCCTGCTGTTCAATGCAGCTGTTCCTCACTTTCTCGTTGTGGAATTCCACCAGACGCCTGCACATGCCACAGTTGTACAAACATCTGAGGGGCGTGTGTGGCAGACCGCAGCTACCTTGGGCCCCCACGGTCCTCACTGATTCACGGACACATCTTACGTACTAACGTGCACGCGTGCGTAAGTACGTGAGCCGCGCGTGGGGGTGATGCGGCCGAGCACTGGCTCACCAGGGCGTGAGACGCGCCGGAAAGATTTCTGAGAATCCACAGGATGTTTTTTCAGCTAGCAACTTGCCACGGTAGTCGCCCACACTCAGTTTAAAAACATCGTCACACCGTCTACGGCCAGGTTCCACTAAATAGTGACTGTCTCGTATTTATTTTTTCCCGCGTGTCAACATTAATTCTCATACGTACCCACCGAAGATTAAGGATTCATACATGCTTGGCTGTTTTCATTTTCTCCTCGGTTTGAAAAAATACGGTGACAGCTTAGGGTGCAGCCTGGCGGAGAGCTTCGCTTGTGACCAACAGACACAGTGGCTTGTGATAACTCTGGACAAAATAAACAAGCGGACAATGCACCTCCTTCCTGTATCTGTCGTACACATCCCATCGGTACGCTCCATCATCCACGTGGCCTTCTGGAAGTTGGAAAATAATTCTGGGAGGTGTTGGTCGAGACGTAGGTCAACATTAATTTTTCTATCTCTTCGGACGTATGACAATAGCTTAACATAATGTTATCGTTATTTTGGGACTATTCTTTCGAAAATGAAAACCAATGAACGCATAATGTAATCAATGCAGTTTGCATTTCTTAAGCTCAGTTTGAAATGTGTGAGCTTAGAATACATGCAATGCACTGTTTGCCAGACAAATCCTTTCCTTTACTCGTAATACATTTAGGCGTATACAATACTTTCCCTCTTGATTTTGATTTATACAATCGAACAATTAAAAGTGAAGCCATTTCGAACGATTGACGTCAAAGACAAACGTCGGTCTGCCGCGTGTTTTATATTTGTCAACGTTCCTTTGCGTTTTTACGGAACGGATTAGTATAACGTTAAAAAAAAGAATTATCCCTCCGCGCGACAAGGTGTTCCATAATTGGCAATAGGGAGCGCACAACACTCGGGCAACCGGGTCCTCGTGCAAGCGGGCCACGGTGTGTGGGGCGTCGCTGACGCTCGCAGCTCGCGAGCGCGCGCGCTCAAACGCTCGCCTGCTCCCTACGCCGAAGCGGATTAAAAAAAAAACGCGTTCCGTTCAAAAGTTAATTTGCGGCGGGGAATCTGATGGGAAAATAATAAAATAGGTTTGGCAAGTGCAATGTGGAGAATTTTAAATGAAAAACCGCATGACACATGCTGCCACTCGTGTTTACCCCCAGTCATAAGCCTCACTGTCATCACTTCAGTATACAATAAGTTACATGGAGCGCTTGATGGCTCCTGCAGATATTACCGCTATCTCGCGCTTGGTGTGGAATGTCTGATGTCTGCGGCATTTTACGCACATTGCTTGTACGCAGTGACTCATGATTTGAAAGGGCTCACACTGTTTGCCTTTTACCTGTGATCTCTCAACGTCAAACACAGGGTCTGCATCAGATAGTCGCTATTAATGTAAAGGTGTTCAGCGGAATCCTCATGCCACGTGCACGGTAGTGGTGAGCGCGGGCCTCCAGTAGCGTGTCGCACGGGGCTCATCGCAGGTCAACTCTACGCCACGCCCGTACTTCATCCATTGGTGTGCCTTGTGTGGTGGTGTAACTGTGGGTACACGCTCCTCTCCCAAGACGTCTCCACTAGAGGGGGTCTCTTAGAGCTTCCTCTGTCAGCGGTGGCGTGAGCAGCGCTGCGCCTTAACCTATTTTTAACTCCACATCCAACACTAACTGAAGCGTTCAGGCCTAATGAGTGACACCCTGTCACTCGCACGTCCACGATTGTAATTGTAACCTAACTCCCACAGGCACTCATCGTGTCGTCGAGGCTTGCAGCCGTCTCTCTCGTGAGAACGAGCGTCTCTGGTTATGATGTCTTCATAACCGTCAGTAATAAATAAACTCTCCGTTGTGCCTGATTTGAAAGGTAACACGGGGCAGTTGTCAGTGTCGAAAATAATTTCGCTCTGCGTTAAAAAAAAACACATGGCATTGTTGCCCACGTGTTCACGGACGTCAGTTCGAGGAGAATCATCGGTGGCAGCTCGCGACCACAGATGAAAGTCCAACTTTGTGTGTCACCGTCGGAATCCAGGTGATTCAACCGTTGATAAGCTAATAGGGGGACTCGACACAACCAGACGGGTCAGCCATTGTTGGCTTCTTGTTGTTGCTCATCCTCAAGATTATTGTCTGCAAAATCTATATCAGTCCGATTCCCTTTGTGTATTTGAAATTCCTAATCAGACGGTTTAAGTAATTGCATTTGAAATCATTATACACTTTTTAGCGATTCATTCAAATTCAGAGGTTGTTTTGTTTTTGCAGGGGAATCTCACTGAGTTTAAACTATTTTATTCTGGACAATTTACTGCCGGTCGTTTGGATAATTTTTGAGTATCCTTTTGCGTGTGGAACGAAACCAGAGTAACGTGGAGTAATCTGCCGCATATCAGATGCTCAAATACCACACGAAGAGCTCAGCAAACCTACTTGTAAGTACTTTCACCTAACGGCGATAATTATTAGCTCTTGCCGGGTGGGAGATTCGTGAACAAGATCACTCTCAGCATGCTCCACCAACCCCACCTTCCAAGTTTCTGGATTACCCGTGCGTGCCCCAACACATGGCCACTGTGAATCCATGTTTTTTTGGTTTTTATTCAACCACGTTTATAGGTTCGGCTCAAGGTTTTTTTTTGCAGTGGTTTTAATCGGAAAGCTCCCGAGCGCGTTGTCTTGAATAATTATTTAATCGCACCCAAAAGATGTGAGCGCATCATTCCCGTCTTACGTTTACAAGACGCCAGGAGCAGGCTGTGCACGCAAAGGGGGCGGCAGGCCTAACAGCTGGCTGTGCGCGGAGCAGGCGCCTGGGGAGAGGCGCACCACAGAAGATTTATGTGTGGGGGTGGGGAGGGAAGCGTTTGTATGCTCGTGGCCACACTGTCGCACATCTGCCGGGGGGATTTGCATATTAATTAACCTGCATTAACTCTAATTATGAAATGAATCGGAACTAAAGGTTTTCAGTGATTGCGTTCTAAAACGCGTTTGGTTGAGAACATCACGCGCGAGGCGGCGCGAGTGGTTTGTCTTTTTTGCGGAGCCGCCGTTGCCTTCCGTTCGTTTGGGCCGACGTTAGTGCGAGCTCGTCTGAAGGCGAGCTGCCCGGCGCGTAGCGATCGCGACGCGCGAGCCCGAAATCTCAAACCCACGCCGCAAAATAACACGTGCTGCAATGGAGACACGACGGCCCGCTGCAAAGAGGCTCGTAACGATATCGTGAGAACAGCGTGCGTCACGCTGTTATCAGACTCGGGGATTTTATTCCCCCCGCTCTCAAAAGTGGGTGCAGGTTGCGCCTCCCCTAAAACAGATGGCGCCCCTCCAGGGCCCTTGCCTGTGCATGGGGGTCGCCTGATCACCCGAGCGCCTGCGTGCGGTTCACCTACGGCACAACCCTGCAACGGGTGCTCGACCGTAAATTGGCCATGCGGCGGGTTTCAGCGTACCCACTTTAAGGGCGTCTCGTGTAAATATCCGGGCGGCCGATGGACGCGTCACGTCCCCTTGACTAGTGTGCCGAAAGTCACTATTTCAAAAATCCCGGTCGGAGATCAGCACTCCGCGAAACGCCACCCTTGGGCAACGTAATGAACACCGCCTTGTGGGAAGTCAACAGAGGTCGCCCAATTCCTCGACTCGCCCTCGCCATAGAAACGTGGAGTTTCTACTCGTTGCATTAGGGCCACCAGAAGAGTTGAGCACCCCCCACCCGCCACGCATTTGAGCATGGAGAAATCTTGACTCTGACGTGGTGTTCTGTCTTCTGTATGAACCTCCATAGTCTATAGTTTAATAATCGCATGAATACTTTACAGAGTTTAACACATTGGCTTTCACGACCAATATGATTCCTAATAGATGTTTGGGTCAGATTAAGTTTGTGAGCGGTTTTATTACACGATCTGATAGCAAAAAAACACAGTAGTAACATCATAGGACAATAAATCGTTATGGAATGTAGATTAAATAATTGTACATATTTTTACAATGTTTTATCGACAGCACTCGCATCTGTTGGACAATGTGACTTCCATATTAACCACCGTTACAGTTTCCTATCTATTTGGGCGTCCCTCATTTATTACAGGTACATTTGGTATTCGTAAGGCACGTTTTCGAACGTGCGACAGAGTGCGTTGTGTGCAATAAGTAAAACGTGGGGAATCAGAATCTCTATTTCGCTGAGAAACGATTTGTCTCAAGGGTTCACTAACCACTCAGAATGTAGCCTGCACGTGATGCCGCGTAATGACATACACGAGAGATGTCTTTATTTTTTCTTTTTTTTTCTTTCCAATTTGTCTGTGCAGCGCCCCGGCTCGGGAATTCTCTGCCCTCAGAGGCCAGGGAAACCGTATTCTGTGGACACTTTTCAGTGCCGCCGAAGGCCCCACCACCTGTTTATGAATGCCCCCCTGTCTCTCTCTCTTTGGTTCTCATGTTTTTCTTGTTGGTCTCTCTCCCAGGTTGCTTCTCATTTATTTCCCTCCTTTATATATTTGGAGTTTGCCTGTCTATCGCTCTCTCTCTCTCTGGTCCCGTGGTCACGTGGATTTTTCTCTGGGTCCTCCGGTTTTGCCCTCCACATTTAGAATCGACATCACGCGTTTAGAGTACAGGAAAACCTTGGATTGCGAGTAACTTGGTCTGCGAGTGTTTTGCAAGATGAGCAAAAATTTTAAATGAATATTAATTTGATAAACGAGCGAGGTTTTACAATACGATTAGTACGTATACGCTTTGTCTGCCGAGCCTCACGTGATCACAACTGATATACGAGTGCTTTGATATACGAGTGCTTTGGATTGCAAACACGTTTCCGGAACGAATTATGCTCGCAATCCAAGGTTTTACTGTATTTTGCTGCTATATATTTACACGTGATAAGCCGCTTCATTGAGCTATTATTTGTCTCCAAGGCCCCTTCTGAAATATAGCTATATAGCTCAGTGGGCCTTACCGAGTAAAATAAAAGTAGTAGCTTTAGTTTTCATATGCATGACGCTCTGAGATCAATTGTTTAAGAGCACCTTATAGATAAATATTATTAATAATAAGTAATAATTAAAATCTTAATATTTTGTTTCAAAATTTATTTTGACAGTATGCACAGTATCATGCTCATCAACATACATTTCTATCGCTACATCGGTAGATTCAAGTTGTTTTTTATTTCGATGACATTACAGTCGTGATATCGGCATCGTGATATTTCCACTGGCCAACTCTGCAGCTGGCGGTCTACCACCCTGTGTGAGCGAATAGCCGGAGAAGATTACGTCACAGAACTACTTGCTGAGGTCACTTCAGTATCGACTGATCGATTGATTTTATTTGTCGATGCGGGGAGGAAGCGTTCACTCGCTAAGCTGTTTTTTTTTTACAAGAATGACCCGCGTAGGACCTTGGCGAAAAGAAGAGGAATTTACAGGAGTGGATAAATCATAACATTGCAGACTGAGTAGCAAAACACACTGGAGGAAAACAACATTCAGGTCGTGCACCATTCAGGTTACACTGGCAGGTAACACACACGAGGCCTCCCTGTGCAGCATGGAGGCACATATTTTTAATGCCCCGTAAAAAATATAGTTGATCGCAGTGTCAAGTCCCCGAATTGGAACGTGCCAAAAAATAAAGTGAAAACCCAAATTTGAATGTGGTGATTTTATTTTTGCATGCAATCATCGATGACCGGGGGGTTGAGACGATCAACTCGCGACGCTCGAGAACCCGTTTTCATTCCAGATGTGTGCCCAAGCTGATGATCTCAGTGGTGGCGGTTCTCCGTGCTCTGACTCCTCTGCCAATCAGCCTCCTCCACAGTTTACACATTAGTCTCCATACAGTACAATGCAACCACACATTTAATGTTCACCATTTAGCAGACTATGCGTTTTAGGTATTGCTATTATAGTTATCATCTTCAATTCCAAATATGCTTTCTTTGTGATGGTTATGGAAATGGTAAATTTCAGGTTACGTGCTTAGTGTTTTTTCTATCACCTTTACTTCCGCAATAACGCACCAAGAAACGCAATTGTTTACACCAATCAAATATTCAGGGTGTTAACGCTAGCAGACAGTAGTGCTTTATATTAAAACATATAAATTACCCTCTGCGTGCCTTCGGCAAGACGAGCAGCCAAAACCTTATGAGCTCAGCAATAGGAAAAGGCTTATGAGCATCATCTTTCTAGTTCCCATCTCATTAGTGGTGGCTGTTGATTTTTTTTGCTTCAAGTGACCAAAACTTCACGAAGCCTTCTGCAGGTTGAGTGGATGCTCTCTCCTACATGTGCCGTTGATTTGGCTCACACGAGGAAGGGATTAACCTGCTAAAGCCACCATTCCGCTGTTGTTCTAAGAGTTCAGTAACCCAGGAGGGTGCTGTCGAGATAAAACAGGGGCGCTGCACCCATGCTGTTTTTTTTTTGCACATGCACGGCGTGGGGGCTTCACACTCTTCGCTTTGGTGGCCATAAAAAGGGTATTAAAGCCACATGTCCTCGCACAGCAGGTAGGACACAGGAGGCACTATCTATTGTGTCATATCTTGTGGCTAATTACCGTGACCTCCTCCCCCCCCCCCTAGGGGGTTTTGATTCCTTGCTGCGACGGGCAGTGCGTCTGTTCCACCCCCCCCCCCTCTTCACCGGCCACCCCCGCCGCCACGCACATGTGCGATGGCAGCCCCGTGTCATTTAACCAATCCAATTTAGCCCGTGTCAAAAAAAAAGTTCCATGGGGACAACCACCCCAGCCCCGTCCAATGGGGATGCCCGCGTGCTTCGATGGCTCTCGAGGAATACGGCCACTGAGGTGCAGAGGGATGAGGCCCCCTCTTGCTCCTGACAACCAATGGGGAATGAGCTGTGGCCATGCTAATCCTGTCAAGCTCAGCCCCCATCCCATGTCCCCTGCTGGGACGGGCAGTTTTTCATCTCTCCCCCCTCCGTGCCCCGGTGGCAGGTGAAAGGGACTCAGGTGGCATTCAAGGCGAGAGATGAAGTGGTGCGCTCTGCTACGGCCGCCACATGCATTTCTGCACCTGGGTCCGCTGGCAATAAAAGGCGGTGCACGCACTCAGCTCCACACCAGGCGGTGTGCGCCGATAGCCGCGCGCAGTCACTCGTTCGCGCGGTTTGTAATCGCACACCACAGTTGATCCTACGTTCGAATATCGCCGTCCTCAGTTCTTCGTCAAGTCCGCTTTGACCATGACTGTGAACCTACAGAGAGGTATGTTTTATATTTCGTTTTGTCTTGTAAAAACCGTTGTGCTTGTGCGTGCGCGTGTGCCTCGCGTGCCGTGCCGGCCTTCATAGGTTCTCGCTGACAGCACTTGCCCCAACAGTCTAATAAGGCTGTAAGAGGGATCTTTGTCTTTTGTGTGCGCCTTAAATGCACATTGGCGCTTTGCAGAGAATCACGCTTGCTTTTATTCTTGTATACGTGGGATAATAGTCGCAGGAGGCCTGGGAAATGTCGATGCTCAGTTAAAGTGGTATCATTGTCGGGTTTTAAACTCTGTAAAAGTGAGAGCATTTCTGGGAAAGCTGACTGTGGTATTGGAGTGAGCTTGTGACGTGTCGTGGTGTTGGGGTGAGCTTTGTGACATCGTGGTGTTGGGGTGCGCGTTTGACATCGTGGTGTTGGGGTGACCTTGTGACGTTGTCGTGGTGTTGGGGTGCGCTTGTGATGTTGTCATGGTGTTGGGGTGAACTTGTGTGACGTAGTGGTGTTGGGGTGCGCTTGTGTGACGTAGTGGTGTTGGGGTGAGCTTGTGATGTTGTCATGGTGTTGGGGTGAGCTTGTGTGACATAGTGGTGTTGGGGTGAGTTTGTGACGTTGTGGTGTTGGGGTGAGCTCGTGACGTCGTGGTGTTGGGGTGAGCTTGTGTTGTGTCATGGTGTTGGGGTGAGCTTGTGTGACGTAGTGGTGTTGGGGTGAGCTTGTGATGTTGTGGTGTTGGGGTGAGCTTCTGAAGTTGTCGTGGTGTTCAGGTGAGCTTGTGTGACGTCGTGGTGTTGGGGTGAGCTTGTGATGTTGTTGTGGTGTTGGGGTGAGCTTGGGTAACGTTTTCGTGGTATTGGGGTGAGCTTGTGACATCGTGGTGTTGGGGTGAGCTTGTGATGTTGTCGTGGTGTTGGGGTGAGATTGTGTGACGTCGTGGTGTTGGGGTGAGATTGTGATGTTATCGTGGTGTTGGGGTGAGATTGTGTGACGTTGTCGTGGTGTTGGGGTGAGATTGTGTGACGTCGTGGTGTTGGGGTGAGATTGTGTGACGTTGTCGTGGTGTTGGGGTGAGATTGTGTGACGTTGTCGTGGTGTTGGGGTGAGATTGTGTGACGTTGTCGTGGTGTTGGGGTGAGATTGTGTGACGTCGTGGTGTTGGGGTGAACTTGTGTGACGCGGCGGGATGCTTAAGCGGAGGCGTGGAAGTCCTGGCGTCTTGCGAGATCATGAATCACAGCTGGCTGCTAGGCTTGGCCCAGCATTCGCCTCTTCGTAAGCCTCAACCTCAGCATGACTATTGTCACAGGAAACATGAAAAAAACTCGCAGTTGGTTTGTGTTTGGCGGGTGGGGGCATCACGGACATTTCAAACCCAAGTGCGTTCTGCTCTGAAGCGTGTAAAACCGTGAGCACATGTGGCTGCGGTTTGCCTGATTACAAGACTTTGTCACTCTTACAAAAATCGCTCGCAGTGGATTATTTTCGTAATATCATTAGCGAGTGTTCTCACGCTGACGCGCGTGTCACAGCCGATACGTACGTAACATATATATATACAACTTAAATCCGTGTTGAAACATGGGTTCTGCTGCTGCTGCTTATACTTATAAAGAAAAAAAAACCCCTAATGAATACAACAACTCTGGGATGATGTATCCCTGTTCAATGTTTGATGACGGACATGAAATTTTAATTTCCCATATGCATCGCCTTTTATACGTTGTGTCGGATGGCAAGAGTGCGGGGTTTTTTTGTGCTGCTGTCATTTGCATTTTATTTTAAATACCTTCAATAATTAAACGGCAATAGAAATGGGGTTGCAGGAGCATTGTTTATTCTGTAAAATTTGATTACAGAGTGAGCTCGCGTGTATTAATTAAGGTATGGGCTGATCCTCCCAGGCTGTGCGTCATGTGCTTATGACTGCGTCTTGTAGCAGGGATGTTGCAGCCTTGCTCCATGACCCTGTGTCGCCAAGCCGGGCTGCCCCGGGGTTCCTGGAAGTCTGGGGCTGGAGGCCCTGGGCAGAATGTTACGTTTAGAAATCTACATGGACGTAGATTATTTAGATTATTTTGCTGCTATAAATGTCCACATGATGATACGTCACTTCGTTGTGCTATCATTTGTGGCCAGGTCGCTTCTAAAACATAAGCTAATAGCTCAGTGGGTTTTAGCTGGTAAAATAAAAAAAAATTGTTTAAGTCATTTGTTTACCTTTCCTATACTTTGCACTCCTATTGTGTTTTTTTTGTATCATTTGTTGTTGTCACGCCCCCTACTGGACACATGTGAAAAAAGAGCTTCATAGCTCATTGGATTTCTCCAGTACAAATAAATATTCTAATAATGAGAACACCACGTGTGTGGCCCCCGGTATTCATTACCGACGGGGGGAAAAAAAAAGAACAACAGGCCCGTTTTGGAGCTCTCCTTTGCGTGAGGCCCTGGGCAAAATGCCCCTTTTGCCCTCCCCATTTGGACGGCCCTGTCAAGTGCTGTCACATCACCACCGCCTGTGTCAAGACTCGCACGTGCCACTGTGGCCCACACAGGGGATAGGGGCCTAAGTGTGCCCAATCTCTTTGGATGTCGGAAACCGAGTGGGGTTGAGCCTGTTATTTTTCATTAAAATATTTCACGTGGATAATCCCTTGAGATGGAACATCTCATTTCCAAGGTTGTCCAGGGTGTCAGTTGCCACATATATAGCATACATGATTTGACACGTATACTGTACAAACGTTGAAAATCTATGGTCAGTACTTGCAAGGATGACCACTCGGGTTTTGCCAGGTATTGTGGGCTGAAGGTGACCAGAAGACGGCAACACATTTGCCATTAACATAGATAATAAAACCACCGTCAGATAACTTTTGTGCACTTCTGTATTGCGACTGTGTTTGAGGTGAGTTCTGGGAAACAGCTGGTGTGTGCGTGTGTTGGCCATTTTGAGCATTGCATCGATTCAAGAGGCACGTAACCAGCATTTCCTGCATCGGAAGTGGATCCAGGCACTTTCTTTATCACGGCAGAGAAATAAAAAAAACGCTCGTAGCTCAGGAAACACATTGCTCACCTACCTGGCTGAAAAAAAAATATTTAAAAATTATCAGGGTGTTGAAAATATTATTTTGCATAAAGTTAAATGGTGGAGTGGTCTCCATGATCACATGAGCCATTGTGGCTCAGTTCATCTCTGTATACAGAAGGTCGTGGGTTCATTATATTTGGGGTTTGCATGTTCTTCCCATGGTTGCGTGGATTTTTCTCCAGGCCTTCCGGTTTCTCCCTCCACATTTCAGAATCAATTTGCGTTTGGAGTATTTGTCTGCTATACATTTCCACGTGATTAAGTCACTTCATTGAATTGTCATTTATGGCCAGGGTCGCTTCTGAGAAAGAGCTGTATAGCTCAGTGGGCCCTACCTGGTAAAATAAAAGTATTTTTTTTATCATTTAGTTCAGTGTCGTAAACAAGTCTATCCATCGGGCGACAATTGTTGACTTCCCAAAAATGTGGGTTGAGCGTGCAAATCCTGCGGTCCGTGATAGTGACACGTGGGGACCGAATGCAATCAGGGATACGATTTTTTTTTTATCGAACCGTCTCATTGGTTATGCTGTGAATTGTTTTTAAATGAAATCCGCACAAGCGGTGTTCATTTTGAGTGATATTTTTCAGAAACGGTGAAAAATATGCGTACGGTCGGAAAATAAAGCGAAGTTCTTTGGGATAAGAAAAACCACCAAACAAAACGTGGAAGACGTAGCAATACTGTGCGTTACTGTAACCATGCATGGTCAGCCAGTACGGCAGGGAATTAGTCTTTGCCACATGCAGGAACACTTCCTCATAGGCATACAGATCCCCCGTAATGTAAAAGTTTATTCACAGACCTAAGTCATTAGTGGGAGGGAGGGAGAAAAAAAAACTGGCCTTGGCAAAACACGTGGCGTCAGTCTCGCCCAGTCATCCTCGCTACTGATGTGATGATGTTCGTGTCGGATGTGCTAGACCACACACTGGGAATAGAGGGGTGGGAGAAAATAATAATAATAAAACAATGGATCTTTAGAACCGAGCGTGAAGCAATGCCCACCACAGTTGTCCACTTGGTTATTTCCTTTGAGTCAGACCCTTGAAGGTAAGATTGTAAAACTTAAAAGGCGGCGTCGGAAAACGCGCTGACGCGCCGCTCTGCTCGGTTACCGTTGCAGTGGTGAGCTACGCGAGCGCGGCAATGCGAGACTGCGACCCGGACGATGACGAGGAGGAGAGGCTGCAAATCATCGAGGAGGTGGACGAAGAGGAGGAGGAGGAGAAAGACGAGGAGGAAGACGAAGAGGAGGCGGCGGCGGAGGAGGAGGAAGAGACGAACTTAGAGGGGACCGGCGGCAATCCCGGCGTGGACAAGACTGCCGAGCCGCTGGGCAGGCAGGACGGGACGGTGGCGGAGTGCGATGTCCCGGGCAGTGGGGCCACTCACCGTGGTAAGAGCGCACGTACTCACACTTTACATCGTAGTTGTACGTTGTATTTAAAATGAAAAAAAAAACACGATTATAGCATTTGATTCGAATGGCGGTAGCCCGGGTCACCGCAAAATATTGTTGGGCTGGGCATAGTTTAAGGTTTTTTTTTTCTGGGAGCATCGCTGGTACCACCACCCTGTCCTGCCGGAGGGCGATGCTGGGAGCGATGATGATCACGACGATGTAGATCCCGCCAGCACGACCATGACCGCCGGCCGTACCAAGAGAGCGCCTGGTGCGCCCTCGCTCCCAAAGACAAGGGGGGTGGCCGCCCCCGTAAGAAGCAGAACGTGCTGGGGAATGACCAGACCAGCATCCCGATGTACTTTCAAAACAAGCAATAAACAGCCATTGCCACGCACAAATCCCCAGCAGCCCCCTTTTTTATGGGTGTTTTGCGTGTGTTTTTTGTTTCCATATTTGGCGTGCGTATCGAGCTCAGTGACATCTCCCGTCTTCATAGGCCTTCTGGTTTCGAAGTTATGGAGGTTTTGGCACCCCCAGGTCACGATGGTGACCCGGGTCACCGCCAATCGAGTCACTTGTCGACTTAACAACAAAATCAAAATCCACAAAGTATATTTTCTACTCCAGCGAGCATTGAGGCAGTTGTGATCATTGTATGTGTACCAATTCATTGCCACTGGTGGGAATTTCATATTCCTATTGCGGGTTAGAATAAAGCGGTATTCGTTGAAACGACCCCGGGCGGCATGATGGGCTGAATCAACTTCCCCCCCCCAAACGACGATTTGAACTCGCAGCCTTCCGATTGCGAGCCACTTTCTCTACTCCTTGGGCCACCTGGCCACACGTTATTTTGGATTGCGGCCAATTTCACCGGTGCACAACGTCGCGCCAAGTGAGAATTACGTTCAGCGGTTCGGGGTGGGCCAACGAGAGCCGGGCGTGCCACACTTGCGGCAGCGGTATCGCAAGACACCCGGCAGTGCCGTATTTTCCAACACAGGCGGTGGCAAATCCGTTAAGCTACGCATTCGCAGAGGTTTCACCCTTGATTAAAAAAGAAAAAAGATTTTTTTTAAAGTAAACGCTGAGCCTAAATGACACTTGTCAACCAAGTTATATGGCTTAAGTGTAGCCAGCTAATTTGTTTCTGCTTGACCCGTGTGAGAGCTTGTCTGTGCATCACCACAAACTAGGGGTGGGGGCGGGGGGGGAGGGGGCTCTTGGGTGAATGCGCGAGAGAAAAAAAACTTTCCGAAAAGTGGCTTAACATTCCGAAGACTTCCACTGTTTACTCCCAAGGAATTAATGAGAGCTAGCGGCAAAGTGAGAGGCGGAATGAGAGGGCGGCGGGCAGCCCAATGTAATACGGCCAGGTATTATGTGCGACTGCGGGACAAACGCTTGACACCCTCTCCTTCATTTAAAACTGTCGGAGCTCGGCCTTTCCTCTCAGCAGGTGTGAGACAGCGGGGGCTTTTGCCGCACGAGAAACAAGCGCAATCACTTTGGCTCATGGAGTTCCACCCCCCCCCCCCCTCTCCACCCTCCTTTCTTCTCTTTCTCTGTCCGCGTTTCAGAGGAAATGAATGATCACAGCGATGCCCCGGGCGCCGAAGCCTCTCTTGGCTCTCAAGGACGAGACGACACAGGTATACCGATCAAATTAAGTGTCCACTCATAGGTGCGTTAGCCGTCTGCCCCCTGCTCTGTAATTAACCCGTTGTTAAAGGGGCACCTTCTTGTAAACGTCTTTCCCCGGCAGATTCACTCAAACGTCATTGTCATGCACACGCCCTGCGTTTCCCACGCCCACAGTTTGTTTAAAAAACAATGATGGCCCAACGTGTTGCTAATGGTTAAAGTCGGAAAAAAAACTATCAAAAGGGAAAGAATGTAACCTTTGGAGAGACGATGCAATCGGCAATACTTTTTAAGCTTTATTTGACACTGTCTAATTCAGATCATGAGTTATTTAAATTTGGTAATAAAATGTCACACGTGTTTCACCTTTGCACCGAACTCTTGCAAACATAAAACTTTGTTGTTTTCATAGCAGCGATTCATTCCATAGAACCATATCTTTCTCAGTTCTAGAGCCTTGCCCAGTATCCATTGCGGTACGGCCAACAGAATGGATGTGCTCTCACGAATAGCGTGTGTTCGATCGATCGGTCAGTCACGCGCTGTTAACACTCAGGCAATAACTCACCCCGAGGAACGCTACTCTATCAGAGTTGATATTTAGTTAAAACTAAACTATTTTTATTTTAACAGATAAGGCCCATTGAGCTACGAAGCCCTTTTTCAGAAGCGACCTGGCCACAAAGTGGCTTATCACGTGGAAATGTATAGCAGCCAAATACTCTGAAAGCACGTTGATTCTAAATTTGGAGGGAAAAACCGGATGACCCGGAGAAAGATCCACGAGACCACTCAAAATTATACTCCAAATATACAGCAGGCGTCTGGGTTGGGATGGAACCCACGACCTTCTGTATACCAGTTCACATCTCGCCACCGTGCTGGTGGCATTAAATTAAGGGGGGGGGGGGGTGTATAATTGTTCGTGCACGCATCCGTTCCTGGGGTGGTCACTGTTTTTTAAGAATCGGACATCAACTCACACGCAGAGGCTGGCGCGTATTGTTCTACACACCATTGTAATTGATCACTCGCATCGGCGCAGCTTTGCCATGACTCGATGTGTTGTAAAGTAAAAGAGGTGGCATACAGAGGGGCTGCCCCCCCCCCCCACCCGCCATCAGAACATGAAGTGTCCATCGCTAGCCCAAGGTGGCCAGTGAGGGTGAAGAGCGCTGTCAAGCGATATTTGAGCGTGCAGCAGATGCCTTCACTTGACTATAAAGTCAACTTTGAATGTGAGGTCGCCGCAACTTTTTGATCGCTCTGTTCCCCAAAAGCTTTGTACGCGGTGAAAAAGTCAAAGTGTCTTCAAACTCGTACAATATTCTTGGTAGTCACGATTTCCGTTCTCATCTATATTGGTCTCCTTGGTCATGCGGTGGAAATTCGACATTCTCATGGCAGAGGCCGTGCCAAATGGTGCAGTGCAATGTATGTGTGTATGTTGAACCTCTTTCGCGTCATACGTAGCGGTGTTAATATTTCGCGGTATTTTAACAGTAAGTCTGCAAGTGCACTGGGCGTCAGTGTGTGCGAGCTCACGTGGGAGGCGGTGTTGACGAGGCAAATTAAAAGGGAGGGCGGCTAAATGTTGTCGATGGATGCACGGGAGCGCGCATTACGGTGGGCGAAAGTGAGCCGTGCATAAACTATTTGGTGGTGGCGTTAAGAGCCCTGGGAGTCGCCGTATAACAAAGGTTGCGCGTTCAATATTTGTTAAATGCATCGTGGACAGCGAGCAGCGTTAATTAGTTATTAGCGTTGCATTATCATTAACGTGTTTTATGAGCCAGCAGTCATGGTTACTGCAGAGAGCCATGCTCTTGAGCAATAGTTAAAAACGTGTTATTGCTCAAACGTGTGTTTGTGCGATAAGTTGGCGGAGGCGGTAGATCAAGATTCTGTGCGGCCCGTCCAAAGGGGCTTATGCCTCGCCCCTTAAGACGACAAACCCACGCAGCAGCATAGCTGCCGACTCGCCGCATTAATAAAGTCCACGATCTTGATAGTATATGGTTAAAGAAATATTGACGGTATTTCACGGGGCGATTTTGTTCTTTGTTTCAAAAGTCATATGGGGCTTGATTTAAAAAAATATAAAGATTTGCTCGTGTTTATCTTTGAAGGCCAGCTGGCGAACATGCCCCGTGAAGAAAGCGTAGAAAAATAAACGTTTTTAGGAAAATCTTGACGCGTCCCAATTTCTGCCATCGTCCATGCACGGTGAGATTGGCCGTGAGTGGTTTTGTTCACAGTCGTGCGTGTTCGCCTGTGGAAAATAACTGCAATAAACATGGCCCAATTGCACTCGGAGCATTAGTAATGTTGCGTTTGGGAATTCAATGTGACGCCAAGCATCGGGGAGGCCGTCTTCCGAAATAACTGTGAGATGAGAGGAGCATTTATTGCTACGGTGACGAGGTAAACTTAAAAACTTAAATTGTTTTTTTTTCACCAAGTAAAGCCCACTGAGCTATTGGCTCAGAGATAAACTTGTGGCTTGTTGCTTGCCGAGAGATGTTTGTCTCGTAATGTGCATCAATCTGTCGAGGACATGGGTTGTTGATATCATAGGTCAGCTTTCACGACCAATATTGTGATTGACATTCAAGTTACTTTTGGGCCGGATCATCGCGTAAGCGTAGTATCACTCTTAATCTTGACCCTCCGCCGCTCGACAGAGACGTGAACTACATTTTACAAAACGTAAAAAATGTTCTTGTTATATTTAAATAGGAGCCCGGTCCAGAGCACAAACCGCGCCGTAGCCATGGGGTACAGAAATTCCGTGGACATCAGTCGCAAACGCAGTGCCACAGTGCACCTGAGTTAAAAAACAAAGTAAGCAAATGTTTTATTTCGGCGAAGCAAATGAACCCCGCTTGTCTTCGAATTCGGAAAGCCTTCTCAACGCGGTAACGTTCGACCACTGCCGCGCTGCGCGCGTGCCCCGCGTGCTGCTCGGGACGTGCGACGACTCTCGGTGGCGGCCGCCCCTTGACGCTTGCAATCCACCCCCTCGGCCGGCAGACGCGCAGGAGGGGCTCGTGACCGCTGGCGGCGGCGAGGGGCCCGGCGCGGACGGCCTCGCCGAGTTCCTGCGGCGCCGCGACACCGCCGTCATTTTCCCCGAGGACCCCGATGAGGGCCCGGGGAACCGGGCCTCACCCGAGAGCCTCCTCCGCAGGCCCAACGGTGAGCGGCCACCCACGCCCTTCGACACCGCCGCCTGCTGCTGCTGTTGTAGCTGTAGCTGCAGCTGCTGTTTGCCATTGCTGGTGCTGTGTTGCTGCTGCTGCTGCTGCTGCTCGCTTGCTGTTGCTACTACTCCTGGCAGTGCAACAGCCGGTGTCGCTGTGCCAAAGCGCTTGTAAGGTGACGAGCTCAAATTGTGGTTCTGGGTTGAATCGGTCATCATCATAGTCGCTCCAGGGTTGATAAAACTAGCACCACTTTGTGGATTGTTAGGAGTCGTTTTTTATATATATAAACTGGCCCCGTCATAGGAACACGGCATTTCTACAAAGGGGCAGATGTTCCCCAGTGGCGATGAGCGCTGCCGTATGCTCAATTGGGGCATTGAGTTATTTTGATTTGAATTGAATGTCTTGTAACGATCAGCTGTGATGTGCGTGCGCAGTAAGAAGTGCCGCTCCGCTCGGTGACGGCAGCGTGTGTCTGAAATTGCGTCACAATAAAGACTTATTGTCGGCCCTAGCTTTCATAACGTGGCTTTTATTGGAACACGTTAAAATTTAAAACTTAAAGCCCCTTCTAAAAAACAGATCACAGTAGAATGATTTCAGAAATGCTAACTTCATTCTGTTGAACATTACATGAACACCGAATGCCCGCTGATACATTCCTTGGTACGTCTTCAGGGGTTGGAGCTGGAATGCATAATGCAAAAATGCAGCATAGTTTATGCCGAGGGCAGTACAAGCGCAAGCAATTTCGCGGAGTGTTAATGGGCAATAACAACGTCAACTATATACACAATGATTCACCTCCCCGGTGAATCGTTACAATTCAGGGGTCGGAATTTGATTCGTGAACAATCATTATCTTTTCATTATTAACAATGTGCTGAACGTAGCGGCCACTAGTGGCTGTGAGGATCACGCAACCCTTAGAACATGGCGATCTTCCCGACTCGATAGCAGTCCGTTAAATCGGTCGGATTGCGTCGTCGGCGTCTCTTCGCGCACACCGGCGGCTGTGCGGGGCGTGACGGGAGGGGCCCCTCTTGACGCGATCCCTTGTCCTCTGCCTCCCCGCTAGGCGCGAGGACGCCCGGCGCGTTTGCCGCGCTGCTGGCGTGCCCGCACTGCGACCGCGGCTACAAGCGGCTGAGCTCGCTCCGGGAGCACATCCGCTACCGGCACGAGAGGGGCACAGGCGACGGCGGCGGCGTCGTGGATCTCCACAAAGCACCGCGTGCCCCCCAGGCGGGCGAGGTAACTGACCCCGTTTGCTGGCATCGTCGCACGCGGGCAATTTACAGCAGGATGGCTCGGTCGTCTGAATGCGTCTGTCTGAATGTTTGCGGGGGAAAAGAAGTTTGAACCGCGCTGCGCCGTTTGCTTGCGGAGTCGCGCTTACTTGCCCCTACCGAACATCTGTGCTAAAGAGCTTTACGGTTCATCCGATTCCTCCAGTAAATAAAAAAATATTCTGATTCTCACTTCGCACCTCTGTTCCATCTTTGCGCAGCAGGGTCAGCCTCCCGTTGCCGGGAGCCGCAAGTTTAAGTGCACAGAGTGTGGGAAAGCCTTCAAGTACAAGCACCACCTCAAGGAACACTTCCGCATCCACAGCGGTGAGTGTGGAACATCGTAACGTTTGGCAGAACTCACCCACTGACATGATTCCCTTCCTGCACATGTCTACAGCGCAGGCTGCATTCGCTGCATTACGTGGCACTTTGGATGATGCGTATATATTTTTTGGTTTAACACGGCGCCTTTCGCGACCAATATTATCCACAACTCTGGCTGTCCACCTGATGATGCTGGTTGTAATTACCGACGAGGCGTCGTACTTGAATTGTGAATGTTGTGGGTTTACTCTCCAGCACACCGGTGTGCTGAGCTAGTAATGAATTGGCATGTTTTGTTCGCCTCGCACACTTTATTAATTGGCTGTGTCGGGTTTAACGACGCATTTATATGTACGCGATGTATCCCAGAAGCCTCTGTTATCGATATATTTGTTTGTAATTGCAGGGGAGAAGCCATACGAGTGCCCAAATTGCAAGAAGCGCTTCTCTCACTCGGGCTCGTACAGCTCGCACATCAGCAGCAAGAAGTGCGTCGGCTCCGTCCCGGTGAACGGCAGGGCGCGGGCTCCCTCGCCGCCGTGCTCCCCCGTCGTCGGCCTCGCCGCCGCCGAGCACAGCCCCCCCCCGGCAGAGTGCCCCACGGCCCGCTTGCGGGTCAAGGAAGAGCCCGCGGAATTCGCGGGCGCCGACTACGAGGGCACCGTCGGCGTGGCCTCGCACGGCCTCTCCGGCCTCGCTCCCTTCCTGAACGGCTACGCGTCGACGGGCGTCGCCGCGGCCGCTCACGCGCTCGCCGCGGCACGGCGGCGGGACCGCGAGTTCGGCCTCGGCGGTCGGCGCGGCGGGGCGGGGCCGGCGAGCGACGGCCGGGAGACGAGCGAAGGCGATCCGGCGTCGGCGCACGGCCCGGGGAAGAGGAACGGCGGCGCGGACGGCTTCCATTGCCAGGCGAAGGCATCTCCAGTTGCCGGTGCCCTGACGGCTGACGCCGTCAAGGTGGAAGGGAACACCGCCACGTCTCCCAAATCCACCCAGAGCTCAAGTCACGATGACAACGAGGACGACTGTGGCGCGCGTTCCGAGAAAAAGTTCGACGCCGACGAGGAGGACTTCCTGCGGAGCATTGGGCTGGAGGCCACGCGTCGTCCGGCCATCAAGATAAAGACCGAAGAGCCGGATCTGGACGAGCGTTCTTCCCACGTGGAAGGGGCGGCTCACCACGCCTGCCAGTATTGCAATGAACCATTTCCAAGTCCAATACCTCTGCACCAACACGAGCGCTATCTCTGTAAGATGAACGACGAGATCAAGGCGGTGCTTCGACCGTCCGCGCCGCAGCCTTCGTCTCCAGCTCAACCAAAGAAGTTGAAATTGTCGGCTGGAAGGGGGTTAAAAGGGTGCCGCGCAACGGCACTCGGAGACCAATTGGCTTTCCTGAAGTCGTATTGCTTTGCCAGAAATGTTGAGCCAAGTCCCGAGGAGCTGATTAAGATATCGTTGGCCATGAGCCTCCCCAGAGACGTTCTCTCCAAGTGGCTGGATAAGAAATCCAACGCAGCAGGCAGAGCACAAGAGCACTGTGCGTCCAGCTCTCCCTCTTACAAGCTAGCCCTATCACCGGTGGGCCGCGGCTGTTCTCCGGCTGGGCACGTCGGCTACAGCAGGGAGGGAAGTCCACCGCAGCACCCACTGGGCTCGCCGATGAGTGCCCGGTCCGACTCGCCTAGAGGCAGAGGTGCCCTGCACGGCCCCGCGGCAGGTCACGCGAAGAACGGGCAGCCCAACGGCTTGTTCGCGAACGGTCTTCACCACGGTCAAGACCAGGCCCAGCCGCTCGACTTATCGGTGCCAAAATTGAGCAAAGTGAGGCTGAGAGAGACAGGCTTTGTTAATTTCCATAATTCGAGCAGTGTTAATTGCAAAGAGGAGCCGTTAAACTTAACTTACATGAAGAGATCCTCGGCTCTGAAAAGCGTCAAAAGAAAATCGAACGCCAAGCTAGACTCGAGTGCTTCTTACATGACCAATGGCTCATCGAACAACAGTGTTGACCATTTACATGAGAATAAATCAATAATGAATATGGTCACTTCCAGCTACGGCAACGGTCCCGTGTTCACGGGCTTTCCGCCGCTCAGCACCTTTTCGTCGCCGCCCGGTCTGATTCCGGCCCTCCACATGGGCTACCCCGGCCTGAGGCCCTACATGGGCCTGGACCAAGCAGCATTGCTGTCCCACATGTCACCGTACAGAGGCCTTTCGGACACAGCTGCTCTCGCCGACTTCCACGACAAGAGGGGCCTTCAGATGCGCCACTTTGCACACGTAAGAGCAACGGCTTCGAGTTGGACTAAAACGGAAGCATGTGCACACACACACACACTGGTGGTGCGATTGATTTACAATTCACGTGTTGAACCTTATTCATTGTGAGGAGAGATAGATGTATGAATGTTTCGTTGCTTATATCCTTCGTATTATATAATTTTGCGTCGAACTAGGACCCACATATTAAAGAGAGGGTCCTTGCCGATAAAATATTGATGCAAGCGAGTCTGCCTCTGCTGATGAGACACTGTATGTCGAATATCGATCCCAGAATTTGCTTGTTCTGAATCAACGCTGCTGACATTGTGCACATCCATAAGGATGTAGCTGAGTGGGTGTAGCTGGGTGAGTGAGTAGCTGAGTAAGTGGATAGCTGAGTGGGTAGTTTACTAGGTGGGTAGCTAAATGAGTGGGTAGGTGAGTGGGTGGCTAAGTGGGTAGCTGAAAGGTTGGCTGAGTGGGTAGCTAAGTGGTTGGATGAGTGCGTGGGTAGCTGAGCGGGTGGGTCGCTGAGCGGGTGGCTGAGTGGGTTGCTGAGTGGGTGGCTGAGTGGGTGGCTGAGTGGGTGGCCGAGTGGGTGGCTGAGCGGGTGGCCGAGTAGATAGCTGAGAGACAAATACGCAAAGGAGACGAATTCCGTCGGTTAACCTCGGCTCACCGGCGATCGCGCTCCACAGGGAGAGTCTCCTGAGCGGGGAGAGGGAAGCCCCGTGGGCTCGGACGAGGTGACGGACTCGGACTCGGGAGTGCCCACGCGCAAGCGGCAGAGGAGGGGGGAGTGCGTGCCCGGGGGCTCGTTCGCCTGCGACCTGTGCGACAAAACCTTCCACAAGAGCAGCTCGTTGCTGCGCCACAAGTACGAGCACACAGGTACGCGTTGCGTCCCCCGCGCTTGTGCTCACGAGCGGCGGGGTTTCATCCGTCGTGCGCTCTCACACGTCTTCTCCGGAGGTGGAGGCAGATGAATAATTATAATCGGATGATGCACGACCGTCGTCACTTGCTTTCCTTACTTACTTTTTTAACGAAATGGAAGAATGAATGGCATGTCGGACACGCCGTATAATAAACCGGCGTCGCCCAGAAACGCGATTCTGTGCGCGGTTGGGCGTGCGTGCGTGCGTGCGTGTGCCCGCTCACGTGGGTATTTTTGGTTTCTGGGTGTCGCTGCCTCGTAATGTCAACACGCTGCTCACCCACCAGCATGAGAGAAACACTCCCGTGCAACAAAGCCGGAGTGCAATTAGCAGCACAGCTGGTGTTTATTTGTAAAACCGATTTCATGTTGGGGCTTATAATGTCGGCGGTGAAGAGTATCCCCAGTGGGCACCGCTGTATTTACCACCCTGGTTTCATACCGTTAGCCACGTGCAATGAATCTCGCAGCCTCCCGAGCCTCGCTGATGTTTTTCTTTTGCAAAAAAAAAACCCCGATTAACTCTTATTTCACCAGGTAAGGCCTACTAAGCTATGTAGCCCTTTTTCAGAAGCGACCTGGCGGTCACAAATTATAGCCCAATTAAGTGGCTTTTCGCGTGGAAATTTATAAGCAGCCATGTTTATAAATGTGGGGGGGGGGGGAAACGAACACGCCTGGACGAAAATCCACGCCAAATACACATCGGGCCATCAGTGGCGGGATCGAACCCATGAGCACCTGCATGCCGGACGAGGGTGATAACATTGCGCCACCGTTCCCTGTCCGTCGCAGGCAAGCGGCCGCACCAGTGTGAGGTGTGCAACAAGGCGTTCAAGCACAAGCACCACCTGATCGAGCACTCGCGGCTGCACTCGGGTGAGAAGCCGTACCGCTGCGACCGCTGCGGCAAGCGCTTCTCGCACTCGGGCTCCTACTCGCAGCACATGAACCACCGCTACTCGTACTGCCGGCGCGGCGACCCCGGCGAGCGCAGCGGGGAGCCGGGCGCGCCGGGGGGGCGGCAAGGCTTGTTGGGAGCGGATTTGGGGGCCCTGGGAGCGGAGTTCGGAGCGACGGAGTCGCAGGAAAGCGCCGAGGAGCTCAACGAGGGGGAGGGCGGATGCGGGGCGGAGGGTTGTGCCGTCGCAGAGGACCGCAATGATGAGGCAGAGTCGGAGGATGCGCGCGGCGCGGGGGCTGTGGGAAACGAAGGGAGAGATTCCGCCGTTGAATTGAACGGTGCTGACGGAGATGATACTGTGATGGAAGCTCCGCCGGATGAAGACCAAGAGACAAAATCCGGAACTGATGGGGCAAATGACAACGATGCTTTGACTTGTGATAACTAACCGGTCTGCCTCTGACTTTCTGAGAACAAATGTGTTGTGTTGCAACTAGACCACTGCTGTGCCTGAAATATGTTTTCTGGATACAGAATGTGTAAATTATGTAGGAACGGTTTTTTGAACAAAGGTATTTCTGGACTAACTCGAATGCTGTTGGAATTAGTGGGTACTACAGGCGAGGTGTTTTTCGTATTAAAATGATTGTAAAGAGGTGGAAAATGGAGTTAGAAATGGGCATGTTAAATGTGGATAGATAATGCTATGATTAGGAACATCTGTAGTTGGGAGATACAAGAACGATCTGGAAAAAGCCTTTTATATGCATACTTAAAAAAAAAAGTTTTCTACCAGTGCCATCTTTTACAAAAGCAGTGTTACTCAATGTTTAAAATGTTAAAGCTTTGTTTTTGTTAGTCTCGAAAAGATAAAAGTATTCTGCTAAACATTCACACAGTATTATTTGACATAGCATGCAGCTTGTGTAGTTTACACTGTTTGTGCAATTCCTCCTCGGTTTTTGTTATTGTTGTTGTCGTCACGTGGTGCTGCCATGTGCACCGTCCTCTCTCTTAAGATGTGGTGACCGTTAATTTATGTTTCGTTGTTTTAATGTTTGTTTGTTTGTTTACACGTTGCCATCTCTGTAATTTATTCATTCCGTTTTAGATGCAAGTAGAATGTTGTTGTTGTTTATAATTGCCAGCCAGAACATGATTCAGTATTAATACTCTTTGAGCAAGATATTTGTAACATTTTCACAAATCGTCCAGACCACCGGTCTGCGTTGTACCGCGCGTACTATTTTTGCAGTGCATTTTAGCGTTCTCTTTCCAAGTTGCTGTTTGACAAACGTCAGTATTTTTCCTGGATGTACAACCCCGTTTTTAACGAGCTTCCATTTGAATACATTTTGTTTACCGATGCAGCCAAGGCTGCCAAGACTTGAATTTGTACATTAAAACTCAGAAATAAATCTCAGCGTCTTTTTCGTAATGATCGCATTGCTCTGTAATGCGGGCGGGGGGGGGGGTTGGGGGGCATTACCTCTCCCCCTCTCCCCCCTTCTGCCCGCCACCCTCCCTCCCTGCCCACCCCCCCCCCCCCCCGCCTGTTTCAGACCCATTGTGCTGCCCCAGTGAGTGGTCCTGGGCCTTGTCCCCTGCTTTGTCTCGAGCTGCTCGGCTGCACAAATCCAAAGCGACGTGTCCACGAGGCCAGCCGCGTGTTCCCACACGGTGGTGGTGCCGGGCGCAGGTACAGCTCGACGCGGTAGGGGGCCACGGGTGGTGTACACCTTCCGCATGCACGATCCTCTCTTAGGACAAGAGACGCACACTTCCATTTCTTGCGTATAACCAGAGTTCGAAGTTAACTTTCTCCCATTAAGTCAACAGAAGCATGTGTGTTGTCCCCCCCCCGCACCTCCGATTGTAGCACGGTCTGCTACGTGCGGTGCGAAAGAGGTTCAACACACATCACGCGTGAATGCATTTATAATTCAAATGCGAAAAAAAATTACGTGGGCGTATTTCAAGTGAAATAAAATTCCAAATATAGCGGTGGTGGCGATGGCGACTTCGCATGACAGAAGAGCAATTGGGCGAGAGTTCCGTCGGCTGCGAGGCTTTGAATCGCGGGAGAAACGCGAGGCAGTGGCGAACGGGCGAGGCACAGGGAAGAAGCTCGCGATCAAAAACACCCCACGTGCAGCCACCATCACGCACCGTGATTTACGGGCCGCATGGTGGCCCTTTTTTTCTTTTGCGCCATTGCGTCCACTGTAACTCAACCGGGCCCCTTTCACCCCAAGCGCCGTATACTTTCCTTCCCGCACTGCCGATGCGAAGGTATCGCAGGCAATTCCTGTCAAAAGGCGCGACTTTTTTTATTTAAGTTGGCGAAAGGCCATCACTCACATCGGGGGACCAACAGTGTCCCTTCGGTGGGCAAGTGGGTGAATGAGGGGCTGAAGCAGTGAATGGGAACAATGGAATGAATAAGCGAGTGAGTGAATGAGAGTGATTTCATGATTTGTGACTTGGCATCTTGCTCACCCATCATTGTGTCCGATTAACCCACAGAGGCGCTACCTTCCAAGGAGAGGTTAAGGGAAAGTCACTGATGGGGGGGGGGGGGTAAAGGAGAGCAAATACTGGAAAGAGAGGATAAGGGAGAGTGAAGAATGGGAATAGAGATTAAGGGAGAGCAGATCCTGGGGGAGGTGGGTTTACAGGAGAGTGGTAACCAGAGAGATGTTACGGAAGAGCAAGAAATTGGTCGAGAGGAGGAGAGTGCTCACGGCGGCCAGGGAGAGAGAAGGTTAGAGTTCAGCGGAGGACAGCTTTGAGTCCTTTTTCCCTGATCCGTGAACGGCAGGAGGGTCTGTGAGCCACATGGAGCGCCGCGGAGAGATTCCTGGGATGACGTCTGGTCCCGAAAGGAGCGTGGACGGCCCTCGCCCGAACCGTGGCACGGGGCAGAGCCCTCGACGAACACAGCCACCCCCCCCCTCGAACCAGTGCACGGACCTACCTCGTTCTCTTCACGCCATCCCCGAGTGTTGATTGTCAACCCTCACCTGCCGTGTGCTCACCGGCTCGGCGTGCCGTCGTTGAAGCGTCGTGGTTGAAGTGACGTTGACTGGGGGCCGTGGGGTTACTCACAGCGCGTCTCTGTAAGTCAGCCCACGTTCAAAGCGCGTGTGATTTTTACACTCAAATGAGCGTGGGGCAGTGCCCATCTAATAATAATAATTCCAATAAATCAATAATTCGCCTGCGGACCTGTGAGTCAATGGTGGGACATGTGCACATTGCCGCAGCAGGGTGAGTGTGATGTATAGGCCACAGTGTTCTTCATCGCAAGGCCCGCAAGGCCACCAACGGCCCGACATCACGCAAATGTGAAACCCCCCCCCCCCCCCATCATGCTACTATCGAAACCGCAATGGTTTCACACGTGTGTCGGCTCTCACACTGATAATGCCTTATCGACGAAAGTGGCCCCCCTCTGAAAATGAGTGAAAAACACCGGTATAGGACAACCTCTGTTTGCTTCGCACAAAGTAGTACTCGCTTTATTGACCACCGAGAGATGATTTTTTAAATTACAACTTTTTTATGGGCAATGTGTTGACAGCACTGAGCGAGTGGTGGACATCGCAGAATCCCACGGCAGGGGGTAAATCTTCCTCAAGTACAACCACTGCTGACTTCACCACCAAAAAAAAATGGTTCCCGATGTATTGACCCTGTAAAGCCGAGTCATTCCCTGACCAAGATCTGGATTCGCAGCCTCACGATCGCCAGCTGCTGCTCTTTGCCACAGTGCGCCAGCTGATAAACTACCCAATGGAAATTATTGATCGGACTAAACATCATTTGATCCACCATAGGAATGTGGAATTTCCACTCCTGCCTCTGAGGATGAGCACCGATATATAAAGTGTTCCCTTGCAAGCGTTATATGTGTTGCTCAATCAGTGCTCTGTGAATAAATATCGTGCACAGCTGAACTTGGCGTTGTGTGAATTTAAGTTGATTGCACAATGCAGACGTGGTCCTCTGGTGACCTGTGGGAAGTGGATGCTGGAACTAAATCCTGTACCAAACAAAGACGGTCGCCGCATCGCGCCCTTTCAGATGCTCTTCTTGCGGCCGTCTGGAACGCTCTTCCTTCCGACATTCGGAAGCCGCCGGAAATATGCACTTTTAAATCGTCTAGATTGAAACACGAATTTCTTTAGAAATGCTTTCTGTGCTTCAGTTTGTTGCCCTTCCCCCGCATCTCCGATGAACGACGGTGGGCCAGGTACGGTGTGTGAAAGAAGTTCAACGCACACACAATACTGTCGTGTCCGCAGGACTGCGGCATGCCTGCCCGCGGGAAGTAATTCACTTGGCTGGCGCTGTTGACTGTTCAAAGTTTATAGCGGTGCGCCGGAGCGGTTTTGATGAACGGCGATTTTGTAAGTTCATGCCTGCCAAGGATATACGTGACTCGGCAGCGGATCGATTTGTAATAATGCGCCCCTTCTCAGAAAAGCAATGCTCAGGTTGTACATCCGTGCCTGCCCGACATGCGTGGGATGACGACAAACACGAGTTTTTATATATTTTATTCACAACGGCATTGCCCGGGTCGGCTCTGTTTACATAACACGTGCCGTGCGATGTTCACCCACCGCGTGTAACTTTATCCAACGGGCAAAGGAAGTTCAAGAAAAAAATATCAGAAGCCAGCCAAACATGCCCCTTCTCTCTCTCTCTCTGGCCATTTGCTTCCCATGCCCGGCCGCTGTGGTGGCAGGGAGACTTCCAGGGGGGTGGTTGTGGGTGGTGGCGACCTCACACTTCAAGCAGTGATCGCTGCGAGCGATTGCAGGACGAGGCGAGCGAGGCGAGGGGAGGGTGGCTGAGCGAGAGTTGGTCTTCTTACATTCCAAATACACTCGAGCACCTGCTCTCTGCGCCCCCCCAGATCCCTGGGCCAGTCGGCAGACAGCTTGGTCATCTGCTATGCCACCCGGGAGCTATGGAGATGACCCGGGGTTACCCGAGGGGGGGGGGGGGCGTGCTTTGGAGCTGTTAATCTGACTTTCCACTGTCTGATCCCGAGCCACGGCAAAATGCGGACCTGGGAAAGGTTAATCCCCACCGCACGCTTTTCTTCTCGGAATTCGCTGTTGCCACACAAACAAAGGGGAGCGAATGTGCGCGCGTGTGAAGACATTGGAGCGGTAGGCGTAGCCGGTTCGCGCGCTGCGCTACGAACCCCGCGAACCCGGGTTCGTATTCCCTCTCACGGTGAACAGCAGTGACGAATATCGGAACCGGTCCTGGTCTTCCCCTAGGTCGACTCAGCCTCAAATTACTACACGGTACTGGCGTGTAAACATCGCCACTGGGGAGACAAAGGCGGTCGGGCGCAGGGCTGGTCACCCACCCCCTCCTGTGCCGTGCCGGCCTTCATAGGTGCTACTCGCTAACAGCACTTGCCCCAACAGTCTGTGAAGGCTACGCGGGGGATCTTTGTCTTTTTTTTGCGTGAAGAAATGGAAAGGAGGACACATCCCTTCAATTGTATGCCCATTTTATACGCACTGTGGCGATGCGCGTGGTTCTTATTCCTTACCTCTCACGTAGGTCATCAAATTGAAATGAGTAATATATATTTTTTGGCTTCTCATCAGAATTGTTAAATCCCGATGCAACCCCATTCGTGCGAGGTTATCCCCGTACCACAGTGAGCTCAACCTCGGCACAGGACCTCTGAATGGTAATTCGCAGAGCTCTGCACAAAGCTAATGCCTTATTGTACATCTTCCATGGACCATTACTTTCGAAAGAATTTAAGTTACGAAATGGCAATCGTTGACTGCCCCGACACTTCGTCATTACTGCAGCGGACTGGAAGCAAAATGCCATTTTTTGTCACAGTGCCTTTGTTGCCTCATTTATTGCAATTGCATTTCCATTAACCTAATTCTTTTTTAATATTTCTGTCTAATGGAGTGTGCAGTCTGCTTTATTAAGCTGTCGGTGGAATGAGCCAGGAAACCAGGAGCCACGCTGATAGATAGGGGTCCGATCAAGTACGACGTGGTGTCATTATTCCGCACGCTCCCTTGATCTTCCCTACCGGACGTTATATATTTATTAACGAGCGCGTTATTTATTTATTTGTATCCCCTTTCCTCCCATTTCTTTTCAAAAGTTCTTTAAGAAATACTGGGGGGGTGGGGGGGGTGGGGAAGAAGAAAAAAACACAGAGCCTTGTGGGTAACTTCGGGTTAATGAATGGTAGAGAGGACATTGTTGTGTTTCGACAATGACTGTCACCGAAAGGATTTAAAAGGTTAGAGGTTGCATAATTTAAGGATTCTCAGTGTCACACGAATATAATACTACGATAAAAATAACAGCAAACGCACAGCGTTCGTCTTTCAAAATATTTACAATTTTAGTTTGTCAAAAATCTGATTGTTTATGGCTGCGGAGTTTAGCTGATATTTAAAAAAAACATATTTTCTGATTCTGATAGGCGTCATAATTTGTTCTACGCCAAGGCATCATAAAGACATTCCATTCTTAAGTAGTCACTAAAGAGGGAAATGTAATTTCATATGCATCGTTGAGTGGGAAAAAGAGGTGGGGGTGGTGGTGGTGGTGGTGGTTTGTACATCAAAGCTGACACGTTTAAGTCTCCCGTGCACGTGAATTAAAAAAAAATGTGAATATTACGTTGGCATCCTTGCAAGCCTTGTGCATGTTTAAATAATTAATTTCAAATAATGACGGTGGAAAATAAACAGCCATCCGTCTCGCTAATGATGATTGTGCGTTTTAGCCCGAGGAGGCAGGGGGCCCTGCTGTGTGGTAAATGGCGGTTAAGAAGACTGCTGACACTTTCCATTTTCCACACGGGGGGAGGAAATTTATTTATTTTTGGCGGGGGGGGGGGGAGAATTGTGATAATGATCATGAATAGCAGCATTCGTACACACACACACACAAAAGGAGAAATGCAAAATAGAACTTGCTATGACTCTCAGGGAAAGAAAAAAAGATGCAAGCGTGCGCAAAATTGTGTCATTTATTATTGGAAGGCCTCACTCTCTCGCTCTCTCTCTCTTGCTCTGATAAGCTTGTCTGGCCAATTGGCGAAATTCGTGCGTTACAAATTAGTCATGTTATTGTTATTTTGGAAGATTGGGGTATTTTGTAGTCGTCCGATAACATTTAGCACTTTTGTAAAAAAAATACTATTTTTCTTTTCATGTGTGTTCTACGTAAAACCAAAACAGAATCGATACTGCTCACAATTTTGCGCAACATTTCCATGGCATTGTCTTCCTGTTGCATGGCACATTTACGACGTATTAATTCATAAACTAAGTAGTTACGACACGAAGGGTATATGGGTTAGTCTCGAAATACAAATGAACGCTTCCAGAAGATTACTGACCATGTTTTGTCATGTTTTTCGCCCAAATATTTCCAAAACTGTGTATAATTACCGTCATAAATAGAATACTTCACATATATAAATACTATGCTGTTTAATTACTGGGCTCATATCCGATCAAAATAAAGATCTCTGATCCACGCAGGTGACACTTTTAATGGGTACGTTTATGTTGCGTATATCTCTATATATAAACGCAAATTTGTGATTATGTGTGTCTGCTCAAAATGTTTAGCGCATACATTATGAGACCTCCTTTGCCAGTAACAAGATATAGAAATAGGTTTTACCCTATTTAACTGGCACAAAAACTGACACATTTATTCAAGGAATCATGTTTGCATGATGCCTTGTGCCAGTTAAAAGGGTTAAACCTATTTCTATATCTTGTTACTGGCAAAGGAGGTCTCATAATGTAAATGCTCACCCCGAGCCCTCAATACTCTGATAGTGCGCTGTTTTTGAGTTGTACGCCTTTTGGCGTCTTCTGGTCCAACACCAGTGGAGACTAGGCTCTAAGAAAAGCCGTCTCGGTTGTGGACCAATCAAATTCAAGGACAGTGCATATTATTATCAGAGTTGTCTCTTTTGTTTGCATTTTAACTGCTTGTGTTGTGGTTATTGCAAACATGATGCCTTGAATAAAGGTGTCAGTTTTTGTGCCAGTTAAAAGGGTAAAACCTATTTGTATGTTTAGCGTACTTCCCGACATGTAACAAACTTGAAATTTGCCATGTGGGTACTTTCCAGACTGTACACCATGCAAAAATGATAAAAATACACTTTAGTTTTTTTTTTTTTGGGGGGGGGGCGGCTCAATAATGCATATATTTTTTGCACGGCAAGTGAGCTGTGACGTCAAATCTGTCATGTGACCTGCTTATGTGGCAGCGTAACGCATTGTAGTGTAGCGGTTAGCGCGCCGCGCTACGAACCCGGCGTCCCGAGTTCGATTCCCGCTCACGGCCACCACCGGTGACGATTATTTCAACCGCTCCTGGGCCTCCCCTAGGTCGACTCAGCCTCAAACGAGTAACTGCTGTGGTGTGTGAACATCGCCACTGGGGAGACAAAGGCGGCCGCGCGTGGTGGATCCAAGTCCTGGGCGAAGCCGGGTAGTACAGCTAGTACCGCATAGATTCGAACATCCATTGTTCACCTGTCAGTACAACCTTGGATGTGTTTAACATTGTCAGCCTACGTCTGAAGTGTGCATTGTGGAAGCTAGTGTCACGAAAATGGTCACCGTGCATAGCTCTGCATATGAAAACCTAACAACTATAATCTTGTCTCGATGTACCTCCTCACTTTTAAACCTTCCGCCATAACAACATCCGTTTAAAATTTACGAATAACTACGTCTGGAATAAGAACAATAATACAAAAAAACCACACACCAACAAACAGCAACAATAATGGAACAATTGCGCAGAGTCACAGAACGAGAACGATTAACCCGACACAATCTTGTGGCCTGCATCGAGGTAGCCGCGTCTCATTACAGGTTCGTGCAAACAAAAAAACAACAACCACCGTGTCTGCTAAGGATAGCTTGATGTATGGTGGGGGGTGGGGGGGTGTAATCAGCATCCAGCAAAAGGCAACATTGTGATGCCCTCATGTATTTAAAAAAAAAATTCCGCTGTTATTAACACATTCATCTGGAGCTACTGTGGGGGGAGGGGGGGGCTGTGGAGGCTGAGGAACCCTTTCCCCTATCGACCTTGTGACCCCCCCCCCACGCATCACCCTGCGGTGCGGGCGTCTGCGTAATGCAGGGCCCCCCCTGTGAAGCAATGCGGTGTTGCTGCAAGAGACCCCATGCCGGCCGGGCTAACATCATTTACTGCCGGAGTCTCATCGCAGCCAACCCCCCCACCCTCCCCTCCCAACCCACCTCTCCCCCCCAACCTACCTGTCCCCCACCCACCTCCCGCCCACCCGACCTCCCCCCCACCCGACCTCCCCCCCACCCACCTCCACCCACCCCCATCCACTCCCCACACCCACCTTTCTCCCACCCACCTCTCCCCCCCACCCACCTCCCCCACCACCCACTTCCCCCCCACCCACCTCTTCACCTACCCACCTCCCCCCACCCACCTTCACTCCACCCACCTCTCCCCCCCACCCACCTGGAACCTCCTGGTTACACCAGCCCATGGGATTATTGTGTCCGTCCGTCCGTCGTGCATCCAAAAATGGGAGGGGTGGGGCTGGGTGTAACCATGTACATCACGTGGTGTCACCATGTACATCACGGTGTCACCATGTACATCACGTGGTGTCACCATGTACATCACAGTGTAACCATCTACATCACGTGGTGTCACCATGTACATCACGGTGTCACCATGTACACCACGTGGTGTCACCATGTACATCACGGTGTAACCATGTACATCACGTGGTGTCACCATGTACATCACGTGGTGTCACCATGTACATCACGGTGTAACCATCTACATCACGTGGTGTCACCATGTACATCACGTGGTGTAACCATGTACATCACGGTGTAACCATGTACATCACGTGGTGTCACCATGCACATCACGTGGTGTAACCATGTACATCACAGTGTCACCATGAACATCGTGATTTTCGTGGAGGGAGGGACGTGTGGTTACGTACAAAGGACTTGCGGGCGAATAGTCTTAACATAATAAAAATAAAATACAATGCAGGACCCTTATGTAAAATACTCCTACGACTCGGTGTGGCTATCCTGGATAAATAAGTAAAAATTAACTAAATTTAATATTTATTAAATAAAAAACAATCGCATCGCGCGCTTTCAGATGCGCTTCTGGGGCCGTCTGGAATGCTCTTCCTCACGACATTAGGACGCCACTGGAGCTATTCACTTAAAAAATTAGATTGAAAACTAATTTTTGTAGAACTGCTTTTTGTGTTTAGTTTGTTCTCGTTCCTCCGCACCTCCGATTAGCACAGTTGGCTACGTACGATGAGAAAGAAGTTCAACATAATTTTACTTATTAAACCAGGGGTGGGGAACGTCCGGCCCGTGGGCCATATGAGGCCCGCGAAATCATTTGGTCTCTGGCCCTGCCAAGGAAACCGCAGGCGGGACTCGAAATTCAATCAATCTAGGAGCAAACCTGGAAAAGCAGTTGCGAGTAGCAACATCATCAATACCAGCTAACATCATCAATACCAGCTAACATCAATACCAGCTAACATCATCAATACCAGCTAATATCGTCAATACCAGCTAACATCATCAATACCAGCTAACATCATCACACGCCTCGCCAAAGAGAAGCAGTTCCAACCATCACATTGGGGGTGAGTTAATTCAATGTTTGACCAAATATAACAGGCTAATTTTTAAGTTGATAATTTTGTATGGCCCGCGAATGATGTTATAAATATCCAAATGGCCCTTGGCAGAAAAAAAAGGTTCCCCACCCCTGTATTAAACTATGAATGATCAATTAAAGACAAGCCGTAGTAGTGCGAATGTGGCCCTGCAACTCTCACTGTGGACCACACAGTAAACCACTTTAGTCTGCGCTCCTAAAACGGAGGACGATAGCAAGCAAACCCTACACGAACTCTCTCCCTGGAGCTCTCTCGTGGCTCGCAGACCTCGAAACGAACATACTACCGTACACAGGAACGGAACGGTATGCAACTATGCACATACATTGCCAGCAACGAGCGTCGGTAACATAGTACTGCCGAAATGTTTTTTCGTGCGTGGATTTAAAATAAAAAATGTGTGATGTGCGTGACATAACACGCGTTGCATTATTTGCATAAGAAAAAAAAGAAATATCATTTGATTTTCAGTTAACATCATTCCTGCACTAAACTTTAACGATACCTGCATTTTCAACGGAAAATCGAGAGCGTGCAAATTTTTTTTTCATAACTTTATCGTTTAAGCAATTATAATTTATTTTTAAATATCCACAGCAAACAATGTCACGTGCACGTAAGAAAGCGATGTGATTCGCCAATACCTCCCCCCTCCCCGAGGATTACAAAAGGCGTATTGCCAATTATTTAATTGTCACAACTGATGTGCAATATGCAGGCCACTTAAATTGCAGAACAATCCGGTAATTGAGAATCAGTTGTCATGGATTCTCGGCCCTGCAGTGAGGCTCTCGGCAATCACTGCACCTTGAGACGCCCGTTGAATATTTCAACGCTCCATTAATCCGAATCACGTTGCAATGAGCTGGTGAGCTCCATTGTCGTATTGAGCACGGGTGGTCGGTACCGCTTTCGTACGTACGCACAGTTGCGTTGAACCTCTTTCGCACCGCACGTAGCCAACCGTGATAATCGGACGTGCGGGGGAAGGACAACAAATGGAACAAAACGACAAGCAGTTCTAAAGAAAAGCGTTTCGTGAATAGCTCCCAGTGGCTTTCTAATATCGAAAGGAAGAGCGTTCCAGACGGCCGCAGAAGCGCACCTGAAAGTGCGCAAAGCGGTGACCGTCTTTGTGCGATGCACGTGCGTTGGGCTTCTTTCGCACCGTACGTAGCCAACCGTGCTCATCGGAGGTGCAGATGGGTTACAGCTTCTTGTGATGGAACTGGATGAAGGGGGTGTGGTGTGACTCTTCGGCTGTGCGGGCTGATCGGGTGAAGGGCGGCTGACCCTCGCTGCTGAGCCACCGTCGCAGAAGATTATTCTCCGGTGGACAACAATTTTCGAGGCACAAGTGGCAGCTCTTGCTGTGGTTTTTTTTTTCAGACACGACGGTGATAATTTGGCACCGCGGTTTTGTTGCGGTTGTGTTGCACACTTTGGCTGTGAACTCTTTGGCTGTCGCTGCTCCATAAATACTGTGCGTTGAAAGTTTAGTATACATTTAAGAAAAATTCCATTTGAAGTAAAGACCTGCGCTCGTGCGTGTGCTTATATATATTTTGCCTCGATGAATAGGAGTACAGTACTGTCTTTAAATGCTTCATTTAAACCCGCGTGAGAAACATTCAGCCATTCTGCCAAAGCCCCACCAAGACGTTGGTTCACCGTTCAGTTGACAACGCAACGCGTGTCTTTTAATGAGAATGTACGCGTTTGACCTGCTTAATCTCATCAGAGCTGTTGCGCCATCACCTTCAGGGCCCCCTATTATTATTGTTATTTAAGTCGGGAAGGAGGGGGGGGGGTGTCCCCTGCCGGTCCACCTGCAACACCCACACCCCCCCACCCTCACGACTCGGGGAGTCACGCGAGGTACCGGGGGTACCCATTCACACCAGCCACATGCAGTCTGAATTGGGGCCCTTTCTTAATCACAGCCTGACACTTTCAATTGCAAATCAGACAGATTAAGTCACAGCTGGGTTCGTTCGGCCAGGGGTGTCGGTAATGTTTTTTTGTTGTTGTTAGATCGAGCGGTGATAATGGATTGTGTGTTTATTTACAAATATACAAAAGCGGCCTCGCTGACCGTCAATTTAAAAATGTATTGGGTCTGTAAAATTGCACCTGCTCGTGTGACATTATCAAATGTACTCGGCAAAGTGATTGTTTTGTAATTTTAACAAACGACCGTTGCCGTATTCACGTGTCATCTTTATCGTTGTCGTCGTAATCAGTTTGTTGTGAAATATAATCCAACAAATGCCATACGCCAAGACTCTGGTTACCGTTCACCAATCTCCTTCAAAGGTTTCCTCCGAAAAAGCCTATCGAGAATTGAGTGGCCTCAGATCGTGTGGCCGTTATCGACCGCTCTGCTCGGTAGCGCAGCTATCGAGTGACGTTGGCGGTGCAACGCCACCAGAGGCCACGGGCTGGAGGGGAGAGCGGGGGGACGGGGAGGGGGGACATTGGACAGGGCCAGGGGGTTCCATTTCATGTCTTGCACCAGGATCCATTCCAAGCACGCTAACACCGCGGAGGAGTTATTATTTTTGTGTGCTAAAACTGGCTGAAAACGAGTTTGTTTTATTTAATTGCTGTGGTTTTTGTGAATTTGCAAGCCGTGTGGGTTACCCCGAGACACAATACTGTAGAGTACAGTTTTAACATTGTGCTGTGATGAAAAACACATAACTTGTATTTTGTCTTACGTGATTTCAGAGAAAAAAAAGGGGCATTTGCACTCATCTTCTCTGTGAGGAAACCTCTCTTAAAAACCTCTCTTTAAAAAAAAAAGAATATGAATCACAACGATGATGTCACAACTGCTTTGCTTTGGCAGCAGCTTTTCAAGACTTTAGCATTCTGCTGAATGGGGACGTTGGAATCAAAGCGTTGGGGAGGCAAGCGGAGGATTTGGCAGCCGAAGCAGAGGGCCCCCATGCAGAGAGCCGGGCTGAGCTTTCCACCTTCGGCACCCCTCCCCGTGCCCACACACACATACACACACCTCTCGTGTCTACCCACTCATTTGTAGAAGAACCCCGTGTTTTTTTGCGCCGATCCAAAATGTTAATTTCCCCTCTTCCTCTGGTTCACGCGGGCCGTGCCGGATGAGTCAAAGAATGGCTCGGCAATCAGCATGACAATTGTCATTTCCTGCCGCTTAAGCGCAGCCTGTCACTCAGGTGCCGTGAGCCGCGCGTTCATTGCGAATTCAGGCACGGGAGGGCAGCGAGGGGGGGGGGGGGTCGGAGGTTGGTGTCACCTCGCGGTGAACGGATTGAAACGGACGCTATTTAAAAATTAAATGTACATTTTTTTTTTTTTACGATAGCGGCGAACCGCGTTTTGTGTGTTGGTGTTGTTTATTCATCGTCGAGGTGTTGAGATTAATCGCATGAAACGCCTTTCCTCCAAGACCGGTCCCGCTGCTGCTCGCTGGAAAAAAAAAACATTCGTCTGCGCTTCGGTCTTCCAACCCTCGCATCTTGCCACGGGGACCATGTCAGCTTCTTGTTTGACATTTCACGAACCGCTGAAAGCCTTGTTCCCGTCGCTGGCGGGAATAGCGGCGTCACAAAGGCACTAATTATTATAATGCTAATGAGTGTGTTAATCTCGGCAGCAGGAAATTAACGGCCTTCTAGTCCCGGGAGCTCTGGCCCATTGTCTTGCGTGGGATGGCTCGACAGCTCGGGCCAATGCGAAACTGGCTGGAGACACGTGTTTTCTAATGACATACGCTGTTCGGGCCAGATTCGAGTAGGAGTGACGGGAGAAAATGCCATTTCTGTTTAACCGCCACAGACTTAAACAGATGCCCGAGTCTCAAGGCATTCACCTTACAGAAATCCCCAGCTAGAATAAACACATTTGTTTAATGTGGGATCCTGAATAAGGAAATGATTGTTGTGATAAGTGACCTTCGGGGAGACCACCGGTTTATCGGGCGCCTTGCTTAATATCCAGCGGTGTGTCACACACACACACTTTTGTTAAACATCCTTAATTGGCTATCGGTGAACACAGGAAAGCTTAATTGACACATTTAAAAAAATATATCTATATTTAAAAAAATTCCCAGACTGTGCCAATTAGGCGCAGTTAGAGAATCTCACTCTTTTGATCGTTAAATCACTGGTGACAGTGACTGAACCTCGTTCCCCCCAGCTTGGCGGAGCAGCAGCAGTAGCAGCAGCACCACCACTCGGCTCCCCACTCAGCACGTCCGCGCGACACAACATCTACCCTCGCCTCCACGGAACAGGCCTTGCCCACTTGAGTCACGTGTCTGCTTTCACAAGGCGCCATGGCTCACCGTCCCCGTGGATTAATATCCACACGTGGCCGTGATAAGAATGTCAAACTTAGCGATGAGCCTCAAGAGGCTTCTACGGGTGGATGGGTTGTTAATGGATTGCTTTTTCTCTCTCTCTCTGGCTACATTTAAACATGTGACCCCCCCTCCGCCGCTCCCCCATGCAGGTGACGGGTAACCGATGGGGGTTGCCACCTGTCCCATGTTTTCCCAGAATTGTCTTCTGTTTAAAGCACCTGTCATGGTACATCTGCAAATGTTGCTGGGGCATCGCAAGTCCCGAACCAGTAGTCTAGTAACACACCGCTCAAGACAACAAATGTACATGGAGTTCTCCCCCTATTCTGGTATGATAGGATACCCCATCATATTGTACCCAAACCACATCCACGACGGGTCAACTGAAACTACTGGACATCTGTGAAAAAGAGCTTTATAGCTCATCGGATTCCTCCGTTGTAAATATTCTGATGGCATCCAGCATCAATGATGATATCTGTGATAGTTTTTCTTTCTTTGTTAAAAGGGTATTTTTTTTGTTTGCAGATGCGACCTCTGCCTGCGCATGAATGTTTAATGTTAAAGCACAATAGGTTATTTGTTATAATGATGAAGGTTATTTGTTGTGCACGTTCATGACGGTGTTTGTGTATGCACAGCCTTAGCATCCGCCTGTAATTGATTTTCTTCTGGCTACATAAACCCAGCCCATATGCTGACCTCCCCTTTCTCATTAACGCTCATTAGCACCCCCCCCACCCCCCAATTAGCACGTCTAACTTGCCTCTGGTGAGAAAATTAGGGTTAAAAGCAATAACATTCTTCTTCGCGAATATGGCCGGCATCGAGGCAGCAATATTCCAGAGGGGAAAACACAAAAACAAACTTGGCAAGGCTGCCATTGACGCCGATTGCCCATCCTTGACGAGCATAGTTGAGCTTTGGATTATTTTCTTTGGTTCTTTCGGTAAAGTCACGTAGAATGAGAATAAAATAATAAATTGATAAAATAAAATAACACAATAATATTCTCACGACGTTTCGGCCACAACACAAGCGGCCTTCATCAGGTGAAGGGACGAGACTGTCTGGTAGGACAGCGCTGTCCTACCAGACAGTCTCGTCCCTTCACAGCGCTGTCCTACCAGACAGTCTCGTCCCTTCACCTGATGAAGGCCGCTTGTGTTGTGGCCGAAACGTCGTGAGAATATTATTGTGTTATTTTATTTTATCAATTTATTATTTTATTCTCATTCTATGTGACTTTACCGAAAGAACCAAAGAAGATGAATCATTGCAGTCACGAACGCTTTAAATCGAAATTTGGATTATTTGTTAGTGTGTTTTTGCCCCAGAAAAGATGAAAATATCCATTTGAAGCCTCTCATTAACGTAACCTGCAAAAAATAGAGGGCATTCAAAGTTTGCGCATGCAAAGTATACCAACCATGTTTTATTAACGGCACAGAGGAGACACCGGGCACGAGGTGTCTGTATGTACGATGGACGTGGGCGCAGTCTGGGTTCAACTCATTTGCCTTAAACGCGACGCGGGGCTTGTATAGGCACGATGCACACCCAGCGTGACATTTCATAACCTACCCTGACATGGAATTTTAAGTTGGGAGCTTCTCTACGCTGCTGCGGAAACATGCTGTTATACTCTTCCAGTGTAATTATACACGTGTATATAATTTATACTGCAGTGAAGAATCTTGTTCCTACTTTTACCTGTGTATATATTATGGAAGAGTGTCGTGGTTAGCGCACTGCACTATGAAACCGGCCATCTGAGTTGGATTCCTGGCCATGGCGAATATCAGAGAACACTGGGTATCCGAATCAGACTTGCGGTCACCCCTTCACTAACCCCATAGGGACCGTCCATAAATGACGTCACGTATCTAGGAGGGGGGGCGGTCAGACATTTGTGACGATGTGTGACGAGGGGGGGGGGGGGTTGAGAAATGTGACGTCACATCAAAATGCGCAACTTTAAATAAATATAGAATTGTTATAACAACACTCCTACAACATCAGAGTGCAGCGCCACATTAAATACGCACTACAATGACAATAGTTTAAAGCGATTTGAAGCATGTTTTATTTTCAAAATGGAAATATGGTTTGGGGGGGGGGGGTGGGCAGAGCTTTGTGACGTCATATTTGAGGGGGGGGTCTGACTTTTTTCGACGCCGTGTGACGAGGGGGGGGGGTGGTGAAAAATCGTTCAAAATCGCGTGACGTCATTTATGGACGGCCCCATACCGAGCATCGCGGTCAAGTATAGTTAAGCAACCTCCAGCAGTGGATTGATAATCGGCTGTCAATTCTGACCTCATTATTGATCGGCGGTTTAGTTAAATGTTTGTTTTAAGAACTGGTATGCACCACCGCACATGTACACAGGTGAGAGCACGGTGCTTTAATGAATTGCGGTAACAGTCAATTTCGAGCAAACAATTCGTGGCGACGCGGCACTAGAACATTGTTTGCCCGGTACGGGCTGTGAATAGACAACCCCCAGCACGAGCTAAGCGCACTGCAGCAAAGATCAAGAATGACGAATTTGTGACGGCTGCAAACACAAACTGCGCTGCTGTGTGGGCATCATGGGTGTAAAAAAAAAATAAAACATATATATATAAGCAAGAACTCCATCCTGTTGTTTACACATATAAATACACAAAAAAATAATAATCATTTGAGCCAGTCTGGCTCAAATGAGCCAGTCAGACTGGCTTCGGTTTTCTTTGGGACTCATTAGCAGACTTCGTGTGTCAAACGTCACATCAGCGATATCATTTCTAAAGATGATCTAATACTAAACATGTCACGGGTGTTTTTTTTTTAAATAATAAAAAAAAAATTTTTGCTCATATAGCAGCATTCACGTTCCGTTATTTACATCACACATTATTAATACATTCACGGATGCCATCTGACACGCGCGCCTACTACTTCATCCGCAACCACCCGTGCGTTAACATTGGTTTTTTTTTTTTAAAGCGGTCTTTTTGAAAGCGTGGAACTTTCCTAGTTACGCACGCACGTCGAATTTCCCACTCGGCACCAAAGAAGACAAAACGAATCACGGTTTCGAGAGCAGCGCAGACGCGACGCGCTCGCTGTACAATAATGAAAAAAGAACAATCCCCCTGCACACCCCCTAAGCCCACTATCCAAGCGTCCACGCGATAAACTTCCCGGGAACAAGTCCCGACAGCCCGGGTGTGAACCACTTTGCACGTCCACCAGCGGAACGCGACACCGCGAGTCAAGCGGCCCGCATTCCTCTGGATTGGGGTTCCCTAAAAATAAAATCGGACCGTCGGCTCCGTTTTTTGTAACCCCCCACCGCAGCTGCTGCTCCTCGAACGCCTTTAAATCGCTGTTGCTGCCCGGAGGAGGTCACGGGGGTTTGGGCAGTGGTTTTCTAGGGGATGGGGGTGGGGGAGCACCGATTGCCGCGTTCACAATGTCTCGAGCCATCGTGGGAGGGGGCGGCGGGGGGTCACACTCGGGTTAAGTCTCGGCAATCGGCAGACAGAGAGGCGTTGCTGCCACCTGCTGCACGAACGACGTCTCGCAGCGGCCTCGTCCTGCTCCATTCGCGGTCCCAATGAGCCAGGCACGATCAACGAGATATAGAGCATTTGTATCTTTACCAGCAAAGGGCTCACACCGAGCAACGCAGCTCTCTGTTTGTGTCAGAAGCGACTTGGCTATCATTTATCATCACGTGGACAACTTTCGCAGCAGCAGTAGCAGCAGCCAGTGATTGCGGCTCGCGGCTGCGGCGTCGAAGTGGGTAAGCCACCAAACTCTCCTGCACATCGGGATGCTCGCCATCACAAATAATCATCATCAGTACCCTTCGCAGCGTGCTCAGAATCGGTGCACGAGAGTCGTCCACACTGGTCAGAGCCGCCGGTTGGCGGTTGCTGTCGCTTGGCATGGTGGAACTCATCGAGGCTGCGAAGGCAGCGGTGATTACAATCGACCAGGACGGGCCGGGCTCTCGCGGAAGGGGCCACGTGAATTGGCAGTGGTCGCTTGTATCACGCGGTGCGACGACCTGTCGAGCAGTAAGAACACCGGCGAAGTTTGGAGTGATGGTGGTTGTGCGTGTTTGCTGCTTTACGTGTGGTGGTGGTGATGATGAATGGATGACGATGAATGAGGAGCGACGCTCACAACGAGCGGAGCGCCGGGTGGATAAAACACAGCAGGTTGGCGCAGTAGCGGGCACGGTTGGTGCATCGGCCGCTCATCTCATTCAGTCGGTTCATGGCACCTGCTGGGTCTGCCCCGTGACCTCCTGCCTGCGGGAGTTCGACACTTCACGTGGCCTCAACGTGCAACGTGCACCTAGCCTGGCACAAGCGCGTTGTGACGTCACCGCCACTTAATGGCGAATGGCGGTTGTTGTCGTTGATGATTTACGGTGCTAGGCACTCAGCGAATCAAATGAGCAAGCCTGTGGACCAGAGTTGGCCTGGTTCTACATTCCTAATCGCTTCAGCCACGCTTTACTTCGCGTATCTACATGGCCAGCGTAGACTTATATTGTCTGTCGCGTGTGCGACAACACGCACACGCTAATGCCCGGAGTTTATCAGATCGAATACGCCGGTGTATTAGCGTGAAGGGGGTAAAACAACAAAAATAGTGCACGTATAAATGTTAAACTACGTAGCCAACCGTGCTCATCGGTGGTGGAGGGGGGGGGGGAAGGTCACCCAACATAAAAGCAGTTTTAAATAAATTAGTTTTCAACCTAGATGATTGATGAGTGCGTAGCTCCAGTGGCTCCCTAATATCGGAAGGAAGAGCGTTCCAGACGGCCGCAGAAGCGCACCTGAAAGCGCCGCGCACTGTGGTGGAACGCACGTGATGGTGGTTAATGCTCCTTGACGAGATAAGCAAGGTAGTTGTGCTTCACTTGAGCAACGGAGTCTCTACCTCTGTACAGGTCATCGATAGGTTCGTAGAAATCTCCTAAAGCTCTTGATTCACGGGTGCTCACCAGTGGGAGCGGCTGTGCAATAGCTGGGCTCTCCAGTTATTAAATTATCCCGACTGCCCGACCGATAATTATTACTGTCGGATCGATCGCTCCGCCAATCGGCGAACACGACAACAAGTCTCGCTTCTGTTGCCGCGCGTGCCGCTGGACGGGGAGGCGATGGGTGCAGCTTGGTGGCATCACTGTCATTCGCGCCACGTTGGCCCGTGGCCTGTAGGGGTGGGGGGGGGGGGGGTTCCCACCTTCGGGGGGTGGTTCGGGGCTAACCCCATTCTTAAAAGCCCCCCCCCCCCCAGTAAATAGCCGACTGCAATGTTTGAGTCGACAATCGTCGGGCCACGGCCAGCTCTGGCGGGCAGGCGCGAGCGACGGGTTCATCCACAGTGGGCACCGTGGATGAACCGTGGATGAACCGTGGATGAACCGTGGATGAACCGTGGATGAACCGGGCTGACGCCTGCTGCACCTGCCGCTGGGCCGAGGCGGTGGTTTTCATTTTCTGCTCCACGTTGGACAACGGCCGCGGTCGTTTGAGAGGCGCGAATCCGCACGCGCGTCGCTGACGCTTCTCCTCTTTTATTTTTGGGGGGGGGGAGATGGGGGGTGTCGAAGAGCGGTTCGGTGACCTCACGACGTTGGCTCGTTGTACAGTAATACCACGCTTTATGTCTTGTTGTCCCCCCCCCCCCGCCACCTTTTATACGTCGTTTCGCAAATACTTTACGTCGTCCCTTCGGTTGACACCGCCGCCAGCTTGACTTGCATCGGCCTCGACCCCCGCAGCGCACTCACGTCGCCGAGAGCATCGTCGCCCGTCCTTTCTCGCGTCCGTCGCCTCGGCTCGCGCCTCCGCCTATCGCGTGCATCGCTTTGTCGAGTTACCCCGTCGTGGTATTCGTCGTGACACCATTCAGGAACACCCCCCCCCCCACCCCTACACGACGTCAACCGGGGCACGACTCCTTTTAAAAATAATTATTCCGGGAATAAAGTGCTGAACTGCCCGAGGATGAACTCCAGCACCTGGGCTTGGTGAGGCATGTCGTTCATCGCCGACTGGGGACTGTTCATCTCTGAGCGGAGCAACGTTGGCCCGAACACGATCGCCAGATTCTCCACCGACATCCGATTCGCATCCCGATGCTTCGCCACTCTGCAAAGACAAGGCAAAGGCAGAGATCTCCCGTAAAGGCCTCGATAGAGCCTTGGAGCTCTACACCTACATCGGCCATATAATGATGATGATGATAAGGAAGAAGAAACTGATCAGCGTGGTGACACACGGTCAAAGACAAAGATCCCCCCGTATAGCATTATCAGACTGTAGGGGCAAGTGATGTCAGCGAGCACCTACGAAGGCCGGCACGGCACACGAGGCGTGGGTGGAGTGGCAAGCACCACGCCCGGCCGCCTTTGTCTCTCCCCTGTGGTGATGTTAACAAGCAGCACCTAGGTGCTGATTTATTGCCGCGTTCGACCGAGTGGAGGCCCAGGACCGGTTCGTATATTTGCCACTATTTATTGGTCATGAGCGAGAATCAAACTCGGGTGGCCAGGTTCGTAGCGCGGCGAACACAAAAGGATGAGCAACCTGCCAGTTCGCCCGACCATCAATTTGTTTCACCAGGTGAGAACTTAAGAGGCCAGGATGAGTCTCCTTTTCAACAGCGACACTTGGTGGCCAAAATGACAAACACAGTAAACATAAAAAAACGCAGAAGAACAAAGAAACAAAGAGAAATCGGAGAAATATCTCGAAGATGGAAATCAGAGCCAGAACAATCGCGTTACAGAAGCAATGGAAGAGATTACACAATCGTAAATCATTGTGAAATTAAGTAACACATTTTCCTGTAACGAAAGTTGGCTCAGACAAATTGTAAAAAAAACTCCATTCAAAGTAAAAATACGTTACAGAAACAACGATAGTTGCATGCTGATTATTGCACAAGTATGCAAACGTGCTAATGAAATTTGTCAAATGCTGCTAGCAAGCAAAGTTACCGTACATAGTCAACAGCTTAGCATCGTAGCGTGATTTACATGGAGGGGTCGTCGCATACAATTTTGACACAATGGAATTCCAGGTGTTTGCATACCTGTCAACCCCTTATCAGTGCCCTACCTTATTACAGACCAATTCAGACCTTTTTGGTCACCCCGTGGTGCCCTTATAAATGTCAACGTTCATCCTACAAAGCCCGTATTGAAACGGCTGTACGCAGTATGGACCTGAAAACTCAATTTCCCTGTACAAGAATACGTGGTAAACCGTATGGGTTGACAGTTATGTGTTTGGGGAGTTGGAAACAGAGAACGAAGAGTAACCACGTGGTTTATTTTGTCCTAGTAGCTGCAATGTATTTCCAGTCCTGGAAATCCGATATCACGAGAATAGACACCACCTGCAAGGCTGGTTAGGAGTAGCTGATTAAGCCAGAACGCCACGCTTTTGAGTTGACCTAAATAAATCTATTTACACAACAGATGCCAACATCTGCTGCGCAGTGTGGCTTGGAACCGACCCATATGTCTTGAGACTTCGGCAAGTCGCTGCTTCCCAAAGTGCGCAAGCTGGATTGACTCGCAGACGTGCGCGCATGCTCGCATTTTGAGCGTTTGCAAACGCAAACACTTCACCACGGTCCTGGCCTTGCCTTAGGACGCGTGGGTGATAATCTAACCAAGGTGCAATGCTGTTAAGGGCGCACTGAGAATGTGAGTGAGCGAATGCCTAAACTTAGCAAACAGGGGACACAAAAAAAACAGAGACCGATGCAGACACACAGAGACCACCATCGTCTCCCGCTTGTTACGGCAAGGGATGCACAACTGTTGTTGATTCGAGGCATCGTGCAAAGTCTGCCCTTGACTTCATAGCATCTTAACACGTAATACGTTGCGCTCCTCACCGTTTAAGGTGCCCAAAGAGGAACTTCATGGTCTCCAGATGTGGTCCAGCGAGGGAGTTTATCAACTCTCCAATGGCATATGTCCTTGCTTGACAGTTATTCATTCCTATGAGTAAGAGTCAAATTTTATTATCCCAGTGTAAGAAGCATGTGGTCAAATTGCGATCGGGGATTTACTGGGGTCAATTAATCTGGAGGAAGTACACAGCACAACTAAAATATAAAACTAAACAGTTTTTTTATTTTACCAGGTAAGGCCCACTGAGCTCTATAGCTCTTTTTCAGAAGTGACCTGGCCACAAATGATAGCTCAACGAAGTGGCTTATCAGTTGAAAATGTATAGCAACAAAAAACTCTAAACACATGATGTTGATTCTAAATGTCGAGGGAGAAACCGGAGGGCCCGAATAAAATCCATGCGAACACGGCAGCAGGCGTCAGGGTTGGGATCAAACCCACGACCTCCTGCATATACCAGGCGAGGTGGTTAACATCTCCTAGCCACCGTGGCGCAGTTGCCCTTTGGAGAGGACTCCACTCACAGCAGCAACACGGCTCGTCTCCGTGAGCTCAGGGCCTCCGACATGTACACGTGCAATCCCAATGGTCATTTGAGGCTGTGCCACATTCGACTTTTCAAAAAGCACTTGTCAATCCACTGCTGGATGACGGCCTCCCCGTGCCGTGCCATCTGGGTCATCACGAGGGTTCTTTGACCGGCACTTCGCCGCGCTGGTCGGAGCGGGTTGTTGTTGCTGAAGGCGGCGGGCATAGACGTTGTGAGCATAGAAGTACAGTTCACTTCATTATTTTTTGCTGCACGGCTCCCTACTGCCCACAATCTAGCCCCATGGCAGCCTATCGCAACTTGGCATGCGTGGCGGTCACCCACCCAAGCAACATCCAGGCTTCACCTGAGATCTGATGAGATCGGGCGCGTTCTGGGCCATTTGGTGCTGACTTTTGAGAGCACTTCATCCCAAATATTTCACACCGACTACAACGGCTCCCTCGAGCTTCATCTGCGCCAACACACTGACCATGCTGGTTTAAATAACTTGTGTCTACGTATGGGTGTCCAACTGCTTTCTCACCGTACGTAGCCAACCGTGCTAAAGGGAGGTGCGGGGAACGACAACAAACTAAACACAAAATGCAATTCTAAATAAATTTGTTTTCAATATTTATTTAACATCGGACGGAAGAGTGTTCCAGACGGCCGTAGAAGCGCATCTGAAAGTGTGTGCCGCAATGACCACCGTCTTTGTTCGATGCTCAGCCAAAAGGCGCTGCTGCTGCGAGGATGACCGGAGTTCGCGTGATGATGGTTTCATGCCCCTCGACGAGATCAGAAAGCTATTGTGGCTCATTTGTGGCACTTTGTGTGCAATGAGCACGACCTCATGAAAGTGCGCTGCGCCTGTAGACTCACCGAGGGCCTTCACGAAATCCCCAAAGTTCTTCTGCGGGATGAGCGACTCCGGCAGCTCTCGGAAAAACAACTTGAGGGCGCCGGAGACGACGTGAATGTCCGCCCACGGGCTGTCCGTGCCGAGGTCCAGCTTATCCTCTGGCCGGGGTGGCGTTGGACGCGGGTTCGTAAAGCAGGGTTCGTCGGGACAAGAGCGTGGTCGTCGCGAGTGAATACCGAATGGAAATCTTTCAACAGCGGTCAACGTCCAAAAGAAAGAAAAGTAAAAGACGCGCGCGATGGTTTAACTCCGGGTCACCGGAGAAGTTCAAGAAGTTCAATATACAATAAACGAAGGCAAAGATGGCCCGTATAGCCTCAACAGACTGTTGGGGCAAGTGCTGTTAGCGAGCACCTATGAAGGATGGCAAAGTACACGAGGGAGTGGGTGGGTGGCCAGTACCACGACCAACAGCCTTTGATGTCTGTACACCACACCAGGTACTCATTTGAGGCCGAGTTGACCGAGGGGAGGCCCAGGACCGGTTCGTATAATCGTCACTGGTGTTGGCCATGAGTCTCCGCGCTGTAGCGAAGCGGCGCTAGCCGCGACACTACCTCTCAACCTACGAAGACAGACAGACATCATGCGCATTGCTTGCTATGACCTCTTGATTGACCTCACTCTCCATCCCTCGAAGTAAAAGCCCCCACACGGTGGATCCGCTGGCTGGATGAAGAGCTCCCCCAGGCCACTGCCACACCTCTCTCGCGATGCTAGCGAAGTAATAAATCCAACCTGCGCGTGAACCGATTTACGAGCCCTGTTGCCTCGGTGGCAGCACATATCTGGTGCTGCCACTCCGCTGTTGTTATTATTTATCATCATCATCATCATCCCTACCGATGATGTGTACTGTCCTAGTGCGCTGACTTTCCTCATCAGTCGGAAAGGTCGGTTCTTTAAACGGCGTCGCTGCACTCTGACGGAGGGTGGGGAAAATCGTTTTGAGAGTAAATTACTGGCACACCTCGGTCGATGGCGTATCGCAGCTTTTGCACTGAGGCGAGGTTCCCACTCAGTCTGTAGATGCCATCGACCTGCAGGCCTGCGAGCAACACGTTAAGAGTTTTATAAAAATAAAAATTGTAAACACCATTCAGTCATTTGAACCACTGCCCCCCCCCCCACCCGTCACAGAGAGTCCACTCGTCGCAGAAACTTTATCGGATGCAACATTTTACTAATACACACCCCCCTTTGTTAATAAGAGCAGGGTTATGCTCTTTGTTTTTGTCTGTGTGTACAAGGCAAGCCCATGGCACATTTCTGTTACCAGCGGCATGGACAAAGGTGCCTATGAAACGAAACCCAGCGCTTTCCCCAATCGGTATTTTATACCAAACCTAGCTGCAGGGGCACTTTGCCAGGGCATTCAACTCACAGCTGGAAAATGTTACTTTACAATCTCGCCACCTACTCGTCCATCAATTATAAATAATAGTATTAACTCACTCGAAGAGAGAGAATGATTCAAAGAACCTGAAGGAATGATGGTGGTGATGATGATGATGATGATTCATCATCACCATTCGCCCGGGTCAATTAAATTGTTTCTCATTTGTAGCAAATCACCCGTGTTTGTCTTACGCAGAGACTGCCCGCCTATCTTTTGAATATCTCATTTCTACAGCTGGCCCAAGGACCGCCAATGCATATGAGCACTAAAAGGTTTGTTCGAGCTCACATTCTTTACTTTATAAAACCGAGCGTGGGTGTTGTTTGGCCCTCAGCATTGTGCCGTGCAGATTTGTATTCTCTTGGAGCACCAGCCCCTTGGCAAGCCTCCGTAACCACCTCTCTTATCCACTTCTTGCACGCAGAGCCTGACGAACGCAGGGACGGTGGACGCTTCGCGCGCGCACAGCGACTGCAGGGGGCAGCCAAACACTTGGTCTGTGGAGACACGGTGGGCGGGGGGGGGGGCACGTTTCAGCCACGTGTCACGCCGACCACGAGAGCTCTTCAGAGCCCTTTGCCAATGCACCGTTTGTGAAGGCCTACCGACCCCATGCCGCGTTGGTCGCCGGCGCGGTAGCCGTAGCGGTCAGCGCCGCGCTGCGCCACGGAACCCGGCGGCCCGAGCTCCATTCCCGCTCACGACCAACAACGGTGGCGAATTTTTGAACCGGTCCTGGGCCTCCCCTTGGTCGACTCAGCCTCAAACGAGTACCTGGTGCGGTGTGTAAACATCGCCACTCGACAGACAAAGGCGGTCGGGCGTGGTGCTGGCCACCCACCACCTCGTGTGCCGTTCTTGCCTTCATAGGTGCTCGCTAACAGCACTTGCCCCTACAGTCTGATCAGGTTATACGGGGGGATCTTTGTCTTTTGACCGTATGTTACCACGCTGATCAGTTTTTTTCTTCTTCTTCCTCATCATCATCATTATTATATCGCCGATGTAGGTGTAGAGCCAAAACTATAATTTTACATTCAGGTAGTTGAGCCAGATATTTGCGTCAGGAGTAGCGGAGTGTACCGTCGCGATAATGCCTTCTTCGTATTTGTGAATAGGGAATCGAGACGTCAGATGTTGCATGGTTCTCTTGCTGAGTGATCACGGTCACACACTGGAGAGTTTTACATGTGCACGGCGACTTTTGGTTGGTGCCCGGGAGTGGGGATGGGCGGTGGTGCAGGACCGGCTCAGATTTCACTCGCCGCTGACATTAGCCGTGGCCGTCAATCGAAGTTGGCTCACCCGGGTTCACAGCGCGCGAGCTCTTACCGCTACACCCGCTGCTCTCCAGCACAATATAGAAAGAACGAAAACGCCGACAACATACGCGTCGTGTGAACGCCATCGTGTTTGCTCATTGTGTTCACTCGTAACGTTCACATCCGATGTACAGTGTAACTCAAAATGCAGCACGGTCAGGGGTAGAACAGAGATGGTGAGTTTCAAAGTCTCAGGTTCAAACCTCGGTCAAGGACTTTTATTCAGTCATCATCCAGGGAGTGAGTTGGACGTCGGCCGACGCCGCTGCCGAGGTAACTCGCTCCCATCAATTTCACGGGATTAGACTCGTACTTTGCCTGCCTTAACCCTGCACGCATTTCGTGAAATAACGCTACTTAAATCGTACCTTTTATGATGCCTCTGTCCCTCAAATATTGCCTGGGAGGCCTCTTCAAAATGAGCTTCCGAAGCATCTCCCGTATGTTCGTCCTGTCCATCGACGGTTCGGTTCTGCTTCTGGCTGTGGTGAAACAGCACGGCGCCAAACACAGAAAGACGTTTCCCCCGGCGACACGGAGTTCGAGTTCCACTCACGGTCAACGTCGGTCACGGATATCTGAAACCGGTCCTGGCCCTCCGCTACGTCGACTCAGCCTTCAAATGAGTACCTGGCGCAGTGTTTACAAAACCCAGCACTGGGCAGACACGTGTGCTGTGCTGGCCTCCACAGGTGGTGCTACTCGCTAACAGCACTTGGCCCCAACAGTCTGCTCGGTAATACCGGGGAATCGACACTACAAGGTGCTTCCAAACAATGTTAACACTTATATGGGACTATCGTTTTTAATGATACACTGTACAAGTGATAACAAATGTATGTTAATAGCTTCAGAAAGTCAAAGAGTCTCCACTTGTTCACCATCATGATCAATACGTTGCCTGGAATCTTCTCCAGGTGGTCTCTAGAATCTCGGAGGCACATTTCTTGCGGTATTTGTTGCCAATTCTCGGAAGCGTTAACATTTTTTGAAGCACTCTGTATCTCAAACACTATAAATTATTTTATTCTGATTTAAAGCTTTCGTGACTGCAGGGATTCATATTCTTGGTTCTTTCGGTAAAGTCACGTAGAAGGGAAACAATAAAATAATAAAAATATAAAACAATACAATTCTCACTATGTTTCCCTTCTACGTGACTTTACCGAAAGAACCAAGCATACTATAAATGATGCGAGTTATCGTGTATGAAGCCACATTTCCAAACCTGGTGGTGTTCTTTCTTCGCGTGGGCAGCCTGCAGGCTTTGTAGGGCCCAGTCCGTCGATGATGACATTCTTGTAAATGCGTTCACCTGTGGGACTCTGACAGGCCTCAAAGACAACGTCAGGCCGTACAGTGTAAATTTACTCTCGGCCCTCCGACTTTGCCCAATTACAGTCGCGCATCAATGCTGATTCATAAACACACGGGGGGCGGAACAGCGTAATCAGATGCCAACTTTGCATTTGTTGGTGCACGTTTAATGATTATATTATCTGATGTGTGCATTGATGGGAGTGAGCAGGGCAGTGCCGTGGTTATCCCACTACTGCTCCGAACTCGGTGTTGGGTCAGTTTAACACGTAGTCGGCTTTCGCGACAAATATCATCCATAATAGAGGGGGGTTTTGGGGGTTAGATCGCGTAAATATATAAATGTGTCGTTAAAACCCGCCACCAGCCGACACAGCCAACTAGTAAGGGTTGTCACGTAAACAGAACATGATGAAGCTAGTTGTAATTACTGGCAAAACGTCGTACTCAGATTGTAAATGTTGTGGCTTGGCTCTCCAACACACCGGTGGTGCTGTACCAGTGACGAATTGGCCACGTTCTGTTTACGTGACAACCCTTACGAGTTGGCTGTGTCGGGTGGTGACGGGTTTTCACGACACAACATTTATATATTTACGCGATCTAACCCCAAAAAACCCCCCTCTATTATCGGTGTTGGGTTTAAGTTTTATTCCAAGCCATGGCTGACATCAAACGGTGGTCCTGAGTTCCTCCTCCCTTCACCAACCTGCACTGAGCGGCTTGGCGAAATACGTTCCAACAACCCTCACCGAGGCAAACGTGGCACGGGGAAGTCCTCACCGTCCAGCAGTGCATTGACAAGTGGCTGCAAATGAGTGTCCGTTAATTAACGGCGAGGTTCCCTTCTTCCTCACAGGGCAACCCCGCGTGTCCTCCTACCTTGGCGGCGTCAAACTACGGACGCTGCACCGCGTGGAACGCACCTGTGCCTCTATCGCCTCGTGGATGTGCTCGTACCACTGGGCGATGTTCACGTCTATGTCCGACTGCAGCAGGTAGCAGTCGCTCTCCGCCGTGGTGAGCTGCAAGGGAATGCATCGGCGGCGGTGGGGCGGGGGGGGGGGGGTCAAGGGGGTGACGCTGACCCCGCGTGTCACGGTATGACAAAATAAGAGGAGGTTTTACCCTTTCTGGCAAAGAAACGGGCGTCAAGCTGTTAAGATATCACGGTTGTCGTTAAAACCGAGCGATTGGGCGGCGGTTAACGCGCTGCACTGTGGACCTGGCAACCTGAGTTTGAGACCTGTCCACTTCTCAACTCTCTTTACAGAGTTGCCCTTTACAGAGGGGGGTGCGCCCTTCATTGAGAGAAGCATATTTTGGTGGTTTATTGTTAAATCGCAAGAGGCAACATTTATCGTACATTTACTCAAATATAAAGCCAATTCGAAATTGACATTTCTTGAGAAATGTCGTTGTTTGTTTTTAGTTTGGCCACGTAGGGTTGCGAAAGAGCTTATATGTACATGTAACATCAATGACGAGTGAAGTGTGGACCGGTTCACTCCTGCCTGCCCTGTGACCAACATTCACGCACTAGTCGTGGTGAAGTACAATCAAGCAACCCCCATGTTCTGATGAGGTGTGGATCGGTCTTCAGCAGTGGATTGACAAGGTGTTGTACAGGCACCTATCTGACCTTGCAGCCACCTACTCGTCCAGCTACCTGCACACCTTCCAACACGACCGCTGCTGGAACACGTGCAACTGTCCCCTTTGCAGATACTCTCATATTAAAGCTCACCATCTTGACATAAAAAGTCCCAATCACGGTGATCCACCACACGTGTTCAATCGCCTAGTTCACAAATATTTCTGACCACCTATTCACCACCATCCAATGCATCATCCGTTCTTGACAACAGTGTTTTTCACTCATTGTCAGAGGAGGGCGGAGGGCACCTTCACCGGCAAGCCATCATCAGTGCGAGGGCCGCCACACCATTGGACACCATTTGGAGGGTTTGACAGCAGCACGACGATCAGAATGGGGCGGCTGTTTTACTCGTTGTGTTGTCGCGGGCCGAACGTTAGGAGCCGCGCTCAAGGCCACCGGGGCCGCCAGTGGCCCCCGGGTCGTGCAAGCCACGATAGAGGTTTTTTTTTTGGGGGGGTTAGATCGCGTAAATGTGTGTCGTCAAAACCCGCCACCGCCCGCCACAGCCAACCAGTAAGGGTTGTCACGTCAGCAGAACGGGACAATTCGTCACTAGTACAGCACACCGGTGTGCTGGAGAGCCGAGCCACAACGTTTACAATCTGAGTACGACGTTTCGCCAGTAATTACAACCAGCTTCATCAGGCGAGGCGACAGCCAGAATTGTGGAGAAGTCCACCTGTCTCGTTCCTTATATAGATGCGCTCTTGCGCAAAGTGGACGGGGGGGGGGGGGGATTAAAAATGAAACATTGCTTCACAACAGCCAGTGACAGAAGGGACACTCATCGTCATGTTCACATCGATGTAACCGTTGTTAATACAACTTTGAATTGCACGTTCTTTAAGCGGCGCTCCTGCTCTCGGGGCGAGCGTGCGGAGGCTTTCACATTTTGTTCGTCTGAGTTTCTGGGACAGCTGGATTCTTTTTCCCTAACACTGCACATGTTTGTGCAAATTGTTGCTGCTGCTGCTGCTGTGTTGGCATGGCTTCACGGCTTTCACGTATGAGCGGATGTGTTTACAGTCGCATCACTCTCGAGCTAAACTCTGTCCGCTGCCATTAACGCACCGCTGCTGGGCGCGTGGCTCGCAGCGCGCGGCAGGGGAGGGAGGCAGGGAGGGGAGGGAGGGGGGGAGGGAGGGAGGGAGAGGAGGGAGGGAAAGAGGGAAGGAGGAAGGGAGGGGAGGGGAGGAACGGAGGGAGGGAGGGCTTGTGTCCACAGGGCGCTACCTGGATGACGTTTCTCTTCCTGTATTCCTTGTCTGTCGCTCTTTGCAGCTGAGCTCCCAGGAGGCTGATCTCCTCTTGGGCAGTTTTCTGAAGCATGGAAGAAATAAAACGTTATCTTTGGTTTTAAACGACCAAAAACGATGACAACTTCCAATTCAAGTGGCACAGTCAATTTTTCTTTGGTTATTGCAATTGCTCATTGAACATGTAATGAGCATTTATTATGGACAACATAGTAAACCACTGCAGTCTGCATTCCTTCAAAGCAAGAGGAGTAGCAAAACTATAGGATATCTCTCTCCTAAAGCCATCTCGTCGTGACTAGCATTTAACTCCTGAACATATTGTCATGCATAATAACAAAATACAATGTTTACTCTCAGGATACACACGTCAAATGGCATGCACACGAATTACGTATTTAGATGTAATTTTTGTATTATTATTATATGCCCGTGCTATTAGACTGATATAACGAATTGCTAAACTATCAACTGCTGTCTATACATTGCATGCACATCTGCATTACAAGGCAATAACCGAACACTTTACATCGACATTTCTGGACAGCGTATATCTTGCAAGTAAATGTCATCATCTGTGCTTTTGTTTTTCATTACGACGGTGCTCAGCGAGGTGATCGGGTTGCATCCCCAGCGGTGCAAAGGGTCAGACTCACTTTTGTCTGACGTCAAGAATGCAGAGTCACGGTATACTTTGCCAGGTGAGAATTTGAACCGTGCACGGCAGCTCTTTTACCAAACTAGAGGCTCGTTTTATTTTACCAGGTGAGTGCCCACAGAGCTACGTAGCTCTTTTTCAGATGCGACCTGCCTATCGCAAATGGTAGCTCAACGAAGTGGCTTATCGCGTGGCAATGTATAGCAGCCAAATACTCTAAACGCGTGGTGATGTTGATTCTAAACGTGGAGGGGAAAAAAACCGGAGGGCCCCGGAGAAAAATCCACGCGACCGCGGAAAGAGAGAGACGCGGAAAGAGAGAGACGCGCAAAACTCCAAATGTACAGGCGCCAGTGTTGGGATCGAACCCACGGACCTAGAAGGAGGGCACACCCTAGTCAAGATGGTCCCGCAGAGATAACGTCGAGGGGGGGGGGGTAACAACAGGATGATAACGCTGACCTTCGCGCTTGAGGACTTCCTGAAAGTCAAGCCCGACTCGTGCAGCGTCACGTACACATTTGACCATTTAACCCTGCAAGGTCATGGGAGCGGGTGGGGGGTGCGACAAGAAACGTTTTACAAGCTCCACACGCGACCGCAGATAAACGAGTCCACGCAGATTAACACGGCCAGCTCCTGTGCACACGAACGACCGCCATAGTAAACCGCAGAGTTGTTTTCGTCGGCGCAAATGCGCATCGAGGCATCGGTGTTCATCGCCTGCTCACAGCATTGAGCTCGTGGTGAAAATTGGCACACATTTGTACGGCGCGGGCGCGAGTCTTTCCATAGGACCACCGCTGTTGACTATTCAATTTATCTACCCCAGGAGGAATGATGGGCTGGGTCAACCAACTCTCCCCCTACTCCTAAACAGGAATTGAACTGGCAAACTTATGATTTGCGAGCTCGACCACTGAGCTACGCGATTTTAACGGTGCACAAGTACAAATAACAAATAACAACAACTTAACACGTTTGTCAATAACGTTACAATAATAGGAAACAATATGTTGCCAGGTAATCAACCAACCTTCGTCATAACAGAAGTGATAATGCCTGAAACCTTGCCTATCATATATATTTATATTTGCTCCACTGTAGGGCAGTGGTGTTGCTATTTTATGTTCTGTGCGTTTGAAGAGAAAGTGTGATTTTTAAAAATGCTCATTTTATGTTAATCACATTTACAAAAAAATCCCTATTCTTAGTTTTTTCGGTAAAGTCACGTTGAAGAGAAACAACAAAATAACAAAATATATATAAAACAATAAAAAATTCTCACGACGTTTCGACCATAACTCAAACGGTCATCATTATATATATTTTGTTATTTTGTTGTTTCTCTTCAACGTGACTTTACCGAAAAAACTAAGAATATGAATTACTGCAGTCACGAAAGCTTTAAATCAAAAAAATCCCTGTTCGAAATAATACATTGCGACTTCCGTTGGCATATGAGCCCATTGTTATTGTTGTTGGGAACTTATTCACTAGCTGGGATTATGTTTTATATAAGGCTCGAGGAAGGTAGGGGGTGAGGAGAGGTGTGGGGAGAGGAGGAGGAGGAGCAGGGAGTGCCTTTTACAGGATTCCCTCGTTATTCGCGAACTTGCTCTCCGCAATTTTGGCGATCCGCGAATCACATCTGGAACTTTACTCGACTGCATTAAGATAGAGAAAGAAAATGGTGAGATAAAGTGATTTTGATAAAGTGATTAGATAAAGTGACGAGAGATAAAGTGACGAGAGATAAAGTGACGAGAGATAAAGTGGCGAGAGATAAAGTGACGAGATGTAAAGTGATGATAGATAAAGTGATGAGAGATAAAGTGACGAGAGATAAAGTGATGAGAGATAAAGTGATGATAGATAAAGTCATGAGAGATACAATGATGAGAGATAAAGTGACGAGAGATAAAGTGACGAGAGATAAAGTGATGAGAGATAAAGTGACGAGATGTAAAGTGATGAGAGATAAAGTGATGAGAGATAAAGTGATGAGAGATAAAGTGATGAGAGATAAAGTGACGAGAGATAAAGTGACGAGAGATAAAGCGATGATAGATAAAGTGATGAGAGATAAAGTGACGAGAGATAAAGTGATGAGAGATAAAGCGATGAGAGATAAAGTGACGAGAGATAAAGTGACGAGAGATAAAGTGACGAGAGATAAAGTGACGAGAGATAAAGTGATGAGAGATAAAGTGACGAGATGTAAAGTGATGAGAGATAAAGTGATGAGAGATAAAGCGATGAGAGATAAAGTGATGAGAGATAAAGTGACGAGAGATAAAGTGACGAGAGATAAAGTGACGAGAGATAAAGTGATGAGAGATAAAGTGACGAGAGATAAAGTGATGAGAGATAAAGCGATGAGAGATAAAGCGATGAGAGATAAAGTGATGAGAGATAAAGCGACGAGAGATAAAGTGATGAGAGATAAAGTGATGAGATAAAGAAATGAGAGAGAACTTCTCGAAGCTTCAGACGCATCTGCCGAAGTGACCCGCGAGAATGTGCAATTCACGAGCATCTCTGGGAACGTATCGCTCCGGATAACGCGGGAAAGCTGAATACGAGAGGGCGGTGCGCTGCGTTTATATATTGGGGGGGGGGGGGGGGGAGGTTCTCAAGTAGGAAGATGGGGCGGGGGGAGTCGATCTTGGAGGAGTGGATTAGAGAGAGGGGGTTGTAGTTGTATTGAGGCATTGCAAACGACACCATGGAGCGTACAGTGCTTGCTGAAAACAAGCAAAATTATTATTATACCCTAGTCTTTAATGATGATGATTTTTATACCTTAGTCTTTAATTAATTATTATACCTTAATCTGTTATTATAATTAGTATACCTTAGTCTTTTGTTATAATTATACCTTAGTCTTTTGTTATAATTATTATACCTTAGTCTTTTATTATAATTATTATACCTTAGTCTTTTATTATAATTATTATACCTTAGTCTTTTATTATAATTATTATACCTTAGTCTTTTGTTATAATTATTATACCTTAGTCTTCAATTATTATTATACCTTAGCCTTTTGTTATAATTATTATACCTTAGTCTGTTATTATAATTATTATTCCTTAGTCTTTTATTATAAATAGTATACCTTAGTCTTTTATTATACTTATTATACCTTAGTCTTTTATTATAATTATTATACCTTAGTCTTTAATTATAATTAGTATACCTTAGTCTTTTATGATAATTATTATACCTTAGTCTTTAATCATTATTATACCTTAGTCTGTTATTATAATTATTATACCTTAGTCTTTTGTTATAATTATTATACCTTAGTCTTTTGTTATAATTATTATACCTTAGTCTGTTATTATAATTATTATACCTTAGTCTTTTGTTATAATTATTCGTATACCTTAGTCTTTTGCCACCTTCCATTGACTTGGCTGTGTTCAGTGTTCCCATTTTTAATTGTGCCTTGAAGAGAGAGAGAAGAGAGCGACAACTCAAACGGGGCAACGTCTGCACATTAAAGGAGTGCAAAACACCTCAGATGGTTTTACTTAATCTGCCTCCAAATACATTTCCGTCTCTATAAAATGGATCAGAATGATAATACGTATCACTGCAGGGACTCATCTACTTACGAACGAGTTCGTTTCCAGAGATCTGTTCCTAAGTCCCATTTGTTCCGAAGTTCAACTTTACTCCTGTCGAAGCCAAACATGTTGTACAGCATGGACACTAAACACGGGCAATCTCTCTAAACGTTCTATAATCACCTGTAGCTGTAGATGCCACTGGTTCTTCACGTTCTGCAGATGTAGATGCCACCACCTCCATCTATTGCGCGGTGGTTGCACTTACGACTCTCGGTCTGAACAGGCAACTGGACATGCGGACCAGGTTTGTTCATATCTCTGTTAGTTCGTAAATCAAATGTTCGTAAGTAGAGGAGTCCCTGTACAAGAACTCTGCATAATGATGAAACAAGCCCGTTAGATGCGAACAATCGAATCGCGTGCGGCAACACTCACCGTTGTCAGAGAGGCCATGGAGATACTCTTCGTGAGCATCGTCCTGTTTCCCGCCACGTCCTGCGGCAGATCACACGGGGCTACCGTAAATGCTCGGGCACACGCCACTCAAGCCATCGCTGGACACACCGACCTCACTGGAACTCCACTCGCGTTAGCCAAGCGTTGTTGGAGCGGGCCGCAGGTCGTCGTTATTGTTGTGCAGCGTCTGGAGCTGCAGAGATTTGATCGACCCCCTCCTACTGGGCTTAAAATTCACGATTTGTTCGTTGTGAAAAAAAAAAAGGCGACAGCCCGAAGACTCAAAAAAAAAGTATTTTCATTTCGATTCACAAAATGCACTATGCACATCTTGTTCCCGTTCTCTGCCAGCAAGGCGACCCGGTGTCATAGTGATGATTTTCTTTTAATGTATTGCCGTAGTCTCAGACTGTGACTTGATCTCGATAATGTTACACACGCATGCATGCACGTGGTATTTGAAGGAATGGTGTTATAGAGCGATGAATTGCAGTAGATGCAAAAGCTATGCCTAATGCGTTGTAATCTGAGTTGTCATCATTCTGGGCGTGTCAGTTTGTCTTAATGTTTCTATCCTATTGAGAAAGCTTTTATTCGTCCGAGTGAGTGTCACTTTGACAGAATACTTTAATGCACTATCATAAGGACGTGACTTCACACTTTAATTGATGGTGAAAGATCGGCCCATCATCCGTTTAGGGCTAACAAAACAAGCACCGATACATGGAGATTAACTGCGGTACTCGTGGTGAAACTGATGCGCACCATGGAAATGTTGCATTTATACCAATGATCCAGGGCTACCACTATATATGAGCATTGCTTCGTGGTTATTGGATGATGGCTGCCTTCGACCACATGGACTATATCATAAACTGCTGTGGTCTGCGCGCCTTCAATCGGAAGAGGAACAGCGAAACGACACGAACTCTCTCCTGAAGCCCTCTCGTCGCGGCCAGCGGCAGACCTCGGCATCGGCTTTGAGCTCCTGAACACATTGCTGCACTCGTACGCTCGCACAGAATACAATTTGACACTGACGCTGAATTCACGCGTAGCATTAGTCCAGTGTTCAGCCTCCAGGAGGCGACATTGTCTCGTCCCAAACACACAGATCATTTGGACGCCGAGATTTCGCTGCTGGCTGGATCAACTCCGATTAGCACGGCTGGCTACGTATGGTGCGAAAGAAGTTCAACCCATACGGTTTACTCAGTAGTTGTGTACAGCCGTCCCCATACGGGCAAACATATATTTGTGAATGGCCTTTGTAGGATGAACGTTGAGATTTATAAGGGCACGGGATGACCAATAAGGTCTGAATTGGTCTGTAATAAGGTAGGGCACTGATAAGGGCTTGACATGTATGCATACGTACATTATGAAGATTCTTCTCCCGCATCCTTCTGACATCACAAATATACACAGCTGCTCACTTGGCCGCACGTCACTATTATACACGCAGCCCCAGTGGCCACGGTAGTGGCTGAACTTAGCGTGGTCCCCCTGTCCTCCATATAGGTGATAGGGCCATTCCTTGAGTTGTGGAGAATGAGTCATTGAGTATTACAATGAAATCACCCCCAGATTCAGCAGACAACTGTCACAACAGCACGGCTACGAGCTGCGCCGCCTTGCGTGTGTCTAGCGGTGTTACTAAAACCGCACCGCGCAAGCGACCTGTCGCAAATACTCGAGCCGGGCGGTTGTTGCGCATGCACTTGCCACCCGGCAATGCGGATGCGACAAGGGTTGGTGAATCGCACACGCGGTGAAACTCCCTTCCCATGGGTGTCGCGGAGGTGCCACACCCTGGCATGGCAGAAGGTGGGCTGCAGCAACGCCTGGACTCCACCTGTCGCGTCTGTACGGGATCGAGCGTTGCTCCCTCACACGTGTGGTCGGTAAACATATCAACATGGAGCGGAGCGCGGAACTCTGTGGGGTGGAATACAGCACCGGCTCACGGCGTGGCTGCCTTCCCACTCGCCTGTGGCTCCTTCTCATGCCTCTCGAGTTGTTTTCTCTCTTCGAGAGCGAGTGAATAGTGCTCAGCGCGTTACAAGTGGAAGTAGTTATTCTTATTAGCATGCCAAAAATGAAAGACGTTAGTTACACAACAAGCAATGCCCCATTCGCAAGACGGAAGGAATTGCTCCAGAGACCCTTGGCCTAGCTGTAGCCTCATTGGCTGTACCTCTGTGGGTACACTCGTGGAAGCTTCTTGCTGGCCATGGCTCTCGTCAAAGGGCTCTTCTCAGGGCGGAATGCGTTTTGTTTATCTCCCATGCAGCGGATGAATCATTATTTTAATCAAGGCAATTTGACCCAAATATATATATTTTTACTAAAATTTGGCAACAAGTGAAATGTTATCATCTCTTATGTGCGGCATATTTGTTTCGAACATTTTTTAAGGCAGCATCCTCATTAAACAGTTATAACTACTGTCCTTGGGGTTTGCTGTATCAAGATCAAAAGTCGCCATCTCAAAACAAAACCGCTGCTATGTTTGGGGCTCTGCGTGAGTGGGGAGCGGTGGTGCAGCTGTTAGCGCTGCGCTGCGCTTTGACCCCGGCGACCCGAGTTAAACTCCCACTCACGGTCAACACCAGTGACGATTATCTGAATTGGTCCTGGGCCTCCCCGAGGTCGACTCAGCCTCAATTGAGTTGTTAGTGGGATATGTAAAAACATTGCCACGAGGGAGACAAAGGCGGCCGGGGGTAGTGCTGGCCACCCACCCCCTTGTGTGCCGTTCCGGCCTTCATAGGTGCTCACTAACAGCACTTGCCCCAGCAGTCTGTTAAGGCTATACTAGGGGATCTTTGTCTTTGTGTAATAGCAAGGCAAAGCAAGGCGCATGGTGTCTGGAGCTTGGAGAACATCATGATAGGTCTGAAATTCTTCCCTCTCGGTCATCTTTGCTCCTGGTGCCCTGCCTGTGTAGACATTCCTCTTTAGTCTTCTGCCTGTGACTGTCCGGCTCTTCCATTTCAAGTGCTTTTCAGCGCACCTCACCTTAAACCGCGTGCACAGTGCATGCACAGTTAATTTCCCTTTACAAAGATCGCGACGAAGCGCTTGCGACCGCTCTCCGCCAGCGTCTTTGGCAACAGATCGCATTCAAAGGCTCCGCACATTCACACCGTGGTGGTGGTGGTGGTGGTGTTGGTTTTGTCGGCCACGTCAACGCCTCCAAGCCACAATGGCCTCCGGTATGTAACCCAACAACAAATCCCTCCCCCCTCGGTTGGACACTGTCAAGCAAACTTTGGCGTGCAGCTGGCCTTGTCTCTTCCTCCTCGCCGAGAAGTCATTTCTGCGGAGCAGTAGTTGGGCGTCTGCGCTTCTTCTTTCACCCAACGTAATCCCCAATTCTCTGTTCCACCATTAGTTTACCGGCTTTGTGAAAGAAAAGAAAAACCGCCATGCTTGACTTCAGTTTAAATATCATTGAGCGACATGCCACAAGAGGCTATTGACAATAGCCAAAAGTAAAGTTCAAGGCGAATTCACGCTTGAATGGACACCGAGTCGTTGTCCATTCACCGTTTACGGCCCTGAGCCAGTGGTATAAATTCCAAATTCACATGGCGCGAGAAAGCATATCCATAGAACAACCACTGTTAACTTCCCTACAAAGCGGTACTAACTGTATTGACCCCTGAGGGATGATGGGTTGAGTCAAACCCCGACCAGGATGTGAATTCACAACCTTCTGATTTTGAGTTGCTCGCTCTACCGCTGATGCCCCTGGCTGGGTTTACACTTATGGTGTGAAGTGGAAGCTGCAGCCATGTATCTATACATTTGCAGTTGGAGGATCTTATCAGGGCTGGTCACGTTGGGGCAGAGTGCCTGACTCTCAATCGGAAATCAGGAGTGGTTTCTGTGCTGGCAGACACTTCACGGCGACTATAAACCCGAAAATCACGAGTTCAACTCCTGGCTCACGGCTAACATCAGTAGCTAGTGAAATACTCTGAATATATGTATATATATATGGAACAACCATGAAGGACATCGGTGTCGTGCTGTAGTTCATGTCACAAAAATACTTGAAGTGGCATAAATTGAAGAAAATAACCCAGTCCATGGCACTGGACAGGAGAGGCCAAGGGGCTTCCTCCTGTAAACATTGCCCCAACGTTGGTCCAACCACATGCAACGTTGGTCGAACGTTGGGGGAATGTTGGTCCAACGGTTCCAACCACATGCCAATGTTGCTCCAACGTTGGGGCAATGTTGGACCAACGTTGGGGGAATGTTGGTCCAACGGTTTCAACCAAATGCCAACGTTGGTGCAACGTTGGCAGGTTTTTCTGGAGTTGTACAACATTCGTGCACCAATTTGTGACTTGTTTGTTTAAAAAAAAAATTCCGAGTCGAGGTGCCTGTGACACTCTAGGCTTCCAACCAAAAAATAATTATATTTACCCAATGTTCCCCCCATGCACAGAATCACTGCTCATCAACTCATGTGTGAAGGTGTTGAACCGCTCAGCCGCTAAAGGCGAGGTTAGAGTCATCCGAACGTGAAGGTCGCGCAAAGGAGAAGCAGACCTCGATGAAAAATGATCTCTGCAAATATCGCCCATCAACTCCAGCCATGGCGTCCACCAATCTGCCCGTTCACCACACTGAGTCGGTGCCAGTTGCATTGTGGGGTGGAGGTCACCCCTCCACCCCACGTTGGTCAGTCTCCTGCATCCCTTTAACTGGCCCGGCACTGACCAGCCTGGCAAATTATGATCAAACAAATCCCAATGGCCGCCAGGCATGGGGAGTCCTTCTTTACAGCACACGTTGACAAAGAGCTGCGCGGAAATTATTTTTGACGCTCCCAAGATGATTCGCAATGGTTTAATGTTGTTGCTCACCTCTTTTCCCGTCTGTACATTCTCTTCCTCGACCTCATCATCCAGGCCCTCGTCAGTGAGCGAGCCACCGTCATTCTCCGCATTCGCCGTTGGTTTTTCGTACAGACGGCTGTGTTCCTCGCTGTATCGCCGCTCAAATATTCCGTGCGTGAGGTCGGGAACGCTGGTTGCCTTGTCACCACCCGATGCCTCCGACTCCTCCCTTGACTGGATCATGGAGACGAGAAATTCCACGTCTTCCAACCCTAAATCCTTCTGCTAACCGTGGACAAGAATGGCGTGTTAGCAAGCGCTGTAAAATTCCACTGCCGAGTGATATATTTAAAAATGCGACATTTCACACTTTATTTTGAAAATTATATATATTTAATTTCTGCTTCTCAGTAACGGTGCAGAACCGAAAGAAAAAAACAGGACAACGAAAGTTGTTTGCTGAATTAAATATTCTGCTCTATTACCTGGCCGTGATCTCAGAGAGTAAAAATGAGAGCTGAGCTAGGGATGGGGGAGCAGAGGGGGAAGGAGAGGAGACGATAGAGAGAAAGAAGGCAGCAGTGGCTCTGCACACCTGCAATCCAGTACTGTGAAGGAGAGGGTTTTGTGGATCACACAGATGTAGTTAAACTGCCCTTCTCGCGGGTCTTGAGGTGCCATGCCCTGGCCTGCCAGAAGGCTATACAGCAAATTTGGACTTCATCTGTTTTCTTTGTATGGGATAGAGTGTTGCCCCCTCGCACGTGTGGGTCTTCTGCGGGTGCTACAGGTTCCTCCCACGTGTATATAAACAATCATTTCAATTGGCTGAAAACATCTTAACATTATATATAGAGAGAGGTGCACCGAGCTTGGAAAAATATGTGAATACATTTGTATTATTGTTGTTGTTGTTAGAAATGAGTGTCTGCCCAGGTCAGGGGTTGGCGACCTGCGGTAGCTCTTCAAGGGCTGGATTCGTGACGCGTCACGTATCAAGGGACCACCGTCTAGCAGCCTCGGATTCACACCCATCGCGGCTCTTCAAATATTGAGGTTATTCTTTTTGTTGTTAACCGTATCCGAAGAAAAATGGTTCTTGTTATTTTGACTGCCGACCACTGGGGCTAGAGTCACATCGACGTCTTCAGTGATTGCTACAACAAAGAGGCGCGCCCCCCACCGCAAACCACAATACCACGTCACGTTCCACATACAAACTCCATTCATCCACTTAAGTAGTTTAGAACACGTGCCTGTAACACTGCTATCGGTGTGAAATCCCGGGTTATGATAAAATGCTTCACAAGCATTGACATCAGCGCGAGTGAGCTGCTATCCGACCAGACGCACGTTTGGCTACGTACGGTGCGAAAGAAGTTCAACATACAACAGGTCCCTGCAGGGTGGGCTGGTAGAAGTTCGCAAATGAGATAATGTGACTTCCAAATGTTGGGTGCAATAAGACATATCAAGTCTCTGCGCTGTCTATTGCTGATTTTACACCCAACAGCACGAGATTTCACTTCGTTAAAGTATTGAAAGGGGACGGACGGACGGACACATTAATCTATTGCAGGCAGGTACACTCAGTTTACAACTTCGTTCCTACCAGTATAAGTGGCAAACGTATCGAGTGGATGACGGTGCCCTAGTTCGACGGGATTCCGTGGGTATGAGAATGCCTTTGATTTAAATTCAAATTCACCGTCACCGGTTAGTTTTTTTCCACCACAGACGAAACAGAGAACGTGAAACCGGAGTTTCTGGTATTTGAGACGCAAATAATAGATCTGCGATTAGACCGACCGATCCAGTTCTACCAGAAGCAGAGGGAGCACGCACAGGGAAAGCCATTAACCCCGTGGTAGATACAGGCTGGCCTAAAAGTCTGGAATCGTCGGGAAAAATAACGAATTCATATTTTTGTTTCTGCAGGCCCAAGGTTTCTCAGAGCAAGGAAGATAGAGTCCAGATAATTCTATTTGTAGGAAGGCGAGAGTCATTGCGCACGTTCTGTGAATATCAGCGTTATTGTTGCCTTTTTTGTATTAATTTTTCCTATGATTCCAGACTTATGGAACACCCTGTCTACAGTACTTTGGAAAAAAAACATGGGCAAAAATAGCAGGGCGTTATTCCACATTGCTTTACCGCTATACAATAAGAATGTTTTCGTACGGTGCTGTTGACTTGTATAATTGTTATCCATAACACATACGCATTGTACGTATTAAAAAAAAAGATAAAAGGTCTTTAGACATCGGTAGTTTACGTGCTTGAAGTACATATTTCCAATGGCGGAGCCAGGATTTTCAAGTGGGGGGGGGGGGGGGGGGGGGGGCAACCCCTCCAGCAATAAAAACGTGATAGAGGAGTTGTTAGTAAGTAAGGACTTGTCCCTTGCCTTTTTATTCGACGCGTGTGCGGCGATGGCGCAGCCATCGATCGAGGGTCGAATTCGAACCGCGTTGTGTGATCGCCATCGCACTCGCTGAAGGTGAACGCCTTCAGGGAAGTCGTGGACTGTGTACGCAACTGCGCACAATTCTGTGAGTCACTTATAACCGCTTTGCCGTTACTTATTGCCAATTATGGACTCGGACTATTGTCCTATCATCTCAGAGTCCCTGGCACGTAATAATATGCTACACAGTGGCAGTGGGGGTCGCAAAATGCCGATTTATTACTAATAAACCCCAATGATCCGATCGAAGTTAGAGATTTAGATCGGATCATTGCGGGGGGCACGTGCCACCCCACCCCCCCCACACATTGTCTCCCTTGTGCATATTTCAAGCAAGTCGTTTGGGAAGGTTACACGTGGCCCGGAACTCGTGTTGTTTAACAATGAGTTGACACTCAAGAGTCGGGTTTGAAATAAAGGGTTATAAATTATGATTGCTGTATTGTCATTATTTATATTATTTGAATCACCCTGACCTCAGTGAAACGTATCTCCCGGTGAAGAAAAAGCAACGTCTACTGCTTACATTGCTGAGATTTATAAAAAGATACTATCGCCAAAAGACAAAATGCATTTGTGTGCACGCTTTTGTTATTCAATTCGGAGGCTGGTCAAGTAACGCGTGAGTGATGTTACGCATCCGGCACCAGCGTGAGCGCGTAAGACGTACACTCGACATGAATTAATTGTAGAACAAATTCTTACTTTACTCAAAGGGTCTTCGCCGGTTGCGATGAAGCCTCTGGGTCTTCGCGCTGGCGCTCACGTTGCTCACCTTGGGTACAAAGGTGCAAGGTGAGAAAGAGGAAGCTAATGGCAAAGCAGGTATGCGGATGCATCTGGCGGACTCATTTGCCAAAAGGTGGGTGTCGTCCCGCCCCATCAGCAGCTGGTGCCCTCTCTGTTGACTCTTTTGTGTGTCCCTCGGCGCAGAAGGGAAATGAAATTTCCTCCACCGCTGTGTGGCCACTGTAAGGGAGGGCCTTGACACCGCGCAGCGTTATTCGTGGTGCCGCATCGGCCAAGAGTACAGAACAGAAGAATAAAAGCCAAGCGATTTGTGTGGCAGTATTAATTGCACATTTGGAAGTAGGGGGTTACAGAGCCGCAAGTAAAACGTAGAGTTTCTCAGAATTAAATCATTCTGACACTTGCGCTTGTTTTCGTAACAGCATTGCGTCATGCATCATGCACTTATGCACTTATGATTGGCACCTCCGGGAGGGCCAGGTGCTGCACGTACAAAAACAATACTTGAGCCGTATCATGAGAGAGGAAGAATAATCTCGCAATACCCGAATAGGAAAGAAACACGCGTGAATGTGCCATCGTCACACGACTGACAAACGTCCCCGGCAGACTGACAGATTTACCCCCCCCCCACCCCCCCACACAGCTGCTTTAAAAAAATGACATTCTGAGAAAAAACCCCACGACATACGTATGTGCGGTTGTTGTTTTTTAGTTTCACGCTCGTTTTAATTCCATGATACAACACGAGAGACACACGCATGCCTGTGCACCTGAGAACGTCACGTCAGAATCCGGATGGAATTTAGACAAAGTCTTGTTTGGCTACTTTTGTCAGAAAAATGAAATTGGTTTGTACATATGGACTTGGGGCGGGGGTTTGGGATATCATTCTAAATATAACCCTCCGCTGAATGTCAATCCACCGTTGCGTGAAGACTTACCCACGCCATCTCAGTCATTGGCGTTGTTTAACCATACTTCAGTGAGGGTTGAAGGAGGAAGCCAGGACAGGTTCAGACATGGCTCGCCACCGATACGAGCCGTGTCTGGGACACAGAACAGTCGCGCTAACCACTGCACCACTGCCTTCTTCCTTAGTTCAATGCCAATGGAAATTTAGCAGTGAGATTCAGGCAGGGTTTTCATACGTCACATCCCATTCACATTGTTCATATTTTCACAGTTTTCCTCTCGGTTATGAAATGTTTGCAGCAATGCCCCCCCGCCCCCCGCTCAGCGGAGGCAAACTGTATGCAATGGATGCTGCGTGAGGTTCATACAACGGTATTTAAAGTACATTATTGCAGTATCTGTAAGGACGATGTTTTTGTATAGGTTATATCGCAGACATCCAATAATCCGCGAATCCCTCTAACTCGTCCAAGTGGACACAGCTGACGTGGAGCTGAAGAGAGAGAGAGAGAGAGCTGCAGGGGTAAACCGAGAGGGAAAGATTTTCATTTTACTTAGAAATTTATATATTTTTTTGTTTTATGTTGCACAGATAGTTTTTTTTTTGCTGTTTAAATTTGGATATCAAGTCTAAAAAAAAAGGTGCAGCATTCCTTCGTCATAGACCCACGTGGCAGATTTGTGTAATTTTGGGTCTTAGATAAGCTCGTAACTTGCCGGTGTGCTAGATTATCGCAGATTATTGTAGCCGCCAATTACGTGTCGAGCTTCTCTGGGAATCCGAAACATTTCCGTGGATGAATGGAGTCACGCGGCAAATTCCCGCCTGTATACTCCGTGGCATACCGCACTGACGCGAAAAATAGATTTTACAAATGTTTATGAAATATTTACGGCTGTTCTCCGCGGTGTGCCGCACATAACAGGGTCCACGATGTGGTCCCCCCCCCCCCCATATCAAGGCAGAATATTGGATTTCTGATGTACAGCATCGCTGTGAAGGGCTGAAATCAAAAGGTCAAGGTTCAAATTTTGGTCATGCGTCAATTCTGGTCCAGTGAGCGACACTTTTTTCGGAAGTCAACATTTGGGGTCTTATGGAGAGAGCGTCCCCCGCCATAGTAATGTGGAATTCCCACCACTTGCTCGGGGCAGCCAAGAGAGATGAGCACCAGCCAATATTCAATTAACCCCGGAGACACTTTGACACGTTGATAAATGTAGATGACATATTGCTCAAACAATTTTCTTGACTGACTGTTCCACGTATGCAAACATATACAGCCGTTCTAATCTCCATTTATATTGCATTCAGGGCAAAGCACTTTGTACATTTTCCTTGAAATGAAAATAAAAAAACGTCATGTGTCAAGGTAAAGGTGCAGCGCCTGCAAGTGCCCACTCACACCACTGCTAACAGAAGGTGTCTCAGCTGGAGGTGAGCTCAAGAGAGATCCATAATAGAGGGTTTTTTTTGGGTTAGATCACGTAAACATATTAATGTGTCGTTAAAACCCGCCACCACCCGACACAGCCAACTCGTAAGGGTTGTTAGTTAAACAGAACGTGGCCAATTCGTCACTAGTACAGCACACCGGTGTGTTGGAGAACCAAGCCACAACATTAACAATCTGAGTACGACGTTTCACCAGTAATTACAACTAGCTTCATCATGTCCTGTTTATGTGACAACCCTTACTAGTTAGCTGTGTCGGCTGGTGGCGGGTTTTAATTACACATTTATATATTTACGCAATCAAATCCGAAAAAAACACCTCTGTTATGGATGATATTTGGTCGCGAAAGCCTCCTACTACGTGTTAAACTCAAGAGAGATGTTTGCCAATTTTTTGGCAAGGACACGCAAATTTTTTCGTGTCGTTCTGTACCATGCTGCTCTATGATACCTGCCGACAGAGCAAGCGCTGGGCTCATCTTTCTCATGGTGATTATTTTGTTCGTCTGGTTTCCATGTGCGCTCGTGCTTATCAAACTGCCCCGTCTTTGGTTGCGACCAAAATCGGCATCGCATTGTTTTCGGGTTTTATCGCGTGTCGTTCGGCGTGATGTCCGACGTTTCGCAGAGCAACGTGCGATGCGATGCACAACCAGAAAACACATCGGAGAGCGGTGCAGCAGTGCAGCAGTGCATACACAGCGTTGCATTGTGGGGCCAATTCGTGCTTGGTAGGTGAACCTTTTCCCACAGATGTTTGACGGAGAACAACGGTCTAAACTTTCCATAGTATCGGCTGATTTGGCTGTTTTCCACAGAAAATGGACAGAAAAGTCGTTTTCACCAATTAATGAATTATGCCGCTTGGCTGTAAGCTGAGGCCGATGCCAATTGTGACGCTTTTGTGTGCTTGGCTGGCGTAGGCAGCCTTGCCTGTGTGCGAACTGTGTGGCTAGGCTGAGCACACAGCATACTGCTGCAGGACGCGTGTCCTCTGTGTGTGGGTTGCTAAGGGCTTTCATGGCCATTATTACTCTTGAATTCACTGTACGAGGGTCGGGATCCTGGCTGCCTCACTGGTGTAATCATATCAAAGGCAATTTGAGCACTCGAGACTTTCATTTCCTTCTCAATGAAAACATAAAACAATGTTTTAGCTCATCAGCCTGAGGGCTTTAATGAATATTCTCCTGCGTCTCGTTATGGCGCCTTTTGTGCTTGCATGTGCAGATTCAAAGCAAGAATGTCAGCTGTGCCAGCACTGTGCTCTAACCTGAGCCACCGGGACCATCTGACCTTCAATGTCACCATAGTTTAGGTATTTCCACCGCGGTAGTGCAATCATTACTCCCGTTGAGCGCGTAACCATCGTTTTGGCATTTCCCAGAAGAAAAAAACGTATAGGAATCCAGTGTTTGTTTGTTTGTTTGACCACACGCACGTGAATCATTCATCCGCAACAAACGGACCTTCGCACGAGACTTTTATCAGGAGCCTCTCAACAAATATTTGCTGCCAGTCCTCTGCCCAGCGAGGGTCCATTTGAAGCGCATCGCGTTATTGACGTTCGACAAATGGGCACAAGGTCACCCACCGCACGCCGGGACGTGGCACGGCCAGGAAAGTGGCTGCCTTGAGTGTGGGCCCTGCACCTGAGAATTCGGCTTTGCTCTTGGCCCCCACGGGGCCGTCTGGCCTTGGCAAGGACAGGTGTGGCATGGGATAGGTGTGGCATGGGATGGGGATGGCATCGCCACGTGCCACCTTAATGGTGGCCGCTTGTATACAGCGCCACAGCACCATCTGCTGTTACCATGTTGTAATTTCAATGCCCCATGACTGACCCCAAGTACTCTTTGGTTTTTTCGGTAAAGTCACGTAGGTAAAATAAAATGTAAAATAAAAGAAAACAACTAAATTAAATCACGACGTTTCGGAGGCAACACAAGCTTCCGTCTTCAGGTGGAACAGTCGTGATTGAATTTAGTTGTTTTCTTTTATTTTAAATTTTATTTGACCTTACGTGACTTTGCCGAAAAAACCAAAGAGTATGAATCCTTGCAGTCACGAAAGCTTCAAATCTAGAATTAATGACCCTAAGTACTTTCCACTGTCACTGAACAGCCAAGCAACGTGTTGTATTTCACCGTAGCAGCAGCATCCCGATGTGGACAAAGTTGACTTCCAACTTTTCTCTACGGATCGAGAGGGCTCTCTCGGTGCCACTACACTGTCGATCAGTCTACAGAACGATGCACGTCATCATCAACCTGAATTATGAATCATCATCATCATCATCAGAGGGTCAGACGCCCAGCAAGTGCAAGGGTACGTCCATCGGTTACGCACGGAGTCCGCGTGCCTTGATAAGTGTGCGCTTATCCCTTCCGCGATGAAGAGGAATTGGCAGAGTTCGCGGCGGAATGTGGAGAAGGATTGTCTGCTTTCGATGGCCGTTAGAGCCTATTCATTCTTACCTTGGAAAGGCCAGAAGCCTTATATATTACCTTAATGTGTTATTTCGTGCGGGCCTTGCTTTAAAAAAAAAAACAGCCGTAGCATTTACTACAAGGCACCCCTCGACACAGTCCTGCTCTCTGAGCGAACGCTGAACGCCTTCTTGAAGGCTGGCACAGACGCATTTCCGCAGTGGCATTGCACACCGCGCAACACTGGCGATGCGCCTCACGTGTTGATGGATTAGCACGGGTTGGCTACGCGCGGTGCGAAGGAAGTTCACCCGTACATACGTGCGCACGAGAGGCACGGATGGGCTGAAGAGGAGCAAGCTCGCTGTTACGTGACCATACATTTAGAAATCTACATTTGTATCCATAACACGAAGCCTGCCGGTTGTGTTTTTTTTAATTGCCTTTTTGTTCTTCTTTGCCTCTTGGCTGGTGATCAGGGCTGTACTTTTTTTTTACAGTTTCCCAAATGGGCCTGCAAAACAATAACCGTCTTGGTGGTGAAAATCATGATGACGCTGATGACTATGAAATCAAATGTGGCTAACTCTGTGGCTGTCGCGTGTGCAAAGTGCACTCTGCTGCTTTATGTCCGATATTTCAATCGCGTGTGTAGACCATCTTCCCACGTCTGGCTCACTGCGAACACATTCTCATCATCAAGGTGCCCCCCCCCACCCCCCGCCTTGTTCTTTCGGAAATAATTTCTCCCTGCTTGTTTTACTGCGCCTCCCACTTTACAAGACCTAGTTTAGGTTTCGTTCAGGACCTTGTTTTGCGAGAGACAGGGTCCCCTGTATCATTAATGCCACCGTACCAATTTGCCTGTAGAAGGCGGTTTATAATTGATGGATCTCACCTGCTGTGGCATCAGAACACATTTTACATCGACTGAGACAATGGAGCAAAGGCTGATAAGGGCGCAAAAAAGCGTGGGTTAGGTTTCGCGTTGAGAATTCCGCAGAGAGAAAAACACACGATCAGGTAATACACACAACCGAGAGACATCGTGCTGCCTGGCTTGCGTAGGGCGCATCGCTGGAAGGGATGATGGATGAGATTCGCGATGACAAGGCAATTCAAGGAGAGAACACGCCTGAGAGGATGTCCGCCATGGAGTTTATTGCAATGGAATAACCTCGTGGACAGGCGCGATATGGAGGGTTTCATTACAAGACAATGAGAGATGGAGACGGCATGGGAAGGTGTTCAACCAGCAGTGGATAGATTACGGATGATGATGAAGAGGACCTATGGTTGAAACTATATTTACCACTCCTATACTATATAACAATATTAATTCTGGTGTTCTGCCAAAGAGATATTGACTCCAAATGTGCACTTACCAAGTTATCGAATTTATTCATTCAACCAGGCCAGCTTCATTGAGCCTGAAAATTCACGATCTCAGCACCTCTACTTTGCAGCCACCAGATCTGGCTAAATATGAACGCAAGTTCCATTAGATTAACCAACGTATGTTTCACACACTTGTTAAGTCGTCTACGTTTTCACTGGTATAATAAAAGGTTGCAATGAGGCAGCAATTAAATTGTGGAGTAGAATAAATTGGCATAATTTTGCTTTACTCCCGTATGCAGATACAACAACAACAGTAAACAATTACGGTTCTGCACTAAAATGTTACAAGTATCAGAATGTTTATGATTGTTTAACGTTTTAATTATCCGACACGGACTGATATTGCTGATTACTCTCTCTGAAAACCACAGATTCAACGAGAAAATGCATACCACACACTTCACACTCTCACAATATTATAACCGTTAATGTTTTAATACATTTGAATTCCGTAATTTAAAAAAAAGTATTTTAATTGGGTGTAATGCATTTTTAGTTCCCGTTATTTATGAACTAAAATATAAATAGTTTCTCAATGTATTTCTCATCATGAACAGTGGCGCAGTCTGTGCACAAAACTCGTGTAACTAATCTGGCCGGCTTGAACCTTGTGGTAAGGGGGCGTGACTCGCAAAATTGAGTTCACGAGTTCATATCCAGATCGACGTCGACTCAGCCCGATGGCAAAATAAATATCACTTTGTGGGGCGAGCCAGAAATGGTCATCCGATACGTAAAATATGCCCTGCCACGTGAATGTGGAATTTTTTCACTGCTGGCTTTAAATGGAGACAAGCATTTCCCCACGTGCTTTGTTTGAGCATGGAGACAATTTGACTTGACTTTGCATTTCATGAGCTACCGTATATCACAAAGCACGAATGGTGAATGTGTGGGGAGGCATACTTCAGAGGCCACACAAAGGTTGTAAAATGGTACAGCTGAGGGCTGTCAACTCCGCGCGCTTCCTGAATCCGCGTCGGACGCGACCATTTACCGACGACGATTGGGAGAGGATGAGGACAATTCCCTCTACGGGAGGCAGCGGTGCCCTGCTCAGCTCCCTCCTCATTGCCATGATAATTAAGTCCAGGTTGGTGGCGGGGGGGGGGAAAGGAACTTCTCATCCAATATTCATTTCCTTGAGTCAGTCACACGGTTTTAGTTTTGATTAATATTGACTGGAAGCCGCAGCGCTGTGTCAAGGAGAGGAGTTTTAACTGAATCTGAGGCCTGGCTGAGAAATCGCACGGCACCATTACCACGTCCATCTACAGCAATAAATGCCAGCGGTGCGTCAGGCAACGCTTAACTCTGTCGGATGGCCCCGTGCCAGATGTGAAGATATAACACATCCTCGTGGTGGCAGTCTCTCTCACCAAAGCACAAGCGTCATTAGCGTTCTCACAAAATAGTACCCATTGTAACAACCCGTGGAGAGACGATGGGCACGTGTGGTAGAGACCCATGCCCGAAATTTGAACGTGCATCCTTACGATCGTTAAGTCACAATGCTCTGTCGCGGCACCGTCTGTTCGCAATATTCATGTTTGTTTTATTTTTTTCTCCGTGGAAACAGGCGGCTGGATGTACTGACGGAAATACGCGCTGCTCAAGTCAATGGTGTAAAATGATCGGGTACAGTGAGGTGTCCTACATACCACTGCTCATCTTTTCGGGGTCATTCAATGTGTTGCTTATCGCTGTGCTTCTTTGTTGCGGTGTGTGTGTGTGTGTGTGTTTTATTTTTATTTTACACCAATGATTCTGGCAAGCTCTGTAATTTAAATGTTAAAACTTGCCACTCTCACACCATCGAATGTTCAAAGATCGAGATGACAACACAAGTATATATGATTTTTTTTCCATTGTGAAATGTTTGTAGTATCTGGCATTCGGCTGTTTGTATATCTTCAAAGCCACGGGCTGAAAGGTCACTGTGATTGTACATTGGGAAGTTTGCAGTTTGCAGTGCAAAGGCCACAATTTTGTGAATCCTGTCTCGCTGTGATTACTTTCAAAAGAGACAATTTATTTTTATTGATTATTTATTTTTCGGAACTTTGAGTAACCGCCGAGGAAACGGTGGCGTTGTGAAACGTACACACGGGGGCGAAGAAGCAGTGGCATGAGTGTCGAGCTGTCAAAAGCTGTTTCAGTGTGAGAATCCCCTTTTGCCTTTAAATCCAGACCATCTCGAGACATTTGTGTGAATATAGTGCCTTAACACGCGCTGTGGTGACATCATTCGAAAGTGAAGGTGTGTTTTCGTGTTTGCTCCAATGTGCATTGAAGCGATGCTGCCCATCATCCTGCATACAGCCCTGAGAGCCAACCGTAGAAATATTACATGTCTCATGAACACACATTTTCTTTTAACCAGGTAAGGCGCCACTGAGCTGTGTGGCTCTTTGTCAAAAGCGACCTGGCTATCGCAAATGATAGCTCAACGAAGTGGCCTATCGTGTGGACATTTATAGCAGCCAAACACTCTAAACGCGTGTTTATAAATGTGGCGGTGAAAACCGGAGGACCCTGAGAAAAAAAAAATCCACGTGAGCAGTGGGAGAAGATTCAAACTCCAAATATACGGACGTTAGGGTTGGGATCGATTGCTATAAATGAGCCAGCCCATGTCAAATAAGCAACCTTCCCTCTGCATACAAAGGGCTGGTTGTGCTAAACCTTCATCAACATTAACTGCCCGAATCTTATCGTCTTCAGTTTTCTACGTCTAATTTTTGCTATTGCATACAAATGTGAAGTTTTCCATTTGCAATAACTACGTATGCTCGCGATTTCAATTTCCGCAAGTTAACCAGAAATGCATAGCTTATATCCCGTATAATCCTTACATTTGCCTGATAATGTGTGGGTGAATAAACTATCTCCCCGTGGGAGAAAAAAATATGAAATAACTCACTCCTGTTTGTTGTGGCTGAACATACGTGTAGCACTTAATAATAATAATGCATTACACTTGGTATTCACACCATTTGTATAGCGCAAGGTTATCACGAGGGTGCTATGTTTCACACAATCTGCAGTCGTTTTTTTTTCAGACGGGGGATATTTTTGCCACGTGTTATTCCAATTAGTAATTTGCAGCTGATGTTTTTTTTTTGCACGGAGCATATTTAAATCATCACTGAGTTTATGGCTCTTTGCAAAATGGTTTGTTGAGCACAATGCGCTCGCTTCTATCCTGCACGGCGAGCGACCGGCAGAATGACTTCTCAAAACGTAGCAACACGAACAAAATTGGGGGCGCAGTGCGCGATAAAAGATAAATGTCATCGTAGCCGCTGTAAGTAAATAAATAAAGAGCTACGTTCATCACATTACCATGAAATTAAAGTTTTTTTTTTTATATAATGTATCAAAACAAAAAACATCCAGACGTTAATATAACGCAGATTTTTCTTTTGCTTACACCCGTGTACTGTCAAATGCACAACACATTAAAATTACATTTGAGAGAGTTGCGAAGCGACGTTAAAATAATAACAACAACAGCAGCCGGAATACAGATGTACTGAAGGCACATCACAGGCTGCGTTCAGCCACCAGCGCTGCTAACTGCTCAGGTTAACGGCTGCGTGTCTCACCACTCGCCTAGTGAAACACCGTGAACGCTAGTGGCTGTCCTTACCATTTGGGCGGGCACATTCTCCCGTGCATTCTCTAGATCAGGGGCGGGGAACCTTTTTTTCTGCCAAGGGCCATTTGGATATTGATATAACATCATTCGCGGGCCATACAAAATTATCAACTTACAAATTTGCCTTTTATATTTGTTTAAACATTGAATTAAGTCACCCCTAATGTGATGGCTGGAACTGCTCCTCTTTGGCGAGGCGTGTGATGTTAGCTGGCTATTGATGAAGTTGCTACTGGCAACTGCTTTTCCAGGTTTTGCTCCTAGATTGATTGAATTTCGAGTCCCGCCTGCGGTTGCCTTGGCAGGGCCGGAGACCAAATGATTTCGCGGTGCCTCATACGGCCCGCGGGCCGGACGTTCCCCACCCCTGTCTAGAAGCTCAAAGCACGGACTCTATGGATATGTGTGACGGCCTTGCGAACGACGCAGCTTGACGGTTACAATGACAGTGCCGTGGCAACCGACACTACATTTCATACGTAGGCCTTTCACGAGCAATATTATGATTCATAATTGATTTCTTTGCTGTTAGATCGTGTAGGTATAATGTGCAATTTTAAATACCTGTATAAGTCTCCGCTACTCAAGCTGTCGCGTGCGCAAACACGCAAATTGGTTCGGTTTTTCAGCAAACTGGAACGTTGGAAAGCAAAGTAAATCTGCAACAATCTTGCACGACATTTAGTTGAAGATTACATCCAGCATCACGAGGCGTTGACGAGAGCTCAGCTCTTTTCACGAGGGAGCTTCCTAATCTGGGTCATTGAGTCGGTGCAGTGACTTTATCGTCTGCTTGGTCATCGTTGGCCATCGTTGCACTCGGTTTGAATGGCTCTGTTGGGTCGTGGAGGGTTGTTATTAAACATTTACATTATGCCTGAACGATCTAACACAACCAGCACCTACTTTTCGGAGGTATACCAAAGAACATTTTAATTGAATACATCAAAAACTAAGGACACATTTAAAAGTCAAAGTTATCGTGCGTCCAATTCAAGGCCGTAATATAACATCCCCCCCCCCAATATGCTCAAAATGTCCCCCCCAATATATTGTTATAAAATAGATTTCTGTTTATATGATTGTGGCTTTGGTTGTACATTATTAATCCCTAATCTCTGCCATTACATACAATGAAACAAGAAAAGCTAAAAAAATAAAAAAACAGAGCAATGTAATACAATACACTATTAGACATTATTGTAAAAAAAAAAGTCCATCTTATGTGTTAGTGATCTTTTTAATATTTTAGACAGGAAATGGCAGGAAATTCGTTTTTAAATTTAGATTTTTTTTTCTGGGAGGGGACCCCCCAGACCCCCTGGAAGATTTAGTCCCCCCAATGTTGACTCCATGGCTACGGCCTTAGTCCAATTACACGGCACAGCGAGAATATCTGCTGAGCCTCATCCCCATTACAACACTCACGAGTCGATGGCAGCTCTCGGAAAGCGTGAATCCCGCATATTATCGCGGTTGGCCACGTCGAGTGCGAAGGAAGCTCAACGCGTGTGAACACACGTGCGCACAAATCACAAGCCCTCAAACGAGACGTCGCCGTGCGCTGCTACCAGAGACCATGGCTCCATGAGCTCAGTGGTGGTGGGCGTGAGACTCGATCAAGAGACTCGATCAAGGCGACTCGACCAAGCCAACATGAAGGGAAGGGACAATCGCAGCCCCAGGGGCTCCGGATCGACGGGGAAAAAAAGGGTGGTTCATCAAATACCAGCTCAAATTCAAAACCCCATAATTATAAGAGCGAACAACTCTGGCTGCCGCCTGGTGAGGCTGGTTGCAATCACCGGCGAAACGTCACGGTACTCTGAATGTTAATGTTGTGGCTTTACTCTCCAACACACAACCGGTTAGTACTGAGCAAGTAACTTCATTGGCATGAAATTAAAGTTCTCACTCCTGAGTCTTACTCCTGAGTCTCACTCCTGAGTCTCACTCCTGAGGCTCACTCCTGAGTCTCGCTCCTGAGTCTCACTCCTGAGTCTTACTCCTGAGTCTTCCTCCTGAGTCTCACTCCTGAGCCTTACTCCTGAGTCTTACTCCTGAGTCTCACGCCTGAGTCTCACTCCTGAGTCTCGCTCCTGAGTCTCACTCCTGAGTCTTACTCCTGAGTCTTCCTCCTGAGTCTCACTCCTGAGCCTTACTCCTGAGTCTTACTCCTGAGTCTTGCTCCTGAGTCTTACTCCTGAGTCTTACTCCTGAGTCTCACTCCTGAGTCTCACTCCTGAGTCTTATTCCTTAGTCTCACTCCTGAGTCTTACTCCTGAGTCTCACTCCTGAGTCTCACTCCTGAGTCTTACTCCTGAGTCTCACTCCTGAGTCTTACTCCTGAGTCTCACTCCTGAGTCTTACTCCTGAGTCTCACTCCTGAGTCTCACTCCTGAGTCTTACTCCTGAGTCTTACTCCTGAGTCACACTCCTGAGTCTCACTCCTGAGTCTCACTCCTAAGTCACACTCCTGAGTCTTACTCCTGAGTCTCACTCCTGAGTCTCACTCCTGAGTCTTACTCCTGAGTCTTACTCCTGAGTCTCACTCCTGAGTCTCACTCCTAAGTCACACTCCTGAGTCTTACTCCTGAGTCTCACTCCTGAGTCTCACTCCTGAGTCTCGCTCCTGAGTCTCGCTCCTGAGTCTCACTCCTGAGTCTTACTCCTGAGCCTCACTCCTGAGTCTCACTCCTGAGTCTCGCTCCTGAGTCTCACTCCTGAGTCTCACTCCTGAGTCTCACTCCTGAGTCTTACTCCTGAGTTTTACTCCTGAGTCTCACGCCTGAGTCTTATGCCTGAGTGTCACTCCTGTGTCTCGCTCCTGAGACTCGCTCCTGAGTCTCACTCCTGTGTCTTACTCCTGAGTCTTGCTCCTGATTCTTACTCCTGAGTCTCACTCCTGAGTCTCCTGAGTCTCACTCTTGGGTCTTACTCCTGAGTCTCCCTCCTGAGTCTTACTCCTGAGTCTTACTCCTGAGGCTCACTCCTGAGTTTTACTCCTGAATCTCACTCCTGAGTCTAACTCCTGAGTCTCACTCCTGAGTCTCACTCCTGAGTCTCGCTCCTGAGTCTCACTCCTGAGTCTTACTCCTGAGTCTTCCTCCTGAGTCTCACTCCTGAGTCTTGCTCCTGAGTCTTGCTCCTGAGTCTCGCTCCTGAGTCTTACTCCTGAGTCTTCCTCCTGAGTCTCACTCCTGAGCCTTACTCCTGAGTCTTACTCCTGAGTCTTGCTCCTGAGTCTTACTCCTGAGTCTCACTCCTGAGTCTCACTCCTGAGTCTTATTCCTTAGTCTCACTCCTGAGTCTTACTCCTGAGTATCACTCCTGAGTCTTACTCCTGAGTCTCACTCCTGAGTCTCACTCCTGAGTCTTACTCCTGAGTCTTACTCCTGAGTATCACTTCTAAGTCTTACTCCTGAGGCTTGCTCATGAGTCTTACTCCTGAGTCTTACTCCTGAGTCTCACTCCTGAGTCTCACTCCTGAGTCTTACTCCTGAGTCACACTCCTGAGTCTCACTCCTGAGTCTCACTCCTAAGTCACACTCCTGAGTCTTACTCCTGAGTCTCACTCCTGAGTCTCACTCCTGAGTCTTACTCCTGAGCCTTACTCCTGAGTCTTAATCCTGAGTCTCGCTCCTGAGTCTCGCTCCTGAGTCTCGCTCCTGAGTCTCACTCCTGAGTCTCACTCCTGAGTCTCACTCCTGAGTCTTACTCCTGAGTCTTACTCCTGAGTCTCACGCCTGAGTCTTATGCCTGAGTCTCACTCCTGAGTCTCGCTCCTGAGTCTCGCTCCTGAGTCTCACTCCTGAGTCTTACTCCTGAGTCTTGCTCCTGAGTCTTACTCCTGAGTCTCACTCCTGAGTCTCCTGAGTCTCACTCTTGGGTCTTACTCCTGAGTCTCCCTCCTGAGTCTTACTCCTGAGTCTCACTCCTGAGGCTCACTCCTGAGTCTTACTCCTGAATCTCACTCCTGAGTCTCACTCTTGAGTCTCACTCCTGAGTCTTACTCCTGAGTCTCACTCCTGAGTCTCACTCCTGAGTCTCGCTCCTGAGTCTCACTCCTGAGTCTTATTCCTGAGTCTCACTCCTGAGTCTCGCTCCTGAGTCTTGCTCCTGAGTCTCACTCCTGAGTCTTACTCCTGAGTCTTACTCCTGAGTATCACTTCTAAGTCTTACTCCTGAGGCTTGCTCCTGAGTCTTACTCCTGAGTCTTACTCCTGAGTCTCACTCCTGAGTCTCACTCCTGAGTCTTATTCCTTAGTCTCACTCCTGAGTCTTACTTCTGAGTCTCACTCCTGAGTCTTACTCCTGAGTCACACTCCTGAGTCTCACTCCTGAGTCTCACTCCTAAGTCACACTCCTGAGTCTTACTCCTGAGTCTCACTCCTGAGTCTCACTCCTGAGTCTTACTCCTGAGCCTTACTCCTGAGTCTTAATCCTGAGTCTCGCTCCTGAGTCTCGCTCCTGAGTCTCGCTCCTGAGTCTCACTCCTGAGTCTCACTCCTGAGTCTCACTCCTGAGTCTTACTCCTGAGTCTTACTCCTGAGTCTCACGCCTGAGTCTTATGCCTGAGTCTCACTCCTGAGTCTCGCTCCTGAGTCTCGCTCCTGAGTCTCACTCCTGAGTCTTACTCCTGAGTCTTGCTCCTGAGTCTTACTCCTGAGTCTCACTCCTGAGTCTCCTGAGTCTCACTCTTGGGTCTTACTCCTGAGTCTCCCTCCTGAGTCTTACTCCTTAGTCTCACTCCTGAGGCTCACTCCTGAGTCTTACTCCTGAATCTCACTCCTGAGTCTCACTCTTGAGTCTCACTCCTGAGTCTTACTCCTGAGTCTCACTCCTGAGTCTCACTCCTGAGTCTCGCTCCTGAGTCTCACTCCTGAGTCTTATTCCTGAGTCTCACTCCTGAGTCTCGCTCCTGAGTCTTGCTCCTGAGTCTCACTCCTGAGTCTTACTCCTGAGTCTCACTCCTGAGTCTTACTCTTGAGTCTCACTCCTGAGTATTACTCCTGAGTCTCACTCCTAAGTCACACTCCTGAGTCTTACTCCTGAGTCTCACTCCTGAGTCTCACTCCTGAGTCTTACTCCTGAGTCTCACTCCTGAGTCTTACTCCTGAGTCTTACTCCTGAGTCTCACTCCTGAGTCTTACTCCTGAGTCTTACTCCTGAGTCTTGCTCCTGAGTCTTACTCCTGAGTCTTACTCCTGAGTTTCACTCCTGAGTCTTACTCCTGAGTCTCACTCCTGAGTCTTATTCCTGAGTCTCACTCCTGAGTCTCGCTCCTGAGTCTTACTCCTGAGTCTCACTCCTGAGTCTCACTCCTGAGTCTCGCTCCTGAGTCTCACTCCTGAGTCTTACTCCTGAGTCTTCCTCCTGAGTCTCACTCCTGAGCCTTACTCCTGAGTCTTACTCCTGAGTCTCACGCCTGAGTCTCACTCCTGAGTCTCGCTCCTGAGTCTCACTCCTGAGTCTTACTCCTGAGTCTTCCTCCTGAGTCTCACTCCTGAGCCTTACTCCTGAGTCTTACTCCTGAGTCTTGCTCCTGAGTCTTACTCCTGAGTCTTACTCCTGAGTCTCACTCCTGAGTCTCACTCCTGAGTCTTATTCCTTAGTCTCACTCCTGAGTCTTACTCCTGAGTCTCACTCCTGAGTCTCACTCCTGAGTCTTACTCCTGAGTCTCACTCCTGAGTCTTACTCCTGAGTCTCACTCCTGAGTCTTACTCCTGAGTCTCACTCCTGAGTCTCACTCCTGAGTCTCACTCCTGAGTCTTACTCCTGAGTCTTACTCCTGAGTCACACTCCTGAGTCTCACTCCTGAGTCTCACTCCTAAGTCACACTCATGAGTCTTACTCCTGAGTCTCACTCCTGAGACTCACTCCTGAGTCTTACTCCTGAGTCTTGCTCCTGAGTCTTGCTCCTGAGTCTCGCTCCTGAGTCTCACTCCTGAGTCTTACTCCTGAGTCTTCCTCCTGAGTCTCACTCCTGAGCCTTACTCCTGAGTCTTACTCCTGAGTCTTGCTCCTGAGTCTTACTCCTGAGTCTTACTCCTGAGTCTCACTCCTGAGTCTCACTCCTGAGTCTTATTCCTTAGTCTCACTCCTGAGTCTTACTCCTGAGTCTCACTCCTGAGTCTTACTCCTGAGTCTCACTCCTGAGTCTTACTCCTGAGTCTCACTCCTGAGTCTTACTCCTGAGTCTCACTCCTGAGTCTCACTCCTGAGTCTCACTCCTGAGTCTTACTCCTGAGTCTTACTCCTGAGTCACACTCCTGAGTCTCACTCCTGAGTCTCACTCCTAAGTCACACTCCTGAGTCTTACTCCTGAGTCTCACTCCTGAGTCTCACTCCTGAGTCTTACTCCTGAGTCTTACTCCTGAGTCTCACTCCTGAGTCTCACTCCTAAGTCACACTCCTGAGTCTTACTCCTGAGTCTCACTCCTGAGTCTCACTCCTGAGTCTCGCTCCTGAGTCTCGCTCCTGAGTCTCACTCCTGAGTCTTACTCCTGAGCCTCACTCCTGAGTCTCACTCCTGAGTCTCGCTCCTGAGTCTCGCTCCTGAGTCTCACTCCTGAGTCTCACTCCTGAGTCTCACTCCTGAGTCTTACTCCTGAGTTTTACTCCTGAGTCTCACGCCTGAGTCTTATGCCTGAGTGTCACTCCTGTGTCTCGCTCCTGAGACTCGCTCCTGAGTCTCACTCCTGTGTCTTACTCCTGAGTCTTGCTCCTGATTCTTACTCCTGAGTCTCACTCCTGAGTCTCCTGAGTCTCACTCTTGGGTCTTACTCCTGAGTCTCCCTCCTGAGTCTTACTCCTGAGTCTTACTCCTGAGGCTCACTCCTGAGTTTTACTCCTGAATCTCACTCCTGAGTCTAACTCCTGAGTCTCACTCCTGAGTCTCACTCCTGAGTCTCGCTCCTGAGTCTCACTCCTGAGTCTTACTCCTGAGTCTTCCTCCTGAGTCTCACTCCTGAGCCTTACTCCTGAGTCTTACTCCTGAGTCTCACGCCTGAGTCTCACTCCTGAGTCTCACTCCTGAGTCTCACTCCTGAGTCTTGCTCCTGAGTCTTGCTCCTGAGTCTCGCTCCTGAGTCTTACTCCTGAGTCTTCCTCCTGAGTCTCACTCCTGAGCCTTACTCCTGAGTCTTACTCCTGAGTCTTGCTCCTGAGTCTTACTCCTGAGTCTTACTCCTGAGTCTCACTCCTGAGTCTTACTCCTGAGTCTTACTCCTGAGTCTTACTCCTGAGTCTCACTCCTGAGTCTCACTCCTGAGTCTTATTCCTTAGTCTCACTCCTGAGTCTTACTCCTGAGTATCACTCCTGAGTCTTACTCCTGAGTCTCACTCCTGAGTCTCACTCCTGAGTCTTACTCCTGAGTCTTACTCCTGAGTATCACTCCTAAGTCTTACTCCTGAGGCTTGCTCCTGAGTCTTACTCCTGAGTCTTACTCCTGAGTCTCACTCCTGAGTCTCACTCCTGAGTCTTATTCCTTAGTCTCACTCCTGAGTCTTACTTCTGAGTCTCACTCCTGAGTCTTACTCCTGAGTCACACTCTTGAGTCTCACTCCTGAGTCTCACTCCTAAGTCACACTCCTGAGTCTTACTCCTGAGTCTCACTCCTGAGTCTCACTCCTGAGTCTTACTCCTGAGCCTTACTCCTGATGCTTAATCCTGAGTCTCGCTCCTGAGTCTCGCTCCTGAGCCTCGCTCCTGAGTCTCACTCCTGTGTCTCACTCCTGAGTCTCACTCCTGAGTCTTACTCCTGAGTCTTACTCCTGAGTCTCACGCCTGAGTCTTATGCCTGAGTCTCACTCCTGAGACTCGCTCCTGAGTCTCGCTCCTGAGTCTCACTCCTGAGTCTTACTCCTGAGTCTTGCTCCTGAGTCTTACTCCTGAGTCTCACTCCTGAGTCTCCTGAGTCTCACTCTTGGGTCTTACTCCTGAGTCTCCCTCCTGAGTCTTACTCCTGAGTCTCACTCCTGAGGCTCACTCCTGAGTCTTACTCCTGAATCTCACTCCTGAGTCTCACTCTTGAGTCTCACTCCTGAGTCTTACTCCTGAGTCTCACTCCTGAGTCTCACTCCTGAGTCTCGCTCCTGAGTCTCACTCCTGAGTCTTATTCCTGAGTCTCACTCCTGAGTCTCGCTCCTGAGTCTTGCTCCTGAGTCTCACTCCTGAGTCTTACTCCTGAGTCTCACTCCTGAGTCTTACTCTTGAGTCTCACTCCTGAGTATTACTCCTGAGTCTCACTCCTAAGTCACACTCCTGAGTCTTACTCCTGAGTCTCACTCCTGAGTCTCACTCCTGAGTCTTACTCCTGAGTCTCACTCCTGAGTCTTACTCTTGAGTCTCACTCCTAAGTCTTGCTCCTGAGTCTTACTCCTGAGTCTTACTCCTGAGTCTCACTCCTGAGTCTTACTCCTGAGTCTTACTCCTGAGTCTTGCTCCTGAGTCTTACTCCTGAGTCTTACTCCTGAGTTTCACTCCTGAGTCTTACTCCTGAGTCTCACTCCTGAGTCTTATTCCTGAGTCTCACTCCTGAGTCTCGCTCCTGAGTCTTACTCCTGAGTCTCACTCCTGAGTCTCACTCCTGAGTCTCGCTCCTGAGTCTCACTCCTGAGTCTTACTCCTGAGTCTTCCTCCTGAGTCTCACTCCTGAGCCTTACTCCTGAGTCTTACTCCTGAGTCTCACGCCTGAGTCTCACTCCTGAGTCTCGCTCCTGAGTCTCACTCCTGAGTCTTACTCCTGAGTCTTCCTCCTGAGTCTCACTCCTGAGCCTTACTCCTGAGTCTTACTCCTGAGTCTTTCTCCTGAGTCTTACTCCTGAGTCTTACTCCTGAGTCTCACTCCTGAGTCTCACTCCTGAGTCTTATTCCTTAGTCTCACTCCTGAGTCTTACTCCTGAGTTTCACTCCTGAGTCTTACTCCTGAGTCTCACTCCTGAGTCTCACTCCTGAGTCTTACTCCTGAGTCTCACTCCTGAGTCTTACTCCTGAGTCTCACTCCTGAGTCTCACTCCTGAGTCTTACTTCTGAGTCTCACTTCTGAGTCTTACTCCTGAGTCTCACTCCTGAGTCTCACTCCTGAGTCTCACTCCTGAGTCTCGCTCCTGAGTCTTACTCCTGAGTCTTACTCCTGAGTCTCACTCCTGAGTCTTACTTCTGAGTCTTACTTCTGAGTCTTACTCCTGAGTCTCACTCCTGAGTCTCACTCCTGAGTCTTACTCCTGAGTCTTATTCCTGAGTCTTACTCATCAGTCTTACTCCTGAGTATTACTCCTGAATAATACAGAAGTCAGGAGTCCTAGAGAAGCGGTTGTCTCATTGCTCACTTTACGTGGACCCTCGGTCAAGAGTCCTGACCCAGGTTGCACTGAAAGTATGTTTTTATATTATTTTGGTCTTTCGGTAAAGCCACGTAGATAGAACAAAAATGATAAAATTTAAATCACGATGTTTTGATCGCAACACAAGCAATCGTCTTCAGGTGAAAAGGAGAGGGGGAAATCTACTGAGGCAGGCTGTTTATAACGTTTTAGAGATGGGCGGGGCAGCTAATGCCACAATGTAGGAGTCACGAAAGCTTTAAGTCAAAGAATGTTTTATTGTTGTGATCGCCCCAGTGGCAGAATGAACAAGGCAGCTGGGCGGGCCAGCTTTGGGACGTTCCTCCCACCACTCTTGGGATCTCAGACGAGTTGATTTCGGGTTTTTTTTTTGGTGAGCGATACCTCAACACCTGTGAAGGCCTGCACGACCCACAAGGTGGTTGATGTGGCCAACGGGCACGTGCTGCCACCTTCATTTCCTCGGTTGGCACACCACACCAGCTCCTCAATAGGGGAGGCCCAGGACTGCCTCGGATATTCGTCACCGATGTTTTTTTTTGCCGTGAGCGAGATTCGAACTCGGCTCGCCAGGTTCGTAGCACACTCCCCAAACCACTGAAGTACCGCTTCCAACATAAATATATACGCACAGAGACAAAGATTCCCCCGTATAGCCTGAACAGACTGTTGGGGCAAGTGCTGTTAGCGAGCACCTATGAAGGCCGGCAAGGCGCACGAAGGGGTGGGTGGCCAACACCACGCCCGGCCGCCTTTGTCTCCCCAGTGGCGATGTTTACACACCGCATCAGGTACTCATTTGAGGCTGAGTCGCCCTAGGGGAGGCCCATGACCGGTTCAGATAATCGTCACTGGTGTTGGCCGTGAGCGGGAATCGAACCCGGGTCGCCACGTTCGTAGCGTATATGTGTGTGTACGTAAACAACACACGTAGATGAACACATAGGTACCGTAAATATAAAATCAGTGTTAAATATGCAAATATACACACACATAGTGAATACACGCACATATTCTATATGCTATCCATGCAGAGTGCATTAAACCATGCAACACACAAATGTATCTTACATGCACATCCGCAATACACACACCTTGATAATATATACACTCAGCAACCTCTGCCATCCTGTCAGGGGTTATCCAAGCACACGTGCACACAGCTGTGATGGTTCCCGATAAGGCCGTGTTTTTACTGTTGATTTCGGTACGATCAATATAATATATTTCGCTGCACTGTACACAGTGGTCAAAATGGAAATATAAGTAGTCTCCCCGCGCTGTGAGACCTGTGAACACCCCGCATGCAAGGCCGTGCTCACTAATGCCCCAGTGAACGTGCCAACGCTCGACCAACGTTGGCATTACGTTGCCTGTTTGCCTGTTCACCGGCACCGCTTCTCCCGTGCGGAGACATCCTAGAGTAGGAACAGGAACGTTTATCTGCACGGTTCACGGATTTTAGTTGTCCTGAGAAGTGTCGGTACAGCATACCGTCGTGACATGCTACATTTACACCACTGACAATGCGATATATATATTTTTATTAGTATTGCATCACGTTTCAGATGTGTAAATAATGAACTATACGCATAGATTTAGTTATGTTGCTGTTAACATGTGAGTGCAGTATTGCAGAAGAATTATAAAGGTGTTTCATCCGTATAATTTGGATGTGATGTTTTTTGGAGTACTCTGTAAGCTCTTTTTGTATATCCACACGCAATTACAGTTGCTTTGACAACTATTCAGACCTACTGCATCGTCCACCACTGACTGCACTGATTGTAACCCTAGAAATATCTCATAAAGGTTGCGCAAGGAATATCCACGAATGATTGTAACCATAACTGTAAAATGATCTAATTCGCAATATATGAATCCTCATTTTTTCAAGACTATAAAAGCAATTTTTCGTTTAATCAATCTGCGTATTATTGCGTCTATATAATGTTTACAATTAACTATATTTACGGCTGTATAGACAGACTGGTGGCTGGGCAGTACAGCAAGGGGCTCGCAGTCGGAAAGTCGTGAGTTCAAATCCTGGTTGGGGGTAGACTCAGCGCATCATTCTTCCGGGTCGTTAAAAACAAATACCACTTTGTGAGGTTTTTAACAGTGGTTGCCCTTATGGCTAGACTCACCCCTGTCATAGTAATGATGGATTTTAACCACTGGCTCAGGATTGTAAACACAAGTTGATGACTGCCTCAATCCTCATTTGAGCAGGAAATCTCTTTGACTTTACTAAAACCAGGGCTTCATCACTTTCATTGCTCATGCACGAAATGCAATAACTATACATACATCATTATGAGACCTCCTTTGCCAGTAACAGGATATAGTAATAGGTTTTACCCTTTTAACTGGCACAAAAACTATTACTATATCTTGTTACTGGCAAAGGAGGTCTCATAATGTAAATGCTCACCCCGCGCCCTCAATACTCTGATAGTGCGCTGTTTTTGAGTTGTACGCCTTTTGGCGTCTTCTGGTCCAACACCAATGGAGACTAGGCTCTAAGAAAAGCTGTCTCGGGTGTGGACCAATCAAATTTAAGGACAGTGCATATTATTATCAGAGTTGTCTCTTTTGTTTGCATTTTGACTGCTTGTCTTGTGGTTATTGCAAACATGATGCCTTGAATAAAGGTGTCAGTTTTTGTGCCAGTTAAAAGGGTAAAACCCATTACTATATAAATACATCGTCATTATTTGGAAGTAAACAAATTATATGTGGCACCTGAGTCTGCCCCGTGACCTCCTGCCAGCAGACGTTCGATGCTTCACGTGGCCTCAACGTGGACAAACGCCGTGGTGACGTCACCAACACTTCGAGGCGAATGGCGGTTGTTGTGGAGGTTGGAATATAGTACTTGAGATATATATATCACGGGCCTCTGAAATTAGCTATTTCCCCTACGGGAGAAAATTTCGAGACAAATCTCATTCTGGAATGTTTATAAAGGTGTTCTAAGCATGATCCTATAAGTTATTAATTGTCTGCTTATACGTCTTGTTCATTTCTCGTGACGAATTGGCTAATATCCAATTCACACTTTCAATGTAATCACAGCCAGATAAAGACATTTTCATCACAGCACTAGCATGTCGGAATTCTGTGAGTGATCGTCTGGTGGTGGCTTTGCTAAGGCACAAGAGAGTCTCGTGTCACCCATAGGCAACCACTGGTGCTCTACATATTGCCACACACACTCACGGTCATCAACACGTATGATTTATACTGCCCCTCCAATGCAGTACATCAAGAGGCTCAGAATGTTCCTCTGCCACGCATGGCCATCATCAGTGCCTGCTGCCAACACCCACATGGACCCACGGGTACCCAATTCATCATCACAGACATCCCCAGCATGCCCTGGTGTTCCTAATTATCCAGGACACACCCATTGCCACCCATGATCATGGATAACCCAGAATCTCTCAAACACAGACACTGCAAGTGTCCATGACCAACCACAGATGTCCCCTGGCACCTCTACCATATACACGTCCTGAAGCGCCTGCCACGAGCCACTCCTATCCACGGTCTGCACAGACGACTGCACCTACACAGAAATGCAGCTCTCAATGTATTCCTTATCTCTAGACGAGCCTCTTGACGTTTGGACTCAGCTCTCACAACAGGAAGCTCTTGGAGATGCACCCTTTAATTTATGACCTCGTAAATTAATATTGCATCCAGTATTTAACATCCTCCTTTTCAAGGCCAGCGGGGCTTTTGAAATCCGCTATTGAAAAAGCAATCTTACAGGAGGTACTTTGTTGTCTGCATTTTGAATACTTTCAAAAATCTGGTTTTTAAATTGAAACATCAATGGGAGCATACTTCAAACTGAATTAGTTAAGTGTGACATGCGCTCCCCTTGAATGCTGATAAAGACTCTTGAAATATGCGACTTTCACCATACACATGTTTGATAAACTCATATTGCATAGCATTTATGTGTTATTGTGAATTGTATTTCTTCTTTAATACCATAGTAAATAGTATTGGTGTTCCCATTATTATACCTTTGTATGATGTTTGAAACGTGCCTCTGTTGGTGTAGGCTTTCATCTGTGTTATGCTGGATTTAATAAAGTCTATTTCCAGTGACTTGCATATGAACCTGCATATAAATGACAGTCCATGCAATGCCAATATTATTGCATTATATGAAGGTCGGTCTCTACTCAGATTACAAATGTGATTGGTTTGATATTTTTCAATACAGCCTGTAAAATGAGAACTCGTTTGATCGCCTTAAAGGAGATAACCGTGAGGGATTGGCAACCAAAGCATAATACGGGTCCGAGAGGACGATAATCCAGGAGATGGAGCGATGGAATGATCTCGTGTGCAGGCGCCAGGTGGATCGTTACATCGCATGATCGTGGTTGGCAGATGAAGACGATTTGGGGTGGCGATGCCTGCATCAAGCAGTGGATTGACCATGGCTGGTTGATGATGATTGTCAAAGGAGGTAACTACAATTCATACTCGTGCATTATTGCAATAACATGGTCACTTAACAAGCTCAACATCATACTGTCGTGACTTTACTAACCACAATTGTACATGTATCATTATGTGCATATAAGTGTCATCACGTGTTTGCAATGTATGTGTCTATCAATCCCGGCGATAATGCTTGGAAAGCCGAAAGGAGTTCACGAGAAGTCACAAACAAACAGCTCCTCGTTAAAGACCCAACGCAGAAGATCCCTGGCTTCGATCTTCCAACGAAACTCATGAACGACAGCCCAAAGTCACGACCGCACGCAAGCTATGGCAGCAGATGCGGATACTTGACGATGCAAAATACATTTTTAAAAAACACATCTCTGTTGTGCCACTGCAGTCACCCAAAACAGAACCGTGAGACGTATAAGGAATCCATGGCCGATTCACAAATAGAAAGGAGGCATACTCTTTGGTTCTATTCAGTAAAGTCACGTAGGTAAAAAATAAAACAACAAAAATCACGACGTTTCGGCCACAACACAAGTGGCCTTCATCAGGTTGTGGCCGAAACGTCGTGAATTTTGTTGTTTTATTTTTTTACCTACGTGACTTTACCGAATAGAACCAAAGAGTATGGATCCTTGCAGTCACGAAAGCTTCAAATCCAGAATAGAAAGGAGGCACCTTCACAGCAAATACGTGGCTCAACCAGCTTAATGTAACATATACAGCTGTCGCTCTAGAGCAGCATCAGCCGTACGAATAAGAAGGCACCCTGGACACTCTTGCAGATGAGATGTTCCGTTCTCAAGGGATTATCCAGATGAAATATTTCATTTCCGAATTTTTATTTTTTACACGAACTCCTTCAAGCAACGGTCGGGTTATTGTTTCCCGCAAGGCTGCCTTGTGGAGGAGAATTGTCGCCGAGGGGGCAGGGTGGCTGCACGCCCCCGTGGCTGTGTGCCAAGATGCGCGCTGGTTCTGGAGGAAGACTCGCTTGGAAACAGCGAGACATCCTCGCAGCCGCCAGTGAGCGCAGCGCTCACGGGACGCATATCCCGCCGGAGTCTGCGCATCATTCTCTCTCTCTCCCTCTCTCCTTCTCCCTTTCTCCGCGACGAACATTGAACGACAGAGAAGGCCACGACCAACCAAGCGAGTTGGTTTCGACCGTGTCGCGTCTCAGAGTGCACGGGAGCCGGAGATGAGCTGGCTGGCCCTCGCTACGCTGGCCGCCTCGTGCTGCCTGGTACGCTGCCTCGATCAGCATGACTCCACCAACGCGGTTCACTTCCCCCCAGGTGAACACCCACGGATGGCACCCGCGATGGCACGTGTAGGCGCGCGTTGAAGAAGCGTCGTCGCGTTCGGAAACGTCGCGCGCCACGGAAGCATCGCGCGGAATACATTTCCTAAGTTTGGGTTAACGCGCCACTGGAGTTCCACGTTTTTTTTTTGCTTGGGAATTGAATGCAGCACCAATGAGCACTGGCGGGGAATGTTCCAAAAGTGGGTAAGCAGAAGGCCGCGCTGTGGGTGGGGAAGTCGGCGTGTCTCGAAGATGCGTGTCGCGTGTCTACCCATATTAAAAAGAAGACAAAAACACGTGCCAGTGTGGTGATGCACTCATCTTTGTGCGTGTGCTTTCGTCTTTGTGTGTAAGTGCACTTTTGTTGTGATAACTTTTGATGTTGTTGTTGCTATTTATTCACGTTTGATTTTTGCTTGGTCGTAGTAAGGGGTTTCCATTTGCTTGGTAGTAGTTGCTGTATATGGGATTTGGTCCTTATATGTCATTAATGTACAGCGTTGTATGATGCTATTGGCAAGAATGACGCTGTATAAAATGAGAGTATTATTATTTTTAGAGGTGGCACTACAAAGAGAATTGTGTTTTTTTCTGGACTTTAAAGAATGTGAAAGTGAGTGCTTACTCAAACGAGCTTGTGGTCATCTCTTGCTCACAGTCGTGAGTCAGTGGTGCAGGTTTCTCTATAGGACAACCACCATTGACTTCCCCTGCCAAGCTGTACTTGTATCATCAACCCTAGATGAACGAAGGGCTGAGTCACCCACCCACCACTCAACCTGGATTTGAACTCGTGAGCATTCCATTTGTGAGCCGCTCGCTCAACCGCTGAGCTCCCGGAGCCACCACACAAGTCCAATGACATCAGCTGGTGAAACTCTGGATGAGATGTAACGTCTCCGGAACGGGGGGATCTTGCGACCCAAAAAAATAAAACCACATTGGGCAGTTCGTACGGCTGCATTAAATTGTCAGTGCGTTTTAAAAAAAATCCCGTTCGGGCAGAAAAAAAGCGTCAAAAATAACAACGTGAAGAGATAAAATAAGAGGGATATGGTCTCAATAAGGATTACGATTGCATATTTGAATAAAAAAAATGGTTTTGCATAATTGATGTCAAATGTATAAATCTGTAGCGTCTTTCAAGCGGAGAGAATAAACTAAATACGGTTTGACCATGGAGGCAGCGGTGTGTAATGAATCAAATCTCGTAACTATATCAATACAAAATGAGGTGAGGGCACAAATGAGAAAGAAAAAACGACTTGGAGAACCATTGCTTTGGGTAATGTCAATGTCGCGACTACTGAAATGACACGTCTAAAATGCAATGCCATTTTTTTTTTAATCGGGCCACTAAAAAAAAGCCATTTCCAGTGTACACTGCGCACAGAATGAAAATGTTCCAGGTGAGTGGTAAGTGCTGAGAGGGGGCTGTTGTCCTTTCAGAGTGCAGAGTTATCTCTCTCAGCCAGCTATTAGCCACATTTCCCCGCGAAACGCGTGGCACGCTTGAGGTATAATTGCGTGTGAGGCGTTAATAAATAAACTGCGCCGCCCTACATAATACATGGGCACACTCAATATCTTCCGAATTTGACGACGTTATTTTCTTGGGAGGTTTTCGCTGGTCGAATCAAAATGCTGGAAGTATTTAATAAGAGCAATAGAACGTATGACACACACTTGATGCAAAAAAAATACATTTATTAAAACAACTCACTTGTTCATTTCGGCAGTTTGAAGATTAATATCCCCGCTGAAATGTATATGTGACAACCTATCGAATGTCCTACATGAGAAAATCATTTATCAGGGATACAATTCATTACAGTAATTTGATGGATAGGAAAATATGAAAAAATAGAAAAAGTGGCTTCTGGAAATGATTGCGCTAATTTACATTGATTACGACTCACATATACAACTTTCAATTTTGGAATATTTAACAAAATATGCATTTACGAGAGCGTACAGTGTTTTTGTCTGCAGTAAGCTAACATGTAAGAAGTATATGAACTTACCATTTTAACTTACCATTTCAAATCAAGCTTTTACCATTTTAAATCAACGCTTCGGAAAACATAGCAGACAATTGATTAAAATTACCCGAAGTTTAAGCGGTCAAAATGTAAAACAAATTCAAATTCTTGGCAGAGGAAGCAGCTGTCTCATGCAAGGCCGGTTAGTCATTGACTGTGCTCCTCTGTCCATGAACCCACAACCCCAGCATCGGATTTGACAGTGTTCCGATTTGATGACGTGCCCACTGAGTGTACCCTGTGTGTGTTGGCATGCCCACTGTGTGTACCACGTGTGTATTGCCATGCCCACTGTGTTCCCCGTGTGTATTGCCATGCCCACTGTGTGTACCACGTGTGTATTGCCATGTCCACTGTGAGTACCACGTGTGTATTGCCATGCCCACTGAGTGTACCCAGTGTGTATTGCCATGCCCACTGTGTGTACCACGTGTGTATTGGCATGCCCACTGTGTGTACCCAGTGTGTATTGCCATGCCCACTGAGTGTACCACGTGTGTATTGCCATGCCCACTGTGTTCCCCGTGTGTATTGCCATGCCCACTGAGTGTACCCAGTGTGTATTGCCATGCCCACTGAGTGTACCCCGTGTGTATTGACGTGCCCACTGTGTGTACCCAGTGTGTATTGCCATGCCCACTGAGTGTACCCAGTGTGTATTGGCATGCCCACTGAGTGTTCCCCGTGTATGTTGCCACACCCACTGTGTGTACCACGTGTATGTTGCCACACCCACTGTGTGTTCCCCGTGTGTATTGCCATGCCCACTGTGAGTACCCTGTGTGTATTGACGTGCCCACTGAGTGTACCCTGTGTGTATTGCCATGCCCACTGAGTGTACCCCGTGTGTATTGCCATGCCCACTGTGAGTACCCTGTGTGTATTGACATGCCCACTGTGTTTTCACCGTGTGTATTGACATGCCCACTGTGAGTACCCTGTGTGTATTGCCGTGCCCACTGTGAGTACCCTGTGTGTATTGACGTGCCCACTGAGTGTACCCCGTGTGTATTGCCACACCGCTCCCACTGCGGGGATCGTTATTTTGGTGGCAGTGAGCGAACCGCGCTCCGGACCCAACCACCCGAGTTAGATTCCCACTCGCGGCCAACACCAGTGACGGATATCTGAACCGGTCCTGGGCCTCCCCTAGGTCGACTCAGCTTCAAATGAGAAACCTGATGCGGTGTGTAAACATTATATATATAACTTATATCAAGGCCGTAGCCATGGAGTCAACATTGGGGGGACCAAATCTTCCAGGGTGTCTGGGGGTCCCCCCCCCCCAGAAAAATATCTAAATTTGAAAACGAATTTCCTGCCTAAAATATAAAAAATACAAACACAAAGGATGGACTTTTTTATTTCTTTTTTACAATAATGTCTAATAGTGTATTGTATTATATTGCTCTGTTTTTTTCTTTTTTACCTTTTCTTGTTTCATTGTATGTAATGGCAGAGTTTAGGGATTAATAAAGTACAACCATAACCACAATCATATAAACAGAAATCTATTTTATAGCAATATATTGGGGGGGGGGACATTTTGAGCATGTTTTAATATTGTGTCCCCCCCCCCCCCCAATAAATATTATAATTACGGCCTTGACTTAGATAACTTCTAACGGGGTATTATCCTTCGCTGACAAGCATGCGCGGCTTGTTTTACCACAAGGGCTTGCAATTCGACGTAATCCACGCGTTTATTCGCAGTGTGAACGGCGATTTGTGAATTCGGCGGCGCTTTGAACGTTGGCACCAGCAGCCCCTCCTCCTCCTCCTCCTTATTGCCAATTGTGTTGCGTTTGGACAATCACAGTTGGAGAATTTGTTCCATTTGTCACGGCAGCGCTTAATCGTTTACTGGGGCGTGTAATGTCATTAGCCGTGTTAGGATCTTGCTTTCTTTTAATGAGGGGTTTCGTAAACATTGTAAGCTGTGCAGTTATTTGTGAATTGCTTAATGTAGCTCCCCCCCCCTTCCCCTCTAAAGAATATGTGCATTTTACAGGAATTGTCAGAGGTATCTCAAAATTATTTCTTTACAATAATGGCCTACTCTCGGACGAAAAAATGCATAACCATAACATGGAACTTTAATCTACAGTGTCTCCAGCTGCGATCTTTGATGACTCTTCCACGGGAATGGTCAATTGTACTTAACGACTTATAAATGCTATGGATAAAATATGGCATTCTCATTTGAACACACTTGTTTACGCTCATATGTCCCGCCCCCCACAACATTAGCATACCATCGATTTACATACATTAATTATTTTAAAGGGGTTTTAAACGCCTCATTAACGTTTTAGTGCAGCTTTGTTGTGCGCTGTATGATATCCTTGGCTTTAGGACAAGACTTCCCGAGCTAATCTGATCTGTTAATCTCCCAGGGCCACTTTAAGCCAGATTAATGCAGCAAGAATGGAGGGCTTCATTGTCGGAGACCTTGAGAGAAATATTTTCACTGTGTCGGTCAATGGGAGCTATTTATTTAGGAACAAATTAATTGCGCAATCTTAATTTGATTGAGTTGAATTTAGGTGAGTGGGAAAACAAATGAAAGAAGAGCAATAACAGAAACATCCTTGCGATACAAATCCTAAAATAACGGTGAAACTCCTGTTGTCTCTCTCTCTCTTATTGTTATGTTTTCACCAAATTTTGTCAAATAAAACATCACGCTGTGAACATAAACCAGATTTACGTGAGCTTTTCAAAAGTATATATTCTATATTTCAAATTCGCAGTTGATTTCACACCATCAAGGTATAAGAGTGCTGCTGCTGCTGTTGTTGTTTGTCCAACCACAGAGAAATGATGTGGGCAGAGATTGAACGTTAATTGCACGGACTTCTCATTGTGAGCCGCACGCGCTGCTTCGGTTGCCTCTCCGTTGCAATCTCCACGAGAAATAACGCAGCGCAAAACTTGGCCGCTGCACGAGACGAAGCCCTCCCCTCCCCGCCGCTTCGATAAGCAGGGGGCGAAGTCTGCGTAGCTGCGGGGCATGAAAACCAGAGCCACATGCATCGCTCCGGGGGTAGAGAACATCAAATTGACATTAGCGTAACTGCAAATCACTATGGGACACTCGCGGCACAAAATGCCCTATATATTCTGTTTTTTTTTGGGGTAGCCTCGTGTTTAAAAGGTACTGAGCAACTCTCGTCTTGGCGATGTGACCCTTCAGCTGGTTGTCCCCCAAGGACATCGGATGTTGTTGGTGTTTGTAACCGACCAATCACTGATCGTTGCTAAGAAATGCATTCATATCTTTTAGAACATATTTCTGTGTTTAGTCTGTTGTCTCCTTGCCCCGCACCTCCGATGAGCACGGTTGGCTACGTATGGTGCGGAAGAAGTTCAACATACAGTACATACATTGGCTCATGTTTTTTTTTAATTCATTTAAATAATCGCAATGCTTTTATTATTTAGTAACAAAAATTATGATAAGTGCGTTCTTACAGAATTTTTTTACGTTTTTTTTTATTTGTAATGCATCGTGTGAACATGGACTAAATTAATAGATACGCCAACATGTTCTCTTTTCGCCAACAATAACATTTCATTCCGCATGTACGAGGGCTATTAATTTGAATGTATGAGTTGTAAGTTCATCAATGTATCTAAATTTGGTATGCCGCGCGCATGCCCCAGACGTGCGTAACTCACAAGTATAAATGACGGCAGGCACAAACACATACTGACTCACACTTATTTCAACCAGACTGCATACTGCTATCAGACTCTTCCTGTACATTTTAGATGTTTTATTTACCATGTATTGATTCACAGTGAGCAGCATATTTACATAAACCACATGAATTCCATAAGAAACATGTAAACTGCTTTATCTTCGTGATTATTGCATACCCTATGCAATTCCGTAGCCGAGCAGTGTAACTGAATATGCCGACAGTGAAAGTTTATTATCATCATCAGCCATGATCAATACACTGCTAGATGAAGGCCTTCTAAAGCTGTCACCATCTCTCGCGATCCATCCAGCACCTGCACATGAGCCGATTCCATCTTGAGTTAGTGAATGTGTTTGTTAGCTTGTTGTTAGGTATGTGCTTTAAATTAATTGGTTGCCTCTAGCACGGATGTACGAGAGAGGTGAGAGAATACTTTTCTTTATCCTATTCAGATGAATACTCCTCCTTACATGGACTTTAAATTGGAAAAAACACTCACTCGTCAATTGCAGTAGAAGAAAAAGGAGAAGCAGATGGGCATAATTTGACTTTTAAAGAACAAGTTTTGAAATTGGTTTTCATTTTGGAAAGTATAAACAAAAAATCTTATATTACAGAATTTTGTTTTATTTGACATTCAATTTGTTCCAGTACTAGAGGCCTCACGTGTTATCTTAATTGATGACATTCATATTTACCCTCCCCCCCCCTCAATCATATCTAAATTATGTTATCGGCATCATGCCATGAAACGAAGACTTGTCAACTTGGTAATGCCGCAGCATGCAGTGCTTTGCAGAGCTGAATTTAAACAAATTCCTTGAAAATTAAACTTAAGATGACGAGTATTTGTGTGCGTGTGTGTGTGTGCAGTCATTGGGTGACTGGCCTGAGACATTCAACGAAAGGACCTTTGAGAAGGCGCGGTTTTAGTCACGGATAACTGCCTGAATTTTAACACAGCACCTCAGACTATTCTGGATCAGTGCTCTGAGCTGTGGGTTATTATACAGGGTGCTTCAAATTTTTTTTTACACTTCTGATCATTTGCAACAACACCACAAGAAATGTTCCCCCGGCGCCCTGTAGACCACCTGGAGAAGATTCCAGGCCACGTGTTGACAACGATGGTGAACAAGTGGAGACTCTGACTTTTTTAAGCTATTGACATTACATTTGTTATCATGTTACAGTGAATTGTCCGTTCTTTTTTCCCCATTAAAAACGATAGTCCCATGTCAGTGTTAACTTTTTTTGAAACACCGTGTGTGTGTGTATATATATTTTTTAAAACCCACTCAAAACATTCGTCAATAAGTTATTCAGCCACTTTGGTGAAATTTTCGTTTTGTGCCAGCTTCGTTTAAGAACGGGATATGTTGTTTTGAAATGTAAATGTATTTATGAGCAAAATAACTATTAATTGCAACGCGTATATTCAATGAAGTTCGCAGCACGAAATCAAACAACCAATTAAATTAGTTTAATAGAACTATACCATTTGTTTCTCGGACAAGTGGTACGGCTTGCAAAGCATTCGCTGCCAAATTTATGGGGGGGGGGGGCATGAGACTCCTGCTATCAAATAAGAATTAGCTTCAATATGAGACGAATGATCACACCGCATTTCTTACATTTTCCCACAGCAGTGCTGCGATGTTCAAGCAATGTGTTCGGGCATCGTGCTAATGGTATTGAATGCATTTAGTGTTAAAGTTCACTGCAATTAACGTTACAATTCGAAAATGATCCACGTACGCATGAAAAAAATTGGACACACATTCCATCGCAAATTTTTGTTATTAACGAAGCTTCTGAAGTCAACATTTGCACATCAACAATATGCCCACGTAGCGACGGCAAGTACTTGATTAGAAAACAACGAATCTGTCTGATTAATTATTGGTTATCAAAATGAAAAAAAGTATCTTGCCATTGTTGTTTAATAACTGCGCGCGTAAAATTAACTTCGTTGTACGCAAACCATCGTGAATTATCTTGGGAGCAGAGGTCCAGGGTTGGCTTCGGCTCCTTGCACCCTGACCATTGCTTCCACGGGAACACGTGCATACAGATGTGCCAGAAATCTGCTGACCCACCAATGCCGGTTGTACGCGAGAAGAGGCCTGTGATGATGGTGGCGGGGAGACTGATTAGAACGGCCACCTTTTTTGTTGTTGTTCCCTTCTCTCTCTCTCTCTCAGCAGATGAAGGCGAGCAGGGGACCTGCGGGAACACTCAGTATCGGTGTAGTAGTGGCAAGTGCATCCCGCGCAATTGGATGTGCGATGGAGATTACGACTGTCGAGATGGCTCCGATGAACTCCACTGCCGTAAGTTTCTTGTCGAATTTTTGTTGTTGTTGTTGTTGTTCTACTTTGTCGAATCGCCTCGCGGCACGCCGCTTTCCCACCCCCCGCCGCCACGCACGGCAAAATTTTAATTGCAGAGAAACCGATCCTCCACCTTGCCACGCCGGCTGGGTTTACTGCCGCCGTTGTCAATAAGCGGGGCTCGCTCCGCGCTACAAACACAGCTGAAGGCGGGCTAGGTGGGAGCAAGTGTTGACGACGTCAAAAATAATCATCTCCCATCCAGGACCCTACCATGAAACCTTCACGGTGTCAATCTTTCACGCCGGCAATGGTCGACCATCAACCGGGGGGGGGGGGGGGGGGGGGGGCACCTGATGCCACAAACGGCGGATCCAAGATTCGGCGGATCCGCAATTTTGGTGCGGCCACGAATCACCAAATGATCGACTCGCATCGTACACAGCTGCCGTCTTCACTCGCATCGTACACAGCTGCCGTCTTCACTCGCATCGTACACAGCTGCCGTCTTCACTCGCATCGTACACAGCTGCCGTCTTCACTCGCATCGTACACAGCTGCCGTCTTCACTTGCATCGTACACAGCTGCCGTCTTTCACTCGCATCGTACACAGCTGCCGTCTTCACTCGCATCGTACACAGCTGCCGTCTTCACTCGCTTACGGGAGGAGGAACGGACGAGATCCACTCCGCGTGTGAACCGGACAACTGAGCCGGATTGCAAACATCGAAAAATTACATATTTTATCTGCCGCTATGCATCCATGCGAAAGAAGGATTAAGCGACTTGGAAAATGTCAAAGGCGTTGACGTTAAGGCTACCGCGGTAGACGGGGGTTGTTGGTGCTGTCAGCGTTCTGCACCTTTGCGTTCTGGTACGCCGATGTCCTCGCAGCGAACAATGCTGATGAAGAGAGAAGGAAATGCGTTCCCCTTTCTGGCAATGATACAGGGAGGTAATTGAGTTGTTCAAACACCAAATATCATTGCCAGAACGTAAACAAACATTTTCTTCATGCATTTTTCATCATCTTGATACCGGCTAAAAACAAGGATCCCATGGGTCAAGGCCGAGTTGAACGAGTATTTCCTAGAGTCCGGGAAGAATAAAAAAAAGCAGAGAATAGTCTCATTTAGTAAGTGCGACCTGGGTCATCAAAAGCAATAACATAAAAAAACACAGTTGCAAGCAATGAAGCAATTATAAAATCAGAGCTCCTGGAGAAGCTGAGACGCCACACGCCACTGAAGTACATAGCAGGGAATCAAAGCCACGCAGCCGAGATCATAGCGTGGTTCATGAACCACTGCGCTCCAAATTCCCCATGTTCACAGACTGCCCACATACGCACTCACACACAACACATACATGCTGGTTCCTCTTCGCGTGTTCTTGTAAAGACTCGTTTAACAATAGCTAATTAAAAACAGGCGCTGTAAATTCAGCTCAGTAAGTGGTATGAGCTGGGCAAAGCGTGCAATAGCCAGGCGTAATCAGAAACAGCTGCCGTTTTGACAACAGGTCATGTTACACTTTTTTTCACACACCTTCAATTACCCGCACAAAAACCATGCCATCAACACTGGCGTGGAGGACCACATTCTGTCTAGGTGTCATATTATGTTGACACTTGAATTGTGTTTGAATTGTATGGCCCCAATTCAAACATATTTAGTCTTGTGTTCAGACTTAAACAGCGTAATCACACTGGCAACTAATCTTATGCATCCTTTATTGCATTCAATTGTGGCGCACGCCCTCAAATTCAGCACTGTGGGGTGCAGCATCGAGGGTTGGTGGAACACACACAGATGTTGTGAAACTCGCTTCCCGTGTGTGTCGAGGAGGTGCCGTACCCTCCGGCTCGCCAGGAGAATGCGACACAGCAAACGGGGACCCCCGCCTGTTCTACCTGTACGGGATATAGCGTTGCCCCCTCACGCGAATCGTGTTTCTCCGGGCATTCCGTTTTCCTCCCAGGTGTATAAACACTCATTAATCGGCCAATGTCATGTTAATATATAGAGGACCGCAGAACTGGGAGGGGGGGTGGTGCTTATTATTAGGACCTGTCATAGCAAGACGAACCGAACTAGTCCTACGGGTAGGTCAGTTCGGTGGTTCGATTTCTCTTTTATGGGGAAGAGGTAGGTAGTGGATGCTGGTGTGTTTGTGAAATGTAATGCTATACTGTATATAGACTTCACAGTGAGAGTGATAAACTGTGTAATTTGAATTCCATTAGATTCATATTTTGAAGAATAATGAAAACAGTGCCATTTATTTACCAAGAAAAGCCTCAATGAGTCTGAAGACGTTTCAGAAGAGCCCTTCGATAGGATGTTTGGCCAATCCATTAACGAGTAGTTAGCTGTTATCCTGCTTTGAGTGTTAAGTTATCAGCCAACCCGGACAACCTTGAAATAATCATTTTATGAACATTTAGTGCAGTGACTGGCCTCCAGCAAATGCATGTAGAGTCTCCATTAGATACGTAGGTATGCTAACAGAAAATAATACCTCTTTATACGAAACAAAAAATCACAAGCAGGTGTTGCTGGCTCATCTGTAAGGTAAAAGGAGAAGAGTGGTGCTCCCCATGAATCCTGTAAATGTTTTCACAGTTGTGCCGTAGAGGTCCCCCAGTGTTTTTGCGGCACCATATCTTGACATTTAGCTCCACGTGCCAGAAGCCTCCTCAGGAACTATTTTAGCTTCCATTCAGTTCAGGGACTGTTCAGTTCCTGTCGGATGCTTCCAGCGCATGGTGCGAGACGGACATTATGCTGAACAACACGCGTCGCAAGCAGCATGTCTACGTAGGCCTCGATAATGCCCGTTTCTTCATTCACGTATGCCCCCTCTTCCACCGGTACATTTTAGCCACTGTGCCCTCATTGGCCGAGTTGTATTCCATCGGCTATTTGCACAGCTGAGTCACCTAACCGTGACACTCCGTGGCCTTACAAGACACTTGAATCTGGCTTAGGGTCGAGCAGAGCCTGAGATGTCAGTGGCACGGTACGGCTTCTGCGGTGGGAAACAATCCGTTGCCTCGTGAGCCGTGCTGAGCTGGCTTGGCACAGCTCCAGCGCGGCTCGGTTGTAACGTGGAAAATAGATATTAGTGGAGCATCCTTGAACATCACGGCAGTGCTGAAATTGCCTCCTATGATCCAGCCAGACTCAGTGGTGCTCCCCATGCATCCACTAAGGTCATTCATGCACAGCTCTCTCTTTAGTGTCGGGAAATGAAATTTCCTCTATATTTCCTTGGCAGAAGGTAGTTCAAACACACAAACCCGCACACAGCCACCCGTGAAACAATGTGTCCTCGTGTTGGCTTGCTGAGACTCTTGGGGAAAATGTACTTGCCCAGCACAAAAAATAATTTGGCCAGCCCAAAGATCCCCCGTATAGCATGTAACAGACTGTTGAGGCAGGTTCTGTTAGCTAGCACATAATGAAGGCCGGAACGGCACACCAAGGGTGGGTGGCCACCACCACGCCCAGCCACCTTTTGGCTCCCGAGTGGAGATGTTTTACACATCGTGACCAGGTACTCATTTTACGCTGAGTCGACCTATGGGAGACCCAGGACCGGTTCAGATAATCGTCACTGGTGTGGGCCGTGAGCGGGAATCGAACTCGGGTGGCCAGGATCGTAGCGCAGCGCAAAGCAGGGCTAACCGCTACACCATCGGTCGCCATTGGCCAGCCCACGCATGCGTGCATACAACATGTGCACGCGCCGAAGCACAGGAATTAAATGTTAGTGCTCACATTTCTCGGGTTAAGATAACTTTATAATGTCGAGGGTGGTAGGGTTTTGATTCAAGGATCTTGTATGTATTTACATAATGTCCTTGCAACCTGCTACCTAATGCCATTAAGAAGATTGACTGATTTGGCTGTTGCTGGTATGGTAATGCACGCAACAAAGTAAATTGCTATTTGGCGAGAATATATAGTGCTTTCTGATAGACTGCACTATGTTCAGCCTGAGTGCTCTTTATTGCACATTTTGCGCTGTATGTGATGCACAGTTTTAATACTCGGTCACCTCCCAGATGCGCGAAAAAAAAATGCGCATCAGCAAACACTGAAGAGGCTCAGCTAATGTCAGATGTCAGCACTTCCAAACAAACGGTGCATTGTAAATGCTTACTTTGGTTAAATGACACAGACCCTTATATCACCAGCTATAAAATTATCACTGAATGTCATAATTGTAATTTATACGGTTTGCAACACAACGGTAAAATACCGTTAATTACATTCTCAAAGTTGTGTATTTTTTGTGAGATAAAAATAGCTTACTGTGCGGTTTGAGATTTGGCACTGCTGTTTCTGTGGTGCGTGTGCGACTCGGCGTGTGCAAATTGCTATACACTCGCAGTGTGCTGTTATTGAATAGACTGCCTTGATGGTGATTGTCTGTATATGAAAGATTTTATTCGGTAATTGTTGTTGTGAGTCAGAGGTGAAATCTTCAAAAGCTTCCCGTGTGAATGCACCACCCCTACGTTGTTTGTGTATACATGCCCTTGGATGAGACTTTGGTGGCTTTGTACGGTTTACGTGTTTAATGCATTTACATTTGTTTGATCAACCCGATTTACAGGAAAGTGAGCCACGGTGGAATTTTAAAATTTGTATTTTTAATAAGGAAAAAAAAATCCCCGTTTCTGCAAGGCAACTTTAAAAATGCGTCTCCACTATTCGCAATGAAGATAAACGTTCTCCAAATGGGTCGAAGTTAATATAATCATTATCAAGAATAGCAAGGCGCATTTAATATCAGACTTGGGTAGAGAAACAAAGTGAACAATGGCATTAATGCCAGGACATACTACACGGGTCATTATTGTGGAAGGATAAGATGTGCCTGAAGTGTAAAATTAGTTTTTTTCTCAAAACGACATCTGATCCATAATGACAGTCTACCACCGGTTACTGCATTGGCATGCGATGTGTGTGTTGAACAGCTTGTTGAACTATAATAACAATCGGTTGTTACCCGGAGCAAGATTGTATTGCAGAAGAAATGCCACCGTTTAACAATAACCTACCGTACGCCTATTTCTTTTGCCACTCAAACACTCATTTTACCAAAACATTTCAAAGAGGGAGTCATTTCGCATTGTGTAATAATAGCAGGCTCTTATATTCGGGAGACTCATTACTCTGGGATTGTGTTTAGCGGTAGAATTTATCCCCTGCCTACGGTAAAAATCATTAGTCTTAATTCCACGGCCATACATCTTTGCGGGAGACTTCTCCGTGCGCGCGGTAGCTCTGGCTCAGTCCACTTGCGTCTATTAATCAACAGAACAAATGGCTCGGCGAACGGAGGGGATCCGCGCGTTGTAACATGCGAGCGCCAATTTCGAGTTGCACGTCGAATGGGAAGTCGCCGGTCTCGCATCCTCGTCAACCCCGCGCCACGCAGACGCAGCTACCAATGTTGTGACGTGGACGTGGGAGGGGGCGGGGTGGGTGGGGTTTTTTGTTGTTGTTGCCGCCGCCGCTAAATCAGTTTTCTATATATTGTGAATATGTGTGTCTTTTTGAAATGTTTAGCATACTTCCCGACATGCAAAAGAATAGACATTTGTGGGTTTTTTTGGAGTGGGGAGGTGGCGCAATAATGGATATATTTTACACGCAAGTGAGCGGCGACGTCACATCTGTGATGTCACCCGCATGCGGCAGCGTCACGCAGTGTGCCTGCTGACGTCACGCAGTGTGCCTCCTGACGTCACGCAGTATGCCTGCTGACGTCACGCATCCTCCCGCCCCAACCCTCCGCGTAGGCCATGTAATAATCCAAGACAAGAATCCAAGTCCCGGGCGAAGCCGGCGAGTAAAGCGAGTTCGGTTTTAATTCGTCAGGTTCGAGGTCGTGACAGCAACCAATTGTTACATTCAAATTAAATATTGTAACATTTTCGGACATCTTTCACGCCACGCCCCCCAATGCCCACCCCCACAATTATGTCGCTTTTCTTTATTAAATGAGAACGTAGCTCCCTCGTTTCACGGAATTAAAACTTGCGAGTTTTGTTTTGGTTACTGCTCACGTCACTAATGATGAGTGATTTAAATAGCCAAGATAGACTGCTTTGCAGATGGTTTTGTAATTTGAATTATGCCAATGTTACTGTACAAAAAAAAATGTTCATTACAATTTGTGAACAGACACCTAAAAAGCGGCAGGCAGATACAAACAGATACCCGGCTTGCTCTGAAACATCATTTGTAATTTAAGAGGATGAACTTGTTTATATTTAGCTGATTTAGGACCTCTCTATATACCGTGTTGCATTAACTAAATAATATCAAGCAATCATCGAAATGTGGAGGGGCGGATTCATTTACATGCATAAAAACAAACACTCCATCAGTCATGCAAATATCTGTCGAGAATGTCATTTGTTGGCAGACTATCAGAAGGTGGCATTTCATTCACTTACATTAATAAACTCCTGCCATATTTTACAATTATGAATTTATGTCTTCTGCGGGCCCATCGTAGTTATACATCTAAATGAAGATCCACGCTTGACATTGAACGGGTGCTAGCTAATAAAACACAGAGTAATGCCTCAACGCCCGTAACACATCGCAGCGGGCGCCAGAGATGGGTCCCACACTTCTTAGTGTTGCCAATGTTGATTTTTTTTTCCCCATTCAAGTGTGAGCCCACGGTATACATTGGCCGTCCTTGTCAAAAAAAGTCAAAGTGTCTTCCACGTATTTTTTTATTTCACCTCTAACTTCTATTTGCGTCACGGTTGTAACTTGTGTTCATCTTCTTGCATTTGTCATTTCGATTACCCGGGTTGGTCACTCTTGCAAATTAGACGATTCTGGTCAAACAACATACAAATTCGTTACTTGAAACCACGGGTGTAAATTCTACATTCACATGCCTGGGGCCAGTTCTGTCCATAGGTGAACAACTGTTGGATTCCCATTAAGTGATACTCCCCTCACTGGTCCCAGAGCAATGATTGGGTTGAGTCAGCACGTGATGGGAATTTTAATTCGTAACCTTCCAACTGTGATTCGAGTTCTAACCACAGCACCCCTCGTCCTTGGAGACGTGAGTATTAGGCATCTAATGATACATCGCTTCTTCAAATATATTAATCACACAACAGGCAGTAAATGATTGGTGTGAGAAGCGGTTATTCGCAATGCATGCAAATCATATGCCAACGTTACATTTAGGTTTGTGGAATGAAAACATTCAAACTAAATGAGAAAATGAGGAGCGATTCAAATTATATCCTGTATTAAAAACGATGTAAAATGATCATTATCATCATCACCCATGGCCAGTCTATTTTTGGATGGAGGTCTCCCTAAGCCAGAAGCATCTCTCACAATCTGGCCATCTAATAATGAACCAAGCACCCACACACGAGCGGATTTCACCGCTCCAATTCCTTGGTGGACGTTCTCGTGGAAGCGATCCATGCCCTGGCTGCCTCTCCGTCTGCTTTTTGTGTTCAGTTCGTTCAGGAGGGTCCTGCCTTGGTCTTTGCAGTACGGGGTGATGTTACTGTTACTGTGTGTAATCCCAATTGGGTAATTTCCAGTGAAATCTTTCAGCATCTGAACGTTTGGGCAACGTAAGTTACTTTCTATGTGTATTTTATCGGTGGGAGAAAACCGATGCAGAACATACAATATTCTTGATTGGCAGCCATCATCATGACGAAAAATAAGAATCAATTATTGAATATAATTTGCCACTCTGATTCGGGAAATTTCAGCATATTTATCGGAGAGGGTACAAGGGGTGAATTTATACGTCCTGCGGAAATACAGAGGTATTGGTGAACTTCTTTCGTACCGTACGTAGCCCACCGTGCTAATCAGAGATGCGGGGTAAGAACAACAAACTAAACACAAAAAAGCAGTTCTAAAGAAATTAGTTTCTATCTAGTTTTAAATGTGCATAGATCCAATGGCTTCCTAATATCGGAAGGAAGATGGTTCCAGACGGCCGCAGAAGCGCATCTGAAAGCGCGCGATGCAGTGACCATCTTTGTTCGACGATTTGCCAAAAGCGAGAAGTCTGGACATCCCACCTACAAATATTGCACCATCTCTCTTTTGAAAAGCTTCTCCTCGGTCACTGGCTTCTCGGTGCCAGGCTACTGCCTGTCCGAGAATAATGAGCAAAAGGGGAACATCGTGTCAAGTGGAAAGAAGAATATGAGGGATGAACCTTGGGGGCAGATTCGCACCATCGCGAGTACGAGCAGACGCCACGTTGCACGCCACGCAAGCGGCCTGTGCCACCGCCCATCAGCAGAGGGCCACAGTGCACTCGGTACGACCCATCAGAATTTGGGAGCCGCTCCAGCGACCCGGCGAAGGTGGGGGTCTGTGCAAACATTCGGGCGAGACAGCACCGTTGTCTTTCGTGGCAGTAATTTCTCGGGCAGTTTTCTTTATGAAGTCTCACCACATCATTCACACCTGTTCTTCGGCCCGCTGCGTTACTCCGTCCCCTTAACTCCCCTCCCTCCCTTCCTCCCGCGCGCGCGCCTCCATCTCATTGCGCGAATTGCATTTCCTTGCCGACTCTGCGTCACGGGAGTGCTCTTTAATGCTCCTCGTTCGCGGCTTGCGCGGCTACAACTCTGCCAATGTCATCACCCGCCCCTCTTTGTTCTCTCACAATCACAACCTGCCGCCGTCTCGCGTCTCTGCTGTTGAATTTTCACCGTTTTTTTTTTTGGGGGGGGGATCTCTTGTTTCGGACAGTTATTACATTCACAATGTATCACGGCATTGCGTATGCAACTGTCAATTTTTATATTTATAAGCTAATTAACTGAAACTCATACATATTTATTTGCTCTGAAAACATTAACTAATGGGTTCCGCAAAGTGGTATCCACTTGTCCTTCGATGTAGATGTACCCAACAACCAGCCATGTAAATTCTGCATGCATAATCGCATGTCCACTTCCTTTAATTTGATGCTTAGTTACCGAGCCAATGGCTCCCAGGAGCAGCATGCTAAGCATTTTGTGATCATTCACGTTTAATAAAAAAACTGAAAAATAGAGCAGTAAAATTGCACGCAACAAGCCTTTAGAATTGTTATTTAACGTGCTGTTAAGAAGCTTTTCTCCTTATTTTTGCTGTTTTGCATTAGTGGGATGCCAGCTACAACAAACGAACTGGATATAGCCGCGCGTGTGTGTGTGTGTGCTGTGCTCGTTGTGTGTTGGCCTGCTTGGCTGGGCGTGTCAGGTCATCCGTCTTCGTTAGTTAAGCACGGTGCTTGACGTGAGTCCAGGAAGTGTCACAGTGCCACAGGAATCCCATCAACTAAGCTATTCCATGACCAGCCACCGACTCCATCGGTGATTTTGAATGCTTCACATTTTATTCCACCAGATGTAAAATTCAATCGCAGAAATTGCATGTCCAGACGCTGAACAGGCATTGCAATGAATTGGTCAATGATAATGTTGGATAGTGCAATGGAATATTGACAGTTTAAGTGTTCTTCACAAGAGGCATCAAAGACGTAAAGTACATAAAACATTTGGGTGCCCAAAGTGGTTGTCAAAAAATCTTATCCATGGCACAAGTCGAGGTAATTGTTTAATTGTAAACACTCTGCTCATGTATGTATGTATGTTGAACATCTTTCGCACCGTACATAGCCAACCGTGCTCATTGGAGGCGCGGGGGACACCAGACATAGGAAATAAAAAATGCATCCATTGTTTATTTGACTTATTTAAGCATATGCTAGCGGGAACCGGTGGTCCATGAAGCTCACAGGTCGATGGACTTAAACATGATTTTATTTTGGCGGGAAAAAAAAATGACGGCTTACACATAGAACCGTTTCAGAAGAAGGGTAAGCTTTCACTGTGGGATTTGAACAGCGGGGGGGGTGAATTATTCGTACGGTTTTCCAAAAAGGGAGGTTACTCCAGAGTGCATGCGCAGAGAGAGAGAGGGAGTGCGAGAAAGCACGACCTCTCGCCGTGTGAAACGTAAGCCGCACGTTCAGCTCACAGGTATTCGGGGGGAATCGATGAACGAGCGTGGTACTTGAGGCGTCCCAAAAAAAAAAAGAGCGCTGTGTCTGCGCGCCCGTCGTTATGTGCAGTGGCGACCGTGTTTGCACGTTCGAGCCGTTCCCCGTGTGTGTTTGCGTGCCACAGTGTTGATTTAATGGCTCGCGTTTGCCAAGACCCCGTTGAATCGCCGTGCAGGTTTACCATCACAATTTTTATATAATGCTGATGCAATGGACGTTATTATTAATCTAATCTCGACCAATAACGGTTTTCGTATGTGGAGCAGCGGTGGGGAGAAATTTGGTGCACTGCGTTTGAAACCTGGCGACCTGGGTTCGATTCCCGGCCGTCGATGGCATCAGTGGCGAGTTATATTTGAACCGGTCCTGGACCACCCCGCTCAACTGCACCAAACCGTGCTGACCATTCATCATTGATCTGTGGGTCACATCACCGTGTGGGTAGAATGCCAATGTGTGCAGTACTTCCTCCTTCGCCTGGTACAGCTGAATAAGTGCAAGCGGTCACGTGAACAGGCGTGCACACTGGTGTGCTGAAGAGCAATTCGCACACATTTAACGAGTGGGTAAGACGTTTTTTTTATTTTCTTTCTGGTAATTACAATCAGCATCGTCAGGCGACTGCTAGAATTCAATTCCTGCAGTGGCTGGAGGAGTTCAATTTTGGCAATTTGCCTGATAATGCTGGTTGTAATTTGCAGCGAAAACGTCGTAGCACGTTGTTCAATGTTTGTGGGTTGATCTTCCTGACACCAATGTGCTGGAGCAATAGTCAATTGGCACGTTTGTTCATGGCATAACTATATTTATTTCGCTTTGCTCGGTGGAGGAGAGTACGGAACACAGATTAGCATTGCATTGACATGGCGATCTGACCCAGGTAACAATTATGAGTCATTACATTTTTCGCGATGGACTATGTGTTAAATTTACCTTTCTGACCAGTTTGGTGAAGTATGGCCAAATAACCCCCAGGACCAACACATTGTGGGTTGTGGAGAAGCCGTTCATAAATTTTTTGACTGATTAAAGACTCTAAATTATCATTTTAAAATGTCATTAAACAAAAGCAATACGCAGTATCGTGTAGAATTAGCCACCAGATCTCTAGGTGATTTCTTACAGCACATAGCCTGGAAAGTCGTACACAGACTAATCATGGATCATTATTTTCTCATGTGTGTGTGTGTTCACACTCGTTTTCGTGAGTAGAATTATGCGTATGAAGAGAAATACAATATTTAATTTTAAAATGCGATATAAATTACAACAGTTGTGCAGTCTTGTGCACACACTGCGGAAGGGACTTTGAGATTGGCGTGTGGACCGGGGCGTACTTCGGAGGAACGTTTTGTACATGGGGCAATGACCCACCCAAGTAGGATGGGACAACACAAACTATACAGAAACAAACACACAAATTCCTCTCAATATTTGCAAATGAGTCAATGATTACCAACACGTGGCTTAAATACTTAGCTAGAACAGGAATATATAGCAACACAGAATATTTCGATTCGTTTTGTGCTTAATTTTACATTTCTGTTCAGCGTATACGTCGTATCTGTTTAGCATCGGAGCTGTGGTGCAGTGTGGAGCGTACTGCACCACAACTCTTTGGCCAGGAATTCAATTTCTACCCAAAGAGTTCAACTCCTGCCCAAAGCAACCATTTACCGGTGATGGACATCTGGACCTGAACCGGTCCCGGTAATCCCCACCCGCAACTTCTCTATCCCGCATTGACCAGTGCGGTGAAGTATGGACAAACCGCCCCCAAATGGCACAGAATGGGTTGGACAATCTTATAAATGTATTGACAAAGGGCGTATTTTAAATGTGTGTTATTATTACCATTGGTTTATATTGTTGTCCTTCCCCCACACCTCCGATTAGCACGGGTGGCGACGTACGGTGCGAAATAAGTGCAACGTACACGCATTCTGTGGTTTTACTTTGCGTGGATATGGTAGGTTTTTTGGTGGCTTGTCGAAAAGTTGTGTTGGGTTGCACGAGCAACAGGGGTAATTGAGGCTGTTTAAATTTGGCACCCTCTGATTATCGAGATGGGTGCAGAACAAGACAATGAAATGCTGCTGTGTGTTTCCGCCTATCTATTAAACGCCTCTCAGCAGATGCAGCCGAAGTAAATATTGTTGAGGACTGACTTGGCTCGTGACTCATGTTTGTGTTGATTATCAAGAAGCCACATGGTGTTCTCATACTGTCCCCCAGACGAGGTTGCGTGAGTCACACACACTGCAATTCCAGGTGTGTGTGTGTGTGTGGAAGCTCTATCTTCGCGATTTGAGTGACTTATTGATCTATTGAGTGGAAATTTCTGAGGTGTTTGATTGTCAGTTTTTACTTTTTGGTATTTATGGTTTTATGCTGACGTTGGATGCGATGAAATGAGAAATGGATGAAATTTTAAGATAGAAAAAATTAAAATAAATGTCTACAAAGCGAGTGGTTGTTATTATCCAGTTGCTCGAATAGTTTCTTAACATACCAATGCTTTCACGTTAATGTCGGCTGTTATTGGCGATTACACGTAACACTGTACAGGAGCACTTCGGAATTTACAATGCAAATGTAACTGACGGAAACAATTGAAATGTGAAAACATGTGAATGTCAGGCCTTGCGAAATTTCACAAATACATTTGTCGAACTAATTAAATAAGTTTTCATATAAAACAAGTAATTTCCACGTTTGCGTAAACTAAACAATTATTTTAAATGACGTCTAAAATAAATCACGAGAGAAAGAGCTTTGTGGCATGGCCTTATTTATAAGTTTGATAAATATGTAGTGACGTATATTGAGTTACGACGGCGTTTAGAGCAAGCTACTGAGTGAAGAGTGCAACTGTGCGTGTTAGAGCCTCTCTCTGGCACCACAGTAGATATGGCATAGAAGGGGGCCCTAGGGGGCATGGTTCTGGTGACAGTCAGAGAGAGGGCAAGTGAGGACGTGACAGTCTGGGTGAACCTGAGAGGGCACGTGACTAGGACAGGATAATGAGGGGTGGGGGGGCAAAAGGTGGTGAGAGAGACACGTGATGTATAGCCCAGAACCTTCTAGTAGGGTATAGAAGGGGGCGTGGCTGAGGGCGGAGCCAGGCCACACTCAGGGGCATAAAAGGGAGGTACCGAGAGCCGATCGGGGCTGTCTGTTGGAATGGAACCCGTCGGTGCTACGTCTCTTCGATCCTCGGTCCTCGGTCTTCGGTCTTCACGCTCGGCATCGTGGGTCAGGCAGTGTGTTACTGACTGACCCGGTTGTGTAGTTACCCCGTTGTGGTCTAGTTAACAGTGGTAGTTACCACCTATGTCATTATCCTGTGTACGTTATGTAGTTACCCTGTTGGGGTTGTAGAGTAAACGTGTTGCCTCCAAGTTCAAGTGTCTGCCTCCGTGGAACCCACTACATATATATCATCTAATAGTTGGGTTTTTACACAAGTCACACCCAGGTCGCTCTGACAAAAGAGGCATTTCCTCACCGTGTCTTAATGTATTTATTTAATCTCTTGGCTGAATAAAGGACACATTATTACATTACACAAGAGGTGATAAGCCACTTTTGTGAAACAATTTCACTCGAAAAAAAATCTTCCTAGGAGGAAAACAATATTCATGAGTCATCCGGATGGGTCGCTACCGTGGTCGGTGCTTAAATCACAAGAGGAAGATCGCAAGTTCGCATCGTGGTCAGTTGGGGGCGGTTACACCACATCATCTTTCCAGGGCCAATAAAATAAGTTCCACCCGTGGTTTCCTGACGGATATACCGACACCTGCCATGTTAATATGGAATGTCCACCCCTTGCTCAGGACCATCAACAGAAATGAGCACCGATCCCCTTGCTTGTTTTATCATGAAGGAGCTTTGACTGCATTTTTGAGAAATGTAACTGCTTTCGTCTCATTTTCCATGGCTGAGAAAAGTGTTTCTGCAGCGATTCGAGCATCACCGTGCGGACCCAGTGACTTAGATTTAAGCTGTGGTGAGCAAAGCAAGCTGCCTACGCGATCAATAATTTCCCAGTCACGGTTAATATCAGTGGCAAGTTATACAATTGGCCCGGTCCTTGGGCACCGCTTTCACCAACCCCACACACCGATTAACTCTGTGATGCTCGGTCGAACAACCCACGTGAACATCGCGGTACGGGGAGGGATTCATCCAGCAGTGGATGGACAAAGGAATGTACAGTCCAATGAGCGTCTCGGTAATAGCGTGGAGACATCGATTGCACCGAACCGGCGTGCGTTCTTCCACGTGAAGGAAGAAAGAGTCAGTGTGCCTTGCTGATACACATATCGGAGAACATTACGAGAACAGCCCGGAGTATAAGGATGGTGGACGGGTGCAGGTGGCACAATGTGCAGAGTCGACCTATTCTGTCATATGCGGCCGTAACAAAGTGTACACACGGAAGACAAAAATAAGTTTGAATGAGCTGGGACCTTTAAGGTCAGCGTGCTGATCTTAAAGGTGCATTGAAAAATTTGATACTCCGACTGATGCTTCTGTTGTTGTGGAGTAACTCATGCAGCCAGCTATGGCTCTAGGGTTTGGTGTTACATGTTCTTTATGTAGTTTATTGTAAAAAAAATGCGGTCACAGTCCCTATTATCACTGTTACATTGCAATTATGGCTTTATTTTTTGGTGATTTCGAAAATGTTTTTTGGTTTGGACATGTTTGTTTTGTTGTAGTTCGGAGTTAGACTGATGGCCTTAATCTAAGTTTTCTTGTGGTTGTTGTTTGACGTGCATCCCACTGGAATTTTTGCACACACTGCGTTGGTGTACGGTGCTTTTTCAGGAATATTTTGCTGTGTTTTTCATGGATTTTCTGTTCGCACAGTCACATAGTCACTTTAAGATGTTTTCTTGTTCATGTTTTTTGTTTGTTGCGGTTGCACCCGATTCAAGAGCCGAATGGCTCACAGGGCTATACCAAAATAAATAAAAACTGAAGAGATGAGGCGAGCATATGTACCGAGTCCGTGAGGTCACTTGGCACTGGGGCAGCGAGCAAAACGCAAAGGTTAAACACGGTAAACGGACATAATATTAACATAGCGAGTGTGTTTTGCATTATTGTATTCATTCAACCCTTCACCAGTATTATGTGCACGTCGTTCCCGACGTAGTTTTCAATTAGCGTCTCATTTCTGGCAAAGCAGTTGTTGATGCAATCAAGCTGAGCTGTCTATTTCTGCAGGCCCCTTGTCAAAGAGCAGTGGCGTCGTGCATTTCACCTCGAGCTTTGCATATTTCATTGGCATTACGTTTTGCGATTGTGATGCTATCCAAGCGAGCTTGCGCGTGTACATGAGTGCAAATGAACGCACACGTTATATAAAGACTGCTCCCTGTGGCTGCTGCGATCGCTTAAAAAGAAATGTCCCATCCCGTTGAAGCGGCGCCTCACGTGAGCAAAGCAGCTGCGGATGGAGGAAACGAGATCGTTGGAGGACCCTTCGCCTGCTTGCCATGTACGAGCCACTGATTGTGGCAGTTTCTAAGATACACTCAAATGAGAGGCTGCCGAGGCAATGAAAAGGTACACTGGAGGGTGAGGACCAGATGGCAACTCCCTCGGCTCACTGGGGTTTCTTGTTTGAAGCAGTGTCCGTAGGATTTGCCCAGAATATAGTGGTCGTGATCCAGCGGTAGTGTTCCGGTTTTGCAGTTGAATTATGAACTGCGGTCGCATTGTTTTTGACATTAGGTCTGGGCTTACAAGCAAAAATAACTCTCGAGATGTCGTGGTTGTTGTTTGCTTTAAAATTTATTTCAGAATTACACAAAGCGGGGCTCCCCTTGGTAAACTCAGAGTGGAAGGGTCTGGCCTGCTTTGTAAACGCCTGTGTCACTTGGTGGGGGGGGGGGGGCGGTAGGGGTGTTAAAATTCAGGCCCCCTTTGATTGATGCCTGAAAAGTGCCCTCCTCCATCCTCCCCCCCCCCCCCCCCCTTTAAACCAACCCAGAGCACCACACCCTCTGCCCGAGCAGGCAACCAATCAGGCGCTTCGCTCTTCTCCGAGAGGCAGCGCTCCCTTTGGCTTGGCGCGCTGCGTGCGGGCTCACGACTCAGGCAATCGGTCGTGGGTCGGGCATCGAGACAGCGGGGCAGTGGAGCCGTAGGAGAGTGCACGCGCGCGCGTGCGTCTTTGCGCGTGTGTGGCGTGCATTTCGTGCTCGCTCGCTCGCTCGCACGGAACTCGACAGCGGAGCTCTGCGGGCTTGATCAGTGGCTGAGAGAAGAGAGAGAGAGAGGAGGAGGAGGAGGGGAGCAGGGGGTGCAGATTTCCTCTCTCTCTCTGTCTTGCCATGGCTGGCCTCTCTTTCCCAGCTCTCGCAGCGTTCTGCGGAGTTCTGCATCTTGCAAGCAGGGCTGCAACATCTGTGACTGAACCATCACAAGGTGTGTAACGCGCATTGCTCAGCATCCATCACCTATCGTTCCCCCCCCCCCTCCCTCCCTTTGCCCCGTCTGCACTGCCCCGTTCTCCAGTAAGTGTGTAGTACGCCTGTTCCTAACACACGTGGCTCCTAGGGTCAATCCATATTATCCACTGAGCTCTCCGTTCAATGAACGTTAACCTATTAGCAGTCGCGACGAAGATGTCGCTTTGCTACTGGTCCGTAGTTGTCTGCAACAGCTCTCTCTGCGCGTGTGTGTGTTTGAGAGTAAACTGAGTTCATCGCCGGCAAGCAAGTCTGACATTCGGGACTAAAGAACAGAGAGAGAGAGTGTGTTTGTGTGTCTTTTAAAACCGTTTACAGCACAAGCTGCCGCCTGAGACCGATACTGGCGTGCGGGATTTTATTTTTGGGCAGCAGAGGTTAAAACTCATCGATTTGAACTCCGACGTGAAAGACCTTGCTGACGGCGGGCAAGATAGACGTGCACGGGTGTTGTCGAGCTCGACGTTGACAAAGGAAACCACACGCTGGAAACTGCGAATATTCATTTTTCGGGGCTTTTCTCGACACTTTTGTGGATGCCCTCATCGTCTTTTGCGCAGCTCGTCGCAACGCCGTACTTTGAACCCGATGCATATATATATATTTTGTCAGATCTTGCACTTTTTCAAACATCCTGTTAAAACCACTTTCGCTACGAACTCGTCCGTGGCCCAACTCCGCCGTATCTCTCGCCCCTTGTTTTCACGCTGCGATCGCTTGCAGAAACCCACGAAACACGCACACGTACACACACACGCACAATTGTGAGTCACATTGGTTCCTCCATCCCCACCCCCCCGCCCCACGTAAGTGGCTGCTGAGGGTCACCCCCACGTGTCCTCCGCCTCCTATGCCTCGCTGATTTCGATATGAGCGGCTCGGGTTTTTGCGGCTGCGAGATTTTTGCTCAGTGGGTTTGTTGGGTGAGTGACTGGCCCTGCGAGTTGGGTGAGTGACTGGACTGTGAGTTTGGTGAGTGACTGGCCCTGTGAAGGAGGTGGAGGCGGCGGTGGGGGGCTCATCTGCTCGGGAGTTGTGCCAGACAAGTGTTGACACGCGCAGCTCACATAGCCCGAAGCCTGCGTGTGCTCAACTCGCCCTTTGCGGCAATCTTCTGATATCCCGGCCAAAGTATTCATATTTTCTGTCGGCCGATTCGCCATTCGCCGTGTTGTCGTTTTGTGCCGTATGTGTTACAAACAAGGGGCTTTGTGGGCGAGTTAAGGTCCCACGAGTGAGAAATCTCCATCGCGGTGTTTGCATCGACAATACCATGTACGCACATGCCATTGCGTTTTTGAGGACGTGGGAATAATGGAAAATATAATATCGGGAATCAAAGTGCATTGAAAAAGTTGACTTGATTAGTATGCACACTTATTTTAACACGTAGTCGGCTTTCGCAACCAATATCATCCATAATAGAGGTTTTTTGGGGGGGGTTATATCGCGTAAATATATAAATGTTGTGTCGTTAAACCCGCCACCACCCGACACAGCCAACTAGTAAGGGTTGTCACGTTAACAGAACGTGCCAATACGTCACTAGTACAGCACCACCGGTGCGTTGGAGAGCCAAGCCACAACACTACATCCTGATTTTGATTTCAAACCGAGACGTTGTGCCGTTGAGAGCGGTGAAACGATTTGTTTGAGGAAGCGACCGAGCGCGCGAGCGTTATGACGAATACGAGCAGCTGACAAGATGGAAGTTGAAGGCGAAGTTGTTGGTTCGGTGCATTGCGACTTGCGGGCAGTGGCTCTCAGCACGGCGAGGGAGCCAGCCAGGTGTTTGGTAGCTGCACTGTGTGGGCTGAATCATGAGAGGACACTTATCAGGTCTTTGGCAGGTGGGCAGGGACCTTGCTTTGTTTAACTTGGCACCTCACCGTGATTCACACCGCCGAAACCGGTCAGCACTTCTGCTGTCCAAATGTTTCAACGTCTTTGTTTTCTTCGCCCACTAATTTAATTAAAAACCCGCACCGCGTCAGCGGACTCATTTATTTTTGCTGGTGACGTTTTATTAAAAATAGCGGCGGTCGCATCCCTTTAATGTCCATCGATGGCCTAGGACACTCGGCGGAGAGAGAAGGGGAGGGTTGGTGGGTGGGAGGGTGGTCCGCGCTGCAGCCGCACCGCGCCAGTGAAAACACGACGTCCCAAACAGCAGCACCAGCAGCAGTAGCAGCACCAGCAGCAGCACCAGCAGCACCAGCAGCAGCACCAGCAGCAGCACCAGCAGCATTCAGCAGCAGCACCTGCAGCACCAGCAGCATTCAGCAGCAGCACCTGCAGCAGCAGTAGCAGCAGCACCAGCAGCACCAGCAGCATTCAGCAGCAGCACCTGCAGCACCAGCAGCATTCAGCAGCAGCACCAGCAGCAGTAGCAGCAGCACCTGCAGCAGCAGTAGCAGCAGCACCAGCAGCAGCACCAGCAGTAGCAGCAGCAGCACCAGCAGCAGCACCTGCAGCAGCAGTAGCAGCAGCACCAGCAGCATTCAGCAGCAGCACCTGCAGCAGCAGTAGCAGCAGCACCAGCAGCAGCACCAGCAGCAGCACCAGCAGTAGCAGCAGCAGCACCAGCAGCAGCACCAGCAGCAGCACGAGCACCAGCAGCAGCCCCCCCCCCCCCCCCCCCGTGTCACCGTGATGGATAGAACACCTCGCAGCGATCCGCCGCCGAGGGATCCAAGCCAATGGGCAATGCAAATGTTGGCATTTGTGAAAGCATTTCGGTCACAGATTGTTTTAGCGCTACTATGTATTGGACAGTGATGGTAGGTAGATTGTGGAACTTGGCAGACTCTGGGTTATTTACTGACGTGGGAATGTCGAGGTGGGGCGGCGGCAGCGGGTGGAGGGGCGATTTGCTTGTGCTTTTGGTTGTGTGAGCAAAAGAGCCCCTCAATTCATGCATGCTCTGTGTGTGTGTGTGACCGGTGAGAGTGATAATGCTGTGGTGTAAAGGGTAAAAAGCATTTCTGTTGGCACGGTAATTGTTTTCGTCGTTGTGTATGCTGGACAGGGATGGGTAGGTAGTGTGCGAAACTTGGCAGGCTCTGGGGTATTTGCTGACGAAGGGACGGTGGGGAGGAGGCGAATTGCATGTGCTTTTGGTTGTGTGAGCAAAAGAGCTCCTCGATCCATGCGTGGTCTTTGTGCCGGGTGCGAGTGATAAGGCTGTACATCGGCGCTTGTAAATTGCGTTCTCAGGTAGTTGTGCGGCTAAACACCGTCTTGGTTTCGCTGGGATTTTGTGCTTATACGAGCATGTTTGTAGTGCACGGGAATGGAAGTGTCTTTCGAGGGCGCCAAATCATTTCACGTGACGAAATGGATTTTGGAGCGCGGGAAGGTATGATCTACAGTTTGCAGTGAATTAATTTTGGTCCGTGTAGCTTCTGTATGGATTTTTTTTTAATATTTATGATTCTCAAAAGGTGACAAGGCGTGTATGTAATACTCCACTGTCAACAGAATGCAATTCATACTGCACATAAGTGTGCTTTTTAATGGTGTTTAATTTGCGTAAATTAAGCAATGCATTGTGTGTTTTCTATGCAATGAAATCACTTCAGAGCCAGCTGAGGGATTTTCTAAATGGCAGGGACATAATGAAGGCAGCCGCAACATTTTTTTTCGAAAGGGCATCATCCTCAAACTTTCACCGTGCCGGGCCACATGTGAGCAGCTTTGTTTTACGGCGAAAAACATAAAATATCTTAAATCACTTTCGTTCGTGAACGGTGCGGTCTCTTCTTTTTTTACGAACAGGAATTAATTTTAAAAAAATAATTTTTCTGCACGAGTGTGACGCACCGCAGCAATGGCAGTCCACGCAACTACGAAGCTGGCGATCCCAAGTTCGAGTCCCCGGCCAATGGCTAACAGCAGCGTCGAGCGGCACGTAATCCAGTCCGAGGCAGCCTCTTTTGAGCAAACTATGGTCACTAGCATAGTGAACTATGCTCACTAGCATAGTGAACTATGCTCACTAGGATAGTGAACTATGCTCACTAGCATAGTGAACTATGGTCACTAGCATAGTGAACGATGGTCAAACGACCCTCGAGTGGACAAGAAAGAGCTGTACACATTTTTTTTAATTTGCATTGTTTTAATAACGGTAACAAATACATAGAATCCGGAATGCTTATTGTTAAAATTGTAGCGACATTTACCGAAGCGAATGCAAAGCCTCATCCCTCTCCCTCGGCAGGACACCGAGCATCATGTCAGGTGCACTGTCATCTGTAAGTGATAGGCGCGTGTGTACGCACACGTCTAGACTCATACACCCGCGAAGCAGACAGCCGACGTGCGTCATTCTACTACAACCTACACCAAATAGCCAATGACTGCCGCGTGGCATTGTTGATGGAATTTGAGCACCTTGCCAGCAGAAAAAATGTATCTTCTTCTTCCTCCCATACATCCCCACAGCCGCGGCGATATGGGATGCAGCCAAGGCAATGTTTTAAAACGCGACTGAAGAATGCATTCACTGCCATCGGTCTGGCGAGAGAGCTGCCCTCGTGCATCACGAGCGCAGCTCTCTCGCGCTTCGGCGGGCGAACGCGCGCTGCCTTCCGCAACTGAAAATTGAACAAAAAAGAGGGCTGCCCAAATTCTCTCTCGCAAAGATGCCCCCCCCACCACCACCCCCCCCCCCCACTTACCCTTCGACGAACAGTGGGGGCACAAGCAAGTGAAGTAAACATTCAGTCGGCGCCTATCTAGGCAAGATAGGCGTCGACTTTGACCGTGGGGCGCTCGATGATGATCCCGTTAACATGTACCGGCTGTAAGAGTGTCGTCCATTCAACAACAACAACAAGCCACTGCGTAACGCCCCCCTTATAGAGAACAAAAAAAAAACCTGTGTCAATATACTGGCAAGCCTTTGTGCGTGTACAGGCGAACCCCGCGCCTGCGACCTAATTGGTTCCTGGATGTCGGTCGCAAGTCGAGACGTCGTAAGTCGATCCCTTATCTCGCGTAGATGCAACGTTATAAATTGGGGTTCCGTTCCTGGAAACCCCAATTACTAAACAGTAAAACTACAGAAATGTACCACGAAAATAAATAATTGCAAATTACCCGAACAAACATTTATTGCAACTAAACAGAAAGGTGGTTTTAAGTGCTAGCGTACCACCGCCTCCCCCTGAACCCCTTACAGAATAACAAAAGGCGGCTTAACTTAGCCCCCCCCTCCCCACCCCCCCTTAACCTGTATATAATCTTGTGTGTCCCAGAGCTGTTCACTTGACACAGCTGATTTTGCTGTGACTGTTCCACCTGAAGACGGAAGCTTGTGTTGCCTCCGAAACGTCGTGATTTAATTTAGTTGTTTTCATTTATTGTATTTTTATTTTACCTACGTGACTTTACCGAAAAAAAACAAAGAGCATGAATCCTTGCAGTCACGAAAGCTTCAAATCTAGAACTTAACATAACTTTTAACAAACATGTATTAAGTAAAAACACTTACAATTGAAAAAAAACATTGAGTACTTTTACGCAACGCGCATCACATTTCCTCTTCTCGGACAGTAGCGAAAGGCGAATTATTTTTCTTCCAAATTCGAAGAAAATTTACAAAGACGTGAAGAGCGTTGCGACAGAGACGTCGGCGGCTGGAGCGTGTCGGGCGGGACTCTCCACACGCATTCGGCAGAAGCGCAAAGCAGCGCCCTCTGGCAACCGAGTCTGCGCATGGCATGCGCAGATTCGGTAGGCTATCGATTCGGCGCCGGCAGCAGTCGTTCGGGGGTCGTAGATACGAGTTTTGGTCGTTATTGTGTGTGTGTGTGGGGGTCTTAATCACTCTAAGGAAAGGTCGTAAAGGCGGGGGAGACGCAAATCGAGCCGTCGTAAGTTGGGGGTCGCCTTGTATTCCTTTGCAATGTTTTAAACAAATCCGTTTTAAATTATGGACGTTCTTGTTGTGAGACTATTGCTCTGTGTAAAAATGCCCACGTGTAAGCCACGAGATTACCTGCTATAAAATAATCTAAAAGCTATTTTTTTATTTTACCAGTTAATACCCACTGAGCTATATAGCTCTTTTTCAGAAGCGAACTGGCCACAAATGATCGCCCAACGAAATGGATTATCACTTGGGCATTAATTGCAGCCAAATACTGTAAACGCATTTTTATAATTGTTTAGGGAAAAACCGGAGGACCTGGAGTAAAATATACACGACTATGGGGAGAACATGTAAACTCCAAATGTACAGAGATCGTCATGGTCGGAATCGAACCCACGACCTCCTGTATACCGGGTGAGGTAGGTGTTAAAATATACTCAATAAGAAAATGTCAGAGTGAAATAATATATATAAAACTCAAAGGCAATTTATAAATGGCGAATGCAAATGAAGGCATTAAGCAGTCGCTAATGAGTGATCGTTAATGACACATCCTTTGTCTGCCTCATTGAAGACTTAAAACACAATCGATCAATCAAAACATTTTTCAGTATAACGCCCTCCACAATGAAATTGTCACAGAGCGCTTCACAGATGGACACATTAAAATGTAGATTACATTGCATCAATAAAAATGTTAATTATACAACGCAATAAAAAGGAATACACGTTAGTTAAACTTTTAAAAAAATTCAACCCACTCCCCCGAGCGAGTAAACAGGCCCCATAAAGCAACTATCAAATAGCGAGCCGTGTCAAGCTGACAGACAGCGAGAACAAACGATCTGTGACACACAAAATGCGTAGGCGGTCTCAATTAAAGTACACGCAGTTCTGGCTTCAACAAAAAAATAACCTTAAAAAAGATAACATTGCGAGCACGGGAGTACATTATGTCAAATTATGTGTAATGACAGAAATATACATATCAAGGCCGTGGCAATCACGTGGGCCCATTAGAACACACTCAGGTGCTGAGCAGTTGAATTGTACTGCAGATGCAATTACGGGCCACAGCCTGCTTCACTCCTTACTTTTAATGAGCTTGTAGGCTTGTGGCATTAATCACCGACAAAGGCCCAGTCGGGCTAATTTCGTGCAATTTGCTCTGTTTAAACAGGGATGTAAATGAGCTTTCTGCGGTGAAGTAAAGTGACCAAAGGCTGGCAGGCTCCCCGGAGTCACACAGCGGCCTGGGCTGCTTGGCTCTCCACGCTGCTCCGATGCTTGAAGACGGATCCATAGGCACAGAGTTCCGCAAACTTTCAACACAAGCGGCGTGCGTCGGCGACCTCTGTGGATACACTTTATCGATATTTTGTGACGCCCATTAGATTAAACATCTCTTTTTTTTTAAAGCACAGTGTGTGCGATGTGCCCTTACAAGCGAGGTACATTCCACATTACGCATAATCATGCCTTAAAGCACGTACAGTTTAGAACCCTTTTTTAAATTTATGTATTACTATTCGAGAATCTTCATTTTAAAAAAACACACACACACAACCGTGAACATTCTCCACAGTTGTCAAGGTTAGCCAACGCATAATATAAAAATTCCTTGCGCTGACAAAAAAAAAGGTATTGTGGACCCCCCCCCCCATCGCTGTGGCAGAAATCCGGTGATGTTCACCAACCGCGTGTTTTCAAGCAAAAAAAAATCACGGCGTCCAGCGTGGGGGAACGCGCGCACGAGCGCCCGATGGTGGAGCGCCGCTTCTGATCGTGCCACGTGCTCCGTGGCCGGACAAGACGAGCGGCAGCCCCCTCCCCGAGCCTCAGAGCCCCAGAGCCCCCCATCTCACCACGGCCGTTCACAGACTTATCTATCAGCCATTATTCGTTGCATGTCACCACCTTGCTCGAAGCGTCGTGCGTTTCGGGGGAGCGGTTGCGGTTATCGGAATCTTTATTTATCACGGAGGGAACCCGGTTCGAGGATACACGGAGCTCTTTTTGTCACAGATGTCCAAGTAGATAGTATTATCATCATCGTCGCAGATGTCCAGGTGAGGTTGCTTACGGTAGGGGCGCCCTGCTATACCCGCCGTCCGAGCTGTGTGCAATCAATGCATTGGCGCGCTCGACAAGATATGCGAAAGAAGTGTCCTGTCAAGCGTGCGGATATGAAACATTGTGTCTCACTCTGGAACGCAGGGCAGCGTAGGGACATGGAAGTCAATGTCCAGGCTAGAATTCCTCTGCAGGGAAGTAATAAAAGTGAACCCCTGGGCTGGCTGAATTCCCCACGCCTCGTTCAGATATGTCTACCCACGGGACTATTTGGTTCCCGAAACGCTTTTACAACTTTTGTAAAATTACAGCGACTGTTAAATAATAAACTAATTATTCAAATCCACTAGTCGTATTTTTAATGCACGGGTTGTTTGTTTGCCAGCCCGTGAGAGCCGTTAAATGAAGTGTCACCCAGGGTGACTTGGAAATGAAGATAACTTGAATCCTGTTATTCGGTATAACTTTACAGCAACGCCGTCAGTAATGAAGCCACTTTGGGAATTGGAATGTCACAGCGAATAGCAGTTTAGTGATTTATATGCAATAGTTATGCTATATGCGATCATGAATAATGAATTTTCTTTCGCAGTATATCTAAGGGCAAGACGTGTGGCTCGACCAGATTAAGTCTAGATTTGAAGCTTTCGTGACTGCAAGGATTCATACTCTTGGGTTTTTTCGGTAAAGTCACGTAGGTAGAAAATAAATAAAATAAAATAAATGAAAACTTAATTAAATCACGACGTTTTGGGCGCAACACAAGCGTCCTTCTTCAGGTAGGGACAACGTAGCGAAAGCACAAACGTTTAAGTGTGTGTTCTTTCGCTACGTTGTCTCTACCTGAAGAAGGACGCTTGTGTTGCGCCCGAAACGTCGTGATTTAATTTAGTTTTCATTTATTTTCTTTATTTTCTACCTACGTGACTTTACCGAAAAAACCAAAGAGTATCGACCAGATTAAATCACACGTTTTGGCAAAGCATCTTCATTCAGCAATTGGTATCTGATTGCATGCAGATTCTGCCACTTGCCTACTTTCAGGTTATATATTTTTGTTACCATTTTTTCAGTGTTTTTTTTTTGCAGATGCTCGCAACGTCACGATTTTACAAGGTTCTAACGATTTAGCACAAGATTGCACAATGTTGTGCTTGGTTGTTCACATCGATGACGTTGAAGGAACGTGAACGGGCATGTTAACAAACAAGGTATGCCTTGTGGGTAGCCAGGACGGTGGTTATGAGACCCAAGCCAAAGCTTCAGTGGTTGATTTGTTCTTTGATTAAAAAAGCCGCTCAAATTATTAAATTACTCGAATATTTATATCAATATATTTTCATGTTCGTTCACTTCTGTACATTTCACGCTTTTGAAGCAATGTTTCTTCAAACGGATCATGGTGTGCAGCATCTGCAGCCTATGAAACCCACATCACTTTGATATTTCCTATCATCTGCTGTTAGTCGGGCTGGGGTTATACCTAGCGCAGGCATTGAGAGGACATCACTTGCACTTCGTGCTGAATAAATATAATGATTTATTTATCTGGAAAAAAAACACAAAGTCAGACTTTTTTTCTGGAGCTTCCTGCTTTCGAATATTTGGCCAACATCAGTGACAATGTATTATGTCTTTAGCTTTGTGAGAAATCTGGAGAACCCAGGGGAAACTCGTGCAGAACGGGGGAGGACGTCCACACTCCACGCAGTAAGGCGCCTGAGTCAGGAATTGAACCCAGGTCCTTCTTCGTGTGAGGCACAAGGGTTACCATTGTGTCACCAATGATGGGTATTATTCTAGTTGAATGATAATACGATTGGGAGTGAATGGTCAGTTGTTAATATTTGCGTTCATCCCCGAAAACTTAGAGCAGTGACATGCCAAAACTTTATGAAAAGAAATCTAAGTGGCTGTATCCTGTGGGCAAATGAGTGTACGAAAACATTCAGATGACGATCCTATACTTAAGCTGTCCCCTTTTTTTTTTTATTGCGTTTCCACGATGGCTGTCAGCGCAGTGCCTCGGCTTGCATGCCTGAACCAGCTCAAGGCTGCGGCAATGTCACGGTAAGACCGGTGCATTGTTCTGCTTTTGGAAACACAATGAGGGAGAGGGGGCATCTAAACGTTCCTTTGAAACATGCAAAACATTGGGCAAATTGCTGAGCGGTTGGTGTTATTTCCAAGTGGGTGGCCATTGTGTTCCCAGTCGACTCACATCGTCCTCGTAAATTTGAATGACATGCTCATCACTTTGGTGAGAAGTGATGAGCAGTGGTTATGCTCGCCGTAAAAAAGGCATTTTTTACCGCCGTTTTGGGATCGCAGATGGCGATGAGAACCTGTAAACTTTTGTGTCGTTATAGTGACACGCCACTGTCCTGGTTTTAAGTTCTCATTTCACGCGGATCACACGTTCCAAGTGAGATTTCTGTAAAATTGCTGTATTTGGACCATTTCCAACCGCTCCCCGAAGGTCCATTCTGCTTGCCAGAGTGCACAGCAGCGGCATGTTCATTGTGAGCACCTCATCAAACCGAGGCCATGACCACGACGGTGACCTGCTTAATGTTAAGTGAGATGCAATAACGTATTCAAAGTCCAGGTGAGACTAGTTTTAATCATACCGTTCGACGGTTCTTCTGAGCCTCTTTATCGATACCGCCTGTGGGTACAGTGAGGGAAAAAAGTATTTGATCCCCTGCTGATTTTGTACGTTTGCCCACTGACAAAGAAATGATCAGTCTATAATTTTAATGGTAGGTTTATTTGAACAGTGAGAGACAGAATAACACAAAAAAAACCCAGAAAAACGCATGTCAAAAATGTTATAAATTGATTTGCATTTTAATGAGGGAAATAAGCATTTGACCCCCTCTCAATCAAAAAGATTTCTGGCTCCCAGGTGTATTTTATACAGGTAACGAGCTGAGATTAGGAGCACACTCTTAAAGGGACCCAAAACACACGGCCAAGGCAACAAAGGAGTGGCTCAAGAAGAAGCACATTAAGGTCCTGGAGTGGCCTAGCCAGTCTCCAGACCTTAATCCCATAGAAAATCTGTGGAGGGAGCTGAAGGTTCGAGTTGCTAAACGTCAGCCTCGAAACCTTAATGACTTGGAGAAGATCTGCAAAGAGGAGTGGGACAAAATCCCTCCTGAGATGTGTGCAAACCTGGTGGCCAACTATAAGAAACTTCTGACCTCTGTGGTTGCCAACAAGGGTTTTGCCACCAAGTACTAAGTCATGTTTTGCAGAGGGGTCAAATACTTATTTCCCTCATTAAAATGCAAATCAATTTCTAACATTTTTGACATGCGTTTTTCTAAATTTCTGTTGTTATTCTGTCTCTCACTGTTCAAATAAACCTACCATTACAATTATAGACTTATCATTTCTTTGTCAGTGGGCAAACGTACAAAATCAGCCAGGGATCAAATACTTTTTTCCCTCACTGTACATCTTAAACGATTTGTTTTTTTTGTTATCAGGTAAAACCTACTGAGCTATATAGCTCTTTTTCAGAATCGACCTGGCCATAAATGATCGCCCAACGAAGTGGCTTATCACGTGTACATGAATAGCAACCAGACACTCTAAATGCATGTTGATTCTAAATGTGGAGGGGAAAACCGTAGGATCCGGAAAAAAATCCATGCAACCACGGGGAGAACACGCAAACTCCAAATATACAGGTTTCAGTGTTGGGATCGAACCCACGACCTCCTGTATTCCAGGCGAGGTAGTTCACATCTCGCCGCCACAGCGCCCAATTTCATCATCATATTCACGATGCAGCAATTTTTTTAAATATTTTCATTACTAAATATACTTTATCATCCTTTGCAATGTTTTTTTGTGAAATTATTTTCATGCTACCCTCAAGCAATTGTGCTTAATCTATTATATAAAACGTGATGAATAATTTGTCATTTAATAGTATTCCTACTACGTAGCTGTGATAATTGTTATTTTCATAATACTGTAATGATGATCATGTTACAAACATAGCGTTATTAGGTTGGATGTTGCCCGTCACCGCCGTCTATTGTCATATTAAAACTTGTGGGAGTAAATTGCTTTGGGCTCGGTCTCCGTGGTGACACTGATCCAATGGTGCAAATTACACATTTTCATGCCAGAGTCAGTAGCCACACAACGTCCACTTTTGACTTTAGACAAAGAGGTACACAATTTGTCGGCTCTGTTGTGCTCGATGAGCTGGTTTCTGCGATGGGTCAAGTCAAGTGTGTGTGCAGCATATACACAGTGTGATCCAATTACAGATGCCCCACTGGTTTCTAATGACCCCCTTACCTTCTTCTCAGCAGGCGATTTGAATACTGTGGAAGCGATGTCCCCGTATCTAAGAATGTTTAAAAAAAGATTTAATAAGTGTACGACATTGGTAAGAAAATTGCAGATAGAGGTTGGAAATAAATTGTAGGTTTTTTTTTCCCTTTCTATAATTTCTCCCTATAAATTTGTTAGTGAGGTATCTATACATGTATCACCCAGTATATCATAATATATAGTATTTTAAATCTGGGCACTATACATTCACGTGTACTCGCATGTACACACGGTGGAAGACAGCTGTGCCTGCAGGGCCACTGTCCCGCGTTAAATCATCTGTCAGCGCCGTGTGCAGCTCCAGCACTGAGTCTGAGGATGCAAACCCATCAGCCCCGATGTGCAGATCGATAGCAATGGTGCCCCAAAGTGAACGCGTTTTCAGACCCCAACCACGCAAATCACTGCAAGCGTGGCGTGCACCGGCAACGACGTTTGTTGTCTTCATCCCACGTCGCTCACCGCTCGGACACGAGAAAATGCGGCCCGCCACACACGTGTGCATGCATGTACGTACTGTGCGCTGAACTTCTTTTGCGCCGTACGTAGCCGACCGTGCTAATCAGAGGTGCGGCGGGGGGGGGGGATGTGGACAACAAATAAAACACAAACCAGTTCTCAAGAAATTAGCTTGCCAATCTGGATTTTTAAAGTGCACAGCTCAAGTGTCTTCCAAATAACGGAAGGAAGAGCGTTCCAGACGGGCGCGGAAGCGCATCTGAAAGCGGGCGCGGATGCGGCGACCACCGTCTTTGTTCGGCGTTCCAGCCAAAAGCCGCCGCTGCGAGGACGGCCGGAGTTTTGTGCGACTGTTTAATCGCTGCGGACGGAATCGTCTCTCTCCCGTCCGACGTTTGCCACGCGCGTTGACCGCGGGGAACGCGGCCGGCGAGCGGCCCACCAGGGAGCCAAGGAGCGCCGCTCCTCCGTCCACCGCCGGTTGCGGGGACGGAGGGTGGTCACGGCGTCCCTCCTCCTCCCGTCGGACGACATCGCGAGCCGACTGCTCAAATAATTGGAGGCGTTCCAGGGGCCACTTTATTGAATGTCTATGCCATTGCTTCGTCCGAAGGGCAACAATATCTGCGGCTCGCACACGCGTTAGACGTTTGCGCACACGGGGGGCGAGCGTGCAAAAGCGATTTTTGCGGTGTGCGTTTAGCGTGCTCCGCTGAACGGTAATGCGTAGTGGTAGAATGTAAACTCGTGCTCTCCACGGGAGTTTCACAAGCCGTTTGCTTCGAACTCATTTTGAGGTCTTTGTAACAGCGCTAGGTTTTATTACAGTCGCATTAATGTACAGGTAACCTTTACAACATTTGTGGTTGGAAAACCTCATTAATTGGAGCCTCCTTAAATAGAATGAATGCCCGCTATTTATTGGACGTAAAATGGTATAGAGAGCATGATAGCAAACCCTGAGAGACAATTTAGATTTTGTGGAGATTGGACCTGGGAATGTGTGAGTAGACACCTTTATTACTGATATTCCAATTTCTGTCTTTTTAGCTAAATATTGGCAGCAGCTGCCTTTTAAGATCTCACATGAGGTGGGCTTTTATATTGAAATCGTACATTTTTCATTTGACAAAACATGCATATTTGCACCGCCTGATAAAGGGAAAATAAATATCATGAGCGAGCGAAACCTTAATAAACAAAACAAAAGGGTTCACGTGGGTGACCGCGGTGAATCGCGTTGTAATTACCAGGGCCGGCGCTTGTCAGCGGGAGAGAGCGCTACTGCGAGAGACAGGTGACACGATAATGGCCTCTTGCATTGCCCAGGACGCCGCCTTGTTTGTGCCCAAACCTTCGTCTCAATTCCTGTTGGTCCCCTTGTGGCCTGCGCCAGATGTCAGCAAGGTGTACTCACCGCCTAATTTAATGGGCTTATAATTAATGTCTTGCAAGTTGGAGTTTTCAATTTAATTCAGAATTTTGATGGGTTTGTCTCGAGGGGCATCAACAATGATGCATAAAACTAATTTAACGGAACACTGCAGATGTGCAGGGCTCGGTCGGTGGCGGTGAGGAGAGCACCAAGCGCAGCTGCTCTCACCCCCAATCGCAGAGATGCTTATCGGCCTGATGAGCTGATTTTGCCGCGGCTTAACAGTTGCTACAGGATGAGAACAAAAATTCTGCTAAAAATAAATAGAGCCTTTATATGGGTTTTTTTTATACATTCGGTCGCAATTGCAGAGATCAGATGCGACTTTCACAAAAAAATACTGCGCAAACGCCTTGTTTTGTGGGTGACACTGCAATAACAATCCCGCGTCTTCCGCATTTGATTTATATGAATTCTCATACTCTCTCGATCGATGTCATGTAAATGCGCTAGCATCCCATTTTTCTTGGCAAGGTAGGGGGGGGGGAGGGCAAAATGACATAAAATCGGATGCGGCGGAGGTTTGTAAATGGACACGAGACATTCCGATCACACTGGATCGACAGTGCAAGTGACGACCACGTGTCATCTGGATGACTTATCCGTCACCGGTGGTTCTTCAGAAATTGGCCCGATTGTTCTGATTTACTCTGCCTGGCTCAATATAAGACCATGTGGCACCACCTGCTGATTTGTGAGAAAGCACCTTGATGGGGAAGATTGGTAGAAACAACGTCTATAATTATTACAAACTATTGTACATGTTTTTGACGCACGCTAGATCGACAGTTTTTCGTGTGCTTTAGTCTACCTTTGCGTTGTTACTTGGTCTGATCTCCGTGGCTTTGCTACATCATAGAAATTGTAAGAGGGGTGTCAGCTCCCGTCTTGTTGACTGGGAGAACGGCATCCCACCCCCCTCAAAGTTGTGTGATTCCGTGCCGAGATGCCTCACCAGAAGGATCGTCCGGCGTAATTCTTGTTTGTCATATCCCTCGTTAAATTTGTGCAGCAGCAGCAGCAGCAACAGCAACAATAAACATTTCTGTTTAAATTTCTGGACAGGACGTGTGGGACTTCTCCAGCATCACACTTGAACGGCCTCGCGATGTACATTTATAACATCAAATATTTAATACGCAAAAGGGGCATTTCATTATTACGGAAGCATCTGAAGCTGAGATAAATCCTAAACGTCAAGATAACAAAGCGCAAAATCTAACAAGGATGTGTATTGCTACTCTCTGTATAGTTGTTTGGTGTTCTGCACAGTAGATTTATGCAAAGTTGACAGTGGCCTTGGGGGAAAAAAAACCACAACCCATGACTGATCCACATTCTCCAGCTTTTGTATCCTCCAAGTGTTTAATATTTCGTGATTTTTGGTTGCATATTTTACAAAGAGGTGCTGTCCATTTGTCAACATTAAGATATCCTTCCGTGGCTCAGGCTCACAATTCAAATCCTAGTTTTGTTTGTATCACATAGGCGTTCTTCTTCTTCTTCTCAATAATAAAAATAAAAGTGTCTCTTTGGCCAAATATGCACGGGAGGGCTAATCATGCCTATTGTAAGCTCTGAATCAGTAGAGTGAATGTGACATTTGTTATTTCTTCATATACGTTTGGAAGCTGAATAAATCATGACCTTGAATATGTTCGCCAATTATATATTTGCCTTTTATAAGGCAGTGTTAATTATGGAGATGCCAAACTAGAGACCGAATACATATAACTTCATCAAATTATTTTAAACAGAGAAATTATAAAGGAAATTGGTGAATGCAAAATGAAATTAATTGAAAATGTCATCGCAAGCACAAAGTAGGAAGGGTGAATGCGGTACTACGCAGGTTGTTGATTCGGAATTCACAAATTGTAGTCCTTGGAGAGAAGGGTGCAACCTTAACATGTGACAGAGATAGAATATACAAATTAGTGCAGGGATTGTATGCTGACCTCTACAGCAATAACACAAATATCCGTACGTCCCAGCCAGGGCCGTCCATAGGGGGATGTGGTGCCTGGGGCTAATCTCATCGTGTGGGCCCCTCGACTCTTCTAAAATAAACCGGAAGTATTACTACGTCTGACACCGCCGTGACGTCGAAGCGCGGGCCCCTCAAAACGCGGGGCCCGGGGCCGCACCCTAGGGACGGCTCTCGCTTACAGCAAATGAAGAATTTCGTGCAGGAAATCCCAGATGTCATGCTTTAAGAAGTGACGAACTTTTGTGCGTACTGTAAACACAGGGGAAGCTCCTGGAGCAGACGGTCCAGACGGTTTAACTGTGGGCAGTTTCACTGCGTTGATGGAGCTATGAAATCAGCTCTCATGCAGGAGGTCGGTGGATTGTTGCATCTGAAAGACCGAAAAAGATGGCTGAGGGTTTGGGACGGCCTTCATCCAGCCATTGATGAGACAGGGCTGCTGATGATGGATGCAATGGATTACTTTGTTGTATCATACTAAGTTAGGCTCCGATCGCAACACAAGCGATCATCATCAGATGAAAAAAGGGTGGGGGGGGAAGCCATCCAAGGCAAGCTGTTTTTAAAGGTTCAAAATGGGCGTAGCCCAAGCGTCCTGGTAAACCAGCGGAAATGGTTATGTTAATAGGGTAGACGTATGAGTCGTGGAGAAATTAACAGCTTGTGGTACGCCCAATACAGGGGGCGACACACCAGGAACCGGAATTGCTCGTTCCATCTTAAACTCGTTGATGACGTCTTTTCAATGATTGCTGAGTTTGTAAATTGTGTCTGTAGATATATGGATGGATTCATGAACGAATCTTTGGTGACAGCCAGTGGGCTTGCAAAGTACCTTCGTCTTAGAGAAATCAATTTTGTGTGAGCCAACCGAAATTAATACAATGATCAGCCACGGCTGAGGTGTTGGTCCTCCCGTGTCTCAAATCTAAAAGATCTTATAGTTATGTGGAATCCCTCCCCCATAGAGGCGGTTCAATCTTGCCTTAAAGCTTTCGTGACTGCAGGAATTCATATTCTTGAACCTGTCTACGTGACTTTACCGAAAGAACCAAAAATATGAATTCCTGCAGTCATGAAAGCTTTAAGTCAAGATTTCATTCTTTTTATGCTTGGGTATCTAATGGAAAATGATCCACCCAGTCACGAACAACATTGGCAAGTTATCATTGGTCAGACGTGTGTTATTATCCACGACCACTGTTGCACAAGACCCATGCTTATAGAACTGTGGCCAGGCATCAGCCCATGACAAGGTCTTATCGAACACAAGTTATCTGTCGTAGCCCATCTGGTTCGCAGTGTTTAACAAGCTATCAGTAGAATTGAGATTTTCTTTTCTTCTCCACAGCTATTAAAAGTGGGAACTGTACTCTAATTGTCTACAGCTTTCCGTTTATGTCCCTCCTAGCTTTTGAACGGTGGTTGAAATTGTGGATGTATAACATGGTGCGTTGCCTGCTCCTTTGAAATTATGCCATCTGACGCGCACCACCGGCCTGAATTTTTTTGTAAATACTTTTGCTTGTAATTGAAGATTGTTAATGCATTTTTGTAGGTAGGTGTTGCTATTAGAGCACGTTGTTTCAATTGAATAGAATGTTTGGCCACAAAAATAATGAGAAAAACATCCACGGTCAAGAATGTCATTCTGTCTTTTTGTTTGTGCACTAGGGAAACAAATGTCAGCATGAATTAATTATTCTCTACTCGCAAAAGACAATTGTATCAGATGAGGTACAATTTGGAATGAACACGTCTTCATCACATATGCACCTGATGTTTATTTCACTGCGTTAGATAAATTGAAGATATCTTAGGAGCCAGGTCTGCATAGCGTGATTATCATTTATACGCACAGCATTTTTCTGAATATTTAACAGAAAACCTCAGCGCACTCATCAACAGTACTGTGGCCTTAAAATAATATATGTAAACTATTGGTCACGTTTTGGCAAATGTCCCTTCTTCAGAGCACGTTAAGAAGGGCTGCTGTGAAGGAGGACTATAGCCCGAAATGTTGCAGATTCTATATTAATATTCTATCTTAATTTTAAGGCCACAGTCTTGTCGATGAGTGTGAGGATTTTTTGTTGTTGTTCATTGCGCTTGTGTACAACTGCATCACCAAATAATTTGCCTTATCGGAATATTATTTATCTGAATGTGGTATTCCATTCTAGATATAAAAAAAACCCCGTAAAATTCTATTAAAGTAAGCTGGAATACCATTATCTTGTCGGTCAATATCAAAATCGATACTGGAAGTATGTTTTCAGCTTCTGTATCGATAAATGTCCGTCCGTCGTGATGTGCATCTGAAAGCCCCGAGAGTGAGCGTTTTCACGTGGTGCTATTCCCGAGGACACTTTGTGACAAGTGACCTTGCAGCTGCCAGACGCCACGTTCGGTGGCGTCGTTCCTGTCCATTACAGTGCCGGATTAAGCTGATGCAGGGCCTGTAACATGTGTTATGAAGGGGCCCTAATAAAGAAAAACACACACATTAAAACACAAATCTCTGACTTGTGTAGTGTTCTATTCACACGGACACTTTTAGCTTTTCTCCTGTGTCACTTTCTTACCTCACATCCAGTGTGGATGCTCCTTACTCACACTAACACAACGCACCCTTGTTCCGAACTCCCCCGCTCCGCTAACCTCTCACTCTTTACTCCGCTAGCCTGTCACTCTACACTCTGCTAGCCTGTCACTCTACACTCCGCTAGCCTGTCACTCTACACTCCGCTAGCCTGTCACTCTACACTCTGCTAGCCTGTCACTCTACACTCCGCAAGCCTGTCCTGCTTCCCTCACACCTCCACCCTCGTCCCTGCCCCCAGCAGGGGATCAGCCAACACTGTTGGGGAGGGCGAGGTGAGGAGGGCGAGGTCGCAGGCGTCTTTCTCCCCGACTCTTGTGTTCTTCATCCCTTGAGCTCCAACCACCAACCACTCCGTGTTGCTCCGCACACTCCCTTATAAATCCCTCCTCATTAGGGATCCTGAATTACCTCCCCCCCCCCCCCCCCACCACGTTACGCTGGCACTTCTACGGCGCCTCCTGCACGTGCTCGCTCTCTTATCGCCTCAGCCTCCCGCCTCTCCGGCGTCTACCCCGTGTTCCAACGCTCGCACCTGCCTGCGCCCAAATGCAGCCGCTTAATTAATGCTTCTCCCCCTAATTACTGCCGCGTCTCCGGCATCCAATCCATGTCTTGACACTTGCACCTGCTCGCCCTCAAATGCACCCGCTCTTTGCAAACCCCACGCGTTACGTCACTGCACTTGCATCGTGAAGTAATTGTATATTTTTTTCATTTGATATACGGCCAGATAATACGACAAATCGCTAACCTTAAACACCCAGTCGTTCAGAAAAGTTGAAGGCAGTATAGTCCTATGGTGATAAAGCAAGTGCAGAATCACTGAACTGGAATTGATAGCTTGAAAGCATTTAGCGAGGGGCCCTTAAAAGTGCGGGGCCCGTAGCATTTGCAGCGACTTTTGCTACTAGGATAATCCGGCACTGGTCCATTCCCCGCAACACCACGCTCTGCCTGTGGGAGACACAACGTGTGGAGTTATGTTACGGTGATTCCTAGCCGATTGCTTAAGTAAAATGTGTATCGTACAACGCCTTCGCCACCCGACACGGCCAATGGATGAAGTTGTCACGCGATGAGCAAACGTGGGCAATGTAATTACTGCTTCAGCAGCATGGCTGCGCTGGAGAGCAACGGTTAACGTCACGTTAGCATCACGTTAACGTCACACAAAATTGTAAAATGTTGTGAATTCTTCTCCAACACACCGGCGCTGCTGCTGAAGCCGCAATAAAATGGTCACATTCGTTCGTCTCGGATTAGCACGGTTGGCTCCGTACGGTGCGAAATAAATTCTGCGTACACACATACATCACGTGACAAACTTGATTAACTGGCCCTGTCGGGTGGAGGGGGGTTTACGACGCACGTTTTACTTGCGCGATCTGACCCATAAATAAATCACGAATCATAATATTGGTGGGCAAAGCCTCGCGCGTTATATTTCCACCACTTGGTGTTCTCTGTGGGTTTCAGGCGGCGGTGTCTGGATGCAGGGGCCAAAGAGCATTGCTGCTGGACAGTTTTTGTACATTGTGGAGTCTGGCTTCACTTCTAACAGCTATTGATTTTTTTTTACTTTAAAAAAGGCAATTTCTGTTGAAGCAAATTGAATTTGTTTCCAATTATTATTCCCTTCATGTGGAGTTTTCAATTAGAAAAACAATAACGGAATACATAAAATTATAAATGCAAGTACACTCTTTCGCAACATATGAACCTGGAAAAAAAATTCTGAGTGACATTGATCATCCATTAAAATACAAAAGTAGTGACATCGCGGATGTCACTGTGTAATGCCGGCCCTAGAGAGTCACGGCGTGCTGTGTATTGACATCGCAGGCACAACTTACACGTGGGTGCAGTACCGGCCCTGGAGGGGCTCGGTGAGCGCTGACTGACAGCGCTGGATGGCACCACGCTCTGCGTGCAGTGCCGACCCCTACATGATAGGGTGTGAGGGTGTCGGCCACGGGAATGGGGTGACTAAGGCCGGTGACACTCTGGTTGACCTCAGAGGACACGTGACTGGTTAAGTCTACACAGGGCCCGCAAGTGGGGGCTAGGGGTGGTCACGAGTCATGGTCGAGATCCCGCTCGATGGTTCTAGAAGGTGGGCGTGGCTAAGGGCGGGGCCAGCCACGCCGCAGAGGATATAAGCCGAGGGACCGGCTGCTGTTGTTCATCCTGAAGAAATCTACGTTCTACGTTCTACAAAAGTCTCCAACACGTGGACCTGGACCCAAGCTGTGGTCCGGTCCGTTGTCGCTAGTTACCGTGTAATTAGTGCAGTTAGCCTGGTGGTCCACCACCATAGGTTGTTATAGTGTTAAGGGGCAGTTACCCCGTGTGGTGGTATTAATAAATGTGTTGCCTCCAAAGAGAACGTCTGCGACTCAGTTGAATCCACGACACAAATATAAGTGTTGCATGTTTAGTTTTAATTCAATTTCACCAAAACAAATGCAGGCAGCTCTTTTTACTGCATATATTGCTAAATTAGGGCAGGATATGTGATGAGGTGATATAAATATAGTATTAATAAGTCTTGATTGCAGGAATCCGTAATCTTTGGTTCTTTCGGTAAAGTCGCGTGGGTAGAACAAATAATAGATTACGACGTTTCGAAAGAACCAAAGAGTATATATTATTAATCTATTTTCACTTTAGGGTTTTAAGTGATTTGCATTGAAAATATTGCATGTGACACTATAACCCAGGACAGTCATTTCTGTGATCTTTAAATTATTACTGTAAAGTGTTTATTTTAAAGATGGAAACTATTAAAACTAAATTTTATTTTTTTATTTTACCAGGTAGGGCCCACTGGGATATATAGCTCTTTTTCAGAAGTGACATGGCCGCGCATGATAGCTCAACGAAGTGGCTTATCATCATGTGGACATTTATAGCGGACAAATACTCTAAATGCATGTTTTAAAATGTGAAGGGATAAACCGGAGGACGTGGAGAAAAATGCACGCGACTACCGGGAGAACATTCATACTCACAAATATACAGTTGTCGGCGTTGGGATGGAACCCACGACATCCCGTGTACCTGGCGAGGTAGTGAACATATCCTAGCAACCAACGTAGCTCCCATCTTCGTCGCTGTGGTGGAGACGTGGAGTTTTACTCCGGAAGACACCGCACACCCTCGCTAACGCACACACACACAAACTGCCATCAAACCGGCATTTCTGCAAAATTTTAATTTCTTTGGAGACAATTTGTCGAATTTATTTTGTAACAAAAATGTCTAAGATGCTTGTATACGAATGTTTAGGAGGTGATTTTATTGTTTGAATTACAACTATGATACGGAATGTAATACCGAACAATGAGAACATCGTCTAGGCAATGCACACTGTGGGTATGAGACCCCTGCTCACGTCCCTCGGTAGCAACAGTGATTACAATGCAATTGATATTACGAATGCAAATATATGAACTTCCAATAACAACAACAAATGTAACTTACAGTGCATTCATGTGAGATGCATGATAAGCAAAAGTAGAATTTCCAATTTTCAGACCATTTCACGTTTCTTTGGCTGTGCACTTATCCAGGCTAAGCCACAGAATAAAAAGGTTATTTCTGTATTTTCCGCTTTCAAGATGCTTTTCAGGTCCTTTGTTGTTTTATACGCACAATTGTCTGGGCAGGGCTGACAGGGCAGTGCATGATTGGCAGGTTATTAACTTTCCGGAATAACAAGCAGCCGTTTCTTATCGGCCAGTAGAGCAGGCGGAGATTAGAGGTGGCATAATCAGGTTCCGGAGCTCCTGCCTCTCCCCATTCTGATTAACATGTTCACTTTCCACTTCTCACCGACATATCGCAGGATATTTTTAGCACCGTCTTCGATTTTAGGCAGTATTTTTTTCAAGTGAGCGGCGTGAAATAAAATCGACAATGAAATGTGTGTTTTTTTTATTATTTTATTATGATTTTGTTGGGAAGACATGTCCCCCCCACCCCCCCCCCCCCAAATGATATGCGATGCAGTTTAAAGTTACTCAAATGGATGATAAACACACCTTTAGCGTTGAATATAATTGAAGCCACAGTTGGTACAATTTTTTGTTCTAATTGCTAGTGTCATTATGTTTTTCGTGCAATTATTTCCACGTTCAATCAGAGGCGACCTTGAATACCGACTTCCATTACGGCAGTAGAAGTCGAGGCATGTGCAGCTTATAATGCAACGAGTGCCACGGTGGTAAATACCGTACTCGTAACTTTAAAACATCTGTTAACCTTTCCGTGTTAAAATTTAAATTTCAGCAGATGGTGGCTGGTGTTCACGCATCACCAGTCCAGAGCTCATTAAAGGCAATGCCGTGCCATATTTCGCTACTGGAAGTCTTAAAACAATGCCCTCGGACTCTGTGCTGAAAGGTGGAATCTGCCGGCCCGTACACTGCGTCCGGGCAGACGTCCGGGCAGAGTAGAGGTCCTCTCGTTGCGTCGGCGTCACTGCGCCGCTGGGTAAATGTCCTCGAGCCGCGTGGCACACTGGACGCCTCGTCGCTCACAATGGCTCCCTGTGAAGATCCGTGTTGTGGCCCCGATGCCGTAACCAGGGTGCTTGCACCCGTGCACCGACTCGGAGGGCCCGCAGCCATTCGCTCATTCCTGGAAATCTCAACTGGGGGTCTGCAAGTTTCATTTACGGGGTACTATTGTATATATGTTGAACTTCTTTTCGCGCACCCTACGTGGCCAACCACACTAATCGGAGGTGCGAAGGACTAAGGGATGCATGGAGCATCCACAAAGCGCAGCCTGAACATACCGCGGGCCATATATGCATCACCGTCACATATTGCATTTACGATACAACACTGCTGATTCTAATGGAATCTGTGAGATTTAAAAGCACCTCGAATGATTACTCTGCCCTAGAATTTTAGAGAATCCCTCAACATTGATTTCCTTCTCAAATGAGCATTAAAGTGGAGCTCATCAATGGTTTTTGCAGCTCTGAGCCAGTGGCGGACATTCCACATTCTTAAATTCGACATTCAATTATGACTCACTCATTAGTTAACTAGGATCAGTGAATCACTAGGTCCTCCTCATTACATCACGGCTCAATTTCCAGCCTCAACTGGCCCAAAATCTGGACCAGATTATTGACCCGGGATCCGCAACAGTGCCAAGGTCCATGCAAAATTCATGAGCCATGTGGTTCTGTGAACTCAGCCCATTCCACAGTATCACCACCACCACCTTCCTCTCTCTCCCCTCCGCATCCCGTGGGTTGGAGTCAGGATGTTGTATATTTTAAAAAGGGCAATTTAAGGCTTGGGTTAGGATATGCTAATTTCAGCCAAAATCTGTTATTTCTAGACTTTTCCAAAAACTATTTTTTTTGCATACAAACACGACTGACAATTCTGGCAAATCGCATGATGAAGCTGGTTGTAATCACCAGCGAAACGTCGTACTCAAATTGTAAATGTTGTAATTTTACTCTTCGACACACCAGTGTGCTGAAGTCGCAATTAATTGCCACGTTTTGTTTACGTGACAAACCTTAATAATTGGCTGTGTCGGGTGTCGGTGGGTTAACGACACATTCTATTTACGCGTTCTAACCCCCCCCCCCAAAAAAAAAAAACCAACAACCCTTTACTACGAACGACTGCGATGTCGAACTGCGACTGAGCGAGTGACGTCGCGAAACGTCCCTATTGCGCATTGTGACGTCACTGGGTCCGGCTCCGCCTGGCTCTCCGCGTGCAGCAAGGGCTGTGAAGGGGCTTGTCGGGCTCCCGTGGGATTGGCTGGGCCCAGTCGGGATTCCGTGGGGACTCGAGACCCCTAATTTCGAGCCCCGCGAGAGATCTGAGCCACTGCGGTTCTCACTGACCACGACAACAGACTCTCCCGTGTGCAACTGCGGCTACGAACACCGAACGAGGGACCCTATAACTTCCCACTGCCCCTAATGTAAATGTGAAAATGTGTTTCTGCGAGTCACCCGCTATCAGACGAAACAATTGAATTGCTCAATGACTTACAATTGAATCTTTAATAATTGCCGTTCATTGGCCATGCGAAATCATCATCATCATCACTGACTGTGGAAACCAACCAATAGTGGAGGAGGCACCTGGACGCTGATGTCTCTTTGAGCACTAGCCTTAGCCGCAAATTCTGCTTATAACCCAACAGCATTTGTTTAACAGGCCTGACTGCTGATGAAACCCAGGTAAATTACAGTCCAGAGGTTGCGTGCTTAGGCAAATGCTACTGGATAACGTTGGTGTGGAAGGCCAGGCACGTCGATAGAGTAAAGCATTTGTTTTTGTTCACGCGCGGTGCATAGTCTGGAGTTCTGCTCCTATTTGCCTGTGAGCCTGAGCTGTAAAACAAAAACAAAAATCACCACCGCGTGGTACAGCTCAGCCAGCTTCCCCACGGAGCTTCTGGAGCCGGATACTTGGCAATCGTCGATTCTCCCAAAGAGATCGAAGCGAGTAGAAAAAAATACAAAGTCGGTTTGCCAGTGAGCCCTTAATCGCACGCGTGAAGTGCACGTGGTGGTGGTGGTGGTGGTTGCTCCAGCACGGAGAACCGATGAGCACACGAGGGGGAGGCCCAGTCGCGTTGCCATGCCCGAGGACTCATATGTGCACTGGCAAAGCATCGTTGTGTTTCCTCCGCCGTGGTGTTCTGAAGTAACCGATGTTATATCTCTCTCTCTGTTTTCTTGTTGTTTGCGAACGGAATAATGCCTTCCTCTGCTGGCCTGGAAACGGACCAAAAAAACGGATTGTGCGGCCGAAATACGCCTTCATCTGCGAAGCTCATCGCGGAATACAGAAAAGGGATGGGAGAGGCTTTCCAAATGTCACGAGTGATCCAGCACTTGCTAATTGCGAATACATCATCGTGTGCCAAAGCAATCCACTCGAACAAAGCGACGCAGCAGATAAACACTCGCATGCATGTCTTTGATCCCTCGTTAACCCCTTCCCAGACACTGCTATAATTGGGTTAGTTCCTGCCCAGGGCTCCCCCCAAGACTGATGAGCTCAGCTACCCGCAAATCCAGAGCCTCGGCCTCCCCTTCACGCCAGAAAATTGGACACTGATTGCGTGCCTTTTATTTAGTTAGTTTACATTTGGGGGGGGGGGGGAAATGTGTCACCTGGATAATCCCTGAAGATGGAACGTCTCGTTTGGCAAAGGTGTCTCGTGGGGTGTCAGTGTGTTACATGCACAGCAAACACGTGACGACAGCCACTGCTTCACGGCTGTGCTGGATCACGAGGTGTTGTTTTTTTTTTACGTGGCGGGCCATCCATTTAGTACGTGCGCATGGAGGGGGGTGGGAAGGTTAACCCAAATGCGTACGCTCGCGTATTGGGGGGGGTGTCTACTGACATTGTACGCAGAGGAAACGGCGGGGGGGGGGGTGAAGCCTCGAGAATAATTTGTCTACATTGACCTTCAAATTAGTTGAACAGTCCGGCGGTGACCTATCTGTTTGCTTAAACACGTTCATAGTATTAATCCTTGATCGTTTCTGCGTGGATTAAATATCGGCCGTTCTATATGATTCGGTGCGGGGGTGGGGGTGTAAAAAGTCCGCGTGCGTACAGGGAGGGGTGGAGGGGTCAAGTTCTGATAGATCTTTGCGTACCTACTCAATGGATGGCCCCTGGGCACGTGGCTCCCACCGCACGTCCGTTTGAGAGAAATGTGAATGCGTGGCTCTTAAATAATACGGCAATCACAGTGAGTGTGTACGTGTTGCACGTTGAAATTCTTTCGCACCATACGTAGCCAGCCGTGCTCATTGGAGGTGCGGGGGAAGGACGACACACTATGGGTCTCTGTGTGAGTCTATGGGTCTCTGTGTGAGTCTATGGGTCTCTGTGTGAGTCTATGGATCTCTGTGTGAGTCTATGGGTCTCTGTGTGAGTCATTGGGTCTCTCTGTGAGTCTATGTATGTATGGTAAACTTCTTTCGCACCGTACGTAGCCAACCGTGTCAATCGGAGGTGTGAGGGGAAGGACAAACAAATTAAACACACAAAGCTATTTTAAATAAATGAGTGATGCATTATCACAGTTTTTCATTATTACTAGACGTGCGGCATATTTGATGACATATTAGTTTTACATTTTGAAAAAAAACGGCGACTGACGTACATTTGTCATTTTGCACCCACAAACGACACTTTGCTCGGCTTAAATGTTGCCTCGATTGGATGTTCCAGTCTCACGAGGCTCATTGTGTGTGTTGCAGGTGAGGAGGGGGGGAACGTGAGCATCTGCGTCAGCAATTTTCTCGCGTGGTTTTCATCGCAAAGCTTAAAGGGGATGCCCTCTTAGAGCATGCTTAGAGAATGGGCCCAGATGGTACTAAGAGTGGCCTGGGAACGGCTTGGCCACACCACGCCACACATGCACAACCCACGGCCAACCCGGGTGGCCAGTTTACAAACCGTCGGGTTCAGCGAGGCATTGGCGATGCTTCTTAATGAAAAGAGGTGATGGAAAGTCACGACGTTGGCGAATGAGAAGAAATGCAAGTGAAGGCCTGCGTTGCGTAACGTGTAGCTCGGCACATCCTTGTCGATGGTTGATGAGTTGGGTTATTGTCTAGCAGGAGCCGTACTCCGAACGTAAGGCACTTGTGAAGTGTGATGAGGCTGCGAGCCAGCACATGTTAAGAGTGATGAGGCTGTAAGACACAGTTCAGTCTTCATGAAGCTTGGGTTGAGAGCATCAACTATTAGATATGACATCTGGAAAAGCTGATTTACTTTCCATTGTCCTATTAAAAGGCAAATGAAGCGAATGCAGACGGCTTAAGGAAAAATGGTTATCTTCCAACCTCACGTCCTCAGTATGCCTTGGTACGACTCTCATTTTGGTTGCTGCACATGGTGGTAAGCAGTCACATGTTCTTGGTGAAATGTCCATCGTTATTTTTATCGCCCGATGAAGAAAATGGCTTTCTAAAGGCTAGTGCAAGTAAATTGCTTTCTGTAATAGGTGTGCTTTTTAATACTACATAGCCTTTACAGGTACAGTACCACCAAAAAATAGCCAGTGCTTGTTGGCATTGTCACCATTACTGGGTTATCATTTTTGGTATCTTTCTACGCAGTTTTGTCTTGAGATACTAAATTTGAATGGCATTAGCAAGTGAGTCGTTCTAAGTTTTGAGCAGAGAATACAAATCATCGCTAGAACATGGTGGGATGGGTCTGATTTTGATTATACGGCGACTGAAAATGTTAACGGATGGAAAATTTAAAATTAATTGCAAAGCTGCATCCATGCTGGATGCGAACATGTTTTTTGTTCGGTTAATCACGATACAATTTTTCAAATCTGAATGAACTGCGTTTGTGATTTTTTTTCTAGTCTTCACAATGGATAACATGTTCGGTGTGCATTACAATTTCAAACAGCAGTACCACTTTCAAAATAAGATTTAAAAAAAATGTTTTTACATATACACACATGTAAAAATAAATCCCCATCTTGGTGTAAAATACACACGAATCAAAATCATCCGCCAAATGTCAAATACCGCTGCACCCACCTATTAACTGCGGTGCATATCTGAAACTCGTTTTACAAGCATTACATTTTTTTAAAGAGCCCCCTTTAAAAATTCTGACAGCGATTTATACACACATACTTTTTTTGCGCGCTTCGGTAATGTGCTTTAAATACACCAATAGATTTTTGCATAGCTTCGTGTAAAAATGTCGACAAGGATTAAGGGGGACAGGTCTGCAAGGGGCAGCCCTTTAGCACTGCATCCAATTAGACTGCACAGCTCTAATTATCATTATCCACCACGCACCGATGGTCTCATTTCATGCCAGGCCCATTACAATACTCTCTAACGTGGAAGCAAAGCAATTACTCTCTCGCGCGCGCGGTCGTGATGGATATTCCACTTCCGCCGGTGTGTGGATTGCACCGGGCAGGGGACACGCTCGTGGGTTGGGGGGTTCCTGATTGTGGTGTTTGGATTTATATGGGACTCATTGGAGTTATGTGACCTTAAACGTTAAAGGAGGGCAACGGAGTGTTTATAGTCGAGGGAGGGTGGATGGGGGGGGGCTTGCCATCAGATGTATAAACTGTTCAAATAAGTTTTGATAAACGAGCACCGCTTCTGAATAATGTGATGTTAACCTCTTGAACACCTGACATAATCATTCGTGTTGTCTCAACGCACATAATCTGGGTTAAAGAATATTTCTACGTGATCGGGTCAAATGTAATACTTTACTGAAATATTTAACACGTATGCTTCACAATTCTGTCAAATCGCCTGATGAAGTTGGCTGTAATCACCAGCGAAACGTTGTACTCAAATTGCAAATGTTGTGGGTTTACTCTCCAACCCAATGGTGTGCTGTAGAAGCAACTAATTGGCGCGTTTTGTTTACAATGACAAACCTCACGAGTTGACTGTGTCAGATGGTGGTTGGTTCACGACACATTTATATACTCGCGATCTAACACAACAACATATGTTATTGTGGATTTATTTAAATTATGAAAATAAAATAATTGAATCACTGGTAGTAATGCTGCTATGGAAATGAGCAATGTGTTTTCTTATTCTCGGTTCTTTCGGTAAAGTCACGTAGAAGGTAAACAATAAAATAATAAAAATATAAAACAATGAAATTCTCACGACGAAAGAACCAATAATATGAATCCCTGCAGTCACGAAAGCTTTAAATCAAAATGTTTTTCTTGCTTAGATGCATGGATTGAATCGGTGTTGGATTAAGGATAGGAATTGGTTCCTTTTGACTGGACAATGGACCCACACTTGACGCTCGAGGCTGAGGGGTATAATTGGATCGTCGTGAGTTCAGTAAGGTTGAGAATGTAATAATTTATGTAATTGCCTAATGAAGGTGGCCGCTTAATGTCATCTCGAGCAATGCCTCCCGTGCAAAGTGAGAAACAATATTATAAAACCACACGATGAGCTGTGGATGTCCTTAAAAGTGATACTATACAGTATTCTATGTTTTAAAAATCTTACTGCTGATAGTGCTGTGGGCAGAGTCGATGTTTACTGGAGTCGATGTTGTCGAGTTTGAAAACTTGAAGCTTCAGTAAGTGCATCATTGTGAGATGCAAATGTTTTCAGTCATTTCCATCTTGATTTTTATCCAGAAACTCTTCTTCAGGAGGGAGCTGCATTGGGATGGTTTAGCCAATTACATTTTAATGAGCCAGGTGGCTCAGCGGCAATTGGAAGGTTGCGACTTCAAATCCTCGTTTGAGGGTTGACTCGGTCCATCATCCCTCTTGGGTCAACTAACAGAGCACGACCTTCTTGGGGGAAGGCAACAGCGGTTGCCCCTTGGATAGACTCGCCCCTGTCATAGGAATGAGGAATTTCCACCACTGTCTCAGGACTGTAAAGCGCAGATGAGAACCACCTCATTGCTCATTTGAGCTGCAGGAAATCGCTTTGACCTTTGACAATGTAAGAGGAAACCACTACCCAGAAATAATATAAGTATAAAGCGGGGCCTTTCTATGATGCCATCTCTGGCCACCTCGCAGCCCAGCGGGATTGGGAGTCTCGCACATCCACGAGATCCACCAAAACTTCGTCTGCAAAGCTCTAGAGTCTAGATACAGGCATGCACCAACACGTCTGCGTGTTTTAATAGGTCATCACAATCATCACCGGAGGAGCAATTCTCGCAACGATTTTGTTGCGATGCAGGATTCCTTTCCTTTCCAATCCATCATATTCCTTTCCGTCACGTCTTCTGTGCACCCGGGAATCCTTTCCCTGGACTGTAATGTTCACTAATGCTTCTGTTTCTCGTCCAATACACATTTTAAAAAATCATTTTTTTTATTTTGCTTTGTATTGATACTGTAGTATTCCACCTTTCATTACTCCAGCCTTCTTGAAGACACATTTGTTTTGCATGTCACCAGGCACTAAGCAGAGTAGAGCAATGTGAGTGCTTAAACACAAACAGTACCAATGCTACATTTTATTATTTTCTGTGGTCGGCTGAGCAAGCCTGTTTGGAGTATACAAGCTCCCGATGAGTGGTTTCCCTCAACCCACAGCTGTGCATGTCCTCAATCACAGGGGCGATGGTTAACGTGACTGCTGGTGTCAAGATGCCCCACTCAGACGGAGGTTACTCAGCGTCAACATTTGGGGCTCTTCTAACTTACCCTTTTAAATGTAATTACTGAATATTTATTCAGAGAAACACGAATGAAAGAAAATGTTTTCGACGTTGAATTGGATAATTGCGGCGCGGTGTTTACGTACCGCCTTGTTCTTCATGAAGCACCATAAATGGGTCTGTAAAGGCAGGCTTTAGAGCTCTTTAACTTGCTACTCGCCAGGTGTAGCCAAACGATGTAGGCAGATGGCGGTTGGTTTATTTACATGGCTCTTACACCACGCCGCTTCGCATTGCTTCTGTCCAAATTTAAGCCGTGCCCACATTGCCTCGCTCTTCTTGCCTGTTATCTTTATCGAGCGAGTAGGGGCAGTTATCATTCACTCACACCTGTTTTTCGAAGTACACTTGCAGTGTAGACTTCTTGTTTCTCCTCTGTGTCTCTCGCCACCTCTACAAAACACGCGGTCGCTCTCTCGGGGCCACACACAACACAGGGAACCCCCGACAGCCAACAGCATCATCAAAGCGTGCGACGTGATCTTCCTCAGTCACGGATCGTTCCTTACGAGTAATTCTCCCTTCTCTGTTCACTGTTTCGTTCTCTTCCTCGGCTTCCTCTGGTTCTGCATGGCGAGCCGCGTGGAAAGCCACGTGGCCGCTCGCGTGCGTCACAGGCAAGGGGCGGAGCCTTAAGAGAGCTACCTGTCTGTCACGGCCGGTAACGTAACGAGCCAAGATTGAAACTAGATTGAAAACGCATCTGTTTAGAACTGCTGTTTGTTTTTAGTTTGTTGTCCTTCCCTCCAAACCTCTGATTAGCACGGTTGGCTACCCACAGTGCGAAAGAAGTTCAACATACAGCACATACATCCACGCAGCCAATGCGTAAATCTCTCTTCCTCAGCTGCAATTATCCGAGTCTCGTCGATAAGGGACGCGATTATAAGCGCCATTTATCATGAACATAACCGACTCGGTTACACAAAGCCCACTGTGGAATTATTTGTTAACCACATCAGCCATTTGTCATTTGTCTACATCAATGCCACCGTCCACGGGACGTCTTGTACTCACAGCCATATGTCATTTGATCTGACTCACCAAAGCCAACTTGAGTTACGTCACAAATCGTTCCACTATTTTTAAATTGCGCAAGTTAAATTTTTTATCATTTCGTTACTCTAGGAGAGATTTTGGTGACTTCCCCAACCACTGCTACCCCCACTGATTTGCGTGACCTCTGACACCCCCGCCAAACCCCCAAAAGCTACCCACTCGCGCTGTCTCGCTCAAATCAAACTTGGTTTTAGCCCATGGTTGCCAAGTCTCACTGGGGGGGGGGGGGGGGGGGGGAATAAGTAATATTTAAAATACTTTTTTTTAAGCACGCTTTAGTGAAATGTACCGTACGAGTAACGGCAGAACTCCATGACTCCAGGAAGTGGCCCCGAGGCTTGCCACAACGTAAGGGACCATGGTGATGTACAGCCAACGTCAGTTGAGCGTGGACAATTAGACCCAAGCCGAAACATAACGTATACAAATTTATGTTAAAAATTTTTTTTTATGATAGACTATAGTATTGTCATCAGTGTGACATAAGTATACCAAGTTTGCAGTCGATACCTCGTTGGGAAGTGGGTTACAATTGAGTTACAAGATTTGAGGATACGACAACAACAGAGTGAGTTAAATAAAAGCGTGAAAAAAACACAAGTGGTACGCCCCTTTAACAACACAAGTCCCTGTTGTCCAGTGGGAAGGGGCAGGGCAAATGTTGGGGGAAACCCCAACATTCGCATACAGAGGAGGAGCAAGTTTTCAAGTTTCATTTATTAGGTATAGCCCTGTGAGCCATGCGGTGCAACCGCAACAAACTAAATTTGAACACAGAACATCCCAAAGTGACGACGCGCAACAGAAACATCCTGGAATAAACCAGCAAATATTCCACACAAAAAATTATATAATAAAACGCTGTGTGCAAAAATCACAATGTGGTGCAAGCCAACAACAACAACCATAAGCCAATTTAGATTTACCATGTTTTCGAATAACCAAAATAAAGCTATTAAAATAATGTAACAACAGTAATTATAGGGACTGTGATTTTAAATTTAACAATAAACGATATACATAACACATACGACCAAACTTGCAGCCATAGCTGGCAGCACGACACTCCCAGTGTATGATGAGTGAGCGAGTCAGCAGCAGCGTGAGTGAGTGTATGATGTGCAAGTCAGCGCATGATGAGTGAGTCAGTGTATGATGTGTGAGTCAGCGCACGATGTGTTAGTCAGCGCATGATGAGTGAGTCAGTGTATGATGTGTGAGCGAGTCAGCGGCAGTGTGAGTGAGTGTATGATGTGCGAGTCAGCGTATGATGTGTGAGTGAGTGTATGATGTGTGAGCGAGTCAGCGGCAGTGTGATTGAGTGTATGATGTGCGAGTGAGCCAGTACACGATGATTGAACCTGTATATGATGAGTGAATGGGTCAGTGGTTGTGCGAGTGTATGATGTGTGAGTGAGTAAGCGCATGATGAGCGAGTCAGTGCATGATGTGTGAGTGAGTCAGTGCATGATGTGTGAGTGAGTCAGTGCATGATGTGTGAGTGAGTCAGTGCATGGTGTGTGAGTGAGTAAGCGCATGATGTGAGTGAGTCAGTGTATGATGTGTGAGTGAGTCAGTGCATGATGTGTGAGTCAGTGCATGATGTGTGAGTGAGTCAGTGCATGATGTGTGAGTGAGTCAGTGCATGGTGTGTGAGTAAGCGCATAATGTGAGTGAGTCAGTGCATGATGTGTGAGTGAGTCAGTGCATGGTGTGAGTCAGTGTATGATGTGTGAGTGAGTCAGTGCATGGTGTGAGTAAGTCAGTGCATGGTGTGAGAGAGTCAGTGTATGATGTGTGAGTCAGTGCATGGTGTGAGTGAGTCAGTGCATGGTGTGAGTGAGTCAGTGCATGGTGTGAGTCAGTGTATGATGTGTGAGTGAGTCAGTGCATGGTGTGAGTCAGTGTATGATGTGTGAGTGAGTCAGTGCATGGTGTGAGTGAGTCAGTGTATGATGTGTGAGTGAGTCAGTGCATGGTGTGAGTGAGTCAGTGCATGGTGTGAGTGAGTCATTGCATGGTGTGAGTCAGTATATGATGTGTGAGTGAGTCAGTGCATGGTGTGAGTGAGTCAGTGCATGGTGTGAGTCAGTGTATGATGTGTGAGTGAGTCAGTGCATGGTGTGAGTGAGTCAGTGCATGGTGTGAGTCAGTGTATGATGTGTGAGTGAGTCAGTGCATGGTGTGAGTAAGTCAGTGCATGGTGTGAGAGAGTCAGTGTATGATGTGTGAGTCAGTGCATGGTGTGAGTGAGTCAGTGCATGGTGTGAGTGAGTCAGTGCATGGTGTGAGTCAGTGTATGATGTGTGAGTGAGTCAGTGCATGGTGTGAGTGAGCCAGTGTATGATGTGTGAGTGAGTCAGTGCATGGTGTGAGTGAGTCAGTGCATGGTGTGAGTGAGTCATTGCATGGTGTGAGTCAGTGTATGATGTGTGAGTGAGTCAGTGCATGGTGTGAGTGAGTCAGTGCATGGTGTGAGTCAGTGTATGATGTGTGAGTGAGTCAGTGCATGGTGTGAGTGAGCCAGTGCATGGTGTGAGTCAGTGTATGATGTGTGAGTGAGTCAGTGCATGGTGTGAGTGAGTCAGTGCATGGTGTGAGTGAGTCAGTATATGATGTGTGAGTGAGTCAGTGCATGGTGTGAGTGAGTCAGTGCATGGTGTGAGTGAGTCAGTATATGATGTGTGAGTGAGTCAGTGCATGGTGTGAGTGAGTCAGTGCATGGTGTGAGTGAGTCAGTGTATGGTGTGAGTGAGTCAGTATATGATGTGTGAGTGAGTCAGTGCATGGTGTGAGTGAGTCAGTGCATGGTGTGAGTGAGTCAGTGCATGGTGTGAGTGAGTCAGTATATGATGTGTGAGTGAGTCAGTGTCGGCTCCCTCTGCTCACGCCCCCCCCCCCCGGCTCCGTCGGCCCCCCCTGGCTCCGTCGCCCCTCCCCCCCGGCTCCCCCCCCCCCCCGGCTCCGTCGCCCCCCCCCCCGACTCCCCCGGCCCCCTCACAAACGGCCCCCGCCAGCCGCTGCTATGAGCGCCCTGGGAGCACGTGCGTGCGTCTCAGGCGGCCATGCACGAACTTCGCTGTCGCTTTAAGGAAGTTCATTCAGATAATTAATTGTTTAGTTTGTGCAATGAAATAACCAATTGATTAATTGTAATACTGTAACACCAACTTCCTGTTCGTGCAACTGTCATCACTAAATCCCCATTGTGCTCACGCCCGTAATGCTTATTTAAGTAAACGTATTCATAAATGCTAAACTAGAAACCTAATTACATTATGTAACTCTAACCGAGTAGCACTGTTGGCTACGGACGGTAGGAAAGAAGTTCGACATACAGAACTGTAACACTGATTAAAAAATATAATATTGTAAACAGACAATATTTAATTAAACTTACTTAAATATTTTAACAAACCGCAACTTTTTTTCACTTGATAAAATTATACAAAATGATTCCTTATGCAGTACACCTCCTCCCCTGGGGGGTTTTGTAAACAATGAAGCTTTACAAAAAAAAATATCAATTATAACTAACGCAATCCGACGTAATATAATTAAGGCGTACCCTTTTTTCACCTACAATTAAATAACTTCGACCTTGCTACACTTAGTTTAGTTTTTTTACCCCGTAAAATGAAAACCAATCAAACAGCAATCAACTCCAATCATGGCATCCGCGTGTCACCTGCGAGGCTCTTTCTGATGACTTCGCCCCACCGACTTAAGGGGCCAGACCGGCGTGATGCGAGTTCGCGCGAGATCTGAGCCCCCTGCCAACAACGCCTGTCCACGCTGGCAGGGGAGGCAGAGCCTCACCTGTCATACTCCAATGGAAATAGCTGTTACGAAAAAAAAATATCAAATTAAATAAATATTAAGATTAATTCCACTGATCTGTGTTATAAATGTCATTTCTGTACGATTCCAATCGTTTTTAGAGTCAAAATCGCCAAATTTGCGGAGCTCCGCTGCAAACGCAGGGAGAGACGAGAGGTGAGGCAGTGACGTGCTCAGCCTCCCCTGTGATTGCGCAACCCCTCAGTAACTGGATGGAGCACGGGCAATAAGCGCGTGCCTGTTACTATCTCAGTACGTCACCAATGTAATGTTTGTAGACCCCTTCATTTCATGTCCTCGCCTTCCATTCTCCAGGTAACTTATGTCACGTATGTGTATAAATATATTTAGGTTCGCCGGTCTCGTCATAAAGCTGCAATGAAAAAGCACCAGGGGAGGCAGCTATCACTTTTAATGTTAAGCTAAGTTTGATGTGTTTTTAGTGTTTTTACCATTTGATGTTGTTTTTGCTGCTTTTATGATTTTATGTAAAGTGTCTTTGAGTATTCAGAAAAGCGCTCACAAATAAAATGTATATATATTATATATCACATCTGCCTCACTGAGGGGGGCGTGTTAGACACGTCCCCCTCAGTGAGGACACGCCCCCCTCAGTGAGGCCACGCCCCCCTTGGTGTGTGAATCTCGCTTTGACACTAGCCAGTGCTTCCCCAGCCATTGACCTCACCGCACGTCACTGGACGCTTGGTGTGATAATCTCGAGCGAAACATCGACTCTGTGCTTCGCCTTTTGACAACATAATCAGTTTGCCCATAATAGAGGTTTTTTTTTTTTGGGGGGGGGGGTTTAGATCGCTGTACATATATAAATGTTGTGTCGTTAAACCCACCTCCACCCGACACAGCCAATTAGTAAACAATTTGTCACGTAAACAGAACGTGGCCAATTCGTTATCAGTACAGCAGCACCGGTGTGTTGGAGAGCCAAGCCACAATATTTACAATCTGAGTACGACGTTTCGCCAGTAATTACGCTAGCTCCATCAGGTGACAGCCAGATTTGTGTAGAAGTCCGCCTGTTTCGTTCCTTAAACAGAGGGGTAGATGTGATGACAACCCTTGTGCGCTCTTCTTGCTCAAACTTGGGGGGGGGGGGGGGGGTTAAGGAGTCAACGTACATTATGCGTGCACATTATACGAGCCCATTGATCTCGTATTTCCTGTCATAGCCAATTTAAACAATAGCCAGTTTGACACAATTGGCAAATTTCGCCCCTACTCGACAACTTTGATTCGTTTTGGCTGCCGTCGGGTGGGCACAACTCGAATTGATCTGATCGCAAGGAAGTCTGCGACACGTTTGCTTGCCAGCCACAACCACCGAGCCATCAACCAAGACCTCAGCAATGTCACCTTGCCGCCAACTTAACTCCCGATTCCCCTTACTGGGGGGGGTGGGTCATGCTCCTGTCCCCAGCCTAGAATCTCGTCCCAAATAAATAAATGCATTGCTCAGTTTAACACTGTAGGGGGATTTCGCGACCAAAATTATCCGCAATGAAGAGGGTGGGGGTTTGGATTAGATTGCATAAATATAAATGTGTCGTTAAACCTGCCACCACCTGACACAGCCAATTAGTACGGGTTGTCACGTAAACAAAACGTGCCAATTAGTGACTACTTGAACAAACCGGTGTGGTGGAGGGTAAACCCACAACATTTACAATTTGAGTACGACTTTTCGCTGGTGATTAGAACCAGCATCATCAGGCAATAGCCAGAATTGTTCAGGACCCAAACATCGCACCTCCTGGCTCTGATGTCCCTCGAAGACACTGGCTTGCCATGAGCCGCATCAGAACGACAAGCAACAGTGCAACTGTGGCCATAAAACCCAAATGATGGACCACATGGTGTAACACTGTCGAAGTCTGCACTTCTTCAACGGAGAAATCAGTAAGGCTACGCTAACTTTATCCCGAAGCCTTTTCGTGGCGAGCAGACCTCGATATTGGCATTTAACTCCTGAACATATTGCCATATGAGAGAAGAAGGTTGATATTATAACCACACAATCTACACTTAAAATAAACCAATTATGAATCGCAAGGCTTGTTTGCCCCGACAAATTAGTATTCGTTGCAGACGCACGCACAAAAGCCACACACATGCCCACAATTATAACGAGTCTGCTACATATACACAAGTATATCTCCAAATTGAGCTTCTACTGCCACATAAGCATACGAGGCAAGCTCCGGGCAAGACTGGTGTATATGCACATCACATCATTAGTATGGGCCTGGGTTGAGTGGTGAATTAAAAAGACTTGTCCAAATACCCTTCAGTCATCAATGGTATACGCGCACACAAAAGACAAAGATCCCCCGTCTAGCCTTAACAGACTATGGGCAAGTGCTGTTAGCGAGCACCTATGAAGGCCGCACGTCGCACGAGGGGGTGGGTGGCCAGCACCACGCCCGGCCGCCTTTGTCTCCCCAGTGACGTTGTTTGCACACCGCACTAGGTACTCATTTTAGGCTGAGTCGACCTAGGGGAGGCCCAGGACCGGTTCAGATAATCGTCACGCACACACAGACACGCACAGGCGACTCGCACTTGACCTTTTTGCGTCGATGACTTCCTGGTGTCCACAGTCCAATGCAGGCCGCAGGGCATCGCGACTCGGGTCTCTGAGCCGGTGTCGTGGCCTACGGTACAGAACACGTTGTTCAAAACAACGAAAATCGCAAGCGTGGGGTGGCTTTTTTTGTTTGTTATTTAGGGATCTCCAGCAGGAGTTTGCATCTCATTCGCACGTTGGAAGCTAATTGAAAAAAGAAAATTAAACGCAATGAGCTTCATCAGATCAGTGCATGAAATAGGTGAGAAAACATTTTGCCAATAATGTTAATGAGCATAATAAATCCACTCAGTCCTTTGGTGTTTACCACAATCATCACAAGCACGCTATACATCTACGTCTGATTAGGTTGGTAATTGTCTGTAATGCTTAGATGTCTTGTAGCTTAAAAAAAATACACGTTTTTATTGGCATTGTGTGAGAGCTGTTACATTGATTGACAGGGGGTGTGAATAAGCATTTGTCAGAGTACTCTTATCGGCCGTACAATTTACCGCACCTCGGTTTTCTCACCGTTTGAGTGCTACACATCACTGCCTTCATTTCAATATGATCATTTCAATATGATCATTTCAATATGATCATTTCAATATGATCATTTCAATATGATCATTTCAATATGAGCCGCGCACATACACACACATATGTACAGTGAGGGAAAAAAGTATTTGATCCCCTGCTGATTTTGTATGTTTGCCCACTGACAAAAATGATCACTCTATAATTTTAATGGTAGGTTTATTTGAACAGTGAGAGACAGAATAACAACAAAAAAATCCAGAAAAACGCATGTCAAAAATGTTATAAATTGATTTACATTTTAATGAGGGAAATAAGTATTTGACCCCCTCTCAATCAGAAAGATTTCTGGCTCCCAGGTGTCCTTTATACAGGTAACGCGCTGATATTAGGAGCACACTCTTAAAGGGAGTGCTCCTAATCTCAGCTTGTTACCTATATAAAAGACACCTGTCCACAGAAGCAATCAATCAATCAGATTCCAAACTCTCCACCATGGCCAAGACCAAAGAGCTCTCCAAGGATGTCAGGGACAAGATTGCAGACCTACACAAGGCTGGAATGGGCTACAAGACCATTGCCAAGCAGCTTGGTGAGAAGGTGACAACAGTTGGTGCGATTATTCGCAAATGGAAGAAACACAAAATAACTATCAATCTCCCTCGGCCTGGGGCTCCATGCAAGATCTCACATCGTGGAGTTGCAATGATCATGAGAACGGTGAGGAATCAGCCTAGAACTACACGGGAGGATCTTGTCAATGGTCTCAAGGCAGCTGGGACCATAGTCATCAAGAAAACAATTGGTAACGCACTACGCCGTGAAGGACTAAAATCCTGCAGCGCCCGCAACGTCCCCCTGCTCAAGAAAGCACAAATACATGCCCGCCTGAAGTTTGCTAATGAACATCTGAATGATTCAGAGGACAACTGCGTGAAAGTGTTGTGGTCAGATGAGACCGAAATGGAGCTCTTTGGCATCAACTCAACTCGCCGTGTTTGGAGGAGGAGGAATGCTGCTTATGACCCCAAGAACACCATCCCCACCGTCAAACATGGAGGTTGAAACATTATGCTTTGGGGGTGTTTTTCTGCTAAGGGGACAGGACAACTTCACCGCATCAAAGGGACGATGGACGGGGCCATGTACTGTCAAATCGTGGGTGAGAACCTCTTTCTCTCAGCCAGGGCATTGAAAATTGGTCGTGGATAGATATTCCAGCATGACAATGACCGAAAACACACGGCCAAGGCAACAAAGGAGTGGCTCAAGAAGAAGCACATTAAGGTCCTGGAGTGGCCTAGCCAGTCTCCAGACCTTAATCCCATAGAAAATCTGTGGAGGGAGCTGAAGGTTCGAGTTGCCAAACGTCAGCCTCGAAACCTTAATGACTTGGAGAAGATCTGCAAAGAGGAGTGGGACAAAATCCCTCCTGAGATGTGTACAAACCTGGTGGCCAACTACAAGAAACGTCTAACCTCTGTGATTGCCAACAAAGGTTTTGCCACCAAGTACTAAGTCATGTTTTGCAGAGGGGTCAAATACTTATTTCCCTCATTAAAATGCAAATCAATTTATAACATTTTTGACATGCGTTTTTCTGAATTTTGTTGTTATTCTGTCTCTCACTGTTCAAATAAACCTGCCATTAAAATTATAGACTGATCATTTCTTTGTCAGTGGGCAAACGTACACAATCAGCAGGGGATAAAATACTTTTTTCCCTCACTGTATACGCTATAAGCAGACCACCGTTCTGCATCTCGAATTACAAAGTAAAATATGTTTTTTTGTTCATATCGTCGGCCTATGCATTTTGTCCATCAATCTGAAAAATGAAGGATGCTGTATATATATAAAAAAAGTCAGCAATCTTTGAGCGGCCGCGTCCCCTCACGTGTAAAAAAAAATAAACTTCACCGTCAACCTCCGAGCGGAGGCCACAGCCTCCCGAGGCTGCCCGAGGCAGTGTCTCTGCCACGAGACGCCACCAGCCCCCCCCCACCGACCGACCCACGGGCATAAAATGTGGAGGAGGCTGGCAACCAGGGAAGATACAATGAGGCAGGTCGTGGCCTCCAGTCAATAGTGTGCTGTTTAATCTGATTGAGTTCGAACTTTTAACAGCTCCGTCATGAACACCTATTGATTACTATTGACTCAGAACCACAAAACCAACAGCATGACTTGGAGGCACAGAACCGTGGGGTGAGAAGTCAATATTGAATGAGAAGAAGATATGGATTTGTTTTATTTTTTATGCAGACCTATTTTCAGAAATTGTTGGCATGGCTTATTCCCCATCTTCTCTGCCAAAGCTGTTTGCGTCAAAATAATTGTGCTAAGTTTGTGAGAGTTTTTAGCACTTTGTCGCGAGTGAATTATTGAGCTGTGATCCTATTGCACTCATTAATAACATTACATTTTTTCCACCGCTCCTATTTGGTCATACGCGTGTAATGCGCTTATTAAAGTGAGGACCTTTGAAATTCACGGCATAATTAGCGGAGAAAAATCCATATGTCGCGCGTCTGTAGAGTGGCACGTTCAATTCTCAATGCCGGGATGAGCTTACCTAACAGTGGTTTGATTTAGGCAAACTAATAAAACGGGTACAAAGTCCAGATTTGTTATTATTTTCAATTAATCTTAGGTATGCAGCATATGTACACATTTAAACTTCACCTCAGTGTCCACTTATTCCATGGTTTTGCACCAACAGTTATCTGAAGATAACGCGAGACCTACTTACTGGGTTTCTTTATGTAAAAATTACCTTTGGTTTCACCATGGATCAATAAAGGTGGAAGAACCCAGTGCTTGGCAAAATGCCTTTATTTACTCGCTAGCCCGAAGCCTTTAGACTAGAGTGCATAGAGGAAGTCGTGCTTGATATGAAATTACTGAGCCCGATTGAGATGCAAATTTGCCTTCGGGTAAATTAACCAATGGAAGTACATTTGAAGCTTCGTTTGTACTCAACAACAATCCTTTGAAAATGTTGAAATACGGGAAAAAGCGTGTATCCAGTTCTTATTCGAGTTGCGCTATTGCTCTGTGTTTTGTGGGGCGCAGCACAATGTCCAATGGGCTCTTGTCTCTGTTGCCGATGTTCCTTTTGTCGCACGGCCCACCCACGTGCGTATATATGCAAGTGGTATTCATGACGGAGCGTGTCCAGCGTGTTTACTGATGCCAATGTAGACACGGGAAGGTTTGAGGTTGATCCTGTGGAAAAGCCCCCTTTGTGCGTATGTTTGTCGAACCTCTTTCGCACCGTACGTAGCTAACCGTGCCGAGGTCAAGGCATGTGGTGCAGCGACTGACGCCTCGCCTGTGTCTGGAATACGTCAAGCTACGCCCTGCTGGTGTCCTATGGGCGGCAGGGTGGCGCATTGGCAACACGTGTGCCTCACAGCCAACTGCACCTGGGTTCGATTCCTGACTCGGGCACCTTTTTGTCTTAAGTTTGTTTGATATTTTCCATGCTGCACACGAGATTCCTCCGAGTACTGCGCTTTTCTCCGGAAATGCATTCTGTTCATATACTATGTAGTAATTATTATTGGTCGAATATATCCCAATGTTAAAAAAATAAAATACCCAAGAATTACTCAAGCAACATCGCCACGCACTGCGGAAACTTGGCAGGACCCTCCTGAAAAAGAGTTGAGATTCGCTGAGGCTTTCTTGTGTAAACGAGCACAATCTTAAACTAAATAATAATAGCTCCCTCGAAGAGAAGAACTGCAAACTGATCGCATTGTGCTTTCAGGAGTGGGAGTTTGAGATGCGTCCGATGTAAGCCAAGGTTTTTTTTTGTTTGTCGGAGCGTTGTATGTACACGCTCCATATCTGTTTAAATCCAGAAAAGGTTCTGAGACTTTGGATTATGCCTTACTGCCAATAGCCATGTGTCCTCACAAAGGTTATTATATTAAACATAAATTGAGTTCATATCTTGGAACAGCACACACGGCCATTGTTAATTAAAGTGGTTTATGAAGCAGTGTTGTGAGGTTGTTAAGTTCAAGGTCTGAGTGAGCTCTTCACTGGAATGCATAACTCCTCGTGTGTGCAGGGGTTTTGGCATGCAAGTTGGAAGAGAGGTCTCCATTCTCAATAAGTGGCTATTTATGCATGAAGGGTGGCTAATTCCACGTTGTCAGACTTGGCTGTCTGTGTGTGGGCATATCTGGCTGGCTTATGGCCAGCGTTTCTTTGTAATAATGGGCAATATGCAATCATAGAAACGGCGTTTTAGAACCACATAAATGCGTGCTAATACGTATTGTCTTTGTTCCTCCGGCAAACTCTGACGAGAATATACGTAAATCTCAACGTAGAATATTGTTGTGAGTGGTCAGTGCCTCAGTCTGGATTATTGTCAGCTTGTTTTGAAGACTAGGCATGTGCTACGCATACCCAATGCTTCTCTCTCTCTCAAAGATAAGCAAGCGAGCCGGTGCCAAAATACACAACAGCTCTCAGCAGGACGTGCATACCCCTCCCCTCCCACTCCCAACCGTACACCACATCCCACTGTCTCCCACTCCCCACCATTTCCCAGATCCCACCATCTCCCATTCCCCATCATAACCCACACTCCACCATTTCCCACATCCCACCATCTCCCATTCCCCATCATAACCCACACTCCACCATTTCCCACATCCCACCATCTCCCACACCCCCATCATCTCCCACATCCACACCATCTCCTACTCCGCACCAACTCCTCTCCATGCACTCTCAAGCCCCCTGTCAGCATTTATTCTAAGTGGGAGGTCGCTCATTCTCCTCTGCTGCCCTCCAAGGTCTGACAATGTCTTACCCCAGCCATCCATGCTGTGGACTGTTAAAGTCCCGGCTTTGTCCATTGTTTCCGTCCAGCATCGTATAGATACTGTATAAAACCAAATGAAATGGGATTATTTCTCTAATACAGCCCACCTTTGCCCTGTGGCTCGTTGCATTAGGCAGTCTCATCACGAGAAGTATTTTTTTTCGTTCTGTCCGTGGCTTGCTGCTTCTCTAGGGCTCACCGATGCACTTCCGCTTCATAGCAGGGAATTATTGGTTTAAATAAATATCCATTCGGGTGGGAATCACCCTGTTGTGTAGCTTTTAAAAAATTGCTGCGTGTGACTGGGATTAAAGATGGGAAATGTCACCGAGACAGCGACAGGCCCTCACGTGTTTACTGATGTTGAGTGTGTTTTATTTTTCATACTGACTAACGGTTGTGGTGGCCCCCTCTCACACGCTCGTATATACGGTGTATTGATTTTAAATACATGGATAGAGATTGAGGATTGTGCCCTCTGTTAGGTGTAGTCAATTTATGTTAGCCATTACACCAACGGCTGGTGTTTTTGCGGTAGAGAATTGCTAACCCAGTGGTGCGACAGCAACCTGCGTTTGCAATGATATCTGCGGGCATTACGCGTGTTGGCCTAAATCTGCGGTGTCTACGTGCGTTGGAATAGCGGAAGAAAGTCGGCGGGCTGATGACTGCGGCTTGCATTGTGTCCGCAATAATTGCTCTCTTCGAAGTGCCTCTCATTTAGCATTTCCAAGTCGCACTTCCACACACACCTACGCTGATCGACTCTGGCAGAATACGCTCGACCGCCGGAGCCTGGCTTACCGCTGCGCCGTGCGCTCCCGTTTTGTAATTGCTCCGTTCGCGGAGAGTGGTGGGCACACCGGAGCCCCCCCCCCCCGCTTCCACACTCATGGTGAGCAACATTTATGTGCCCGGACGTTGTCAGCGCTGTGTGGTCAAAATTTTGCGCAATGGCGAAGCTGTGTGCAAGCGCACCACGCGGCCGGCGGAAGTCTCGTGGAAACTGATCAGAGTTGTAGCATTATTATTATCGTTGCACGCTTTCCGGCAGTTCTTTTGAAGTGCCCCTTTTGTTGTTACGCGATGCCAGATTTTTTTTTTTCTCACGGTGCGATTTGACCGCCGGTGTCGTCCACGCAACGCAACGCGCGCGGCGTTTCTCTCGCCTCTGCCGTTGTTTCCGTTGTGGTAAAACACGGAGCTCGCACGCGCTTGCTGTTCTTCTCCATTAGGTCAAGTGGTCCCGCTCCTACAAATGACCTCCTGTTATGCTGCGGGTCTATTTGTATCGTTCTTTACCACGGCCGTTTGCTTGAACAGGGGATTATAATTTGGGTGCTCCGCATAACGTGGTGTGAGCCGTGTTAAATGGCTGTGATCCAGGGTTGATGTGCAACGAGTCGAGACTTCTGTTAAAATTCCGTCTCATCTTCGCAATTGCGAGTGTGGTGGTCACTCGCACTTTCGCCCTTTAGCAGGAAAACGACACTCGTAAATGTATGGGAGCTCATTACCAGAGGACGTGTGACACGACTAATATGCACATGTTGATTGGCCAGGTATGCAAGTTCAAGATTATTTAGTTTAACCAGGTGAGGACTCTCAGGGTCAGATTAGTCTAATTTATAAGAGATACCCGGGTCGCCAAAGTGAGAAATAATCAAAAACAAAACAAAAAAACAAAGCAATGAAGTAAAGTAAAATTGTAAACACAACAAACATTGTACCGTGTCATCACGTGAGGAATTGGGATTGCGGTGACACAAGGCACAGCAGTAGTGCGGTTTGCGCATCGATGCATGCCGCAGTCTGAGCAGGCAGCTAATTAAATTAGCCACGGAGATGATGCTCAGGTAGGGCCTTAATAAGCAAGGAACTGTGGGAGGCGTGGTGATAAAGTACGATGGGGTGCGATGCACCCAAGGTGCCGTACGTGTGGGGTGTAGAAGTATCACGTCGCAGGTGCAGCGAATACATCGTGAGCACCAATTATTTATTTTATTGAAGCGTTCTGGTAATGTATATTTGTACCAGAATGTTTTTTTTGTACTCAATCAAAAATTTGCCAAATGCCATTAATCACCAGGCACTGTGTTGCCTGGGGCGGGGGGGGGTAATCCTTTCCTTGCCTGGCTTCGTAAGCATAATCACATTCCATTTGGCTAGAGGCACACGCAGTCTCGCTCTCCTCTCTCGAACCACAATGTGCAAATGAATGGAATAACTAAATTGCTTCTGCAATTACTATATGTGCACACATGTAGGCATAAAGTCATAGAACCCTTTAGCCTGGACATGAGCATAATTGTTTTCCAACATTTTTTGTTATATTCACGTCAGCAAGTGCCAAAGGTGATACAAATTTTGAACAGGGCTCTAAATGTCCCCAAATAGCTCAACTTTTCCCGTGGACGTTTAGGGGTTATTTGAGTATGTACAGTTATAATGTTTAACATTTACCTCCTCTGTAGTGTTTAATTCTAAAATGAAACATAATATCGTTTGTGACTAAAAGCTTTTGTCGTCGTGCCAAAATGTAATCATTAAAAAATAAAATTAAAATTGCTCGCCGTGCATAGGAAGTATACTGAACAAAGAACACCGTCAGAATAACTCTTCACGTTTCCATTCAATAGCTTGTTTAAGCACGACACATAATAGCAAGAACATCTCCAACACAATCAAATCTCTTGAATAACCTATTTCACAATGTGTATTTAAAATATTTATAAGTGGAAGCGTTTTCTTGCTCAACACTCGAAACCACTGGTGGCTCAGTGGCAACGGTGACTATAGCATGATGATGGTAATCTGAGTCAACCATCCACTGGGATTTACCATTGCAACCTTCAGAATGTGAGCAGATCCCTCTACCACGGCGTTCGCCAGCAAGATTAATCGTTTATTTGAGAGCATATCAACTATTCATCCTTTTTTTTCCCTGTTAAACTGTTTTCATATGCACTGTCACAAGTTTCCGTATCCATTTCCAGCATCAGTGCATGTTTCCAATGTTCATTCTTCATCATGTCCTGTATTATGAAGATTTGAAATGGGAGCAACCGATAACGTGACCTTGTTTGAGTGGGAGGGCATACACTCAGGAGGGGATGTTAACCAAACTTGAAAAAAATGTTAAGCGGCAACACGATCATCTGTTTTTGTCTGTCAAAGATTCTGCTCTTCGATTTTGCCCCCGCTATTGTATGTAAGCAAAGGCTATCATCCTCCGTCGCTGTATTGCACTCAGTTTTTGTACCAACATTCCTTGACTTGACCGATGAGAATTTAACCGGCCGGGTGGTGGCTCAGAGTAGTAGAGCGAGAGGCTCGGAATCGGAATGTTGCCATTTCAAAACCTGGTTGGGAGTTGATTTAGCCGATCATCGCTCTGGGGTGGCCAACATAAACGTAGATAAAACGTTTTTTTTCATGTAAAACTGCTTTTTGTCTTTAGTTTGTGGTCCTTCCTCCGCACCTCCGATTAGCACAGATTGCTACGCAGGGTGCGAAAGAAGTTTAAAATACGGTACATACATAACATGAGTGACACTCTGTGGGTAAATCAACAGTGGTCGTCTCATGTATGAACTTGTCCCTGTCATAAAAATGAGGATTTTTTTTCTTACCACTGGCTCAGGACTTTAAACGCAAGATAAGCACTGGCTGAATGCAGGAAATAATTTTTAAAAAAATGTACCTAGAGGGGGGGCTTAGCCCTCTCTCAAGGCCCACTGCCACTGTGGAACTGCATGAGAATATGTCGTTGCCTCGTTCGTGATTATGGAATCCAGCCACCGGTTCCTCCTCCTAGAAGTGAGACGTGCCCTGCCACGCTGCCGGCTAGCAGTGCTCACAGCGCAAGCTCTTCATTATCGGTCTGACATGCGCTCCCGTCTTTATTTGAAGCTTTCGTGACTGCAGAAATCCATATTCTTTGGTCCTTTCGGTAAAGTCACGTAGGTATTTTATTTTATACCTATCTAGTGGAGTACGAAGGTGCGTTGTGGAAACAGCGTGATTACATGATCACACAGACAGTACGGGTTATCTTGGGTCAGCCTGTAGCGAAGGCGAATACAGTGCAGGTTATGTTGGGGCAATTAAGCTGAGTGAGCCGTGGACGGCTGTGATTGGTTGGTGCTGTTGCCAGGGCTGGAGAGGCGTCTGAAAGTCTGGCGAGAAACAGGAGCGACGGTCATGCGGAGCGCCGTTGGGACGCGGGTTAATTAATTGGGGGTGTAATGAGAGCGGGTATAAGAGCGGGAGTCGGAGTCAACAGAGGAGAGTTGGGTTGAATGGTGGAGACCTTGGAGGGGGTTTGAAGAGTGGAGAGCTTGGAGTTTGGAGGAGAGTTTGGAGACAGAGTGGGGGACAGAGTTTGGAAACAGAGTGTAGAGCGAAGCTGAAGAAGAGAAGCAGCTAGCAGTAGAGAGAGTGTAACGATAGCGGAGCTGAAGAAGATAAGTAGTTAGCAGTGGAGAGAGCGTAGCGATAGCGGAGCTGGAGACGAGAATAGCCAGTAGTGGAGAGAGCGTAGCGATAGCGGAGCTGAAGACGCTGTATGCGAAGTCGCTGTGTGCGAAGACGCTGAGTGTGGAGTTGCTGAGTGTGAAGTTGATGAGTGCGGAGGCGCTGAGTGCGGAGCATGCGAAGTAATCGTGGGGAGTGGAGAGACAAAGGTGGCGAGCGAGTCGAGTGAAGCATGGCAAGCGAGCCGTGGCGACCTGGATATTGTGGAATGTGGAGGACATGCTGAGAGTTGTAAATAAAGCGGTGTTCAAAGGAAGACAGAAGTTGTCCGAGTGAAATCAAACACTACATTTGGTGTCAGAATGTCTACGAACTACGCCGACATGTGGAAGATGTCGGCCAAGAGAAGGAACGTGCTGACGGACTCGTCCGACGACGGCAACGATGTGTACGTGATTGCCGCATCGGGGCAAGTGGGTGCCGACGGGGCTAAGCCAGCCCGCTGCCGTTCTCGCACCGCCGGCAAACGTCGACGACGGAGCCGCACCTCCCGCGGCGCTGCAGGCGGGGCAGCAGGACGCACAGCACGCCGCTGCTTCGCCGCCATCGAGAGGGAGAGCGCCGGAGCTGGAGGAGAAAGAATGCCGCCGCCGCTAATGCGGGTGCCGGGGCGGGAAAATTGTGCGCATCGTGTGCGCGCGACCGCCATCGTGGCGGCCGGTCAGGACGCGGTTCCCGCCGAAACGCCGTTCCCGCCATTCTCAACGCCTGTGGAGGAAGATGTTCAGCCGTCTTGGTGGCATCCTGTCGCAAGAGGATGCCGTGCTTCGAGTTCCTCACAGCCTCTCAGGCAAGTCGTGACACAACGCACCCGGCCCTAGACACACACCTCACCCATCTTGCGTGCGCCGGGTTGTTGTTTTTGCGTGTGGGTTGTTGTTCCTCGCTGGGCTGCTGAACGGGGTTTCTGGCTGTGTGAATGTAGGATGAACGCAATGTCTGTGCTCGTGTGTGTGGTTACGGCATCGGGAGTGTTATCTGATGGGGATGTTAATGATTAATTCGTGTGTCGAGCGCGATTGTTATTGTGTATACTGAATGAAGCTTCGCTCGTGATTGTTCATGTGTGACTGTCAGAAACTTTGATCGTTGTCAATGTATGACTGTGAGAAACTTTGATCATCATTGTTGCCAAGGTACAGACCGTATGGAACTTTGATCGTTATTGTTGTCAAGATATAGATTGTATCGGACTGTATATGCTACGTGTACTGTATTATCTCATTCGGCGATTCGTGGGATTGTGTATAGTTGTTTTGCTCTCCACTCCGTTGGTACAGCTGTGTGCTGCAATGCGAGTATCTGACATAATGGGTACTGATGCGGGATGTGAAGTGTATTGTGGTGACCGTTGGGTATTTGGGATCTTTGCAAATTGTGCGTGCCTGTTCGACATTGGAGATGGTGATATGCTGCCATTGATTTGGTATTGTGCTGGCTGTCAAATCTCTTGGGGCGCAGATCCTGACCAGGATGCCCCAGTAAGGGTTGAGTGTCTAAAACGAGAGTGTAGTCCCGTCATGCTATGCATGATGATTTGACCTGACGGCCCGGAGGTTGAGGCACTCCGAGGTGCGTTGAAACAGTGGGCTGGAGATGTATCCCTCAGTTGTCAGGGTGCATGTTGTGCAGTGAGATAACGATGTGTCTTCTCAACTCGGTTTGGGCAGCTTATTGTGGCAACGCTAGTCTTGGAGAAACACTGGTTTAAGATTCCCCCGCTATGGCCGATTCGTGCGACAAACGGCGGCGATGCGCAGAGGCGTCGGAGGGTGCGAAACACGTTGTCTGTTTTGATTCCCAGAGGAGTATACTGGGATAGGAGTGCGGGGAGAACCACGGAGATATGCGGGTGCGCGGGGATTGCGGGATTGCCGTCCAAGCATGCGGCTGCCATTTTGTGTGTGCATGGGTAATTGTGTGATTTTGGGCTGATTGTAGAATGTGTATTTTGGTTCCTTCCGCCGCGCGGAATTGATCATCTCCACTTCCCTGGCCGGGTGACTGTTGTGTCCGACGAGCCGAGGCGAGTGTTCGTCGAGTGATGCCTCAGGAGGGTTGGTTTCTCTCGTCACAGGATTCCTGTGCCTGCCCCCCTTGGAGTCGCCGGTTGTGCTGGCTGGATGTGGACTTGAAGGGGGGAGTGGAACGCGTGCTCGCCTCCCCTGGGGACTCGGCCACGTGAACTCGTTGAAGACTGGCCGCTGGAACTTGCTCCCGATGAAGAACTTTCTATTGACTTTTATGCCTCGTACGGCTGTTGTACATATGTTTCTGTGATGCGTTGGTGTTGTTGTTGTTATGTTGTTGTTCATTGTTATGTCCGAGGTACTCCACTACCCAGAGGTCGAAGTGTCATCGTAGCCGGGACGGTTAGATTTTTTTTATCACGGGGGGGGGGGGGTGACGTAGTGGGGTACGATGGTGCGTTGTGGAAACAGCGTGATTACATGATCACACAGACAGTACGGGTTATCTTGGGTCAGCCTATAGCGAAGGCGAATACAGTGCAGGTTATGTTGGGGCAATTAAGCTGAGTGAGCCGTGAATGGCTGTGATTGGTTGGTGCTGTTGCCAGGGCTGGAGAGGCGTCTGAAAGTCTGGCGAGAAACAGGAGCGACGGTCATGCGGAGCGCCGTTGGGACGCGGGTTAATTAATTGGGGGTGCAATGAGAGCGGGTATAAGAGCGGGAGTCGGAGTCAACAGAGGAGAGTTGGGTTGAATGGTGGAGAGCTTGGAGGGGGGTTGAAGAGCGGAGAGCTTGGAGAGTTGGAGTTGGGAGCTGGACGAGGCAATACGTGGAGTTTGGAGGAGTGTTTGGAGACAGAGTGGGGGACAAAGTTTGGAGACAGAATTGGAAACAGAGTTTGGAGACAGAATTGGAAACAGAGTTTGGAGACAGAGTTGGAGACGGAGTTTGGAAACAGTGTAGAGCGAAGCTGAAGAAGAGAAGCAGCTAGCAGTAGAGAGAGCGTAACGATAGCGGAGCTGAAGAAGAGAGCAGCTAGCAGTAGGGAGAGCGTAACGATAGCGGAGCTGAGGAAGAGAAGTAGTTAGCAGTGGAGAGAGCGTAGCGATAGCAGAGCTGGAGACGAGAATAGCCAGTAGTGGAGAGAGCGGAGTTGCTGAGTGCGGAGTTGCTGAGTGCGGAGTCGCTGAGTGCGGAGCAAGCGAAGTAATCGTGGGGAGTGGAGAGACAAAGGTGCCGAGCGAGTCGAGTGAAACACGGCGAGCGAGCCGTGGCGACATGGATACTGTGGAATATTGAGGACATGCGGAGAGTTGTAAATAAAGCGGTGTTCGAAGAAAGACAGAAGTTGTCCGAGTGAAATCGAACACTACACCTACGTGACATTACCGAAAGAACCAAAGAGTATGCACTCCCGTGGCTGGTCCTGCGAGCGGTATCCAATCGGACAAAAAAAAAGCACACCGCGAAGCAAATGCATAGTTTGCGCAGAACGAAAAAGGTTAGCGGGCAGTCATTTCTGATGACAGCAAGTCGAATACCACATTCGGGCCCCGTGTGGCAAAAGAGAGAGAGAGAGAGTGTACCCTTCTTTATGTGACATATAAGCGTGGTTTACATGTGCTTGGCAGAGTAAAAAATGTAATTGCAGTTCCATAATCTGTTTATTGTGAGCCTGATGGTGAAGAAAGATGTGCTGTTTATTACGTGCGGCGAGTAATTATGTCAAGGGGCCACCTCAGAGTGAGCTTTTGTAGACGATATGGACAAAACTCAGAACTGGACCTGAATGAAATCTTGTTTCTCTGTGTCCCAGGGTAGTTTACTTGGTTAGCAAGACACAGGACTATGGAGGTGTCTCAATAAAACACAGCACTGTGTAGGTTGTCTCAATTAGACACAGCACTGTGTAGGTTGTCTCAATTAGACACAGCACTCTGTAGGCTGTCTCAATTAGACACAGCACTGTGTAGGTGTCTCAATTAGACACAGCACTGTGTAGGCTGTCTCAATTAGACACAGCACTGTGGAGGCTGTCTCAATTAGACACAGCACTGTGTAGGCTGTCTCAATTAGACACAGCACTGTGTAGGTTGTCTCAATTAGACACAGCACTGTGTAGGTGTCTCAATTAGACACAGGCTGTCTCAATTAGACAGCACTGTGTAGGCTGTCTCAATTAGACACAGTACTGTGTAGGTTGTCTCAATTAGACACAGCACTGTGTAGGTTGTCTCAATTAGACACAGCACTGTGTAGGTTGTCTCAATTAGACACAGCACTGTGTAGGTTGTCTCAATTAGACACAGCACTGTGTAGGTTGTCTCAATTAGACACAGCACTGTGTAGGTTGTCTCAATTAGACACAGCACTGTGTAGGTTGTCTCAATTAGATACAGCACCGTGTAGGTTGTCTCAATTAGACACAGGACTGTGTAGGTTGTCTCAATTAGACACAGCACTGTGTAGGCTGTCTCAATTAGACACAGCACTGTGTAGGTGTCTCAATTAGACACAGGCTGTCTCAATTAGACAGCACTGTGTAGGCTGTCTCAATTAGACACAGCACCGTGTAGGTTGTCTCAATTAGACACAGGACTGTGTAGGTGTCTCAATTAGACACAGCACTGTGTAGGCTGTCTCAATTAGACACAGCACTGTGTAGGTGTCTCAATTAGACACAGCACTGTGTAGGCTGTCTCAATTAGACACAGGACTGTGTAGGCTGTCTCAATTAGACACAGCACTGTGTAGGTTGTCTCAATTAGACACAGCACTGTGTAGGTGTCTCAATTAGACACAGCACTGTGTAGGTGTCTCAATTAGACACAGGATTGTGTAGGCTGTCTCAATTAGACACAGGACTGTGTAGGTTGTCTCAATTAGACACAGCACCGTGTAGGTTGTCTCAATTAGACACAGGACTGTGTAGGTTGTCTCAATTAGACACAGGCTGTCTCAATTAGACAGCACTGTGTAGGCTGTCTCAATTAGACACAGTACTGTGTAGGTGTCTCAATTAGACACAGCACTGTGTAGGTTGTCTCAATTAGACACAGCACTGTGTAGGTGTCTCAATTAGACACAGCACTGTGTAGGTTGTCTCAATTAGACAGCACTGTGTAGGCTGTCTCAATTAGACACAGTACTGTGTAGGCTGTCTCAATTAGACAGCACCGTGTAGGCTGTCTCAATTAGACACAGTACTGTGTAGGTTGTCTCAATTAGACACAGTACTGTGTAGGTTGTCTCAATTAGACACAGCACTGTGTAGGTTGTCTCAATCAGACACAGCACTGTGTAGGTTGTCTCAATTAGACACAGGCTGTCTCAATTCGACACAGAACTGTGTAGGTGTCTCAATTAGACACAGGCTGTATCAATTAGACACAGCACTGTGTAGGTGTCTCAATTCGACACAGCACTGTGTAGGTTGTCTCAATTAGACACAGCACTGTGTAGGTTGTCTCAATTAGACACAGCACTGTGTAGGTGTCCCAATTCGACACAGCACTGTGTAGGTTGTCTCAATTAGACACAGGCTGTCTCAATTAGACACAGCACTGTGTAGGCTGTCTCAATTAGACACAGCACTGTGTAGGTGTCTCAATTAGACACAGCACTGTGTAGGTGTCTCAATTAGACACATGACTGTGTTGGCTGTCTCAATTAGACACAGCACCGTGTAGGCTGTCTCAATTAGACACAGCACTGTGTAGGTGTCTCAATTAGACACAGGACTGTGTAGGTGTCTCAATTAGACACAGCACTGTGTAGGTGTCTCAATTAGACACAGCACTGTGTAGGCTGTCTCAATTAGACACAGCACTGTGTAGGTTGTCTCAATTAGACACAGCACTGTGTAGGTTGTCTCAATTAGACACAGCACTGTGTAGGTTGTCTCAATTAGACACAGCACTGTGTAGGTTGTCTCAATTAGACACAGCACTGTGTAGGTGTCTCAATTAGACACAGGACTGTGTAGGTGTCTCAATTAGACACAGCACTGTGTAGGTGTCTCAATTAGACACAGCACTGTGTAGGCTGTCTCAATTAGATTCAGCACTGTGTAGGTGTCTCAATTAGACACAGCACTGTGTAGGTGTCTCAATTAGACACAGCACTGTGTAGGTGTCTCAATTAGACACAGGCTGTCTCAATTAGACAGCACTGTGTAGGCTGTCTCAATTAGACACAGCACTGTGTAGGTTGTCTCAATTAGACACAGCATTGTGTAGGTTGTCTCAATTAGACACAGCACCGTGTAGGTTGTCTCAATTAGACACAGCACTGTGTAGGTGTCTCAATTAGACACAGTACTGTGTAGGCTGTCTCAATTAGACGCAGTACTGTGTAGGCTGTCTCAATTAGACACAGCACTGTGTAGGTGTCTCAATTAGACACAGCACTGTGTAGGCTGTCTCAATTAGACACAGCACTGTGTAGGTGTCTCAATTAGACACAGCACTGTGTAGGTGTCTCAATTAGACACAGCACTGTGTAGGCTGTCTCAATTAGACACAGCACTGTGTAGGTTGTCTCAATTAGACACAGCACTGTGTAGGTGTCTCAATTAGACACATGACTGTGTAGGTGTCTCAATTAGACACATGACTGTGTTGGCTGTCTCAATTAGACACAGCACTGTGTAGGCTGTCTCAATTAGACACAGCACTGTGTAGGTGTCTCAATTAGACACAGGACTGTGTAGGTGTCTCAATTAGACACAGGACTGTGTAGGCTGTCTCAATTAGACACAGCACCGTGTAGGTTGTCTCAATTAGACACAGCACTGTGTAGGTGTCTCAATTAGACACAGGACTGTGTAGGTGTCTCAATTAGACACAGGACTGTGTAGGCTGTCTCAATTAGATACAGCACTGTGTAGGTGTCTCAATTAGACACAGCACTGTGTAGGTGTCTCAATTAGACACAGCACTGTGTAGGCTGTCTCAATTAGACACAGCACTGTGTAGGTGTCTCAATTAGACACAGCACTGTGTAGGTGTCTCAATTAGACACAGCACTGTGTAGGTTGTCTCAATTAGACACAGCACTGTGTAGGTGTCTCAATTAGACACAGCACTGTGTAGGTGTCTCAATTAGACACAGCACTGTGTAGGTGTCTCAATTAGACACAGCACTGTGTAGGTGTCTCAATTAGACACAGCACTGTGTAGGCTGTCTCAATTAGACACAGCACTGTGTAGGTGTCTCAATTAGACACAGCACTGTGTAGGTGTCTCAATTAGACACAGCACTGTGTAGGTGTCTCAATCAGACACAGCACTGTGTAGGCTGTCTCAATTAGACACAGGACTGTGTAGGTTGTCTCAATTAGACACAGCACTGTGTAGGTGTCTCAATTAGACACAGCACTGTGTAGGTTGCCTCAAGTAGACACAGGACTGTGTAGGTGTCTCAATTAGACACAGCACTGTGTAGGTTGTCTCAATTTGACACAGCACTGTGTAGGTGTAGGTGTTTTTCTTCTCACACAGCTTAAAGGTCGTGATCTGAGTGTGGCTTCTTCCACTCCAGCGCTGTCCTCCAGACAGTCTCGTCCCTTCACCTGATGAAGGCCACTTGTGTTGTGGCCGAAACGTCGTGATTTTTTGTTAATTTTTTTGTTATTTTATTTTCACCTACGTGACTTTACTCAATAGAACCAAAGAGTACTGTGTAGGCTGTCTCAATTAGACACAGGACTGTGTAGGTGTCTCAATTAGACACAGCACTGTGTAGGTGTCTCAATTAGACACAGCACTGTGTAGGCTGTCTCAATTAGACACAGCACTGTGTAGGTGTCTCAATTAGACACAGGACTGTGTAGGTTGTCTCAATTAGACACAGGACTGTGTAGGTTGTCTCAATTAGACACAGGCTGTCTCAATTAGACACAGCACTGTGTAGGCTGTCTCAATTAGACACAGCACTGTGTAGGCTGTCTCAATTAGACACAGCACTGTGTAGGTTGTCTCAATTAGACACAACACCGTGTAGGTTGTCTCAATTAGACACAGCACCGTGTAGGTGTCTCAATTAGACACAGCACTGTGTAGGCTGTCTCAATTAGACACAGCACTGTGTAGATTGTCTCAATTAGACACAGCACTGTGTAGGTTGTCTCAATTAGACACAGCACTGTGTAGGTTGTCTCAATTAGACACAGGACTGTGTAGGTGTCTCAATTAGACACAGCACCATGTAGGTTGTCTCAATTAGACACAGCACCGTGTAGGTGTCTCAATTAGACACAGCACTGTGTAGGCTGTCTCAATTAGACACAGCACTGTGTAGGTTGTCTCAATTAGACACAGCACTGTGTAGGTGTCTCAATTAGACACAGCACTGTGTAGGCTGTCTCAATTAGACACAGGACTGTGTAGGTTGTCTCAATTAGATATAGCACTGTGTAGGTTGTCTCAATTAGACACAGCACTGTGTAGGTTGTCTCAATTAGATACAGCACTGTGTAGGTGTAGGTGTTTTCTTCTCACACAGCTTAAAGGTCGTGATCTGAGTGTGGCTTCTTCCACTCCAGCGCTGTCCTCCTGACAGTCTCGTCCCTTCACCTGATGAAGGCCGCTTGTGTTGTGACCGAAACGTCGTGATTTTTTGTTATTTTATTTTCACCTATGTGACTTTACCCAATAGAACCAAAGAGTACTGTGTAGGCTGTCTCAATTAGACACAGCACTGTGTAGGCTGTCTCAATTAGACACAGCACTGTGTAGGCTGTCTCAATTAGACACAGTACTGTGTAGGTGTCTCAATTAGACACAGCACTGTGTAGGCTGTCTCAATTAGACACAGCACTGTGTAGGTGTCTCAATTAGACACAGCACTGTGTAGGTGTCTCAATTAAAAATATGCACCCAGGGTGATCAAAGGCTTTTCTTGTTTTGCTCCCCGCTTTTGGAAAGGACTCATGAGAGCCCTTAATAAAAAAAATTCGATTCGGTGTCCATTTCATAAAATCACGCCGAAAAGACATGTTTGTCCGAAAAAAGGCTTTTTGGTGACATTTAACTCAAGCGTCAACTCGCCGCGCAATTTTATTTATTTTAATGGCACAATTGATTTTTTTTATGTTTCACAAAATCCGTAAGCTTACCTTTGCATTACTGCGATGTCTTCATCCTGGATAAAAGTAGTATTGGTGATATGTACTCCAGGGTCCCATTAGCAGCACTGTCAGCTTGTGTCCCCTGGTATCTCATCCTCCTCTTCCTCCTCGACTTTTGGGGCTCTGCAAGGTCCAAACCCTGGGATGAATATTGCCGTAGCTGTCCCATCGCAGTGCGTGCAGCTATGAGCTGTGCATTCCAAATAGCCAACTCACGCGCATGCGAAAGTAATGCGCAATGGCCACTCTTATCTTTCCAGGGTGCGTGTTTGGTTGCTTATTTTTGTAATTAATGTCTCTTAAGTGTTCATATTTGTTGAAACTCACTAGATAACCGACCAGGTTGCTCTGTGATGATGATCTGCTTGAAACCTGGAGGTTGCGAGTTCAAGCCTTGGTTTGGGGTTGACTCAGCTCATCATCCGACTGGGGTGTTGATTAAACGAGTATCACTATGTGGTGAAATCAATGGTGGTTGTCCAGTAAATCGACTCAATCCCTGCCAGGGGAACGTTACATTTCCACCACTGGCTCAGGGCTGTGAACAGGAAATGCACACTGCCAAAATGCTCATTTAGGCAAAGCAGTCGCCAGAGCTGCATTTATATCTGCAGGTGTTCGAGTGTTTGTTAAATCATGCACACCGCAGGTTTGTCTATTGTTTGGTCTATTTTTATTGAAATCCTTTGTTTTAATAAATGGAAAATTGCTGTCATTCGATACAAAATTGAATCTTGACTTAAAGCTTTCGTGACTGCGAGAATTCATATTCTTTGGGTCTTTCGGTAAAGTCACGTAGATAGGTTCAAAGAAAATAACAAAATAACAAAAAAACTACGACGTTTCGATCGCAACACAACCGTTTTTATCACAACACAACCGCTTGTGTTGCGATCGAAACTTCGTAGATTTTTGTTATTTTGTTATTTTCTTTGAACCTATCTACGTGACTTTACTGAAAGACCCAAAGAATATAAAAATTGAATCTTCAAGTAAACAAATTATTTTTTGCTGCGAGTATATATAATAATGTTCACTAATTTGAACATATTTGCGATGTATATTCTTGGTTCTTTCGGTAAAGTCACGTAGAAGGGAAACAATAAAATAATGAAAATATTAAACAATAAAATTCTCATGACGTTTCGACTGCAAAACAAGCAATCATCATCAGGTGTGAAAATCACGGCAAGAAAATTTGAAAAAAGTGGCGTTTTTTACGTTAGCACCACGGAGAGCGATTTGGCAGTTATTCAGATGGACGAGTCCATCTATGTTCGGAAAAGAGGAGGGCGGAGACGAAAATAATGGATGCGGTCTGAAAGCCACCTTAAGCGTGAATAATCAATTAAGACCCGAAATAGTTTATCAAATCCTTCCAATGATTCCTAAGCCAGAATCCATCTTCTCGGTTGAAATTGTCTCTGTGTTTGTATATGTATATGTGGATAGCCTCATGAACGAATCTCTCATGGTAGCCAAGCGACATGTCTCGGACCGCATTCGTGAACACAAAGCAGACCTAAAACACGGTAGGACCAACACCTCGGCAGTGGCAGATCACTGTTATAATTCAGTAGGCTCACATGACATTGACTTCTCCAAGACAGATGTTCTTTGCAAGCCATCTGGCTACCATGAGAGATTCGTTCATGAGGCTATCCACATATACACAGAGACAATTTCAACCGAGAAGATGGATTCTGGCTTAGCAATCATTGGAAGGATTTGATAAACCATTTCGGCTCTATATTGATTGTTCACGCTTACAGTGGCTTTCAGACCGCATCCATTATTTTAGTCTCCCCCCTCTTTTCCGAACATAGACGAACTCGTCCATCTGAATAACTGCCAAATCGCTCTCCGTGGTGCTAACGTTAAAAAAACCGCCACTTTTTTTTCAAATTTTCTTGCCGTGGTTTTCACACCTGATGATGATTGCTTGTGTTGCAGTCGAAACGTCGTGAGAATTTTATTGTTTTATATTTGTATTATTTTATTGTTTCCCTTCTACTTGACTTTACCGAAAGAACCAATAATATGAATCCCTGCAGTCACGAAAGCTTTAAATCAATATTTGCGATGCTTTCTTGTGCTAGGACACAGATGCATAATTCATTTTTTGCAGCCATGAAGTTCAATTGCTATGTTATACAGCGATATTGCACTGCATCAAATTCAATAGGATTTGGGCTGATCCCTGTCCATCCCACACAGAGAGCCGCCTGAACACTAACTGTGGAAAGGGGGGTGCCCCAGGGGCACCGCGGTGGCGAAATGTTAACTACCTCGCCTGGTGTGCAGGAGGTTGTGGGTTTGATCCCAACCCGGACGCCTGCATATTTGGAGTGTGCCTGTTCTCCTCGTGGTCGCGTGGATTTTTCTTAGAGGGTTTTCCCTCCACATTTTAGAAACATGATTTTTGAGTTTTTGGCTGTTATAAATGTCCACCTGATAAGCCACTTTGTTGTGGCCAGGTTGCTTCTGAAAAAACAGTTATTTAGCTCAGTGGGCCTTACCTGGCCAAATTGAAAGTTTAGTTTTGACACACACACAGAAACAAGGAGACAGACAAAGGGGAATTATGGTGATACATTATCAGTGAGACGGAGATACTTTGAAACTCTAATTGGACGGCTTTGCATATTTATAAAGATGGAATTTGTGTTGCAAACAGACTGAGATCTGCATAAAACTCAAAGTCCCATTAAAATCTGCATTTCAATGGAGATATGAAATTGCTTTTCGATAAACACCGCCATGAAACATGGATCCTGATGGGAAGGACGCGCTCAAGGGTGCAAGCTACAGAAATGGGCTTCCTGCGCAGGGTGGCAGGGCTCTCTCTCTGGGATCGGGTGAGAAGCATGGCTATCCGCCAGAGACTCGACGTCCAGTCGGCACTATTGAGCGTGGAACGAAGCCAGCTACGGTGGATGAGTCATCTGCTAAGGATGCCGAAAGAAAGACTCCTCCCCGGGAGAGGTTCGAAGGACGTCCCCCAGGCAAAAGACCCAGAGGCCGCTCGCGATCGTGCTGGATAGACCGGGGTGGTGCGCCTAGCCGAGGAGAAACCGCAGATCGTGGAGCCACAGTTGATGTTGCTGGCGGAGGACAGGGCAGGATGGAGGAAGGGCCTTGGCGGAGTCGCTGTCCTAGCAACCCGATTCAGTTCGGAAAAGCGACCCGATATTGATTGATTGATTGATGAACATGTCCTCTTCCGTCATTCAAACTCCACGGTGTCTCTCTGCTCGAACAGGCACCTAGGCCAGCACGCATCTTTGTTCACAGCCCTGAATCAGAAGGTAACAAAAATCGCACATCCCGTGGCAGAGGTCTTTCTTTCAAATTGGACAATAATTAAGTATTTTTTCCCCTCCATGGTGTATTGGCAATGGTGTGGATCGTGCAGAAATTATGGTGCCGGGTTGACCCTTGACCATGACGAGAGGCCACAACCTTATGATTGTGAACATTGCAGGAACCACAGCACCACCCGGCTGGATTTTTCTTCGGTACCGTGATAGAAATCATCATCCCCAACGTGTCTAGGGCCATTGATTTCTTCTCTCCACCTTAATTTATGAGAGCTGGTCTGCAGCACGTGCCATTGGTTAAGTAGAGTAAAGACTGTTGAAAAAAAGAATGAGTTATACTTCCAGGAGTCGAAGGCCACTTAATCCCACATCCATTAGTAACGTTTACCCCTGCAAACTTAATACACAGATTGGTTTCTCTGCCAATATTTCCACTCACGGCACTTGCACTGTAACTATCACCAACACGTTAAGCAGAATATATCTATGTTTGTATGTATGCATATATGTTGAACATCTTTCGCACCGTACATAACTTTCACTCGGTAGCTTTTAGGTCTGCCTCTTGCAGATGAGCAGGCTTCTTGCAGAAGCTAGGTGAGTTGTAGGTGGCTGGGGCAGGAGAGTGATATCTGCTAGGTCTGCGTATAATAATATATCTCCTTTCCCCAGTCTCATTGGGACTCAATAATTGTATTTTGAAAAGTGCAATGTCGGGGTACTTGGCTGGTTCCTATTGAGTGGGAGGGAGATAAAGAGTAAAAGTAACTTTGTCCCTACAGTGCTGGATTTCAGCTGTGCATCACCACGCCTGACTTGTATTCAGCATTTAGTATTTAGTGCTTCCCTTGCGATATACATATATATTTCCTTTGTCTGCCCTCGGAGGCACAACGTAATTGCATGCTCTCGTCACGTCACAATATCATTTATTTTTTTACAGATGCATTTCCCTATCATTAAATGAACTTACGTGTTCAAAATTATGATGAACATTTTTCTTTCTTGGTATAATTGCATGTCTGGATGTCGAGGTGGAGGTGCGTGGCGTTACAGAGTCCTCGGGGGTCTAAGTAATACAACGTATGATGACAATTTGGAGGCATACGATGGGGCCATGGCAACATAGGCGAAGTCCTCATTAGGACATTCATGTGTTGAACATTCGTCAAGTTCGTGTTATTTCTTCCTGGCTTGTATGTGTAACTGGCTTCTGCAATTTCAAATGCTTCAATTCAAAATCCTTTCACTAGCTCAAAACACTCTGGACCACCTTCTCTCAGCCTACTCCAGAGGCACCCACATGTCCCCTAAATGCCTCGAGGATCTGGGCATGTACATCTTCTCTATGATCCTAGGTCGAGGATTCGGTCAATGCGCGACTGAGCATTTTCCCGCGTGGCTCCCCCATACTCTGGAAAGCTTGTGTTAAGTCTGTGGCTATTTTTAAACACATCTTCATTCGTATCTCTACGCTTCCACTTATTTTGAACTATATATAGATGATTTTGTTGTTTCACGACTTACTTTTATTTGCCGCTGTATCTCGTGCGGCGCTTTGAGATCGTCGATGAAAGGCGCTTTGCAAATTGAGCGATTGTTTTGTTTGTTATTAAGCGGGCGATGATGCGTTGCTTATCATCTCCCGTTCACAGCCCCGAGACAGTGGCGGGGGGAATTTCACATTTCATTGGCGGGCTGGGGGGAGGGGTGAACCTTGACCTCCCCACAAATTGGTGCCCATTTTATTGCCCTCAGAGGGGTAATGGGCCGAGTCAACCCCCCCCCCCCCCACCATACCCCCCCCCCCCCCCCAAACTGGGACGTGTACTCCACAACCTTCCGACTGTGAGCCCCTCACTCTACCACTCGGCCCAGTGCCTGGTGGGAACCGAGTTGGTTATTTCCGGAACATCTAAGGCCATACCTAGGTATATTGATTTGCTGTAATTGTGTGTGACGTAGCGTCATCCTCGTTGCAATCAAGCCATGAATACACATGCTATATTGTGGAGTTTGCATAATGCTGGCCGGGACTCGACTTAAAGGTGTCATAATTGTGCATTGCATATCGGCTCCTGTCATTTTTACTGTGGTACTGCCACGGTAACTCTGGAATGCACACACACTCTACCGATGGGCGTACACCTCCCCACTTCTGGAGTTTGGCATGTTAGTCCTTAACTCATTGTCTGTGTCCGTAACAAAATGATCCATCACAGGTTTTTCACTCGTGTGTCTCACCATTGCCGGTCCACTTAGTCCATTTGGGTTTGAATGTCCTCAGGCATTTTAATTTCCTGCGAATTGTGTGATGTGCTAGTGTGGGTTGTGCATACAGTATGTACAACACCGTACGTGTCAACATGACACCAAACACGGCCTTGAAGGAATGATTGTACGCAAATTCATTGCGTATTGCCATGGAGCATCATGGGTGAAAGCAAACATAACCAAAGGTCCACTCTGTCCGTGGGGACAAACAAAATCATATTTTGAGTCTGTAACTCCACTGGCTTTTTACAGTGGTATTCATTTGAGCAGCATTTGTTTTGCAGAACATCACCTTTCTATTCAAATCGGGATTTGTTTACCGTTCATAGTTCTAGATTTGAAGCTTTCGTGACTGCAAGGATCCATACTCTTTGGTTCTATTCGGTAAAGTCACGTAGGTAAAAAAATAAAACAACAAAAATCACGACGTTTCGGCCACAACACAAGCGGCCTTCATCAGGTGAAGGGACCAGACTATCTCGAAGACTGCGCTGGAGTTTTTTTGTACTTGATGTGTTTTGGGGCCATTTATTTCGTTATCTGAAATATTGACGTTTTTGTCTTTGTCTTGCTGTTGCTATGCTCACGTTACCATGGGACCTCCCGTGCAAAATAGCCAGGCATCTCGCTAAACGCGACCATCCGTGTAACACATCGAATCAACTTAACCAAAAATTGGAAACATTGTCAATAGCATCCTTTGTGTCTTGCAGGTGCTATGAAGATGTCACTTATAGGATGGGTTCTGATTGTATTTCACGCTGTCGGTGTTGTGTTCTTCAGCCTCCAAAACCTGCAGCACCATGCAGTTCACGTGCAAAAACGGGCGGACGTGCATCTCCCTGGGGTGGATGTGCGATGGCGATGACGACTGCCCCGATGGCTCGGATGAAGCCGCCGATGTCTGTGAGTGGCTTGAGACGTGGCGCCGCGCTCGCCGCTCGCTACGGAGCTTTCGTGGTTACATTTCGGCAAGCCGCGCCTCGGTTAATGAGTTCGCGGTGGCGAGATGTTACGTCGCTCGCCTGGTATGCAGGAGGTCGTGGGTTCGATCCCAACCCTGAGGCATGCTGCATTTTTGGAGTTTGTGTGTGTCTCTCTCTCTCTCTCGTCATCATCACGGTGGCTAGGAGATGTTAAGCACCTCGCCAGGTATACAGGAGGTTGTGGGTTCCAGCCCGACGCTGACGCCTGCTGCTGTATATTTGGAGTCTGCGTGTCTCTCCCCGTGGTGGTCGCGTGGATTTTTCTCCAGGTCCTCCGGTTTTCCCCTCCATATTTAGAATGAATATGCGTTGAGAGCTATACATTTCCACGTCATTAACCACTTCGTTGGGCTATCATTTGTGGCTAGGTCGCGTCAGAAAAAAGAGCTACATAGCTCAGTGGGCCTTCGCTGGTAAAATAAAAAAAATAGTTTAGTTTATAGTTTTTACTTACAAAATCCGCATTCTGCTTCAACAGCAGCCATTAGTGGTTCCGTTAACGTTCGAAACGAGTAGGCCGCTGTGTGCTGAAGCATTAGGTGATTTGTAAAAGCATGGCGATCGTTGTTACCTTCTGTGAGAACCCAGAAGGGTCCTCCTGAAAAAGAGTCTCGAGATTCGGTGAGCCTTTCCTGAGTAAACAAGCGTAACAATAAATAATGATAATAATACGTCACGTGACAAATGTGTGGGCACCGACGGCAACAAAGCTGCTGTGTTGCTGTGCCCTGTTTCTCAGCCATGATGACTACAGTACCATTGGCTTTACCAAAAAAAACACTGCCTTCTCCCTCTGGCGATGCCTAATTATTTCCTTAGCCTTTGAAAATACATGCCATCGAGAAGTCATCTCATTATTCCTTCTTCAACAGATAACAATTTGAAATTGTATATTTTATTTATACAGAATATGCATTGCTATACATGTATTCCCCCCTTCATACTTTGATGCCATTTTCCCTATTTACCCTTTTAAACATTTGATTGAGCAAACTTCGCATTTTCTTTTGGCAGCTTCCTCATTTTCCAAGACTATAAAAATGCAAATTTGTATGCAACGGTGGGTGAACATGTTTGACACGTTTACCAAACGGCAATGTTTTAACACTTCTCGAGCCATGGAACCACACGATTGCTACATAGTCTAGAAACTAAACCACATGCAACAATGAACAGGAAACTTCAAACGCTGCGGCATCAATAACAGATAATATTATTAAGCTGTTTTACCCCGGAGAGCCTCACCGACCGAATCTCATGACTATGTTTCAGGAGGATCCTGCCAAGTGTTTTGCGGCAGGGAGTGGCGATTTCTCTGTATGTTTCCTATTACGTAATTTTGCGGGCTATTTTTTTTTTACAATTTGGCAGGCTTGGCCCATGCCGTCGGCACACGATGACCTAGTCTTGCACATAACGTCATTTATATATATGTAACATCCACTCCACTGTGAAGCAGACTGCACATACATTCATAGTTAACACACCCGCGGGATAAGAATGTCACAGTTTGTGACCAACACTGTTGCGCATCATACAATATCACTTCAACTCGAGCAGCGCTTGAACTCAGAGGCGAAAGGCAGAACGTGACTGCCACTCTGTTTCCAGTCATGTCCAAGCCGGGTGACGCACACGCAACACGCGGACGCACACTACACACCACACTACACACCACACACGCACGCGCAGGCACGTGCTGTGATAACGTTCACTCGGTGCTTTGCACACTACTCGCTGCCCACTCTACCCCAGGGCGACTCTGCACACTGATGTGCCCTTGTATGTGCAGGTGACCTTTTGGCTCCCCAGAGGGAGCCTCATTTGCCCGTGACACACAGTCTCGATTGCTGAACGTGCTGAGCAATAGTGAGCACTTTCGTCAGACAAAGCCTGCCGCGCTTGCCAGATGTTGTCTACTTTATATCCATGCACAGTTGCATAAGACACCACAGGTACATTTTTACTTTAATTTACATATTGGTCAGAAGGACGAACGAAGTGAATAAAATATTAAGTCCTAAGTGAATTTGTACAACGCCATACATCTGTTTGAAGAATGTGAAGTATTTCAATATTTCATCTTTTTATATAACAGAAAATGGGTTGCATTATTGTAAATTCTCCAGTACATGCGGCACATGGATTAACATGAACATCTTAGGGGGGCGGGGGGGAGGGATGAATGTCTGCATAATATTATGACATTCAATCCAATAAACAGCATTGGCATAATACCTGCTAATTTTTGCTTAATTAATACTTTGAAAAAATAATGACTTCTTGAATTGCCATTTATATCTGTCACCGAGTATTTGCCACTGTTCTAAAAAAAATTCAAGTTAATTTGTGTGTCGTTCAGGGGGAGTAGTAGGGTTCCGGTTAGTGCAACAGAATCCGGCAGCCCGAGTTTGATTCTTGCTCATGACAAATAACAGCGCAGAATTTATCAACCTATCCAGGGCCTCCCCAAGGTCGACCCAGCCTGTAAATGAGTACCTGGTGTAATGTTTAAGCATCACCACTGGGGAGACAAAGGTGGCCGTGCCTGGGGCTGCCCCCCCCGCCTCCACCTCCATAGGTGCTCTCCAACGGCACGTACCCCCAACAGTCTGTTGAAGGCTACACGGGGGATCTTTGTCTTTGTCATTCACTCATAATTCATCACACAAAACCAATTTGTGTCTTGCTGCTCCGCTGAGCACGCTGTGTCTCGCTGCGGCCCAGACGGGTGGCAGGTTGAGCCCGGTCTTCTAGATCCCCACACTCCGCCCCTCTTGGAGGAGTTTACACGCAGAGGGCGGGTGGCCGTAATTTTGAATTAAAACGGCGGCGCATTTTGTTCATTTCGGTCGGTAATTGTCACTGCGGTTATTCACGTTAGGGCGTGAAGTAATTGTGCGTCGCACGCCAAGCAGCACGATGGAATACCGGAGTGGGTAGTGTGGATATTCTTGCGTTGGAGGGGATATTGGCTCATTTGCGCGGTGGCCTACTGACCGCCACTTATCAGCATCAAGATAAAGTGATATCGGTACACATGCACTCGGAAACTAAAATCACTGAAAGGTTTTGTGTAACAAAAACAAATTTCTGGCGTACTAAAGTAGCCAAAGCATTTATTTCAAACTGCACTCCTTACAATTGAGTTTGTCCAAGCGATGCGTTTTGACAGTGGCATGTTGCACACTGCTTTCAAAAAATGTATTTCGACACAGCACACGAATGTTGTCTCCAATTGTGTCTGCAGCAAATGCTTCTCTTTGAGCAAAGGTATGTAACTATTGTATATATTTCAGAAGTTCTGAATATTTTTGTCATATTAGAACATGATCAATTAATTGTAAAACGTAGGGTTTCACGACCAATATAAATTCATGATAACGTTCATGGGTTAGATCTCGTCACTGCCAATGTGTCTTGGAGGACACCTTCACATTTGGGACAAATGCCTGATGATGCTGGTTGTAATCACCAGCAAAAAAATCTTACTTAATTGTCCATGTTGTGGGATTGATCTCCAACACACAGGTGGTGCTGAAGTAGTAATACATTTGCCCGTTCTGTTCACGTGGCAAAGCTTACTCTAATTGGCTTTGTCGGGTGGAGGTAGGTTTACGACACATTTACGCGATGTAACCCAAGCATTTTTTTATCAAGCATGTGAAATCAAGTTTCTAATGGTCAAAAAAGTAATGCATGGTAGCCCAAATTAAGTAGCCAAAATGTTACTATAACGGAGCAGTGTCTTAGGTTGGTGTAATATTTGGGCCATTCTGTACTTTACGTGGTTAGAGTGCTTGCGAGTTACAATCCTGGTTCGTGGTTACTCTGTGAGGGTTTTTGTGAGTCAACAGTGGTCATATGATGGAAACTGATCTCCACCATGGTAATGTGGAATTACCACCACTGGCTAGAGGCTGGCCCTTTGAGATGAGAGCTGCACGATTTCTAACTTAATTTGGATGATACTTATACGGTACATTGCATAGGTACTGTGTAGATACTGTATGTTTATGTAAATTCACACACGATAAGTAAAGAGACTCGGACTTACCTCATCTCCTTCCCCTGCCCCTATTCCAAAAAATTCCCCGCCATTCCTTGGGACTCCATTATCAGAATTGTTCAAGGTTGCCCCATCAACCATTTCTGATTTGGTGGCTCAGTCCCGACCCACGTTTTGTTCACTCTATCCCTTCCCTACCAAATTAATTCAAGAAAATTTCTATTTCCTCTGCCCATTTGTAACCAACATTTTGAATCAATCTCTCAATTCCGGTATTGTCCCTTCCACCCTAAAACTTGCAGCTGTTCCCCCTCTCCTGAAAAAGACTGCCCTTGATTCCTAAGTTCCAAATTATTATTGCCCAATCTCCAATCTACCCTTCCTATCCAAGGTCGCCTGGTTGCCTTGCAGTTGAACCACCATCTGCATTCTAATGGCTTGCTGGATCCATTCCAGTCTGAGTTCAGCGCCGGACACAGCACTGAGGCAGCTCTGGTTAAAGTGGTGAACGACCTTTTGATCGCTGCTGACTCTTCTCCGTCCAGTATTCTCGCTTTTCTGGATCTGAGTTCAAGCCTTTGAAGCCATCTAAGTGACAGCTTGACTGATCGCTTGGAAAGCATCACGGGGGTTTCAGGAACTGCTCTCCGTTGGTTCAGATCTTATCTAGCTAATCAGGAACAGTTCGTATCCAGGGGAGATTTTAAATCTGCTCCTAACCCTGTTTCATTTGGGGTTCCTCAAGATTCAGTTCTTCGCCCTGTTCTCTTTTGTATTTATATGGTCCCACTTGGTCATTTGCTCCGAAATATCGACCTGAAGTCCATTGCTATGCGGACGACACTCAAATTTACTTGCACACGGAGTCTGAAACCCCCCCCCCCCCCCCCCGTCTGCCTCCATGCATACTTCGGCGCTGGCTTCCATCAAAAGTTGGTTGCAACAAAACGTCCTCCAATTGAACGGTGTTCAAACGGAGGTGATGCTCATTGGGTCACCCCAACAACGTCATAAAGCTGCACCTTTCAACATTACGATTGATGGTCATGTTTATAATTAGTTTTGCACAGGAAGTCACACATCTAGGGGTCATCTGTGACCCCACATTGTCCTTCAAGGCTCATATTCAAAATATGACGAAGACTAAAATTTTCCATCTTCGGAATATCTCCCATATCCGATCACTTCTCTCTGCCTCAGATGCTGAAAAGCTGGTCCATGCCTTCATCTCATCTCGCATAGACCATGCTAATGGCTTACTACTCCCTGGCGTGGCTAAGAAGGTGCTAAACAAATTGCAGCATGTTCAGAATGCGGCTGCTGTGGTGTTAACCGGAACACCACATCACATTGCACCCGTTTTGGCCTCCCTGCACTGGCTTCCAGTTGCACGTTGAATACAGTTTAACATCCTATTGTTAACTTACAAAGCAGTGAACCATCTTGCCCCAGCCTACATCATTGACATGCTACACCCATGTGTCCTCTCAAGGTGACTAAGATCTGGGCATGATGCAGATCTTCTCTCTGCATTCCCAGCTCGAGGTGTCGGTCTATGGGTGACCAAGATTTATCCCGTGCAGCCCCCAGGCTATGGAACGCTCTTCCACAAGATATCAGGGATCTCTGAGTCTGTGGACATTGTTAAAATGTGCCTTAAAACATATGTCTACGTTTCAGCTTATTCAACTTTTAATTCATTTAGTAAATTATTCTTAAAATGTATTTATAATATTATTTTTATGCTGAGTGTCTACTGCTGCTGTGTCATGTGCAGCGCGTGGAGATCCTTGATGACAAGCGATATATAAATGTGATTATTGTTATAAATATCCATTCTGTAATCTGTCAGTGCGGGTTTTCTAAAATTCAGAGCGTGACATAGACCTTATAGTTGTGCTTACGTACAATGGGGTTTTTCTGTCCCAAGTGTCAAGCGATCAACAATGGCGGCACCCTTACGAGCTTGTACGTTATAAGAGCCACGTGCAGTTGTTTGCTTTTTGTCCTCTGAGATTGCAATTCATTTATGTATAGAGCTCCAATATGGTGACAACTGGCATATATGTCAACCCAAAATGGTTCAAATCAGCGATACCCCTACCTGGGAAACCCCAAGAAACTCAGACAGAACCCGAAGAAACTGAGAGGGAACCCCAAAAAACCGAGACACAGAAACATTAACTGTCACGCAGGATCCCGTAAGTCTACTTTTGGAGAAAATGTGGTTACTAAATGAGTTTAAGTGGCAGCAATAGGCTAATGTGCACCACTGAGTGGACATCCCTAAGTAGTAGATAATAATAATAACAATGATAGCTTTAGATAGTTGTGATTGATTTCCCACTGTCATCTCGAATTCCTTGAGTCACGACAAAAAAAACATTTGGAGATGACCCTTGCATAACCTGAACCATGTAAAGCAGCAGCAGTAGCCGGCGCGCTTCAACAAATAGCGCCGAGTATTATTCTCAAGTAAACAACAGAAAATATGGGAATCCATTCCATGGCCGCGAGACACTCAATATTGTGAGCAGCCGTGAGTCTCCAGGGTAATCCTTGAGGCTTGACTTGTATCCAACTGTGTGAATTGTGGCAACGCACATTATTTTGGTAGGCTGGTTACAATGAGACAAACGTACATTGCATTCGCATACAAATATTCCCGATGAGGTGCTGCAAATGTCGATCCCGTTTTCTATCTGGGCCTCCATTGACATGATTGGCATCCATCAGACACCCACTTTGTGTAAGTTGAACTTGTCACTGATCATTGAATCAAACAACCAATGATATACGTGCTTATTTCCTTCTGGTTCTTCATCGTAAAATCGTCACAAGCAATGTTGGCCAGGGTTGGAAGCATCATTTTACATGGCAACTCTACCATCTAAATTCTAAACAGACAAGACAGTTATGCCACGGGCAAACATTTCATACGTTCGAAGAATATTCTCACGGTCCATACAATAGTCATCATCTTTCAAATTTCATTCTTCAATAAATTGCACGCGCCTCTACACCCGCAGAGGACGAAACTTGAATTACGGCTTGTGGCTCTTCTAGCACGCAATTGTACCGATGAGCCACTTTCTTTCAACACGTGCTACGTCTACTATGCTGTGGCAAAATCGGTAACGAAAAAAATCCGCTTGCATACAAGGATCGTGCCCCGTCTGTTCTGCAATTATTTTACAAAACGATACCGAATCAATCAATCTTTATTTTACGTGTCAATATATCGCCCTCGATAAAGTAGGTACCAGTGCACGTGACAGCAGAACTGCAACAACAGGAACGAATAGAGAAACACGTCACGATTTCGGCGGCTAACACTGACTGAGCAAAGTAAATTGCAGCATTGACGTAGGGTCCAGAGTCATCAAAGGTCCATTAATGTATCGAAGCACCTCATTTATGCTTTTGATGACATTACACTAGGTCTTGTTGTCGTTGTGTCAAAACTGCCTTGTAGCACTACGCCCGTTAATTAGGGCGCCATGAAATGTATGCAGCAATTGGGGAAAATGCTTCCTAAACATTTATTCCAGCAGCCTTATTATTATTAAGGACCGATGTGATTTGCTTTCGGGCTCATCCTTTTATGGATCTCCTGGCAGTTGTAGGGAAGCTGTTTACGCCACTTAACCCGGTCTCGGGCTGCGTGCGAGGTGGCGTGCGGCGTCATAAAGCATCCCGGGATCTTTTGCCCGCAGTGCTCAGCCGCGTGTCTCATCTGCTCGCGGATGGTTAGGGTCCCAAGGCTACCCTCAAAAGCCTCATTATCTAAAGCAAATACGACCACCCTCGCAAACGAGCTCCGAGTTGTTCAGAGACGTTTCCGATACACAAGGAAAAATATGTGAAATATATGCCAACATTTTTGGCAGAGACTTTTTGAATTTTAAGTAACTGTTTCAGAACCGAAAATAAGTTTTTACCAAAATATGTTATCTTCAAAGGTAGGACATTGCGTGCAAGTGGCCTTGTTGTTTTCCTTCTATAACTTTTGGCAAGTGATTGTGCAATCAAATTGTTCCTTTCAAGACAGGTTTGTTCTAAACATAGAAAAATAGCAACAAATCATACATACTTAAAAAGCATTCAAAGAAAAGTCAGATATAGACAGCGTGGAAAACATATACTTTATGTTTTAAAAGTAAAACATTCAAACATTTATTCATATTTTTAAATTGATGGTTTCAAGAATGACAAATGGTAATGGACAAAAACATTTTTTTCGAAATTGAGTCTTTTCTTCTTCGTTTTTTTTGTGTCCAATTCTACAAGAGTATGGCACACAATATATTTTTTTTGTTTTGCCCTCCCGAATATTTTCACGAAAATATTTGTACTGATGAGAAGCAATGTAATTGTATTTCCACATCATAGGATGCACACATCAACGTCCCCATTGAAATTGGATGACAAAGCTGAAGGCTCTTCAAAAGATAACACTTTTGGAAGACAAATTGCTTTTTGTTGTTGCGGAAAAACTTTTTTATTTTTAAAACATATTTCGTACATTGTATTGTATATATTTTTTAAATGCTTTCCCTTAAAATGATTTACTATAAAAATTATCATTTCAAATGTTTAACATATTTGGATGTGTGAGTGTATATTGTATCGTGTTCAAACAAAATGCTTGAACAATTTTTTGTTAAATAATTGTAACCAGATGGCACTGGGAGTGAAGGTTGCAAATTGTCAATGTTGCCCAGGCAAGGCCAAGCACACGCCACCACCTTGCCAGCTTACTCTACGTATTTGGTGTCTCAAATCGGCTGTTCGCAGTGATCTCAGAGCTCAGCAGTTTTGCCGTTAGCCAGGCCCTGGCTGTAAATCCACAGTGGTGCCACTCGATCTGGTGAAATAGCTCCTGGGGGTCGGAGCAGCGCCAGCACGTTAAAATTTAGTACCGCTTTCCAGAGAATCTGAAGGCGCCTTGTTAGCCGTCGCTACATTAAGCGAGGTCCCACATTAACCATTCGGGACGAATTTGTCTGTAAACATCAACACCTCTCTCCAGCAAGTAACTTATGTCAGTGTTTAATTTAAGTAACGCTGATATGAAATTGCCCGTATGATTTATCTGCCCTTGCGGAGATGGTGATAACTCAGAGGAGGGAATAAATAACTACATTATGATAATACGAACGTAATGAACATATGGTGTGTGTTCCAATTCTCTTTGGGATAACTGTGAAGATTAAAAAAGTCTTAATAGATCGAAAAGTATTGATGTATGAAGTGCATACTGTGTAAGGGAGGGAGTGGAAAATCCGGTATTCATACTCAAATTTCAAAATGCAGGTTATTGCTTAACCATGGAAAAACTTCAATGTTGATTAAAACAAAATGAATATCTTTTTTTAAAATATTCTATTTAGAATTTCAACGGCTTGACGATTTTGGAAGACGACCTATAGTTGCAGTAGTTTGTTGTTTTGCATTGAAAACATCGGCAGGCTGCTACACGCATTTGTTTAGTAAGCGATAAAACAACGGTGGCGACGAAGGGTGGTGGTAATTGCCGATTACGGTTAGGAAACCTGGCGTCACGACATTGTTTTGTGTCCTGCTCGCTGCTTCACTTTGACACAAAGGACCTCATTGAGCACTGTTACTGGCAGCCAGACAGAGGCAGTGAGCCCATCGTGCAGCGATTAATATTCTTTCCTGCTCCGTGAGGAATAGGATGCCTCGCTTGCACTCTAACTGAGAATATAGCATTTATTTTATTCATCCTGGGTGTTGATGCCCTCTCACTTTACGGCCAGTGTAGACGTTGTGACGTGTGAGTCGGCACAATGCCTGGACCAGAATTTTGACAGTTCGTAACTTTTTCGAGGTTGAATCCATCATTTATACACAAAGCTAAAGTTAACACCTATACAGATTTACCGAAATCATGTCCCTATTGCATTGAACTACACTTTTATGTATTTCTTCCCGATATTAAAGTGACGGCTGTAATGACAGCTTGTCAATGCTTAAAACTGCAAGTGCTTGTGATGTAGGGTTTCTGCCATCCAATGGCAGCAGGGTGCCATTGAAGCCTGCTCCTAAAAATCCTGCTCAGTGGCTGGCAGGAAAAAATGGTGGCTCAGGGAACCAGGGACGTTCTAAAGCACATACCTGCCATGTATTGTGTACATAACTTTGCCAAAATATTACGGAATTCAAGGTGTGTCGGTTGCAGCACATGTATGGATGGGTGGCCTGTCTGGCAGTTGTTACTCTGTTGCAATAGTGGGCATACTGCCTCTTACTGTTGGGCATGTTTTTGATGTGTTCCTGTAACCTCCTTAACCACCTTTGAGAGAAACTTTGCTCAGCACCTCAAATTCAACTGCATTTGACCACTTCCATCGACACAAGTTCTAACTTTTATTTAAAAACAATTGACGGTAACTTTCTCCTGGGATTGTGAAACTTCCTTCATGCGGGTACCCTCTCCCGAGCAGGGAGCCGGTGTTTACGTTACATGCACGTATGTACGCTGAACTTCTTTCGCACCGTGCATTGTCCATCAACCCCAGGCATGCATCCAGCCTCCTCCCAGAGCATTGGCTCCGAAAACCACATGGGCTTCCGTACAAGTTGCTCGTAACCCAGAGCGTCGCCTGCACAGCTGAAGTGTTCATGTTTCTCTTGAGAAATGTTTGCACATTGGGGTCATTCGACCAACTCTTTGTATCTCTATTCGAAGCAAAAAGCTAATGTTTAAGGTATGATGTGCAATAGAAGCGATGGAAGCAGCCCGTCACGCTTAACTACAGGATATGCTGCCATGCGATTTGACGTCTGAGCAGAGTGAGCAAATAATGAAAAAAAATCCACTTTCACTCCCACCTGGAGCCTGCATATGAATATGTAGGGCACCAGGGCTCAAGAAAGTTACAGACAGGTGAGCAATTTTGACTTAAAGCTTTCCTGACTGCAGGAATTCATATTCTTGAGTCTTTCGGTAAAGTCACGTCGATAGGTTCAAAGACTACGACGTTTCGATCGCAACACAAACAGTCGTGTTCAGGAAAAGGGGAGTTAGCTTCCAAGGCAAACTGTTTATAAGGGTTTGAAATGGGCGGCATCTCTTCAGAAATGTTAGTGACTCGATCAGATGAGCCTTCTTGTCTCGAAGTTTGTTTAAAAATTTGATAGTTGTGTGGAAACTCTCCCCGTAGAGGCGGTTAAATCTTGACTCGAAGAAGACGACCACTTGTGTTGCGATCAAAACATCGTAGCCTTTGAACCTATCGACGTGACTTTACCGAAAGACCCAAGAATAGGTGAACAATTGTTTGGAATTTAAATTGGGCACTTGCCAGTTAGAGAATAGAATTTCCAAAAATGAGATTTTTGTACGCGTCGCATTGTCCACATAGACGAAGAGCTTTTGTGTCTTGTGAAGTTATTAATTGGCAAAGTAGAACACGTGCAGCATGCGATCTGCACCACTGATGTTACACTTCCCCATTGAATGCATATCTCCACAGTGAGAGGTAAATCAATTCTTACAAAAAAAGTGCGATTGATTTTTGGGTCAGATCGCGTTTAAGTAATAAGTTGTGTTGTACACCCTCCTCCACCTGACACAGTTTGTTCACGTGACAGTTTTATTCATTAGTCGTTTTGGGTGGAGGAGGATTTACGACAGACATTTTACTCACGCTATCTGACCCAAAAAAAACCTATTATGAATTAATTATCAGTGTTTCGTATATTATGTGAATTGCATGAAGTCCAAATGCTCTCACATACCGCTGTAAATAATTATTTCATGAGGTGGTATTAGTCACCGCACATTACACACTGTGCCTCGCTGCAGACTCAAGTCCCGATCCCGCTTCTGGGATCGCGTTGCTATCACCATCCTAGAATCTCACCCAGATCAGGAAGAACGCTGCTCGCGGACGTCCAGAACAAACACCTCCTCGTTCTGGACCCTAAGCATCGCACCTCCTTGCTTTGACAATCATTCCTCGACGACACTGGTGGCGTCACCAGAAACAGCAACGGAACATCAGCAGGCCGACGCGCACGTGTCCTTCACGAATTGGAAATCAAAGACGAGCCACAAGAGTGTCACTGTGGCCATGCGGCTCAAACTATGGGCCGCACAGTAAACCGCCGTAGTCTGCGCTCCTTCAGCAAAACTACGCGGATCTTTCTCGTGAGGCGCACTCGTGGTTGGCAGGCCTCGACATTGACATTGACACCTCCTGAACGTTGCCATCTTTTTGCGAGAATAGAATCCCCACACACCGCACTTTTTTTTCCCCACTGTTTTGATTTTTGCTCGTTCGCAATGTTAATAATGACTGTGGCGGAAGTACAAATTCCAGGCTTATTTATAGCATGATATAACTCACTGGGCACTGTAACGGAGTATTTTGAGTAATAATTCAAATTAATGAACTTCATTCCATATTGACACGTAAAAAAAAATATGTGTGTTTTTTTAATCTCTCAGCATTCTGGCCAACAGAGTACCACAAAAGGCTGATATCAGCATGGAGAGGCCTTCACCCAATCCTAGCTAAGGGTATATTTGGCCCATCATCTCACCGGGTTTATAAAAATGACTTTGACGATTCGGAAGGTCAACAGCTGTTGTCTGATGGATATACTGGCCCCATTACGGGAACATACACAGCTATAGCTTTCGAATTACGAGGCGAGATAAGCACCACCAAATGCTCTCTTGACCAGAGACTCCTTGATCCCCGGCTTGTAGACGTCCGCGATTGGTGACTTAGCTTGAGATGTGGCGCTAATGCCCCCTGACTAGGGATGAGCCATGCGCTGGATTCGACGAGAGGAGAAGAGAGAGGCGCTCGTGTTTATGAGCAAGAAACGTGCACGGGTTCCCACATAATTTGTCTTTGGTCATTATCTAAAAACGATTGCCTTGGCCTGGATATAGCGTGGCACTTACATAATTTTAAATATATTTAGAGCCATACCCTGGAAATGATTTTTTTTTACTGTTTCAATAATTTCGGATGATGTGCATTGGCTCGAATATAATGTCGATGTACTTATTTATGCAGAATATTTATCGGCGTGCGATGAAAAGGCTCTTAGCCCTTGCCTGTCGTGCATGAATAAGTAATGTGATTGTCGCTGTGTGATTTCTGTGGTGATGTCGTTAATTCTGGAACTTCAAAACTATTCATCACCGGCTTACCTAAATTGCTTACAGCAAAAAAAAACGCCTTCATGATAAATGATTGCAAAAATAAAGTAATGTAATTTAAAATAACCGCATGTCGAGACACAAAGCAGCGGAGCAGATGTGATTGATGTCTCGGGCCGGGCCTGGTGTTCACTTGTTCAACAAGTTTCATTGTCACCATGGTGACTGTATGAAGGCAATTACCACCACCCTCCTTCGACACACCGGCCCTCCTGCGGGTTTGTCTTGCCTTTAAAACGCTTGGCCGCAAGCTCCAGTTTAAGAGAGAAATTAGTCGAGAGCGACCTTTAATTTTTTTATATCTCTGACGAGAATCGCTGTTAATTGACCTGAATGCGGTGGTTATCCACCTCCTGTTGACTACTACTGCACGCTCCGTTGCGTGATGGGCTCCTTTCTCCGTCGCAGCGATGTCGCGAGGACTTCGTGATTCGTCGCTTTACCCAAAGCGAGGTCGCTTGTGTGCTCAGGGGTAATGCATCAAAGCTTGCCCGGTTGACCGTTTACTGTTTGTTGCCATTATGACCAAAGTGGATATTCCTGTGTCCAAACGAAATGATTGGCTAACGCGTGGCCTCGCTCTCATAATAAGCAGCATTGGGGTGAGGCGTCACTGACGCGACTGGAGCCTTTGTGTTATTGTTGCTAAATGTGTCCTGCTCCGATGGCAAATATGTATTGAGTACATGCCACACGTCATCATTGCTCATAGACGTGGGGCGTCAATGATTGTGTTCTGGAGACTCGTGAAAAATGAGACTGGCATGGACTATTTTAACCTAATGAACAGGGATATAACGAATTCCATGGATTCCATTAGCAGTGCCACTAAATAAATGTACGTAGCTCAGGAGGTTATTGTTAATCTAAATGCAAATTACTATTTTATTAAATGAAAGCGCTCATAAACCTGCTTTGAATGACCGGTTTAAAAAAAAAATCTTAAGCAGGTTTTTTTGATGAAGTATTTGTCGGTGGATTGCTCTGAAAGAGATTTCACTGTGTCCATGCGTGGAAACACGGTGGCGGAAGCGGTCGTGATCATCGATGATGAGGCACACAATAAAGACAACTGTTACATGGGGGCGGGGCGGGGGTTTACATGTGCTTAATGGGAAATAATCGCGGCAATACAATGAAACGATATAAGATTCCATTTAAAAAGAGCTAACAAGAACGGCGGTTGGGAAGCTTTTCTTGGGCGAATTTGTTTCTATGATTGCAACTTATATCGTGACCACTTAATGGCTTTACTCTATCAATGTTTATGTACAACATGGTACAATGTATACGTTGATTTTTCGGGGGCCATAATGCGGTGAGAGCGTATAAACACCACGACGAAAATGTCAAAACTCCTGAAATGTAATTGCGGCCGCTTCACCCGTCAACACATCGCTGGAGAGACGCCCGATCGCATCGGTGCCATACACATTGTGGACACTCCAGAAGCAACGATTACCCTTTGGGGGGGAACGACGCATATATGCTGACCCCTGTTTGACCTGGACCTTGGGGATCAGTGATTACCACGAAGTTACATCTCGCCTTTTTTATTATCAAATTCGGTAAAAAAGAATTAACCTCAATAATTCAAGAGCCACAATGCAATGTGGTGAATACGAGACCGATTGGTTCTCAATGTACAGCGTCACGAAGCGGTCCTTTTAACCGACTCCTGCCCCTGTGCAGAATCGCAGAGCGAGTGCGTGTTGGGGCGGAGAGGGAGGGACCCCTTGTGCAACGAAAACTTGAACTCTGCTCCCAAACGCCGTCACCTGTTGCTCGACTCCACTGCACTGCGTCCTTTTCCTCAAGATTATACAATTAAGGAATTCTGCGTGGGGCGGGGGGGGGGGATCCCCTGCACAATAACTGTGATTGTTGTAATTAAGCTGAAGCATGTGGGGAATTAACAACTAATAATGCACTGGGCTCACTTGGCTCCACAGCAGGTTCCACTAATAACACTAAAGCTATTGTATTCACGAGAGCGGCCTTCTACGGACTGCATTAAGGTCAGTACTGTACTGACCTTAATGCGGTTTTAAGTGACCCAAGGTGTCAGTGGCATTCCTATGGATTTACTACCCACACACGTTTCCCGATTACAGAGACCTGGATGGTCGTTGTGTTGACGCAGCTTTTACAAATTCCCCCATTTCGCTGGGGCTCACGAGCGAAATCCCCACGTGCGTGATAGCTCCGAGGACGCTTGCCCTCCACAATGCCTGTTGATGTCAGCTCCCAGTGGTATTGGTTTAATCGATTAAGCCTCGTTCATGGAACTCTGCGAAGTTAGGCCTAGCCTCCCTGCAAATAACGCCCTTGGCAAAATAAGTATTTAATGCTGCTTGAGAACAATAATCCGGTAATAATCCTGTCTGTCCTTTCTTTTCGTATCCATCATGTGACTCGTGTGGATGTGCGTTACCCATTACATATATAAACACCGTGACTTGTAAATGTTTTTTTGTAAAACATGGAGAACTTTCTATTCGTATACCTTTGGTGTCCTTCTCACCGTTACCCTTTGTCTGGGCAGTCACCCTCACCGCGCCCCCCTCCTCCACGCCGAGGCTCATGGGAGCTCGGGGATTGAGTTCAAGTTGACTTTGTTGAACCCCCCGCGAGAACTCAAGTGACCAGGATGAGAAGAGTGACCCCGGGTCACCGAAGTTACCAAAGCAATGAAATCAAGTGTAATGATGAAGCAGATAGAGATGACAGCAACCGCGTTACAGAAGCCATTGACAATACCCCATGGACGTGAAAAAAATCCTTGATGGAAAATTTAAAATGGACTTAAGCTGATTATTGCACTGTATGTAAACAGACCAGGATGTTTGTCAAATTCAGTTGCAAGTGAAGTTACCGTACAAAATGGACAGCTTGATATCAGGCTGTGATTGGCATGGAGTTAACCAAGGGCATTTTGAAGCAGGGCTGTGTTTTTTAAGCACATGGCTGCTGGAATGCATTGCCGCAGAAACCTTGTTGGTGATAGATTAAATGGGATTTTCTTTCATCAGTTAAACTGTTTTGTATGCACATCATATACTAAAGCAGCACGAAAAGCTTTTTTGACAAATGTAATGCACACACATTGTACTGTGAATCAAATATACAAAAAATGTATACACATATACGAAACAGTGAATGTATTTCCAGGAATAGATATGATTAATGTTCATTATTCTTTCCACTGAAGGCCCACTTTGTCTTGAATGTATTTGATAGGCCCTCTTTGTCTTACAAATGTTCAATCTCATTCCGTTGCTGCTCTTGTTAGCATCTCAATAATAAGCCACAGTTTAATGTTGAGGGTGTTGTAAAACTGATTATTTGGTGATGCTGCTGCATTAGCAGGCACAATTAACAAAAAAAATGCAATACGTTCGTCATTAACATTGCCTGCAAGTTAAATCGTATAATAGGCAATGTCTTGGGAAGTGGCCATTCTTTATAGCACACACATACGGATGCCAGGGCGATAGGTGGATACGAGTTGGATACTGTACTTCATGGGGTATGAGTTGGAGACTGCACTTAATGGAGTACGATCATATATTATATTAAAAAAATGTTTGTAAATTGACATGAATGGGTTACCTATTAACCACCATGGTGGCAACAACTAAAAATGTTTTTTTTCGTAGCCAATGAAAAGAACCATATTTTACTCTTTGGTTTTTTCGGTAAAGTCACGTAGGTAGAAAAAACTTTTGTTAAAAAAATTATATATATTTTATTTTTCGACCTAAAATATAAATAATATATTTAATTTATTTTTCTACCTACCTGACTTTACCGAAATAACCAAAGAATATGGATTCCTGCAGTCACGAAAGCTTCAAATCAAGATTGAACCATATTTTATGTTGGGTTGGGCCACGTGATAGTTTAGTGCCAACATTTGCGAGGGGGCCCGTTGGCAGGCACTGTCTACCACCCCTTCGAGGTGTTTGCCAGCGATAAATATGGAACACGTATTTATTTGCGTCCCAGATCAATCAAAAATAAATATGACCAGCACCTGTGATGGCTCCCCTGTGGTCAGATCTGGCGTTGCCCGCTGAGACAGCTGAGCCCTCATTTTGAAAAACACTCATCCACAAGGGGCGGTCAAAGAATTTGGATAATGGAATATTAAAGATACGAACTGTCTTGCACTTTCATTGCAGTCAACCTGAAAATCAATGCAATTGTCATGAGTTCAACTGAGTCGCAGCCGTAGGCTTGGAGGCAACACATTTATTTAACTCCAACACACGGGGTAACTTTCCCCTTAACAGAATAGCAACCTATGGTGGTGGCCACCAGTCTGACTAGACTAGTTACAACGTAACTGCTACTACGAACCGGGACCAACAGCTTGGGTCCGGGTCCACGTGTTGGAGACTCGTTGAACGGAGAACGTAGACGAAGGGTTTCTTCCAGGATGAACAACAACAACAACCCCGGTCCCTCTCGGGACCCGGCTTATCGTCTCTGCGTCGTGGCCGGCTCCGCCCTTGGCCACGACCACATTCCAGATCCCTCGGGAAGGATCTGGGTCCCAACCACGTGACCACCCCCAGCCACCACTTGGGGCCCCTTTGTAGACTTAACCGGTCACGTGTCCTCCCGGGCCATGGCCTCGAATAACCTCATCCGTCGGCCGGCATCCACACACCCTTTCCTGTAGGATTCACTACACAATTATTTGACTACGTGATTATTTAATATATATAAAAACACAGGTGTAAAACATTTTTATCCTAAAATATAGGGCAATGGTCCTTTCACGAGTGTCTTATGAGGCAAATAATTCATGTCCTTGTGCAAATATGTACTTGTATACTTTATTTATTTTAATTTATATTTAATGACTTGCTTAGCTCCCCTATGCTTTGCACTCCTATCCATTTTTGTTGTTTGTTGTTGTAACTTTTTGACCTGGCCCGACCGGACATCTGTGAGAAATATCTTTAGAGCTCATCAGATTCTTCCCGTCTAAATAAAGATTTTGATAACAACAACAAAAATGCTGCCGAGCACTCTGGCTGAGTGTTAACACTTGTACCTTACAGCAAACAGTGCCTGGGTTCGGTTCCTTACCCCGTTGCCTTTCTTCATGGGCTTCCTCTGCGTTCGCTGTTTTTTTTTTACCCCCTACAGCTAAAATCAGATCAATCGGTCACTGATGTTTGTCAGGCATGCCAGTGGAGGGCCCCTCCTGAAAAAGAACGTACACCCACGGCGTCGCTTTCTTTTGGGTAGATAAGCTATTCATTATTTCGTGTTGGAAAAATAAGCAACGGCATTTCGGACGTCTCCCACGTGGCTCCATGCTTGACACGTGGCAGCAGCACGCGGGTTTTTTTTAACAGCAGCAAATGCGCAGCTGGGTGGCAACTTAAGGTCGTGAGGCCATTTGCAAACCAATGTCGTTGACTCCACCGTGCCCTGGCATTGTTTTTTTTCCTTCCTGCCAGACACCGCAAACCTATACGCACTCAACACCTGCGTTCAAAAAATTGATCTTCGTTCCCCATCGGCTGGCATTTCAGGTTTTTGGGAAGGTCACAGTGGACTTGAAATGACAAGCGCAGTGCTCAGCGGTCACTTCACCTGCCTTGTTCCTCAGTAGCTGTGGCAGATATGGCCAGAAGACATGGCGTGCATTGTAAATAAGCCAGCAAAAATCATGGAAAGAGCTGCTTTAAGCTCATTGGATTTTTAAAGCACTTCAAACGCAGACAACCTGAATTCCATTACATTGCCCAGTGGATAGTGTCAATCAAGCTTCAAAGTAACATTGCTGCGCTGTCATTTACTGGGCAAAGGGGTGGAATATTCTCTTTTACAGATATGCTATGTATAACATTACTTTCGCCATGGACTGCACAAGAGCAATCTTGAAATGAGGCTGGCACTGCTCATGTCATGCAAAAGATGCTGCCGTGTGGGACAGGGGTATGGCCAATCCACTGAGTAAAGGAGCCGGTTGCTCTGAAGGAAACCATCATGTTCCAAATTGTCAAAGTTGATTCACTGGGGATTGGTGCCAAGTATTGTACGCGCCTGCACTAGCAACACACTCCAGACCTGTGTGTAATGATGAATGGCCTAACCTTGCTTTCGAAGGACTTGGGGTATTTCCTGGTATCGGTAAAGGTGACTTAGTTGAGCGTCAGAATGCCATGTTGGTCACGACGTGGCATATCTTTCGGTTGTGCTGCTCACTCTTGGTCGGCCCCACGTGGGCTTGATATTGGAGTGGTGATGTACGTGTTTCAATATTCAGAGTCATACTGCAGCACTCATGCATTATGAATGAAGACCTTTTAAATCAGCTGCAAACTAAATGCACAATGGGAGTCAATTTATATTATGAAAATCCAAGTAATTGTAAAATTATAAACTGACATTTAGAATGTTAACGTTCCCAATTATTTTTGGAATATTTTATAATTGCTCTGTTAACACGATGAAAGTTCCTAAACTGTAATAAATGTTAACACCGTATACATACATAAATTATGGAAAGACATGGCCCATGAAAATGCCTCCGTAAGGTTTTTTTTAGTTAAAAACTGTTTCTCCATTAATGTGTACTTTGTCAACCGTGGCTCTGCTTTAATGACAAATACTCCCGGGACAACAAAAAAGGAACGATGCTGTGCGACGTGAAAATATATGTGCTAAATTGACCACGAAATATTTGGAATGAAAAATGTATTCACTATTTGGTTATTTTCTCAGTTGTCACTCACATGTGAAAAAAAAATGTAGAAAATATTTCAGAAATTGCCTTTTGATGTACGATGAACAAACCCAACCGTGACCTTGCCTCAGAACCCAAGTCTCTGGCAAAGTGCCCTGCCCTCTAGTCTCAGCATTGGTTATCTTTCCTCGTGCGAATCTTCCCTGCAGGCCAGGCGACCATCGTGTGCCCTTTGGGGAAGCACCAATGCCTGGGCACAGACCTGTGCATCCCACACAGCAAGCTCTGCAATGGCATCAACGACTGCAGTGATGGCTATGACGAGGGCTCACACTGTGAAGGTAACGCCGCCACTGCTCCTGCCGCTGCCATCGCCGCTGCCACTAACGCCGTCGGCCTGTGCGGGGTTTTGTGAGCGGAAGAGGAACTCAGACCTTTGTGTGTGGCTTTTTAGTCTTTATGTGTCTGTGAAGTATTTACAAGATGTGCTTGTGTAGAGCTTGGCTGAAGCAATTAAATGGAAGGAAGATTGCAATGCAATTGTTCACAAGTGAGAATTATTTTAGAAAACACCCCAGGGCAGTATAAGTACTGCCGCGTTTAGCATGTTGTCTGTTTGACACAATTTACAATTTAAATGTTTTTCCAACCTACTGGATTTAAGTAGGTGTCAATCACTTGAAAGTCACTTCCAGCCACCTTCTACTCTCTAGCCTACTTCCAAGTATAAACAGTGCACGAAATATGAATTTGTAAAAAAAAACCTCTCAAAGGTATTGGACACTGCCTTCTAATAGTCTCAGTGTTTATACATCAGTAGATGGGATCCACACCGCTGGAAGTTAGGAGCTGTATTTGAGGTCACAAGATTTATTGAGCACATAAATGCACACGGACTTAAATTGTTAAGGGCAGAACCTGTGGGTAACAGTTTGGCAAAATGCATTGGCTGTGTTAAATTGGACAGTTTTGTTTTTCATCGTTTCAATAAACACATTTTTTTCAGTTTTCCCCAATTACATACATTCACAAGACATAACGTGTTCCATTAAAGTGTGCTCCACACTTCTTTAGACTCGTTAATAATACGGAACCGCAAGCAAGTTAATTGCCATTGCACATTTCACGTATTGCCATAGCAGTCGTATGTAGGTAAACAGACCAAAGGCCCCGTCATCCGAGCGTGTCAACGTGTACAACGAGATTGCAGCGTATTCTCGTAATAATGAGCGGTCGTTTAAACGCTTTTACAATCTTGCAAATGCAACACTTAGTGGCGGCGTTCGTTTTTTTGTTGTTAGTGGCCTTCGTTAAATGCGTGCCCATTAGTCGCATGAAAGTCGGTGTGCATTTGAAGCGTCAAGCTGCCCCAGAACAGAGGCAGGTAACGCTTTATGTGTGTCTGTTTTTTTTGTTTTAACAATTCATAATGTCGAGGATTAGCGGTTGTTTGATGTTCTACTGTTACATGTAAAAAACGTATTGCTGAGCTGTTGAATTTTTTTTTACCTTCATCTGTTTTCATCTCCTCCAGTATTGTGATTCCGCACCCAGGCAAAGGCGCCCACACAGAGACTCGCATGCAGATGTTAGAACCCGCTGTCACATCCACTTTCGGGCATTGCTTTTCCAAAGTTGGTGTGGGTTGTTGTTGAATGAGGGCACCCTGGACCAGTTTATGGAGCACTTGCCCCTGATATTGGCCGTGAACAGCAATTGTACTTTGAGGTTGTCGGATTTTGCTTACGTCCACATGTTTTCGTGTACATTTGAAGAACATGCATTGTAATTCATGCACTGCTGTGCAAGAGGCACGTAATTTTATGTGAATTACGTGCTTGTTGCACAGCAGTGCTTATATTTATTGTAACCTTTCACGGTGGACTTTGCCGGCCTGCAGTGCAGTGAAATCCATTGTGTTTCTGTACATCTCTCCACCTTCAGCCCACGCTGACCAACGTGGCGAAGCATGGTCAAACATTGCTCTTTGACCCGCACGCTACGGGAAGGCCCTCCGCCGGCAGTACGTCGACTTAGCGGTTGTTCATGTGCAAGCTCTCTTTTGTGGGCTGCGAAAGAAACGTCCAGTTTGCTTGTTCTCTCGTTTTAGAACTCTCGTGCCATGATGTTAACTTTTTTTTACACCATTTTTTAAAGGCATCAACAAAATGAAGTAATCATAATGAGGTAGGCAAATAATAAGGGCGCTCTGTTGTGGGCTAAGGTTGTGTCATCAGTGAGAATTGCTGTACTTTGAAAAACAGTGTCGTGTGGTCCCCCCCCCCACCCGTTCTAAAATTGCTGCCCGGAAATTCCCACACCAACCCACACCCAGCGTTACATGGGGTACTGCTTGAGGAACTTAAAAACTAAACTTCTCTGCAGATCCTCGATGGGGTCAGGTCCAATTGTGTTGACGTTCTAACGGTAAACCGAGTCTTTCGGTGTGTTCCGTGACTTAAAAAAATATTTCCAGCTTAAATACGCATTGAGGCAGTGCTCCGCTCCTTTTTCGAATCCATGAGCCGGTGGGGAAAATTCCACAGTCCAGTGGTGGGGGTGAGTACGAATAGGACATAGAACAACCACTCCAGCGCTGTCCTACCAGACAGTCTCGCCCCTTCACCTGATGAAGGCCGCTTGTGTTGTGGCCGAAACGTCGTGAGAATATTACTGTGTTATTTTATTTTATCAATTTATTATTTTATTCTCATTCTACGTGACTTTACCGAAAGAACCAAAGAAGAAGAACAACCACTGTTGGCTTTTCCCACAAAGCAGTGCTCATTTAATTGGCCGTGGAAGGATGGATGGGCTTAGTTCACCAACCAACCAGGATTTGAACTCACAAAACATTATCATGTTAGATACTTATCATAATTTGTTTACGTGTTTACAACCAGCAGATGGCATTGTCAAAGTTGATTCACAATTTGAAGGTTGTGAGTTCAAATCCCAGGTGGGAAGCCAGTGTTTTTATTGTTGCTGAAAAATCAAGTGACTCCGGCCACATGGTATCAACCAGTCACTGCAAATTGGACATTATGCCCCAGTTTTGAATCACATTTCTCATAAAAAAACACTCAAAGTCAATAAATTGACAAATCGTCACGTATGAACGTTATGAATGTGAGTTCATTTATAACTGTATTGAACGTAATAATCATAGTGAACATACAACATATGCCCCACACCACATACTGTCTTGGTATTTCTTTTTACGCTGATTTACTGCCCACGAGGCAATCAAACATCAAAGACGTCAAGGTGGTATTGGTGATATGAATGATCAGAATTTAGGTTGCCGACAAGATCGTGGATAATACTTTTATTTTTCTTCCTCTCTGCAAAGAAATCAATACAAATTTAGGGTTTTGGCAATGATGTCTGCGCGTGTGACAGGGACTGTCTGGGAAAAAATGTTGGCCCAATAAATAATTCATGTACACATGCATTTTTATTGCCAACATGTTAGGAAAGTGGGATTCGCAACAGAGGTTTTGAAGTCATCAGAGATGTTAAATATTATTGTGATAGCGGCACTGGGATGTTTGCGAATTCATGGGAACTGTACCATCCTGGGTGTTGCAGATGTAGTGGAGTAGGAAGGTGCGTAGTGCAAACAATGTGATTGCATGGAAACAAAGACAGTACGGCTTATGTTGGGTCAGCCTGTTGCGAAGGCAAAGTCATTACGGGTCATGTTGGGTCAGCCTGTAGCGAAGGCAAAGACAGTACAGGTTATGTTAGGACAATTAAGCTGGGGGAGCTAAGGACGGCTGTGATTGGTTGGTGTTGTTGTCAAGGCTGGAGTGGCGTCTTGAAGTCTGACGAGGTAACAGGTGCACGGGCACGCGGAGTGCCGTTGAGACGCGGGTTAATTAATTGGGGTGTAATGAGAGCGGGGATAAGGTCGAGAGTTGGAGTCTGGAGTGGGGAGTTGGAGTTGGGGGCTGGACGAGGCAAGACGTGGAGCAACTGAGGAGACGAAGGGGAAGACGGAGTTCGTTGGGGAGTTGGTTGGTTGGAGAGTTGGAGACAGAGTTTGGAGACAGAGTTTGAGACAGAGTTTGGAGACGGAGTTTGGAGAAGCAGCTAGCAGTAGAGAGAGCGTAACGATAGCGGAGCTGAAGAAGAGAAGTAGTTAGCAGTGGAGAGAGCATAGTGACGGTGATAGTGGAGAGCAGAGACGAAGTAGTTAGCAGTAGAGAGAGCATAGTGACGGTGATAGCGGAGAGCGGAGACGAAGCAGTTAGCAGTGGAGAGAGCATAGTGACCGTGATAGTGGTGAACAGAGACGAAGCAGTTAGCAGTGGAGTGAGCATAGTGACGGTGATAGTGGAGAGCGGAGACGAAGAAGTTAGTGGCGGAGTAAGCACAGTGATAGTGGGGAGTGGAGAGACAAAGTTGGCGAGCGAGTCGAGTGACGCACGGCGAGCGAGCCGTGGCGACCAAGATACTGTGGAATATTGAGGACATGCGGAGAGTTGTAAATAAAGCGGTGTTCGAAGAAAGACAAGTTGTCCGAGTGAAATCGAACACTACACATGTATTACTATCGAGGAAGGATCTCCATTGCATGCATGACATGTCACATCGCTACATCACTGCCTGCTGCTCTGTGCTCGCAATGGCGGAGCCAGGATTTTCAGGTAGGGGGGGCAACCCCTCCAGCAATAAGAAATGATAGAGGAGTTGTAAGTGAGTAAGGACTTGTCCCTTGCTTTTTATTCGACGCGTGTGCGGCGAAGGCACAGCCATCGATCGAGGGTCGAATTCGAACCGCGTTGTGTGATCGCCATCGCGCTCGCTGAAGGTGAATGCCTTCAGGGAAGTCGTGGACTGTATACGCAACTGCGCACAATTCTGTGAGTCACTTATAACCGCTTTGCTGTTACTGATTGCCAATTATGGACTCAGACTATTGTCCTATCATCTCAGAGTCCCTGGCACGTAATAATATGCTACACAGTGGCAGTGGGGGTCGCAAAATGCCGATTTATTACTCATAAACCCCAATGATCCGATCAAAATTAGGGATTCGATCGGATCATTGGGGGGGGGCACGTGCCATCCCCCCCCCCCCCCCACACAGTCTCCGCCAGCGCGTGCTCGTCTGGCGGACCATGATGATGCTGGAGTGTCTGAGAGCCGAGTGCCACGCTCACAGCGCTTGGAGGCAACACGCGCCGCGCTCCTTCCTCCACCTGCCTGATCATCTTGTTACAACAGAGGGACACAAACAGAAGCTTGCATTGATAGATTAATAACTTTGATTCGTGTTTTCTTTTTTTAAGATGCAACATTTATCTGTTTGACATGAGAGACGTGCGGCGCGGCACCCGCGCAAAAGCTGTCTTTGCGGTAATGGTGTCCAAGCAGCTGATCCGGTCCCACCCTGACAGGGACATTAAAGTGTCTGCTGGAATTTGTGTTCAAATGGCACTCAAAGTCGGCTTCAAATGAGCCATGGCGCCAGCAGCTTGCTGGCCATGAGTCACATAAGCTTTCGTGACTGCAGGGATTTATATTCTTGGTTCTTTCGGTAAAGTCACGTAGAATGGAAACAATAAAATAATAAAAATATAAAATACCCAAAAAATAAATTTAAAAATATAATAAAAATATCTTTTTTTGTTATTTTATTGTTTCCCTTCTACGTGATTTTACCGAAAGAACCAAGAATATGAATCACATTGCTCGAGAGGAGGATAACATTCTCAGCGGAGAGTGGTGCCCGGCATGTTGTGTAATAAGCTGTCACGACTCGACTGCCCGCGAATTGTTTTTGCCGCCCAACGCGCCGACAGGATTGTGGTCGGTGTCTCTTAAAATCTCAGGCAAGGTTTTTCACGAAGCCCAAAATCCTGTTCACCTGGGGGCCTTGTTTTATTCGGAAATTGGATTTTTAAGTGTGGGCACGACAAGGGAGGTGGATAGGTGGCTTTGACACATTTCATTATCACTCGCTGTATAAGGTGGGACGTGGCTGTACATATCTTTCAGGAATTCTCAGCCCCTATGGCCTTTCACAACATGCACAGCTCATATGTAAAACTAACATGTTCCTAATTATTGTCGCAACAGACAAATGCTTCATTTGACCCAGGCAAGAGTCCACTGAGACCACATAATATGCCTTTTAAACATGCGATTTTGGGGTGGTTCATAGTTTGCAAGGAAGGCAAACGATACAATTCTATTTTTAAAAAGTGGGAGAAAGACTTATTGAATGAGTTGAGCAAGTGTAGGCAGATCTCTGTAAAGCAAATCATGTTCATCAGAGTCCACCCATTGAGCAGAGGAAGTGTCGTGGCATAGAATGAGTCACGAGAGTACATAGCATGGGATGCTCGGACAGAGGAGGATTATGGGTACAGCAGCCCAGTCTGCCGGTGAGACACGTGGGCATAGTCTGGAACCTTCTGATGAGAACCAGAAGGGGGCATGGCTGAAAGAGGAGCCTGGCCACGCCAGGAAGGATAAAAGGGAGGCTCCGACACTCAGTCGGGGTTGTCGTCTGGGAAAGGAACTGGTCGTGCTGCCGCCATCCTCGTCTTCACCTCCTCGGCGTCGCTGGTAGTGTACAGACCGGGTGTAGATATGCCCTGTGACGATATGGAACAGAATAAAGGATGTGCCTCCAACTCTTAGTGTGTCCAGATTGATACACTACAGAAGTGCCAAATGTCAAATTTGGAGAAGCATGGAATAAATATGAACATCACCAAAGAGTCTAGCTCTTGGAACTAATTAGTGAGCCCATTTAATAAAATCTCAATCATCGAATGGTGCCTTCATAATTCTTCTGTACAAAAAAATAGGGAGACACAACTGAATCGATGAATTATTCACGGAGATTTGATTGGAAACATCATTTTTTTTTGTTACAATTTGGAGGCTAACCAATCACCTATGAGTGAGTAGTATTGCGGAAATGCTTTTTTTATGGCATTGAGGAATCGGATTCCATAAAAACTACTCGTTCACAAGGAACGCCATGCTTGGAATTCCAGTGAGAAATAGAAATCGGAAAGACGCGGATGAGATAACGTGCAGCAAATTGGAGGCATCGCATTGAATGTGAAGGAGACGTAGGTCGGATTTGAGCAGGACTTCTCGTGTGAAGAGGCGACGGCCAGCGGCCCGAGACGAATGATGGATTGGTAGCCAAAATGTGTAAAACGCCCGCAAGGGCGACCCGCCTGGAGATGGAGTGATGAGATCCGCGCGTGTACAGGAGCCAGATGTGATGCGGCTTTAGTGCGGGAGTGTCGTCGACGACTTGAGGAATCCGTCTTCCAGCAGTGGGTAGATCATGGCTTCTGATGCTGCCGATGAAACCTGATTACCCCCTCAATTATACAATAAACAATTGCATTGTTTATATGAAAGATGAGTGGTAAAATAATGTAATTATTATTTAAATCCAAGGGAGATAATAAAGCCTTTTCAGTGTTCTTGATTTTAAAGTGAGAATTTAAATGGTGCAAGAAAACGATCATTTACTTTTTTAATTAGTTTCAGATCACAGATTTATATACGCGCTGGCAGAACTCTGAGGTGAAATAACATTTGGTGCCAGGTAGTCGCCCAATTTCAATTTCCTTAATTAAACTGCAGTGGTTTTCCAGTAATTCTTCTGAACTCTCTGCAACAAAACCGCAGGCCGACATTCCTCTCGCTCCTCTGTGTTGAGTATTTGCGCACATCCAGCGATCCCTCACGAACCGTACAACAGGGTTAGGTTCCGGGAAGGCAAGTCCGACCTACCACGGGTCCTTTCCCAGGAATCTAACCCCGCGTTTGGCGGAGATAGCCACGCCCTATCTGTGCGTGGCTATCTCCCCAGGCTCAACCAGCTGTTCTATCTGGGTCCACATCCCTTGGCCCCTCTCAGGATACCAGGGGCATTGGAGCAAAATCAATTGGATGTGAAGCAGGCATCCGTTTCCCTTAAGAACATCCATCGCCTGTACACATAATTATACACAAGTGACAAAAATATATATTTAAAAATAAAAAAAATGTAAGGAAGATTCACCAATGAACATTGTGTGCTGTCTTTGCTTGAATGCATGGTATTGATTAAATATTCCACATGTATTGCCTTAATGGATTTGCCATTATAAATTAAAAAAAAATGTTATTCAACCTCATTTGTATACGGTGCTTATAATTTGTTTGAAAGCATTTGGTAAAATGTGGAGGATAAAAATTAAAGCACACACTATAAGAGAGAAGTTTTACAAAGTAGAGCAGTGCTGCGAACCAGAAGTGAAAACAAATTTTCGTTGTTACTTCAACTATAAATGTCAAAGAATTCCAAATAATTCCAAAGGATTGGAAAGAACAGTCCTGCTGCTTTTGCATCGCTTGGGCAACATTCAGCTGTCCCTGGAGAGGCATGAGGCACCACCGCTACAAGAGCAAAGAACCCTTACATTTCTGGGGATAGAAAAAGTTGTCCGATGCATATTTTAATGCAGTATTAATGCCGATGCCGCCGTGTGCACCGCACTTGCATTCCAGAGGTCACCGGTTTGACCTCCTTGCGTGGCCAGTGGACACCGATGTGGAAAATCCACCGACCCCCCCCCAACGCCCACCCTCACCAACGTCTGTCCACCCAGCAGTAGAAATTGGTGCACCAGTCATTTGATCGGCAGGTGGTGTGTGGTGTGGTATAGCGTGATTACTCCCACCTCATCCAAGATAGCTGCAGTGTGGAGAAGTAGGACAGATAGCCTCCGAGAGGCCCTCTCGAGCTCCCTGGCTGGGGGGGGGGGGTGTTACATTGATCTCACGCGAATAGCGCATTGACACAATCATGTGCCGTTAAAGGAATACTCATTTTACGCTATGAAATTCGCAATGCAGGGCTGCGCTATTATTCACGGAGGAATATGACTCGTGTACTCCAGATGCTATAGGTCCACATGCTGGAGGAGAGGACAGTGTCATTGCAGACAGTAGTATGCTCCAAATGATCCAATACGATTTTCTCATATGTACGAAAAAAGTGCCTTTTGTTGCTCTATTCGAATGAGCAATGGAAGGCACTCGTCTCTGTCGGAAGCCCGGAGCAATTTGCGAGAAATTATATATTTATAGGACGAAGAGCAGTCTCCCCATAGATCAGCCACTCCTGAATTGTACTTGCTTTATTGATCAACAGGAGGTGAAAGGCTCATTCGACCTCAGCTAGGATTTAAACTCAACTTTCCAATCGGGAGTTGAGCACCGTGCCATGGTGCTATGCGTCTCTGAGCTAAAACCGGGGAGCTTTAGCTCTTGTTTGCATAGCAGAACAGAGTAGCAATTGTATGAACATATATCAAAATCAGAATCTTTTATTTCGACTGGAAGAATCCGATGAGCTGTGAAGCTCTTGTTCACAGATGTCCAGTAGTTTTCACAGATGCCCAGTAACATATATGTTCGCGCAAGCACGAGTGCCCCAATAATCCTCTGGCTTGTTGGAGCGACAGAAAGGGATCTATATAGCATGAATATATCGGAGAGAAAATTGGACAAAACACGGAAGGACACAATTTGGGAGGAACAGGCAGGAGTTGAGTGGTAGAATGACGGTTTGGGTGTTGGCCCTAAGGCAAGAGAAATCCATGTTGCGAGAAACACAATGTACATGCGTACGGATGGTAAGATGTCTTGGGCATATAAACACATTCCACTAAATTAACAGGGGGCTTGATCTGGTTTCACAAAATTGTACAGTATTGTGTTCGAGCACATTCATACCAGTTGGAAATTTCATAATCTAATGTTCCACTCTACTGGATTACAATTATTTTGTCAGTTGTAAATAATTTCAGCCTTTCGGACTCTCACAGTCTTAAATCATTGATATTTGTAAAAATGTAAAGGATTGCGTGAAAAAATACATTTATTTTCTGGGAAATGTTTCTGTTGTGGCACGTATTTGAGTCTTGCAGTGACTGAAATCAATACTTTGGATAAAGGCACTGATGTCACTTAAGCGTTGCATGAATCGTACGACTGTTTTCCTTTATCGTGCATCTCGTCATACGTCACAGCGTAGAGTGCCCCAAAATATTAACTGACTTTTTCTCAATGCGGAAATGAGTGCACACACAATCGTGTTCTACGTGTCAGCTACATTTACCATATTCTTTGGATGATAAGGCTCACATTTTGTTTTGCCTCTGTATTTTAAAGAAAGAGGTGGCAGTGCATATTATCATCTGGTATTTGTGTGACTAGGTTTGTGTAACTTTATTTAGATCGAGCACAAGATTTGTCTTCTTTTTTTAACTTTCCGAGGCATCTTATAATCCAGAGAATAAGGTAATGTACACTCTTATTCGTGCTTTGCCTGATATTGATATAACTGCAACTTAGATCTCCTTTTCCTTATGGTCCAGTAAGTGTCTCCGTGCTCAAAGGAGCGTTGGGGCAGTACAAATTTATATTGGTGTCTTCATCCAGCACTGGGACAGTCGCATTTTCATAGCACAACCAATGTTGACTTGCCCAAAAAGTTATGCTCACTTGATAGACCCCAGAGGGAAAATGTGAGTAGAATAGATTCTTAAAATATTCTCATTCAAGTTTGGGCAGGTGATAAGAGTTGCACATAGGCAAGGAGACACCTTTTGTAGTCTCGTGCGCTTGCCTTCTTGGAGCGGTGTCCGCATACGAATCGGGTTTAGTCACGGGGTGCAGCCACAGCTCCCCCATGACCCTGTCGGCTGCAAAGTGGCCACAAACTACCTGCTGCGGTGTGGCCTTTCGCTCAGTCTGCAGAGTTTAGAATTGTGGGCTTGTCTCTTTGGGAGATCATTGCAGAGGCATTGAAATAAATTCCTGGAGCCATCGGCCTATTTCGGAGCTCTCCAGTAAAGTCGCTTTTGGCAGCTGCTTTGCGTGCGAAGGTCCCCATACACTGCCTGTTGATGGGGGTCAAATACATGTAATCGTGCCAATTGCAAGAACACATTTACTCAACTTCCAGTTAATGGTATGTGCAATTGGTGAGCTTCAAAAACTATTTTTAAAAACATGTATATATCATCTTCTTTGGTTCTTTCGGTAAAGTCACGTAGAATGAGAATAAAATAATAAATTGATCAAATAAAATAACACAATAATATTCTCACGACGTTTCGGCCACAACACAAGCGGCCTTCATAAGGTGAAGGGACGAGACTGTCTGCTAGGACAGCGCTGGAGTGAAAGAGCCACGTTCAGATCACGACCTTTAAGCTGTGTGAGAGGAAACAAAGTGCCTTGACAAAGGAATTAGCATATAATTTAGCATTGAAATGGCTGAGTGATTAGCTTGTGACTGGTCACAGAAATAGCTATGTTATATATCACAATGCTATATGGCATTTCGCCATATAGCATTGTGATATATAACGACTTATTGTTGGTAGCTTAGCTGATTGGAGAATATAGAGTTTATTGATAACATTAAGGTAATTTATATTTTAGTTTTTTTTATTGGTTCACTATATAGTTCTGTGAATAGCTCAGATGTGTAGGCCTTGACTTCAGCATAGTCATTTCTGTGACCAGTCACTAGCTAATCACTCAGTTATTTCAATGCTAAATTCGCGTAGTTATTTCAATGCTAAATTCTCCTGTTTGATTTGTACTAAGTGCCTCGGTGAATGTGTATGCTCTGACTTTAACGTAGCTATTTCTGTGACCAGTTACAAGCTAATCACTCAGCTATTTCAATGCTAAATTCTATGCTAATTCCTTTGTCAAGGGGTGCCTCTGCGGATGTGTATGCTTTAACTTAGCTATTTCAATGCTAAATTCTATGCTTATTCCTTTATCAAGAGGTGCCTCTGCGGATGTGTATGCTTTAACTTTTAACATAGCTATTTCTGTGACCAGTCACAAGCTAATCACTCAGCCATTTCAATGCTAAATTATATGCTAATTCCTTTGTCAAGGCGCTTTGTTTCCTCTCACACAGCTTAAAGGTCGTGATCTGAACGTGGCTCTTTCACTCCAGCGCTGTCCTAGCAGACAGTCTCGTCCCTTCACCTGATGAAGGCCGCTTGTGTTGTGGCCGAAACGTCGTGAGAATATTATTGTGTTATTTTATTTGATCAATTTATTATTTTATTCTCATTCTACGTGACTTTACCAAAAGAACCAAAGAAGATGAATCATTGCAGTCACGAAAGCTTTAAATCGAAATGTATATATCATTTTAGCACTTATATCAAGTATGTGATTCACAGACTATAATAGTATGACATCACCCACAAGAGAGAAAGGGCTTGCTATATGTCTTTTTGTGACTGCCAAATCAAATAAAACTCCCACCCAGGGTCTCAATAATGCTTAAATAATTACATAGATGGGGGCAGCGGTGTATTCTCAAGTAGTCATTATATCCATAATAAAGGTGTTTGGGTTAGATCGCTTAAACATAAATGTGTCGTTAAACCCGCCACCACCCAACAGCCAATTAGTAAGGTAAACAAAACGTGTCAATTCGTTACGAGTACAGCACACCGGTGTGTTGGAGAATAAACCCACAACAGGCATAGTTGTGTTGCCTGATGATGCTGGTTGTAATTACTGGCGAAACGTCGTACTCGAATTGTAAATGTTGTGGCTTGGCTCTCCAGCACACCGGTGTGCTGTACTGGTAAGGAATTCGCATTATGCTCTGACTTTAACGTAGCTATTTCTGCAGCAGGTACAAGCTCTATTTCTGCAGCAGGTACAAGCTAATCACTCAGCTTTCTCAATGCTAAATTCTATGCTAATTCCATTGTCAAGATGTGTATGCCTTAACTTAGCTATTTCAATGCTAAATTCTATGCTAATCCCTTTAACAATGGGTGCCTCTGCGGGTGTGTATGCTTTAACTTTTAACATAGCTATTTCTGTGACCAGTCACAAGCTAATCATTCAGCCATTTCAATGCTAAATTATATGCTAATTTCTTTGTCAAGGCACTTTGTTCCTCTCACACAGCTTAAAGGCCGTATCTGAACGTGGCTCTTTCACTCCAGCGCTGTCCTACCAGACAGTCTCGCCCCCCTTCACCTGATGAAGGCCGCTTGTGTTGTGGCCGAAACGTCGTGAGAATATTATTGTTATTTTATTTTATCAATTTATTATTTTATTATCATTCTACGTGACTTTACCGAAAGAACCAAAGAAGATGAATTCGCATTTTTTGTTTACGTAACAAACCTTACTGGTTGGCTGTGTCGGGTGGTGGCCGGTTTAACGACACATTTATATATTTACCCGGTCTAACCCAAAACACCTCTTATGGATAATATTGGTCGCATGATGTGTACGAGTAATCGTGGTTACTTCTCAGTATACCTAGGGTCCTATGGTGTATCTACATCTGCTTGTGTTCCCAAACTGATTGTATTTGCTGAACAAATATGGTTATTGGTAAGAGTGGAATGGGTCCACGACCCCACTTAGGTAAATCCAATCGAATTGTCGCATCTCTGGAGTCACAATTTAAATCAAATAATACGTTGTTATTTTTTTAAACATTGCACAGTAGTCTATGGTAGCACCTCGAGTGGCTTCAAAGGTACCACGAACCCATCGCAATGCAACACAAACGGAGAGAGGTAGGTGTCGGTTGAGTCCCATCAGTGAAGGTTTGTGTCAAGTGCATCTGTTCAACAGGGTCAACGGTGTCTAACCTGGTCTCCTCGGGGTGGCTTGGTAATTTCATCAACAAATTGATGATGGTCACCTGCCGTAAGTAGGGGATGCTGAAAAGAGTTACTGCCAATTTGATTTGATGGAGGGATCCATCGTCGTGGCCGCTGGCAAAGTGGAACCAGGAAACGTGTAGCATCAAAAGCCCAGGTGTCTCACCTTTCATGCTGCCCATATAAAGTGTCAAGTTTATGTTTCGCGTTAACAGGTGTGAGAGAACGTGAGACCTGGACAGTCTCATTTGCAAGAATCACCTGGGTCACAAAGTGCACGGGAGTGAGCTCGTGTAAAGTTCACGTTTGCGTGTGAGCAAGCGTCCACTTGGCCGGCTTTGTCAAAATAACAAAACCACGTGAAACTCTCGGGACAGCTGTTTTCTGCTCGTCAACTTTCCAAGTGTTAATAGAATGCAGTGTTGAGATATAACCTTCACACGAAAGCTATTTCTTGGTGAGATGTCTATATAAAAGGTTTATATGCTTCTATTAAAGTCTAATACCATTGATCTCCCTACATATAATTCGTATTTGACATATCAATGACGGAATTATATGAAAGCCATTTTTCTCGTGTGATTATTTCTCCAAGCTTTTATTTGCGTGATATTATGCGCTATAAATAAGACTGCATTCTTAACTCGGTCATCATACCGTTTGTATTGGCATAAAGAAACGGTCGCAGTGCCATTGTCCGTTTCCAGTGTGTCTGTATTTTTCAACCTCGGGCTTTAAAACCTTATTTGAATTGGGAGTGTGCCATTGACTTCTCTGTGCGTGGTCGAATGCAATGCAGGGGGATGAGGACGCCTAGGGGAAGACTCCCCGGAGGGCAACGCCTGATCCGCCAAAGAGCACCAGAGGCATCTGGAGCGAAACCAGAGGACGCCAATGACTCACAAATTGCAACGCGCTAGAGGGAAACACGCGCAGGCCTTTTAGCCGCTAAGTGGGCAGCAGATTCCGCGAATTTTTTGTTGGCGGAATTGCTCCGTTTCTGTATCATTGTCAATGCTTTTTGCGTGGGATGTTTGTGTCGTTGTCGTAAAGGTGATTGAGACATTATTTGGCGTCCCTTCGCCTGCGTGGACATGTTCTGTCTGTACGGGCAGAGAGATATATAACGAGAATAACAATGCGATCACATTGAGCCTTTACTCCCTTGGCGCCCTTTCCCTGCGACTGAAACAGCATTATCGGGGAACTGCACGGATATTGGATGCCAGCACAGGTGCGCTGTAACGAGAGAAGGCCCGGTGTGTTACTGTGAGAACGGCCAGCAAGTGATGCCTGATAAAAAGGGCTGCAAAGGTAACCTTTACACGAGACACCTCGGTGCGCTTACCGCTGTCTCTTTTTGAAGCATCGCACTTTTTTTGTTTTAACAAATGCCCTCGGTGGCCCAGGCACCTGTTTTCTTATTTCATACGCGGTTCCTATTAGCATTCAGAAACACACATTCTCCGCCGGAATGTTGCTCCCGCTTGCTCCCCTCGGATTTCCCCAAATGCAGCTTTGCTTTTTCTTTTTTGCTGCCTTGCACATCTGAGCCATTACCTAATGTGACAAATGCCGACGTCTCGCACGCCTCTCTCTATCGTCGTTTCTCATTTACATTCAGATTGTCGAGCGGCCTCGTGTGTGTGTCGGGGGCATTTTCTCCGACGAATAATTCTCTCCTCAACCCTGCGCGTGTCTCTCGAGGTCCTTTTCGTTGATCGTCGTAGCTTGTGCTGTATATTTTATATCTCACTGTTTATTATATATTTTTTCTTTTGTTACCATCATTAAAAAAATGGCATTTCAAGAAAGTTGAGTTTCAAAGCGCGATTGATTTGTCTTGATGGCTCAATTTGCACGTGTCTTCGACATGATCTCTTTTGACAAGTTTTGAAACCCGCAACTTTTCTCCGCGACGGCACTCAAGCGCCGGTACATTTTGCCCGCCCTCCTCTGTGCCCGACAGACTTCGATGAGTGCGGGCTGTACGGGACGTGCAGCCAGATCTGCCGCAACACGGCGGGATCATTTACGTGCGGTTGCGTGGAGGGCTACGCCCTGCAGCCCGACGGAAGGTCCTGCAAGGTCAAATACGGTGAAACAGCACCCGCCTTGGCGATACACTTCACTCCACACATCGCCGCACGCGAAGACATTTAATTATCACAACCAATTACGGACACCTTCCTCCTGAGCGATCTCGTCGCTAGCGCCGTGTCGGAGACGTCAAAAATCTCAATTGCAAAGTCGCGGGCGCGGATTCCAGTTAGCGGTTCACTCCATCATACATATCTACTTGTTCAATTAAAAAATGAATTTGTTTCAATTGAACGCAAAGACTAGTTCCTGCCATAACAATGTGCTACTTCTGGCACTGGTCTACAAATGCCAACAGAGATTATCGCAACCCAATGTTTCCTTGAGCCTTGAGCATGTAGGTCCTTTCGGCTACAGGTGATAGAACACCTTGAAGAGACACGCATTTCAGTATCTGGCTGAAACCAGGCCGCTTCTGAAAAGAGCTATATAGCTTAGTGGGTCTTACTTGGTAAAATAAAACAAATGGTTTGTTCATAGTTTAGTTTAAGATAATTTTGTTGGGAGTGCACTGCTGCTGCCATTAAAGTACATTTTTGGGGAGAAAAATATGTCTTGAATATATTCCTCCTATCTTTTATTATTTTGCAACGAAAAAACTAATACATTTGATCTATTATAGGTAACATTGACAACATTGCTTGTACCAGAGGTGCATGCCGATTATCCCTGCTGATGCAGTGAATTGTCGCAATTCAAGGGTTTGTTTTGATGCTGTGGTGTATGTAGCTACTTCTACTGGAGGATCATGCAAACCCCACTACCTACAACATATACAAATGGAAACACGTGGATTATTCTACACACCACTGAGTGCATGTACTGTGTGCTTACAACTACGATATTGATTAATTCATGTGCTCTCACACCCCTACTATCGTGTATTAACAACAGATTCCATAACACTACTTTACATAATATTGCTAAGTCTGAAGAGCAACTATTTAAAATGACAACGTATAACAGCAAGCATGCCGTAACCCGCACATGAACATGCATCTCCGTGTTTGCAAGTCTTGCTGGAAACGCAAGTCGTATGAATGCGTTAAAACATTTATACACATTATTTATTTACGTGTATAAATTATATAAAACATTTCCCCATCCGCGTTATGTACCGGCTCGCATAATTATTAACAACACTCTTCATTATTAACGTACTAACCAGGCGCTTTGCTGCACGAAGAAAGAGAAGACCACTTCCCTATTAAACAAAGATAGGATCGCATTCATCAATAACGCGCTGGGAGGCTGCCGTTGTGACTTAACGCAAAAAAGGAGAGAGTGATTCATATTGCAATGCAAATAAACGTATCACCGTTTATTACCCATAACTCCGAAGGATTGCCTTCGGCACAGATGGCGTACCATAATGCCGTGCCTTTCGGCAAGAGCGCATGCTCCTTCCTACACAGCGAGTGAGCGAGGGCCGCGTGCATTCATGAACCGGGCTTGTCGATCCGCCAAAGCTTCACTAGACCCCGTTGCGAGATGGCAGCTGAGTGGCTTACAATGTCACGGACAGCACGTCCACTTTGCGGCTGGCCTGCCGCACACCGGCACGCCCGCTGTCCGTGACATTGGAATGTGCGCGGTGCACGTGTCAGCTGGCAGAAAAAAATGCGTACGGCGCACGGGGCAAATGAATTGTGAACGTGCGTTGGACTTGCACTCGTGCCACGTGAAGGCACAGGGGGGACGCGTACACGCGAGCGCGTTACGTACGGGCTCGTTGCGATCGTGATTCATTGCGAATGACACCATTGCAATCGCGATCGGCTCAGGTGTTTTTTTTTTACGTACAGCGGTGTTTTTGATAGATGCATGTCGCTGACATGTGTGTAGGTTCGTGTGCATGTGTTATACGCAGATGAGTGTACTAATGTATATGTACATCTGTGGGTTATATGCGCAGATGTCTTTGTGATACTGGTGTGTGTGTGTGAGTTTTATGTACGGTATAAAGACAAAGGCCCCCCCATATTGAGGAGCAGTATTTGGGAGTGGTAGTGTAGCGGTTAGCACGCTGCTCTTCAAACCCGAGTTCAATTCCTGCTCACTGCTAACATCGGTCACGAATATCTGCACCGGTCCTGTGCCTCCCCTAGGTCGACTCAGCCTCAAATGAGTACCCAGTGCAGTGTGTCAAACGTGGACACTTAGGAGACAAAGGTGGCCGGGCGTGGTGCTGGCCACCCACCCCCTCGTTAGCCATGCCGGCCTTCGTAGGTGCTCGCTAACAGCACTTCGGCCACTCAGTGTGTTAAGGTTTAATTGTAGAGCTAATTGGGTTCGATCACATGAATATAAATGCGTCGTTAAACCCCGCCACCACCCGACACAGCTAGTAAGTAAGGTTTGTCACGTAAACAAAACGTGCCACTTCATTATTAGTACATTGTTTCATGACCAGTACATGCAATTCGTGAAGAGTACATGTTACTAGGGCACGAATTGGCACGCTCTGTGTACGTCACAAACCTTACTAATTGGCTGTTTTGGGTGGTGGCGGGTTTAATGCCACATTCATATTGGTTGCGAAAGCCTCCGTCTCAAACTATATTAAGGCTATATGCAGGGATATTTTTTTTCGTCGTTGTCCTATAGTATGTGCTCATGTTTCCTTAGAGATGTTACAGTGTGTGATGTGTACAGGTGAGTGTTAGTGGTCGAAGAGGTGTCCACTTTGTGCCAGTCTCGATGTTAAAGCATATAAACAAACGGGACTGACTACCTGCCCCCTGCCGCTGACAAGCCGTCAAATAAAAATTGTATTCAATGCTCCCATTTGCGGAGGCAAGTTCACCTTAAAATGCCCCGCTTTATTCAATGCAAATAAAATATTAATTGCGCGTGATCTACGCGTCTGGAAGCGTCCGCGAACGGCGCTCAGCGCCTGTTCTTCTCGTGCTTAACTTCGTCGAGAAAGCGACGGAAGTTTGTGAAACAAATGTTTGACATTTCCTCGTGTTTGCTAAGGCACCCCTTTGATGCCACGGTGGCTTTAGATTCGGGTGGCCTTGCGGATCGGCCTGGCGGTGCGAGGTGACATCGCCGGTGAAATCGGCTCACGGAATTGGATCCAGAAATGCAACTCGGTCGGCGGCACGTTTGCACTTTGACTACAATGTACACTTCTCCGCGACACGGACATAAGATAAATAAGAACCGTAAACGTGTCTGGCAGTAAAAGCTGTTGTTTTCCAACAAAGCCAAAGATGTATGGTTGGCCGAATGTTTATGCACGTCCTTTTTGCCACCTTCAGCTTTGTTTAAATACCCATATCTCTGAAAGCAGTGGAAAACTGCTGCTGCTGCTGCTGCCGCTGCAGGAGGAATAGCTCAAGACGTCAGGGACTCGCGTGGTGTGGAAGGGCCCCAGACTCCCACTTCCATGTAATGGGTCATTTTGGCCGTGATATTACATTTTTTTTTGCACCTAAGCCACCCTATCTCAACAGCTGCAGCGTTAAAGCTTTGCCTTGATAACTGGCGTGGGGCCACACTGTCGGATTCGCAAGCTCTTCTTTCGGTTTATGGCGCCGCGTAAAGCGTAGGCTGGATTCTCAAATAATGCTTACCTTTAATCCAATGTACTTTGTACGAGGGCTTAGCTCTCCGCATTACACCATTTCAGTCAAGCTACGGCTGCTTGTAAAACATATTTAGGAATAAAAAGAGCATCCGTCACATTTTAATTATAAAACTGCAATATTAAGTGATAATTAAAAGTGGCAATTATATTGTTATAAAGGGAAAATGAATGCCTTTAATACCAAACCTCCAAAATGTTACTACAATATATAAGAGATCATCTAATTGAGATCAGTTCCTTTTTAAAGGTCATGAAAATTATGTTACTATAGTTTTCCAGGAGAATGCCTTTCATTAACATGTTTTAATTTAATCCCCCACTGCCCTGAATGCCTTTCGTTTTGTCAAAATATGCCTCCGGTAATGATCCAAGAATTTGGTGAAATATTTAGCATTTGTAATTGTGCACACAACAGGTAATAAAAAGAGATGAAAATAACATTGAATTAATTGCACTTGTGCAATAGGTATAGAGAATCAATTATTTTTTAAGTAAACCAGAATTGCGCAACAGATTCACGCTAAGGTGATGTAAAACGAGCTACGTGGCACTTTAATAATCAACATGTCGTCTGAAGTCACAAAGCATTTACCGTGCAGACAACTTTGATCAGCTTCAATCCGTTTTCTCATTAAAATGCAATTAATGCTCAGTGTTGTGGGTTTTTTTTATCTATTGGCCATTTATTTGTGAATACAATAAACAGTTTAGCAATGTGGAACATCGTAAACAGATACTGTCATTTTTGATTTAAAGCTTTCGTGACTGCAGGGATTCATATTCTTGGTTCTTTCGGTAAAGTCACGTAGAAGGGAAAAAAATCATGTTATTGCCACAGACAATTGCGCTAAAATCTGGTAACGTTTTATACAAAGGTAAAACTCAAAATAATTTTAATGTAACAAATTCAATCTACACTTGGCCTAATACGTAGACTGTAAGACGGCACGGTCTGTAAAGTCACTTTCCGATTACCATAATGTTCGGAGGGTAGGAAAATCCACTGAATATATTTCTTTGCCACGATCAGCTTATAGCCTCGCGAGCAGCAGCCACGGATGTGTTTAAATTGCTCGAGGTATCACCGCGCAGAGTGATCAACCAAAATCCCGGTGCCGTTTGGAATCTTCGCCCTGGGGTTGGCTGCGGGTTCACGCAGGGCAGGTTTAATTCGACCTCGCACTAATTTGTCATATTTAAAAGGCAAATTGGAACCTGAGGCCATTTTTTTTGCAAAAAAAAAAGAGTTTTGATAATTCAAGGTCCACATTGATCCATCATGTGGACTTTCTGGCCCTAAATTTTGAATTTCCACCACTGGCTCAGGGCCATCAACTTTCATGTAATATCCCCGCTGAGATAAGCGGCCAATCGTGTTGTTAAACTAAGCAGTGAGTGCAGTATCCTGTCCACTGTGCAGTGACGGCGGCGCACAAAGGTGCTTTCAGTCGCAGCGGTTTCTCATCACTGTTTTGGTTTTGGCGTCGGCCTAAAAGAAAAAAAATGGGATCGTTTTTTAAAACAAGGGCACTACGTTACACGTAGAGCCCTTTCATAAATCCTCGGAAAACTTGAAGAGGAACGTAATAAGCCAAAGATGCCATGCATTATTTACCTTATTATCCTATTTTTCTACCGCTTTCTTAGATGAAATATGTGTACTTCCTCTGTTCCACTTATTGCTCAAATTATTTTGCTTTAACCTGGGGACCTTGAGCGAAGAAGCCTTGTTACAACAAAATTACCGGCAGTTTTTTATTTGACTTCCCCTGTTTTGGCGTAGGATCTCCATTACCCGCCTCTTACCCGCCTCTTACCCTCATCCAATTGAGTTAATACCACGGAGGTGTTTAAAGCTCATGCCATCTTTCTGAAAACCTTAAAAAACTTTTTTTTATTAACCTTGCACATCAGCTTCCACCCACCCATTAATTTTGCACTACTAAATATGAGGTCGATCTATAATTTTCAGTCCCTCCTTATTTCTATCGCCTCCAAGAGAGAAACGTTGATGTTCTTTGCCTGGTTGAGACCTGACATTCTCCCGTAGATGAACTCTCATTCGACGCAGTTCCCCACGGTTTGGAGATAGAAGCACGTGAGCGCTCTATTACTAGGGGTGGCGGTTTAGCTATTCTTTCTGAACCTGATCTTGAAGTTAGTTCCCCTAACCTTTTTGAACGTAAATACTTTGAGTAAATTTCCCTTCTAGATTTGAAGCTTTCGTGACTGCAAGGATCCATACTCTTTGGTTCTATTCGGTAAAGTCACGTAGGTAAAAAATAAAACAACAAAAAATAAAAATGAAAATAAAAAAAATTTGTGACAAAAATAAAAATCTGAAAATACAAATATTTTTTATTTTCATTTGTAGTTGTTTTATTTTTTACCTACGTGACTTTACCGAATAGAACCAAAGAGTATAAATTTCCCTTCGTCTGCCTCCCCTGTCCAATATTAATCCACCACAAACGTATTATCTGTATTCTCAATTATTGGGTCTCACCTCCAAACCAAGTTATTATTGCAGGTGATCTGAATATTTATGTTGATGATTCTATCAATCCTGCTGCTCAGAGATTCCAGTATTTCATTTAATCCGTGGACCTAGTTCAAATTGCATCATCCCCCCACTCACGCCCACGGTCATGCCCTGGATCTGGTTATTGCAAACTCTCGGAGCCTTGATCTCATTTCAAATTCCCCAGTTGCTTTCAGTCCTCTCCCTCCACCGGTCCTCACTAACATTTATTTCCGCCCCACTCAATGTTTATCTTCGTCAACTATATACTCCCATATATCGTCAATTGATTCCAATTGTACTGACCCAATTCATCCTACCATCGAACACTACAGCAACACTGTGAACAACCTTGTTCCTTTGTAAACACGGGCATTGTTATCCTACAAAAAAAAATCCTTCGGCACCCAGTTCCCTCCAGACCTTCCACGTACAAAAAAAAACCATGCTGGTCGCAATCTGGAAAGTCAATGGGTAAGGTCCGGTTTGAAAGTTTCTTCGTCAGATATTGAAGGATCGAGTCGAATCCTATCGAGCAGCACTAAAAAAATGATTCAGTCTAACTTCGCTTTAACACGTAGGCTTTGGCGACCAATATTATTCATAATAAAGGTTTTTGGGGTTAGATCGCGTTATTTATAAATGTGTCGTAACCCTCCACCACCCGACACGGCCAATCAGCAAAAAAAGTGTCACGTTGAAAAAAGACAAATAGTTCACTATTTAAGCCCACTGGTGTGTTGAAGAGTGAATCCACAACATTTACACTGCCCATCCACTCACGTAGCATACACGACTCTGACAGTTAATGCCTCCACATCTCTACTGATATTTTCCCTGCACTAATATTAGATGCTGTCACGCCCATAAAAGTAAAAACAAACTTGACCCTGACATTCTATTAAAGCGCCACCCTATCTCAAACCTCACATTTTTCAGGAAGTGTTCTGGGAAAGATTTGTTTTGTTTGCCATTTATCTAATCTTGCCCATCAATGGTCTCTGTGATCCAGTGCAGTCCGATGCTCAACAAGGCCATTCTACGGAGACAGCTCTTTGAAATGTGCTCAATGGCCTCCTCGTCTTTGCCGATCGTGGGTCTCCTGCGATTTTGGTCCTCCTCGATATTACAGCCGCATTTGCCATTATAGACCACCACTCTCTTCTGCAGCACCTTCAGATATGCATAGGCATATCAGGCACTGTGACTCTCTTCCTTCTATTCTTATCTATTAAATCGTTTTTTTATGTAAAATTTCTGGTTAAATTTTCCTCTAAAAAAACCATTCACTTATGTTGTGCCTCAGGGTTCCTTACTTAACCCACTGCTTTTCTCCCCACTAGGTACAATCATATCCACTTTTAAGGTGGGATATAATGTCTATACTGATGAAATCCAGCTGTACATTTCCTGTGAATTCATGTGAACCATCCTCAATGTACAATTTTGAAACCTGCCATTATGGAATTGTATAACTGGATTGGATGTAACTTTCCTCCTAAAAACTGCCAAAGCTGAGATTCTTCAAATGAGTAAAATGTTAGTTCTAAATAAAGCCTCCAGGCCACGTCTGCATCTCCAGGACTCGAATATTACGTTGGCAAAACAAAATGGTGGGCAAACCTTGGGGCAAATTTAGATCCGGAGATGTCATTCACCCACCACATCTCCCACTTCCGTAAAGCCTCCCACCTGCACCTGCGTGACATCGCCCAAGCACAGCCCTGCCTGGATCCACCGGCTGTCGAGGCCCCAATCCACGTCTTCGTTGCCTCTCGCCTGGACCACTGTCGCTCGCTCCTCGTCGGCCTCCCACATTTCCCCACTGCAAGTTTACAGATCATTCAGAATGGTGCCCCAAGGCTCTTCAACCGTACACGAAAACGTGATCTCATCACTCCAGTGCTACGATCTCTCACCACTGGCCTCCTATCAAGTTACCGATTCATTTTGAGATTGCAGTGTTTTTGTTTAAAGATTCTTCTTGGTCTTGCCCCTGTCTCCGAACCTCTCCACTCTCACTCTACTCACCTCTCTGGCACGTTGTCTTTGGTCCAGCAATAAAGGCGTCCTTCTTACAGGGCTGCCCAAAGCCGACCTTCACTCCATAGGAGGTCACTTCTTCTCGCCTTCTGCTCCTGCGGTCCTCCAATTCTCTTCCTCTTGAACTCATGCCGAGTTGAGACTGCCCTTGTTGAAGTCAAGGGCTCAAGATCCATTTGTTTTGATGTGCATAGAGCTCATTTTTATTTCTCGCACGCAAAGCATCGGGAGATGCAGATGCATTTAGACACTTAGAGAAGAGTAAATTGGATTGTATTTCTGCATTTTTTGCACAGCACAAGAGAATTTATTTGGCAAAATGTTTAAGCTTCAAACTAAACATCACAATTCCACGTTTATTATGGTTGATCTTTATTGCATCGGTATGATTGAATTAATATTAGCACGTAATTTATTACAGCACATGCGTTTTAATCTGTCTTATTAATTTGAAGGTCTGTATTAATTATGATAAGAGGCAGTAGATGGTAATTGGTTGCATTGCTTTTGTGTTCAGCTCGGTGATAATGGGATGTGCCGCTTTGGTTGTGCCATCGGGGTGTGCTGTTCTTCAGTAACTTATAACATCAGTATTGTATTGATTTAAAGCTTTCTTGACTGCAGGGATTCATATTCTTGGTTCTTTCGGTAAAGTCACGTAGAAGGAAAACAATAAAATAATAAAAATATAAAACAATAAAATTATCACGACGTTTCGACTGCAACACAAGAAATTATCATCAGGTGTGAAAACCACAGCAGGAAAATTTGAAAAAAGTGGCGGTTATTTTTAACGTTAACATAGATTGACTCGTCCATCTGAACAAACTGTCAAATCGCTCTCCGTGGTGCTAACGTAGCAAGCAATCATCACACCTGATGATGATTGCTTGTGTTGCAGTCGAAACGTCGTGAGAATTTTATTGTTTTATATTTTTATTATTTTATTGTTTCCCTTCTACGTGACCTTACCGAAAGAACCAAGAACATCAGCATTGTAATTTGCTCTCTACGTTGTACTGCAACAGATTAATTTAATTATTCCCACGACTATGAACACCAAATCACGTGTGTAATATTTGCACTGCCTTGAAGGTGCAATGCCTGTGAATTTTTTTGCTTTAATGTGCGTGCTTTATGTGATACTGTCTCATGACAAAACACAAGACAGCACGCTCTATGATACCACTATTATCGTTTCATGTTCTCGCCATTGATCATCAGTTGGATGGAACGATGTCTGTGAGAACGTAAATCATTAGGTGAGTTTGCACACGCGTTTGCTGATCGGGGCTTTACTCGACCTTGTGCGAAATGAACAGTGGATAACCATTTCTAGGGACCGACCTTTTCCATGGGATTGGTGAATTAGTGCTACTGGCTGCACGTCATTACTCGTTTATATTTTATTCAACCAGGTAAGACCCACTGAGCTATATAGCTGTTTTTTTCAAAAGCGACCTGGCCACAAATAATAGCTAAACGACGTGGCTTATCACGTGCAAATCTATCGCAGCCAAATACTCTAAACGCGTGATGTTGATTCTAAATGTGGAGAAACACAGAGGACGCGGAGAGAGACAAGCAAACTCCAAATATACAGCAGCAGGCGTCAGGGTCGGGACCGAACCCACGACCCCCTGCATACCAAGCGAGATAGGTGACATCTCACCACCGTGGTGCACATGAACAGAGCGAACCGTCAGCCTCATTGCTAATTTGAGCATAGGAATGCTGAAGACTTACTACCAAAAAAAAATGTAAGGTGGTAATAGTGCAGCCCTGCAATGCCTTGCCCCAGCCGCTGCTGGTGGAAGGGCCTTCATGAGAGGGAGCTCAGGAGAGAGCCCCGTTAATGGGGTATTTTTGCATACTCTGCGTGCTGAAAATAAATCTTGGCAGAGGTGCGAGTACCCACACTTTACCCCACCGCACGCGGACCTGCCGATCAACGAACTCCAGTTGTTACCCATGTATACTGTTGGGTAGATAATGGCGGTGGGACATTTAATAAACTTGCCCCATTGTTTCAGCTGCCGCGCTGGGAGGACCAAATCGCACAACCGGCCCAGAGTTTGATTGGAAACGGCGTAACCTGGATCGCCAGTCCATTGTGCTGACCACTCCAACCTCTCGCAGCATCTTTACCTAGAACTGAAGGAAAAACGAAAGGAAGCCTCTGATTAGCACGGTTGGCTACGTACGGTGTGAAATAAGTTCAACATACATAACAAAGATCCCCCCTATAACCTAAACAGATTGTTGGGGAAAGTGCCGTTAGCTAGCACCTATGAAGTCGGGAACGGTACACGAGGGGGTGGGTGGCCAGCAGCACGCCCGACTGCCTTTTTTCTCTCCCGAGTGGCGATGTTTACAGACAGCACCAGCTGCTCATTTAAGGCTGAGTCGACCTAGGGGAGGCCCAGCACCGGTTCAGATAACCGTCACTGGTGTTGGCCGTATAAGCAGGATTCGAACTCGGTTCGCCGGGTTCGTAGAGCAGCGCGCTAACCGCTAAACCACCGCTCCATGCATACATACACACGTGTACATGCACACACATACAGACAGACAAAACAGAGCACTAATAAATCTGACGATCCTCACGCGAGTGCAGAGCCCTCGGAGCCGCCTGCGCTGCTCGTGGTGTCCAGCAAGTCCAGCATCGTGCCGATGCACCTCAACGGGACGGCGGTTCCGTCCGCGCGTCCCGTGACCGCGTACGCGCCGGGCACGATGGACTTCAGCTACGCCGGGCACAAGGTGTGCTGGGCAAATCGCACGGCGATCACCCCCACCGGGGTCCTGCACTGCGCCACGATGTCCAGCCTTGGGGCCTTCTCAAGCAAGACGGTCATTGGTATTAACTTCGTCATATACGGTAGGTCGTTGTTTCTTCCCTAAGCGACGCAGTTGTTCCCGGTAGTCACCGCGTGCGTTTCCTCGACACGTACCTGTTGGAAGGTTGTTGTTGGGTTTTTTTGAAGGAAGCTGGTATGAAACAGAATTGACCAATTTCCCTGCGCGTGGAGGGAACCGCCAGACGTTGCGTTGAACAACACGTGTGCGGTACAACCCGAAAGCGCATGAGAGACCGATACGGCACATCTGCGAAAACCCACACAGAAGAACTGATTTTTGACACCCTCTCTTTCTGCTACCCCCGGTTTTTGGAGCTCCCTCCCCCTGGTTACCTGCGCTGCCGACTCCCACATCCTGTTCAAAGCCCAGACTTAAAACTTTCCTCTGGCAGTAAATGTTTGTCTCTTTCCCGTACTTAAAAATTGTGTATATAAAGCACTGTAGGTTCCTTTCCCCCCCCCCAACACCCAAAAAGTGTCTTTGTGTGTGTGTGAAGAGTGGCAAGCCAAGTTTTATTCTCACTCGCGTCCAACGTCAGTAATGATTATTTGAACCTGTCCTGGGCCTCTCCCCTAGGTCGACTCAGTCTCAAATTAGTCCCTGGTGCAGTCTAAAAACTTCGCCACTGGGGAGACAAAGGCGGCCGGGCGTGGTCCTAGCCACTTGCCCCCTCGCGTGCCGTGGCCGGCCTTCATAGGTGCTGGCTAAGAGCACTTGTCCCAACAGTCTGTGCAGGCTATACGGGATTCTTCGTCTCGTCTGCAAAACAATACCTCCAAATTTCCATCGCCACATTATAAATCACGTGCTTCTCCTCCCCACACTTGCAATACCCCTTCCCTTGTTGCTGTGTAAATGTGCGTTGTATGTGACACTGGCAGTGGTGAGAGCAGGCAAGGCTGCGTTGGCTGGGTCACGTAGCCCACATGCCCAGCCACTGCATGCCGAAACAGCTTTTGTTCGGCCGGATAAAGGGGGCTAAATGGGTGCAAACACGGGCTAGAGAAGAAATGGAATGGTCCAAGATAACGTGGAGCTGAGTGGACTTGCCGATGACTGGTACCAGTGGTGTTAAGATCAGCGTCTGTGGAGGAGGCTCGTAAAGGACGCTGCTACTGGGCAGTCTGAGGCAGTCGCCCTCCAGCAACAAGGGAGGCAGAGGAGCGACGCCCACAACAACGAGTGAAGCGCAGTGTGCTTAAAATACAGCAAGTTGGCACAGTAGGGGGCACAGGTGGTGCATCGGCCAGTATGTCAGTCAGCCAACCCATGGCACCTCGGTCTATCCCGTGACCTACCAGCGGGCGTTCGACACTTCAAGTGGCCTGAAAGTGCACTTAGCCTGGCACAAGCGCCGTGGTGTGGCAAATGGCGGTTGTTGTCGGAAAGACCATCCGGGTCCACCCTTTGACAATGTGAGTGAACCATTTAGTCTGTGAGCCTAGAGAAGATTTTTTTTGTTCAACACCTGAGGTGGCATAACTGTAAAGGTTCCAATTTAAGGGTTGCCAATTTCTTAATGGGGCCAATGGCACTAAATTAGGGGACAACCATTCAAAGTGCTGGGGTTATCAAATAATTCACTTTTGCTCGCCGTTTAAAACGCATCGGTGCTGCTGAGGTTTTTATTTTATTTTCTCTCGGCCGGCTGCAATTTTTGCTCCGGCCCGTGAGCTAATTGTAGACTCACGGCACGCCGGTGCCGGAGCGGCTTTTTTTGTCCGAGAACTCAGTGGGTATTCCGCGAGCGTCTAGCTATCCCCAGAAGGCTCTGTGGATTTTTTTTGCTTTGTTTTAAAAACCAGCGTTACACTGAGAGGCTAAGGGTGTATTGAAGCAGACCTTTTGACGTATCACGTAATCTCGATATAGTATTCTGCTCTGCAGATTTTCGTCCGATTCGGCGTTAGTCCACTCATAGGCATCTGCCATTCTTTAATTTCTGTGGCATTTTATCTTGACCTCTCACGCTAATTGAGGGATTAGCCCACACAATAAATATGTAAAGCGAGCGAACGTGTCACGTTGGGTTTACATGAAAACGAGCTTTCAACTTGCGACACCATCCCTAATAAAAATGCTTAAAGCATGCGTGGGCATGCGCACAGTGGATTGAGGGTGTCGTCGCGAACAGAAAGGAGACGTTTCGTGAGATGCGGTTTTCAAAGCACTGTCCCACACCACTACGAAAATAATGCTGTCAGCTACAATTACTAGAATTAGTTAGACCCCTGTTTTTTTTATTCAATTTCGTTCGGCAAAGATGACATGTTCAATTTACATCAGGCATCTACTGAGAGCAAGTGACATTGAGTGTTGTCTGGGTAACTGATCGTTTCTGCGACTACTGATTTTTTTGAGCTCTTGTTATTAAGAGGAGGGGGAGCGGGGGGGGGTCTTTGTGTGTCGGCTGATTGCTAGATGATGGATTTTGCCCATCAAATGCGAGCTGGAAGCTGCCTGTGCACTCACCACCGCCGCTAATTGATTTCTGCTGTAGAATGTTGATGCCGTAGTGCCGGGCAGTGACTCTGGGATGTGAGCGATGGCACCTGTCAGTCTGGGCTGATGGTAGAGAGAATTTCAATGGCTGGTGCCAGAGATTATGGAATTATCGAGGAATGGGGACTGTCCGCTCTTACCCTGTTAGGGCGGGGGGGTGGCTTACCCCACGCTTGTCATTTGTTGACAAGCCCTGACAAGCCAAACAACACTATCCGATCTTTTGGGACAATATATCTACGATGCCCAGAAATGTTTTAAAGTATGCGCTTACATGAGCAGGTTCAGTGGGAGTAATAATAAAACCGAAACGTCAAATCTGCGTATGCTTTATTTTCACAAAAGAAAACCATTCGTCAATACATCCCGCATACATTTAATTGTGGAAAAAAGAATACGCATGTTCAATTGTTATACTAAATTAATTGGTATTGTTTCACGTATGAAACCGTTTAAATATCGTTCCTAAATAAACACAGATTATGCATTTCTGAATGTTATATGCTCTGTCGGGATGTATACCTAAACTAATTATACATTCCGAAGTAGTTGAATGTGAACATGTATAGCCCATGTATTCACAGCTTCTCATTTACTGAACACCTAATTAAAATAACGCTAAACAGATAATTAGACTGATGATTGCTTTCGTTAATTACATTTTCAATGAACAATTACCATCAGTGGAGCGGAGCAAGGCGCCCTACTTGACAATGAATATCCAAAACGTTTTTTGTCGTCCTTGCGTTCACCGTGCTCACCGCTTGCGAACAATCACGGGCAGCGCTTCGCTTGCACCAGTGGCCCCCCGGCCAATGGTAAGGGATCCACATTCCTTTGGCGGGGACCGGCCTTTCCACAGGACGGTGATTGCCGGCGTCGCGCCGAGCGGTACGATTTCATCTGTCTTGGAGAGTTGATCGGTTGTCTACGATACTCTCGGCCGTGCTCTCTCTAGACCCATCAATTTGTGGCATATACCCCCCCCCCCGCCACCTCCCCCTCCAACAGCAAAATAATTACGGGGGCACCTCAACCAACAGAAACCAAAAGACGAATCCCTGTAGCAGACAGCGCTCCGCTGGGTCAAGAGTGGTGAAATAGAGACGAAGAGAGGGAATGCAGGAATGGGTTTCTGTTGAGGAAAAGTAAATTTGTAATAATGCTTTCCACCCTGACAGGATGCATTTGCATGGCCACTCCGCGAGTGGCTGGAAACCACTTCGTCACGCGCCCACATGCATTACGCTTCGCGATCTTGCCTAAAGATTATTGAGTGTCGGTTGACGTGGCAAAAAAAATCGCCACACACACACACGCGCGCACGCCGCAGCTGAAAGATCAGAGATGAATACGTGCATTGCCATATACAGGTCATTGTGCGCCTTGCAAATGTGTTTAAGAAATGTGTACATTCATGTTTATTTAAATGGCTTGTCCTGGAGGGTACGTGACTATCCTGACTACTGTATGTGCCCCATCCCGTCAAAACTCAGAAGCTAAGCAGAGGTTGAGCTTGGGCATCGCCTGCTCGTTTGTGTACCAATCTTTTGATGAAAAAAGAAAAACCTATTTGTGGACGTGCGCTTCAAAATTACTTGGTCGAATTTTTTTTGGTGATTTCCGAAGCGCAGAGGGCGTTCGTTGCGGCCAGCGTGGAGGGAGCATCCATCGAATGTTCACGGCTGGGAAATGCAGCCTCGTTCCAGTGAAACGGCTTTGGCTGAAGAGTCTCGCGGACTAATCAAGCGTGTAGAGCCAGCGGTGAATCAGGCAGACGTGCTGGAGACGAACCATGCCAAAGCCACTTCATTTTCCTCACACAGTGGCGCGTACCGCCGCTAATTCTCATTTGGCCGGAATGGACGCTTCCTCGAGCAGCCAAGTACGGCGGTCTCCTTGTAAGCCCACAACCCCGGCACACGGCGCTCCACAGAGCGCTACGGCAATTCCGAGAGGCGTGTGGAATTTGTCAGTCCGCTGGCCTGGCATTGTCGCATCCATCTATCTCTCTCTCTCTCGGGGAAGGCAACGAAGCAGCCACCCAGCCGCAGCCGCACCCTTGTGATACATTGTCATCCCGTCCAACGTTGCTGCATGCATTATATATAAAAAAATAAAAATGATTGTTCGTGCTCTCTATATATGTCATGGGTTTTAGCTCGTAATATTTTTTTTTTCAAAATGCAATTGATTTGAGATGTTATACTGGTAGGAACGAAGTTGTAAACTGAGTGTACCAGCCTGCAATAGATTAATGTGTCCGTCCGTCCGTCCCCTTTCAATACTTTAACGAAGTGAAATCTCGTGCTGTTGGGTGTAAAATCAGCAATAGACAACGCAGAGACTTGTCCTACCAGCCCACCCTGCAGGGACCTGTTCTGAAAAGCAACATCACTGAATATCACTTTCAGTGATCGTTATAAAGTTGGGCATATTACAAAACGTTACTTGTTGCTTAAGGCAAGAGAAGTATTTCTAGGCACGCGAAGTATTTCTGGGCAAAAGCCCCGCTTATTTACGGCCGTTTGCCATCAGCCAGACAGTAGTGCAGCAACTTATCTTTTATTTAGAAGTCTTTTTAAAAAAAAAATCCCCTCTCCATTTGCCACACAGGCACACTACGACGACTTTTAAGGCACGCCAGTACTTTTGTTTTGTTGAAGGTGCTGAGCAGCTCTGAATGGATAGGGGGCCTACCTTGTCGATTGAGCTGCGCGTGGCGCGTAGCCGTGCCAATAAAGCACGAGGAAAGGGCACAGCACGGCGAAAGGACCGAGATTCTCAGAGGAAATATTTCAACGCGGTCGGTGGGGGGGGTATGTGCTGGGGAGGGGCGGGTTGAGGACGCAACTGGGCAGTGCCAGGCTGGGTGCACGTTGAGGACGCTGCTGGGGATATTGAAAGCAACGAGCGGAGCGCCGGGCGGCTTGGATACAGCGAATTGGCACAGCAGGGGGCCCAGGTGGTGCATCTGCCGGTCGTCTCAGTCAGTAAACCCATGGCACCTGGGTCTATACCGTAGACTCCTGTCAGCGAGCCTTCGAAACTGCACGTTGACTCGGAGTCCACATAGCCTGGCACAAGCGCCGTGGTAACGTCGCCACCACTAAGTGGTTCATTGCGGCTATTGTTATTATTGTTGGTGGAGTGATAGCGTGAAAATCCAACACCGCTTCGGAATTTAAATTAACTACATTAACATTTTCAGGCAGGCTTAAATGTGCGTTTCCTTACTCTTGATTATAATGAGCAGATTTTGAACGGCGATTCACGACATCTATTTCACCTTAGGAGCGAGGCCTTGCAGCAATGCTGTGTAGGGCAGTGTAATGGCCATGCCTGTACAGTGCCTGCAGATGGTCGCACGATAAGTAAAGGCTATTCTTCAACAAGATATCTGGTCGATAAACAGAAACGGCATGAGTTGAACTTGACAACGCGAATACGCTTGAGCGAAATCTCATGAAAACAAACAACAGAGACAAACAACCTTCTTTGGTTTTGCCTCTTGAGACATTTGTTTGACTTTACCTGTGATCTGTTCTTGAAAGATGTATGCCTTTCCCATTGATTCTTTAAATTGAAATCTTCAAAAGTGCAACTTTCTGGCCCACAGTTAGATAGATCATGGTGTACGTACAACAGGCGTCAGGGTTGGGATCGAACCCACGATCTCTTGTACAACGGGCGAGGTAGCTAACAACTTGCCACCGCAACGCCTATTTATTGATGTATGGAATAAGAAAACGGAACAGGAAAGGGAAGAGAGAAGATAAAGAATGGGAAATAAGAATAACATTAAATCTTTAAATTTCGATTGAAAGCTTTTGTGACTGCAGGGATTCATAATCTTGGTTTTTCGGTAAAGTCACGTAGAAGGGAAATAATAATATAATTGTGATTTTATTATTTTATTATTTCCCTTCTACGCGACTTTACCGAAAGAACCAAGAATATTATCTTGACTTAAAGTTTTAGGTGGCTGCAGTAATTCATATTCTTTGGGTCTTTCGGTAAAGTCACGTAGATAGGTTCAAAGACGACCGCTTGTGTTGCGATCGAAAAGTCGTAGTTTTTTGTTACTTTCTTTGATCCTATCTACGTGACTTGACCGAAACTTCCAAAGAATAAGAATAACATTATCGGAAAGTAGAGAGACGAGACTCCGGACAAAAGCCCCCAAGATAGAGGGCTTGGCCAAAGGCGAGCAGCAGGAAGAAAGGGAGGAAGCCAGACAGGAGAGGAAGGAGGGGGAGAAGGAATGATAGATATGTAGTGGAGTGTGAAGGTGCGTAGTGCAAACAGTGCGATTGCATGGAAACAAAGACAGTACGGCTTATTTTGGGTCAGCCTGTTGCGAAGGCAAAGTCATTACGGGTCATGTTGGGTCAGCCTGTAGCGAAGACAAATACAGTACAGGTTATGTTAGGGCAATTAAGCTGGGGGAGCCAAGGATGGCTGTGATTGGTTGGTGTTGTTGTCAAGGCTGGAGTGGCGTCTTGAAGTCTGACGAGGTAACAGGTGCACGGGCACGCGGAGTGCCGTTGAGACGCGGGTTAATTAATTGGGGTGTAATGAGAGCGGGGATAAGGTCGGGAGTTGGAGTCGGGTGTGGGGAGTTGGAGTTGGGGGCTGGACGAGGCAAGACGTGGAGCAGCTGAGGAGACGAAGGGGAAGACGGAGTTCGTTGGGGAGTTGGTTGGTTGGAGAGTTGGAGACAGAGTTTGAGACAGAGTTTGGAGACGGAGTTTGGAGACAGAGCTAGCAGTAGAGAGAGCGTAACAATAGCGGAGCTGAAGAAGAGAAGCAGCTAGCAGTGGAGAGAGCATAGCGTCGGTGATAGCGGAGAGCAGAGACGAAGTAGCTCGCAGTGGAAAGAGCGCAGTGATAGTGGAGAGTGGAGAGACAAAGGTGGCGAGCGAGTCGAGTGACGCACGGCGAGCGAGCCGTGGCGACATGGATACTGTGGAATATTGAGGACATGCGGAGAGTTGTAAATAAAGCGGTGTTCGAAGAAAGACAAAAGTTGTCCGAGTGAAATGGAACATTACAGATATATTACAAAAGTGATGAATGCTGTATTCCTCATTTGAAATACATTGGCTTTCAGAACAGCACTGAATTACTCCGTGTTACTTGCAATGAGCCGTTTCCTGCATTTGAATTGTGAATGCTAAACGCTTGTGTTTCGAGTGTAGTAGTTAACTGCCGCTCGAACACGTAACATTTTCACAAGAATCAAGTGGGCCCCATTTGGTGGATTAATTTGTGCTGTAAATCATCTTCTTTACAACACGCAAATTGTTCAAACGCAGTTGCATTCTTTTGAATTAAAAACGTGCTTAAGTTGCAGCATTATGTACTCACATATTTAGTAATGTCTAATTTTATTAGTCAGAAGCCTGCCACACAGACTAATTTGCAGACTATTAATCTGCGTTTAACTACGAGCATTTATAACGCATTGAAACTTCTGGAAGAGTTGAAGAGACATTACGTAGACCCTTACATAAAGATATACTGTAATTTCCAGGCCATCCTGGCAAACCTCTAAAGTAATCCATACTCTTGTGTAATCAAGGTAATTCAGTTGCATATTAAACGAAATTAAAAAGACATTTAACACAGACATTTTCCAGTGCTACTTGAGCAGAATCAGATATTTCAAATTAGCCTTTCAATTCTCTTAGTTGCCGTTAATTTGACAACCTCTGCTCCCAATATTTTAGCATTCAGAATACATCCACATGGGCAAAGGGTGCGGCCAGGGCAGAAGAGGGCACGGTCATGGCGCTCTTATCCGCACTGTGCCTGCAACGCGCAATGACGCATCCAGGCCCGAGCACGCGTGCGCGGAGCATCGCGCGGAGCCATCGATCGCGGCCGCGGTTCAGGATTCGCGAATTGGTGTCGCGCGTCCGCTCTCCTCGCCCCGCAGGTGTGAAGGAGATCCGCATCGACTGGCTGACGGGAAACCTCTACCTGTTGGACGAAAGCTACAACCACATCGTTGTGTGCGACGCGTCGGGCGCGTTCTGCGTCAAGCTGCTGGATCTGGGGTCCGAGGCCATCAGGTCGCTGGCACTCGATCCCATTTCAGGGTGAGCGAAGGACAGCGCGGCGCCGTGTGTGCACGTTTGTTGTTAAACTTCTGTGGCACCGTACGTAGCCAACCGTGCTGGTCGTGGATGCGGGGGGGGAAGGACAACAAACTGGGGCTTCATTTCTCCCACCGCGAGCTGCTGCAACAGCCCTACCTGCGTGCACCCCACTATCTACAGCAGCGGCCTTTTGAACTACCAGTGGCACCAGCCCTCGTGCCACTTATCTACGTTAATGGAACGGCAGAAAATGTCACGATTAGAAACAGCAGCCCATGCGGCATAAGGTGCAGCAACGGTCCCGACAACCAACTACAACGGCCTGCACGCCCCTGCACTAGCTAGTAACGGCAGCTCGTTCAGCACCCAGAGGCAGCCCTGTTGTGCTTTTGTGAAACAAAATTACATTCTTATTTTATAGATTATGTCAGGATGGCTTCTGCGAAAGCGACTTGTGTTTTAATACAAAGCGAAAGGACTTGATGTTCCACGTTAGCAGGCAACGTGCATAGTGGGAGTGAGAATCGGAATCTGTTAGTGGGAGTGAGAATCAGAATCTTTATTTATCCTGAAGAAGTCCGATGAGCTATGAAGCTATTTTTCACAGATGTCCGGCAGAGGTGAGTCAGAAAGTTATAACACCAAACATTACAAAAAAATTATTGGAGTGCAAACTATAGAATTTAAGCAGATCACTAAGTTTAATACGTAAGCTAGATAAGTTCATGAGAAAGGTTTTTGGGTTAGATCGCGTTATTTATAAATGTGTCGTAACCCTCCACCACCCGACATGGCCAATCAGCAAAAAAGTGTCACGTTGACAAAAGACAAATAGTTCACTACTTTAGCCCACCGGTGTGTTGAAGAGTGAATCAACATCATTTACAATTTTGAGTACGACGTTTCGCTGGTAATTACATCCAGCATCATCGGGCAATTTGTCAAATTGCAAAAGTACACCAATTCCCAAGCTTGAGCAAGGCAGCAAAACAACAGTAAGAACAGTGCCAGACCACACCAAAACAAGGCCACACAGTCCCTCAATAAAATTGCACTTTAACATTCAACTCTCGATGAAACGTTATAAATCACATTCGCAAATGCAGTTGTACCCAGCACAAAACTTCTGCTTCAGGATGTGTTTTGTGAAGGAGGATTCACGGTGTTAAGGGAGGAAACAATGCCGTTCCAAAGGCAAAGGCTCTGTCGCCTATTACTATTCTTGTTCTTGGGATAGTCGAAAGGCAATTCGATGGATGTCGAAGGTTTCTTGGGTTTGACAATGGGGTTCATGAAGTGGCCAAGTATAGTGCAGATTTGCAGAGTTTGGTCGCCGTCATGGTCCGCGTTTGCAGAGCCAGGAAGGCAACCTACGTACATAAGGTCATTGAGAGTGCCAGTCCTCACGGTCTCACCCCTCAGGCAAAGACTTTAATGTATTGCTTTATAATCTAAAGTCAGAAACAGTTCACGTGTTAAACCAACCGGACAAAAAAATATATGCTGATTTTCTTGCAAGTTGAATCTATGATTGACTGCGCAGATCACTCGACGGTTACTTTGAGCGACTCCCAAACACAAAAAAACAACAACCTGAATAAATACGGTGGGGTTCTTATTTGACAAGACGTGCCATTGTGAAGGTGCCCGTGATAAACGTATTCTCGTATCCCTCATCAACGGTTGTGTTCAGAGCAGAGGAGGGAATTCACCAAACCGATATGATTTCACTTTATTTCAGATACATTCTCAATTTATATATATTTATTATATTTCTCCTAGCATTCATCATGTGCCATATATAGATATACAGTGAGGGAAAAAAGTATTTGATCCCCTGCTGATTTTGTACGTTTTCCCACTGACAAAGAAATGATCAGTCTAAAATTTTAATGGTAGGTTTATTTGAACAGTGAAAGACAGAATAACAAGAAAATCCAGAAAAACGCATGTCAAAAATGTTATAAATTAATTTGCATTTTAATGAGGGAAATAAGTATTTGACCCCTCTGCAAAACATGACTTAGTACTTGGTGGCAAAACCCTTGTTGGCAATCACAGAGTTCAGACGTGTCTTGTAGTTGGTCACCAGGTTTGCACACATCTCAGGAGGGATTTTTGTCCCACTCCTCTTTGCAGATCTTCTCCAAGTCATTAAGGTTTCGAGGCTGACGTTTGGCAACTCGAACCTTCAGCTCCCTCCACAGATTTTCTATGGGATTAAGGTGTGGAGACTGGCTAGGCCACTCCAGGATCTTAATGTGCTTCTTCTTGAGCCACTCCTTTGTTTCCTTGGCCGTCCACGACCCATTTTCAATGCCCTGGCTGAGGAAAGGAGGTTCTCACCTAAGATTTGATGGTATACGGTCCCGTCCATCGTCCCTTTGATGCGGTGAAGTTGTCCTGTCCCCTTAGCAGAAAAACACCCCCAAAGCATAATGTTTCCACCTCCATGTTTGACGGTGGGGATGGTGTTCTTGGGGTCATAGGCAGCATTCCTCCTCCTCCTCCAAACACGGCGAGTTGAGTTGATACCAAAGAGCTCCATTTTGGTCTCATCTGACCACAACACTTTCACCCAGTTGTCCTCTGAATCATTCAGATGTTCATTGGCAAACTTCAGACGGGCATGTATATGTGCTTTCTTGAGCAGGGGGACCATGCGGGCGCTGCAGGATTTCAGTCCTTCACGGCGTAGTGTGTTACCAATTGTTTTCTTGGTGACTATGGTCCCAGCTGCTTTGAGATCATTGACAAGATCCTCCTGTGCAGCTCTGGGCTGATTCCTCACCGTTCTCATGATCATTGCAACTCCACGAGGTGAGATCTTGCATGGAGCCCCAGGCCGAGGGAGATTGACAGTTCTTTTGTGTTTCTTCCATTTGCGAATAATCGCACCAACTGTTGTCACCTTCTCACCAAGCTGCTTGGCAATGGTCTTGTAGCCCATTCCAGCCTTGTGTAGGTCTACAATCTTGTCCCTGACATCCTTGGAGAGCTCTTTGGTCTTGGCCATGATGGAGAGTTTGGAATCTGATTGATTGTTTGATTGCTTCTGTGGACAGGTGTAATGAGCTGAGATTAGGAGCACTCCCTTTAAGAATGTGCTCCTAATCTCAGCTCGTTATCTGTATAAAAGACACCTGGGAGCCAGAAATCTTTCTGATTGAGAGGGGGTCAAATACTTATTTCCCTCATTAAAATGCAAATCAATTTATAACATTTTTGACATGCGTTTTTCTGGATTTTTTTGTTGTTATTCTGTCTCTCACTGTTCAAATAAACCTACCATTAAAATTATAGACTGATCATTTCTTTGTCAGTGGGCAAACGTACAAAATCAGCAGGGGATCAAATACTTTTTTCCCTCACTGTACATAGTAATAATTTAATTTCATAGAGCGTTATTCATGCAATTGCATCCCACAACGCTGCACATCAATTATCCAGTTCCGTACAAAAACATACAAAAATAAAACCCAACTACTTAGCAAATCGAAATACATAAATAACGAGAATAAATTTGTCACGTAGCAAGAAAAAATAATCGCGGAGAAAAATAATTAAAATGAATAAATCCGTTCGGTCTCCATACCCCGGACCACAATCCCAACATTTTGCCGAACCTGCACTGCAGGGATTGTTACATTGTGTAACACAAAAGAGCCACGTTTGTGCACGTACGCAGCGATGCGCCGGGACGTTGCACCCTGTCATTGTATAGGACACAGCCACCTTCATCATCTTTTGCAGAATAGGGGGGGGGGGGGGTGGTGGTGAAAGTGGTCATCTTGAAAACCAGCGGGGATAATTTGCACCTGTTCATGCAGAACAGAATACGCACGCGAGAGTGGGGCGGGGGGGGGGTTCGAGTACCCTGGGGAAAATATACTTGAAATAAAACAAAATCACACCAATCTGCTACAGAAGGAAAATGTTTAATCAGCGTACCGTTCCGCGCACCTCCGATTAGCACGGTTGGCTACGGTGTGAAAAAAGTTCAGCATGCGCGCAACGCGTACAAAGACCGCTGAAAAGTGCGCAAAAGAAGCTTGAAAGGGGTGCATGCGCAGAATTGCACCGAGAGACAGAGGGGAGGAACTCGTGGATTAGAGAACGTATGCCAGTTACAGACGTCATATTGATTGTTAATCAAAGTAAGTGGGTTTGGGGAGGGATACGTCGCTTGAAGGGTTGATTGCAGAGGGTCGAGATTGATGATGATGATGCAGCGGCACGGCCAAGCGAAGGCACACGCCACAGAGGGTGTTCACCGCTGAGATGGAACGATACAATCAGCTGATGTGCAGGTGCTTCATAGATTGACGTATCGCAAGACAATGAGAGATGGCAACGGCTTGGGAAGGCTCCCATCTAGCGGTGGATTGGTGACGGCTGGTGATGAGAGATGGACTGTGAGGCAATTGGACATTTTCGCAAAAATTATCTCAATCATCGCCATAAAGGATGTCAATACGAATAAGGCAGTGCTCAGGTTCCAATGCACGGTGATTGTAAATGTGATTTCCTTTGTGACTGAGTTAATTGCCGGTGCTTATTTATGGCCATTATCCCAGCCGGTCAGCAGTAGAGCGAGCAGGCTCGCAATGCGATGGTTTACTTGGCAACATCATCCCACTGATAACAATTCCACATAGTAGGGGAAGTCGACAGTGATTGGCCCTGTGGAGCAACCAACACCCCGCCATATGAATGTGGAATTTCTGCCACTGGTTCAGGGCTGTCAAAAATGAGACACGCAATGACCCCGTGGTCATTCGAGAAAGAAACGACTTTGACTTTTGAATATTTCAGCACTAGACTTTTGGTTTTCTTTTCTCTTCATAGTCGTTGTGAGTTCACTATAACCTGCCAGCAGCTGTCTCAAGGCAGAGCACACAACAGGGTGTGTTATTTATAGGTCCAATGTTTTATTCCGTGAAAATTATTTTTTATTACGCTATTCATTGTCGTGGAGTGCACAACCGTCACAAATCATTGTCTGGTTTAATGTAGTTATTTTTTATTTATTTAAGTGATTGTCATCAAAGGAACATTTTAATTGCCATATACGCACTCCACTCACTTCGTAAGGTGATGCTAGCCAAGTTTTTCATTCCAAGGACTCATGGCAGTGGGAGAAAAAAAAAACATTGCTCATTATTAGTCAGGGACCGTTATTCAGAACAAAGTGAAGATCCCATTGCAAGAAAGGAGGCTTGCGCTGCAAATTGATAACGATTGAGTCCCTTTTCTCTACGTTATATTTTTCACTGAGTCCACCAACCTTGGCCACAATTGCCACTCAAGCAGCAATCAAGGGCTCTTCCAAATCACATCAGTAATTATTGATGTCTCCTGGCATTCACTCTGGGCTTTGCATACGGTGCTAAAATAATACAGTGCTAAAACATGTTGGCGTAGAAGTCTCGCCTCATCGTCAGCAATCATGATCTCTACGCTGCTGGAGGAAGACCTCTCCATGCCAACGGTATCCTCCACAGTCCTGCGATGCAAATGATCCACCTCACTCCTGCAGCACGTGCTGATCTCGTTGGACACACTGGAAACGTTCTTGTTGGGACACGTTCCTTTGGCTGCCGTCACAGCAGTTTAACACGTAGGAGGCTTTCGCGAACAACCTTACCCATCATAGAGGTTTTTTGTTGTCGTTAGATCGCGTAAATATAAATGCGTCGTTAACCCACCACCATACCGACGCACCCCAGGAGTAAGTAAGAAGTCTTCTGCACAATTATGGCAACTCGCCTGATGAAGCTGGTTGTAGTCAACAGAGAAACGTCGTACTGAAATTGTAAACGTTGTGGGCTTACTCGGCAACACACCGGTGCGCTGAAGTAGTAACGAATTGGCGCGTTTTGTTTAAGTAACAAACCTCTACAACATTTACAATTTGAGTACCGTGACGCTTCGCTGGCGATTACAACCAGCTTCATCAGGCGATTTGCCGGAATTGTGAAGAAGACTTCTTTCTTACTAGTTGGCTATGTAGGGTGGTGGTGGTGGGTTAATAGCACATTAATATTTACACAGTCGAACCAAAAAAAAAACCTTATTATGCTGTTCCATCACCACTATGGCTTCTCGTGATTTGTCCAGAGCCCAAAGGCCCACTTACTTTAAAACTAAATAGGATATCTCCAATTTACACTTATTCCCCACTCCACGTGATTACCTTCCTGCCATTCATTGTAATTGCTAACGTGCACCATCTCCATGCTTCTTTGCACAGTTTTCAACCTTTGCCTCATTCTCTTTGTTCGCATCCACGATTTCCAGTCGATGTGGCATCGCGAGTCCGTCAGTCAGTTCCTTTCAGGTAATACCCATTGAGCTAAAACGCTCTTTTTCATTGGTGTAATTTGGCCAAAACGGCTGAGCCTGTTACACGGGAAGGGAGGGTTTGCAGGGACTACGTAGAATGAAAGCAGTGATATTCAATGGTAAGAAAAATGATCATTAATAAACAACCAGAATCGCGTACGACAATGGAAATGTTGCATGCATTCCAAAATAACAATGCATACCACTGCTAATATGCATCGATCGAAAAGGTTATTCGATATGTGCATCGAGGTTGTTATTCAATGTCAACAATCACTATTTTAACAAAGTGCATCATGCTGCCCTCACTAGCCACATTTTTCATAATTTCGATCCCAATCCACCTTCAAGATTTGCCATCCGTATATCATCCATATTGCCTTGCATCTTCCATTCACGGTCCTCCAACAATAATTGTATTCTGAAGCTGGGAATGTTGCACGTGACGATTGTGTTGCACGCATGTTCATTTTGAGCCTTCTTGGTTTAGCCTTCTTGATTAAATTCTACAATCCATTCGAGGAGTTCATTTCAAATGCTTGTTATAATGGCTATGTTGTCACCAAACCTGAGGTGTTTCATGCAGTAAGTCTCTTATATTTGCTAGGAGCTGCGGTTATTGTTGTGAGGAGCTTGATTTTAGTACATCGAACCAACTTGAAACAAATGTATTGATAATAAGTGCTAACTTGGCTTCGCATAATCCTTGAATGTAGTTTCAGGGAGAAGTACATACCCTGTATTATGGTTCAGTAAACACATATAACACTATAATTTCACTTACAAATACCTCTTATTATTGATTTTCATAACAATTTATTTCACATGGGCAATAGCCTGCCTAATGTAATGAATGGATGCCTTCGCAGTTATTACGTTAGCTTTCAAACTTGGCGGCTCACTCCTCGTGGTGACTTCACTCGAGTGCAAAGAATCTCACCAACAAGCCCCGTGCATTCGCTCGAATCGAGTCGAGCGACCCTGGAATCTCTGTGCAGGAGAATTGTCGGACGGCGCCGGTTGAGGGTGATGAAAATTGCGCCCTTGACGACGTCAACGAGCAGAACAGCCCCACAGTGCCAACGATAGGGAGTGGCGGTGAACACGCCCGGCGGTGAACACGCGTGGCGGTGAACACGCCCGGCGGTGAACACGCGTGGCGGTGAACACGCCCGGCGGTGAACACGCGCGACGGTGAACACGCCCGGCGGTGAACACGCGTGGCGGTGAACACGCGTGGCGGTGAACACGCGTGGCACAAATGCGAAGCGACAAACATTGGCAACCGCTGCGAGGGCTCGCAGGAAAAAAGTTTCGGCAGTGTGGGCTCGTGCTGCACGGTTAAGGCTGCCGAAGACAAACTGCCTTTGATGTTCACAATTTGTCTTGGTCTCAGCTTGTAGAAAATTTCCATCTTGATAACATTAAATTTCCCACTGTGGTCCGCCTGGCATAGCAATGTGTAATTTCCATCTCTGGCTTTGGCTTGCCGTCTGAAGATGATAAATACTTCAAGCTCCTTCGAGCACACAGATGTTTTACTTTCATTTTAAATAACTCCTTTGAAAGCATTTTGGGGTTTTTCTGCTCGGCAACATGAAAAGAAATGATTACTAATGCAGTTAGTCTGGTGCTGACAGTCATGTGATGCCAGCACACACAGGGGTTAGAGATATACACATTTTAATGCATAATTTAAAAGCATCTCAAAAATGAGAAAAAAGTCGCCTATCCAACGTTAGAGCTTACGGTTCATCCATTCAACTGCTATTGTTTAACAGTGTCCTGGTAACGTCACTAGTGCCTTCCCTGCCGATTGCCTCTTTCTCTTTTCAAGGACCTTTGTGAGATGGAGCAGTAGAGGGGGCTGGAGTTAGGCACCCCAGCGCCCAATACCGATCGGAGCTACCTGTTTTATCAGCCTTACAGCCACGGAACCTGTATGTATGTTGACGTTTTTTCGCACCGTACGTAGCCAACCATGCTAATCGGAGGTGTGGGGGACGGACAACAAACATCACGCGAACTTTGGTCATCCTCACATTGGCTTTTGGGTGACCATCGAACAAAGATGGTCACCGCATCGCGTGCTTTCACATGCGCTTCTGCGGCCGTCTGGAGCGCTCTTCCTTCTGTAATTAGGAAGCCACTGGCGCGATGCAATTTTAAATCTCGATTGACAACCCGTATCTTTAGAACTGCTTTTTCTGCTGTCATTCCCCTGCACTTCTGATGAGTACGGTTGGCTATATATGGTATGAAACAAAAACAACTATATACATACGACATGACCGTGTTCCTCAGCGGCTTCCTCCCCCTTTGCGTCATCCCCTGCAGGAACATTTTCTTCACGATCTTTGGGAGGAACAGCAGGATCGAGCGGTGCGATATGGATGGGGGCAACTGCACGAAGCTGGTGTACAGCAAGATAACGTACCCACAGGCCATTACGCTCGACGTGATCGCCCACCTCGTCTACTGGGCAGACATCAGCTTCGACTACGTGGAGGCGGTCGACTACGAGGGCCGCAAGAGGCACATCGTCTGCCGCCACGTAGGTCTGCCCGCAGTGGCGGGCGCCGCTCTCTCGCGCCTCACGCCACCGCGGGTTTCTCCCGCGCCCGACGTCACGCAACCGAGGCCTAGTTCACACGCAGGAACGAACGGTCGGCTTTTTCTCGGCATGCTGCGGCGGGGGGAAAAAAGAAAGAAAAACACGTGATTTGGTTGCCATTTCTTGACTTTACTTCAGTTCCGCTTATAATTGTGCGTGATGCAGTTCCCACTAAACACAAATCAGGATGTATTTATTGTCTGTGTGGAGACATAATCTTGAAGTTGATGAAGGCAATCCTCTAAACTTTCAGAGTATTCATGATGTTACAGACATTTGCATTGTTTTATTTTTCCAGAAAGCATCTACAGCAGTGCATTATGAAGGTCGCATTAACCACTGGTGTTTCCGCTGTGGCGATAGCGAGCGCCTTCACGTTTTCGCTTAGTTACCCAAGACAGTCATTCTCCCTTCGCCACTGCACCGAGACCCACCGGCATCGCCCACTCCCCTCTACCTCTCCCAGGTTGATCGCCTGTTTGGCCTGACCATCTTTGAAAACTACATCTACGGGATCAGCATCAAGTACAGCGCAAGCGAGCACATGTCCCTGGTTCGCGTGGACCGCTTCAACAGCAGCGAGGTGCAGGTGCTGGCTCACACGGCGCGAGTCGGCGCCGTCTTCGTGCACCACAGCAGCAAGCAGCCCACCGGTGAGTGCTGCCACCACCAACACCCCCGGCCACCACCACCGCCACCGGCCACCATCCGCCACCGTGTGGCACCCCGCCATCGTTGCCCCGCTTGTGACGCCGGCCATCGCGCGTGCCCTGTGTGTGCGAGCGAATCACAAGCAAGTGGCGGTTAAACCGATTTAGTGTGTGTGTGTTATGTACGTTCAACTTATTTTGCGCCGTGCGTAGCCGACCGTGCTTATCGGAGGTGCGGGGGAAAGGACAACAAGCTTGCACGCCAAAAAGCATTTCTAAAAAAATCTAGTTTTTCAGTCCCTACAAGTCGTGTGGTGAAGTTAGAATATGTCCATGTGCTCGGCATTTGAAGGCCTGAAGACCAGAATCGTTGATTTCACCGTGAATGTGTTCAGGGAGGCAGTGCCATATCCGGACAGCAGAGTGAAGGGATCTTCTGTCCAGGGAGCAATGTTCTGGCAACTGGGGGGGCAAGGGTGCGGCTTGGCAAGGGTTGCGCATAATCGGGTCGCATGGCGTCTTTCAGATGCAGGGTGGAAGTATGGCCTGAGTTTTTGGTATGGTTTCTCGTGATTTGTAGGGTAAGAGCATGGGCTTAAAAAAAAAACTTTGCAACTGGTATTAGCCCAAACATCCAAATTCCGAAATATTACCTGCAAATAATTCCATTGGGATGACACACAGCGGCGACATTGCCCCTTAATTTGTCAGGACCCTCCTGAAAATGAGCCTTGAGACGCGGCGAGGCTCTCCTGGGTAAAGAAGTGAAATATTTTAACGTGAATAATTAAGGAGGAGCTCAGTGCGTACCATTGGACGAGACTTCATTTTGCAATTCTGGTGCAACGAGTACTTTGTTTACTCCTGAAACACGGTTCTTTGTTGCAAGTGGCATTTTCTCTTTGCACATTTAAACAGAGATGTATTTACTTGCCATCGTGTACTTCCCGACTATATTCATGCAATCGATATAATTTTCGCTTGCAAATTGCCTAACATCGTAACCATACATCAAGGTACTGTATACTATAAAGGACATACGCATCACGACTACTGAAGAAAGGTAAACAAATTAACTAGAATATTCTCCTATCGTTATTCAGCAGGAATACACATATTCTTTAAATTTATAACAATATTTAGATTTACAATGAGCCTTCATAAAAACTGGTAATATACACGTGCACATGTTTAAAATCCACACAATAAGTGTCTTAAGCGGTAAAGCATCGTTTATGATTTATGGTATAGGAGGGCAATTTTTTCCTAAGTGCCATATTATCCACTCGGATCGCTTACCTGTTGTCACAGTAGAGAAACAATTATGTAAATCCCATTTGTTCAGTGCAGTGAGTGAGTCAGATAGAGGGAACCCATTACCCTGAATCTTCCCAACTACCACAGCTTATTTCCAGTTCCTTATCTTGCTCAAAGTGCCATCTGTATCATCCTCAATAATGCATGGCCTTATTTTTGTTTGATATTTGTGACCTCATTATTCCACCCTGGGCTGTTTCATGCTGTCAGATGTGCGAGTTAAAAGGAGTTTATAGACCAAGCGCTTCCACGAGGCGCTTTGCCGGGCTCTTTTCAACCCGCTTTATTTCCTCGTCGCACCTTTAAATCAAAACGGGGCAGATTCCCATTCGCACTTGCGAACGATCAGAGCGTTATCAGCGACAGCGCTGCGGTGGGAAATCGCAACTTTTCAGCCGCGATTTGCCGGCATTATTTCTGCTCGTCGGTTGAGTTTCCCCCACGTGCCGATCCCGGCGCGCGCGCCACGTCGCCCCCGACCCCCGTCACCCCCCCTCGCCCCGTCGCAGTACACGGCCACGCTTGCGAGCCGGACGAGCATGGCCGACGCGGGGGCTGCTCGGACATCTGCCTCTTCTCCGCCGGCTACAAGGTGCGCAAGTGCCGCTGCCACAGGGGCTTCAACCTGGACAGCGACGGCCGATCCTGCACAAGTGAGTCCTCGTCGGCCTTCAGGGGCCCCTCCGACGTACATGCGTGTGTGTGTGTGTGTGGATGTTGAACTTCTACGGGCACCGCACGTAGCCGATCGCGTCTACCGCGGCGATCCCTGGCGCTCCCCACGCACGCAGGGGTTCTTGATTCCGCGCCCTCCGCCAATGTCCCAGAACCCAAGCACGAGCTCTTCCTGCTGTACGGGAAGGCGTTCCCGGGCGTGGTGCGCGGCATCGACATGACGGGGAGCGTGCAGGACGACTTCATGATCCCCGTGGAGATGTTGGTGAACCCCCGCGCCGTGGACTTCCACGCCGCCACCGGCTTCGTCTACTTCGCCGACTCCAGCCAGTTCCTCATCGGGCGGCAGAAAATCGATGGCACTGCGCGCGAAGTCCTCTTGGCAAACAGTGCGTGCCTTTCGTGTGGCCGTTCCTCTAACCGTTGTGCCAATGTTTAAGGGTGGCGCGAGCTCGCCGGAAGTTTCCCCGCGGTCTCCGAGGCCGAGGGCGTGTGCTTGCACAAACCCGTTGCTGTGTTAGGGACGCGTCCCCCACCAGATCTCGAGTTAAGTTTTCATTATCCTCCATCGACGGTGGTGTACACGGTAGACATGGAGCACATTATTCACAATAAAGGTTTTTGGGTGAGATCGCGTAAATGTTTAAATGTGTCGTGACCCTCCACCACCCGACATTTTGGCACAGTTATCAACCTCGTGATCCTCGTGTTAAGGTTCCGTACCATCGTAGTTTTGAGTGTTTTTACACATCGTCAGGATGAGTTCTCTTGGTGGATTTACTCTCCAACACACCGGTGTGCTGAAGTAGTAACCAATTGGCGCGTTTTGTTTACGTGACAAACCTTACTGGCTGTGTCGGGAGGTGGAGGGTCAGGACACGTTTAAACTTATGCGATCTAACCCAAAAACCTTCATTATTAATAATATTGGTTGCAAAAGCTTACGTGTTGAACTGAGGGAGCACATTACTCTTAATATGCCACATACAGAAATCCAGTTAGCCTGGCCCCCCCTTGCAAAAAGACTTGTTTTGCCCTTCTATTACGCTGCCATTTACATTTGTTAAATTGGGCAAGGGCACACTTTTAATGGCATTTGTTGTTTCTCAAGCGTACACCATCTGGTGCAGTGCACAGAACACAGCCCCCGAGCAGATTTCAAGTTGGTGGTTGACTGTTGCTGCTGTTTGGGTTCAACACAGGATAGCTGTTAGCAAAGCACAGATGTAATCCACTGCCAACACAGCGCAGGGTCGTTTCGCTGAACTCTGGCACAAGCTGCTACCACTTTGTTCACTAATGAATGCTCACGCGGCCCATTTTCAATGAAGCACCATGACAGAGCACAGACGATGCCAATATCGCATGAAACACGTAAAATGAAGCAACTTTGTTCTTCATAGATGATAAATGCAATCGGTGAACTGAGGACACCTTTGTGAAATATGAATTCACGCTGTATGAATTGACCTGCATAACGAGCCCTTTTCCTCCACTACCTCACTGCAGGAACATAGATGGCAGTGTGATTTGTTTGGAGCATAGCACAATTGATAAACGCCGGCGACGGGATGAGCCCGTTGCTTGAAATGCGTCTCGTTCCTTCTCCTGACGCAAGAGCCTTAACGCCGTTATTTACTGCCGCCCGCATGTCCAGATGTCAAGAACGTGGAGGGGATTTCCGTGGACTGGATGGGCGGTAATATTTATTGGACGGACGACAGGCTGAAGGCCGTCAAAGTGGCGCGCCTGGAGAACGCCTCCCAGTCGTGGAAGACCCTCGTCACGGGGGAGATGGTGCACCCGAGATCCATTGTGGTGGATCCCTCGCGCGGGTACGCCGCCATCATTAGCCGCTGTCTCGAACTGCGACGCGTCTCTCACCTTCTCTGCATTGGCGGCTGCTCAAGGGTTAAACCGTCGTGCGGACTCCGGTCATCATCGAAGCCGCAGCAGCAGGAGGAGCAGCAGGAGCAGGAGGAGCAGCAGGAGCCGGAGGAGGGGCAGCAGGAGCATGCTGCTGCTGCTGCTTCGATGGCTAGCCACCGAAACACAGACGGTCACCGCATCGCGAGCTTTTGGATGCGCTTCTGCGGCAATTTGGAACTCTCTTCCTTCCGACATTAGGAAGCCACTGGAGCTATGTGCTTTTAATTACTCTAGAATAAATAATAAACGTCATTTCTTTTAAACTGATTTTTCTGTTTAGTTTGTTCTCCTTCCCCCGCACTTCCGATTAGCACGGTTGGCTACGTACGGTGTCAAATAAGTTAAACATATTCTTTGGTTCTATTCGGTAAAGTCACGTAGGTAAAAAATAAAACAACAAAAATCACGACGTTTTGGCCGCAACACAAGCGGCCTTCATCAGGTGAAGGGACCAGGCTGTCTCGAGGACAGCGCTGGAGTGAAACACAGCCACGCTCAGACCGCGACCTTTAAGCTGTGTGCGAGGAAACAAGGTGCCTTGACAAAGGAATTAGCATAACAATTAGCATTTGATTGGCCGACTTAGCATGATGAACGGTGTAGAGGTGGTGTACATGCGGGTGCACATGCCGGTTGGCGTGGGGGGGAGGGGGAGTTTACCTATTGATGGTGTGAAAAGGGAATTTTTAAGAGCTGCGAAAGTTTGGGGTACCACTACTTAAAAAATATACTGTACCATTGAAAATTACTTTAATGTTTGGTTCGATTTAGAACATCTTTCCAATGGTTGCTTAATTTGAAACCATCTTCTCGGTTGAAATTGTGTCTGTGTTTGTAGATCTGAATTGCCTCGTGAACAAATCTCTGATAAAAACCCGTGGGTTTGCAAAGAACCTTGTTATCGGAGAAAATTATATCGTGATCACCCACAGCGTTGTAACAGTGATCAGCTACGGCAGAAGAATTCGTTCTGCCATGTTTCAAATCTGATTTGTGCTCGCGAATTCGGTCAGAGACATGTCGCTTTGTCTCCCCGATATAGCAATCACCGCAGGTACAACTCAATTTGTAAACCCCGGGGTACTGTTAGTCAGGAATGACATCCTTCACGGATGGGATCAGATCACGAATTTTGTGTACTGTATTGAACCGAACCTGGATCTTGTGTTTGTTTAGAATTTTGGAAATCTTTTTAGTAACGCCTGCTATATATGGTAGTGTGATGGTTTTGACCGGAGTATCAAGTGGTTGTTTCTGTATGGAGGGAGAAACAGCTTGGCGGATGGTACGGTCAGAGTATCCATTCCTTTTGAGGGCCAGGTGTACATGTTTTAATTCACTGGTCAGGTGGTGTTGGTCCGAAATGCAATGAGCCCTATGGTATAAAGTTTTGATGAGAGAATTATTTTGGGCTGGGTGGTGGTGGGAATCAGGTTTCAAGTAGGAATCTGTGTGGGTGGGTTTCCTGTAGACAGAATGCCCCAATGAACCATCAGGTCTCCTCTCAAACAGAACATCTAAGAATGGTAGCTTGCCATCTTTCTCCACTTCCATGGTGAATTTGATGGCGGGATGTCTGGAATTGATGTGGTGTAGGAAAAGGTTCAGAGCTGTTAGGCCATGTGACCAAATGACGAAAGTGTCATCCACATATCTCTTCCACAAGTCTATTGTGGCGGAAACGTCGTGATTTTTGTTGTTTTATTTTTTACCTACGTGACTTTACCGAATAGAACCAAAGAGTATGGATCCTTGCAGTCACGAAAGCTTTAAATCTAGAAGTTAAACATACATACGTACGTACAAAAGTGTGTCTTTGGCTGTATATCGGATCTGCCTTGCGACCTCACCAGCCGGACTGGACTGCACTCTACAATTGGTTTATCAGCTAGCAACAGTTGTACTTTGCAGAAAGTAACATGGGGAGACCGACTGGTACCCACCAAGGGAATGTGGGTTTCCACCACTGCACAATATTGTTAAGCACCCGTCATCGTTTGGTTTACAGTTTTTTTAGTTTTTTTCCGTATTTATTTTGGCGGAGTTATCAACCTCGTGGTCATCGTGTTAGCGTCCTGTAGCTATCGTAGTCGTAAGCGAGTCTTACGCAGCACCAGGATGAGCACCCTTGGTGGCAGCACTCTCAGTTGGAGGGGAACACATTTCGAAAAGCCTGCTGATCAGAGGCCGCTGACGCTGGGGAGGGCTTGGGTGACCGTAGCTGAGATTACAGACTCGTGGTGAAAATGATTGCAACTGAGCAAACTCCTACAAACTTAATAACGCTTCCATATCGCATAAAGACCTGCCAGATTTTTCAGGGATTTACTCACGTGTCCTCGATCTTTCAATTAAAAATAATTATCCTGTTTGGTCATTCACAACGGTATACCGTCGTGTGCTGGTATATCCAGAATCTAAAATGATGACATTACCATAAACTCAATTAAACCGCTGTCCCGCCACTCTACCCTAAACTTTAAAAGATCCCAAAACCAAGAACCCTTGCTCATTTCACCCCCCCCCCCCCCCCCCCACAGAATATAGAATATACTGTAGAAGTAATGTCAGTGAAGCTCTCACCTAGTTATAAAGAGGACTTAATTGCATTTTAACGTAAGTACTCTACTTTCACTTTTCAATTTTCAAAAAGTAACCCAAGCAATTTCCTTGCATGAATTGCCGCAGCGGGCTGACAAAAGTGGTTGTGGCACGGACCTCAGCAGACTGCAGATTGACCCCTGCTACAGCAATGTGGAGTTCCCAACCACTGGCTCGGCGCTCTAAATGGGAGAGTGAGGCAGAGGGTAATTGCTCATTTGAGCAGGATATCACACGCGACCTTCCGAGACCATTGCACGAATCTCACGCTTCGATCAGATTTATTTCAGCGAGCCGTTGAACCGCCCACACCCCCACCCTCACCTTGCCTACCTGGTTGCAGACACATGTACTGGACAGACTGGGAGGAGGACCTAAAGAGTAGCAGAAGTGGAAAGATCGAGCGAGCCTGGATGGACGGTACCCACCGTGAGGTCTTCGTCTCCTCCAAGACCATGCTGTGGGTTAATGGGCTCTCCCTCGACTCATCTGCGGGAGTGCTCTACTGGTGTGACGCTTTCTTCAACCACATTTCCAGCATTGACATAAACGGCTCCAACCGTAAGGTGAGGCTGATAAAAGAGCGCTTGTTCAATCTTATTTCTTTCGCTCTCGTGTTTTATTGCTTTGACTGCCAATAGAATGTCACTGTAAAGATCACCTCGTGTTGTTTTGTATTGATTTAGTTGTATGAATAAGACAGTTATGAATGCCGCTACACTTCAGTAATCAGGCCTGACATGTTTTATATTTTCGAATTCGTAACAGTCTCAGGAAGCCCACTTTGGGTGACATTGGCAGTTGAGTGGCAAGATGGAATTTTTCGACTCCAACTAATCTGTCATTTAAAGTGGCAGTATCCTCGTACAAGCTAAACAGTGCTATAAAGCACCCTTATCAGATGCTTTATAGCTTTCAGCCAATACAGGGGAATATGAATGCCATTTTTGGAGTAATGGGTGTCGGTCAGGCTTGATTAATTGAAATGGCACCGAAAATATATGTTAGAATTATTTGATTGCACTGTCCTCACCCTGCAGGTTTATTTAAGCATTCATGGGTTAAGTAAATATACATTAGATTTTTTATTAAGGCACATTACGTTTAACCTCGATAACACACTGGGGAAAAAAGCTGCAAATTTGTTGATATTTTCTGTCTTGATTTGAAGCTTTCTTGACTGCAGGAATCCATACTCTTTGGTTCTTTTGGTAAAGTCACGTAGGTAGAAAATTAATAGATCACGACTTTTCGATCGCAACACAAGCGACCGCCTTCAGGTGAGAGAGAGGGAAAGCTACTGAAACAAGGTCTTACATAGGCCTGAGATGGGTGCAGCCTCAGGGTAAGAAGGCGGGGCTAGAGACGGTCTTCCTGAGGCTGTGGAAGTGGCTATTGTACTGAGAGATTAGCATGTCAATGCACGAGCTAAGTATGCCGCAGCATCGGTGACTTGCCTAGTAGGTCGCAGCATCGGTGACTGAGTGAGAAGGACATCCAGTCCGTCAATACAAAGACATCCAACCTAATAATGCAACTCAGAGAGTCAGCTAAAATCCCAGGGATGATGGAAACATCACAGCAGGTTAAGACTTTACCTGGTTAATCATGTCCTTCCAATGATTGCTCAATGTGTACCCATCTTCTCGGTTGAAGTTGTGCCTGTGTTTATATATCTGGATGGCTTCATGAACAAATCTCTGATTTTCTTTATGTAGGAGAAGATTCCACCCAGTATCCACTCTTGGTGGTGATGTTGGTGGTGCCTGGGCAAAGATTTCGCCAGATCTATTCTTCTCAAAACAGTTATCCCACAGCAGGTAGTGCTGAGCGGGGTAGCCCAAAAACATGAATGCAAAGTGCAACTCTTTGTTAGGTAATGTAAGTCACACGCAGCAACTGTGTTCAAGCGAAAGAAGTTCAACATCAACATACAAATGGCCTATTTAGTAGTGCTCATTTCCATCAGAGGCCCTGCACTAGTGAGGGAAATTTCACGTTCCCATGCTGGGTCAATTTCTTTGCCTGCAAATGACCACTGCAGATGTGTGTTTCTATATTGTGGTCGTCTATTCAAATGATATTGGGGAAAGAGCATGATTTGACTCGTATATTTCCAATTCTGAGTCATGCACTGTATCTACTGTACCTCGGGGGCCAGAGATTCCCTGTAGTGCTTCAATTGTACGATAAACATGCACAAATATCCACGGTCATATATTTGTAATGTTAAATATTGCTGAGACAGCTATGGATTCATACAGTGCACAAGTGAGAATTCAGAGCTTTAGATGTGGAACAGCACAGTCGTGCCTCACTACAATTTCCTCAGTCCGCTGCCTCGCAAATGCCTTCATCTAAATTTAATCATAGTGTATCGTGCAATTGTAATCTGTGCCAGTCGTTTTCAATCTTCTGAGTCAGACATTAGCAGACACTCCAAATCCATAGCACTTAGGGTGGCACTGGTGGCGCAGCGGTTCGCGCACCGCGCTACGAGCTTGTAACCAGTCACGGCTAACAGCGGTGGTGAGTGACATGCGACCCGGTCGTAGCACCGTGCCCACTTCGATAACCCCACACTGCCCGGCGTGGTGAGGCGTGGTTCGAAACAGCCGCCTATTCCTGACGTGCCATGGGAGTGTCTCCAGCAGTGGATTTACAAATGGCTGACATGTTCGATTGCTCCCACTGCGTCGATGCGGTTCGGCTCCACAGGGGAACGGGCCGCCCTCCCGTGGTGCACACGCCGCTCCAGTGCAGCGACTCGGGGGCGGTTGATCTGTTAACATCTTCCCTGCAGCGCTGTGAGACACCCAATGTGGGGCGCCACGGTGGAAAGATGTTAGCTACCTCGCCTGGTATGCAGGAGGTTGTGGGTTCGATCCCGAACCTGACACCTGCATATTTGGAGTTTGCATGTTCTCCCTGGGGTTGCTGTCGATTTTTCTCCAGTTACTCTGGTTTTTCCCTCCACATTTAAAATCAACATCACGCATGTAGAGTATTTGGCTGCTACAGATGTCCACGTGATAAGCCACTTCTGAAAAAGAGCTTTATAGCTCAATGAGCCTTACTGGGTAAAATAAAAAAAATAGTTTAATAATTTAGTTTAGAGTGGTGTGTCTCTAACTCTTAATGTAAACTAAAATTAAATGCCCCTATGCTTGCAACACAGGCTTCTCCAGATTGTATTTTGATGACGATGTTGAATAAAATATTTAGAAACATATATGTATTTTTTTCCGTAGCATTGCTAACTCTAGGGGGTTTTTTTTCCCTTGGTAGAATTCTTACTCCTCACTGAAGAACTTTTCCACGGACAATATGCCTTACATGCATTACTGTACAGTTTCGTTGTGACACATTGAGACATATCGCTCTCTCTCGCTACACACACTCGGCCATGCATCCATCTTAATATGTATGTTGCCTCTCGCTTGACCACAATGCACATCGCACTCCCTTGGAATGTGTGTCACACTTAGATCTCCTCAGACAATGCAAATAAGAGCATCGAACACGTATAGGGTCCAGCGGTAGATCTGGCGGCTCGCAAGCGGCGGGATGCAAGTTCGAACCCTGGATTGAGGTCGAGTCAGTCCATCATCCCCCACCACACCCCGGCCCGCCCCCAATTTGTGCAGAAATCTAGAGCTGTTATCGTTTGGACAGACGGACCCCCGCCATAGGGATGTGGAATCTTCACACCGATGACGGTAGGGCTGTAAAGAGAAATTAGTACTACCTATATGCGTATTTTTTGAGCAGGAAATCGCGTTTGACCCATCGCTGCTTTTTGAAATCTCTCTCGTTATTTATTGTTGGTTTCTGTGTCCCATGTGAGGGTGCAATGTCCCACAAGCCCAAGTGGCTATTATTTCTTCCAGACTGTAACTTGTCTGGAGTAATAACGATTCATCATAACGCCATTTCCAAAACTGTCTGAATTGTTTAGTGTGCCTGTTGATTTTTTTTGTAAGGCACGTCAGTGTGTTTTCTCGCTACTTATTGCCTATGCCGTCTGGCAGGTGATTCTGAACGAACATTGTTGTTACAATGAATCTTCAGGGGCGAGTGCTCAAACTGGCTGGAAGGCTGAGCTGCAGTGTCCACTTTAAAAAAAAAAACTCATTGATTTTATGTCCGCTGGAATAGGGCTTTCTGCAATGGCTCTAAACGTGACCCTAAAGCAAACCTCTGATTAGCAATGAGCGATGGACCCTGACCAAAGTACCATTCAACTTTTTTCTGAGCGAGACAATTAAACTATGCGAGGCTTCTTCTTCTGCGCGCCTTTTCAACAGAAACAAAAAAACGAGGACCAAGATCCAGCTTGAAGCTTTTGCCTCTCAGAGTGGCGGATTAGGCTGATTCGCAGCAAAAGCAGCCTGCCGTGCTGACTCAACATTTTACATCACAGCCACGCACAAAGGTAGCAAAATAGCCTTGGCAGCTTTCATTTTGGAGGTGACTCCGTTGCTGCTTACCAGAGGAGATAGGATAACGCTAATACGCATTTTTGTACACTTCCGTGCATATTCGCATTTGTAGAAATGGGCCAGTATATGGCGGTTTGCTGAACCGGCACTTCTCAGGACATTTTAGTATGAAAGCAAAGGCAGTTAACATGGGCAACGAAGATGCTTTACACCAGGACTACTTCTATGTTTCCAATTCGACCGCGGTGTATACGCAAACCCACCCGAAGCACTTGACTCGAGAAAGGCAGGCATCCTCTTTCGTGGATTATGTTGTCAAATGTAAAAATAACTCAAAAACACTTGAGAATGATTTATGCTCAACCTTTTGCAAAGGATTTCACAGCAATAGGTGAACAATGGAAAAAGTAAACACTGTCGCGCAAGCCTGCGCTGCTGGGCGATGGGAGCTCCTCCTATTAATCTGGACTGCTTGCGAATTTTTGTTCTCGCGAAGAGCCGTTGCATTATTAATGGACAGTTGACAATACCTTTGGGAAGGAAGTCATGAAGAGGCAGGTGGTTTTTACATTTTGCTTGTAATTTGCACAACACCGGGGCTGCAGCCGCACAGGACCTAGCTTGCGGAGAAGGGAATCTTTTGAGAGGTCAGAGGTCAGAACGAGCACACAAAAGAAACAGTTTCTTGCTGACAGACTGCGTGATTTGATGTGCAGCGAGATATGTTTTTGAAAAAGGACTCGCGAGTCCAACGTGTGCACCGTTCGTATAATTTCCTTGGGGACAAATTTCACGACGTTGAACAATGGACGTTGAAAACGTTCACCTCATTTTTTCTGACCGAACACTTCTCTCAGTTGTGTGGCAATTTTTTTTGTTTATATATATGTAACCAGCGTGACAAATCCGCTTTCCATTGCTGCAGATTGCATAGACACCTTTCAGAAAACACATTATGAGAAGCTCAACCAAGTGCTGTTCGAGCCCTCTCCGATCTCATCGCCATGGTCAACCCCGTGGGTCTTGGCAGGGTCGTGATGTCGCGCCGTTGTTGCCTTTGCACGTGCTGTAGGTGGTGTTCAACGGAACTGAGCTGAGCCATCCTTTCGGCCTGACACACCACGGGCAGTACCTCTTCTGGACCGAGTACCGCCTGGGATCCATTTACCGCTATGACACCATCAGCAAAAACGTCACGCTCATCATGGAGGGAAATCCGCCAAATTTCGGCATCCGCGTCTACGACCGCAACCATCAGCAAGGTAGGCAGCCCCCTGCTGCCTGCTGGGGTTTTCGTGGGCATGTGTTATGTTGCGGTGTGGCCTCTAGGGTTTTTCAACCTACAGTACCTTCTGTACAAAATCAGTTTCCGTCCAATACCTGTCACGTAAACCACACGGCCTTCTGGGAGTGCATTATTTCAGTCGCATTTCTTCAACGCAAGTAAACTCTGGACCGGTTTCGACATTCATCGTCTCATCAGCAGTTCCAGACTTGCTTTAACCGATGGTGTTGAACTACCAAATGATTATCGGCAAGGAACCTCTCTGTGAGTGTTTTGTGCTGAACAATGACTCCGTCTGTGGCAAAAGATTTGGCATTCGTTGGCCGTGGTGAGGGCGCCATGTTGTGTGTGCAGGTATAATCGTGACGCAGTACACATCATAATCATTATGTAATATTACGCATGACTAAGGAGGAGAGCCAATTGAGGAGAGTGCATCATTCCTGAATTAAACCGTACAATCATGTGGAAGTCCTTGTGGCTCCATAGGGTTAGGCTTTGCACAAGGCGAGCTTCAAAAGGGTTAGGCTTTGCACAAGGCGAGCTTCAAACGGCTAAATCTGTCATTTTCTGAATTGAGGTGCGCGGTTGGTGCAGAGGCCCCATTCGGAGTAAGCGATTGTAATGTGCCAATTGGGAATCATTGGTTTTTACATTAGAGCTGGCGGTTGTTTAAGTTCTGTTTCTTGGCAAAAATAGCCACACTTCTTTCTCTTGTTTGTCTCTTTTATTGAAATACAAATGCCACCTTTGATTTTATAATACTAGCATTTCCCCAAAGAGAAGAGTACAAGGGGCAATAAACAGTTAATAAATTTGTGTTTGCACAGTCCCCGAATACCTCTGTGCACCGATTTAGCATCTTGATTTTATTTCTTTGCCCGAGTGTCAGCGACGTTGGCCCTGTTGTCGCACGCATTACGCACGGCCCAGCCGTCAAACTCGGCCGCTCAATAAATCTGTGTGCTGCAGCCTCATTTGCACCCTTCAATGCGCTGCTGGTGGAGCTGTTCGTTTCACTCTCGTCACCGAGTATTTTTGTGTCCAGGTGGCTGTAAAATAAGCCGGGAAGGCCTTTCGATCGGTTCCTCTGCTGAGTAGATGCGCAGACCCGTTTCTGCCCTTTTAGTGCGTAGCCTCGGGGTTGTCGCGAGTGCCAGCACATGGGAGCACACGGCTCATTCTTTAGCTACCACGTAGTTATCTGGAGCAGAAAACGATGTTGGTGCGTACATAAAAGCCTTTCGCCCAATGGTGACCATTATAGTATTTTCTCAGGGACACATCTTAGTGAGGACAGCATGCCCTGGATAAAAATCGCAAATAGCACACTATTATATTTTGCACATTTTAGCGGCATCTGTTACAGACATAAAGGTTTTTTTTTAAGGCGTTCCTGTTAATGTTTTTTTTGTATATTGCCGATTGTGAAATGAATATTTTTGAATGGCACACACGGAAAATGATTTGTTTCAAAGTAGAGAATACGCGTGACGTCATGCGCCACTCTCATCATGCCAGCTCGAGCTTGCAGCCCAGTGTTGCCCCTTCCTACTTGGCTTCTGTTCAGTTTGCCGACACAGAGGTTGCTGATTAGTAATTCAGGCCTTCTGTGAAGTTTGTGACGCAGATTCTTTTGCCGAGGAGTGATTCGGGCTTTCAAATGGCAGGAGACACTGAGCTGGTACGGCCGAGATCTTCCTGGTTTCAAACCTTAAGCTTCGGCCACACGTAATTAAAACGGGTTGTCAGGTGCAGTAAATTGAAGCTCTGAGCCCTGTCACCAGTGGTCGCACACGTATTAGCGTCATATTAAATGTGGCTCTCAGCGTTTTCCAAATGCATGTGTTACGTGATCAACACTGTTCGCAGGACATGAAGGAGGACTGCCTATTGTCGGCTGAGAGAGACCTCTTGGGCGAGTGCGAGTACAGGGTTTGTCTTTTAAAAGTGCCGCATCACCTTCCAGGGGGTGTTTTCTCATATGTGATGTGATTGTTATGAGCATTCAGGTTGTCAGAGATGAGGATGTTGCGGTGGATGTTGGGGTTTAACAAGGAAGGGCAGGGTGAGAACTGAAGAAATGAGAGGAAGACTCGAGATGGTAGAAATCACAGAGAAGACGAGAGAGAGATAAGGCTGTGGGTGTGGTTCGGTCACGTGGAAAGACAGCGGGGAAATTACGTGGGTCAGAAGGTGGCAAGTGATGCAAGTTGGAAGGAAAGAGACGAAGAGGAAGGCAGAACAAGAGGTGGGGGGGGGGCGGGGGGGGGCGATGTGGTGCGATCGGACCACGGTGGCACGAGGAACGGAAATTGAGATGGCGCAGGAGAGGGCAGCGTGAAGGTTGGCAAGGACAGCGGGACACCGCGCACGAGCGGGACAGACGCGTAGGAAAGATTCACGATGTCAATTGTATAATCCGGTGACATTGATCAATTCAATAACCAGACTCAACACTTTTATTTCCAAATCAGCTATGAACGATGACTCCTGCGCATCATATGAGGAAACGGAGACATAGGGAATGCGTATTTTGTTATATTTCAGTTGTATGCTTCTTAATACGGTGATCGGTCATTGTTGTTGTGTCTATAGATCTGCGAGTAATTGTCTCACGCGCTGTACCATATTGCATGCGTTTCGAGATGTGATGGCGCATGACAAATTTTAGCCGCCAACGACGACGTAGCTGGATGCGGACGCCTTCCCGCCCGTGCCGACAGGAACCAACAATTGCTCGCGGAGTAACGGAGGCTGCGGTGTCCTGTGTCTCGCCATCCCGGGGGGCCGGGTCTGCGCCTGCTCCCACGACCAGCTCCTCGATGGCAACAACTCGACTTGCAGCGGTGGGTGGCCGCCGGCCTCGGCGGAGGCTCGTCGTGACGGTTAGACGTAGGCAGCGGTTCATTATGTGCGAGACACTCACTGTGTGTGTGTGTGTGTGGGCGAGTAGTATAGATGTCCCGACGCAGGAGCCACCCTTAACGAGTCTCGGGACTCGGTTGAGCTTTCCTGAATAAATGAAGGACATTCCTTTGACTCTGCGATGTGAGAGGATGTGGAACATCTATTCCCACTTTGTTTAGAAATTGGATAATTATTTTTTTTACACGTTATTTCTACTTGCAAATAACCCAGGTCGCTCTTGCAAAAGCAACAATGTTATTTTATGTCTCTCAATAGCTTTATTTCATCTCCTGGTTCAACATACGTACACGGGGTGGAGTGGCGGTGCAGTGGTTAGCATGCTGGTCTCGGAACACGATGCACATGAACCCCAAAGGGTTCAAATGAGTGAGACCTTGGGAAAAGCCCAAAAACTGAAGCAGAAACCCAAGAAATTGGGAGGGAAACCCGAAAAAACCGTACCACAGAAACATTTACCTGTCAGGCAGGTGAAGGCATAGTCCACTCTTTAATAAATCAGAAATATCCTAATGTACAACACCACTGAGTGAACAACCCAAGAGCAGATGAGAACAGCCTTGGAGAGTTTTACGTTTGCCGTTTTTTTTTTCTTCCCCTCTCTCATAAAAACGCCGTGAGCAATGACAAAACGTTTTGCAGTTGACCCTCACACAAGACCCGAAGCACCTGCGGTGGCGGTGGCGACTGCAATAAACAGTGCCGAGTATCGCTTTCAGGTGAAACCTACAAAACATGCGACAGGAGCAGTTGCGCGGCCGTGAGGCACTCAAAAAATTGCATAAAAGCTCGCTAGTCTCGCGACGCGTACGCCCGTGCGTATGCACGTGGGACGTCTTTCGCACCGCACGTGGCACGCCGTGCCCACCTCGCCATCACGCTGCCCTCGCTTGGGCATCGCACCCACCGCTGGATTCGCGTCCGTGGGCGGTCACGGCCGCGGTGAAGCGGCGGCCGCAGCTAAAGCCCTCATCCGCAAAGCCATCGACTTAGCGGATCTCGTTGCGCTTGCCGAATAGAACGAAGCGCAGAGTCCAAAAAAAAAAACCACGCTGCGGTCTGGTTTAAGTGATTTGTGTTTATCCATCCCGTAATATGTTTCCATGGGATTCTGCTGTGGCGTCACGGTGAGCACACCCTGGGATTTAGAGGCCGCCAGTTTGATGTTGTCTTCGGGCACAACGGCTGATAAAATGGGGACAAGTTTCTCAAATGTGTCCTGGTCTCGTCTCTCTTCATCCAGCAGCACGACTGGGTATTCCACTGTCAGTTGACCTTCAGGTCCTCGTGTGGCCGGGTAGAGTGTGGGGGTATGCTCACCTCTTCCGACGTGTCTGGTGAGTGAGAGAGTCGACCAAATACCCTTGAGAATTCACTTTAGTTTGCCTTTCTGCCAGCAATGCCATGAACAAGCAACTGCAGGGTTGCACTTTAACCTTTACATATTTCCTGTTTTTTTTCCTTCACGGAGTTTGTTCAACTCAAAAACTGATCTTTTCAATATCTGACAGCTCATATTTTCCCGTGGCTGCCGATGCTGAGTAAACATACGGTATGATTTAGGCGATAATGAACATTGGATGTAATGTATATAAAATTCAGATCGCAAAGACAGTTTGCTATGGTGCTTTGTTCTTGACGTGCATTAATAGCAGCAACTAACAATTCAGAATACTGTTTAAATAATTGGTAATAATTAGGATCTAGCAAAAAAAAAACAAGCTGGTCTTTTGTATGCCACAGCAGTGCATCTGCCCGTATCTTCAGAGTCCCCAGGTATAAATATTACATCTGCAGAATGCCATTTGAGCCCCACATTTTATGCAGTTCCCAGATTTAAAGCAGTCTCAATCATTACTTAAGAGTCAGTCAGCGTGTCTGTGTGTTTTAGTAACAATAAACGAGTATTTAAGAGTGCCTGAGAGAAAAGAGCCACACAAGTCTCTCGGGATGGTCCGCTCTCCGTATTGTAATGTTGTGGAGGGGCTATCAATGGAATCGGCAGCCCATGCCATGAAATATTTTGTGGATTCATAGTGGCACCTGAATCTTTGGCTTTGCACTCATACGTTACAATTGAAAACTGCCTCGTCGGTCATTGGAACGATGATTAGTGGCCGTGTGATAAATACTGACGGTTATGATGTTTGTTGTTAAATCTTGAATGTGGCCTTCACAATGAAATCAATGAAAACCTGTTTTCTCCCTCTAAAACTTTATTAAACCTGACGCCTTGCAGGGAGGTAGGTTTTTTTTCCGTCATAATAGTGGTTTGTCCACCAATGCACGCGCTGGCATGTTCATTTAAAAAATAAGCGCAACGGCTACCGGAAAGAGCCGAGTGGATTATGTCCATTAGCAAGGACAGCGTCGAGATATGTAGTCAATTAAACATACCACAGAATAAATGTGTGCAGTACGAGGAAAAAGCATCCTTGACCCCAAGTGAAGGCACCGAGACGGTTTGGCTAAATTCTCGAAGTGCGACGCCGAGCACGTTAACTAAAAACAGCACAGGAAGACAAATGTACAAATTAGCTTGCACTGCAGCAAGCGGGCCTCGAGGCCTGGCGGGTTAAGCCTTTCCTAAATTAATTGTAGCCGCTGATGGACGACAATAAAGCTGCATGGGGGGCAATGGCGCCCTGAAGGTTCATGCATTTCAACATCTCTGTGCGTGTGGATCATGGGGCTGGCCAAAGCACGAACTGCTGAGGTCACACCGCGGCATTCGGCCTGAAACAACGGGTTTGTTCGACGTCTCGCAGTAAAAAAAAAGGACGTTTCATAAACATTCTGCGATTGCCCTCGGCGAACCCGCCGAATTTCAGAAACGTGCTTTGGGTTTAACCTAGTTTTTCGTATCGTGCACCCACGTTCATTTTTCACATTGTATGCGTGCCCAGAGGCTACAGCAATGGGGCGTTCAGATGGGGTTTTTTTTAGTAAAGGCATGCGCGTTAAATAAACATAAGGAAATGTATCACGGGCGGCTTAATGCAAAACCACGACTGCCCCACATTTGTGAGCAGTGGGGAGGGTGAGCGCGGCGGTTCGCCGGCGTGGTTGAGCGCCAACAGAGTGAGGCGTTTGTGGTGCAGCTGCACTGAGCGGCTCATAGAGTCCGAATCTGTATTAAGACGAGAGGAGAAGGAGGAATCCGATGGGCTATCAAGCTCTTTTTCACAGATGCCCAGAATCAGAACGTTTGTTTGATACTGGAGGAGTCCGATGCCACTGCAGCGCAGCCGTGCACGTCTCGGCGTTACGCATTTCCGATTTTTGCACACTTTCTGCAGAGATCCATTGTCAGGCTACACACAGTTAGCGTGGACATTCCCAGGTACATGCGGAATAAAGGGAAAAGTGCAGCCCCTCCAATGTTTGCTCACGCCGCTGTTGGTGAAAGAGCCTTTCAAGAGTGTGTTTGGCCTACTCTTTCATACTGGCCACGTGTCTTGGAAGAGTGGGAGTACCCACTCATTACCCCAGCCCCACCCACTGTGACGTGCCGACTCACAAAAACAAGAACGAGGTTGAGCTACACACAGCGTCTTGTTGTACGTATGTATGTTGATCTTCTTTCCCACCGTACATAGCCAATCGTGCTAATCAGAGGTACGGAGGAAGGAAAACTAGATATCTTGGATGTAATGGGGTTGTTGTTTTTTCATATTCGCTATGTTTATGGTAGTCGTGTAGGTTGGCATCATCCCACGATCGGATGATATATCGTGTTCAATTGTCAAAATGATAATTATTTTTATCCATTGTGCACGCAGAAAAAAAGCATCCTCAGAATTATTGTAAACCAGACAGTATCTATTGACAAAACACATCCAAAATTGTACGCATGAAATTATAATTGATTTGTACATGCATGGTGGAGTAGACTTCTTGTAACAATAATAATCATCGATTTTAATTTGATGTTTTGATGAATTGTTACGTCCCTGCTGCCCGCCATAAATCACGTACGTTGTAGTGCACCACCAAATATGACTTCGTTATGTCAATTGTGTTGCACACCTAGGATGTCATGTTCGTTATTGTGAAATATTGCCTCGTTTATTTTGCATGGCCATTCCATTGCAGGCCGTACACATGGGAGGGTTCCGGGGCTGACTGGACCGCCGGCTCGCACACTGCTCAGACAGTGATGTGGGTTTCAGTTATAGATTTCATTTTACAACGACGCAACGCTCGGCATAGCCGAACACCGACAATTAAACACTGGGATAACCCAAAGGGTATCCAAATCGTGGGACTGAATGATGCCAGGGATGAACAAATTAAATGTCAAAAAAATTGATGAAGCTGTGGTTTTAAATGCAGATGAGGAAATTCTATCTGAACCAGGACGGAAGGCAATGAGAAACTCGAGGCAGGGAGTCAATATCACCACCAATGCAAAGTGTGACTTACAGGGAAAATACGAAGCAGCCATGGAAATGCCTCAAGGTTAAACGAAGCAATGCAATCATACACAACAAATCACCAACATGGCATATTGAATGGAAGGACAATGCTTCAAAACAAATCTTCTAAATGCAGAAGTGTTGTTTATTTTTCACTGAAGGAAGTCAAATCACTCAGGTCATTCCACATTAAGACGGTATAATGTCCAAATACACACCATCTGCCAAGTTATCTTACTCACAACTACAATAATGCTTCTAGATTTGAAGTTTTCGTGACTGCAAGGATTCATTCACGTAGGTAAAATAATTTAAATAAATTAAATTGCGACGTTTCGGGCACAACACAAGCGTCCTTCTTCAGGTGGGGATAACTTAGCGAAAGCACACACCACTTAGGCGGTGTGCTTGCATGGCGCCCGAAACGTCGTGATTTACTTTATTTTATTTTTTTACCTACGTGACTTTACCGAAAAAAACAACGAGTACAATAATGCTTATTTTTGAGGGAAAAAATGAACGGAAAATATATGTTTACATAATACAGTACCATATCTGTCTACAGGAAAGCTACCCATACAGATGCTTACCTGAAACCGGATTCCCACCACTATCCACCCCAGAAGAATTCCCTCATCAAGACTCTGCACCATAGAGCCCAATGCATATCCGACCAGGAACAAATTGCCAGTGAACTCAAGCACGTACACCAAGCTCTTAAGGCTAATGGTTACTCCGACTACACAATCCTCAAAGCTATCACTCCAACCATGAAGAAGGACCCTCTTGAGGAGCCTTTCAAAACCATCACTTTACCCTACATTGCGGGGATCACAAATAAGATCTCCAAAATCTTGAATAAACACAAGATCCAGGTCCGATTCAACACATTACATAAAATCCGTGATCTGGTTCCGTCTGTAAAAGATGTGATTCCAGACATAAAGTATCCTAGCATCTACAAACTAAGTTGCCTTTGTGGTAGTAGTTACATTGGAGAAACCAAACGACATGTCTCAGACCGCATCCGTGAACACAAAGCAGACCTAAAACACGGTAGGACCAACAACTCGGCCGTGGCAGATCACCGTTATTATTAAGTAGGCTCACATGACATTGACTTCTCCAAGACAGAGGTTCTCTGCAAGCCATCTGGCTACCATGAGAGATTCGTTCATGAGGCTATCCACATATACAAACACAGAGACAATTTCAACCGAGAAGATGGATTCTGGCTTAGCAATCATTGGAAGGTTTTGATAAACCATTTCGGGTCTTAATTGATTGTTCACGCTTACAGTGGCTTTCAGACCGCATCCATTATTTTCGTCTTCCCCCTCCTCTTTTCCGAACATAGATGGACTCGTCCATCTGAATAACTGCCAAATCGCTCTCCGTGGTGCTAACGTTAAAAAAAAAACCGCCACTTTTTTCAAATTTTCTTTCTGTGGTTTTCACACCTGGTGATGATTGCTTGTGTTGCAGTCGAAACGTCGCGAAAATTTTATTGTTTTATATTTTTATTGTTTCCCTTCTACGTGACTTTACCGAAAGAACCAAGAATACATATCACAGTACATTTAAGTGTCCCACCTATTGCAGCGGAGATCTGACATGCCATAACTAATTTAATGGTGGAACCTTTGATACAGATAACAGTTAGCTTCTACATGTGATCAAAAGACTCTGTTCGTAACATTGGTCAATGTACCTCATCATATATCTTATTGCATATTAAAGCATAGCTCATTTTTTTACTCTCTAAGCACACATTTCCATTTACTTGATCTCTACTGTAGCTGTAATGTTACGTTCGTTTTGACAGTAGCAATCAATATTAGAAGATGAACTTCCAGTGCCACATGTAAGTTTATACTCCACGTGGCTGTTGAATTCTTCAATGGAGCTCCGACGAGGATCATGTCGCAACCATGACCCAAGCTTCCCGTGAAAATATAACTCGTTAAAATTAAATACAAAAATAAGCATTTGCATTGTTGTGGAAAGTATAAGTAACAAAATAAAAATAGTAAACAATACGCCTCTTTCAACTACGGTATCTGTCCCTCCACATAAAAAGTTAGGCTTAATTTACACATCTCATCGGCCACACGGGGTTCTGGGTTTCGATTTATCATCAGCGTTGGTTTAATCCAAGCCAACAATGGACCGGTATCGACATTCAGTGTTTCATCAGCAGAGTCGGGCTTGCTTGAACTGATCCTGGTGGACTCCCCTCGTTCTCATAATTGTTTGAGCCCTCGATTCTGTTTAGCCCGATCTGTTTCTCCCTGTGGCGAACAGCACAAAAGTGGGCACAACCTTGGGATGGGGGGAGAGTGGATGAATAACAGAGATGAACGTTGCCTGCAAAGTTTCCGCGTGGTTGACAACTCAACTGGGTTGGTAGACACGGTATAGGAGCCAAATGAATGCCTTAACAGTTTAAATGTCTGTTGAAAATCACTGAGGCCAAGGGAGTGGGACACTCGAAGATGACACTTGATATGTGGATACAATGTCTCCACATGGTTTGGTAATCATTACGTTATATTTTTTACCATTAATAACGTGGGTTTTTTTCAATTTAACTCTCATTGCACGTGAATTGGCACACATTAATTACGAATAAATAGTCGTTTAGAACTAAAAAAAAACATTTTAATCTGAACCAGAAAATCTACCCCATCTCATTCTGGCATCCATCTAGGTGATCTCATGCCCCGAGCTACTTATATAGACAACTATTCAGAAAGCACCAATTTTACTGATAAATGCACACCATCACCATACACAACCGTTGGTCTCTACTCCAATGCGCTTTGCCTAACCACAAAAAGCACTGCCGTTTATGCCAACATTACATTAATCCCATGAGTGGGTTACTCCTTCTCTCCTGCTGCTCGTATAGTCTGGAATATTTTTCTCCTGGCTGTCTTTCTCTCACTCTGTTACCCATGTTTAAATCTAAATTGAAGATCTGTCTTGTTTCTAAAGCATCCCAACATCGTTATTGAATGTTTTTTTTCTGTACCTGGCAATGTATTGTCCTGTATGTACGTACTGTAATGTTGGCTATATGTATATATACACACACATATTACTATTATCTAAATAATTAGTGATGGTATGCACGCTGCTTTTTTTGCAAAATACAGGTGATTATATTTACAGAAGTTAATTGATTCCCTGGTAGACCTTCACCGAGACAAATGCACATCTTTCCAGCTGCTGCGCATTAGTCCTCGGCTTCCGAGGGCCCCAGAGTCCAGCCCCTGGGATGTGTCGCAGGTGACGTGGAGATTTGCATGAATTATGGAAATGCAGGGAATAGGCGAGGGCAGGCTGCCTGCAGATGTCTAATAGCCAAACCTCGCCGCCTTTTCCCCGGTGTCAACATTGAGATAAACGGGAAAAAAATCACTCTGCAGGTCTCACGAAGCAGGGCATTACGACTGGCGCCAGTCCAGATGGTCTGTGTTCAGAGGCAGGGTAATGTTTACGCGAAGGAGTGTGTACATTGCATTAAATCCATAAACAAGCTACACTGATGTAATATAATTACACATATAAAGGGACATCTGCAAAAAAAACCCACAAAGTTAAAAAGTAGTTGTACTTTTGCTTGGGTGTGAAATTCAAGACCCTGGCTTTTGAATGAATATTTCACACGGCACACCATTGCGTTATTGCATTCAGAATATGCCGCCTCTAGAACGGGCAGATTGCATTGTTTCAAGACCTCGAAGCTGGTATTAAATGAAATACAATTCTGTTGAATCGTAATTTTGCAATCTTCAAGAATACTTGGCGAGCTCCACGCTTCTGCGACACCAGCCTAACGAATTACATTGGAAGTATTTATTTTATTGAACAAAATTTCCGATTTTACAAAACGAAAAGATTCAATAAAAGAGTTTTTTATATATATCAGGAAATCCTTAAGTCGTTCAAGTTATAAATCAATGTATTGCCTCGCTTATTTTGCCGTTAGTTTAAAGCATCCGTTCAGTTTCATTTTTGGTGGAGTGCATTGGGTGCAAGTCAGGCATGCAGTGGCACATGGTGGGAAAACGAATACCTCAAACACATATATAAGCCCTGCTCTATTCAGCTTTTGCAGATTTGCCGGTAATAACATTCTTCTTCAGCATCGCTGCGTAATATTTGTGTGGATCAAGATTACAAACCCGACTAAAGGGGGGAGGGTGGTGGAACAGAAAGTAAAAAGTAAGCGCCGCAAATGTTTTATGCAAATTAAACACATTACAGCGACGTCTTCACAAACGACGATAGGTACGAATAATAATCAGCGGTGAGGAAATGAGGTTTCTGCTTTAGAGCTGAATTGTTTAATTCTGGCTGCTTGTCCGCGCCGATGGAAGCGACCGTGAGACTGGCTAATTCTGATGCGGTGCATGGATCTCCCTGCCGACGGCGCGGGGCGGGGTCTGTGGCGCTGTGACACGCGCCGACTGCTGATGCCGCCACACAAAGGGCCATGGCCTATCTGCCACGCGCTGTAATTTACTGGCCGATGAATGTGACTGCCGGTGATAGAGGCCTCTGTTTCCTATTCAGTCCAGGCTCCCCCCCCCCGCCCCCCCCCCCCTGGACAAGCGAGGCAGCAGATAGCAGCTGCCAAAGCCGCCAGGGAACAGTTAAACCCGCTTTAACCATTTACGAGATGAAATTGATGTTGGCCCTAATGAAAGGAATAGTTTTAAGTCGTTCATTCGGCTACGTTTCTGGATATTTTTTTAGTACGTAAATAAAATCACGTCTGTTAGCTTACGTGAGTTCATTTAATTGAACGATTCTACAAATGTAAAAAACTAGTTTTGAAATACAATATCACTGGAAAGTGTTGTAACTGACGTTTAACATATGTAAACATAATTCAGATATAGCTCTTATATAGGTAGATCATTTAAACCATTGTAAATACTCTCTTCAGAAAATAATCGAATTTAGTTTGGTATGGTAGGATTGGGCAGAACGCCTGAGTCAAAGAACACCTCGTCATCCCCGTAAACTTTTGTTACATAACAAAAACAAATGCAATTCGTTTATTTGACCCGCTCCTCCACGTCCTTTCCAAGGCTGGGCTGGCGGTAGGGTGCCCACGTGCGACAAAGACGACGATGGCGCCCAGCCGTGGACCGAGCCGGCAGTACCCCGGCACCCAGAGGCTGCCGTGCGGGACAGAGTGGCCGCCAAATACCTCTCGGCCTGAGCATCGGGCAGTCGCCTCGCGTATCTTTCCCTGGCCATCTCCCCCCCCCCCCCCCCCCCGCAACTTGACCCTCTCTAACCACCCTTCAATCCCATCCCCATGCAAACCCCCACCTACCCCCCCCCCCAATTTTTTGTGTGCAGTAAACCCAGGGTACACGCCCCCCTCGTTCTGCCCCACCGGGAGTTTTGCCTGCAAAAACGGACGCTGCATTCAAGACCAGTGGCGATGCGATGGTGACAATGATTGCCAGGACGGCAGCGATGAGCTCCCTGAGATCTGCCGTACGTCACGCACCACCTTTTGATTGCGCATATCTGCCCTCTCTGAGCCAGTAATGCTCTTGAGTGTATATATATGTGTGTGTGTATGTGTGTGTGTGTCTGCACGCACAGTAATGGCTCCCTTCACAAACACAAAAAAACCCTTTGCACATTGTTGGAAAGCAATTAAGAGGCAATGTTCACATGAAGGGGCTGTCTTTATAATGCACGCTAAAAGATGGACTGCTTTAGCTGGGAGGGAGAGCAAGTGACTGGGGCCTTGTGAAGATTTTGGTGACATTACGTGAGCTGCCTTTGTGCCGGTGTCTTCCTCCGTGCGCTGTAAAGCCTTGCGCCGTGGGTGTCCTTTGCGCCTGGGTGGGAGCTGCTGCTGCTGATGACGACGACGATGATGGAAGTTCATGTTTCCTACCATGGCGTATGCAGAAGGCGGCTTGATTAATTTTCTTTCGTGATATTTATCTCTGGAAAAGCAATTACGGCCCCAGTTTTGCAGTTTTGTATTGGCATTTGGTTATTTGTGACTGTTTAAGGCCCTCGCGCCGAGAGCCACGTAGAGATTACCGGTCTGCTCGTTTTGTAAATTAATTAAAATGCCCGACGTATTACCACACCGTCTTCAGACATAGGTTAATTTGAGACCGGAGATATGCGGATGCTTCTTTAAGAAACGTCCTCCCTGAGTGCCGTCAGACAATTTGCGACGTCTGCTGTCCTTCGCGGGTGAGTTTACGGTGCGCGCTGGTGCCTTCCACGGACGCATCGTGCCTCAGTCATGCATCACCGCGCATGGCACAGCGGCTGCCAGGAAAGCTCCTGCGCTCTGCTTCCAATGCCCTGAAAAGGCGGAGGGTTTGTCATGTCTGTTTTAATCGTATTATGAAGGGAGCTGCAAGATTGCAAGGTTGGGCGGTGGGCGTTCGTCATTTTCTTGCCGGACTGGGACACAGATACACGGCACGAATGCATCAGTGCAGTGATGTGTGAGTCTGCCAGGGTGACAGGGATGTTGTCCAGAATGATGGCACGTTGGCAGGTGATTTGCGCGTCGTTATCAACAATTGCACACATTTTTTTCAAATGCTTTGGGAAATCACCGCACCATCAGATTGTCCAAAATGCTAAGCAGCTGTAGCACAGGTTTAAGTGGGGAGTTGATCATTAAAAAATTAAAGCATTAAAAAATGTCATGCTTTTTGTCAGCCTATCATGTATAAAATATCTTCATATGCAGTCATGTTATGTTAGAAAGGAAAGTAAGAGTTTAATGCGAAATAAAAAAATGTATCGAGCAGGACGAAAATTCCCATTACGAGTGTGTTTGAACGCAGATATTCCAGGAAATGTTGCGTTTAATTGCAAGGCCATTTAATATTAAAATATACATTGTGCAGTTACATTTTGCAAGGTAAATTGGTACACTTCAAAGTACATGAATATTCACCGGTTTCCCGGAGTGGGGAGCGTTAGGCATGGAGTTGAGGTTTAAATTTGCATCAATTACGTTTGAGCCGTACGCCATCACTTTGTAATGTGCACGCAACGTCTGCGTGCCGCTATTTGCCATTTTTTGTAACGGAATCAGACTTCTAATGAATCTTTTAAATTACATTCATCGTCATGCAATTTGCCTGGTGACATTTCGAATGTGCAATTTGCATTTTGACATACAAGATGAACGTTAGATAAATGTTTAGATAACTGGATGTGTGTTATTTGAAAGTGAATGCGCCTGTCTCTAGGAATGAAAATTATTAGGTTGCATAGAACGAGACATGGAGACGCTGATGATGAGTGTGACTGGATGTGCCTTTCCCTCATTGTCATCTCTTGAAAATCAACAAATTCCACTTCCCATTTCCATAAAAAGCAGTGCAATTGTCATGGCAAAGATGGTAAAACAGGAACCCACACGGCACAACCATCATTGAATACATTTATCCTTACCAACTGAACATGATGCAGAATATTCACAATTTACTTTTTTGTAGCTTGAGTATGCTAAGCAGTAATGTATTAATCGTCTATATTGTTGTGGAACTTTGTCTCTAATAGTCCAAGCACACCACAGCAAGTGGAGTAGACAGAGAAGAATGGTGTGAGCAGAAATGAGCTGCACTGAGCAGTATCTGTATTCACAGTAGGCGGGGAGAGTGGACAGATTCAGAGTGAGGGTGGTTACATAGAAGCCACGTGATTTATGGAAGCTGTGAGCTTATATAGATATATATTCATAGATTTGCTTTTCAAGTATATTTTATTAGATAAATACACTTGCAAAATTGGCAGCTGTCACTCAGTGACTGCAAACGCCAAACAGTCTTAGTACGTGCTGATACTTTTCTTTGTAACCTTTTTACATTGTATTCACTTACGGTGAAGGTTCATGGAAAATGCATTAAAATATCTGACAAAAATTAGCCAGCGTGCAAATTAATCATTCCAGTTATTACTCTGCTGGGTTAAATTGGTGTTCTCAAATGACCAAACAAAAAAAAACACGACCCAAAAGAGTTTCCAAAATGTTAGTGCACAAGTACAAATCAAAGTTAATGTTCAGACCCAGAGTGTTAGGACCATGCAGCCCTAGGCCCTGCTGTGTGTGTGGACGTCATTGGCCTGTCTTGAAAGTGTTACTCGGTGCAGTCTCAACATCATCATCATCATCACCCATCCCCTACAATTATAGTAAATAATAAAAATAATGTCCATGGTTTTTATATTTTCCAGGAATTATTCAATCATGAATCCACGCATCTACATGAATGTATCTTGAATCACGATGGCTTTCTTGGGCAAATACATTGGAATATTGTGGGAAAGTCTGATTTTAAAATATATATTTAAAGAAGAGTCCAGCTTTGGATACTTGGTCTCAATTATATTTGTTTTGTGTAGTTTAACCTCGTTGAAAGTTGGTGTTCCCAGAGAGATATGAGGGAATTACTCGAAAAAAGTTGGCACTGATGGATCGACAAATAACCTTTTGTACTGCATTCTATTGGCCACCATATAGCCCTGTTGGTGTGCATGTTTCGCAACAAACTCTGGAGGATCTGTCACTATTTACACAAGGCAGATGGTGCCTGCTGCTGGGCCATTACTTTTTTTTGTGGTGTTTTTTTTTTTCCCTGTGTTGTGAAAGGTCAAAAAATAATCGACCGTGGATTGTGTATCTCGCAGAGCCTTGGATGAGCATGCGTTCGCGCGTACACACACACACACACCTTCCCCTGTGCTATGCAGAGCAGCACACTTGCATCTCCGACCGTTTCAAATGCAAAAACAACCGCTGCATTCCTATGCGGTGGCTGTGCGATGGCGACAACGACTGCGGGGAGAACGAGGACGAATCCAACACCACCTGCACCGGTGAGGCCCCCCCCCCCCACGAGCTGCTGCGGCGATCACTGCTTCCCGCGGTCGCTTCGAAGGTTGTGCTGCGCCTCGGCCAGCCTTCACAGCGATGACACAGATCGCGGCGGCGATGGTTGTGCGCGTTGTCCTGACGAGTCCTAGCAGTGATCAGCGTTCCTGTTGACCTGCTGTTTGCAACAACAACAACAACAACAAAAAGGGGGTCACCCTTTTCAGCTCTTTTTGAGGTGGCGGGTATCACAGGCCGCGTGCAGGATATATACACGCGCTGCGAATTGTTTTGACGTGTGCGAAGCGTGCCGACAATTCTCGTTGTTCGAGGTTTGCTTTTCAAAAACATTTCTTTCACGTCCATGGTGATTATTGTTATTATCAAAGGTGGCAGTGTGTGGACACGTGATTTTGAACACGAGGCGATGCTGCCTGAACGTGCGTGGGGTAATGTAGAACGAAAGGAACATGAGCCGTGCATATTCAGACTTGCCGTAAAATGTTACTATTTTATTTTACCAGGTAAGGCCCACTGAGCTATCTGGCTCTTTTTTTGCAGAAGCAACCTGGCTATCATAAGTGATAGCTCAACAAATTGATAATCACGTGGAAATGTATCGCAGCCAGATACTCCAAACGCAAGGTTCTAAATGTGGAGGAAAAAACCGATTGACCCGGAGAGAAAATCCTCGCGACCACGGGGAGAACATGCAAACTCCAAATATACAACAAGCGTCAGGGTCGGGATCGAACTCACGACTTCCTGTGCACCAAACGAGGTAGTTAACATCTCCTAGCCACTGTAGCCACCGTGATGATGATGAGAGAGACACACAAACTCCAAATATACAACAAGCGTCAGGGTCGGGATCGAACTCACGACTTCCTGTGCACCAAACGACGTAGTTAACATCTAGCCACTGTAGCCACCGTGATGATGATGAGAGAGACACACAAACTCCAAATATACAACAAGCGTCAGGGTCGGGATCGAACTCACGACTTCCTGTGCACCAAACGACGTAGTTAACATCTAGCCACTGTAGCCACCGTGATGATGATGAGAGAGACACACAAACTCCAAATATACAGCAGCAGGCGTCAGGGTCGGTCTATAACTCATGACCTACTGCCTACCAGGCGAGGTAGTTAACATCTCCTAGCCACCGTGATGATGATGAGAGACACAAACTCCAAATATACAGCAGCAGGCGTCAGGGTCGGGATTGAACCCACGACCTCTTGTATACCAGGAGAGTTAGTTAACATCTCCTAGCCACTAAGGCGCCCCAACAATGCAATGTCTGTGTCAGTCCATGCTTTGGCCCTTGTAGAAGGGTGTTTCTGAAAATCACATTTACACTCCAAAATTCATGCCATTCGTATGCGATATGGGGAAGTTGCCAGGAATAGAATTTGAGAAGCATTGATGCAGAACAATGAACAGGTATAAGCAAATCACCTCTCTGCAACAGAGGTGGTTGCTATATCAATTGTTTCCCGCCTCCATGCATTTCCCAGCTTTGATGAGTTGTCTTATAATTTACCAAAAGTTTGGGATTTGAGAAAGTATTTGGTGATGCTGCATTGACAGTAGTGCACAATCGCAATGAATACAATTTTTTAAAAAAAACTCCACACACTCATCAACAAAACTGCCTTTGGAGGAAATATATAACAGGCAAGTTCGACTATTATACAGGGTGCTTCAAAAAAATTAACACTTTCGAAAATTTGCAACAATAAATGTGCCTCGTGGCTCTGCAGACCACCTGGAAAGTATTCCAGGCACGTGTTGACAATGATGGCGAACAAGTGGAGGCTCTTTGACTTTTTGACGCTCTCAACATACATTTGTTATCATGTTACAGTGTATTATCATCCGTTCTTTTTCCATTAAAAAAAACCGATAGTCCCAAGTAAGTGTTAACATTTTTCTTGAAGCACCCTGTAATATATATCTCACTTTCGAGGCAGCGTTAATGACGAACGTGCCGAGTGTTTTTTTTTTCCACTGGGATGAGAGAGGTGACTTCCGTGACCACCCCCCCACCACCACCACCCCCCCCTTTGCGGTCGCGCGGCGCCTCTCGTTCGCACGAGAGTCGGCACGCCGTTACTTCACGGTGCGTCCCTTCGGCCGCCAAAGTGCCTCCCGGTCGCTCCGCTAGGCGCTGAGAAGTTGTCTGAAATTGCGTCTCGTTGTGGGGGCGAAGGCGGCGGCGTGGGGGGGGGGGAATAATCTTCAGCGGCAGCAGATGTGTCGGTGCCGCCGTCACCGTGGGTGACAACGCGGGCGAAGGGAGGAGTGCGGGCGTTAATTGCCGACACTCTCTGCCGACCGTGCCGGCAGCGGCTTTCACAGCCTGTCCCCTCGGAGCAAGCAGGGGGGTGGGGGGTCGAGGGGGTGATGCACCGCGCCCGCCAGATTATGGTGAAACTTCGACCCAAATGCGAGCGAGTGTTATGTCGGCTCGGCTTTAGGATGGTTGTTAAACCCTCTTTCCTTTAATCAATAATATAAGTAAGTGTCTCGTCTGAGAGTCATTTTTTTTCTTCTTCTTTTTGACAGGATAGTTAAAAGCCTATATTTGAAGATTGCCCGATGTTTGAAAAATTGCAGCTTGGGGGAATTTGACTCGTTTAAAGCTCCCTTTGTATCGGTGTGAAGTCTTCTTCTGTGAACGTAGCTGCTCTCACGGCGAAGGTCGCAACACCCTCCCCCAGAGGAAATGAGGGTGGCTTTAGTTGAAATGCCTCGTTTTATTAGTTGATAAATAATCAATTTGTGCTATATTCCTACTTCCGACAAGCGCTCACACTGTACGCGAATCTCCAATGCTACCTGATCCTTTTTATGTCATTGTCAAAAGGCTCGAATTATCCACGCCGCCACGATGACCTACTTATGCGTAAACAAATTATTTGGTGATGCTGCTGCGTTGGGCATGGGGCATCAGGCACAGTTAAAATAAAAAAAATCATCACGTTCGTCAATAACACTGTGGCCTTAAAACAAACAAATATATATTCAGCGACGTTCTGGCGATTGCCCATCTTCCTTCCTGCTCCTATTTATGTGGAAGAGGCTCCAATATCATTCACTACCTCGCCTGGTGTACAGGAGGTTCGTGGGTTCGATCCCTACCCTGATACCCGCTGTATTTTCGAAGTTTGTGTGTTCTCCCCGTTGTCGCATGGATTTTTATCCGGGTCATCTGGTTTTTACCTCCACATTCAGAAACATGCGTATTTGGCTGCTATAAATTACGACATTATAAGCCAGTTTAACACGGAGGCTTTCGTGACCAATATCATCCATAATAGAGGTTTTTTCGGGTAAGATCGCGTAAAAAATAAAAATGTGTCGTTAAACCCACCACCACCCGACACAGCCAAATAGTAAGGTTTGTCACGTAAACAGAACAGCCAGCTGTCCGCCTGATGATGCTGGTTGTAATTACTGGTGAAACGTTGTATTCAGATTGTAAATGTTGTGGCTTTGCTCTCCAAAACACCGGTGTGCTGAACTAGTAACGAACTGGCATGTTCTGTTTACGTCACAACCCTTACTAAATTTTGATTTAAAGCTTTCGTGACTGCAGTAATTAATATTCTTAGCTGTTTCGGTAAAGTCACGTTAAAGGGAAACAATAAAATATATATTAAACAATAAAAAAAATTCTCACGACGTTTCGTCCATAACACAAACGGTCATCATCAGGTGTGAAAAGCAACGGCAAGAATCATTTATTTATTTTATTTCATTTTTAAAAATAAATAAATGCGGACCGCCACTTCTTTCAAATGTTTCTTGCCGTTGCTTTTCACACCTGATGACGACTGTTTGTGTAATGGTCGAAACGTGAGAATTTTTTATTGTTTTATATACATTTTATTGTTTCCCTTTAACGTGACTTTACCGAAAGAGCTAAGAATATAACCCTTACTAATTGCCTGTGTTGAATGGTGGCGGGTTTAACGACATATTTATATATTTACACAATCTAACCCCAAAAAACGTTCATTATGGATGAGAAGCCACTTTGTTGAGCCAGATGTTATGCTGACATCGGAACAACAATCAAACGCTTCACCACACGGGAGCTCACGTGGCCTGCTCGCGGTGATTGCTGGGGCCGCGTTACGGAATCAGAATCTTTATTTTGACTGCAGGAGAAATCCGATGAGCCATGAAGCTCTTTTTCACAGACGTCCAGTATATTGTTCGGTACGGCAGTCTCTGGCTCAAGCGACGTGCGCACCTTCCCCTTAACTGTACGTATTTTTTTGGTCAGGCATTACATTTTGAAGTTGTTTTAATATTTGCCATTGGCTTTTTCGCAGTTTCATCGGGTTTGTGTAAAATATTCGCAGTCGAAATGATGCAAATTTTGCACGGCGAGCTGTAAATAACCTCCGCGTGGAACAGCCGCGGTCCCCGACTTTACACAACCTCTGACAACGGCCGGATCAAACGGGTCGCAGCGTGGCAAACCAGCTGTGCATCGTGTTGGCAAAACACCGGGAAGGCATCTATAGCAAAAGATCCATGGCATTGCCAAGAGCCGTCATCGCCAGTTCGTCGGCCATGGCACGGACATCTCCTGAGCGATCGCTGCTCGTTATACCCCACCAGCCGTGTGGTTGTGTCCATCTTATAAAGAACAAAGAAGAAGAAGAAGCGTCGTTACTTATTCGCACGGTCTGAGGACTCCTTTTCAGGAGGGTTCTGCATTGCGTGTTTTTTTTTTACGTTCAGACGTTTCCGGGCAACGAATGAGTTGTGGATACGTGTGGGAGAGCAATGGGGGGCATCCTGAAACACGGGGGGGGGGGGGGGGGTGGGGTGGGGGAGTGCATGACACAACGTGAAACAAATGGAACGATGAACAATACAATCTGATGGTGTACTTTGTCCTACCATGAATCCTTTGCTCTCACTCGCCGTGTATGAGGATAGGCAACAATGCCCGAGTCCCCCGCCACCACCCCCGCCGACCCCCTCGGAGATCACGAGGGGGTGCCTCGCGCTCACCCGCCTCTCCCGCATTTCTCTCCCTGCTGCCACCCCCCCCCCCCCGACGTCTTCGTCCTCCACGCAGTGCGGACTTGCCCCGCCGAACAGTTCACCTGCGGCAATGGCAAGTGCATCCCCATTGCGTGGAAGTGCGACCTGGACAATGACTGCTCGGACAATTCGGACGAGCCGCCCTCCTGTGGTGAGTTCCCACAATCCTTTTCGTTTTCATTATGTCGCCATGCACTGACACACACACACAACACACCTGCTGGATTATGAGGCACACCCTTAATTTTAGCATTAAAATGCAGTTGAGAAACAGTGCGCTTTTCATCAAGGAACTTTAAGCGCTGTATAGGACACAGCAGCCGCAGCAGACGCTCAGCTTAAACATAATATTGTAAATACATTTTAAGAATAATTTACTAAATGAACTAAAAGTTCAATAAGCGGAAACATACAAATCGGGTTTAAGGCGCATTTTTTAAATGTCTACAGACTCATTTATCCCTGATATCTTGTGGAAGAGCGTTCCATAGCCTGGGGGCTGCACGGGATAAATCTCGGTCACCCATAGACCGACACCTCGAGCTGGGAATGCAGAGAGAAGATCTGCATCATGCCCAGATCTTAGGGATCTTGACGGGACGCATGGGTGCAGCATGTCAATGATGTAGGCTAAGGCAAGATGGTTCACTGCTTTGTAAGTTAACAATAGAATGTTAAACTGTATTCTATGTGAAACTGGAAGCCGGTGCAGGGAGGCCAAAACGGGTGTAATATAATGTGAAGTTGGTATTCCGGTTAACACCACAGCATTCTGAACATGCTGCAAATTGTTTAGCACCTTCTTAGCCACGCCAGGGAGTAGTAAGACATTACCATGGTCTATGCGAGATGAGATGAAGGCATGGACCAGCTTTTCAGCATCTGAGGCAGACAGAAGGAGTCGGATACGGGAGATATTCCGAAGATGCAAAAACGAAGTCATTGTGATCTTTTTAATTTGAGCCGTGAAGGACAATGTGGGGTCACAGATGTACGTTGAACTTCTTTCGCACCGTACGGGGGAAAGGACAACAAACTAAAGACAAAAAGCAGTTTTAAAGAAAGGACTTTTCAATCGAGATTTAAAAGTGCAGAGCTCCAGTGGCTTCCTAATATCGGGGGGGGGGGGGCGGGGGAAATCTTTATAATCCACAGAATGCGGTCATACCCAAGGTTGCGCGTAAACCATTTTTCCATATTTACAAATTGAATGAATTATACGCGTAGAGCTTTTTTCATCGTTTTTTTGTTACCCCCCCCGCCCCTCCCCATTCAGAGGAGTAACTCGCCCCCTGTTATTCCTTTCAGCCTACCCAACGTGCCTCCCTCTGACGCAGTTTTCTTGCAACAACGGCCGCTGCATCAACATCAGGTGGCGCTGCGACTCGGGTAAACCCCAAACGCGCCGCCTCCCGGCCCTTCCAAGGCGCCTTCCTTCACACTCCGAGCCACCATCGCACGTGCTTAGCTCGCCGCTGTATTTATGAGAAGAATGAGAAGAATGTATTTGTGTGAGCCTGGTTAGAGAAAACTTTCGTCAAGCAAATTTTGACAGGTCCCCCCCCCCTTCCTGGTGCATTATTGATGAGAGTTCACACTTGACGGCAACACCAGCCCCATTTGTTGTTTGTCGTTTATACTGGAGATTAATAAACGTGTTTGTAAGTTGGAACTATATGTTCGGAACGTAATGCAATGTTTGGCTTATTTAAAGACTAGCCTCTGCCGTAGAAATGCAGATATTTTTCCCACTGGCTCGATACGACAGGAATGAGTATTTGCCGCGGACATTTTTGAGCGTGGAGACACGACTATGAAATTAAATGTGCCCATAGTCCACCTCGCAAACGCACAATGGGACGTCTTAGCCATTGTGGTCACACTGCTGCTGCCTCGTGTCTCAAACCGCACGTGCATTCACAATGCAAGTTAAATATCTACCGACTGCAGGCGTAGTCGCTGACGGCCTTGACTGGACTCTCTCACATCCGGTGTGAAGCGTGTTCCGTCCACAAAAGTAACCCGTGTCGACGCAACGTCAGACTTTGACCGGTGACAAAGCGTACGTACATGCAGACTCAGTCTCCCATCTGCTGTCAACGCTTCATCGGGTGGAGCTCGGCAATTGTTTGGACCACTCGTGTGTCACCGCGCTTTGTCGTCTCTTCATAACGACGAGCTGCGATTGGCATGGCCTCACTGGTCACGTGGATTCAAAGAATGTCGCTCGTGTCCGCGTCCGGCGTCCAAACAGCCACGCTCTCCCGGACTCCTGTCCGTGTGCCTGTGGCATTGTTGTCTTGCAGATGACGACTGTGGTGATGGCTCCGATGAACATCGCTGTTCACTGTTCTACGGTAGTGCGCATAGATCACCGTGCATGGCTATGCCTGTGATTGCCGTCCGGCTAGCTACGCAGCTAATGAAGCCTGGCATGCAATTTTCGAGCAGTGTTCTCCGAGCAATTACGACAAAAAGCGGCCGATAGTATTAAATTCTCGAGACCTAATGCAATGCCATACTTTTACCCATTTGTGCTATTTTTTTGTTCATTTCTTTAATTGTTTCGCATGCTCGGGTGAGGGTATTTGAATGGCATAATTACTCCACTGCATGCAAGGGGCTTAGGGGAGCGACTTTGTGTGGACGTGCCGCGCTTCAAGTGCCGTTTTAGTGTCTTCACAGACAATGCTAATGTGACCGTGTGATCCACGTGGTTCTCAAACCATTTCAAAACCTTAACGCTATAATCCCCGTTTCTTGGAAATTATCACAGTGGAATGTGTCTTTCCCCCCCTTTCGAAAAGTAGCATGTCATAATTGAGGTACAGTCAGTGCATACCAATGTACCAATGTACTGTCTGCAGTCATCATAACGAAGTCATCATGACTAAATACGAATTATATTCTATCACACCGTAATTATCAATAATATATCGTATGCACGGTCTCCAATTTCAGATATGATATATTTTCAGTGTTAAGAGTACGAATACTTTTGGTAAAGCCTTGGCCGTCTTTTATGATACTTTTGTGTTTGTGAGTGCATGCATATACATGATGGTGTTTCTTGTACGTGCATGCGTATTGTGGGGCACGTGTCTATGTGTGTGTGTGTGCACTCGTCGACACGTGCCCACGTGGGACATGACATTGTTCACGTACAGCGCAGCGACGCTGATCGTGCTGTGCAGCATCAAAGTCAAAAGTACTCTCTGAGCCATCCTGGACCTCCCCTCGGGAAACTTGACTCAACACGAGCTCCTTGCCGCTGGCGACGGCGGCGTTTTCAACGCCACCTGGCCACGCCACCTTCGTTGTGCGCCACGCTCGCCTTAAACACGCGCTTTGCTAAACAACCATTCTGCCCATCCCTGCGCTCGGTGGAACTAAACAGCGCGACGGGCCTCAGCGTCGTCGTCGTTATCCCCCCTTTGTGCTGCTGCCACTCCAGACAACGACTGCGCGGACAGCAGCGACGAGGCCGGCTGCAACAACACGTGCGCCGACTCGCAGTTCAGTTGCAAAAACGGGCACTGCATCCCGAGCCAGTGGGTCTGCGACGGCGACAACGACTGCGGCGACGTCAGCGACGAAACCCATGCCAACTGCACCGCCAACAGTATGGGCCCCACTCCCCGCACCCCCCCCACCTACCTACCTCGTCCTCCACCCACCTGCCACCCGCTCCCCCTCCGCCTTCTCATCACAAACAATGGGTGGATCAATTCAAAGCGATGTTGTTCGCAACAAAAAAAAGCTGCCAGCTGGTGACGGCATACCCTGAGAACTGCCGCACTTACTTTTGTGCAAGCTGCAAACTGCAGACCCCTGGCCAGCAAATGCACTGCTCCACGGAGCAGCGACACTGGCCTTGCGAGTGGGACATCGAACTCTCGAGACAAACAACACGGCGATTTTTCGAGGGATTACCTTGCCCATTGCGGCCACCCTTCGATGCGTATGACCATGATAGCTCGTTCTCCCTGCAAGTGCACAGCTCGCGATCAAAAAGTGTCTTTGTGTGCCGTGAGAACTTCACGGACCAAATTGTTTCCAAGCCGGCCCTTCCTTGACCTAATTTGGCTTCCACTTGGTGTTAAGGCTGTGAGTTGTGTGAGTTAGAGTGGCTGGAACACAACCGGGCTTTTCACACACTGTGGAAATTGAGCATAATAACTATTAGCACACATTTAAAATTTTAGACGGGTAATGCATTACGTTAATGCAATTTAAGTTTAGTTCATTGTGTTTCAGGAAGCCCGATAGGAATAATAATGATGCAAATTATAACGTGGACAACAATTTGCGGCAATAATTGACCGTGACGCTGGGTCGTGGAGCGACGCTCAGTGTCGGTCGAATGCCGGGCACAAGAGGCACGGCCTTTAATTGCCTCTTAAAAGTCGGTGTAGATTTAATGCTGCGAACGTGCAGCAGGATGGCGTTCAAGACAGCGAGGGCTGCCCCGGGGAAACCACGCCTGACAGTGGTGGCCCTGTCCCTTGGTGTAGAGAGGAGGTTATGAGTCACGCCGCGGAGAGTTTGACCGTGAGCTTTTAAGTGCAGGACGACGGGAGCGAAGGAAGATCCAGGTGAAAGTAGAGGCGTGGTGGCAGAGGTAGGCGACATTTGTAGCTAACCCTGCTGGCGATGCGAAGTCAATAGAGGGAGCGTAGCGAGGCAAGGAAATCTAGCGGAGGATAACAAGTGCCTGGGACGACGTGAGCGAGACTGGTTTTGCACTAGTTATAATCTATTATTGTGCATGGCAATATGTTCAGGAGCTTAATGCCAATGTCGAGGTCTGCGCGCCACAAGAAGGCTTCAGGAGAGACTGTGAAATGTTGCTATTCCTCCGTTGACTACAGTGGTTTACTATATGGTCCATAGTTTGTGTTGAATGGCCACAGTCGCACTGTGGCTTGTCTTTTAGTAACCAATTCATGAAGGAGATTTGCGCAGTGGATGTCGATGTTCTGATGCCATCGATGGTTACACCAATGTCTTCGGGGGAATGGTCAGATGCCAAGAGGTGCGATGTTCGGGGGCGGGGTGGTGGTCTTGAAATGTTTGTTCTGGATTCGTGCGCTGTCGGTCTGCTCCATTACCGAGCATTCTTGCGGATCCGAGTGAGGATGTGGGATAGCGACATTTTTGAGCGTGGAGGGTCAAGTGGACGTCGTCCATTCGCACGACTGAAACGTTAAAAAGGCAAAATGTACTCGCTGATTGGTGCATCTCAATTCTTGAGGCGACAGCTCTTTAAGAAATGCATTAAACAGCCTAAGTGCTTATTTAGATGTCAGCACTTCCACAGCAGGCTCCCACAAAGGAAACTGCGGTTTGGGTTTTCATTATTATTCTTATTGTTATTCTGCTTATTTACCCAGAAAGCCTCATTGAGTAGGACGTGCGAATTTCTTGGTATAAACACTCACTAATTGTTTGAAAGCATCCATATATTATAGAGAACTACAGAGCAACTGTTGGTGCCAGCTCACCACGTGGCAGCCTTCCAGCTTGGTCTGTGGTTCCTCACTGATTGTGAGATGCAATTCGCATGAACGATGCTATATAACACTAAAAATTATATATATTTTTTTCAACTTAGATTCCAATTTTGCAATTTGCGAGCAATTATTTCAATTTGGTCACCGTGGGCAAAGACTCTTGCAAATTACTTCACGTCTGCTCTGAAGCAGACGGTGCATATTGTTTGTTCGCAATCGACCTACCACGCGAAGCATCAATCGCGGCAGCTGCTGGGTTTGAACCGTGAGCCTCTGCAACAAGTGGCGAACGCCTCGCCACCGAAGGCCACGTCGCTGTGCATTTCACACGGAGAGTCTTGCTTCGTGCTACGCACATTTTGATCGCTCCTGTAGGCCAGCCAGGTTGAATGTTAATTTAAATCATGAGTGTATATGTACATAAGGTGCCCCAAGGTGAACGAGTCAATGGATGTATTTCACGAGGCAGGACCTTAAGGTATGCGGTGGAAGAATAGGAAGGCAAAGCAATTACACGTGACAGACAGGTTTGGCAATACTTTACACAACGCCATGACCAGAATAATGCATAAGAGAGGATGATGATGATGATATATGCTGATAATGACAGTTGCATAGATTGTAAATGGTTCACTCGAACCTTCTTTTAACGTGTGTCTGCCATTGTGATGCCCGGAGCATCTTGCTGAAGGTCGTGTGCCGTGGTGTTGTGCATGATAATGTGCATTGCAATATTTATTTTAATGTGATGACAAATTAATGCGTTTTGTTTCCGTTTGTGAAAATACTTGTAACTAGCCAGTGCCACGCCATTGCTTATATCGAGCAATATTTTTAGTGGAGGAGATCAGCCGTAACGTTTGGGTCATAGGTCACCAAAAACCAGAGTAATTTTGTCATTTTGATGGTTGCTATTGAACGTCACGTCGAGGCGTATTGGAGCAGAGCCTCGTCACGCTGGCATTGCTGCTGCTTATACCCCAGCTAAGTGAGCTGCCATTGTGCGCGTGCCTTTACCCCATGAAAGATGCCTCGATCAGAGTATGCCAATCATCACTAGACATACGAATGTGGCTCCGTTGACTGGCTTTCATTACGCTGTGGCTGTTTAAGGGATGACACGAAAACACATTCGCAGTGTTCTTAATAACGCTGTGCAGAGTGGTGGCACCGTGGTTGACACACTGTGCGATCAAATCTGACGATCTGAGTTCAATTACCAGCCATTTGCTTTTACTGAGTGACGTTACAAACTCTGAAGGTGCATCAGTTAGTCGATGGAAGGGAGGTGTGTATGTGTATGCCAAACCCTGTACGTAGTGTACACGTAGAATAGTGTGCAATATTTGTAATGTGGCCTGTGGGAGCAGAGCACTCATGCTGCTACGACACCCCTGGCCTGTGGGTCGTCATCACTCAGCACAGCTAATTATGGAGCTTTAATGGACCCCGTGAATGCTCTCGTTCATAGAAGTCCATTAGCGGAGGCTGTGGAATTCCTCCATAAGATCGCTCGTGGGAATTTGGATGTTAGCCACATCCGTGCCATTTTAGTGAACCTGGCCAGTGATTTATTTGTGGCGCTCTGGTGAGGGCAGTTGAGCAGGAATCACAGTCAACGTGAAATGATGACCACTCTGTGGGGAGTCAACAGGGGTCATTATATGGAGAGACTGGGTCCTGCCATAGGAATGTGTAATTCTCACCGTTGGCTCAGTGGCATGGATAGGAGTGATTGCTGCTGCATGGGAATGTTTTAAATGTATATATTTGCTTTGTTGCTCAATGTGAACACATTTACAGATGAATTCACTGTTGTGAGTAGGCACGGGTTTGATTGAGCTGCCCAGGTTGATTGCCTGCTGTGCGCAGGCATGCCGCCACACTGGATTCCACTGTGGCTGCAATCAGAGCCACCTTGTATTTACTCAAATCCCAGGCAAAGTGATTTCCTACTCCAATGGGCATTCGGGTGGTGCTCATTGTTCTGATAACAGCCCTGATTTCACATTCCAATGGCAGACGTGAGTCCATACATAGGGCAACCGCAAAGCGGAACTCATTTTTATTGATCCCAGAGGGATGATGGACCGAGTCAACGCCCAATCAGGATTCGACCTGGCAACCTTCTGATTGCGATCCGCTCGCTCAAGCGCTGAGCCACCAAAGCCGGACATAGGCTCGTTTGGGAAGTGTGACTAGGATATATTCTTCGAATCAGATTCGGAACAATTTTGACCATTAGATCTCAGAGATATGTGGAAAAAAAACATTTCGGTATCAACTTTGTTGAAATATGATTTGGGTGCCAAACAGCTCTTGGGTTATTTAAAGCACATTCCCAACACACATTCAGGTTTGAGTACAACCTTGCGTCCACGTATTGCTTTCATTGTGAAGTTTAAGAATTGCCTAGAGGCTGTTGGATGTTTTTTTTTTAGGTTCAAGGGCTCAAAGCATTAGAAGTGATTGGTGACTGAGCGTGAGTCTGGAGGGAGCGCTGGGTCACTCTAGCGCCTGCACCAGTGGTGATCTGAACATTTTGTAGCAGGGGGAACTGTTCTGGACCTGGAGATTTACGGCTCCCGCTGATTTAATGGGCCAATTATTTCTCTCAAGGGTTATAGGGCCATTACTTCATGTAGAGGGCTTGGGAGGGCACATGCATTGCATATGCTGGAATAGAGGGGAAAAGTGCAGCCGAAATCTCTGCTGCTGAAAATGAGGCTCTGGTCCCCGATGATTGACAGGTTATGCTCATAACGACTTTCGATAAAGGTGATGTTTCGCCACCATGTGTCGTTTGAGATTCCACAGTGACCATGCATAATACGTGTCATAGGTGTAACGCTGTGCAAAATTACAAACGGGATGAGATTTTTGTTGCTGTTGTTGTTGGTGATCTACAGGGTGGTAATGGGCCTGTGCTGATGCGAGCCACCCAGGGATGCATTTGCAAAGATTAGCCGTCTCGGCTTAGGGGGCTGCTAATTTCTCTGCCTCGGGGACAGTATTGAGGGTGCCTATGTGGAAGATGCACGGAGGGTGCCAACCCTGCTCATAGGGTATGGATGGTCTGTGGCACTCCGAGGCATTGTACGAGCGCGGCATTGGCTGATTTGATATGGACTCCTGTTGAGAGCAGACGGTTGCTCTGGCGCTGAAACAGGCTAATATATCGACGGTTGCTGCACAGGCGCATGTTTGGCAAATGTAAGCTCGTTTTTATTAGAAAGCTTTTCTTCAGATTTCATATTTGCGCATTTTTCTGTTTGGCAAAAAAAAACAGGGCTGAACACTGGCAGTATCGTCGCACGCAAACGCATGCACTTATTGAAAATTTGCTGCTGTATTTTACTTCGCATTTCTACGTGAGGTTATTTAGTCCATTGCTGCTGTTGAGCAAATAAAGCAAACTAATTGCTGGCACATTTTAAACCGTGACCTCTATATGCATTACACAATCGAAGCAAATGTGTCTGTCAAGGTGGGAGGTTTATGGGCTTCTTTGTTGCCCGATGAGACCGTTTTCTTCTCGGGTTTCACTGGCGGCAAATCCACAGGCACATCACGCGGCACGACGTGTAAATGGGCAGGGCCTGGTACCGCTCGACTCCCGCACGACACGGATCTTGTCAGCGAAGTGCCGCCCCCCCCCCCAAACCCCCCCAGACAATACGTTCAGCACTCACGTGTGTGTGTCTCTTCCAGCCGCGCGGCCCCTCCGGCAGTGCCGCGAAGACGAATTCCGCTGTGCGATAAACGGGAACTGCATCCCCTTGCGCTGGCGCTGCGACGGCGACGCCGACTGCATGGACATCAGCGATGAGAAGGAGTGCGACGGGCAGCGGAGGACGTGCAATCCCGGCACGCACTTCACGTGTGTGAGCAACGGTGGGTGCCAGTCGGTCGACCCGTAACACCCCGGGTCCATCCCGTGGCCTCCATCCCGTGGCCTGCCAGCGAGCCTTCGACACTTCACGTGATGGCCTCAAAGTGCACCTAGCCTGGCATGAGCTCCGTGGTGATGCCACCGCCAACTAGTGGATAATGCCGCCTGTTGTTGTTGTGTGGAGGTGTGAGGCTTCCGTCGTAGAGCTGTTAATAAAAGTGGGCGATGAATGTACAATGTTTTTGTTAAAACCAATGTATTCTGAACAATTATTACGTATGCCAGTGCTCATCTTTGACCTTTCATGCAAATGATAACATAACAAAAGTCATACATTGGTTTATTGAGTGCTTGAAGCTTGCAGCGTTGGTAGGCAATGCTGCGGCGATGAAGGCGATAACCCTTTTAAACAATTCGTTGCTGGCTAAAAGCCGTTGACCGCACCGGATAGTTTCGTGCCACGACGCACAGAGGCACCCTCGCGCAGTCGTATGCCTCTACCCGTGAGCCCAACTCGGTATCGAAGCATTTTATGTTCTTATGGTTGACACCAGGCATCTGCATAAGAAAGGCATGGGTGTGCGACGGTGACAACGACTGCGAGGACAACTCTGATGAGGCGGGTTGCCACGCGAGGACCTGCACGCCGCCCTTCTTCCTCTGCGCCAATCACTCTACCATGTGCCTGGACCCTAAGCAGCTGTGCGACGGGAACAGCGACTGTCCCGATGGCTCCGATGAGAGCCTCCTGTGCGGTGCGTACCCCGGTGCCTTGCCTTTGCTTTGCAAACCCAGCACGGTGGTGGTGAAGGTTGGTCATCATCGTCATCATAATCCATAGGCAGATAGTCCGTAGGTGTCCACTGCACATTTCGTCATTGATTTCCACTTTCTTCTGTCTTGTGCCAAAATTGCTCAAGTAGTGCCAAATCTTATTGGCACCGGTCTCTCGTGATGTCCCCTTCAACCCCTTTTCTGTTAAGTCTTCCTCTCTTCCCGGTTACCTACATTTTTATGAACAGCAATAACTTTTAATGTTCCTGTTGTTGTCCATCCTACACGTGCATCCAAATAGCGCCGGTTTCCTTCTCACCACCACCTGCGTCATCAGGTTGTCTTCTATGTGCAGTGTCAACGATTCAGAGACAGAGTTTCTAGGAGGCACCTTCTTCATTAACAACCTTCACGGTCTTGTCCACACACTCTCCACAGTAGCTCAGCCTAGCCTGTACACAACACCGGCCATCTAACACTGACGGCGCTGACTGAGATAGCCAACTGCTCTCCTTCGTAGCGCAATATCTAGCGGAGACGTTTAGCGACGACGGCGACGAGACGAGAGCGACGACGAGAGGAGTCCACTCCCAGAACCAGCGGCCTCGAGCTCCCCGCTCCCGGCTCCTTTTATGTTACCAGCGCGGCCCTGGCTCTGCCCTGACCGCGCCTCCCTTCTCGAACCCGCTAGCAGGTTCCAGGGGCCTCCAGATGGGGTCCTCCGTGACCCTTACCCTAGTTCCTCTACTCTGCCAACGCTCCCGTGCTCACGCTCACCGGCGTGTGTACTGTCTGTCCACCACAGCGGCCGCTGGTGTCCACCAGCCAGCGCTATTGAACTACATATGTACAACGTTTTTCTTACGTTGGTCACTCTTTGGGGTCCAGCTTTGAAGGTTGGTAGATAACACAAATGCCGTGAAAAACTCCATTCACCTGGGGATCAAGGTCACCATACACTTGGCTTGCAAGGAAATGCCAGTAGAGCAAGTGGATGAATCTCCATCTGTTTGCACCTGTACGGGGATGGAGCACTCTTGTACATCCGCTTCGCTCCAGCGTCTATAAACACTCTTCAATTGTCTGAAACACATCTCGCCACGTTAAAGACATCGGGAGCCTGGGCAAATTGTTTGCGCCAGGTCCACTTGCCTGACTGCCTTCCCGCTTGCCTGCGGTTTGTCACACCTCTGTATATCCTAATGAAAAATCTGCGCAAAGTGTGCGTACGTATGTTGAACTTCATGCGCGCTCTCCGTACGTAGCCAACCGTGCTAATCGGAGGTGCGAGGGTCAGAGTGAGCGCACTCGATGTTCAGTCGTTGAACGGTGGACACCAATGTACAACCAGCCACACTTCGCGCACTGCGTTACAGGCACAGCTTAGCCAATGCAATCATTTCACTCATCGCGTGGTAATAATGTCTTCACGGAGGCTGTTGGCCTGTCACGTTTACCCTATATGTATCGTGCTGGAGGTGCTTTTATAAGTATTGATATGATCGTGTAAGTGTTAATTGTTACTGTAATTTTAAGTGTTGATTGTCAATCATTGGTGTGGGTGTTGTACAGCATTTGTTCAGGTGTTGCATGTATGTATGTTGAACTTCTTTCGCACCATACGTAGCTAACCGTGCTAATTGGAGGAGCGAATTTGTGCATTAAAATTTTTGATGACAATTATAGGTTGGGCTTTTAAAAAAAAATCTCTGTGCTCTTCTGATAATGCAGTCAAATATATTATTTTAGATTATTGGTTCGTCTGATAATGTCCACAGGATTTGGTTTGTTCATCTTCATTGCATTTTACATGCACTGCTTCGTAAAGGTACCATCTAATATTCATGGGATATAAAAATGTACACAAGTTGAGTTAGAGAAGTATATATATACATGGAATTCGTACAAATGTATACACAACAAGACTTGTGCAGGTCTCCTGCGTATATTGGCCATCGTTTTTTTACTGTTCAGGCCAGGTGGCTCAGCGGTGGAGTAAGTGTCTCGTTATCCGATCGTTGCGATTTCAAATCCCAGTTGGGTCGATCAAACGAGCACCGATTTCTGGGGAAGCCAACAGTGGTTGTCGTCAAGATAGACTCGCCCTCTGCCACCTGTACACAGAATTTCCTAGCGGTTGCTTAGGGTTGTTAAATGGGAGATGGGCGAAGATTTGATGCTCGCCTGCGCCGGAAATCGCTCTAATTTCACTTCGTTGACCTGGCCGCAGCGGCACTGTGGGCCATGCGGCACACGTTGCTGCTTCTTGCAGCCAACTTATCGCCCCTCTCCTGCCGCCCCCTTTTCCCTGCAGACCTATGCCAGTCGGACAAAGGCGGCTGCAGCCACAACTGCACGGTCACGCCAGTGGATGGCTTGGTGTGCTCGTGTCCCAAGGGCATGCAGCTGGGAGAGGACAGGAAGACGTGCAACTTCACGGACTACTGCGCACGCCACCTGCGCTGCAGCCAGCGCTGCGAGCAGGAGAAGGGTGCCGTGAAATGCGGCTGCTACGATGGCTGGAGGCTCATGCTGGACGGGAAGAGTTGCCGCAGCACGGGTCAGCACACCCGCGCTCGCTCAATCGTTCACTCGTTCGTGCCCTCCGGCAATGCATATCTGGTTTCCGCCGTAGTGCAATAACTGTCCTTTGCACATGCTGCGTCTTGCGATAGGAGTGCGGGAGGGTTTTCCACCACTGGCTCAGGACTCCAAACAGAGATGAGCACTGCCCAGCACAATTTTTTTACAGCCAGGTGGCGAGAGTGATAGAGTGAGCAGCTCGCAATTGGAAGGTTGCAAGGTGAAATCCTGGTTGGGGTGTTGACTCAGCTCATCATAGCTGTGAGGTTATGATAATGAACGCGACTTGGTGGTGAAAATCAACTGGGATTGTCCTGTGCGTTGAGTCGCCCCTTCCCACCATAGGAACGAGGAATTTCCACCAGAGGCACAGGGCTGTGAGCAGGAGATGAGCACTGCCTACAGTGATCATTTGAGCAAAAAAAATGTTTGATTTAAACGCACGTAGAATTTTTCCCGCAGCCCATTGACATTTTTTGGCAGCAAAACCCAAAGAGGAGCTTAGGTCACCTAACGCAGCTTCTGTTATTTGTAGAGAGAGACAGAGAGAGGGGGGGGGGTGCTCCCACATCCACGTGGCGACAGCGGTGGGGCACCAAGGATTAGTCAAATATCACCACGGTGTTCCCGATTGCAACTGTGTCTCCGGCCGATAGCTCGTGACAATTTTTTAGGAGCGCTCCTTCATTGAAGGCAACCAGCGTGAAACGGGGTGGGGGGCGATTAGCTGCTGCTCATTTCCCGCCCTGGGAAATGAATGTAAGCCGTTGGTGACTTGTATAAAATAGGACTTATCTGGCCGGACAGCGACGGGTGGGACGAGGAGAAGCAGGGTTGTGCCGAGATGGGCGATGCAGTGGCACCCAGCGGGAGAACCTGGACATCCGTGGTGTTGTCGAGACTCCAGTGGCAGAGGCAGATCCCTGCAAGCACCACTGTTTGCAGGGATCATTTAGGAGTGGCAAAGTGGTGACAGAGGCCTGGTAGCAGCAACTGCTTTGGTTACGGCGACTCGTCAACGTTTGACGACCATAAGCCGATATGCGTGCGTGCGGTCACATTTTTGTTTTTCCCTTAAAATCTTCTTTGTCATGCAATTGCGGTTATAGTGTGTTTAGCAGTGACGCAGTGCCGGATCGGCATGCCCACCGTTTGCCACGTTCGTACCCCGACCCCCCCACCCACCTTGTCGCCGACGCAGACCCATTCGTGCCATTCATCATCTTCTCCACGCGCCACGAGATCCGCCGCATCGACCTGCACAGCCGCGACTACAGCGTGCTGGTGCCCAGCCTGCGCAACGCCATCGCCATCGACTTCCACTTCGGCCAAAGCACCCTCTACTGGACCGACGTGGTGGAGGACAAGATATACCGTGGAAAGTTGGCTTTCAGTGGCGGTGAGTAGCCCTCGGCCGTCATTGCAGTTTGACGGTGCGTGCGTGTGCTTGTGTGTGCACGTGTGCGCGTGTGTGCATGTGTGTGTGTGTGCCACTAAGAGATGGGGCCTTACCATCAGCCCCACCAAACCTAAGCACCTGCCTGGGTGGTTTGTACCATCGGACACTCCACCCCCACAACTCCTAATCGGTGATAGGGCAGTTGTGGAGAGAGTGGAGAGTTTCCCATACCTGGGCAGTGTGCTTATGACCGGCACCAGTTTAACAGCAGAGGTCTCACTCCGAATCAGTCGAGCGGCAAAATCTTTCATCGGTTGCGTAATGCTGTGTGGAAGCTACCTGGTCTGTCGCTCCGCAATAACCTTCAGGTCTTCTCGGCCACGGTCATTCCTCCCTTCTCTACACTTGCGAAACGTGGACCCCCCTAATGGAACATCTTCGCCGGTTAGAAACATTTAGGCTTGCCTGCCTACGATCCATCCTGGGCTTAACCAGGCTGGATTGTGTGAGGAGCTCACAAATCTTTGAAAGATCTGGGCAAGGTCCCATCGGTGAGCTCCTCCGGCAGGCAAAGCTGCGTTGGCTGGGTCATGTAGCCCGCATGCCCAGCCACCGCATGCCGAAACAGCTTTAGTTCAGCCTGATCGAGGGGGCTAAACGGCCGCGGGTACGGGCTAGAGAAGAAATGGAGTGATGTGGTACAGGAGGACGTGGAGCTGAGTGGACTTGCCGATGACTGGTACCAGCGGTGTCAAGATCGGCCTCTGTGGAGGAGGCTCGTGAAGGACGCTACTGGGCAGTTGGAGGCAGTCGCCCTCCAACAACAACGGAGGGCGGAGGAGCTACGCTCACAACAACGAGCGGAGCGCCGGGTGGCTAAAGCACAGCAGGTTGGCACAGTAGGGGGCACAGTTGGTGCATCAGCCAGCCATCTCAGTCATCTTAGTTAGTCGACCCGTGGCACTTGGGTCTGCCCCGAGACCTCCTGCCAGCGGGTGTTTGACACTTCACGTGGCCTCAAGGTGCACATGGCCTGGCACAACCGTCGTGGTGACGCCACCGCCACTTAGTGGCGAATGGCGGTTGTTGTTGTTGTCCGTGGCAGGAATTCCAACGTTCCCGCAATTCGTACCCGTGTTTTCCAAAGAGGTCTCTGTCCCGCGTCTTGGATATTATCCTGATTTGCAGGATTTAAAGGCGGGAGGAGAAGGTGGAGCCTCCCGGAGTAAACGCTTCTTTAGCGAGGGAGCTTGGGGTGATGTGCACCGAGTCTCACCGCGTGCTGCCCGTACGGTGACCAATATCGCTGCTGGACGTTTCTGCAAACCTTGCAACAAACACTGTGAGCCAGTCCTAATATTTCAGACATAAACCAGGGCACCTAGCAAGCAGGGCCTTTATCTGTAATGCCTAAATAATTGCTCGCATTGCTTCTGCACGCATTTACATAATGCACGTACATTTGTGCATAATTCCGCCATAAAATTGGATGATTTTTGTCTTCACCCGATTCATTGTTTAGAGAATTGAATAATGCGGTGCACCATTAGCGCAATAACGTGCCTAGATGGTGGGGGTCAATGGCCAATCGACACTCGAAAAAAAATTTCTTCTGAAGAGACTTGCCACTGTCATAGGAATGTGGCATTGCCACCAATGGGCTCAGGGCTCCCAACGGAGATGTATCCTGTCGGGCGACACTTTGCCCTGACCTCTTTGCACGCGCGCCTTGTTCGGAAAACGTGCACGGCGTGAGAACCGTGGGAGAAAAACAATGCAGTGCCGCGTTCAGGTGGTCAAGGCCACAGTACCGCGTCAGGAGCAGCGGAACAGCGTATCTCCGTCATGTCGCCTTCGTATTTGTGGATCGGGCTTTGCGTCATTTTACGTTGTACAGTCTGTTCTGGATGGAGAGTTTAACATTTTCCGTACTAATAACGAATTGGCGTGTTCTGTTCACGTGACAAACCTTAATAATTGGCTGCGCTGGGTGATTGCGGGTTTAACGACACGTTTATATTTACGCGATCCAACCACGAAAAACCTATCTCACGGATGATATTGGTCACATAAGCCTACATATGAATTTTCCGTTTGTGCATCAGGTGTCCGCATCTACTGCCATGGTCTGTGCAGCGGATGCGGTCCAGGGTGGACCGTGAGCATTTACGCGTGTGACCCCCACCCCACCCCACCACTCACCCCCACCCCTCCCGTGTTGTTGTGCCTGCGTGCAGGGACGTGGGTCCTGGCAGGTGGTGAGGACAAGCAGCCTTCAAGCACAGGTCCCCGCGACGCCCTCCGAGGCGGCCTCTCCGCCCACAATGCACTCACGGCATCCGCCACCACCGCTGCTGCATCGTAAACACACATCGCATGCTTTGAGTTAAACCTCAAACTTGTTTATGATTTTTTTCCATTTGTGTGCGAATACCTTTTTTCATTGTTTCCTTTTTTTAAGTGTGTATTATTTTTTTAAGTGTGTATTATTTTTTTAAGTGTGTATTATTTTTTTAAGTGTGTATTATAGTTTTTTTTTTTTCCCGCGGATTAATGAACTATGCTGTTTCATGCATATCAATCAACGGTTCCCATTTTGTTTTCTTTTTAAGCTGTAGACGTTCACCGCCACACTTTTAAATTTGTTTGAAATGTTTTTTCGAAACAACGCGTCTCATTGATCTTATGGGTGCAGCTTTTACCCGATGGGGTCTTGTACAGGCGCTCATTACGAAGCGTGTGATTCATTCGCCTTTGATTTTGTGTGCCATTAAATCTCGCGCCGCTTGAACCGCCCACCCCCGGGGGGGGGGGGGGGACCTCCCGTCGCTCAGGCTTGCCATCACTTGCAGGCCTCAGCAACGTGGAAGTGGTGGTGGAGCACGGTCTGGCCACGCCTGAGGGCATCGCGGTCGACTGGATCGCTGGCAACATCTACTGGGTGGAGAGCAACCTGGACCAGATCGAGGTGGCCCGTCTCGACGGTGCCATGCGCACCACGCTGGTGGCCGGCAGCCTTCAGCATCCTCGCGCCATTACGTTGGACCCGCGCCACGGGTGAGGGCTGTGCCTCTCCGATGCGCCCTTGCCAACAATCGAACCACGACAACGCCTCGCCGATCTCGTCAAACCTTCTCGCGAACTCCCGGTCACCCTCACAGCAGCAGCGGCTTCTGGCTAACCGTCGAACAAAGACGGTCACCGCATCGCGCGCTTTCACATGCGCTTCTGCGGCCGTCTGGAACGCTCTTCCTTCCGATATTAGGAAGCCACTGGAGCCATGCACATTTAAATTCAGATTGAAAACTCATCTCTTTAGAACTGATTTTTGTGTTTTGTTGTGAATCCTTCCCCCGCACCTCCAATTAACACAGTTGGCTACGTGCGGTGTCTGGCGTTTTACTCCACATGCTGGGAGCTTATTCAGGAGCGAGGCATCAGGCATCGTGCCGAAAAACACTCGGTACAAGCCGAAAACACATTGGAGAGCTGTGCGGCACGACTGCGGAAAACTGCATGGTGGATCTTCACCACCAGCTCGAGCCCAACAGCCGCAGATTAGAGTGAACTGGCCGGGTGGCGAGGCACATCTCCTATCCAGCGAATACGGAGTGCGGTTAGTGGATCATGTAGAGATGGCGCTGCGAGAGATACTACCCACTTACCTGCTTGTGCGGTGACGAGTCTGGAACATTACATTGAGATGGAACCTCTTTGCGTGCATTTTTGTTAGGTGGTTTTCTCGAGTTAACGTGAGATTTTTATCCAACATGTAAAATAGTCAGGATTATTTACCACATCATTCCATTGCAGGAACCTCATGAATAAGGAAAGTACCTCTCTTTGATTCTTTCATGGATAAATTAAACCTTTCATATTTTCTTCATTATTATATTTTTTGCATTATGCATTGGGGCCTACTTCTTCCTAGAATATCCACAACTCACAGTCAATGTCTTCATTGCAGGGTCCGGGTGGACTGCAGCCTGAAACAGCTTGTTTTTTTGTGTGCAGATGAAGCTCAGCCCACGAGAAGATAATATCTGTAACAAATGCCAGCCTCTCGCTCGAGTGATATCACATCGCGATGGCTTTCCAGTGCGATGGGGTGTCACATGCTGACGCACCTTGTCATCCTGCCTCTTCTGACTTGGATTGGAACTGTCACCTCCTCAGCGCCTTTGCTTAGCATGCAAGCCCCATCTCGTCCAGATTGCTTCGATCTTGAGCGCATTTGGTATTTGAATGCGCTCGCTCTTATCCTGGACCCTGCTATCGCTGTCCTGCCCCCGCCGCCCTTCCCCCGCTGCCCTCCCCCCGCTGCCCTGCCAGGATCGTGTTCTGGACCGACTGGGACGCGTCGTTCCCGCGGATCGAGGCGTGCTCCATGAGTGGCAGCGGCCGCCACGTCGTGTACCGCGAGACCGGCGCGGGAGGCTGGCCCAACGGCCTCACCATCGACTACCTGGAGAAGCGCCTCATGTGGATCGATGCGCGGTGAGCGAGCGAACGTGGGCAAGCCGCCGCCAACCCCTCTTCCCGTACGGCGACGGCGGTGAATCGCAGGTCTCGGAGCGCCTATATAGGTCTGCCGGCTTGTAGAGCGGTCACGCACCCTGCAGAGCTCCGCTGCATTCTATTTGCTGCTAGCCATAGCACGTCCCGGCTACTGGCTGGATAAACAAAGGACTGTGGTGGCAACGCGTGAGCTGAAGGAGAAGCCAGAATGTGCCCAAAATCACGGAAGCTAAATGGAGCTGAGCGTGGAACAGCACACGTACTGAGAACCGACATGCATAACAGGCGCTAGAGGCTGTGGAGCTACGTTGTCGGAAACGGTGGCGGTGTAGCAAAATCCATCGTATTGCACTTCCACGCTCCCATGTCTGTGCGCCTCCACTGACCAGTGTGGTGAAGTTTGGTCAAATGACCCTCACCACCTGCATGATGTGGGGAGGCCCTCGTCCAGCAGTGGATTAACAAAGCACTGTTGTACGTGTTCGTGTGCTGTGGGGGGGGGGGGGGGGGGGGTTGCGAACTGTCGATCGGTGGTGTAGGGCTTTGGCATCCTGCGTCGCCAATTCAGAAACCCGAGTTCAATTCACAGCCGAAGCTTTACATCAGTTGAGAGCAATGTCTCACCCAGTTCTGGGCCTCCTCTAGGGTTGACTCAGATTAAAATGTGCTGGCCAGACTACCCATCGTGTGCCATTCATTCCAGCCTGAACAGGTAATTGCTGACGGTCCTCATCCCAACAACCTCAAAGGTCGAGCAGGCACCGTTTTACCACCTTGGCACTGGACACCTGCCGATGTAGCATGCCGATTGCCAGCGTGTTTTTATTTGTCAGCTGCGTGTACATCAGTCTCAAAGTCTGCTCGCGTTCCGTACTTAACAAATTAATGCGGTGTTAGCCACCCTGCAGCACCAAGCCGTGCCATCAGGCCGGACTGATTAAATTCCGGTGTCCAAAAGCGAACGGTGACTTTCGGTGAACGAGCCTGGCCCCGGGGTGATGTGGGTGGACAGTGACATACGACTGCTGTTAATGCGTCGACGTGCCGCTAAAAGGGGACGTCTGTGGCTACGCCTCCCAGGACGAAGAATCCGTCCAACTCTCTTATTGTCGTAAAAATGATACTCGTCTGAGAGTTCACCCGGTGCACGAGGAATTACTCGCTAATTAAATGAAGGCAAACGGATGAGAACTGCACGATGTGACAATATCGCCAATTTGCTTAACAAAGCATGAAAGGGTCATTACAATTAATTAAGATGAGTGTTACAATTAAACTGTCTGGGCTGGCTGAATAAATGGCTGGTGGTGGGGGGGGTGGCGTTTGCTTGGCAGCTAAATTTGCACGCTCTTTGTTAACTTTTTAGCTATCGTACAGTCAGGTACGACTTAAAACACAACGCATTCAAATGCAGTGTGTCAGAAAATGCCAACCCAGTTACCGCTGCATAATTAACAGTGGCAATGTTCATACGAGTACGAAGTGGTGCTCATTTCTCCTGTCATTGCTGATTTCCCACACAAAGCAGCACTCGTTTTATACACACAAGCGTCGTCCGCATCTTGAATGGAGATCGGCAAAGGTGCTGTGGTTCACTTGCATCGAGCGCTTTGCGCGCAATGAGCATTCGCCACGAGCGGCGGGCTGGCGTTGTTCAGCGGGCGGCCATGCGTTTGACGTTGGGTGCGTGCCCGCCCGCAGGTCGGACGCCATCTACTCCGTGCTGTACGACGGCACGGGCCTCATCGAGGTGCTGCGTGGCCACGAGTTCATCTCGCACCCGTTCGCCATCACCGTGTTCGGCGGAGAGGTCTACTGGTCTGACTGGCGCACCAACACGCTGCTGCACGCCAACAAGTGGACCGGCCACAACGTGACCGTGGTGCAGCGCACCAACGTGCAGCCCTTCGACCTGCAGGTGTTCCACCCGTCGCGCCAGCCCATGGGTGAGGTGTCTCTCTTGGCGCCGCTCCTCTGCCTGTAACTCTCGCGCGGGGAGCGGCATCGCAGCGGTTAGCGCGCCGCGTCTACGGACCCGGCGGCCCGCGTTCGATTCCCGCTCACGGCCAACGCCATTGGACAGTTATTTGAACCGGTCCCGGGCCTCCCCTAGGTCGAGTCAGCCTAAAATGAATATGTGGTGTAGTGTGTAAACGTTTCCATCTCGGGAGACGAGGGGGCGGCCAGGCGTCGTGCTGGCCTCTCACACCCTCGTGTATGGTGCCGGCCTTAATCGGTGCTCGCATCAGTGGTGAATGTGTGAACTTGCCCTGGGGCTCCCCAAGGTCGATGCACCCAAAAAGGAGTACCCGGTGATGTGTATAAACATCAGCATTGGGGAGGCAAAGGCAAAGTGCGCCGTACTGGCCACACCGCTCTTGTCATTCGCCACGTCTGCCTCAAGCCATTCCGAGACGTCTGCGAGTTACTGGGTGGGTGCGTCCCGTTCACTCCTGAATCCAAGGACGCTCAAGCAGGTTGGCATTAATTTTTATTTAAGAAGGTGTAGCGCCGCTGTTTTTAAAGACATTGTACTCGCCGCAGAGAACTGTTGCGACACGACTGCGCCCGATGATAGCTGGTGCCAAACTGTGCCAGCATGGCCTTGTGGGAGCCTCGGTACGTCTTGCGACGTGAAGATGTACTGATGAGGTTATTTTATTTCAGTTTTTCTTCCGATTCCATTCCAATGACGTGAACATGCATCGGCGGAATGGGAAAGCGTTAATAGGTGTTCACCAACAGCACTGGTCCCACTAGGCTATCCTGGGCTGAGCAGGGGACCCTTGTCTTTGTGCGTTTGTGAGCTGAATCAGAATGTCGCTTGTTTATTTGCATGTGGACTCTCGTGGCTCCACGTGTGTTTGACAGCTGCCCTCTCTACACGTGTGTGTGTGTGTGACGGAGAGCCCTCTCCCACTCTGGATGCGCTCTCAGTCAAACGGCTCATTTCCCTGCCGACAAATGCCCTGCCGAGTGCCTTGCTCTGTCGACAGTGGGGCGCCTACGTGCTCCCCTCGCCCCACGCGCTCTCTCGCAGGATGGCTGCCCCGTGCTGCCATCACTCTCTCTTGTCCTGGGGGGCACCACGTAATTTCTAGCCATAATGCAAAGTTGAAGTATGAAATGAAGTTTTTTTTTTTTATAGTGGACATCTATAACCCGATTATTGCATGGTTAAACCAGCAATGCTGTGTATTTATGTTCTCGTGAATGCACCGTGAAGAGTTATGTTTAGTTCTCGTCTCCTTCTTCACGTTATTCTTTTTAAATATTTGTATCGCATTATTGGACGAAGCGCTATCCCAACAAACTTCATGGGCAATAATTTAATTATGGCAGTGGCCATAAACCACCGTCTTTTACTGCCACTAAACTATTATCACCCCCAGTGAATGGCGGAAATATTTAAGGGTCCTCTAGCGCTGCTAAAAGACATCCAAATTTTAATGGCCCGTGACAACTGTGAGGAACGTCCCTGCTGCTGAGTGGCCCTGCGTGCTAGCACGTCTGCGGGAGTCGCACCATCGTCAACCGCTCCCTCGCGCTCCACTGCTGCGCCCCCTCTACCACGCCACTCAACGAGCGTCGCGCCGCGTGCTTTCTACGTTGCAGCCGAGAATCCGTGCGTGGCGAACGGGGGCCGTGGTCCCTGCTCGCACCTCTGCCTCATCGACTACGATCGACGGGCTGCGTGCGCCTGCCCTCTGCTCATGAAGCTCGCCCCAGACCGGCGCACCTGCAATGGTGAGCGGTGGTGCAGCGGTTAGCCGGGCGAGGTGCTGGCCACCCACCCCCTCGTGTGCCGTTCCGGCCTTCATAGGGGCTACTCTCCAACAGCACTTGCCCCAACAGTCTGTTAAGGCTACGTGGGGGGATCTTTGTCTTTGAGCGCTCACGGCCGGCACGAGCCCTATTTTGGCTTCACCGCAATGTCTCATTTAAAGTGCTCTGCTTCCCGGTGATGTTCACCAACCCTTTGGATTCCCAAGGCAAATGTATGATACACAAGCTTAATAACTGTATTGCAACACGGCTGTGTTACATTATAAAGTTAATTGACTAATTACAATTAAAATTAGTTTATTAATGTCCATACAACCTTTAGCTTTTTTTTTATTTGATACGATCTGTCTTCAATTTGATCTTACCCGTATTATTATTACGACTACGAGTCTTGAGCCCCGTGACCTCTGAGGCCCTACGCACATGCTTAGTTTGCTTATACCTTGCGATGCCGAGCTGTGTCGGGTTGACTGCTGCAATGGTGTGGACGTTGCTCTTCTGCACCATTGGCGCGCCTCTTAACAGAGGTTGCCGATGGCAAGCAGTTGTTTGCAGTGGTTTGGTTTATTTTGGTTGCCACAATGAATGTTCATTTTCGACGGGGACATCGTTACACAGTAGACACCTGGCTACAACAGCAGCAACAATAACACATTAACAAAAAGAATTGAATGGCGAGGTCGTGTTCCAACATGGTGCAGCCAGCACAGAGAATACAACAAGGCTATAGTAGAATCCATCACTTACCCAAAGTGAATATTTTACATTCGCAACGATGACAAAAGCATTGGGTGCTAAACAGCACCAAGGACAGGAAGATTAAAAAAAACTATTATAACTTAAAGTCTGCAAAGCAGAGCGATCTATTTAATGTTTGTGTGAAAGGAAATTTGACGTCCAAACGCAATTTAAAGTAGCACAAGGATGGTAAGGTAAAACTTTATCACTCGGTTATTCCAGAGATTAGGGGGCCGCCACATGGAGGGAATGTAACCTGGGTTTGCTTCTCACAGGAACAGAGGGTGGGCGGGGGAAGAGCTTCCAGTGGATACAGGAATGTATCTCGGGGATTAAATGATCCATAACATATTTAGCGGACATATTTTGAGGATGAAGATGGCCCAATGCCGATTAGAGTTGTAATTGAAGTTCGCAGCGATGGGTCCTGCATGGGGTATTGAGGGCAAAAGCAAAGTGCGGTGTGGGACAATGAAACCAGGTGTTTTTTTGTTCATGCTGAGCCAATAGCAAGTCTGTAAACAACATCACAGTTGTCAAAGATGGAGAGTATAGTGGATTCTAATAATATTCAATCATAGTCCGGGTGAAATGCTAAATTATATCTGTACAGGAAGGCAATTTTTGTCTTTATTATTTTAGCAAATATGAACAACTAGTGGGAAGTACCCGGCGTTGCCCGGGTCAAAAAAGTATTTCAAACCTACTCTTAAAAATCTAACAGCAATACATACTGACTGTGGTGGTACCTATTATGATTACAGCAGTGCATACCGACTGTGGTGGTACCTGCTATCACTACAGTAGTACATGCTGACTCTATAGCAGTATTTATCGACTCTATAGTAAAAAGTACTCACCTGACAGAGTGGCGTGGTGAGGCCTAGTCCCGTGCAGAGCCTCGAACCTCGCCTAGATTGTCCAGCCGGCCGAGGTGGCACCTTGGCAGGCTGGGGCTGGGCTGCTACCCCTGAACCCCCCCCACCCTTGGCCACGATCTCCTTGGCCGCTCTATAGTAATATCTACGGCCTATAGTGGTAGCATCTACTGACTGTATAGTCGTAACTGCACGCATCGGGGTGGGGGGGACATCACACAGTTAAGGATTAATCTGAGCGTTTAGTGTATTTTTATAGCATTTTTTACGCGAAATAAAATGTCCCCCTCACTCCCATCGAAGGCGTTCGATTTGGCATGGGCCATCCTCCCCAACAAAGGCACATGAGTTGGTATGGTCGTGCACGCGTCATAAATAAGTAAATAAAAAGAAAGCGCGCAGAAATTGCACTAAATCGCTAATTAAACTCATTTAAAGTTGACGGATGTGAAAAAGGAATAGCGCTTGCTCTGACTATTTTTATTTTACGTAAACCCCACCGTTGGAGAGCCAAATCCTTCGCAAGCACGCGAACACACACAAACCCACACACAAACCCCGCCACAAACCCACAGACAAATTTTTACTTATACATATATAGCAGATATGGGCAGTCACATTCACACAAAGGTAATTCCACCGTGTAAATTATAATTTCAGTCACTGCAGCATTGTGTAGTGTGGAGAGATTATAGGTACATTGCTGTTTGCCAGGACATGTATGCATGACTATTCTGACATTTTTAAATGCTATACTGACAATTGGATGGGTTGCAATTTCAGATCTCAGTTGCTCATCATCCCCATGAGTGCTCTTTCTATGGTGACGATGGGAATGTGGATTTTCACCACATTCTCAGGATCATTGATGGCTTTGAGTGCCTCTCTAAATGTAGGCCTGAACAGGGAGACACCGACTGTATGTATGTACCGTCTGTTGAACTTCCTTTGCACTGTACGTAGCCAACCGAGCTAATCGGAGGTGCGGGGGAAGGACAACAAACTTAACACAAAAATCGGTTCGAAAGAAATTAGCTTTGACCAAAGCCCCTTTTGTTCTCCCAACCGACCAAGCCACACGCAATGTCTCCTCCTTCTCATGTTCTCCCAGCCTGTAGCGCGTTCACCTGCGTGCTTGTTTATGTATTTGTGTTATCCATTCACTATGCATCACAGGCTGGTGCGTTTTCTCCGAGTGAACATTGGAGCGGAGCGAGGACGGCCGTGTTGGGGGCGACGGGCAGTGGTGCGGCTCCCGCCACGTCACGTGGCCACGCGCTATTAACGGCGGCCGGGGCGGGCTTCGGCTGTGTGCTGTACCGTTGCATGCAGAGCACTGGAAGTTCCTGCTGTACGCCCGGCAGATGGAGATCCGCGGCGTGGACCCAGACAACCCCTATTTCAACGCCATCATCTCGCTCACGGTACCTGACATCGAAAACGCGACCGCCGTGGATTTCCACGCGGCGGAGCGGCGCCTCTACTGGAGCGACGTGCGCTCGCGCGTCATCAGGCGCGCCTTCATCAACGGCACCGGCGTGGAGACCATCGTCACGACAGGTGCGCTCGCGAGCGCCGCCGGGCCATGCCGCAACCGCCACCCAGCGCACGTTGCCGCTTGCCCTTCGATGAGCGGTTCGGAGAAGGCGATCGTGCGTAGCTCGCGGGAAGAAGAAGTCTGAAGTGTTTGTGATCCACCGTCGAAGTCCACATTTGATTATAGTCAACGTGCCAAGGATGCCACCCGCACTGCTATTCCTTCATCTAGGTCCTACAGAATGTCCACAGTCAACACCTGACTTCAAAGGTTTAGCCTTGCTTTCTCCAACTCAGTATCAGTAGCTGGCCTATAGGCCCCCGCATCAGTGCCTGCCTCGGTATCCTGGCTATTGAAACCCTGCTGGGTGTGTAATCTGAGTTTGTTTAGATCCTTGCACCTGATTTTGCTGGCAAAGGCGTTAGATCACCCCGTAAATGAATATATGAATGCGTAAGTTATGCTGCTTTCAAGGGAAGCTATTCTATTTATCAAGCACCACACAGCAGCTGGGTGGTTGTGCCCGCGTGTGCCCGCCTGTGCAATTGCTCAGATGTGATGAACACGCACGGGCTGGCCGTCGACTGGATCTCAGGGAACATCTACTGGAGCAGCTATGACCACAACAAGAAGCAGATAAACGTGGCGCGTCTGGACGGCTCCTTCAAGGCGACGGTGATAGAGGGTCTGGACAAGCCCCAGGGTTTGGTGTTAAACCCCGCCAGAGGGTAAGGAACCCCCCCAAACCCCAGCGTCTACCTTGCACGACAACACTGTCTTCTCTAGAACCTGTCCCGATTGCGGATTCCCCGCCCCTCGGATTAGCACGGTTGGCTCCGTACGCTGTGAAAGAAGTTCAACGTCCATGTGTTCAGTATTGAATTGTGGGGTCTCAGAGTCTTGAGCACGTAGGCCACTATGAGGGTCCCTTTCATATCACGGGAGTGGCGTTTACCCCTGAGACGTGCGAGGCCTGTTTACTGCCGCTACTTCCGTGTCAAACGAACGTTGAGGAGGTAGTAACTCCACATTCCTACGTCGGGGAGGTGAGTCTATTCGTAGGTCAATGACTGCTGACTCCCCCGCGGAGTGGTACCCATTTTCTTCCAGATTGTTCAGTGGATTCAGCCAAGCCTTGAACAGTGCCTGCCTCGGTGTGCATTGTTCACGTGGGTTCTTGTGTCCGTTTGTACCGATCACGGCTCGCCAAAATGTTTTACTCAAATGTGTAATGGAATAGGCTTCACTTGCCATGTTTATTCGGTGCTGACCCATAAGCATGCACACATCATGGGGGGGGCGGGGTGGGGGGGTGGGGTGGGGGGGCGGGGTGGGGGGCTGTTTCACTCCAGAGAAGAGTATCAGTAATAGTATGTCTTTATGCGCTCGAGCGCCGTGCCATGTAAAGTTAATTTGAAGCATTGGGAAATTAACATTTCAAAATGATTTTTTTTCTTATTTAATTAGTATTGACGCATTGGGTCATAATGGCTGATATTGTGATATAGTTCAGCCGGCTCCTGCAGATTTCTGTTTGTCTTGTACTGATTATGATTGTTTTAGTATACCACTGTCTTCATACATTTTTCAGTCATAAGCTTCAAACAAGACTCAAACATTCGCAAAAAACCAACACAGCCTTTGTGCGTGATGCAAAAAAAACCCTCAGCCATTCGTGAAGAAGTGCATTGTGGTCATCTTTTTTTGCACGACCATCAAGAGTAAATGTGAGGTATGGTGACCGACTGACTGCAGCAGTGATGTTTACGTGGCTATGTGCGTTTCACACCGAAATGAACGTTCGAGGACTCTTATCTGGATCTTCAGCTCCAGCTTGAGACAAATCACCAGCTCAGTCCCTTTGTGCTGTGAGATAGCACTGTCCAAACATACGAACGGGAAAAGCAATCCGTCTAAGCCGTAAATACGTTCCTTTCGACCCGCGAACGTTTGTCTCCTGCTTTACCCACGGATGTGTTCGGTTCTCTTAGAAAGATGTACTGGACAGACGGAGACACCATCAACGTGGCCAACATGGACGGCAGCAGCCGGAAGGTGCTGCACCCCCAGCAAAGAGGGCCGATTGGTGAGACGTCCTTCAGCGCGCCTCCAATGGCATCCGACGCCGCCCGATGTTCGTCACGTTAATTTTTACGGCCTCCCTGAAGGGGGCGTATCGATTCGTTTCGTTTGGCCGTAAAGTAAAAAACAAAATGCACCGTTAAAATCCGGCGGGTCCTCGGCTTGCGCTGCGTGTCCCCCCGCAGGGCTCTCTATCGACTACGACGAGGGCAAGCTGTACTGGATCAGCGGCCAGACTGGCAACATCTACCGTTGCGGCCTGGACGGCACAATGCTGGAGGCCATCGAGACCATGAAGAGCAAGCTCACGAAGCCCACGGCCCTGGCCATCATGGGTAACCGCCCTCACCCCTCCACCTGTCCAGACAACGGACGGAGATCTCGCCCCTTCCCCGCCCTCCTGGCAGTTTATTAAACAAAAGCACGACTTGCTGCATTGCTAGCGGCAATGCCCTGTTGCTCGCATAGATAGGAGCACGAATGGTTCAAGAGATTTTTTGGGGGGAATTTCAGCAGCGTCGATCTTTGTTTGCTTTTTAAAACATTTATTTGTGAGCAGAGACACTGCCGCGTGTTACGCAAAGGCACACCCGTCTGCGAAGCAAGTGTAAGGACAATGGGTGAAAGGTGCCGAGCTTATTCAAAGGGCCAAGTGTGAGTATATGAGGTTGGTCAGTTGGAATAAGTAAGGAGAGTCTCAAAAGGCCAAGCACCACAGCCAGGCAAGAACGGACAACCTCGATGCCACTGCTCTTCCATTACGAACACGGTTGGCTGTGCACGGCGCTAAAGAGGTTCAACATGCGTACGTCCATGAGCGTGTCTTGGCTCGAGCGCGCTCTCGTCGTTTGGCCGCGACCCTTGGCAGGCGACGAGCTCTGGTGGGCCGACACAGCCACCGAGCAGCTGGGAACGTGCAGCAAGAAGGACGGCTCCAAGCCAAAAGTGCTGCGCAACGGCACCGCCGGCATCGTCTACCTGCGCTCGTACGACCCCGACGTGCAGAAGGGTGAGCCCGGAGTGCGTGGTGGGGGGGGGGGGGCAGCGCGCAGAATGAGCAACGCACGCGGAGCACGGGGCGTGGGGCGGACGCGACGGAGCGGCGGGGGAGCGTCGACGCGTGATGGTAGCACAAGGGGCGTCCACTGTTGCCACGGTGCTGCGGGTCTCCTCTATTTATTATGTAGCAAACAGTGTTTTACAGAGTCGATAAATGTAGCAAATTAAAAAAAAAACGCATTTCATACGGTAGAAATTGAGAAAAACAACAAAAGTAATTCGGAATGTTAATTTGAGTTTGCATGCTTTACCGTGCTGTTGAGTAATTTGTGCTGTAAGTAACGTGCTTTTAAACGCAATGCAAATGTTTTAATATTTACTTTTGCCCATCGAGCCAACCAAGTGAGTGTGGGTACCGTGCGACGTGCGTACGTACGTGTGTTCTCCGTTCTCGTGCTCCCAAGGGGAAAACCAGTGCAGCCACCAGAATGGGAAGTGCAGCCAGCTGTGCCTGCCTCGTGCCACCAACCCCATGCCCACGTGCCGCTGCACGGCCGGATTCAACCTCCTGCCCGACCATAAGACCTGCGAAGGTGCGTCCGCCGGCCACGCCTCGCGCACACGGCCTACCCGGAGGCCTTCCTCCTTCCTCCTCCTCTGTTCCCTCCCAAACAGCGCCACAGCAGCGCCGTTTCCAGATGGCGCTCAGATTTTTCCGTCAATATTTGTGATGTGCACCTTAATCCCCCGCACGCGCGCCGAACGGACTCGGAGCAATTTGGTGCTTCGGTGTTGATGTGCCATGCCTGCTAGTGTTTCCGCGAGTGGTCCATGACTGGAATGTTGTCTTCCTTGAATGCGTTTGCAACTTGGCATCTGCGACGTTGCGATTTGTTCACCTAAAATGTATTTTTTTTCACAAAAGGTTCCCCGCGAGTCATTCTGGTGAAAACGGCTCATGGCTGAACGTTTATCACAAACCTCAATGAAAGCAAATCAAAGCGAATCAATCATTTCCGTGATCTAGTGTATACGCCCAAGGTCTGGCATACGCCAAGACAGGCTGTCGCAATGCCCTCGCGCGCGTGATGGTGCCGGCACTGTGCACGTTTTGTGTTGGCGCCTTGAGCAAGAGTTGTGGAAGTGAGATGCGAATCAGATCTGGCTGCCTGAAAATTGTTCCTGATCCTTATATGTGATCAGTGCAGCGACCACTCTAGGCCCCTCTGCTCCTGTCCCATTGTCATAATGATGTTTCCTGTCTTTATCTCTCGTTGATCTTACTCCTTGGAAATGTTTTTTTTTTAAACTATTGGTACAATGCATTTCAGTGCTTGGGAAAAAGGTAATGTTTGACTGTATGCGTGAGAGTGGTGACATCGTGGTTAACGCACTTCGCTATCAAACCGGTAACTTAACTTTAAATTCTGGCCATGGCCAACATCGGTGATGCAAATTTGAATCAGTTTTTGGTCTTCCCCTTCGATTGACTTAGCCTTAAATCAGAGCCTGGTACGGTATAGTAGACAAAGGCAGCGTGGCGCTGGCCACACAACACCCTGCGCCACGCCGGCAATTGTAGGGTGCTCACTCACGGCACTTACCTCCACAGCACTGTATGGCCACACGGGGACCTTTGCCTGAGCGCGTTTGGAGTCAGAGGCAGGTGGACTATGGTTCAGATACTCCACTTAGCATTCCACTAACACAGGCAACAAACAACACAAGTGGCGTTTGGTGTCTAAACATTGCTTCCGCCTCCTCTCGATCAACCCGGGCCTAAAATGACAACCCAGTACCGTAGAGTCACACGCATGAGTACTAACCAAATTAAGGTGACAAGGCATGCATACGTGGTGCAGACTCTTATCACCCCATCGTGTTCCGTGAAAGAGATTTTCACGAACGTCACTTAGCACCTCCGGTGGGCACGGTTGCCGACGTACGGTGCGAAAGAAGTTCAACTTACATACACTGCAGTGCATAACGTGTACGTATCTGTGTGTGTATGTGTGTGCGTGACTGGGTGCATGTCGACAGGCATCAGTGCCTTCCTCCTGTACTCTGTGTACAGTGGCATCCGCGGCATCCCTCTGGACCCGTCCGACAAGACGGAGGTGCTAGTGCCCATCTCGGGCACCACGTCCGGTGTGGGCATCGACTTCCACGCAGGTTGGTCTTGACGTGCACACGTCCGTCCGTCCGTCCGCCCGTGCGTCCGTCACGGCAGCACGGTGGTGAGCCATGCGGGGAAAGCGTGTTTTGCTTTTCTGACGTATTCTGTTCCTGTGTTGTTTTGTCCACGCGTAGCCAATGACACCATTTACTGGGTGGACATGAGGGTGGGCAGCATCTTCCGATCCAACCGAGACCAGACGTGGAAGGAGGCCATCATCACCGGCGGCCTGGGTCGGGTGCAGGGCATTGCTGTTGACTGGATCGCCGGTACGGTTCAAGCCGGGCCACGCTCGACTTTCCTCGCTTCTTGTGCGGATGACGCGTGACCGCGTCTCCTTGCCAGCCGTGCGTGCGTTGACGCAGAGGTTTCAACGACCCGTGAGCAATCCATTTTGACCGAAGCGCTGTTTGCCGCACGCAGGCAACATCTACTGGATAGACCACGCGTTTGACGTGATCGAGGTGGCGCGGCTGAATGGCTCGTATCGATACGTGGTCGTGTCGGAGGAGCTGGACAAGCCTCTCGCCATCGCCGTGCACCCGCAGAAGGGGTACGGCACCCCCGCTCACAGCGCCGCTCCGACCGGCGACGTCGTTCGAGACGCGGTCTGCCTTAGTGGCATTGGTCAGAGTGTGTTGTGGTAGTGCATGTCGATAGACGTGCTGTAAGTCAAGCGGCTCGCCGAGCTGCATTGGCTTCCGGTTACCAAACAAATGCGTTACAAGGTCGCGCTCATGGCACACAAAGTGCTTGCCACAAATGAGCCACAATAGCTCGCTGATCTCATCAAGGAGCATGAACCATCGTCACGCAAACTCCGGTCATCCTCGCAGCAGCGGCGTCTGGCTGGCCATCGAACAAAGATGGTCACTGTCAGACGCGCTTCCGCGGCCGTCTGGACCACTCTTCCTTCCGATATTAGGAAGGCACTGGAGCTATGCACTTTAAATCTAGGTTGAAAACGAATTTCTTTAGAACTGCTTCTTTGTGTTCAGTTTATTGTCATTCCCCCGCACGAAAGAGGTTCAACATACATACATACGTACGTGTGTGTGTGTGTGTGTGAGCGCACCCTCGTGACGCGTTTTCCCCCCGTTAGCTACCTCTTCTGGTCCGAGTGGGGGCACAGCCCCCGGATCGAGCGCACGCTGCTCGATGGCACGGAGCGGATGGCGCTCGTGAACTCCAGCATCGCGTCGCCCAACGGCATCTCCATCGACTACGACGTGGGTCCCCGCAGTCCCACCGCTCATGCGCACGACACCGCTCCCCATGGGTTTGAAATGGATAAGTGAGCAATTTTTTGTTTTGATGAAATCCTGACCCGTTACCCAAACACGCACATTTCAGAGTGTGGGTGTGTGGGTGTGTGTCTATGCTGGAAATAATTATTGAAAGCACCCTCACAGCGCCCCGCTGATTTCATCACCCGCGTTGCTGAACGTAGTTATCTCCTCGTTCGACAACTTGAAACAACTCCCTCTTCACTACAACTCGAATTCCAACCTTCATTCGACAACCGTGATGGTCGAACCACTTTCTTTGTCGAAAGCCAAACGAAAAGCAACCGCTTTAACGGCCAGTGATTGCGAACTCCATTGAAGCGACGGTGGGAAGGATTAAACGCATCGAGGACTGCATCTGGGACTCCCTCCGCCGCAGCGGCTTGAGTTTTACTCTTCGACTCGACCCGGCAGGAGGGGAAGCTGTACTGGTGCGACGGGCAAACGGACAGGATTGAGCGCGTCGACCTGGAGACGGGGGCCAACCGGCATGTGGTGCTCGTCGCCACCACCAGCGACATGTTCTCCGTCTCCGTCTTCGGGAGCCACATCTACTGGAGTGACCGGTGAGCGGATTCCCTTTGTTCCCCCACGCCTAAGCCCCATTGTGAGGGCTGCAGGGCGGACATCCCTTCGCGAAGGCCCGTGCGTACGTTGAATTCCGTTCGCACCCCACGCAGCTGACCGTGCTGATCGAGGTGCTTAAAACCGCGTCGTGTCTTCATCGCCGTGACTGTCCCGCGCCGTGCAGAATGCAAGACAGCGGCTCCATCAAGAGGGGCAGCAAGGACAACACGGCGGACGCGGTGGACCTGAGGACCGGGATCAGCACTCAGCTGAACGAGCTGAAGGTGTACAACAGGGACAGGCAGAAAGGTGATCGCAAACGCGGCCACGAAGACACCCCGAAATGGCACATCCGCATCCGCACGGGCACAATGGAGAACATTTTAATTCACAACAACAAAGCATGCCTGCAATGCTCAAATTCAAAGCTGTTAAAGGTGAAGCTTGACAATTATTATTTGTGCTTCATTGCCAAATGCTTATTCATGACATCTCTAGGTCAAAGTCGAGAGGGTCTCCCTGCTCAAGCACTTGAGCCAGCGTTGGCTAGGAGTCGATGGTGGAAATAAATAATAAAATCCCAATTGCAGTGGCCAGTCTTTCCGTTGGAAAGTCATCGGCGATTTTCCACAGAGTTGGTACTCATTCGGTTGATACCAGAGAGATGATGCCCGTGGACAGCGTCTACCACCGTTCAGACGTTGTACTCGCAACCTTTACCATGATGAGCCAAGCGCTGACCGCAGCGACGCGCAGCTGCTCAAGACAGACGAAGCAGCGCGAGATATTGTGGTTGGTTTGTAACCCGGATCCAGAACTCACACCCGCGGTAAATGATAATTACAAGTACGGCAGCAAAGTTAACTGCGATTACAACGACGATTTCACTGCAAGTCCCCATTCATTAGACGGAATACGCAATCGCAGTCGTAATTGCCAGACCCTTTGTTAAGGAGGCTTCTTCCCGGGCTGCCTCACACCGTCACTTGCTGACCCTCGCCCACCCTGGACGTCTGCGGAAAAAAAGAGCTTCGCGAGCTCATCAGATTCCCCCCTCCAGGTCCAGATGAAAGATTCCGATTCTTCCGATTGGCTGGCGCCGCTCCCTCTCCCCCTCTCCCTCCCCACCGGCCGCAGGCACCAATGTGTGCGCGGTGAAGAACGGCGGCTGCGCGCAGCTGTGCCTGTACCGAGGCGCCCGGCGGAGGGCGTGCGCCTGCGCCCACGGGCTGGTGGCGGCGGACGGCGCCTCGTGCGACGCCTACGATACCTACCTGCTCTACTCGGAGCGCAGCGTGCTCAAGAGCGTGCACCTCTTCGACGAGCGCAACTTAAACTCCCCCGTGCGGAACTTCGAGGACGCGGAGCACATGAGGAACGCCATCGCGCTCGCCTTCGACTACCGCTCGCGCTCCGGCTCCGCCCGGGGTCGGCACAGGATCTTCTTCAGCGACATCCACTTCGCGAACATCCAGCAGGTGTACGAGGATGGCACGGAGCGCAAGGTCGTTGTCGACAGTGAGTACCAACGCTCCGTGACGACGTGTGTGTTGGGTTGCACCACGTGGTGTTCAGCGTGACGTGTGTTGGGTTGCACCACGTGGTGGGTTGCACCACGTGGTGTTCAGCGTGACGTGTGATGGGTTGCACCACGTGGTGTTCAGCGTGACGTGTGTTGGGTTGCACCACGTGGTGTTCAGCGTGACGTGTGTTGGGTTGCACCACGTGTTGTTCAGCGTGACGTGTGATGGGTTGCACCACGTGGTGTTCAGCGTGACGTATGATGGGTTGCACCACGTGGTGTTCAGCGTGACGTGTGATGGGTTGCACCACGTGGTGTTCAGCGCGACGTGTGTTGGGTTGCACCACGTGGTGTTCAGCGTGACGTGTGATGGGTTGCACCACGTGGTGTTCAGCGCGACGTGTGTTGGGTTGCACCACGTGGTGTTCAGCGTGACGTGTGTTGGGTTGCACCACGTGGTGGGTTGCACCACGTGGTGTTCAGCGTGACGTGTGATGGGTTGCACCACGTGGTGTTCAGCGTGACGTGTGTTGGGTTGCACCACGTGGTGTTCAGCGTGACGTGTGTTGGGTTGCACCACGTGTTGTTCAGCGTGACGTGTGATGGGTTGCACCACGTGGTGTTCAGCGTGACGTATGATGGGTTGCACCACGTGGTGTTCAGCGTGACGTGTGATGGGTTGCACCACGTGGTGTTCAGCGCGACGTGTGTTGGGTTGCACCACGTGGTGTTCAGCGTGACGTGTGATGGGTTGCACCACGTGGTGTTCAGCGCGACGTGTGTTGGGTTGCACCACGTGGTGTTCAGCGTGACGTGTGATGGGTTGCACCACGTGGTGTTCAGCGCGACGTGTGTTGGATTGCACCACGTGGTGTTCAGCGTGACGTGTGATGGGTTGCACCACGTGGTGTTCAGCGCGACGTGTGTTGGGTTGCACCACGTGGTGTTCAGCGTGACGTGTGTTGGGTTGCACCACCTGTTGTTCAGCGTGACGTGTGATGGGTTGCACCACGTGGTGTTCAGCGTGACGTGTGATGGGTTGCACCACGTGGTGTTCAGCGTGACGTGGGATGGGTTGCACCACGTTTTGTTCAGCGTGACGTATGATGGGTTGCACCACGTGGTGTTCAGCGTGACGTGTGATGGGTTGCACCACGTGGTGTTCAGCGTGACGTGTGTTGGGTTGCACCGCGTGGTGTTCAGCGTGACGTGTGATGGGTTGCACCACGTGGTGTTCAGCGTGACGTATGATGGGTTGCACCACGTGGTGTTCAGCGTGACGTGTGTTGGGTTGCACCGCGTGGTGTTCAGCGTGACGTGTGATGGGTTGCACCACGTGGTGTTCAGCGTGACGTGTGTTGGGTTGCACCACGTGGTGTTCAGCGTGACGTGTGTTAGGTTGCACCACGTGGTGTTCAGCGTGAGGTTATTGAGTCATAAGCACAATGAGAGTTTTATTTGGGTCTTTCGTGCAGTCACGACAGCTTTAAGTCAAGCAATGAAGAAGGTTGTTGAGTGAAGTACGGGTGTTGGGTGCAGGTTGCAAAATCTTTATTTATTTTTTGATACAGGCACTGGACCGCAGCACACATGGGGGGGTGGGTGGAGAGTCTATTAACTGTGTGCGCCACCTATTTTACGCTGCTAAACTCTGTTAGCCACACCTGGTTGAGGAAACCTGCCGTTGTGCAAGTTCCCATTACACGCTTCTTCAACCAGGACACCCGGGAGCCTGCGCCAAGTCCTGTCTCTCTGATGGGATTGACCGCCGGTTTACATCGCGAGCGGCACCACCTCCCCCCGTGAACCGCGGCACGTCCAAAGACGTTCGCGCGAGCTACAGGGAGAACGACGCCGGCGAACTCGAACACGACAAGGCTCTGAATGAGCAATCCAGAGACGCCTGACCTGGCCGCCAACGGTGTTGGGCGCTCGGCGCACACCCCCAGAGGTGCTCCGAACACGTGCACGTGCACGCTCGCCTTTCGCTGCGAGCGACGATTCATAAAACACGAGTCGGGCGTCAACAAAAGGAGCTGGCCCAACAGATTGTCAGACGATGACTCGGACTCTGCAGAGATTTCTGGCAGGAGGCAGATAACGCAATAGCTGCGTGCACCTCCATCAATCTCTGCCGGCATTTTTTGCGAGAGAAACCTCGTGCAAATGCGAGCCTCAACGGCTTTGGCCGTAATGGAATAAAAAATTAAAAGTGAATTTGAGGAAATTGCATTCCCGCCGTCAGAATTTGCATAATAATCTGACAGGCCGTGTATATTCATGCAACAGTGCACCCTTGCAAGGTGTTTGTTTTTGTTGGCCCTTTTTGTTCATGAAACAAAAATTCATCATCTATTTCAGAGTAATTATGTCAAAATGCGCATCGTGTGATAGTTATTAATGTCCGTGGGGATAAATGCGTGGTGTGATTAAGCAATCACGTACACAGGTACGACACCGCGCGTAATTTCTCGCACGAACACGGACATTCAGGAAGCCTCGTGTAACAATGTTGGCATAATTGTGCTAAACACACAATCACGTCGGTAATGAACTAACAATGTTAATTATTCGGCACCATTTTCTGCACGTCTTTGGTTCACGTCCAAACCTTAATCGGCAGAGTTGTCAAATCTTTACGCGGATTTAATTTCAATATTTTTTGATTGCAATATATGCAAATGAGTATCGCAATTAACTTGGTTTAGTTTTGATGTATGTATGTGTGCGTGCGTGTCTACTGCCACTGCCATTACCAGCTGCGGGATCGTGTAAACACCTGCTCTTTACGATCTTGATGGATCATTATTTGCACATCGGTGGATTTCTGCGCCTGCCGTATCGAAACCCACCATCAAGCCGAACGCCACCTCATTTAACAAATGAATTGCTGGCATGTTCATTTCAAGCGAGGCAGAACATTTGCAGATGGCACTAAAGACGTCCGTTTTACGGGTTTATTGGCAGCAAATCGTGGGCTTGCGGTGATGTCGCCAGGCAACTTTTCGGGAGATAAACAATCATCACTATGAGAGAGAGAGAGAGAGGAAAAAAATGTCCCGTCTCATTTAAATGCCTAAAATATCCTTTCAACCCCGGGTTTTTTGTTTCTCCTGCCAAAACAGAGCGGAGGACGAGAATTGTTTCTGCTCCATTTTCTGCCTTCACGAGACCGTAATTAGCCGCATCGATGGAGTCTTGTGAATTTGCCGCACCGTCCCCCTCCCCCCCGCCCCGGTCCGTGCCTTCAGCTTGACAGCGTTTAAAGTGCACGTCGCTGAGGTGGGAGCCTCGGGTGGAGAATGATTAACATTTTATTCCGTGAATTATTTTGGTCGCAATGGATGGATCAGTTGCCCAGCTTTTGGATAAAAACATTTAATGTTATTATAAATTTTTATTACTACGGTTATTTACGACACGAAAGCCTCAAAGAGACTCTCGTGAGTTTCTTTAAAGGATAGTCCTGCCAAGTCGGTGGCGATGATTTGCCCTGCATATTTTGATTCGAGTAATTGCGGGTAAATCTCTTCACAAATTCGAGCCACACGACGCTGGCACACAAGAGCCTGCTCTCGTCAATGATGTAACGGGATCTTCGAAGCCTGCCGTGAAACAGGCGGCGCGCTTTGCCGAGGTCAGTCGCCAGGGCGGCTGGCTTTTTAACGTAACAAGTGGGCAAGCGTTCTTAACCTGCTAGGCCGTGTCACCGCAAATGTCTGCGCGTGGGCAGGGATTGACCCTGGCGTCGTTTCCCCGAGGCACCCAGCACCTCGCGCCGCACTCGAACACCTCCCACAGGTCCCTGCGGAACTGCCTGGACAGAAACGCGTAGATGAAGGGGTTGATCACCAGGCTGGTCAAGGACATCAGGCGGGCCAACATGAACATCTCAAAGTTCAGTTGAGACTGCTTGCCCAGCGCCGTCAGGTACATGACCACGTACGACGGCAGCCAGCACACCACGAAGGCCACCACCAGCAGGACAACGGTGACGGTGAGCCGCTGGTTGTAATTGTCAAAGGCGGGGCCCCGCGACGCACGCAGCTCGCTCGATGGGCTGCGCCGACGCTTGCTCACGTAGCAGACGAGGCGGCAATAGGCGAAGCTGATAATGAGCAGCGGCAGGACAAAGCAGCTGATGAACAGAACGGAGGCGTAGGCGATGTGGCTGCTGCTGTTGTCCACCATGTGGATGGCCAGGCAGTACAAGGGCTCCACGTGCAGCCTGTTGTAGATGGGCTGCGGCAGAGCGATGGCGAGCGCCGGGAGCCATATGCACGCGAGCATGGTCACGTGCATGGCCCACGAGCGCGAGAGGCGGTACGCCCAGCTCACGTGGGCCACTGTGACGTACCTGCGAAGCCATCGGTCGTCAGGGCGCTCGGCACGATCGCAAAATCACGAAGAGTGCCTCTGCTTAAACGATCCACGGAGCAGCAATCATATCTCAGCTTCCCCGAGTCATTCCTGGAAACGTTTCATTCCTACGACGTGGATTGGCCCTCTGTAAGGAGGCATCCGTGACGGCGAGCCGCTGGTTCGCAACCTCTGATTAGCATGATTGGCTACGTACGGTGCGAAAGAAGTTCAAGCTAGTGATTCACCTCTTCTCACTCTGCGCATAGATAGCATGTTAGAATAAGTTGACCGCGTTTCGAGGCATCATTCCACTCTGGCGAGCTCCCGAACAAAACGGCGCAGCACGGGAGGGGGGAGCGTGGAGCGGGGTGGGGGGGGGGGACTGACCGGTTGAGAGAGAGCACGGTGAGCGTGAACACGCTGGCCGAGGTGCACGCCGTGGCCAGGAAGCTGAGCAGCTTGCAGAGCGCCGCGCCGAAGATCCACTCGTGCAGGACGATGGAGGCGGAGTTGAACGGCAGGCAGGCGAGCTGGGTCAGGTCGGCGATGCTCAGGCTCAGCAGCAGCATGTCGGTGCGGCTGCCGCTGAGCCCTTTCCGGCGCTTGCACGACAGGATGACGACGACCAGCGCGTGGCCCAAGACGCCGCTCACGAGGATCGCCGCGTCCAGGATGGGGATCGCCACGCCGCTCCAAGACGACGAGGCCGACGCCACCGCCGTGCCTCCGGACGCCGCCGCCGTGTGGGTGGCCGGTGCCGAAGTGCTGACGTCCGACGCGATGGCCATTTTTGTCCCCTCCATCGTCGATACCGCGGGCGTCGGTTGACCACTCGCCGATGAAACCTTGAAACTCGACCACCTTTTTTTGTTGCCGTTGCTTAACCTTGGTTATTCGTGGCGGTGAAATTTTCACCGCTTTTCCCACCGGCGCTGGCTGAGGTGGCTGGTTTACTGCTGAGCTCCCCAGCGGGGTCGAGCGGTGATATTCGCGACCGTGGCTGCTCCCACAGCCTTCCCGCTGCCTCGGCTCCTCTTCTGCTTCGTCCACCGCTGGCCAGAGCCGAAATTGCGAACTTTGGCCCCCTATTTTTACTGCCCTCTTGCAAGCTGGTTACGTCCATAAACGGGCACCGTTCTGTTTATTTTTCCCTTTGACGAGTAACCTCCCGTATGCCTGTAAAGCTACGTTAAAAGACTTTTAAAGCCTAACGACTTGCCTTTCAGTAGCTTCTCCCCGTGGATAATACCTCCGTTGGCAACTCCTTCTCAAACGTTTTTTTTTTACACCTTCACGGCGTTCGGTGTTGACCAGTGGGAATAAAGACGGCAAAGTTCGCCGAGAAAACCGCGGGCCCTCTGTGTTCGCCGGCCAGACGAGCGCTCAAAGGAGCCGCGCCGACACTCGTCGAGACCGTTTGTTCGCTTCCACACCACCGCCGATGTTCACCCGTGCCTCGTTGTTGTGGCAGGAGGTGGTGGGATGCAGCAGGATTTAATAAGTCATCTATTCCTGCCCCCGCCCCCCCCCCCAGTGGTCCTCCGTACCAGTCCCCAGCTTCGGGAGTGCGCCCCTTGGCACGTGCTGTTTTTCCTTCCCTCGTAACATTCAAAGGATTTTTTGTTTTTTGACACGGCTCTTGTTTTGAGAGCGTCTCCGTAGAGTTGTTAAATCTAATTGAGTCTGTGCTGGGAATGTGCATATTTTCAGCAAATTGTATAGCTGCATTCTGAGCCATCTCGCTGGAGAACATTGCAAATGGAAAATAAAATGCCTTGTCGGTTCATTTTTGCGTTTAAATTATTTGTCTGGCTTCAAACTATTGAAGGTAATTTGTTATAAGAAAGTCTGTAACCGTTGACTGAGATGACATGGGTTGCAATCCGTACGGTTGTGGGAATGCATCTCGCGTGGAGTTGCTATTATGGAGCGTGGGTAATTTTTATAATGTTCACGAGGTTCGCACAGCAGCTGAGAAATACGTCTCGAGTAGCTCATCCGACTTCGCGAGCAACAAGCGAACCGTGAACGGAGAGGGATTGTAGGAAGGATGCGACGCGCGATTGTTCCCGCAGGCCCTCGGCAGGCCCTCCTCCCAGAGCCTTTGATGAGACGCCGCGTTCTTTGTACCTCCGAAGCAGACGCGGAGGCATCGTGGCTCTCGGCGTGGCTCCGTTTCTTGACATTGAATTCCAAGCGCGCAGCACCGCAAATTACGCAAGAAATGTGTCCAACCACCGCCCACGTTCACTGGTTGGGTCGATGTCTTACAGCTCCACGCTCCCCACTCCCCTTGTGTCGCGAGTCTTTTTCCTTCCATTGCCTGTGAAGTTTACACTCGGACGTACGTACGTAGCCACCCGTGCTAATCGTACGTGCGGGTTTACGTCTCTGCATGTCTAATATTATTGTGGTTAACCGAGGCGCACTGATTAGCATCCTACCATGGATTCTATTTTGGCTCGTGGATATTTTAACTTGTTAATATCCCTATCTAATACTCAATCACAAATTGTAATTACAATGATGATAATATCTGTTGTTTTAATAACAGCGTCTCCCATTGACAAATCACAAAGCGCTGTACGTGTGAAATGTTTTCGCTCGAGGTGAAAAAAAATAAACGAGCACCTGATGCAGTCATTGAAAGGTAGCGACCTAGAGGGCATCGTCTTGACCACGCCACTCACCTGAGCACGTTGCCATCCTAAAGGGGTGCTCGCTGATATTACTTTGTTCCAACATTTTAATGGCTGTGGGGGAGCGGGAGATCTCTCTCTCTCTCTCTTTGTTGTCTGGTTCTGTTACGTTTGTTTTCATGTGCGTGTGCCTTTTCCTGATTCCGTGCGCCTGTGACTATCTGTGTGCGTGGGTATGCGTGCATGTGCTCGTACGTACCTCTTTGTGAGTTTGACTCCTGGCAATGTATGATATTCTCTTTGGTTCTTTCGGTAAAGTCACGTAGATATAAAATAAATAAAAATTCAATTATTTTATTTTCTACCTACGTGACTTTACCGGAAGAACCAAAGAGTATGGATCCCTGCAGTCATGAAAACTTCAAATCTAGAATGTATAATATTCTTTGCCCTGGATTTCTCCAGGATAACGAAAGGTTCTGATTCTAATGTAAGTTCGCCCAGTTCCGCACCCTCTCCGAGGCCAGGTGAAGTGGGTACCTTGTGCCGTGCATAAATATCAGCCCTGGGGAGTGGAAGATGGCCATGTGTGGTGCTAACAACACCACCCCATCGTGCAAATGCAGGTCTTAATGGGTGCTCGCTAACAGAAGTCGTACGTCTGTATGTTTAACTTATTTCGCACCGTACGTAGCCGACCGTGCTAATCGGAGGTGACCCCCCCCCTCCACCCCCCATCAATTTTATATCACCTACATGGGGAATGTTTGTCTTTTATTTTGTGTGTATGTGCGTGTGCCTGTTCACGTGATTTTTATGTGATCCTCCCCCTCCGACCCTGGCAGACGTTGGCTCGGTGGAAGGGCTGGCGTACCACCAGGGCTGGGACGCTCTCTACTGGACCAGCTACACCACGTCCACCATCGTGCGCCACTCGCTCGACCAGTCCCGGCACGGGGCGTTCAAGCGCGAGACCATCGTCACCTTGTTTGCCGACGACCACCCGCGCTCCTTCGCCATGGACGAGTGCCTCGAGTGAGCCCCCATGGCAGGGTCGTGACGTCACCCCCGTGGCAGGGTCGTGACGTCACCCCCGTGGCAGGGTCGTGACGTCACCCCCGTGGCAGGGTCGTGACGTCACCCCCGTGGCATGGTCGTGACGTCACCCCCGTGGCAGGGTCGTGACATTGGCGTACAAAAAGAATAATACACGGATTCATACACGGATTCATACAGGGATTCATACACGGATTCATACACGCGAGGCTGTTCCACTAATCTGTGCGCTATTTATTTGGAGAGAAAAAATGTATTGAATTTATGAAGCGATTTTTTATGATTTCATTATCGATGACTGAAATTCCATTAGCGTGGCAAACGTAATTTAGCTCGGTTAAAAACTAAAAAGCGTGTCACCTCGAGTGAACTAAAATGGAGCTCCCCAAATATTCACTAATAAGTAAACAAAATGGATGTGACAGGTAATTGTTTAAAATTACGCCGTGATGAACGAACGCCTATTTTTATAGAATCAATTGCAGGAGGCTGCTGCTGCTGCACACTTTCATCATGAGTGTGCTGCCGTTCGCTGGTCACACCGCGTTGCATGTCGTTGAACTTCTTTCGCACCGTAAACACAGCCAACGCTGCTAATCGACACTCGATTTTGCAGCCTCATGTTCTGGACCAACTGGAACGAGCAGAGGCCGAGCGTCATGCGTGCCTCCCTGTCGGGCTCCAGCGTGCGAGTGATCGTCAACAGCAACATCCGCTCGCCCAACGGCCTGGCCATCGACCACCGCGCGGAAAAAATCTACTTCTCTGACGCCACCCTCGACAAAATTGAACGCTGCGAGTATGATGGCTCTCACCGCTATGTGAGTGCCGTCTTCCTCTCCGCGTCCTTCCCCTGCCCCCCCTCCCCTCTGCCCCCCCCCCCCCCTCCCCATTCCTGAGAGGGACAGAATTTTACCGTTCTTGACTCTTATGTACAGTACGTGTACAGTATGTTTAACTTTTTTCGCGCCGTACGTAGCCAACCGTGCTAATAGGAGGTGCGGGGGAAGGACAACAAACTAAACACAGAAAGCAGTTCTAAAGAAATGCCTTTTCAATCTAGATGATGGTTTAACAGTGCATTGCTCCAGTGGCTTCCAAATATCGAAAGGAAGAGCGTTCCAGACGGCCGCAGGAGCATATCTGAAAGTGCACGATGCAGTGACCGTCTCTGTTCGATGGTGAGCCGAAATCCGCAAAGATGACTGGGGCTCGTTTGATTGTTTATTCTCCTTGACGAGATCATCAAGGTATTTGCGGTTAATATGTGGCGAGCACTTTGGCTAAAATCATTATTGTCATGAATCCCTGACAGCCTTTCCCCATACTCCCGTGTTCCCTCTGCTGTACACCCAGCTATGTACACTACAGCTTTGTGCACTCCGGGAAGCATTAGCCGCTCTCAACCTCCGCTCACTTTCTTCATCGTCGTCAGCCGTGATCAATCCACTGCTGGATAAAAAAAATCCTTTACAGGCCGAGGCCAGCAGCTCCCACGATCCCGTAGTGCAGTGGTGCACCTCCCATCTCCACGTCCCATCCCTTGGGCCACTCCATATTTATTCACTTCCTTCATGTCGAAGCCAATCCTTGTATCCTGTTTTATATTTATAGAGGGCCTTAAGTCAAGGCGCTTTCGATGGCAAAGGGGCGGGGGGGGAAGGGCGTGCAAAGGCCAAGGATTGAGTGACCGTAACAGAGGGCACATTGGGGTTATTAAAGGGCAGGGGAGGGACGGGATGGAGTGGGGTGGGGAAGAAGAAGTAGGGGAATGGGCAATGGAGGAGAGGTGAGGCTTTGCAAGGGATGACTTCACGCGTGTCTTGCTTCCCTCCGTGTCCCTCGCTTCATTTCGCTCTCCCCGTGAGTCTCAGGTGATCATCCAGTCAGAGCCCACGCATTCCTTTGGCCTGGCCGTGTACGGCGACTTCTTGTTCTGGACGGACTGGGTGCGGCGCGCCGTGCTGCGCGCCAACAAGTACACGGGCGAGGAGCTGACCCTTCTGCGCCGGGACATTCGCCAGCAGCCCATGGGCATCGTCGCGCTGGCCAACGACACCAACAGCTGTGAGTTTCCGGGCCCTGGCACAGCCCCCCCCCCTCCCCCCCCCCCCCCGAGCAGTAGCCGGCCGCTGTGAGTGTGGCCTTGCCGCCTTCTGTGGGACCCAGCCCTTGGACGGCTGCTTCATAGAGGGTTCAAGGCAAAGGAACAGCCCTGCAATTGTTCGCTGGCGTGAAGGGACCTCTTCCGCTCGAGGGACGCTCTGGAGAGAGCCCCTCTGAAAGGGGATTCGTGGAGATTTCTTCCATGCAGGCCCGGCATCTTTGGAGGAGGTGGGAGCCATCCACACTTTACCCCACCACATGTCACGTGCTGATCGACTAAATCCGTTTATCCCGCTGGGCGGACAGGGTTGCAGGGGGGGGGCATTTAAGAAAATTGCCGATTATTTCCACTGCCGCGCCTGGAGGTTGAACCGGCGACCTCAGTCCAGTCTTCTGACCACTGCAACCACGGCCTCTTAAACGCCCATAAGAGCATCGGCTCCATTCAAGTGAATAACCTCATCCAGTGTCAATGCTGCAATGTCACGATGCCGCGCGGTCGTTTGCTCGCCACCTCTCACTTCGCAACTCTGGCGGCTTCTCTTGCCGCAACCAAACCCTGGCACCTTTCGGCATCGCGTGCGGCGCATGGGCCCGGCGTGACGAGAGCAGGCGACACCTCCTGCCGGCGCTGGGGCTCACTGGAGCGGCGGCGCTGCCGTCAGCACACTGCGCTACGAACCCGGCGACCCGAGTTCGAATCGCGCTCACGGCCAACAGCACAAGACAAAGACCTGAACCGGTCCTGGGCCTCCCCTAGGTCGACTCGGCCTTAAATTAGTACCTGGGTGTGGTGTGTAGTAAACATCGCCACTGGGCAAACAAAGTCGGTCTGGCGTGTTTGGCGCTGACCACCCACCCCCTCTCGTGCCGTGCCGGCCTTCATAGGTGCTGCTACTCACTTGCCCCAACAGTCTGTTTAGGCTACACGGGGGATCTTCGTCGTTTTGTGTGTGCACGCAGGCATGCTCTCGGCGTGCAAGCACGCGAATGGCGGGTGCGAGGACCTGTGTCTGGTGGATGAGTACGGCGAGGTGACATGCCAGTGCCGCGGGGAGCGGACGCTGGTGGACAGAACGAGATGCGTGGGTGCGAGATGCGTGGGAGTGAGATGCGTGGCAGTGAGATGCGTGGGTGCGAGATGCGTGGGAGTGAGATGTGTGGGAGTGAGATGCGTGGGTGCGAGATGCGTGGGAGTGAGATGAGTGGGAGTGAGATGCGTGGGTGCGAGATGCGTGGCAGTGAGATGCATGGCAGTGAGATGCGTGGCAGTGAGATGCGTGGGTGTGAGATGCGTGGGAGTGAGGTGCGTGGGAGTAAGATGCGTGGGTCTGAGATGCGTGGGAGTGAGGTGTGTGGGAGTGAGATGCGTGGGTCTGAGATGTGTGGGAGTGAGATGCGTGGGTCTGAGATGTGTGGGAGTGAGATCCGTGGGTCTGAGATGTGTGGGAGTGAGATGCGTGGGTCTGAGATGTGTGGGAGTGATGTGCATGGGAGTGAGGTGCGTGGGTACGGCATGCAAGGGGCTTTGGAGTACATTCGGTTGCACGTTTATTTATGTATTTATAATGCCGAGGAGCTTGAATGGGTCACGTGTTCATTTTGTGACCGTAGAGTTGAGAGTAACGTTAAGATGGGAAATGTCAGCCGTAGCTCATGAATAAGAAATGTTAATTCACTGACTCGCTTCAAATTACAACATCATGGGGTTGAGAAGGACTTTTACAATCAGTGACTTCGCTTAACTCCGGGCATTTAACCTGGAAACAATAAAATGCATAACTAGTCTCGGGTTGCCCAAGTCACGTCACTCTCCGTGACCACCTCGACCGCCATATTCAGTTTTTGCCACCCATTGCTCATTTCACGTACGAGCAGAAGCCCTTTGCTCCCATACTTGAATACTGACCTAGGAGACGTTACTTCTGACCTCACCGAACGTCTTCTCTGTGGCCGGTGGGGGGGACCCAAGCCAAGGGCAGGTGGTGCGACCTGCAGACCGAATTCGAGTGCACCAACGGCGACTGCATCCGCTTCTACCTGACGTGCGACGGCGTGCCCGACTGCAAGGACAAGTCGGACGAGAAGTCCCTCTACTGCGGTACGCCACCCACCTCCTCACCCACGCTCCTCCGCTGTCCCACAATGCCCTCCCCCTGCCACCCAGCAGGATTTACTCAAACCCCACCACCCCCCCCGCCCTCCATGGAGCGCAAATTAAATCTCAAAATCACAGCAGCCTCACTGAGGGCAGCTATAAATCCGAGCACCGCTCGAGAGCCACTGTGGGTGTCGCGGGTGTCCGGACAACCTCACCCACCCCAACGGACTCAGTGGCTCAGTGGCGCCGACAGAATGTTCCGCGGCCCCTGGGCAGAGAGGAACGCGCCGTGGCGGCCTCAGTGGTGAATGAGGGGGCGTCGGAAAGGATGGGGGTCGCTTTTTTTGCATCTGCAATCCAAACAACAGTCAACGGGAACCGGATGAGACATCCTCGTCGGTGTGCGTACCGGTTGCGCGAGTGTGCGCCGATGATCACGAGACGTAACCCTTGCACGAGCCTCGGTTAAGAATCCCAACACTTTGAGGATGCTGTCACAATCATTTTGGGCAAGTACTAATGAGGTCCCCGAGGTGTAAATGTTCGTCCTCACCACATTTTTAGGGGGGTTTCCCAGTGGCGTATTGCAGCAGCGAACATTGATGACCGTACTGTACTGGTGAGTCCTAACGAGGACACCAGCAGTCGACAGTTGTGCTTCCCTTTCACTCCTGCCTGTTGGGGGTGGCCAACTTTCGTTGGCGGTCTCCACGACGAAATGGCCATGCGTGCAGTTCTGTTGTTGCTGGTGGTTTGGGTAAGTCCGAGAGCTTTTGTACATGCAATGATTGCACACCTTCCCGTACGTTGTTAAAACTGCATCGTCACATTGCTCCGTTGTGGGGTTTTTTCTTGGCCATGAACTGGAGTGGGTCGTGAAATTGACCCTTTTTTTTCCTGTACTACGTCACGCGCGGAGCACTCGTCACTTCCTTGTTTTTATTGCAGACAACCGTCAATGCAAGAGCGGCTACCAGAAATGCCTCAACGGCCGGTGCATGGAGCATGAGAAATGGTGCAATGGAGTGAACGATTGTGCAGACAACTCGGATGAAACTTCCTGCAAAAGTGAGAGGAAAGCCCCTTTCGATAAAGGCCCTTGTCTAGCGATGCAATCGTGCGTCGTACGCACATGGAACAATGCCACAATGCACCCCGGGCCGCCACCTAAAAGAAAATTTAGACCAATTCATTGAGCCGACGTTGTTATACCTGTAAGCAAATTCACCCGCTATTCCTCACGGCGGTTGGAGAAAATGTTTGGGCGGTAAAATATTCGGCCGCTTTGCGCGCCGATGCACGGCGGCTTGCAAGGTGGACGGCTTCGGGTGGCTGAAGACCGTGGCGTGGCACGTGAACGGGCCAGGCACGCGGACCCGGGGGGGGGGACCCTTCTGTGACTTTTGCGCGCGCGTGTGTTGGCTTTGCGTGCGTCACAGACGCGACGTGCGCGGACCATGAGTTCCGCTGTGGTAATGGCGTGTGCCTCCCCAACGCTACGCGCTGCAACCAGCTGGCGGATTGCGACGACGTCTCGGACGAGGTCGGCTGCGGTACGTCGTGCGGATCCCAAGTCAGCAACAGGAGGAATCCGACGAGCTCTGAAGCTCCTTTCAACAGATGTCCAGTAGGGGCGGGTCAGAACGTTGCAACAACAAACAATAGAAAAGCACGATAAGAGTGCAAAATGTAGAAAAGGTCATGAAATAAGCACTATGTTTACCAGGTAAAGCCCACTGAGCTATTAGTTTATTTTTCAGAAGCGACCTGGACACAAATGATAGCTCAACAAAGTGGCTTATCATATGGAAAATTACAACTACAAAATGATATGAATGCATGTTTAGATTATGTAGTGCAAGGGAATCGGCGTTTTGGGGGCTCCTAAAAGGAAAGCAGCTGCCGGCAAAGGGTATAGGGGAGCCTGTCACCACGTCTCGAGTCGGGCAGGCACGTGCGTGTGCTGACAGTTCCCTGCCATCCATCACCGTGTCCTCTCTATGCAATCTTCACGTAGACTGTGAGCAGCCGATGCATGGTTCAATGCGCCACTGAAAGTATGCGTTCCCTATAGTTGGCTGTGAACAGCAAATTACAAGCACCGGATGTGACGTTGCGCCATAATACCGAGGCTATCCGCCCCTCTGCGTCGGTGCCGATGGTGTTGGCTGCCATGGCACGCATCTCAGATTTGTTCGGGCGTGTTCCGCTCTGCGCTGCCGGGTGTCATGTGCAGGCGTCATGGACTGCAGCCACTTCCACCGGCTGGGCGTGCGGGCGTCCGGCTACGTGAGCTGCAACTCGACGGCGCTATGCTTGCTTCCCGCCTGGATCTGCGACGGCGCCAACGACTGCGGGGACTACGCCGATGAGCAGAACTGCAGAAGTTAGTTTTGCGGGAGACGGGCCGAACCCCTGCAGCTGCTGATGAGAGCACCACGTGCAGATGGACACGTGGGCCACTCGTGCTCGCGTCACACCTCGCACAAATGCTTCCAGGTCATTTGTCATAGCGATAGCTGCTAAGCCTGCGGTTGTGCGTTAATCTGTCTAGCATCCAGTTATTTTACGATAATTTGCGCAGTCATCGCCCCCACCCAACTGCCACAATACACTCGCCTCCGATACACACCACACACACCACCCACCCACAGTCGCCTCTGATACACACCACCCACCTACTCCACCCACCCAGTCACCTCCTATCCATACCACTCACCCATATTCATATCCATTAAATTAAACATTGTAGATAAAATACGTTTAAATATATATATTGGATGTTCAAAAACAGATGCAGACGTGGACTCGGATACGTGATCAAGTATGCTTCTGGGCATTACTGAAGCATCATCAACTGATTTAACGATTTAAGAAAACTACCGAGGAACTTTGTTCGAATATATGAATTTGGTGGTTTCACGTGAACACCCATGCTCCTACAGGAATGTGAAGGCCTTGAGTACTGAGCTACTCCAAACCAGGAGGCACTGGAGGGTGAGCTGGGCCTCCCATGCACACGCGGCCTCCGAGCCTGCCGCTTGGTTCGTCGTCTGTGTCTTCCCTGCCTCGCGATTCCTACGTGCAAGCACCGCCGTGTCCTCTGTGCAGCCGCGTTTGCCCTGCCCTCGCCCTGGCCCTGCCCTCGCCCTGCCCTCGCCCTAGCCCTGCCCTCACTCTGGCACTGCCCTCCTGTGCTCCCTCGCAGAGCGGCCGAGTTCTCTGAGCTGCAGCTCAGGATTTTTCGGGTGCCCAAACGGCCGCTGCATCCCCGTCGCGTGGAAGTGCGACTCGGAGCCCGACTGCCTGGACGGCGCCGACGAGAAGAACTGCAGTGAGTGGGCGCCTGCAGCACCGCCTCGTCTCCCTGTTAATGTTCCGTCGAAACGTAACCGACGGGCGCATCGCGCCGGGATGCCGGGAGTGGCGATGCTGACCGGGGCAGGGACCTTACGGGGTGGTGGCGGCTGTGTTGCAGACTTGCTCTGCGCGTGGGACCAGTTCGAGTGCGGCAACCACCGCTGCATCAGCAGGCACTGGAAGTGCGACGGGGAGGACGACTGTGGCGACCAGTCGGACGAAGCGGATGCCCTGTGTGGTGAGTGTCCTGTGTGGTGAGTGCCTCCTGTGTGGTGAGTGTCCTGTGTGGTGAGTGCCTCCTGTGTGGTGAGTGTCCTGTGTGGTGAGTGCCTCCTGTGTGGTGAGTGTCCTGTGTGGTGAGTGTACTGTGTGGTGAGTGTCCTGTGAGGTGAGTGCCCTGCGTGGTGAGTGTCCTGTGTGGTGAGTGTCCTGTGTGGTGAGTGTCCTGTGTGGTGAGTGTCCTGTGTGGTGAGTGCCCTGTGTGGTGAGTGTCCTGTGTGGTGAGTGTCCTGTGTGGTGAGTGCCTAGTGTGGTGAGTGTACTGTGTGGTGAGTGTCCTGTGAGGTGAGTGCCCTGCGTGGTGAGTGTCCTGCGTGGTGAGTGTCCTGTGTGGTGAGTGTCCTGTGTGGTGAGTGTCCACCCTGTGTGGTGAGTGTCCTGTGTGGTGAGTGTCCTGTGTGGTGAGTGCCTCCTGTGGTGAGTGTTCTGTGTGGTGAGTGTACTGTGTGGTGAGTGTCCTGTGTGGTGAGTGCCTCGTGTGGTGAGTGTCCTGTGTGGTGAGTGTCCTGTGTGGTGAGTGTCCTGTGTGGTGAGTGTACTGTGATGTGAGTGTCCTGTGTGGTGAGTGTCCTGTGTGGTGAGTGTACTGTGATGTGAGTGTCCTGTGTGGTGAGTGTCCTGTGTGGTGAGTGCCTCCTGTGGTGAGTGTCCTGTGTGGTGAGTGTCCTGTGTGGTGAGTGTCCTGTGTGGTGAGTGTCCTGTGTGGTGAGTGCCTCTTGTGGTGAGTGTCCTGTGTGGTGAGTGTCCTGTGTGGTGAGTGCCTCCTGTGGTGAGTGTCCTGTGTGGTGAGTGTCCTGTGTGGTGAGTGTCCTGTGTGGTGAGTGCTTCCTGTGGTGAGTGTCCTGTGTGGTGAGTGCCGTGTGTGGTGAGTGCCTAGTGTGGTGAGTGCCCTGTGTGGTGAGTGTCCACCCTGTGTGGTGAGTGTCCTGTGTGGTGAGTGTCCTGTGTGGTGAGTGTCCTGTGTGGTGAGTGCCTCCTGTGGTGAGTGTCCTGTGTGGTGAGTGTCCTGTGTGGTGAGTGTCCTGTGTGGTGAGTGCCTCCTGTGGTGAGTGTCCTGTGTGGTGAGTGTCCTGTGTGGTGAGTGTCCACCCTGTGTGGTGAGTGTCCTGTGTGGTGAGTGTCCACCCTGTTTGGTGAGTGGAGTAGTGCTGAACGAACCCCGTCGTGATGCAAACCCAAGCAGGATGGCAAATCTCTCAATCACAACAACAACAACTCAAAAGTCCACGTGGATTTTCTGCTCAAAATAACCATCGAGGCAGTGCTCATCTCCTGTTTGCAGCCCTGAGCCGGTGGTGGAAATTCCTCATTCCAACGGCGGCCTAAGGAATATCAATAGGGCAATCAACTGTTGTCCTCCCCACAAAGTAGTCCTCAATTTATCAACCGCAGAGGGATGATGGACCGAGTCAACCCCCAATACTGCGATTTTAATTATAATTTCGGGCCGCTCGTTCTACGGCTGAGTCACCTTGCTCGACACGGCAAATCTCTACAATTGATCCAATTCCCCAGGCGCGGTCAAACTCCTGGCATGACGCACACCGTTTAAGTGGGGTCTTTTGTGAAATACACACGTGTTACCGTCTATATGTGTGTGAATATTTGCGTGTGCGAGCGTTCATGTGAACAGAATCGACCTGAATTCTCAATGCTGAGAAGATCGCTATGATCGCGGCGTTAATCACGTGAGAGTGCAGCGAGTCAGCACTCGGTCGCGTGTGAATCACGCGCGTCTCACGGTGAGCCTGGCCTGGGGTCGGCCGCGTAGCCAAGTGGATGCTCAGCATCAGCACGTCTTGGCAGCAATGCCTTCAAATCGTCGCATCATTGCAATCTATAGCTGTGCTCCACCTGCACACCGTATCTTCTTGAGATACGTTTGAATCTATAGCAAAGATTTAATGCAAAGTGTCCACCCAACTCCACTGAGCTTTAGCAAAGTGCTCATGTGTACATTCCTATGACAAACCACTGCTGACTTCCCGCAAAGTGACTCCAGAAGGGTAGTGACGAGTTGAGTCAGCTCTCCAGCCCAGATGTGTTCTCACAGCCTTCCAGATGTGAGTCGAGTGCTATGACCGGGTCGCTAAATTTAAAGTACGAATCTCTAGTGCAAAAATATCTTGCGTGCGGGAGTGAATAATAATTTAATTATAATTTATTTATGTAGTTTATTGTTAAAAATTCGGTCACAGTCCCTATGATCACTGTTACATTGGATTTATGGCTTTTATTTTGGTGATTTCGAAAAGGTTTTTTTTGTTTTGCCATGTTTTTGTTTATTGTAGTACGGAGTTAGACTGATGACCTTAACCTTAGTTGTCTTGTGGTTGTTGTTGTTATTTGACTTGCATCCCACTGGGATTTTTGCACACAGCGTTGGTGTACGGTGCTATTTCAGGAATATTTTGATATTTTTTTCCTGTATTTTCTGTTTGCACAGTCACATAATCACTTTAAGATGTTTTCTTGTTCGTGTTTTTTGTTTGTTGCGGTTGCACCCGATTCAAGAGCCGAATGGCTCACAGGGCTATAGAAAATAAATGAACTATGAACTATGAATGGTGGTGTGTGGCAACCCAATTGCAGAATGATGATCATGAGAGATCCCGACAACATGGGGAGGCCTTCCTGTCCCCCAGTGGATAGATCACATCTGATGATTATCACGATTGCTATGATGATGACACATATTTGTAAGCTGAGGTTTACACTGACCACAATAACCTTTGGAAGTATAGTGCGTGAGTCTGCATGAACGCCAGTGGATGTCGATCTATTCACTGCCACACTGCTGCACGTGCCCTCGCTTTGCACCATGGGGCAGCGTGTGTCCTGTGGGGCCGTCCATAAATGACGTCACGCGATTTTGGACGATTTTTTTACACCCCCCCCCCCCTCATCACACGGCGTCACAAAAAGTCAGACCCCCCCCCTCAAATATGACGTCACAAAGCTCTGCCCCTCCCCCCCCCCAAAATAAATAAACCATGCTTCAAATCGCTTTCAACTATTGTCATTGTAGTGCGTATTTAATGTTGTAGGAGAAAACATGTATTGAAAAGTCTATTTAATTAAGTAGAACGTGTTGTCCTATATTTATTAAAAGTTGCGCAATTTGATGTGACGTCACATTTCTCAAACCCACCCCACCCCCCCCCGCTCGTCACACATCGTCACAAACGTCTGACCCCCCCCCCCCCCCCCCAGGTGCGTGACGTCATTTACGGACGGCCCCTGTGCTTGCACTGAGCGCGGGAGCTGTAAGTGTTCACGGTGTATTAGCGCACTGCGCTACAACGCCGGCCGCGTGCGCTCCCGATGCCCGCTCACGACCAATAATGGTGACGAGCATGTGGGCTCACTTGAGATTTGACCCAGTCTGAAACAATACGCGCCTGCTGCGGTGCGTAAACATCGGCGCTCGGGGAGAACAAAGGCAGCAGGGCGTAGGTGCTACTCACGCACCTTCTCGCGCGCTGTGGGGGCCTTAATAGGTGCTTGCTAACAGCACGGTCTATTGTAAGCTTACGTGGGGGGGGGGGGGGTGGTGGTGGGATCTTTGTCCTTGTTTGCCAAGAGAGCAGCGTAGTTTCCCCATCCCCTCTGGTCCAGGTCACGTGACGTGCTCAGCCGACACATTTCATTGTCCGGACTCGCACGCGTGCGTCCCCGCCACGTGGCTCTGCGACGGCGACAAGGACTGTCCAGACGGCGCTGACGAGTCCGTCAGCAGCGGCTGTGGTACGCGCACCGTTCACACTGTACTCCGACGTCGGCGGCGTCGGCAAGCGTACATGGGGTTTTTTTTAAATTTCTGTTGTCCTCAGCTGTCGCTAAGACAACACCACGTGGGCCACAATCACGTGTTTGTGGAAAGTTAAACGAACGATTTTGATGCTGCTGTTGCCGCTGCTGCGTTGGCACAAACACGATGAACAAAAAACAACAGCAGCAATAATTAAACTCCACACATTTGTCAATAACACTGCCGGAGAATATACGTATACAATGTGACATGACAAGCAAAGGATTCATTAAGAGTTGTATAAGGGCCAAAATACAAGGGGCATTGCCCGAAACATCGGAAATTATATATTTTAAGGCAGTGTTATTTACGGAGGCGTCGATGTTCTTTTGTTGGTGAATAGGTACGGTGTTAGTCAATATTTGGCACTAAAATTGATATGTTTTACACAACGTTGCAGGTTTCACAGGTGAATGCGTGTGATCTAGTGCATGGGAGGCAGGGTTGGTGGACGAGGAGATTGTCGTGTGCGTGAGAAGTTGAATCCACCCCGAGTCTGTGGAAGACGGCAGTGCTGAACCCGGGCTTTCTCCTAGTAGTCTTTATTTTATCCAAGATGTAAACCACAAACGAATGATCCAACAATCCAAATGCAGAACCCTTCCGAAGCCTCCGTGAGATTGAATAAAAATGAAAAAAAAATTAATTGCGCCAATACTCTTAGAAATAGCCATTCGGTATCCGTAAGTGAATGAGTTCTGACGTGAAGACTGTGTTCAAACACTGCAACATAAATGCGCAGCCCTGAAACTGCCTGCTCACGCCACTGCTCGCGAAAGGGCTTCCACTCGAGCGAGCTCTAGCGGTGATTTGGTCTCCTCGTTTATGCTGTCCAGACGTGTTGGAAGACGTTGGGGTGTTAACCACCCATTACCCCACCGCACGTGTTCCTTGCCAATCGACTAACTGTCGCGTGTAGACATTTGTTCTGCCGGGCGGGCAGAGGTGGAATCGAACCGGCGACCTGTGGATCGCAAGCGCAGCGTGATGACCCTCCCGCCGCGTGAGGTGGTGCCGCTGGTGCTCTGGGGCCCCGCTGGTGCCCTGGGGCCCCGCTGGTGCCCTGGGGCCCCGCTGGTGCCCTGGGGCCCCGCTGGTGCCCTGGGGCCCCGCTGGTGCCCTGGGGCACCGCTGGTGCCCTGGGGCCCCGCTGGTGCCCTGGGGCCCCGCTGGTGCCCTGGGGCCCCGCTGGTGCCCTGGGGCACCGCTGGTGCCCTGGGGCACCGCTGGTGCCCTGGGGCCCCGCTGGTGCCCCGGGGCCCCGCTGGTGCCCCAGGGCACCGCTGGTGCCCTGGGGCCCCGCTGGTGCCCTGGGGCCCCGCTGGTGCCCTGGGGCCCCGCTGGTGCCCTGGGGCACCGCTGGTGCCCTGGGGCACCGCAGGCTCCCGGCCAGGGTGGTTTGATCATCACGCCGCTGCTCTCCGTGTGCTCAGCGTTCAGAGACGTCTGTGGGGCCGACGAGTTCCAGTGCCAGAACAGGCGGTGCATCCTGCAGCGCTGGGTGTGCGACCACGACGACGATTGCGGCGATGGCTCTGACGAGTCCGCAGAGTGCGGTCAGCAGCCCCACACATCTATACACACCACCCACACCACCCACACCACCCACACCACCCACCCACACCACCCACACCACCCACACCACCCACACCACCCACACCACCCACCCACACCACCCACACCACCCACACCACCCACACCACCCACACCACCCACGCCACCCACACCACCCACACCACCCACACCACCCACACCACCCACCCACACCACCCACACCACCCACACCACCCACACCACCCACACCACCCACGCCACCCACACCACCCACACCACCCACACCACCCACACCACCCACACCACCCACGCCACCCACCCACAGGCATCTCACACACATCTATACACACCACCCACACCACCCACACCACCCACTCACACCACCCACCCACAGACATCTCACACACATCTATACACACCACCCACGCCACCCACACCACCCACACCACCCACACCACCCACGCCACCCACACCACCCACACCACCCACACCACCCACACCACCCACACCACCCACCCACACCACCCACACCACCCACCCACAAGCATCTCACACACATCTATACACACCACCCACACCACCCACACCACCCACACCACCCACACCACCCACACCACCCACCCACACCACCCACCCACAAGCATCTCACACACATCTATACACACCACCCACACCACCCACCCACAGGCATCTCACACACATCTATACACACCACCCACACCACCCACCCACAGGCATCTCACACACATCTATACACACCACTCACACCACCCACGCCACCCACACCACCCACGCCACCCACCCACAGACATCTCACACACATCTATACACACCACCCACACCACCCACCCACAGACATCTCACACACATCTATACACACCACCCACACCACCCACCCACACCACCCACAGGCATCTCACACACATCTATACACACCACCCACACCACCCACACCACCCACACCACCCACACCACCCACCCACACCACCCACCCACACCACCCACCCACACCACCCACAGACATCTCACACACATCTATACACACCACCCACACCACCCACCCACAGACATCTCACACACAGGCATCTCACACATTTATACACACCACCCACACCACCCACACCACCCACACCACCCACCCACACCACCCACACCACCCACACCACCCACCCACAGGCATCTCACACACATCTATACACACCACCCACACCACCCACACCACCCACACCACCCACACCACCCACACCACCCACACCACCCACCCACACCACCCACCCACACCACCCACCCACACCACCCACAGACATCTCACACACATCTATACACACCACCCACACCACCCACCCACAGACATCTCACACACAGGCATCTCACACATTTATACACACCACCCACACCACCCACACCACCCACACCACCCACCCACACCACCCACACCACCCACACCACCCACCCACAGGCATCTCACACACATCTATACACACCACCCACACCACCCACACCACCCACACCACCCACACCACCCACACCACCCACCCACAGACATCTCACACACATCTATACACACCACCCACACCACCCACCCACAGACATCTCACACACATCTATACACACCACCCACACCACCCACCCACACCACCCACCCACAAGCATCTCACACACATCTATACACACCACCCACACCACCCACACCACCCACACCACCCACACCACCCACCCACAGACATCTCACACACATCTATACACACCACCCACACCACCCACACCACCCACCCACAGGCATCTCACACACATCTATACACACCACCCACACCACCCACGCCACCCACCCACAGACATCTCACACACATCTATACACACCACCCACGCCACCCACCCACAGACATCTCACACACATCTATACACACCACCCACACCACCCACGCCACCCACCCACAGACATCTCACACACATCTATACACACCACCCACACCACCCACGCCACCCACCCACAAGCATCTCACACACATCTATACACACCATTCACACCACCCACACCACCCACCCACACCACCCACCCACAGGCATCTCACACACATCTATACACACCACCCACACCACCCACGCCACCCACCCACAGACATCTCACACACATCTATACACACCACCCACACCACCCACGCCACCCACGCCACCCACCCACAGACATCTCACACACATCTATACACACCACCCACGCCACCCACCCACAGACATCTCACACACATCTATACACACCACTCACGACACCCACCCACACCACCCACCCACAGGCATCTCACACACAGGCATCTCACACACATCTATACACACCACCCACGACACCCACGCCACCCACCCATAGACATCTCACACACATCTATACACACCACCCACACCACCCACCCACAAGCATCTCACACACATCTATACACACCACCCACGACACCCACCCACACCACCCACCCACAGGCATCTCACACACATCTATACACACCACTCACACCACCCACCCACAGACATCTCACACACATCTATACACACCACTCACACCACCCACCCACAGGCATCTCACACACATCTATACACACCACTCACACCACCCACCCACAGACATCTCACACACATCTATACACACCACTCACACCACCCACCCACAGGCATCTCACACACATCTATACACACCACCCACGACACCCACCCACACCACCCACCCACAGGCATCTCACACACATCTATACACACCACTCACACCACCCACCCACACCACCCACCCACACCACCCACCCACAGGCATCTCACACACATCTATACACACCACTCACGACACCCACCCACAGGCATCTCACACACATCTATACACACCATTCACGCCACCCACCCACACCACCCACCCACAGGCATCTCACACACATCTATACACACCACCCACACCACCCACCAACACCACCCACCCACAGGCATCTCACACACATCTATACACACCACCCACACCACCCACCCACATCACCCACCCACAGGCATCTCACACACATCTATACACACCACCCACATCACCCACCCACACCACCCACCCACAGGCATCTCACACACATCTATACACACCACCCACATCACCCACCCACACCACCCACCCACAGGCATCTCACACACATCTATACACACCACCCACATCACCCACCCACACCACCCACCCACAGGCATCTCACACACATCTATACACACCACCCACACCACCCACCAACACCACCTCCCCGCGCGTACGCTGAGCGTCGGCCGTCTAGACGGAGCCGTGCACAGGGCGCTCTCCCTCTCTGCCTCTCCTCTCGGCCCCAGACTACCCCGTGTGCAAAGCCACCGAGTTCCAGTGCCAGAACAAGCGCTGCCTCCTCGACAGCAGCTGGGAGTGCGACGGCTTCTTCGACTGCCACGACCACACGGACGAGGCGCCCTTGAACCCGCGCTGCTCCCTCGGCGGTCAGTGGCCGCCCCCTCGCCCGTCCGGCATGCACTGGGCCGGATCAAGTTCGACGGTGGCCCGTGGCCCTTACAGTTCTCGGTTGCGGGGTTGACCGTGCCGACGTTGAACCGAACAAAAAGTATCTTATTGTCCGCACGCAGCACGTAGTAATGACGCTGGTAGTAACGCACATACAGTGAACGAAAAAAATATTTGCTCCCCTGCTGATTTTGTACGTTTGCCCACTGACAAAGAAATGATCAGTCTATAATTTTAATGGTAGGTTTATTTGAACAGTGAGACAGAATAACAACAAAAATATCCAGAAAAACACATGTCAGAAATGTTATGAATTGATTGGCATTTCAATGAGGGAAATAAGTATTTGACCCCTCTCAATCAGAAAGAATTCTGGCTCCCAGGTGTCTTTTATACAGGTAACGAGCTGAGATTAGGAGCACACTCTTAAAGGGAGTGCTCCTAATCTCAGCTTGTTACCTGTATAAAAGACACCTGTCCACAGAAGCAATCAATCAATCAGATTCCAAACTCTCCACCATGGCCAAGACCAAAGAGCTCTCCAAGGATGTCAGGGACAAGATTGTAGACCTATACAAGGCTGGAATGGGCTACAAGACCATTGCCAAGCAGCTTGGTGAGAAGGTGACAACAGTTGGTGCGATTATTCGCAAATCGAAGAAACACAAAAGAACTGTCAATCTCCCTCAGCCTGGGGTTCCATGCAAGATCTCACCTCGTGGAGTTGCAATGATCATTCGAACGGTGAGGAATCAGCCCAGAACTACACGGGAGGATCTTGTCAATGATCTCAAGGCAGCTGGGACCATAGTCACCAAGAAAACGATTGGTAACACACTACGCCGTGAAGGAGTGAAATCTTGCAGCGTAAGCAAGGTCCCTCTGCTCAAGAAAGCACATACATGCCCGTCTGAAGTTTGGCAATGAACATCTGAATGATTCAGAGGACAACTGGGCGAAAGTGTTGTGGTCAGATGAGACCAAAATGGAGCTCTTTGGCATCAACTCAACTCGCCGTGTTTGGAGGAGGAGAAATGTTGCCTATGACCCCAAGAACACCATCCCCACCGTCAAACATGGAGGTGGAAACATTATGCTTTGGGGGTGTTTTTTTTCTGCTAAGGGGACAGGACAACTTCACCGCATCAAAGGGACGATGGATGGGGCCATGTACCGTCAAATCTTGGGTGAGTACTTCCTTCCCTCAGCCAGGGCATTGAAAATGTGTCGTAGATGGGTATTCCAGCATGACAATGACCCAAAACACACGGCCAAGGCAACAAATGAGTGGCTCAATAAGAAGCACATTAAGGTCCTGGAGTGGCCTAGCCAGTCTCCAGACCTTAATCCTATAGAAAATCTGTGGAGGGAGCTGAAGGTTCGAGTTGCCAAACGTCAGCCTCGAAACCTTAATGACTTGGAGAAGATCTGCAAAGATGAGTGGGACAAAATCCCTCCTGAGATGTGTGCAAACCTGGTGGCCAACTACAAGAAACGTCTGACCTCTGTGATTACCATTAAGGGTTTTGCCACCAAACACTAAGTCATGTTTTGCAGAGGGGTCAAATACTTATTTCCCTCATTAAAATGCAAATCAATTTATAACATTTTTGACATGCGTTTTTCTGGATTTTGTTGTTATTCTGTCTCTCACTGTTCAAATAAACCTACCATTAAAATTATAGATTGATCATTTCTTTGTCAGTGGGCAAACGTACAAAATCAGCAGGGGATCAGATACTTTTTTCCCTCACTGTAGTCATGCTTGCAGGTTTAATGAACAAGTGACAATATGGGATTCGCGCTGTATAGTATTGTAATTGTAATTCAACCAGTACGAAGCATATATATTGTGTGGCTCCGTCGTGCGCCAGCGCTCGCCGATTCAGCCTCCCGCCAAGGCCAGGCAGCCCACAAATAGGCTCACGATCAATCTTTCGTGCTGACAACGTTAATTAAAATCTAATCGTGATCATCAGCAGTTACATTCGAGACATTGTTACGCATCAGGAATGGAGGCGCATTAACTCGGAGCGAACGAGCGAATTCTCCCGCGTGCGTCGCGAGCGGCCTGGGGCGCCCTGCTCACCGTGACCTCATGCGAGAGAGAGAGAGAGTGTGTGGGGGGAATGCAAAGATGACGAATCCTGCGTAGTGGTGGCGTTTCCGCACCGGCTCGGCGGTAGAGTTGAGCGGCTTGCGATCGGAATTTCCGTGAGTTCGAAACTTGGTTCTGGTGGGGGGTGGTGGTGGCGGTGGGGGGGGGGGGGTTGACTCGGCACATCATCCCGCGCCTCTGGGGGGGGGGGGGGTCGATAAAATGAGCAACCCGCTCCGTGGGGAAGTCAACAGTGGTTCTCCTGTAGAGAGGCTCGGAGAAAACCTCCCTCGCGTTGGTGACGGCAACAGGGCGCGGGGTTCGGGGTTAAGTGGCGCACGCGCTTTTGACGGCTCAGAGAGACGGTCCGCTGTCGTTGATGAAAAGTGGTTTCTTGTCATTGCCAAATTTGAAGCAAACACTCACATCGTCTAACAGAGACGTGTCCGCTGTTATTTACGCGTTTACTCTTACGCGGCCGTCCCTTGCGCTAGTCGCCGTAATTGTTGGTCGGGTGCCGTGAAGGAGCCGTGGGCCAAGAACGCGGCCGTCAGGAGGCGACGATCGCCGCAGGGAATCTCGTTGGCCGTCTGACCGCGCCGCCGGTCTTGCGTCGCCCTCGCGTCCGCGTACCCCGCCCGCCCGCCCGCCCGCCCGCCCGCCCTCCGTGCGTTCGAAGCCGAGCGATGTTTTTTGTCGTGAGCCAAGCCAATGAAACCGGTCGGCGGTTGTGAATGCCTTTCCTTTTTTTGTTTGTTTGTTGTTTGTTTGTGCGGGTGTGGCTCCTGGTGTGTGGCGAGCGCAGAGAGGAAGTGCAACGACTCGGCGTCGTTCCTGTGCGCCAACGGGCGGTGTGTCGGCGAGTCCCAGCTGTGCGACAACCGCGACAACTGCGAGGACGGCTCTGACGAGCGCAACTGCAACGTCAACGAGTGCTCGGACCGCCGAGTCAGCGGCTGCACCCAGGACTGCATAGATCTCAGGATCGGATACAAGGTCCTCGCCCCCCCCCCCCTTCCCTCCCCACAGCCCCTCGCGTGCCTTGCCTTACGAAGCCGGAGAGTGCTACGTGCGCTGCGAATGGCAATCGATTAGCTGCCAGGTTACAGTCTTAATGCACGTGCATATTTTAGGGTGGTCGTTATGAAAACAAAAAAAATACGATTGGAATTGTTGCTTCTTGTTGTTGAATCGTGCGTGACCTAATCAAAGGATTCGTTCATGAGGCTATCCACATATACAAACGCAGAGACAATTTCAACCGGGAAGATTCTGGTTTAGCAATCATTGGAAGGATTTGATAAACCATTTCGGGTCTTAATTGATTGTTCACGCTTACGGTGGCTTTCAGACCGCATCCATTATTTTTCGTCTCCCCCCTCCTCTTTTCCGAACACAGATGGACTCGTCCATCTGAACAAACTGTCAAATCGCTCTCCGTGGTGCTAACGTTAAAAAAACGCCACTTTTTTTAAATTTTCTTGCTGTGGTTTTCACACCTGATGATGATTGATTGTGTTGCAGTCGAAACGTCGTGAGAATTTTATTGTTTTATATTTTTATTATTTTATTGTTTCCCTTCTACGTGACTTTACCGAGAGAACCAAGAATATAAATGAAAGGCTGTTTAGGAGGTCGCGCTCCCGTGGGCCTTACTTTATATGAGGATCACCCGAACATAGACATATGTAGCGATACCATGCTACATATACTGAGCTCCAGTGTTGGTCTTGAGATGTACCTCCGGGGAGGTCCACGCGCGTGGCGTGCCCGTCGCCGATCGCCGCGCCGGCCGCGGCGCTTCGCCGAACGGACTGCTGACACGCACGATCTCCACACCGACGCAGTGCAAGTGCCGGCCGGGCTTTCAGCTGAAGAACGACGGCAAGACGTGCATCGACGTGGACGAGTGCCGGACCGCGTACCCCTGCAGCCAGACGTGTGTCAACACCCACGGCAGCTTCAAGTGTCTCTGCGAGGACGGTTACAGGGCCCGGGAAAATGACAGCAGCAGCTGCAAGGCCCTCTCTGGTGCGGCGCTGCGACGGCGGGGGGTCGGGGGGGTCGGGGTCATGGGGGGTCGGGTCACGGGGGGTCGGGGTCACGGGGGGTCGGGGTCACGTGGGGGGGGGGGGGGCACGCCCGGCCAACATCGCATCGCATCGTCGAACGTCACCGGCATGGTGCTCGGTTTACGCGGCGTTGCACGGTGACGAGCGGCACAGCGAGTGCGGGAGGGGGGTGAGTGGGGGGGGTGGTTTTGGCGACGACGGCGATGCTGGTTGACTTTCGGTGTTCGCTCCGTGCGCGGCTCACGCAGCCGGGCGCGTCTCGGCGTTACGCGTTCATTGTTTTGCCTGCTTGCCGCAAGACATCCGTTGCCACCCGTGCCAGGTTGCATGCGGTTCGCGTGGACATTACCAAGTAGATGCGGGATGAAGGGAAAAGTGCAGCCCTTCGATCGCTTGCTCACGCCGCTGTTGGTGAAAGAGCCTCTCAAGAGGGTGTTTGGCCTACTCTTTCATACTGGCCACATGTCTTGGAAGAGGGGGAGTACCCACTCATTACCCCAGCCCCACCCACTGTGACGTGCCGACTCACAAAAATAGGAACGAGGTTGAGCTACACACAGCGTCTTGTTGTACGTACGTCTGTTGAACTTCTTTCGCACCGGTCGCAGCCAACCGTGCTGATCACAGGCGCTACTGTCGGTGGCAACGTAAATCAGAGACGTGAAGATTGTGTCGGCGGTGATGATGATGGTGATGGTTGATCGTGATGACGACGCTAAACTTTCAGCTCCCGCGCTTGTCCCCAGATGAGGAAGCAGTGCTGATTTTTGCCAACCGCTACTACCTGCGCAAAGTGAACCTGGACGGCTCCAACTACACCCTGCTCAAGGCGGTGAGCTGCAGGCACCGCACGGCAGCTCGGCCCTGCCCACTTGACCCCCCCCCCTCCTCCCCACCGCTGTGGTGCACACGTTACGTAAACCCGCATTACGTAAAGAGCGTTACGTAAACGCGCGTTAGTGATAGAGGTTGGGGTAGTGATAGGGTTTGGGGTAGTGATAGGGTTTGGGGGTAGTGATAGGGGTAGTGATAAGGGTTGGGGTAGTGATAGGGGTTGGGGTAGTGATAGGGGTAGTGATAGGGGTTGGGGTAGTAATAGGGGTTGGGGTAGTGATAGGGGTTGGGGTAGTGATAGGGGCTGGGGTATTGATAGAGGTTGGGGTAGTGAGAGGGGCTGGGGTAGTGATAGGGGTTGGGGTAGTGATAGGGTTTGGGGTAGTGATAGGGGTTGGGGTAGTGATAGGGGTTGGGGTAGTGATTGGGGTTGGGGTAGTGATTGGGGTAGTGATAGGGGTTGGGGTAGTGATAGACGTTGGGGTAGTGATAGGGGTTGGGGTAGTGATAGGGGTAGTGATCTGGGTTGGGGTAGTGATAGGGGTTGGGGTAGTAATAGGGGTTGGGGTAGTGATAGGGGTAGTGATAGGGGTTGGGGTAGTGATAGGGGTTGGGGTAGTGATAGGGGTTGGGGTAGTGATAGGGGTTGGGGTAGTAATAGGGGTTGGGGTAGTGATTGGGGTAGTGATAGGGGTTGGGGTAGTGATAGGGGTTGGGGTAGGCCTGGTAATAGCTGAGAGACAGGTGTAGGGAGTAGCAGCAGTAGGATGATGGGCTAGGGGGAAGAGATGGGTTTTAAGGGAAGAATGGAAGTAGTTTAGTGATTGAAAGATGGTGGGGAGGAGAGAAGTTCACGTTTATTTGGTTTAACCTGGTGCGAACTCAAGAGACCAGAATATCCTCATTTGCCAGGGGCATAGTCTGCTAGCAGGGGGCAATGAGGGGCCGTCCATAAATGACGTCACGCACCGAGGGGGGGGGGGCGGGTCAGACATTTGTGACGATGTGTGACGATGGGGGTGGGGGGGTTGAGAAATGTGACGTCACATCAAAATGCGCAACTTTAAATAAATATAGACAACACGTTCTATTTAATTAAATAGACTTTTTAAATGAATGTTTTTTTCCTACAACATCAGAGTGCAGCGGCACATTAAATACGCACTACAATGACAATAGTTTAAAGCCATTTGAAGCATGTTTTATTTTTTTGGGTGGGGGGGGGCAGAGCTTTGTGACGTCATATTTGAGGGGGGGTCTGACTTTTTGTGACGCCGTGTGACGAGGGGGGGGGGGGGTGGGTCAAAAATTGTCCAAAATCGCGTGACGTCATTTATGGACAGCTCCCTGATTGTTTTGCAAAGTTCCAATTGAGTAATTTGGTTTGCTGCTGAGCCCCTGATTGTTTTGCAAAGTTCCAATTGAGTAATTGTTTTGCTGCTGAGTTTTCTAATTTGGCAAATTTGGGCTCTGACGCCGGCACGCAAATGACCCCCTCTTGAAAATAACGGCAAGGGACCTTTAATGTTCACGGTGAAGCAGACGGCGCGTTAGTATTTCTACGGTTGTTACACTCAGATGGCCTTACCTGGTAAAATAGAAATAGTTTAAGTTTAGTTTTTTTTATTCGATGCCACGTGGATGCCCGGTCCACCTTAGGTGCCTCTGCCGGACATCGCTGCGCGGCTAAGCAATGAAAAACGAGCATTCGCTTTTCCGTCATGTCTCCGCAGGGCCTGAACAATGCGGTGATGCTCGACTTTGAAGTCAGAGAGCAGCGCGTGTACTGGACCGACGTCACCGCGCTAGGCAGCATGACCCGCCGCATGCACCTCAACGGCTCCGACGTGCAGGTGACGGCCGCTCGTGCCCCGCGAACACCCACCCTGAGGAGCGCCTGTCCGCGCGAGCTCCCCCCGGTACCTAGACGAACGCTCAGTTAAGCGAGACCCCCCCGCGGGCATTACCGGTGGACCGGCATTCAATGGCCTTCCCTCGTCGTGCCGAGAAGGTGGTGGCGGTGCCGGGAATTTCTCCTTGAACCGCTGCATTCCTCGTTAAAACGGGCGCTCCGCCCACCCACAATGCACTCTGTCCCGGCGACGGTGAAAGAGCGGCGATGTACGCGTCCGAGTGAGGACAGAGTTGCGACCTGGAGGGGGGGAACCTGGAGGTGGTGGCGTTCGCACGCAGCCAGCAGCCGCTGCCATCGCACGAACCTCCCCATCGCGCGAACCCCCCACATCACTAAAGCCTTGGCCACCCTTCTCCTTCCCCCGCAGTTATACGAGCGCCCCCGTCACATGAAGCCCTATCGCGCAGGTCGCAGTTACAAGAGAGCCCCACCCGTAACACAATGGCGCAACTGTTGTGGCCACTCGTCCCAGACTCCAGAAGGATGAGGCCCGCCCAACGGTACCGCGTGCGCCGTTTTGATCGTTGTTGCTCAGAGCGTCTAGGTGGTGGCTCGTCTCCTGTTTACAACTCCGAGCCAGTGGTGGACATTCAACAGTGATTTCCCACCCATTAGGAGAATCGCTGTTGACCTCCCCACAAAGTGGTACTCATTTCCATTGACCCCAGAGTGATGATTGGCTGCGTTAACTCACAAACCAGGGCTTGAACCTTCGACTCTTCTGCTTTGCAGGCCGCTCGCTCTACCACCGAGACGGCCCTTAGTAGCCTGCGGCCTTTGCGGTTGACCGATGAAGCAATTTGCCGGAGTCGCCTCGTGGCCTCGTCCCATCTTGTTCCACTGCCATTTTGATAATGATACTTGAGCCTCAATGAGGCATGACTTGGCATTTAAATCAGACGATTAGCAATGTATGCAAGCATGCATGTTGAACTTTTTTTCCACCGTGCGTAGCCAACCGTGGCTAATCTGAGGTGCGGGGAAACGGCAACAAAGCAATGGCAACTTCTTCTTTGAGTTTGGCATTCTGTCATCTGTTCTAATTATATTTTAATATCCTCTTTGTTTGTAATGCAGCTACGGATAAATTCATATTTGCCATTGGCTGCCTGTCATAATGACACTTCCATATCTCCACGCTCGAGGAATAAAAGCTGTCAAAGTAGAGTCTCCCTGGAAACAAGGGGGGTTATCTTTGAGACTCACTCGAGGTTTCAGTATCATGGGTGGTTTATGAGTTTCTTGCCCCGAATCTGGTTTCAGTTATGAATCATTCATGAGGCCTGGTATTTGTATAGAAATGGATGAGACCTTAATTCAACAAAGCAATGGAAATTACATTGGCAGAGTTTTGCATTGCCAGTTTATGTGCACGTAGCGCCTTTTGCAGCCTCACCTGTCCACATCTCAATATGGGGGGGGGGGGGGGGGGGATTAAAAAAAAACTTTATGATGATAGAGCCTATTTATTTTATAACCTTGAGGTTGCCTTTAAAATACTGAAATCATCTACTGCAGTGTGTATATTTGCGGCTGATGGTTAAATACTCATTTCATTGGGGCGGATTCGTAGTGCAATTAGATTCCCAGCCCCGGCTAACGTCGGTGGTGAATGATATCTGAACCGGTCCCGGGCCCCCCTCCCCCCTATCACCAACCCACACTGACTGGCACGGTGAAGTATGGTCAAACTCGCCAGAGACCGACGACGGCATGAGGACGCCTTCATTCCGTAGCGAGTTGACAAAGGGGACCTGCCGCGGACTCTAAAGCGGTTCGCAAAAATCTATTTCGTACCACGACCTCCTGTTGTGTTCAGTTTATTGCCCCCCTCCCCGCACCTCCGGTTATCACGGTTGACTACCTACAGTGCAAAAGAAGTCCAACGTACTGTGCACACGAACGTACAACCGCACGCTGCACCTGTTTGCCTCACAAGCGGCGGAAGATCAAAGGCGGGCCACTGCGTGTGACCGCCGAGACGGCGAACGAGCAACGGGACGCGACGTCGCGTCTCGCCCGTAGCGCCGCTTCGTCAGGCAGCCTCTCGAAGTGTAGCCGCGAAACCACCGCTCGAAGCTGCCACGTGGCTCGCGAACCTCGACAAGTCGAGCCCGGTGTTCTTCACACGGGAATCTAGCGCGGTGTTCTTCACACGAGAATCTAGCGCGGTGTTCTTCACACGATAATCTGGCGCGGTGTTCTTCACACGAGAATCTAGGGCGGTGTTCTTCACACGAGAATCTAGGGCGGTGTTCTTCACACGAGAATCTAGCGCGGTGTTCTTCACACGAGAATCTAGCGCGGTGTTCTTCACATGAGAATCTGGCATGGTGTTCTTCACACGAGAATCTAGGGCGGTGTTCTTCACATGAGAATCTAGCGCGGTGTTCTTCACACGAGAATCTGGCGCAGTGTTCTTCACATGAGAATCTGGCGCGGTGTTCTTCACACGAGAATCTAGGGCGGTGTTCTTCACAGGAAAATCTGGCGCGGTGTTCTTCACACGAGAATCTAGCGTGGTGTTCTTCACACGAGAATCTAGGGCGGTGTTCTTCACACGAGAATCTAGCGCAGTGTTCTTCACACGAGAATCTAGCGCGGTGTTCTTCACACGAGAATCTAGCGCGGTGTTCTTGACACGAGACTCTAGCGCGGTGTTCTTCACACGAGAATCTAGCGCGGTGTTCTTCACACGAGAATCTAGCGCGGTGTTCTTCACACGAGAATCTGGCGCGGTGTTTTTCACACGATAATCTAGCGCGGTGTTCTTCACACGAGAATCTGGCGCGGTGTTCTTCACACGAGAATCTGGCGCGGTGTTCTTCACACGAGAATCTAGCGTGGTGTTCTTCACACGAGAATCTAGCGCGGTGTTCTTCACATGAGACTCTAGCGTGGTGTTCTTCACACGAGAATCTAGCGCGGTGTTCTTCACACAAGAATCTAGGGCGGTGTTCTTCACACGAGAATCTGGCACGGTGTTCTTCACACGAGAATCTAGCGCGGTGTTCTTCACACGAGAATCTAGCGCGGTGTTCTTCACACGAGAATCTATGGCGGTGTTCTTCACACGAGAATCTGGCGCGGTGTTCTTCACACAAGAATATAGCGCGGTGTTCTTCACACGAGAATCTGGCGCGGTGTTCTTCACACGAGAATCTGGCACGGTGTTCTTCACATGAGAATCTAGGGCGGTGTTCTTCACACGAGAATCTGGCGCGGTGTTCTTCACACAAGAATCTAGGGCGGTGTTCTTCACACGAGAATCTGGCACGGTGTTCTTCACACGGGAATCTAGCGCGGTGTTCTTCACACGAGAATCTAGCGCGGTGTTCTTCACACGAGAATCTGGCACGGTGTTCTTCACACGAGAATCTAGGGCGGTGTTCTTCACACGAGAATCTGGCGCGGTGTTCTTCACACAAGAATCTAGGGCGGTGTTCTTCACACGAGAATCTGGCACGGTGTTCTTCACACGAAAATCTAGCACGGTGTTCTTCACACGAGAATCTAGGGCGGTGTTCTTCACACGAGAATCTGGCGGAGTGTTCTTCACACGGGAATCTAGCGTGGTGTTCTTCACACGAGAATCTAGCGCGGTGTTCTTCACACGAGACTCTAGCGCGGTGTTCTTCACACGAGAATCTAGCGCGGTGTTCTTCACACAAGAATCTAGGGCGGTGTTCTTCACACGAGAATCTGGCACGGTGTTCTTCACACGAGAATCTAGCGCGGTGTTCTTCACACGAGAATCTAGCGCGGTGTTCTTCACACGAGAATCTAGGGCGGTGTTCTTCACACGAGAATCTGGCGCGGTGTTCTTCACACAAGAATCTAGCGCGGTGTTCTTCACACGAGAATCTGGCGCGGTGTTCTTCACACGAGAATCTGGCACGGTGTTCTTCACATGAGAATCTAGGGCGGTGTTCTTCACACGAGAATCTGGCGCGGTGTTCTTCACACAAGAATCTAGGGCGGTGTTCTTCACACGAGAATCTGGCACGGTGTTCTTCACACGGGAATCTAGCGCGGTGTTCTTCACACGAGAATCTAGCGCGGTGTTCTTCACACGAGAATCTAGCGCGGTGTTCTTCACACGAGAATCTGGCACGGTGTTCTTCACACGAGAATCTAGGGCGGTGTTCTTCACACGAGAATCTGGCGCGGTGTTCTTCACACAAGAATCTAGGGCGGTGTTCTTCACACGAGAATCTGGCACGGTGTTCTTCACACGAAAATCTAGCGCGGTGTTCTTCACACGAGACTCTAGCGCGGTGTTCTTCACACGAGAATCTAGCGCGGTGTTCTTCACACAAGAATCTAGGGCGGTGTTCTTCACACGAGAATCTGGCACGGTGTTCTTCACACGAGAATCTAGCGCGGTGTTCTTCACACGAGAATCTAGCGCGGTGTTCTTCACACGAGAATCTAGGGCGGTGTTCTTCACACGAGAATCTGGCGCGGTGTTCTTCACACAAGAATCTAGCGCGGTGTTCTTCACACGAGAATCTGGCGCGGTGTTCTTCACACGAGAATCTGGCACGGTGTTCTTCACATGAGAATCTAGGGCGGTGTTCTTCACACGAGAATCTGGCGCGGTGTTCTTCACACAAGAATCTAGGGCGGTGTTCTTCACACGAGAATCTGGCACGGTGTTCTTCACACGGGAATCTAGCGCGGTGTTCTTCACATGAGAATCTAGCGCGGTGTTCTTCACACGAGAATCTAGCGCGGTGTTCTTCACACGAGAATCTGGCACGGTGTTCTTCACACGAGAATCTAGGGCGGTGTTCTTCACACGAGAATCTGGCGCGGTGTTCTTCACACAAGAATCTAGGGCGGTGTTCTTCACACGAGAATCTGGCACGGTGTTCTTCACACGAAAATCTAGCGTGGTGTTCTTCACACGAGAATCTGGCGCAGTGTTCTTCACACGAGAATCTAGGGTGGTGTTCTTCACACGAAAATCTAGCGCGGTGTTCTTCACATGAGAATCTAGCGCGGTGTTCTGCACATGAGAATCTGGCGCGGTGTTCTTCACACGATAATCTAGGGCGGTGTTCTTCACACAAAAATCTAGCGCGGTGTTCTTCACATGAGAATCTGGCGCAGTGTTCGTCACACGAAAATCTAGCGCGGTGTTCTTCACATGAGAATCTAGCGCGGTGTTCTGCACATGAGAATCTGGCGCGGTGTTCTTCACACGATAATCTAGGGCGGTGTTCTTCACTCCAGAATCTGGCGCGGTGTTCTTCACACGAGAATCTGACGCGGTGTTCTTCACTGATTTTCTGGGGGGGTGGCATTGTCGCTGATCAGACAACATCAGTGTGAGGGCCGCCACACCGCCTCCAAGACAAAATAACCATTCACGTGTTGTGTTTTGTCGGGGACCCGCACATCAGGGGGCCGCACGAAAGGCCACCAGGGGGCAGCCAGTGGCCCGCGGGCCTTGCAATAAAGAACCCTGCTCTAGCCCGGACGCAAGACGAAGAAAATTAACTGTTAATTTTAATTGCTAATCACTGCGAAAGTTTTCAGGATACGTGTCGATATGAATAATAATAATAACAATAGTCATGGACATCCTCAGGGCCTGCTTGGTGTGCGCGGCCAACTCTTTTTCAGCGTCCTCACGAGGGATACAGATTGAGCGTTCAGAGAGAAGAGGAAAAACATTCCCATGCATGAGTTAACAGTAAACATTCCGTGCAGCTTACTTAGAAACCTACTTGCTGCACAGCCTCCCTAGATGCACCTCAATGGCCTGCGCCCAGTGTGATCTCTGCCACGCTCCGCCAAACCAATTGCAGAGTCGCATGGATCATCGCTGTACGCTAAACTTGACGGCCGGGAGGTGCGCGCGCAATAAGCTGAAAAGAAACGTTCACTCGGTTATTTATCCACTCATTTCACACGGTGCCCGGTTTTACAGGCTAACCGTCGTTAAAAAAAATTATCTTCCAATACGGCGCCACTGGCGATGCGCTGATGTGACCAGTCCTCATCCGCCCCACCCGCCTCTCTGTGTGTTTGTCTGTCTCTCTCCCCGTGGGCGAGTCTCTGCAGATCTTGCACCAGAGTGTAAACTCTGAGGACGAGCACGGGGTGGGTCTAAGGTCGACTGCTTTATCTCGCTTTGTGTGTCGTTCTTGTGGCACGTTGTCCCGCGGGCATGCTGCAGTGTTTATCTCTCTCTCTGTGTGTCCCCCTGTCATCGACGCCACTTCCCTTACTGAGTCACAGTGGGAGAGAGAGGGGGGGGCGTCAGACGAAGGGTGCGGTGCCCCCCACACCCCCTCACTCCCTCTGGTGGCCGAAGCTACGAGTTGGGGGCAGGGTGTCCTTGACAACCACCCTGAGAGCTATGCTGTCAAGCACAGCGTGAAAGACTAACAACAGTTATTTTGCGAAGACGGAGCGCGCCCCTACAGCGTTAAATGCTCGAGACCGTGAGCGTAACGGTGAATAATAGCCCATAGGTGCGACCGTGCCAGACAAATCACAGTATTGGGATGCCTCCAGCTGACCGATTGCCGCACCCCATGAGCTGATATAATGTCGTCACTACGCCACTGCTGGGGATAAACCTGTTTGAGCAACGTGGCTCGGCCTGCCTCAGCAGCAGCGTCCACACGGAGGGCAACTTCAGGCAACCCCCATTGGCATCTGTTTACCAACACTCGTGGCTTATGCGTTGCATGCGGATAAAAGATAAAAAAGGGGGGAAATTTTTTGTAAACCTTTCTCGAGATGACGTGGGGTGGACCGTGTCTGTTGTTGGCCTCTGTTCGTTCGTGTTGCCGGCATGCTTTGTGGTTTTCTTTGTGTGTGTGCGTGTGTGTACCGCCATAAGCCCAATGTACGTTTGAAAAAGACAATTGCGTTTTGTTTATGGACTCGCCTTTGAATGGGCGCGCTCCCGGCTCGCGCATCGGCGTGAAGGCCTCTCGCTCACGGCGCCGCCTGCACGGGTTGCCCGCTCCGGGGCCACCTCCATTGCGTCAGTGGAGACCCTCCTTGCCGCACGCACAGGTCCTTCACCGGACGAGCCTGAGCAACCTGGACGGCCTGGCAGTCGACTGGGTCGGCCAGAACCTGTACTGGTGTGACAAGGGGCGCGACACCATCGAGGTGTCGCGCCTGGACGGGCGCTACGGCGCCGTGCTGCTCGGCTCCGGCCTCCAGGAGCCCCGGGCCCTCGCCGTCGACCCCCCGAGAGGGTGAGACGCGGAGCCGATGCCGTCAGCCGGGCCGTGGGTTTGTCTCGTGCTGCTCGCATTGTCTGCGGCCTGCTCGCCCGAGAGCACGCTGACCGCATCATCTTGATCATCGTCATCATCATCATCACTCTGCTCACAATCTACAGGGACGCACCACAACTGTGTGTGTTGTCATCTCGGGATCATCTCAAGTCCCTGTGGGACAAGCTCTTCGACTTGGCTGCTGAGATGGTGGGACTGAGTTCAGATCATGCAGCATAGGCCCAAGTGCTTCAACTATAGCATAATTCCCACCATAATAAAGGTATCGCCATGTGCAGTATCCGGCAATGACGTTTTCCGACCCAGGCATGAGGGCGACCTGCGATGAGGTGTGTTCTTGTAAGGATGCTGGTGGGACACTGTAGAAGAGGATCTTGAACATCGTCTCGAGGAAGGAAGCGATGGCTGGCCGTGGTGACGTGATCAACATCGGCCCACGGCGACCTCTTGACCTTGCGAGGAGGAGGGAGCCGACGGTCACGCGTCTCCCCTGTGCTCCAGGTACCTGTACTGGACGGACTGGGGCAAGCATCCGCACATCGGCCGCGTGGGAATGGACGGGTCCAACCGCAGCGTGATCATCGGCTCGCACATCACCTGGCCCAACGGCCTCACGCTCGACTACGTCAACGAGCGCATCTACTGGGCGGACGCGCGCGACGACTACATCCAGTTCGCGGACATGGACGGAGCCAACCGGCACACAGGTGCTCGCCGGAGACGCTGGCGCATCGCCACTCGTGTCGATGGACGCGGAGGGCTCCGTCGATCGGCACGGGCAGCTCCTTTGGGGGAGGAGGGGGGGGGGGCATGTTCGGGAAATGCGATGTTAGCAGACTCTTTAGGGGGGGTTAAAGAAAAATAACTTTATTGTTACCAGGACAACTCAAAATCAGTGCAAGATCGAATCCAGGTCATGGTTCCATTTAGCCCATCATCCGTTTGGGGTCAACAAGATAAGCACCGCTGTGTGGGAAGTCAATGGTTGTTGTCCTATGGATGAACTGGTCGCTGCCATATGACTGTGGATCAATACCAGGAGCTCAGGGCCATCAATAGAATATGAGCACCACCCATATACAGACAGTGCTCGGCTTCACATGGATTGCAACTATGAATGCGGAACGTAACTCAAAAATCATTCACCACGTTCAGTGCAGACGAACGAAGGGCAATTGCCCAAGATGGCAAACTACTGTTATTGCAAAATGTTAACAACGAATGTGCGGTGTGTTTTTATTTTATTTTATTCTCTTTACCACTGCCGTAATAATACGTCGGATTACATTGTTATTTTTTATTAAAACTCTTTCTGCGGGGCTCGCATGTATCGGCTCATTTTTATTCCCCCCCCCCCCCCCCCACTTTAAACTTGGGCAGTCGTGAACCAGGACATCCCGCATATCTTCGCACTGTCGCTCTTTGAGGACCACATCTACTGGACGGACTGGGAGTCTAAGACGGTGAACCGAGCGCACAAGAGCACGGGCGCTGATCGGACGATCATCATCAAAACCCTGCACCGGCCCATGGATCTGCACGTGTACCACCCATCTCGCCAGCCTGACGGTACTGCGTCTCACCTCCCCACGTGTACCACTCATCCTGGCCATTCTAATATCCTGCTGTTTGAACTCCTATTCGAAGTTCTCACGGCTGTCTATTCCAATTATTTCTTTGCTTTTAACATTTCTTTCGAGTGGTGCTTTTGAATGTTTCACTTATTGCCATGTATCTCAACGCAATGCCCCTCGCCAACAAGTCTGAACGAGACCACGTGTCCTCACCTCCAATGTCTTACTCTTCATTGTATCTTCAGTCAGTTTTGTCTTTCGTTATTTTCCTTTCCAGTCCCCAACCATCCTTGCAAGACGAACAACGCGGGCTGCAGTAACCTGTGCCTCGTGTCGCCCGGAGGGGCGTACAAATGTGCCTGTCCAACCAACTTCTACCTGGCCAACGACCATCACACCTGCCTGTCCAACTGCACCGCCAGCCAGGTGAGGTGGAGCTGCTTACCCGACACACCGACACCATCCCTGTGGTGCCGGGCGATGTCCTTCACCTGGATATAAAACCCTCTGCCACCCGACAGGGCCAATCAAATCGAGTCGTCACTTGGGCAAATGTGACATTTTGGTTTGTTCGTTTTTTTTTCTCCAGCAAACACCGCAGTATTGAAAATCAACTTTTTATGGTCGTTTTGGTCGCCGTGTTTCGCTGGAGATTATGTCCAGCATTTTCAGGTGTTAACACAACTGAGCTTTTTGGTTCGCACTTTTTGTTAACACTGCCGATTGCCACGGTTAGCTACGTACGGTGCGAAAGAAGCTCAACATGGCACATACAAAGCAAACACGGAATACAAACATTTTAAATCTATAACCTACACAGTATGAATTATATTATGAATAACAACACCCAATAAAATACTGTGCAGAGGAAAAAAATGAATGTGAATACATAAATAACTGGTAGTTCGTCTAGAATACACCCTGGCTCTATGGATTGGAGACGTTGCTCTCGGATGCGTGTTCACGGGTTGTACTGAGCGCGTCGTGTGGCATGATGTGAGACGTTTCAGGCGCCCGGGGGCTTTTTTCAGCCATTGAACCGGACGCTATTCAGTTCAGATCCCGACGAAGCTCCTAGCGCACGGAGCGCGATGTCGGCCATCACGGACGGCGCTCGCGCAACGCAGCTCAAATCGCGTGGCGCGGTCGTACAGCGGCGGCCGCGGCAGCTTTGCGCGGTAGACTCGAGGGCTGCTCTCTCTCGCCCCGCAGTTCGTGTGCAAGAACGACAAGTGCATCCCGTTCTGGTGGAAGTGCGACACGGAGGACGACTGCGGAGACCGCTCGGACGAGCCGAGCGACTGCTGTGAGTGGCGCTTCGCCTTGCCCACCGCCTCGCTCGCTCGCCGCTACCGAGCCCGTGCTAACCGTCGCACGCACGCGCGCGCGTGTACACACGCTGTGCACCCCTGTGGTTCACGGGCAATGTGGCGGGTGCCAGGAATTGGCTCGTGCCGAGATCTGGTAATCGGCGTTGTGGTGAACTTTGCCAACACTGTTGCGCATGATGTTGTTGGATTTGATTTGCTCTGTGGAAAAGGTGGAATTGACAAAGACGCGTCAATCCACTGCTGGATCAAGTCCAGCACGCGCCATGCGGGTCAGGGAGGGGGGTTCGTTTGATTATACTTCACCTCGCTGGTTATTGCCGATTAAAAGCGGGGGAGGATAGATCTTATGTTGGGTGCATAGAAGTGCAATACAACAATGGCTTTTGCTCCACTGCCCTCTGCTGCTGTGACTGTAACAGCGATCTACTCAAAATCGGCAGTTCAGCGATCCCGGTCGGGAGTCATTTCAGCTCATTCATTTTTTTTTTATGAAAACCATTTTCGTGGTACATCAACAATGTGCTTTCCATACGGATAGACTTCACCCCGAGCATGGCAATGTGGAATTTCCACCAGTATCTTAGACGAGCACCGCTGTGCTCACTCGAACACGGAGACCATTTGAAATTACCTTCGACTTCCATCTCTATGATAAGAAATGTCTTGAGTTTGAGCAACAAAAACGTGACTTTCATAGAGTTTAGGAGGATGATGATGATTATGTATGTCTGACAATGTAGTTGATGACCCGAGGATGCACCATCGGCCGTTAGAAGTCGTTCAATCAGCATTTAAAAATGTGAAACAGCAGGGGAACTCAACGAAGGGAAGTGTGCAGCTCAGACAGTCCACACTCTCTGCCCGATGGCAGTCCCAGCAAGCCACGGCCGCTGTCGCTCGCCGTTAGACTTCGGCCGGCCAAGCGGAGGGAGGGCAAGGCGGCGGCTGACGATGTTGCTCGTGGGTGTTCGCGGCTCGACGGCCCCTCTTGTTGTGTTTGCAGCGAAGTTCAAGTGCCGCCCTGGCCAGTTCCAGTGCAAGAACAGCGTCTGCACGAACCCTGCGTTCATCTGCGACGGCGACAATGACTGCGGGGACAACTCTGATGAGCACAACTGCGGTGAGCGCTGCAGCTGCCCCCGAGGGCTGGGCCCCCATTAACTACTCTTTTGCTTATTTAATTTATAATCACGACGATGATGATGATGATGATAATATTTTGTGTTTAATCAAGTACAAACGTCCTCAACAAGTTTAAAGACATGGAGGTAAGTATCCCACCTCGGGATACTTGCGTCAAGTCGTCGATGAGTATTGTTTTTATTTTAATCTGTGGGAGGTAAGGAGATGCATTTGAAGACGAACGCATGAAAAAGAAACACTTATGTACGAAGGTCACTATGCAGTCCTCCAGTGCGGGAGACTGTAGACACATCATAACCTTCGCACGATCCACAGACCTGTCCCTACTGCGCCATAGTGTGCTGAACCGTGTCCAAATGCAGTCCACTTAAAATTTTGGCAAAATGTGCGGACATTAAAACTGGCTCTCAATTTTTTAAATGTAATGAAACAGACCAAAGTGACATCCTCACGACGCATCGGTAAGCCGCAGCAATAATGAAGCAGAACTTAACTTGAAGAGCGCAGTGCCCCCAGAAAAAAATGTAATTGCTGTAAATTGTAATGATGTCGCAATATGCTGAAAGTAAAGTTTATAAAGAACATTAACATCAACTCTTACACACACGTCTCTTCAATGACGGTGACGACGACGATGATGACGACGACGTTCCGACGTGCCTGTGTGTGTGCGTGCAGACATCCACGTGTGCCTGCTCGGCCAGTTCAAGTGCCATGCCACGAACCGCTGCATCCCGGGCATCCTGCGCTGCAACAGCCACGACAACTGTGGCGACGGCGAGGATGAGAAGGGCTGCCGTGCGTCACCGCGCCTCTCCGCCACTCTCGCCGAGACCGCGCTCTTTGCCCTCACCGCCGCGGCTTCTTTCCTGCGCCCTCCCCCTCGTCCAGTACTTCACCATGGGCAGACCCAGTGGCTCCCGACAGTCAGCTGTGAATTCGTGCGCGTGCGTGCACGCGTGTGCATGTAGTGTAGCGGTTAGCGCGCTGCCACGTGAACCCGCCAATCCGGGTTCGATTCCCGCTCACAGCCAACACCGGTGACGATTATCTGAACCGGTCATAGGTCTCCCCTAGGTCGACTCATCCTCAAATAAGTACCTGGTGCGGGTGTGTAAATATGACCACTGGGGAGACAAAGGCGGCCGGGCGTGATGTTGACCACCCGCCACCGCGTGTTCGGTGCCGTGCTCGCTAACAGCACTCGCAGTCCGTTACAGGATGTTCGGTGGATCTTTGTCTTGTCCGTGCGTGTGTGTGTGTGTGTGCGTGTGTGTGTGTGCGTGTGTGTGTGTGTGTGCGTGCGTGTGCGTGTGTGTGTGTGCGTGTGTGTGTGTGCGTGTGTGCGTGTGTGTGTGCGTGCGGCCGCAGCGGTGGCGACGTGCGCTCCGAGCCACTTCCAGTGCCTCACGAGCCGGCGCTGCGTCCCGCGCGTCTGGGTCTGCGACCGCGACGACGACTGCGGTGACGGCTCCGACGAGCCGGCCAACTGCAGTGAGCGCACCCCGCACTGGCGGCACTCTGCGCCGACACCGGGGAACGGCTTCTCCACAAACAAGCTCATTCCACCACCGCCACCACCACCACCAGAGGCCCCCAGCCATTCATTGCCACTGAACCCACAGCACCCTGCCTACACTCCCTGCACCATGTGACATTCGTCCTGCGTCGTCGCCCTCCGTATCCCGCACAGCACTCCCAGAGTGCCTCGCCCATTCATTCCCACTGACGCCCCCCCTCCCTACTCACTCGGCCACGCGTGAAATGCACCCCGCATCGCTAACCCTCGCGCATCCGGCCCTGTACCACCACCACCACCCCGCGCACTGTGCCTCACAGCCCAGACGATGTGCGGCGCCGATGAGTTCCGCTGCAAGGGTACGGGCCGCTGCATCCCCGACCGGTGGAAGTGCGACGGGGACGACGACTGTGGCGACGGCTCCGATGAGCCCAGGGACGAGTGCGGTGAGCGGCTCCCTCTGTTGAACTTTGAACCCCTTCGAACTTGAACTTCCTTCGCACTGTGCGTAGCCAAGCGTGCTAACCGGAGGGCCGTGGACACGGCCGCACGGCAAAATCCGTGCTCCGTCCCAGACGGTCGCCAACTTCCGGCGCCCGCTGATCATTTACATTTCTTGCGACGGCGATTGTCTCTGGGCCGTAAGTCATTCCGACCGGAGTTTTGCTTTCGCGCGACTTCGCAGAGGACAAGACGTGCGAGCCTTACCAGTTCCGCTGCAAGAACAACCGCTGCATCCCCGGGAGGTGGCATTGCGACTACGACAACGACTGCGGAGACAACTCGGACGAGGAGGGATGCAGTACGTACGGCGATAAGCGACGGGCGCTCCCACATCGGCCGGCTCCGGCTGACTCAAACCCCGGGGGTGCCCTGTCGATGGCTCAGCAGGGAGCTCTGTTACAGGCTCGGCAGGAGTTTCCTGCTGGGGTTTCAACTCCTCACCACGCGTCCACCATTTCGCCGTACTTCCCACAAGTGCAAGGAGGCCTCTCCGCGTGTTGGCAGCCGGACAGCAGTGTTAATGTCCCATTATGCAGTTACTTTTAGATGAGGCTCTAATGAGCCACTGCAGCATTGTTCCAGATTTTTAATTTGTTGATGAGATGGTTCCCAGGTCTGAGCAAGCGGTGAGGGCAGCAGGCCGTGGGTTTTGTGTGTGTGTGTGACAAATTCTAATTAATTTAATGGGACTGCATTGGCTATGGTTTACAAACAGATGGCGGTCCCGGTGTTATTTTATAAACAAGAAATAGATATTGTGTGTGAGATAGCTGAATGTGTGCACGTATGGGTGCATGCGTTTGGGGGGGGGGGGGTGGTGGCAGAGTGATTGGAACACCGCACCGCGAACCCGATGGGACCAGCCTTGGCTAACATTGATGGCGACTCATAACAGTAATTGGTTCTGGACTTCCCCTAGGTCAACTCAGCTTTGAAGAGTACCTGGCATAGTTTCAGCAGCGGGGAGGCTGGGCATTGTGCCGGTCACATCACCTCCTCGTGCACTGTTCCGGGCATTCGTAACTGGCCATGCAAGGGGCTTTTGGCTGTTGTCTTTGGCGAGATGTTAACTACCTCGCCTGGTATACAGGAGGTCGTGGGTTCGATCCCGACCCTGACGCCTGCTGCTGTATATTTGAAGTTTGCGTGTCGTTCTCCCCGTGGTGGTATGCATTTTTCTCTGGGTCATCCGGTTTTCCCCTCCACATTTAGAAATAACGTGCATTCAGAGTGTTTGGCTGCTATGCATTACCACATTGCAAGCCACTTTGGTGACCTATCATCTGTGGCCAGGTCACTTCTCAAAAAGAGCTATATAGCCCAGAGGGCCTTATCTGGTAAAATAGAAAATATAGTAATGTAATGGTTAACTTTGCATCTGACAGCTGGGCATGTGTGTATGTGTGTGCATTGATTGTTTGTGTGTGTGTGTGTGCCTTGACAATGGTTGAGTTTCTGTGCGACAGCTGGGTGTGTTTGTTGATTGGATATTTGAGCACTCGTGCTGGCTGTGCTTGTGTGAATACACGAGCGTATCACGGTCGGGTGTCTCTGTGATGGTTGGGTTTGTCTGTGTGTGTATGTATGTGCGGAGCGGCGGTGCAGTCATTAGCACGCTGCGCTACGAACCCAGCCACCCCGAGTTCGATTCCCGCTCACGGCCAACACCAGTGGTGATTATGTGAACTGGTCCTGAGCCACGGCTTGGTCGACTCAGCCTCAAAGGCAGCTGGCCGTGGCTATGGCCAACCACCCCCCTCGTGTGCCGTGTTGGCCTTCATCGGTGCTTTTTCAAAGTTCTTTCCCCAACAGTTTGTGAGAGGCTACATACGGGGGTATTCTGGTCTTTGTGTGTGTGTGTTACGTTTGAGACTGAGCAATGGCTGGGCGTGACGGCCGCGTGTTCGCTGTGCCCTAGCGCCCCGGCCCTGCTCGGAGAGCGAGTTCTCTTGCGCCAATGGACGCTGCATTGCTGGCCGCTGGAGGTGCGATGGTGACCACGACTGCATGGACGGCTCTGACGAGGTGAGCGCTTCAACTTGGTTGCAACAACTCTTTTACATCCTCCATCACCACCACCGCCGTCGTCGGCGTCAGCATCAGCACCATCGCCGCCAAACACAGAAGATCCACCTTAACGGACTCTAGGGGCAAGTGCTGTTAGCGAGCACCTATGAAGGCAGGCACGGCACACGAGGGGGTGGGTGGCCAACACCACGCCTGGCCGCCTTTGTCTCCCTAGTGGCGATGTTTACACATCGCACCAGGTACTCATTTGAGGCTGAGTCGGCTTAGGGGAGGCTCAGGACAGGTTCAAATAATCGTCACTGGTGTTGGCCATGAGCGGGAATCGAACCCGGGTCGCCAAATTCGTAGCGCAGCGTGCTAACCGCTACACTACCGCTCCCCACCACCATCACTACCACCATCACCGCCATCATCACCATCATCACCACCATCATCACCACCACTACCACCATTACCACACCGCCATCCCAATCATCATTCCAATCATCATCACGACCATCACCACCATCACTCCCATCATCATCACCACCACCATCATCCACACCTCTCATTAGCATGGTTGGCGACGTATGGTGCGAAAGAAGTTCAACATACATACATGTTGACTTGACACAGCGATACTATTTTTGTAAACCACAGAGGAGCTTAAATTACAAGTTTCTCCATCACTGGGATTTCAATTCGCATTCCTTGAAATTATGGCTCATGCACTTTGCTATCGTGTCACCCAGCTCGATTTACCAAGTGAGAAATGTTGGTGGAATCGTAAAGCCTCGTGTCACCACGTGTGTTCCCAATGACTCCAAATATGTGAGCGCCATCTTCATTCATTCATTTGGCCAGAATGCAACATTTTCCAGGTGTCCTTTTTGGGCTGATGGTTTTGTTCTTGGGATGATTTTAAAGAGTTTATATTCACGCGGTCTAACCCAAAAAACCTTTTTTATTGATAATATCGGTCGCTAAAGCCTACGTGTTAATTTGATTTAAAATAATATTTCTTCGTAATTCTCTCGAATTATTTACAATTCCCAAGAGCTTGGTGCAGAGTGCAAGCTGTACCCCTTGCCAGGTGTTGTCCACCGCTTTAGAGGGCGGGGCAGTGGATACGCACAAATTTCATGATGTGCACGGTCCTCGTAACCTCCTGGCCAGGAGATGACCAGGAGATGGCGGTTCCATGTGTTGCTTTGTGTTGGTACGTGGGCGAGCTCCCGCACGTGATAATAATAATGATGATGATTATTATTCATATTATTATTCACTTACCCACCCAGGAAGCCACGCCGATTCAAAAGACTATTTTTTTTTCCGGGAGGTTCCCGCGTTGGGATCTTTGGTCAACACCAATGGCAGGCGGTGGCTGGGAGCACCTGGAGGAAACCCAATGCGGAACGGGGGGAGGACATCCAAACTCCCCACGGACAGGCGCCTGAGTCAGGAGTAAAACTCAGAGCCCACCGCTCGCTGTGAGAGACGGGTGTTCACGCTGCGCCATCTTGCCGCCCCCCGTGCAGAAGGACTGCTCGCTCCGCTGTGAGCAAGACCAATTCCAGTGCCAGAACGGGCACTGCATCCCCCAGCGCTGGCGCTGTGACAACGACGCGGACTGCCTGGATGGCAGCGATGAGGAAAACTGCGGATCCGGTGGGTGCACGCATGGGAATCAAACTCAGGTCGCGCTGGCCCAGCGCGGTAACCGGTGCACTACCAATCCTCCACTCCTTCCCCCGCACTTCCGTTCAGCACGGTTGACTACGTATTGTGCGATATAATCGCAACATGCGTACTCGGCTCACTCATCTTGGGATGGCCAGTTCTTCCTTTTGGAAAGATATCTTACACCCAGAAATAAATTACTCCCCAACACCGTGCGAGGTGCTCCGGGTGCTAAGCATGGGGACGCATCGTTGCTAATGCGCTGGCACCACATCCCCCCCATCCCCTCCCCCCCCCCCGGCCCTGGTGCCAGCAGCTGTGCGCCTGTGCCCCAAGGACGAGTTTCAGTGCAACAGCACGCTGTGCAAGCCGTTCTCGTGGAGGTGCGACGGGGAAGACGATTGCGGCGACAATTCGGACGAGGATGCCGACCACTGCCGTGAGTCCTTCGGCACGCCCCACGTCCGCCTCCCCTGGCTCTCGTGCAGCCAGAAAAGAAAGTGTGGGACCGCTTTTGCCCTGCTCATGCGGATTCAAACGGTCATCGCCAGTTGCAGCAAGTGCTAAACGGCGTTGGTCAATCCACTTTCGCTGCAGCAGTCGTACATTCCTGTCAATTCCCAAATCTTGTTGGCTTTGTCCGGGCACCACTGTGCCACAAGTTGTTACGTCGGATGTTCGCGGATGCCTGCCGGGAAACTCGCTGGCTTTCATGCTCGTGGCAACGACGCTTGTCCAGAGCAGCCAGCTTCTTCTCTCTGTGTCCATGCCAGGAGCGTTCCAGTGCCCTCCCAGGAGGCAGTTCCGTTGCCGCAATGACAGGGTCTGCGTGAGCCTTGACCGGGTCTGTGACGGCATCAACAACTGCGGGGACCACTCTGACGAGGAGCACTGTGGTAAGAAACCGCGATGGTCATGGCAGCCGGCTATGGCGCCCGAGCACGACGACGTTACTGACCGGCGATACGTTCGGCGATCACCGAACGTTGCAACCGATGAACTCACGTGATGCTCTCGCTTGGTACTAGACTTGGTATCGTTTTTGTGACGTCTGCCGGCCGCAGGCGAGCCGGCCCGCGGAGCTCGGGCCTGCACGGCCGAGGAGTTCAAGTGCGACAGCCTGGAGAGGAAGTGCATCGACGTTCGTCTGCTCTGCAACCACCACGACGACTGCGGGGACGGAGGCTCCGACGAGATGGCCTGCGGAGGAGGTGCGCATCGGAGCCGCCAGCACGTCCGTGCGCGCGGGTGTGCGCGGGTGTGCGTGCGAGCGAGAGGCAAGACGGGAAGGCGCGAGTCGTTGTCCATGCAGTCGTCTTAAAGGAAATGGCGTTCGCGCGCTGCGGCTGTCCGTGCCGTCGTGGCCGTGGTCCAACCACGTGAACTCCCCCCCCCGCCCGCCGCCCGACAGACCCGAGGGTGAACGAATGTCTGAGCAATGCGTGCGGCTTCGAGGCGTCCTGCCACGACACCCTCCAGGGTTACTACTGCAGCTGCCGGCCGGGCTTCCAGTGGAATGCGAGCATCTCCTCCTGCGAAGGTGCCTCGCCTCCTCCTCATACTCCTTATCACCTCACCACCACTGCATTGCCACGTGGCCCACAAGCCCTCAATGATGGGGTCCCATTGCCTCATTGAATTTCAAAGAGGAATGATCGGGTTTGATTTGAATGTTTTTCGTGAAGTTGTGTCTGTTGTGTGTTATTTGTCTTGCATATAGTAATAACCTATTGAGGAATTAATAAATATCGTATGCTGCTTCGTATAAATCACTGTACTTAATAATTTCCAAGCTACTGAAGATGCACTGCTGCAAACCAACATTTTAGAAATGAATTGGTGAATCATTATATTTTTCACGACGTAACGTTCTTAATACAGTTACAAAGCACAGGCCCAAAGATCCAAAACATCAAGCGGCCAGCACTAAGCATGAATGTTAAATGGTGTCGGGCATATGAACTTTGACACGTTTTGTGAATTGAGCAAAGTTATAAGGGCTTGGGAAATGAGACGCTGCGAAGGGATTCCAAGGCGGAGTGACGTACCCACAGCCGCGACGCTGACGCGCACTTCGGCCGACACTTTTCCTCGAGGGCAAAAACGGCGACGATCGTTACTTTAACGTCAGGTCCGGCGTTACCTTGACGGCATCACGTGACCACGGCGCTCGTCGCCGCGCCTCCCCCCCGCCCCCCCCCCCCGGTCTCGCGTTGCCCTCCACGCAGACGTCGACGAATGCCTGCACTTTGGCACCTGCTCGCAAGTCTGCAACAACACCAAAGGCTCGCACGTGTGCAGCTGCGCTGAAAACTTCGTCAAGGTCCACCACCACAGCTGCAAAGCCAATGGTATGGAGCGGCGCTCGCCGCGCTCACGCCGTCGCCCGCAAAAAAAAAAATGGGCCTCCTGGGTTCCTCCCACACCCCGGGCCGAGCTCTCGTCTCTGTGGCGCCCCCGTCGTGCATCGACCAATGCGATGCGGCGGTGTGATGATGCGATGATGACGCGATGATGATGATGATGATGACGCGATGATGACGCGATGATGATGACGCGAAGATTATAACGTGATGATGATGCGATGATGATGCGATGATGATGCGATGACGCATTGATGATGCAATAATGATGCGATGATGATGATCTCCAGGGGGTTCAGGGAAACTCCCCTTGGGGGTCTGATTTGGGGCTCGAAGCTGTAACAAAAAACAAGCTCCCGTGGCGCAACTGGTTTTTGTATCGGTTCAAGATTGGTCACGATTCATGATTTGATCCCTGGCTGCGTTTAAAATGCGCCACGCTTTTAATTCAATGAAACAGCTCCGTGTAATGCTACGTTTCCCAGAGTGTAAAAAAGTGTAGCTTTCTGTAATCATGGAGGTTGCTAGGGCACTTCCAAATATGTATTATTTTGACCATGACAGAAAAAAAACCCTACTTCCTCCTGCATGCCTAGATTTTGGCACGTGCTTGCAATCCACCACAATTCCCTAAATTGTCATGATTTAGGGTGATAATTCAATTCAACAATCGATTATTATTATTTGGCTTTGTAGTACATGCAGCACTTCAAGTGAGTGCAAGGTTTCCCTGAACCAATTACATACAGCTTATCTGTCGTTCCTCGCCAAGACATCTGCCCAGTGTGGACGGGTTGGGCCAAATACTCAATGGAGGGTCTCTGTTAGATCTCGCTCGAGTGGAATGCCCATCCGCCAGCACTTGCAGGGATGCCCCTCTACGCTTCACACCAGTCGAATTTATAATGGATGAATTGCCCGTACCGTGGCTGTAAGAATCAGAATGTTTATCTATGCTGGAGGAAACCAGGTGAGCTCTGAAGCGCTCCTTCACAGATCTCCGGTAAAGAATGGAGTTTAGTTGTTGAATCGACGCGTCGCCCTGAAGCGCCTCGTTAACACCTGTGCGTCTCCCTCCGCTGCCGCCGCCGCCGCTGCGTGCGTCTCGGAGACTCGGAACGCACGATGATCTACGTGGCCGACAACAACCAGGTCCGCGGCCTGTCGCCGCAGCGAGCCAACGCGCGCTACACCCAGGTGCTGCTGGGCGACGACTCGGTGCGCGTCCACTCCATGGGCGTGCACGTGCGCACCGCCCGCCTCTTCTGGACCAACTGGCACCTGGGCAGCATCTCCTCGATGGAGCTGCGCCCCGGCGCGGGTCGGCCTCGCTCCGTGCGGGACGACACGGCAGCCGTCGTGAGGCTCGAGGCACGTGCGGGGACGGGGTCGGGGCCATCGGTGCCCAACAGACTGTTGTTATTATTACTCATTGTTTTTTTCGGTAAAGTCACGTATGTAGAAATACCATGAAATTATATTAAAATAAAATTAATCAATCACGACGTTTCGATCGCAACACAAGCGATCTTCATCAGGTGTAAAAAACAAATAGCAGATTGGGTGACATCAACGCAACACATAGAGAGCGTTAAACTTACACGGAGGTAAATACAACAAGAAGATGAGAGACGAGAATTCAACAAACCTAAGAAAAAATGTACGTGATGCAAAACCAGTCGGGCCAACGACACAGTTAGACACTTGCCTGGCAGACCACGAATTTCAGAAGAGTGCTAAATTATTGTTGTTGTTCCGCTTTCTGACGCAGGAAAGCCTCGCTGAGCCTCGAGACTCTTTGTCAGGAAGGGGCCCCGCAAAGTTTAAGCCGTTAGGAGGCTTCATTCGCTACGGAATCTTCTAACATCCACCGTGAAGCACCCGTCGCATCTTTTGTGGTTAATACACGAGAAGTATTAACCGGGTCAGCCAAAGTCTGGCCACGAAGCTCGGTACCAAGCGTCGAACGTGCTGCCGCTGAGCCATGCGACCGCTCCCACTGCTACTGCTGCCCTTGCGCTAGACGGACAAAGGGTCACGGTGCCCGCCACCCCACGCGGTCACTCACAGCAGTCCACGCCCCCGCAGCAGAGAAGGCCGTGCACATCTCGATTCGGTGTGCCGAGGCCGGCCAATCGCCGCCTGGGCTCCCCCGCATGGCCTGCCATGACTCGCAGCTGTAGCGGTTGGAGGCCAGCAATGCCCAGTGTCCCCAGCTATCCGTCTCATGTGGCCGAAAGGCGAACGATCGCCTCTCGGAAATCTCAGGGTCTCCGTAGTTCAATCCCCGCAGGCGGCAGCTAATGTGGCGAGGCTGTGCGAAAGATCGCCACTGCAGGCGTCGGGGATCTTTTGATGACGTATCGTACGTGCTGGACAAATACTGGCCGCTGCTTCAGGAAACGTGAAATTTTCACTGCTGGCCCAGGCCGGCCACTCGAGAGACGTGCCCCATCCAAAACTAAAGTGGGGCACGCACCCTCCACCACGCGTGGCGCAGATCCCGGGGCTGAGGACTCCGAGCGGCGTGGCCGTCGACTGGGTGGCGGGGAACCTGTACTGGACGGACTCGGGGCGGGACGTCGTCGAGGTGGCGCAGCTGAGCGGGCAGAACCGCAAGACGCTCGTCTCCGGCATGATCGACGATCCGCATGCCATCGCGCTCGACCCCGTGCGCGGGTAGGAGAGTCGCTCGCTCGCACGCACCCCGATGCGAGGGCGCGCACGACATGAACACGTCCCTATGGTGGCGACGCACGCACACACGCACGCACACAGGCGTGCGTGCACGCAAACACGAGCCCACACGCGCACGTAACTGTTGTGTTTAGTTTGTAGTCCTTTCCCCGCACCCCCGATGGGCACGGCTGGCTACGTACAGTGTGAAAGATGTTCAACATGTGAAGCAATTGGCGGGACCCCGGGGTCCCATCACTGCCCTGGGGTGGGAAAAACCGCGTAGCAACACGAGTCTTGTTGCCTTACCGACAACAACAAAACTAGTGGTCAATCGATTGGCCTCGTCGAGAGCTACTCGGGGACACTAAGTTTCGTAAAAAGTTGAAAAATTACATAAACACGTTAAATTCACCGCCTGGGGGGGCGGGCTCGCCTTGGCAAAGAAGCTGAGGATCGACGGCTGACCGGAGGTGCGTCGGACGCCCCCCGGGGCTTGCGTTTGGCCGGTGGGGTGGCGCCCATCGTGTTGATCGCCGCCTGCTGCTGCTGCTGCTGGCGCTTGTTGATGCGAGTCTGGGCGGGCGGCGCGTTGCTGTCGGGATCACGTAGTGGGGCGGACTGAAAAATAATAATAATTATTGACCTAATTTTTGCGGGACCCCGGGATCCCGCCAAATGATTCATATGTGCATACATATATACGCAGGCGGACGAGTACGCTCGCGCAGACATTCGTGCCGACACAAGCGAGCAGACACACACGCAAGCATGCACAATTAGGAGCATAAAAAAACACACACAACCTCACAGGCACAAGCAACCAGACTAAACGCAGTGGTACGCGTTCACAATGCGGAAAGAAGCGTGCAGAAATAGGCACGTGCCCACCCACACGCATGCACTTAGTGGACACTCATCACAGTATGCTTCGTGGATGGTATAGTTTATTTGCAGGCTCCTGTGATAATTCAATATCATTTACATGATTTTTGTATGCATATTTTACTTCTTTGGCACCGTACGTAGCCAACCGTGCTGATCTGGGGTGCGGGGGAAGGACAGCAAACTAAGCACAAAGATTTAGACGAGCAGCAATGCTACAAACGCGCTGTTTTTTTCCGATTGCAGGAAGATGTACTGGTCGGACTGGGGGAACAACGCCAAAATCGAGCAGGCCTCCATGGACGGCACACGACGGCGCAACTTCGTGGAGGAGCGAGTGCAGTGGCCAACGGGTGAGGAGCCGCAACAGCGGCACACGCGGGGGAAGGGGGGGGGGCGGGGGCGGTTGACACCTCGAGCTTCCGCGAACGTCGAAGTTGCGGTCGTGCGAGCGTTCAGTGCGACGAGCTGCCAGCGGCAGCTGCTAGTGGGCGGGGGGGTTGTTGCAGGTTTGCGTCTCGGCAAAATTGCGCTATAAATGTTCGCGGAGCAGCGCTGTGCTCTGTGCTCTACATGCCTGCCCCCCCCCGCCTCTCCCCCCGCCTCCCCCCCGGGAAAAAAACAAACTTGCGTGCTGCTGGCAGGCGTTGGGACCCTTGAGAGATGAGTCACGAGTTTAGGAGGTCGTCTTCACATGAGGAGCACCATTTGAGGTCGTAAAAAGAAAATCCTAATAGCAAAGAGTGCTCGATCCTAAAAATCTTTCGCTTCTTCGTGTTCCAGCAGCAGCACTTTTTGTTTATCTCTCCGTGCGGCGCGGGTCACGGTGGAGGTTATTCAGCCATGCTGCACCATGCCAGTCTTTGCGCAGGTTGGCGAAGGCTCGAAGCGCAATCCGTTACAACGCAGTCAGGTTTGCTGCGCTGCCCTCTGTCATTTTAAACAAACTCAAATGACAAACGTTCGTAGCTGTTGCCGAAATACTGGCGGCAGGAGGCAGACGCGGGCGCTCTTTGTCCCCACCTCCTCGCCGTGCGCACAGGACTGGCCGTCGACTACATGAACCAGCGCCTCTACTGGGCGGACACGAAGCTTTCCGTCATCAGCAGCATCCGACTGGACGGCACCGACCGTGTGGTGGCCGTGAGCATCAAGCAAGGTGACCGAGCGCCGTGAAACGGATGGGCCCACGTCTGTTCAACGCATTGGCTTTCGCGAGCAATGTTATTCGTAATAAAGTGTTTTGTTTTTTTTGGGGGGTGGAGGCGGGTGGTGGGGGGGGTGGGGTTTAGATCACGTAAATATAGAAAATGTGTCGTCGAGACGGAACGTCGTCTTGTGCTCCGGGGCGTCGGAGATGCGTTGGGCGGCCAAGAGATCAATGGCGAATGTGACGCAGGGCTCCTGCACCCGTTCGCCATCGACGTGTTCGAGGACCACATCTACGGCGTGACGTACACCAACAGCCGAGTCTTCCGCGTGCACAAGTTTGGGAACGGCACAGTGGAGTTCCTGACGATGGGGCTGAGCCACGCCACCCACGCGCTCGTCTTCCACCCGCTAAAGCAGCCGGAGGGTGAGGCGCGTGCTCAGCTTTACGCCGCCACGACCGCCAAAGACAAAGATCCCCCGTATAGCCTTAACAGACTGTAGGGGCAAGTGCTGTTAGCGGGCACCTACGAAGGCCGGCACGACACACAAGAGGAGTGGGTGGCCAGCACCACGCCCGGTCGCCTTGTCTCCCCAGTGGCGATGTTTACACGCTGCACCAGGTACACATTTGATGTTGATTCGACCTAGGGGAGGCCCAGGACCGGTTCAGATAATCGTCACCGGTGTTGGCCATGAGCGGGAATGGAACTCGGGTCGTCGGGTTCGTAGCGCGAACCGCCACCCTACTGCTCCCCGGACCACAACCACCGCACCCACGATCGCCACCGTGCAGTTGCACACTCGCAAACACATACCTTGCATGCTCGCAGCCGCGGTCTGGCACGATTGCAGGAAGTGCAGATTAGGTTACAGCCATCATATCAACTTAACCTGCAACCAGGTCCAATGGGATACAATTATCTCTAGCTCATCTCATCAGAAATGTCTGGACCTTCTCTTTAAGTGCCAGAAAAAAGAGGAAAAACTTATTCTCATGCTCGACTCATAATTCAAAGGTGCCGAGTTCAAATACCATAATCTGGGGGTCAACTTGAACCGTCACTATTTCAGGATCAATGAGGACCACCCTGTGTGAGAAGGCATTGGGGTCATTGTTGAGAGAGCCTCGCGCCAGCTGGCAGAATTTTTAATTTCGACCGCCGGCTAAGGCGGTCGTCAACGTTGATTTCGAGATGCTTCGGCCTGGCGTGGAGTCACACGCATTTCTCTCTGCTGCGCTTGCATTGGCAGTGGCGAACCCGTGCGAGAGGAAGAAGTGCGAGCGGCTCTGCCTGCTCAACCCCAATGGGGCCACCTGCAACTGCCCCAATGGACACTCGCTCGTGAACGGCACCTGCTTGAAGATGCCCACGCCTACCCCGCCGGCGGACTGTGAGTCTCCACCGTGTGGCCTAACACGCGGCAACACGCGGCAACACGCGGCAACACGCGGCAGCACGCACCAACACACGGCAACAGGCGCCAACACGCGGCAACACACGCCAACACACGGCAACACACGGCAACACGCGCCAACACGCGGCAACACGCGCCAACACGCGCCAACACGCCGCAACACGCGGCAACACGCGGCAACACGCACCAACACACGGCAACACGGACCAACACGCGCCAACACGCAGCAACACGCACCAACACACGGCAACACGCACCAACACACTGCAACACGCGGCAACACGCACCAACACACGGCAACAGGCGCCAACACGCGGCAACACGCCCCAACATACTGCAACACGCGGCAACACGCGGCAACACGCGGCAACACGCGGCAACACACGGCAACACGCGCCAACACGCGGCAACACGCGGCAACACGCCCCAACACACTGCAACACGCGGCAACACGCGGCAACACGCACCAACACGCGCCAACACGCGGCAACACGCACCAACCCGCGGCAACACGCCCCAACACACTGCAACACGCGGCAACACGCGGCAACACGCACCAACACGCGCCAACACGCGGCAACACGCACCAACCCGCGGCAACACGCCCCAACACACTGCAACACGCGGCAACACGGGCCAACACGCGGCAACACGCGGCAACACGCCCCAACACGCGGCAACACGCGACAACACGCGGAAACACGCGGCAACACGCGCCAACACGCTCAACCGCCGCTAGCGGGCAGAAACGGGAAGGCGACGGGCAGAAACGGGAAGGCCACGCACGTGCTCTCGATAGGCGGAAACTCACCGTAGCCGGCGGGATGTTGTTGCGTCACTGCGGGTTGTGCCGCGTATGTTGCTCGCCGTGATGTCCGTCGTTTTTGTTCCGCGTGCTGGGAGCTTCTTCAGGAACCGGCACGTGCAACGAAATTTAGGACATTGTGCCGATCAAAAAACACGCGCTACAACACAAACGCACTGTCGGGGAGCTGTGCAGCTCAGGAGCGCTAACCGACCGAGTCGTAAAATTGCCGGCCAATTGTCTTCTCATAAACGGTTTGCACGCGGATTAAATTTGCAGCGCCTGCCAAAATCCTCAGCGTACATGGGAACACCATTTGCAGTCCGTACAAAGTTGGTCACCCACTCGCTGTACCGCCGTCTCCTGGCCACCTCTCAGCCCCAGTGGGTCGTGAGTCTCATGCATGATGTTCTCTGTGACAATGCACCCACCGCGCCCTCAAGCGTTGGATCACAGCAGCCTCGTGACACCACGCTGAGATAATACCCAACGGATTGTTTTTTTCGCGGTTTCTTACGAACGCGCATTTTTTTTTTCTCGAAACTACAAATATTGAAGCCCGCTATTGATGTGCGGATGCGTGGCGGGGTCGCAGGGCAAGTGGGTCATGAACTTTACGGAGTGTGCGTCTCTCCCTGCCCCCTTGGCAGCACCAATCCAGGGTGAGTGCACCCTGCTGTGCGCCAACGGCGGGAGCTGCTTCCTCAACGAGCGCCGGCAGGAGAAGTGCAAGTGCCAGGCGCGGTTCACGGGGGAGCGCTGCGATAACGACCAGTGCACGGAGTACTGCCGCAACGGTGGCACCTGCACGGCCTCCCTTTCAGGTGCGCACACGTGTGCGTGCGTGCTTGTGGGCAGTTGTAGGCAGTCGTCAACTAGCAACAGCATAGGGCAGAGGTGCGACACCCACAACAATGAGCAAATCGCCGGGCGGCTAAAACGCAGTGAGTTGGCACAGTCGGGAACACAGGTGGTGCATTTGCCAGTCATCTCAGTCGATCGGTGGAACCTCGGTTGGTTTCCGTGACTTCCTACCAGCGAGACTTCGACACTTGAGGTGGCCTCAAAGAGCACCTAGCCTGCCACAAGTGCTGCGGTGATGTCATCGCCACGTCGTGGCGAAGGGCAGCTGTGGTTGTTGCGTGCGATCAGGGATCGGTGGCTTAGTGATTAGCACACTGTGCTATGAACTCTACAGCTTGAGTTCCATTCACGGCCATGGATAACATCAGTGGTGAGTGGCCCTCCCCGGGGTCAGCTTCGCCTTAAATGAGTAACTTGCACGATGGATAATTGTCAGCACTGAGGAGACAGAAGCAGGCAGGCGTGGTTCCCAGCACACCATCTCCTTATGCACTGAGCTGGTTTCAATCGGTTCCAATAGGTGCTCACTAACAGTGCCTTGCATCAAGTCCATGTGGACAATGCAGGTGTGGCATTGGCCACATCATTCCGGAGAGTGTGGTCAACCTCGGTGTTACTTGTCTGTGTGTGTGAGTATGTAGATGTGTTGAACTTATTTCGCACCGTACGTAGCCAACCGTTTTAATCGGAGGTGCAGGTGAAGGACAACAAACTACACACAAAAAGCAGTTCTAATGAAATGAGTTTTCAATCTACATTTGAAAGTGGATAGCTCCAGTGGCTTCTTAATATCGAAAGGAAGAGCGTTCCAGACGGCCGCAGAAACGCGTCTGAAAGCGCGCGATGCGGTGACCACCGTCTTTGTTCGATGGCCAGCCAAAAACCGCCGTGAGAAGTTGGCGTGATGACTTGTGCTCCTTGATACCCTTGTGAACGCACGTCGCACACACGTGCGTTTAGCGTCGTGCGGTAACGTGTAAGGTCTCTCCCCCTGCCACGGTAATGCGAAGTTTTCACTCCCAGCTCGGGGTGGGGGGGGCACAAAAAGCGATGAGGAGGATTACCCTGAGAGATTTGGGCAAGTGGACACTCTTGACGAGCAGTGGCTGAATTGGCTCCGGCGCGATCCCCATCCACGGGCATCTGTCACGGCTCATCTCACGAGAGCCTCGTTCACCTTGCCCCAGGGTCCAGTCTAAAAAAAAAAAAAACGAGCACTCCGTGCGAAATGTGCTGACGGACTCTGTGCCGACGCGTGTTCCGAGGCCAGAGCAGGCGTCGCATGAAATTGCTCGGTGGCACAGCGTGATGAGACTTTCGCTGGCACGTACTAGACGCTGCTCCTAGGTTTATCCCGTGTGCCAAAGTGACCGCGACGTGGCTTCATCGGCGCGATGTTGCGTGCGTGCTCGTCAAGCAAATGCACGGCGTGCGTGTGCGTGCGTTCGCGTGCGTGCGCGCGCGTGTGCTCACGAGCGCGATTCGTCTCTTACAGGAATGCCAACGTGCCGCTGCGTGAATGGATTCACGGGCGCGCAGTGCGAGCGGAAGGTGTGCGCAGGCTACTGCCTGAACGGTGGCACGTGTAGCGTGAACCTGGGGAACCAGCCCACGTGCGGCTGCCCGGCTCCCCACACGGGAGAGAAGTGCCAATCCAGTGAGTGTGCCCGCACCTCCTGTTTGTGAACAAGCAGACACACACAGGCGGTGACTTGGCCCAGCAGTTGCACGTTCGCCGCCCGTTGCAGAGGTTCGCGGTTCAATTCTGGCAGGCCGCGCTGGTTAATACTGTGAGCGCGTGTTAACCATAACCAGTATGATAGGCGCCAGCTATATTATTCGAAGACGAGGTGACCATTGTGTGCCGAGGTCATGAAGTTTGCCAAATTGGATTTGCTTTTTCCACAAATTACTTAAATGGGAAACTCACAGTAATTGTCGCCCCCCCCCCTCCCCACTGAAAAATAAACATGGTAGGATCCTCCTGAAAGACACTTTAGAGACTTTTCTGGCTTAACAAACGTATTGGTAATAATAATAACAGTAGACATACACGCGCATCTTAAGAGTTTCCCTTCACCACGAGGACACCACGTCAAAGTCTTGTGCTGCAAACGCAAGTGTGGCAACACAACCTCAGGCGCACCTTCCACAACCACGTCATTAAAGACAAAGATTCCCCGTATAGCCTTAACAGACTGTAGGGGCAAGTGCTGTTATCGAGCACCTATGAAGGCCGGTACGGTACACGAGTGGGTGGGTGGCCAGCACCACGCCCGGCCGCCTTTGTCTCCCAAGTGGCGATGTTGCCGCAGCCCCACCAGGTGCCCAGTTGAGACCGAGTCGACCTAGGGGAGGCCCAAGACCGGTTCAAACAATCGTCACCGGTGTCGACCGTGAGCGCGAATCGAACCCGGGTCGCCGGCTTCGTGGCGCCGCTGACCGCCGCGTCTCGGCTCCCCCACCTCGTCAACACCCTTCAACGAGTCTCTTCATTGCCGCGTGCCGAAACGACCCCTTCCCTACCCACTCACTACCGCTCCCCTCCCCCCCCCCTGCCCCGCACCGCCCCGCCGCAACGCACCCGGGCAGCCGTGTGCGACGGCTTCTGCCTGCACGGCGGCAAGTGCGTCCACAGGGGCGGCAGGCCGGCGTGCGAGTGTCCCTCCTACGCGACGGGCGAGCGCTGCGAGGACATCGGGGCCTGCGTCCACTGCCAGCGTGAGCAGTGCAAGGTCGACGAGCGCACGGGCGAGGCGTTCTGCGAGTAAGCACCCTCGCACCACCCCCCCCCCCCCCCACATCTCTCTCCCCCCCCCCCCTCTGCCGTGCACGTCGAGACACTGGGCTGTGGGGCGAGGACACAGGAGGGAGCTTCGAGGTCAAGGGAACGCGTGGGGCGCGACGCGCCAAGCGCGTGACCTTCAGTGTCCGCGGGAACGCTCCCAGACGCGACTGGGTTCACGGAGCGCGGCTTTCGAAGGGGCGGCCGCGATCGTCTTACGAGCCGGGCTCTGCACCGAGGGGGAAGCTTTGCGAATCACGTGACGGATGATTGTTATTGGAAACGTTGACTCGTCTCATTTGTTGTTCAGCTGCATCGGGCTGGACTGCATCAGCTGTCCGAAGTTCTGCAACTACAATGGACACTGCGCCACGGATCCTGAAAGCAAGAGCCGGACGTGCATGTGAGACACGTGGTCCCCTTGTGCCTCACCCCTAGTGTGGGTGTGTGGGTGGGGTGGGTGGGTGGCTTGCGAGTTGATGTGAAACAGATACAAGGGCTGCCTTGACTATGGCACATTTATCAGCGTGGTACAATAGCCAAATTGTAAAGTTGCTTGCAAAGTTTAAATTGTTAGGTTTTTTTATATCTTTTTTTTACGGTATATACAATGAATCCAGACTTATTTGTGAAGATGCACAAGTCACAGTGACGCAAAACAATCCTGACTTTGTTTCAACATGGCAAGTTATATTATAAATCAGTGGGCGCCACGGTGGTGAGATGATAACTACCTCGTCTGGTATGCAGGAGGTCGTAGGTCCGATCCCAACCCTGAGGCCTGCTGTATATTTGGAGTTTGGATTTTTCTCCGGGTCCTCTGGTTTTGCCCTCAACATTTAGAATCAACATCACGCGTTTAGAGTATTTGACTACTATACATTTCCGCATGATGAGCCACTTCGTTGAGCGATCATTTGTGGCCAGGTCACTTCTGAAAAAGAGCTACGTAGCTCAGTGGGCATTACCTGGTCAAGTAAAAAGTAGTTGCAGTTTAGCATCGTGAACATTTCTTGGGAATATGTAACATATGTCAGGAGCCCCCATACACCACCCCATTTCTATTTTGAATGTGAAAAAACATTTGACTTTTCGAGCTCACTGAAGGAGATACACCTCGATAACAGATTTGCTTCCAATTGAAAATCCACCTTTCTGTAACGGCAGATGCGATGCGGGTTTCAAAGGCCCCCGCTGCGACGAGAAAGTAAACCCCTGCGACTTCTACTGCCAGAACGGCGGCTTCTGCGAGCTCAAGTCCAGCGATGAACCAATGTGCAGGTGAGTGCCTCGTGCTGCGGAGAGCGCCCTGACCCTGCTGTGTGCTTCCACCCACACACCCCCCACACCCTCCACCCACACACCCCCACACCCTCCACCCACACACCCCCACCCCTCCACCCACACACCCCCCACACCCTCCACCCACACACCCCCCACACCCTCCACCCACACACCCCCACACCCTCCACCCACACACCCCCCACACCCTCCACCCACACACCCCCCACACCCTCCACCCACACACCCCCCACACCCTCCACCCACACACCCCCCACACCCTCCACCCACACACCCCCCACACCCTCCACCCACACACCCCCATCCCCTCCACCCACACACCCCCATCCCCTCCACCCACACACCCCCCATCCCCTCCACCCACACACCCCCAACACCCTCCACCCACACACCCCCCATCCCCTCCACCCACACACCACCACCCCTCCACCCCTCCATCCCCTCCACCCACACACCCCCACCCCTCCACCCACACACCCCCACCCCTCCACCCACACACCCCCACCCCTACACCCACACACCCCCCACACCCTCCACCCACACACCCCCACCCCTCCACCCACACACCCCCACCCCTCCACCCACACACCCCCACCCCTACACCTACACACCCCCATCCCCTCCACTGACACACCCCCCACACCCTCCACCCACACACCCCCCATCCCCTCCATCCACACACCCCCACCCCTCCACCCACACACTCCCCACACCCTCCACCCACACACCCCCCACACCCTCCACCCACACACCCCCATCCCCTCCACTGACACCTGTGTTATATGTAACACAACTGACTACGCTACGTTCATCGCGATAAATCATTTTTTCCCCACCACTGGCCATGTTTGATCAAGGCCGTGCGTCGCCTTAGTTATCCGTGGGCCCGCGTAACCAGAGCAGACGGTGGCGCTGCGCATCCCCCGACATGCCAACACGTGCTGGTCCGTGTCCCACCAGGTGCCAGTCCAACTGGGAGGGTGTCCAGTGCGAGCGGAGCGCCCTCAGCAGGTCCACAGGCAAAGAGAGCAGCAGTGAGTACCGCCCAGTGCCTCCCCTCTCGGTATCTCAGCATCTCGCCTCACGGTCGCCGCACCGCCACCGCCGCACCCACCCGTTCCATATCCGAGCAGCAATGCTGGAAGTCGAGCCCGCATGCCGTGGCAATGCCGCAAAACCTTTTTGACATCTGGTCACGCGCTCAACCCATGTGTTGCCGGTGGGGGAGCGGTGCGACATGCGGTTGTGGGGAGGGCTGATTGATGCCGCCTTTCATGACCACGTAAATCCTTTTCGTCGCGTGTCTGTGTCAATGGCAAATGCAGAAACGCTGCCCGTGGCGGTGTCCGTGGTGCTGCTCATACTGGTGCTCGTGTCTGTCCTGGCATTCTTCTGCTACAGAAGGCGAGGGAAGCGGTGAGTGGTGCTCAATATTCTTCTAAGCCACAAGTTTCGTTATTGCCGTGGGGTCGGCTGGTGAGATTTTATTTCTATCCACGTAATGATATTCCGTGCCTCTCCTCTGATCACATCCACTATCCTCATATCTAGTCTCAGTGCATCCTTCCATTTCTCCCTCAGTCTCCCTTAACTCATTACATGTAACACTCAGTGGTGCTCCATGTTCCTGACCGAATCTTAGTGTTACTCTCCAAAGGGCCTTGGGACAGAATGGCTGTGGTCATATCCACATAGTGAAAAACCAGTCCCAGGATACACCTCGATTCCACACAGCACTCCTCTAAGGCCTCCAAATCAGCCGGCTGGGGCCTCAGGTAAATGCCGAGGCACTTGTCACTTTCATTTTCTCTCTCAGGCTGCAGCCACGACTGTGCACCTTCAACCCTTTCGTGCAGGTTCTGGTTTGTGCTGTCCGTGTGTCCATACAAGCGGTCGTTTAAACGAGGCCAACAGTTGGCCACACGTGATGTGGTCGCAGCGTGTGATCCGGGGTCGCGCTGCGTTGCTCCCGGCACAGCGCCAAGGCCTTCCAGCACCGCCGCATGACCAACGGCACCATGAGCCTGGAGATCGGGAACCCCACGTACAACATGTACGAGGGCGAGGCGGAGGCGGAGGAGGAGGACGTCGGGGAACTGCTCAACACCAACTTCACCCTCGACCCCAGCAAGGTCAGCGGCGACGTCGCCCACTCGACAGTCGTTTCCGGCTCTCGCTCGGTGCGCGTCGATCGCTCGGGCCAGACCGGCGGGGCTCCCTGCGGGAGCTGTCTGCGACGTTTAATCGACGGGCGCGGCTAGCTGGGAGTGGCATTGCTGCGCTGCGATTGAGGATGGCGGAATGCAGCGGCGACGAGAGAACTACTGAAGGAATAGCGATGAGCAGTCATAGCGGTGATGTAATGGAATGTCGCGGGAGTGTGGTCGAAGCGCTATCAGGAAGAAAATGTACGGGAGGAGGGACACGCGAACAAGATGAATGAATAATGACGCGGACATCGGATTGAGCACCTAGAGGTCGGTAACCAAGGGGGATGACCCCAAGAGATGAGACTGTTAAGAGTGGACCTCAAGAGGTCACGTGTTGACTCTGCAGCAGTTGTAGGATCTGGCGTGGATCACACGACGGTGCGGTCGCATCAACATCACACATCTTGTGGCGACCTCGCGATCTCAGTCCAGAAAACGGCGCTGTTGGGCAGACGTTGGTTAATTATGTTTCAATTTCCGAATGTTCTTCACGTTCACCCTGACCTCGGTGTGCCGTTGTTCGCAGACAACGAACTTCATGAACCCGGTGTACGCCTCGCTTTACCTGGAGGGGCCGAGCAGTCGGAACTCGCTGGGCAGCACGGACGAGAAGAAGGAGCTCCTCACCAAGGGTGGCACCCAGGGAGTGCCTGGGGAGCCGGTGGTGGCGTAGCCCCGACTCCCCCGTCCGCTCCCCGCCATGCCCGATTGTTTTCTACTGCACTGTACAAAATGTACAAATCCAGAGCTACTTTTGTATAAGAATACAGTATTATGAAAACAGAAAAAAGATGAACTGTTCCTCTGTTGTTGTTTTTTTTTTATCGGTTTGGCACTACCTCTCTGTGATTGTTTGCCTTATTGGCTTTTCGAGTTGCAGGAGACGTTGATGATGACCGTTTCGGCCCAAAAACAATTCCACTTGGAGAAGTGGGTGGCGCCAAGGGACGGTAGCGTCGCGGTGAGCACGCTGCCCTACGAACCCAGCGACGCAAGTTCGATTCCTGCTCGCAACCTAACATCCGAACCGGTCGTGCGCCTCCCCTAGGTCGACTCGTTCTCAAATGAGCACCCGGTGCGATGTGTAAACATCGCCACTGGGGAGACAAAGGCGGCCGGCCGGGCGCGGTCCTGGCCACCCACCCTCTTCGTGCGCCGTGCCGGCCTTCATAGGTGCTCGCTAACAGCGCTTTCCCCAACAGTCTGTTAAGGCTATACGGAGGATCTTTGTCTTTGCTTGCCAAGGGTAGTGAGTTTAGCAGTGCAGTGGGGACCAGCCAATCAAGGTACATGCCAGGGAGAAGTATGTGCCATCGTTGGTGCAGCCGGATCCTGTCGTGGAGAAAATTTAGTCAATAGACGTCCGACTCCAGCAGAGGCAAAGTCGAGTAGCTGAAGTTAATCCACTTGAAACGATTGCCGATCAGGTGGACAAATCGGTTCAAACAAAAAGCATTCAATACGAGCAAACATATAGTACTGTCACGGACATTAAATAGAATTAGTAGTGGCTGGGCAGTAGAGTTATATCGCTACCGGACGACTGAACCTTGAACAACGATTTAACAAGAAACTGTTATATTTTACACGGTAAATACTTGCAATTAAATGTGCCATGTTTTATATACGATAATTGTAAATGATTTTTAAAGTGCTGCTGTGTACCTTTGTAATCATTCCATGTCTAGATTTTTGCTCGGTAATTTTATTATGGAATCACAGAATGCTGATAATGTATACGCTGTTAGAGGAATCAATTTTAAATCCAAAAATGTTGAAATGTATGACTGTTGTGCCAGTGATTGGAATGAGTCATTGCACTGTGTAACTTGTGTTCGTGTGGGTCAGTGAATGTGTGTGCATGTGGGGATAGCGGTAGTGTAGCGGTTAGCGAGCTGCGCTACGAACCCGGGGATCCCAGTTTGATTCCCGCTCACGGTCAACACTCGTGACGATTATTTAAACCGGTCCTGGGCCTCACCTAGGTCGACTTTAGCCGCAAATGAGTACCTGGTGCGGTGTGTAAACATTGCTACTCGGGAGAGAAAGGCGGTGCTGGCCACCCACTCCCCCCTGTGCCGTGCCGGCCTTCATAGGTCCTCGCCAGCAGACACTTGCCCCAAAAGCCTGTTTAAGGCCGTACAGGACGATCGTTGTCTTTTGCGTGCGAGTGTGCGCAAATTTGCGGGCCCAATTCAAGTTGCCGTTTTGGCTGCCATTATTATGCCACTTGTTGGCAATAACAATGGCTGATTGCATTCTAAAACGCAGCGATCTCAGAATGGTATAGCACATGTCGGAATTCAGAATGTGAGGCTATTTGTTGGCCCATGCCACCCATTTTGTCTGCATGAGTGATGGCGATTGTGTCTGGGTGTGCGAGGGGGATTTCCGGTGTCTGTTGTGGAGTCACGTCTTGGATTGCTTTTCAGTTCAGCGTTTGGGCTGTGGAAAGTTAACGATTTAGCTTTGATCGTTTACGCCAATATATAATGTTACTGAGATGAAGGTTTTAACAAAGTCAACATGGACAGATGTCTTATTTCAATAGGTTGGGTTTTAAATGCGTGAATTGCTTTTTGAAAATTGTGCTTTTACTACATTTGTAAAATTGCAAATTAAAAACCATGCAAATTCCAGACCTTTGTATTCGACCAACATCATTCCAAGTGGTTGATGATCGTGACAGATTCTATCGCTGGGGTTTTTTTTTTTTAAACCAAACAACGCTGGTATGAAAAAGGAGCGGTGCTGCTGTTCAATGTCACTGCAAGGTGTTTAGTGTGCATAGTATTTTTTTTAGAATAGTCTAGTACTTGTATTTTACTTTTTTTAAAAACACAACTGATAACTTGGATTTAGAGCAAAGTTTTCAGACGAATGTCATTTACTTTACAACAAAAGTATTGTAATTCTGGAAAATCTATTACTGACGTTTCCTTGGTGGGAAACTGGCCAAGTTTTTGCAGCGTATTATGTTTTTTTTCCAACAGACACGAGCGGAAAAGTGATTTATTTTCCCACCAGCAAATGAATGAGGCCCTCAGTGTTGCGGAAGTTTGCATTTGGGACACGTTTCGGGAGCGACTGTAGGGAGCGCTGTGGCCACACCCAAGGGGACACCCCCACCTTCGGTTAGCACGGTTGTCTACTTTCTGTGCGAAAGAAATTCAACAAACATACGTAACGTAACATACGTCGTTCAGACCCATCCCTCCTTGCAGGCCCTTCCTGGACATTAACACCCCCTTTGTCCACCGCTATCCTCCCTTGAATTGTTCTCGCCCTGAATCTTACGTCTGCAATGAATATGGACCAGCTGTGTTCCATGTAGTGGACCCGTTATGTGGGTCCACTGCAGGACGATGGCGTTCCCACACTTTGCTTGTTGTGGGGCGTTATTTGACCCGTAATGCGCCGTGCTGGTCCGTGCGGGTTGGTAAACGTTTGAGAGCAGCATGGACCTGGGGGCACTGTTCTGTCTGAAAATCAAGGCCGTAGCAATGGAGTCACCATTGGGGGGGACCAAATCTTCCAGGGGATGTGTCCCCCCCAATATATATTGTAATTACGGCCTTGCTGAAAATACAATACAAGGATGGCCATGCTGTCCTTTCCTGACAATCGCACTGTCCCGCAGCTGCCTATAACAACCTGGCATGCACAGGCCTCAGAAATTGGATGAATCTACCGCACCGTGTAACAACTGTTAAAAGTGTAAGCTGGGTACAAGACAGCATTGCGGTGTTCTGCGGTGCATTCATTCATTCAGAGTACAAAATCTTGACACATTCCAAGCAAATATTTCCTAAAAATACCCAGACAGCCGAAGATCTTTCAACATCGTCGCCGCAATTGCCACTCGCAGCGTGCATCTCGGCAGAGTTGTCCTTTTTAGCACGAGTCCCCAGCGGCCCTTAACCGATGCAGGAAGGGGGTAAATTTGCTCCCATTTTAGCAATTCCCAGGTTGGCGCTGAGACAGAGCTCACGGCAGTCGGAGTCAGCAGAGACGCGGGCCCCTCTCATCCTCAAGTCTTCTCAACAGCTGCCAGACTTGCCGGAGAGGTCTGTCTGACCCCATGGTGGCTCTGACAGCTCATTTAAAACATTCCCAGCTTTTGCATCATTTACCAGATGGCGCTGTTTATACGACCTCTTTCAGTTGATCACTGTAAAAGAAAAAAAGAACACCTATTAACGTGTGAGTTATGGTCAAGTCATGATGACGGTCGAGTAAGTAACTGTTCAACTTTCAAGGAGGAAAACGTCGCATAAAGGGTGCAAGGATAGTGCAGCATGTCTACAGTATTCCGATTTTTAAAAGGGTATTCTAAGGAAAACGACAGACTTCCTGGAGCAACCCAAATGCATTTTAATGAAGCAGAAGTTGTAAGGCATGAGCCTGGCCCTGGCATCTCTCGGCAGACTATGCAGACGGTGCAAAGGGCCGACTGCCAGCGAGTAAACATGGAGCAAGAATAATCCACCCGCAGCATCCCTCCTGCGAAGACGCGTGCGATAAATAGAAAACATCAGCTGCCCGACCTACAGACCAAGTCTAAAATGCTGACGGTGCACTCTGCAGTTACTCCAAACCTACACAAGGGACCATCTGTGGCATATTTTTTTTTATTTTATTCCAAAAAGCCGCGCCTGACATTACCACCAACAGAAAAAAAACCGTATCTGTTTAAACAAATATCTCGGCTTTGTCATTGGCTTCACAGTTCCCATTGACGACGGAAGAAGCATGGTCCCCTTCTGCAGATGTTCCCCATTCGTGCCACTTGATCTATATATTTTTAAACAAATTTCTCCAAGCAACAAGAGACGTCTCACCCCGCTAAATCTGACCAGGCCACGACCTTGCCCGCCGGTTGTAAGCAAATAATTCTAGTATTTTCTTTCCGTGTGATTATTTACCAGGTGTGGAACACAGTGCTTCGGGTTTTTTTCTCCTCCCCCCTTTGGTCTCGCCATTTCGCGTTTTAAAATCAACAAGAGAGCTCGTTAGAGAGCGAGAGAGAGAAGCGGGCCTCCAGCCCCGCAAATCACTCCGGACAGCAGTGGGGCCGCGGAATGCGAGGGCCTTGTGGGACCGCAACAAAATAACGGCGCTCGCTGCACGTGCTCCGTTGTTTTTGTTTCACGATTTAGTGGAACCAATCTATCGGATGGCATTGGGGAGGGGGGGGGTTAAGATAAAATACCCTTAGATGCGTTAACTCTTTCAGGTAAGCGGCTTCACGCGGGTTAAATCGATGGCTGCCTGATTTAGGTGCTGTTTATTTTGAGCAACTCGGACACTTCGATTAAAAACATTCTGTGACAGATTCCAGACGCGTACGACAAAGCTTGGGCCGCTTCCAGCGCCGCTTGGTGCAGGAGGCGCGTGAAACATTGACGATGTTTAAGAATTGTTATGGGAAGATTCTGATCCTGGGGGGGGGGGGGGGCGGGGGGGTGGATATTGCTCGCGGATTAGTGTGACAAAGTGTGACAAATGAAGGACGGGGAAAAACAAAGTTTTCAGGCAACGACAAACACATTTACACAGGGCAAATATTAGACGCCTTATGAAGACTCATGAGTCAATTATGATCATCATACTCTCTGACGGTAATACCTTTAAAAACAACAGAGTAATGGTTTTAATATGGGTAGCTACAGAAACGAAATATTGTTTCAAATATGCTTCTGTACTCTTAAGTTGACTTTTTGTGTGACGATGCTTTGGACACCCCCCCCCCCCCAACCTCTAACAGGGGAATGGCTGCCCCATCAATTCCCAAGTCCCCCTGCCGCGTAGATAACGTTTCCAAAAGAAGAATTTAAAAAAAACCCCATCGTCTCCCTCTGAATAAGGACGAACATTTCCCGGCAAGTCTGGAATGGAATGGAAGAGTCCGCTGCTCTGTCTCCGTCTGCGCTCTTGCATCAGAACCATGTGTTCTGTGAAAAGTAAAGTGGCTGTGCATTTGCTCAGGCTGCTAATGTCTCACGCGCTTTATAATTCCCCTCCGAGCGAACGTACGAAGAGGCGAACGTGCAAGTAGTTTCGTGGCTGCGGCGGCTGTACATTTTTGCGCTCAATCTCAGGAGATGGCTTCCTTAACGCTGACCTTTGTCCAAAGTCAAAGACAAGGCTCTTTTGTGAAACGTTATTTTCAACCGGGGGATCAAATTTAATGAACCCAGCTTTAGAAGCACGCAGAGCTGACTATTCGTCCCCCCTCCCCCGACGGCAGCCAGTGTTATGATGACATTCACAGACCCTAAGGGGCCAACATCTGATCAGCTAAAACCGTGCCTCCGCGACCACCCCTAACCGCGAGCAGTCGGGGAGAAGGCTACTGAAGAAAACAAACCTCGCACTGAGACCTACGCGAAGGTCCCTTGCGACGAACCCACCCAAGTGGTCATCCACTCCACAGACGGACAGGGCGACAAGTCCACTCTTCGAGCCGCTATGCGCGCACGGAGAAACGATGGCGGGATTTGCAATGCCTACTGGGCGATGTGCGCCACAAGGCATGGGCAACTTTTAGCGTTGTGTTTTTATTATTTGTTTGTAATCACGGAGGAGGGCCCTTTGAACGAGCAAACTCTTTTTAAAGTGTGAACCCTGGGGATGGGGGAGGAGGAGGGGACTGAAGTCGCTACGCCTTTAGGAATGTAACGGCATGAACGTGTTCCTTTGGCAAACGATAGGAATTACACAAGTAATTTAAATGTCCTTAAAATACGCGCATATTGGGTACTGTAAGAAATTGATTCATAACGTGTTTGGAGAGTCGCGTGTTTGCTATTACACTGAAAGTGGAACACGTGGATCAGAGCAGAAATGAACAACAGACGTCGTCTGCCAGCGGGTTTGGGAAGGACATTCCTAGGAGCGGTGATGGTCAGTGGAGATGATGGGATGGCATCAGCTCATGGAATGTTTCATCTCAAGACCATGAGAGATGGTGATGATAACTTGGGGAGGCCTTCATCTAGCAGTGGACAGATAATGGGGAATTATGACGACGACGAATGTGTCTGTAATAAGGCTCTTTCTTTATACAGCAAAACCTTAGTGTTTAGAAACTTTCCGGTCGGGTCCTGCAATCAAATTGTTTGGCACATTATTTCAAAAGTTGTGCCTCTGAAGTTTGTGTTTAGTTTCATACTTTCAAGTTTCTAAGAAGTCGTCAAATCTTCTCCACAATTTCCCCGTTTGTATTTCCAGACAGACGTAACCGAATCCTTGCCCCGTATCGAAACGCGCAAATCTAGGCAAGAAGTCACTGGCACGTTGCCAGCGAGGTGAGTGCAGCACGGGAGCGGTGTGAGAGGATTGTGTGTGTGGGGGGTGCCGTAAGCACCGCGCACTCCTCCACACACCATCAGCTCCGCACTACCCCCCCCCACCCCGTCTCAATCGCTCGTTCTACTTCTACTCAGCACGCTGACATGGTCACCTCATGGCCCCAGCCAAGGGCCCTCCAAGCCAGACTGACATCAAAGCGCGGCTTTAAAGTCGGCGTTTTCTGGGTTCCTGTGATTTTTGGCACGAATGTCGAAAACGCTTAAAGGCCAAACCATGATGTAGTTTATTATAATTAAACAATCACCATCGCACAGAGCACCCGAATGTAAATCACTCTTTATTTTCAGTGTATTTATTTTTTTACATCCCGATGTACTATATCATTATAGCTATTCAATACTGGTACTTACCGTAGTCTTGTGATGATTAACATCGTTACCTTGTGGAATTACTTTTGAGGCAATAAAATAATCACAGCCCATTGTCGATGCATTGCTGGATGAGATGCCTCCCCTCGGCGTGCGGGTTGTCTGACCATACTTCACCACACTGGTCAGCGTAGGCATTTGAGGTATCACTCGCCACTCGTGTTAGATACCACACTGCTGGAGACGGGGCCCCCTGGTCAATTCATAGCGCAGTGTGCAAACCGCCGTTCCACCACTCCCCTACGACTGTGATTGCCAGGGCCATAGAAAGCCTCCTCCCCTGCAAACGCGGGCTGCGTGTACGTGATCCCGGTGCGGGCATTGTGGTATATAATATACAGCATCCTATAGTAATAGGTTTTACCCTTTTGACTGGCAAAGTAGGTCTCATAATGTAAATACAGCATCCTGTGGACAAGTATCCTGGGCGGGGAGGGGTGTGGGGATGGGGGTGGCGACGGGGGACAGCGGGGTTTAGTAGGTTTTTTTTCAGTTTCAGTTTAATTTCTTAGGTATAACCGTGTGAGCCATGCGGCTCTTGACTCGGGTGCAACCGCAACACAACAAAAAAACATGAACAAAGAAAACATCTTAAAGTGACGACACGAAACAGAAAAATCCTGGAAAAAAAACAGCAAAAGTCTTCCAGAAAAAAAAACACCGCATTTCCACGCTGTGTGGGATGCAAGTCAAACAATAACAACCATAAGACAATGTAGATTAAAGTTATCAGGCCAACTCTGTACTACAAGTTCGGGGTATCCTCGGGGGAGTCCCCTCGGGCAGTGGAAACGTCACCCAAGTTGCCTCTGGTCCCAACTGTGAGCAATGATCGCTGCCCCCGGAGAAGACGCGGGGCCTTGCTTGAGGTTCAAACGCATCCCTGAGTCAATACGATTATTGACTGTTGCGTTAAACTGAGACCCGTCGTTTGGACGGAATGCTCTTGCGAATAACATCTGGCAACGCCTTAACTCTTGCTCGCGGGATGCAGAAGGTCTAAAAACCCGTAACAGAGTTGTTGGCGGCTTCAGGAAAGTGCTGTTGGATATATTTGGTCTGGAAAGCCAATCGGCCGATGAACGGAAACATATACTGTGCGTTATTAATGCGGAGGCAGTGTCAGAGGGACAAAGGTCTGTTTCTGTACGTTTAATAACATCCAGGTCGGGTAAACGTCTCAACAATTCCATAAGAAAATGTTACTGATGCTGCGTTGGCAGCGGTGCCACAAACACAATTATCAACAACAACAAACTCAACACGCTCGTGACCAACACCGTTACATTACAGAAAAATACAAATATATAATCGGCGACGTTTCGGGCAGTGAGCCCTTCATCACAGCGCATGGCAGTCACGAATACAAGTGTCCGTCCTTGAATGCACGGACGCATTTGCAGCGTGAGCTGGATAGTAACTCACACGCCTGGTCATGTCGGCCGGAGCAGCCGATATCATCATCAAGTTCCCGGTGTTGCTGCCGTGGGCGGTGAGATTGTTCCATCGACTTCAGACTACAACTTCCCCCCCCCCACCCCACAGTGAACACGTGGACTTTAGTGCTTCATAGACTGAACACGGCACCGACATTAAGTGATTACTGATTAAATGCATCTGTGCGGGTGTATGTTCAACTTCTTTCGCAGCGTACGTCAGCCAGCCGTGCTAATCCACTGCATCCACTCCCGCCTCACTGTTGACATGTGTACATGTACGGTGGTATCTCGATCCACTGCTCGATGATAGCATCCCCTTCGTGGTGGGGGGAGGGGGGGTGGTTTATTTTGACCATACTTCACCACACTGGACAGTGCGGGCTGATGAAGGCGAGCGCACATAGCAGCTGGGAGCGTAGACGGACAGTACAACAATTGATTTCGCTGCACTGCTTCTCTTCAACACACAACGTAGCAACAAGCAGCCTATAGCACCTGGGTTGATGCACGGTAGTTGCAGGGACCTTGCTACTTTTAGCCCTTGCTACGCAGCATCATCATCACCTCCGTAATCTTAAACTTCATCATAATGTCCTTTAATATTCATCTCCATGGTCATCTTCATCAGCATCTCAATCATCCTCATCTGTATAATTCTCATTTACATCATCAGCATCTCAATCATCCTCGTCGATATAATTCTCATTTCCATCAGCAGCATCACCATCAGCAACATCATCATCAGCAACATCATCATCAGCAACATCAGCAACATCATCATCAGCAACATGATCACATCAGTCAGCGCTTCGTGCGCACCCGCAGGGTCCCGCCTCCCGCTGCTCCGCGCCCACTCCTTCTCCTCCTTCTCCTCCTCTCCTCCCCCCCCCCCCACCACCTTCCTTCTCCCCCAGCTCCCTCTCTCTCTCTTCCCCTCTCCCCGCACACCCCTCACACCGTCCCGCCACGTCCACCCAGGACCGCCTCTGCGCTCGCCGCTACCTTCGCCGTTCCTCCGGCATCTCCTCATCACCACCACCACCATCACCACCGCCACCATCATCATATTTCCGCAGGTCGCGATGTCCCCCTCCTGCAGGTCGCCCCGCGGAGCTGCAGCTCTGTCTCCCGTCACGCTGACGCCGCCGCTGCCACTGCTGGTGGTGGTGATGATGGTGGTGGTGCTGCCCTTGGCGACGGTGGCTGCCTCCGCAGGCTCCGACGCTTCGCCGAGGGCGGCTGCCCGCGGCGTGAGCCTCCCGTTCGTCTTCGACCCTCGGGCGCGCTGCGAGCCGCCGTGCCTCCACCACGGCCTCTGCATCCGCAACGACACGTGCTTCTGTGGCAAGGGCTTCGAGGGCGAGCGCTGCCAGTTCGGTAGGGATCACCCACGGCGCGACAGACTTCGAGCGGCCTCGAGCGCCACGAGCCAGAGAGAGGCATCGACACCCAGAGAGCAAGGAGGGCCGGCCACAACCCTCAGCAGCACGGCCACCACTTAACCCACCAGCACAACCAGCTCGAGATACCAGCACCACCCAGTAGCCTCCTGCACTACGAGCTAGAGATAACAGCACCACCCAATAGCCTCCAGCACTACCAGCTAGAGACACCAGCACCACCCAGTAGCCTCCAGCACTACCAGCTAGAGACACCAGCACTACCCAGTAGCCTCCAGCACTACCAGCTAGAGACACCAGCACCACCCAGTAGCCTCCAGCACTACCAGCTAGAGACACCAGCACCACCCAGCAGCCTCCAGCACTACCAGCTAGAGACACCAGCACTACCCAGTACCCTCCAGCACAACCAGCTAGAGATACCAGCACCACCCAGTAGCCTCCTGCACTACCAGCTAGAGACACCAGCACTACCCAGTACCCTCCAGCACTACCAGATAGAGACACCAGCACCACCCAGTAGCCTCCTGCACTACCAGCTAGAGATACCAGCACCACCCAGTAGCCTCCAGCACTACCAGCTAGAGACACCAGCACTACCCAGTACCCTCCAGCACTACCAGCTAGAGATACCAGCACTACCCAGCTCCGTCCAGCACTACCAGCTAGAGACACCAGCACTACCCAGTAGCCTCCAGCACTACCAGCTAGAGATACCAGCACCAGCCAGTAGCCTCTTGCACCACCAACTAGAGATACCAGCACTACCCAGCATCCTCCAGCACTACCAGCTAGAGACACCAGCACCTCCCAGTAGCCTCCAGCACTACCTGCTAGAGACACCAGCACTACCCAGTACCCTCCAGCACTACCAGCTGGAGACACCAGCACCCTCCAGCACTACCTGCTAGAGACACCAGCACTACCCAGCACCCTCCAGCACTACCGGCTAGAGACACCAGCACTACCAGCTAGAGACACCAGCACTACCCAGCACCCTCCAACACTACCAGCTAGAGACACCAGCACTACCCAGCACCCACCAGCACTACCAGCTAGAGACACCAGCCCTACCCATCACCCTCCAGCACTACCAACTAGAGACACCAGCACTACCCAGCACCCTCCAGCACTACCAGCTAGAGACACCAGCACTACCAGCTAGGGACACCAGCACCACTCAATAGCCTCCAGCACTACCAGCTAGAGACACCGGCACCACCCAGTAGCCTCCAGCGCTACCAGCTAGAGACACCAGCAATACCAGCTAGAGACACCAGCACCACCCAGTAGCCTCCAGCACTACCAGATAGAGATACCAGCACCACCCAGCAGCCTCCAGCACTACCAGCTAGAAACACCAGCACTACCCAGCACCCTCCAGCACTACCAGCTCGAGATAGAAGCACCACCCAGTAGCCTCTAGCGCTACCAGCTAGAAATACCAGCACCACCCAGTAGCCTCCAGCACTACCAGCTAGAGACACCAGCACTACCCATCACCCTCCAGCACTACCAGCTAGAGAGACCAGCACTACCCAGTACCCTCTAGCACTACCAGCTAGAGACACCAGCACCACCCAGTAGCCTCCAGCACTACCAGCTAGAGATATCAGCACTACCCAGCACCCTCCAGCACTCCCAGCTAGAGAGGCCAGCACTACCCAGCACCTCTAGCACTACCAGCTAGAGACACCAGCACTACCAGCTAGAGACACCAGCACCATCCAGCACCCACCAGCACTACCAGCTAGAGACATCAGCACTGCCTAGTAGCCTCCAGCACTACGAGCTAGAGACACCAGCACTACCCAGCACCCACCAGCACTATCAGCTAGAGACACCAGCACTACCCAGCACCCACCAGCACTACCAGCTAGAGACACCAGCACTACCCAGCACCCACCAGCACTATCAGCTAGAGACACCAGCACTACCCAGCACCCTCCAGCACTTCCAGCTAGAGATACCATCACTATTACGAGCAGCACTGCTATCAGCACTACCAAACCACCGTCAGCACCACCAGCTCTACCTGCACCCATCCGCAGAGCTCGCAGCACCAGGGGCATCACCACCACCCTCGTCACTAGCATCACCACCCTCGTCACTAGCATCACCACCCTCATCACTAGCATCACCACCCTCATCACTAGCATCACCACTACCCTCTTCACTAGCATCACCACCCTCGTCACTAGCATCACCACCCTCGTCACTAGCATCACCACCCTCATCACTAGCATCACCACCCTCGTCACTAGCATCACCACCCTCATCACTAGCATCACCACCCTCATCACTAGCATCACCACCCTCATCACTAGCATCACCACCCTCATCACTAGCATCACCACCCTCTTCACTAGCATCACCACCCTCATCACTAGCATCACCACCCTCATCACTAGCATCACCACCCTCATCACTAGCATCACCACCCTCATCACTAGCATCACCACCCTCATCACTAGCATCACCACCCTCATAACTAGCATCACCACCCTCATCACTAGCATCACCACCCTCATCACTAGCATCACCACCCTCATCAGGAGCATCACCACCCTCATCACTAGCATCACCACCCTCATCACTAGCATCACCACCCTCATCACTAGCATCACCACACTCATCATTAGCATCACCACCCTCATCACTAGCATCACCACCCTCATCAGTAGCATCACCACCCTCATCAGCATCACCACCACCCTCATCAGCATCACCACCACCCTCATCACTTGCATCATCACCCTCATCACTAGCATCCTCCACCCTCATTACTTGCATCACCACACTCATCATTAGCATCACCACCCTCATCACTAGCATCACCACCCTCATCACTAGCATCACCACCCTCGTCATTAGCATCACCACCCTCATCAGCAGCAGCATCACCCTCATCACTAGCATCACCACCAACCTCATCAGCATCACCACCACCCTCATCACTAGCATCACCACCCTCGTCATTAGCATCAACAACAACCGCCATTCGCCACTAAGTGGCGGTGACGTCACCACGACGCTTGTGCCAGGCTATGTGCACCCTGAGGCCACGTGAAATGTCGAACGCCCGCTGGCAGGAGGTCACGGGGCAGACCCAGGTGCCACGGGTCGACTGACTGAGATGACTGGCTGATGCACCACCTGTGCTTCTACTGTGCCAACCTGCTGTGCTTTAGCCACCCGGCGCTCCGCTCGTTGTTCTGAGCGTCGCTCCTCCGCCCTCCGTTGTTGTCGGAGGGCGACTACCTCCAACTGCCCAGTAGCATCCTTCACGAACCTCATCCACAGAGGCCGATCTTGACACCGCTGGTACCAGTCATCGGCAAGTCCACTCAGCTCCACGTCCTCCTGTACCACGTCACTCCATCTCTTCTCTAGCCCGTGCCGCGCCTGCTTAGCCCCCTCAATCCGGCCGAACAAAAGCTGTCTCGGCATGCGGTGGCTGGGCATGCGGGCTACATGACCCAGCCATCGCAGCCTTCCCCGCCGGAGGAGCTCACCGATTGGACCTTGCCCAGATCTTTCAAGGATTTGTGAGCTCCTCACACAATCCAGTCTGGTTAAACCCAGTATGGATCGTAGGCAGGCCAGCCTATATGTTTCTAACCGGCGAAGATGTTCCATTAGGGGGGTCCACGTTTCGCAATCGTAGAGAAGGGAGGGAATGACCGTGGCCGAGAAGACCTGAAGCTTAGTGTGGAGCGACAGACCTGGTAGCTTCCACACAGCGTTACGCAACTGATGAAAAGATATTGCCGCTCGACTGATTCGGAGTGAGATCTCTGCTGTTAAACTGGAGCCAGTCATAAGCACACTGCCCAGGTATGGGAAACTCTCCACTCTCTCCACAACTGCCCCATCACCGATTGGGAGTTGTGGGGGTGGAGTGTCGGATGGTACAAAATACCCAGGCAGGTGCTTAGTTTTGGTGGGGCTGATGGTAAGGCCCCACCTCTTAGTGGCACGCTCCAGTCTCAGCAGCAGCGTCTCCAACTCTTCCACTGACTGAGCAGCTATTACCAAATCATCAGCATACATAACGTGGTTGAGCAATAGGGAGCCATCCCTTGACCGCACCCGGGCATCGATCAGCCTCCCATTATATCTGTACCATATGGAGATTCCCCCGGTACAGCTATTGAAGACTTCACGAACTACGTGGTCAAAATAGATGTTAAATAATGTGGAAGCCAGAGGACATCTCTGTCACACCCCAAGGTGTACAGGGAATGGCTCTGACTCCCGGCCACGTAGTTTTACCCGGGCCCGCTCACCATCATGAAGGTCCTTAATGATCGTGAGCAGAGGGTCAGGTACTCCAAAAGCACGAAGAACGACCCAGAGCCCAGGCCTACTGATGGTATCATAGGCCTTGACCAGGTCAATAAAGCAGAGATGTAGGTCTTGTTGGAATTCCCTACACCTCTGCTGTAGCAGACGGACAGAAAATATGGCATCTGTGCAGGACCGCCCTTTCCTGAAACCGCATTGGGGCTCCGCAAACCTCTCCTCAGCGTGCCTGGCAAGGCGATGCTGAATAATCCTTGCCAGGACCTTTCCCGGCACACTGAGGAGGGAGATGCCCCTGTAGTTGTTATAGTCTGTGCGGTCCCCCTTCTTAAAATGGGGGACCACCAGGGCATCCGTCCAATCCTGCGGAACCCGTCTAGTGGTCCAGACTGTTGTTATGATGTCATATAGGGCAGTCTGTGCACAAACGCCACCCTCCCTCAGCATTTCGCTTGGGAGATCATCTCTGCCCGCTGCCTTTCCTGGTCTCAGACTCCGGATCGCCTTCAGTACTTCCTCAACAGATGGCACCTCAGCCAGCCACTCACAGGGGGTGACTTCTTCCAATATTTGAGGCACCGCAGCCTCAGCAGGGTCACCCTCACTTTGTGCCACGATGTTTTCCTGGCTGATGGATTTTCCCTCCCCCAGGACCTCACAGAAATGCTCAGAAAATCTGCAAACCTGTTCCTGGGGGTCGGAGATTGGATCACCGTTTTTTCCCCTAATGATGGTAATAGGTGTGGCGATGCAGGTTACTTTTTTGATGGAGTTAAATAGAGATTTGTGATCACGGGCAACTGAGGCAGACTCCATCTCCTCAGCAACCCGCGACCACCACCCATCCTTGCAGCGCCTCACGGCTCTCCGAACCTCCGAGCGAAGGCTGCGGTAAGCCTCCTCATTCTCTGACGTGGGATTCTGTAGCCGATGACAGTGGGCCTGTCGCTTTTTCTCAACCATCCTGAACATCTCCTCTGTCAGCCAGGGTCTCTGGGGAGGTCTGGACCGCGTACCCAAAGCAGCCATTGCAGCTGCATGAGTCACAGTCCTAAACCTCGCCCATTTACCAACGACATCAGGAGGAGTCGGGGACGATGCCAATCCCAGCCGCAGCGATGATGAAATTCTCGCTTGTAACTTTCATCAGATAACTGAGACCAGGCCACTTTAGGTCGGAATGGGGTCCTGCGTGTACACCCACCACCGGAGTGGAAGAATGGCAGGCACATCTTACAGATGACTAGTCGATGGTCAGAGGGCAGATCAGCTCCACGGTAGGTCCTGGTGTCAAGGACATGGGCTCGCATCCGCTGGTCCGTCACTATGTAGTCCAGCAGATGTTCTTGCTTGGACCCGGCATGCATCCATGATGTTGTGTGGATGCGCCGATGCCGGAACAGCGTGTTGGTAATTACAAGCCCATGGGCTGCACAAAAATCTAGCAGCCTCCTACCGTTGTTATTGAGCTGATCTGGCCCATGCCCTCCAATCACTCCAGACCAGGTACCAGTATCATGACCAACTCGGGCATTGAAGTCACCCAACATGATGACTCTATCCCGAGGGGCCACTTTAGCCAGCACCTGTGACAGGAGGTCATAGAAGGCATCTGACTCATCGGCTTTGCCTGCATCCCTCCACAGATGTTCATCTTCGGTGGGGGCATAAGTAACCACGACCACCATTCCTCGCCTCCGGTTGATGGGAAGGCGAGCCCAAAGTAGCCTGGGGCTTACAGCTTCCCACACCTCACCGCCACGCTCCCACGCCCCCTTCATTCTTTTGTTCAAAAGAAGAGCCACACCCTGTTGTTTGGCAGTCTGCTGCCCCGAGTAGAGGAGTGTCCACCCCTCATGGTGGTAGGAGCCAGAGCCGGTGCACCGGACCTCCTGAATGCCGCATAGATCCAGGCGGTACCAGTCCAGCTCCCGACAGAGGAGTGGCAGCCTCTCCTCCGCAGTGAGCGTTCGAACATTCCACGTGGCCACCTGTAGTGGCTTTTCGTTGTTTCTGGAGGAGCCCCGAGGGTAGATATTCAATCTCCTGGCTCCGCCAATTGGGGTTTGGCCAGGAGACGTCATAGACGCCTGGCCCCCCGGGGCCTCCGGCACAAGCTTATTAGTTACATATTTCAGTTTAACTCGTGGTTTAGTGGTAATTAATTGAAGGTGGAGGGGTTACCAGCCCCTCGCACCCGTCCAGAGCCCCCGTTTAGCCCCTGTGGTGGACACAAATGCCATGAGGGGGGGAGCCAATCAAAATTGGACCTCCCCCCACAGCACTGTCCACGACAGAGTTGCCCGTCCGGCACCGCGAGGAGGTAGGGGGTTGTTTTGTCATTAGCATCACCACCCTCATCACTAGCATCACCACCCTCATCAGTAGCATCACCACCCTCATCACTAGCATCAACACCCTCATCACTAGCATCACCACCCTCATCAGCAGCATCACCACCCTCGTCATTAGCATCACCACCCTCATCACTAGCATCACCACCCTCATCACTAGCATCACCACCCTCATCACTAGCATCACCACCCTCATCACTAGCATCACCACCCTCATCACTAGCATCACCACCCTCATCACTAGCATCACCACCCTCATCATTAGCATCACCACCCTCGTCATTAGCATCACCACCCTCATCAGCAGCAGCATCACAATCAAGCGGCACAACTCGCTGTACTGGAGGCACAACAAACCGATTCCCGTGCGCGCTGATGGGTTCACTCTTAACAGCTGTCCCACGCGTGCCTTTGCGTGAACAATGCGAGGCTAAAGTAAGAGTGGTGAGAGTTATATTACAGCTGTACGCTTTGTGAATGTATTGCTCGTTTCTACAGCATTTAACTTTCGTCTTAGGAAAAAGAAAACCGTCTTTGAATGTGTTCAATTATAGTGCAAGTTGTGCACGTCTCTGTTTAAGTTTACGATGGGAAAGTTTTCGGTTCAGAGACCTGGTTGGAGGGCAGCTTGTTCCATAATCCCTCCTGGGACGGTGAAGTTCATAGATTTGTCTCGCCATGGAAATGTGGAATTTCCACCGCAGGCTCAGGGCTGCAAACTCGTTGTTTGAACAGGGATAACATCTGCAGTACCCTTGACATGTGCGATTTGTCAGTGGCTTAGCCAGCTCAATGCTCGGCGATTTGCCAGAGCTACAAAATTCGAAACGTATGTAAAGTTAAATTGCAAAAAAAAAAAGAAATTGCGTTTAAGCAACGAAAGTCTCCGAGAGCTCCCTTACCAAGCGGATAATCCATCGGCAATTAAGTTCCTGCCCAGTATACTGGCAGGGACATTGATCCATCGAGAGCTCATCATTCAGATGACTCAAGCCGCCTCCTATTCACCGGAGTTTGGTTTTGGGAGGGAGGGGGGGTTTCCGGCGTCGATAAACGAGCAAAATTTGTGATCCCAAGTCCCCGCCGCGACGCGGAGCGTTCATCGCCGTCACGTGGCGCGTTCATCGCCATCACGTGGCGCGTTCATCGCCGTAACGTGGCGCGTTCATCGCCATCACGTGGCGCGTTCATCGCCGTCACGTGGCGCGTTCATCGCCGCGACGCGGCGTGTTCATCGCCATCACGTGGCGCGTTCATCGCCGACACGTGGCGCGTTCATCGCCGTCACGTGGCGCGTTCATCGCCGCGATGCAGAGCGTTCATCGCCACGTCGTGGCGCGTTCATCGCCACGACGTGGCGTGTTCATCTCCGTGACGCGGCGCGTTCATCGCCGAGCTCGTTCACCTCTCAACTCGGCCCTTCTCCGCTCTCCCGGTAGCAGCAGAGCAGCGGTTGGCAAGCGTGACGAATAAACACGGCAACGACAACAGCAGCAGCAGCATCAACAACATCGACAACATCAACACCCAAAGCCGTACTGAGCCTCCGCCAAAGTGCCGTGTCACAATATTCGTCCCCACCCCCACCCCACCCCACCCGTGGAGCAGCGCAGTGCTACCCCAAGTGCAAGAACAACGGCCAGTGCCTCAGGCCAGGGAAGTGCCGCTGCCTGCCCGGCTATGGAGGTCGCTACTGCCACAAGGGTGAGCTTGGAGGGGGGGGGGGGTAGTGCCTCCTGGCTCCGTCGGTCACCCCTAGAGGTAGGGCTGAACGATGAATCGATTTAAAATCGATTAATCGCAATTTGAAACAAATAATGCGGTTTGCAAATCGCAAAGGCTGCGGTTTTTTTGCGATTTGAAAAGTCCTATTAATTTCTTAATGGGATTGTTTTAATGTATTATTATGACTGTATTTATTTCACTTAACAATCGTTCTATGTTTGATTGTTCAGTTTAAATAAAAAAAACATTTTAATAAATACATGTTGGAAGCAGTTCATATATTTTAAGTTCTCATCCTTGCATTAGAATATATAGAGCAGTTAATATTTCGATGGTACCGTGTGGTAATGCTCCATCACATGTTTCAAATCTATTACACAGTGAATATTAAACTGAAGCTTGACTTCAAAAAATTTAATCACGAATCAGTTTGCAATCGCAATATATGTCGGAAAAATTCGCAATTGGAAATTTTCCCCAAAACGTTCAGCCCTATCCCAGAGCCTTCTGGGGCGTTGCTTGAAAGGAGAAGACGCTCTGTAGTTATAATCAGCCGCGGTCAATCCACACGAATGCCCCCCCCCTCCCCCCCCCTTTCACGAGCCGACGATGTTAAAGATCTCACGCCTGCGACGCCGGCTCTCTCGATTGAAAACTCAGTTCAGTTCTTTAGAACCGATATTCTGTGCTTTCGTTTGCTGTCCTTCCCCCCGCAACCTCCGATTTGCACGGTTGGCTTACACCTACGGTGCGAAAGAAGTTCAACGCACGTACACATACGAGCTGATGTCATCCTCTGTGACGCATCCCATCCCTTGACTGCCACTCCACATTCACTCTTGACCATCAGCCACGCTGCTCTGCTCGGGGCCAAGGAGCTGAGATGCCACGCGGCCATGGGCCCTGTCCTGGGCCACTTGTGTTGTGTTAGAGATTCACTTAACAATTCACTTGTGTTGTGTTAACAATTCACTTGTGTTGTGTTAACAGTTCACTTGTGTTGTGTTAACAATTCACTTGTGTTGTGTTAACAATTCACTTGTGTTGTGTTAACAGTTCACTTGTGTTGTGTTAACAATTCACTTGTGTTGTGTTAACAATTCACTTGTGTTGTGTTAACAATTCACTTGTGTTGTGTTAACAATTCACTTGTGTTGTGTTAGCAATTCACTTGTGTTGTGTTAGCAATTCACTTGTGTTGTGTTAACAATTCACTTGTGTTGTGTTAACAATTCACTTGTGTTGTGTTAGCGATTCACTTGTGTTGTGTTAACAATTCACTTGTGTTGTGTTAACAATTCACTTGTGTTGTGTTAGCGATTCACTTGTGTTGTGTTAGAGATTCACTTGTGTTGTGTTAACAATTCACTTGTGTTGTGTTAACAATTCACTTGTGTTGTGTTAACAATTCACTTGTGTTGTGTTAACAATTCACTTGTGTTGTGTTAGCAATTCACTTGTGTTGTGTTAACAATTCACCTGTGTTGTGTTAGCGATTCACTTGTGTTGTGTTAGCAATTCACTTGTGTTGTGTTAACAATTCACTTGTGTTGTGTTAGCAATTCACTTGTGTTGTGTTAGCGATTCACTTGTGTTGTGTTAACAATTCACTTGTGTTGTGTTAACAATGCACTTGTGTTGTGTTAACAATTCACTTGTGTTGTGTTAACAATTCACTTGTGTTGTGTTAACAATTCACCTTGTGTTGTGTTAACAATTCACCTTGTGTTGTGTTAACAATTCACTTGTCTTGTGTTAGCGATTCACTTGTGTTGTGTTAACAATTCACTTGTGTTGTGTTAACAATTCACTTGTGTTGTGTTAACAATTCACTTGTGTTGTGTTAACAATTCACTTGTGTTGTGTTAACAATTCACTTGTGTTGTGTTAGCAATTCACTTGTGTTGTGTTAACAATTCACTTGTGTTGTGTTAACAATTCACTTGTGTTGTGTTAGCCATTCACTTGTGTTGTGTTAACAATTCACTTGTGTTGTGTTAGCCATTCACTTGTGTTGTGTTAACAATTCACTTGTGTTGTGTTAGCGATTAACTTGTGTTGTGTTAACAATTCACTTGTGTTGTGTTAGCAATTCACTTGTGTTGTGTTAACAATTCACTTGTGTTGTGTTAGAGATTAACTTGTGTTGTGTTAACAATTCACTTGTGTTGTGTTAGCAATTCACTTGTGTTGTGTTAACAATTCACTTGTGTTGTGTTAACAATTCACTTGTGTTGTGTTAGCAATTCACTTGTGCTGTGTTAACAATTCACTTGTGTTGTATTAACAATTCACTTGTGTTGTGTTAACAATTCACTTGTGTTGTGTTAACAATTCACTTGTGTTGTGTTAATAATTCACTTGTGTTGTGTTAACAATTCACTTGTGTTGTGTTAACGATTCACTTGTGTTGTGTTAACAAATCACTTGTGTTGTGTTAACAATTCACTTGTTTCGTTTTCCGCCGGACAAATATCTGAAGTCGCGACCCAGGTGCGAAGAGGCGCACCAAAGTGTTTCTCTCTCTTCCGCGTGTGCAGCCGTCTGCGAGGGCGGCTGCCTGAACGGCGGCGAGTGCGTGCCGGTGCACGCCAGCGTCAAGTGCTCCTGCAAGTCGGGCTGGGTCGGCACTCGCTGTCAGGACGGTGAGTGAGGCGCAAGCATCCCAGACGTAGCCGCCGTCATCATCTCCCGACAGAATAATAAAAACACACACCGCCTGCCATCAACCTCCCCGACAGCCACACTCAGTCAGCTACCTGTCTTGACTAGCAACACTCAACCAGACTCAGCCAGCTACCTGTCTTAACTAGCAACACTCAACCAGACTCAGCCAGCTACCTGTCTTAACTAGCAACACTCAACCACACTCAGTCAGCTACCTGTCTTGACTAGCAACACTCAACCAGACTCAGCCAGCTACCTGTCTTAACTAGCAACACTCAACCAGACTCAGCCAGCTACCTGTCTTAACTAGCAACACTCAACCACACTCAGTCAGCTACCTGTCTTGACTAGCAACACTCAACCAGACTCAGCCAGCTACCTGTCTTGACTAGCAACACTCAACCACACTCAGCCAGCTACCTGTCTTGACTAGCAACACTCAACCACACTCAGCCAGCTACCTGTCTTGACTAGCAACACTCAACCAGACTCAGTCAGCTACCTGTCTTAACTAGCAACACTCAACCACACTCAGCCAGCTACCAGTCTTAACTAGCAACACTCAACCACACTCAGCCAGCTACCAGTCTTGACTAGCAACACTCAACCAGACTCAGCCAGCTACCTGTCTTAACTAGCAACACTCAACCACACTCAGCCAGCTACCTGTCTTAACTAGCAACACTCAACCACACTCATTCAACTACTTGTCTTAACTAGCAACACTCAACCACACTCAGCCAGCTACCTGTCTTAACTAGCAACACTCAACCACACTCAGCCAACTACCTGTCTTAACTAGCAACACTCAACCACACTCAGCCAGCTACCAGTCTTGACTAGCAACACTCAACCAGACTCAGCCAGCTACCTGTCTTAACTAGCAACACTCAACCAGACTCAGCCAGCTACCTGTCTTAACTAGCAACACTCAACCAGACTCAGCCAGCTACCTGTCTTGACTAGCAACACTCAACCATAGTCAGCCAGCTACCAGTCTTGACTAGCAACACTCAACCACACTCAGCCAGCTACCTGTCTTAACTAGCAACACTCAATCACACTCAGCCAGCTAACAGTCTTAACTAGCAACACTCAACCATACTCAGCCAGCTACCTGTCTTAACTAGCAACACTCAACCACACTCAGCCAGCTACCTGTCTTGACTAGCAACACTCAACCACACTCAGCCAGCTACCTGTCTTAACTAGCAACACTCAACCACACTCAGTCAGCTACCTGTCTTAACTAGCAACACTCAACCACACTCAGTCAGCTACCTGTCTTGACTAGCAACATTCAACCACACTCAACCAGCTACCTGTCTTGACTAGCAACACTCAACCACACTCAGTCAGCTACCAGTCTTAACTAGCAACACTCAACCACACTCAGTCAGCTACCTGTCTTGACTAGCAACACTCAATCACACTCAGCCAGCTACCTGTGTTGACTAGCAACACTCAACCAGACTCAGCCAGCTACCTGTGTTGACTAGCAACACTCAACCACACTCAACCAGCTACCTGTCTTAACTAGCAACACTCAACCATACTCAGTCAGCTACCAGTCTTGACTAGCAACACTCAACCAGACTCAGCCAGCTACCTGTCTTAACTAGCAACACTCAACCACACTCAACCAGCTACCTGTCTTAACTAGCAACACTCAACCAGACTCAGCCAGCTACCTGTGTTGACTAGCAACACTCAACCACACTCAACCAGCTACCTGTCTTAACTAGCAACACTCAACCACACTCAGTCAGCTACCAGTCTTGACTAGCAACACTCAACCAGACTCAGCCAGCTACCTGTCTTAACTAGCAACACTCAATCACACTCAGCCAGCTACCTGTCTTAACTAGCAACACTCAACCACACTCAGCCAGCTACCTGTCTTAACTAGCAACACTCAACCAGACTCAGTCAGCTACCTGTCTTAACTAGCAACACTCAACCAGACTCAGCCAGCTACCTGTCTTAACTAGCAACACACAACCACACTCAGTCAGCTACCTGTCTTAACTAGGAACACTCAACCACACTCAGCCAGCTACCTGTCTTAACTAGCAACACTCAACCAGACTCAGCCAGCTACCTGTCTTAACTAGCAACACTCAACCACACTCAGCCAGCTACCTGTCTTGACTAGCAACACTGAACCACACTCAGCCAGCTACCTGTCTTAACTAGCAACACTCAACCAGACTCAGCCAGCTACCTGTCTTAACTAGCAACACTCAACCACACTCAGCCAGCTACCTGTCTTGACTAGCAACACTCAACCATAGTCAGCCAGCTATCTGTCTTAACTAGCAACACTCAACCAGACTCAGCCAGCTACCTGTCTTAACTAGCAACACTCAACCACACTCAGCCAGCTACCTGTCTTGACTAGCAACACTCAACCACACTCAGTCAGCTACCTGTCTTAACTAGCAACACTCAACCACACTCAGTCAGCTACCTGTCTTAACTAGCAACACTCAACCAGACTCAGCCAGCTACCTGTCTTAACTAGCAACACTCAACCAGACTCAGCCAGCTACCTGTCTTAACTAGCAACACTCAACCACACTCAGCCAGCTACCTGTCTTGACTAGCAACACACAACCACACTCAGTCAGCTACCTGTCTTAACTAGCAACACTCAACCACACTCACCAAGCTACCTGTCTTGACTAGCAACACTCAACCATACTCAGTCAGCTACCTGTCTTGACTAGCAACACTCAACCACACTCAGTCAGCTACCTGTCTTAACTAGCAACACTCAACCACACTCACCAAGCTACCTGTCTTAACTAGCAACACACAACCACACTCAGTCAGCTACCTGTCTTGACTAGCAACACTCAACCACACTCAGTCAGCTACCTGTCTTAACTAGCAACACTCAACCACACTCAGTCAGCTACCTGTCTTAACTAGCAACACTCAACCACACTCAGCCAGCTACCAGTCTTAACTAGCAACACTCAACCAGACTCAGCCAGCTACCTGTCTTGACTAGCAACACTCAACCACACTCAGCCAGCTACCTGTCTTAACTAGCAACACTCAACCACACTCAGCCAGCTACCTCTGTTAACTAGCAACACTCAACCACACTCAGTCAGCTACCTGTCTTAACTAGCAACACTCAACCAGACTCAGCCAGCTACCTGTGTTGACTAGCAACACTCAACCACACTCAGTCAGCTACCTGTCTTGATTAGCAACACTCAACCACACTCAGTCAGCTACCTGTCTTAACTAGCAACACTCAACCAGACTCAGCCAGCTACCTGTCTTGACTAGCAACACACAACCACACTCAGCCAGCTACCAGTCTTGACTAGCAACACTCAACCAGACTCAGCCAGCTACCTGTCTTAACTAGCAACACTCAACCACACTCACCAAGCTACCTGTCTTAACTAGCAACACTCAACCACACTCAGCCAGCTACCTGTCTTAACTAGCAACACTCAACCAGACTCAGCCAGCTACCTGTCTTGACTAGCAACACTCAACCACACTCAGCCAGCTACATGTCTTAACTAGCAACACTCAACCACACTCAGCCAGCTACCTGTCTTGACTAGCAACACTCAACCAGACTCAGTCAGCTACCTGTCTTAACTAGCAACACTCAACCACACTCAGCCAGCTACCTGTCTTAACTAGCAACACTCAACCACACTCAGCCAGCTACCTGTGTTGACTAGCAACACTCAACCACACTCAACCAGCTACCTGTCTTGACTAGCAACACTCAACCAGACTCAGTCAGCTACCTGTCTTAACTAGCAACACTCAACCACACTCAGTCAGCTACCTGTCTTAACTAGCAACACTCAACCACACTCATTCAACTTCTAGTCTTGACTAGCAACACTCAACCATACTCAGTCAGCTACCTGTCTTGACTAGCAACACTCAACCACACTCAGCCAACTACCTGTCTTAACTAGCAACACTCAACCACACTCAGTCAGCTACCTGTCTTGACTAGCAACACTCAACCACACTCAGCCAACTACCTGTCTTAACTAGCAACACTCAACCACACTCACCAAGCTACCTGTCTTAACTAGCAACACTCAACCACACTTAGCCAGCTACCTGTCTTAACTAGCAACACTCAACCACACTCAACCAGCTACCTGTCTTGACTAGCAACACTCAACCACACTCAGTCAGCTACCTGTCTTAACTAGCAACACTCAACCACACTCAGCCAGCTACCTGTCTTAACTAGCAACACTCAACCAGACTCAGCCAGCTACCTGTCTTAACTAGCAACACTCAACCACACTCAGTCAGCTACCAGTCTTAACTAGCAACACTCAACCACACTCAGCCAGCTACTTGTCTTAACTAGCAACACTCAACCACACTCAGTCAGCTACCAGTCTTAACTAGCAACACTCAACCACACTCAGCCAGCTACCTGTCTTGACTAGCAACACTCAACCAGACTCAGTCAGCTACCTGGCTTAACTAGCAACACTCAACCACACTCATTCAACTACTAGTCTTAACTAGCAACACTCAACCACACTCACCAAGCTACCTGTCTTGACTAGCAACACTCAACCAGACTCAGCCAGCTACCTGTCTTAACTAGCAACACTCAACCAGACTCAGCCAGCTACCTGTGTTGACTAGCAACACTCAACCACACTCAACCAGCTAGCTGTCTTAACTAGCAACACTCAACCACACTCAGTCAGCTACCAGTCTTGACTAGCAACACTCAACCAGACTCAGCCAGCTACCTGTCTTAACTAGCAACACTCAACCACACTCACCAAGCTACCTGTCTTAACTAGCAACACTCAACCACACTCAGCCAGCTACCTGTCTTAACTAGCAACACTCAATCACACTCAGCCAGCTACCTGTCTTAACTAGCAACACTCAACCACACTCAGCCAGCTACCTGTCTTAACTAGCAACACTCAACCAGACTCAGCCAGCTACCTGTCTTAACTAGCAACACTCAACCAGACTCAGCCAGCTACCTGTCTTAACTAGCAACACTCAACCACACTCAGCCAGCTACCTGTCTTAACTAGCAACACTCAACCAGACTCAGCCAGCTACCTGTCTTAACTAGCAACACTCAACCACACTCAGTCAGCTACCTGTCTTAACTAGCAACACTCAACCACACTCAGCCAGCTACCTGTCTTAACTAGCAACACTCAATCACACTCAGCCAGCTACCTGTCTTAACTAGCAACACTCAATCACACTCAGCCAGCTACCTGCCTTAACTAGCAACACTCAATCACACTCAGCCAGCTACCTGTCTTGACTAGCAACACTCAACCACACTCAGTCATTCATAATAAAGGTTTTTGGGTTAGATCGCGTTTATTTATAAATGTGTCGTAACCCTCCACCACCCGACACGGCCAATCAGCAAAGAAAAGTGTCACGTTGACAAAAGACAAATAATTCACTACTTCAGCCCACCGGTGTGTTGAAGAGTTAATCCACATTTACAGTTTGAGTACGACGTTTCGCTGGTAAATACTTCCAGCATCATCGGGCAATTCGCCAGAATGGTAAAGCCCTCGCTTGCTCCCGGTTTTATATAGAGCAGAAGAGTGACGTCATCACTTAACTCATCAGGTGCAGTGATTAGAGGCGGAGGGGGGGGGGTAATGTAATTATATAATCGATTAGTAATCAGTCATTGGTTATGATTAGTAATGAGTTGTAGATTAGTAATTCTTTAAATCAAAATGTAATGTGTATTATTTAATAATACGCTTCCAGGCCGCACTGAGCCGGTAGCTGTCAGAGCGATTAAAGTTATTCTTGTTCCTCTCAATTTCAATGGATTCTCTAATTAGTCTTTGCCAGTAATAATTAGTTTTACACACCACTGCAACATTGTCAGTTAAGTGATGACGTCACTCTTCTGCTCTATATAAAACCGGGAGCAAGCGAGGGCTTTACCATTCTGGCGAATTGCCCGATGATGCTGGAAGTATTTACCAGCGAAACGTCGTACTCAAACTGTAAATGTGGATTAACTCTTCAACACACCGGTGGGCTGAAGTAGTGAATTATTTGTCTTTTGTCAACGTGACACTTTTCTTTGCTGATTGGCCGTGTCGGGTGGTGGAGGGTTACGACACATTTATAAATAAACGCGATCTAACCCAAAAACCTTTATTATGAATAATATTGGTCGCGAAAGCCTACGTGTTAAACACACTCAGTCAGCTAACAGTCTTAACTAGCAACACTCAACCACACTCAGCCACTACCTGTGTTGACTAGCAACACTCAACCAGACTCAGCCAGCTACCTGTCTTAACTAGCAACACTCAACCACACTCAGTCAGCTACCAGTCTTAACTAGCAACACTCAACCACACTCAGCCAGCTACCAGTCTTAACTAGCAACACTCAACCACACTCAGTCAGCTACCTGTCTTGACTAGCAACACTCAACCATACTCAGCCAGCTACCTGTCTTAACTAGCAACACTCAACCACACTCAACCAGCTACCTGTCTTAACTAGCAACACTCAACCACACTCAGTCAGCTACCTGTCTTAACTAGCAACACTCAACCATACTCAGCCAGCTACCTGTCTTAACTAGCAACACTCAACCACACTCAGTCAGCTACCTGTCTTGACTAGCAACACTCAACCACACTCAGCCAGCTACCAGTCTTGACTAGCAACACTCAACCACACTCAACCAGCTACCTGTCTTGACTAGCAACACTCAACCATACTCAGCCAGCTACCTGTCTTGACTAGCAACACTCAACCACACTCAGTCAGCTACCTGTCTTGACTAGCAACACTCAACCACACTCAGTCAGCTACCTGTCTTAACTAGCAACACTCAACCACACTCAGCCAGCTAACAGTCTTAACTAGCAACACTCAACCACACTCAACCAGCTACCTGTCTTAACTAGCAACACTCAACCACACTCAGTCAGCTACCTGTCTTAACTAGCAACACTCAACCAGACTCAGCCAGCTACCTGTCTTGACGAGCAACACTCAACCACACTCAGTCAGCTACCAGTCTTAACTAGCAACACTCAACCACACTCAACCAGCTACCTGTCTTGACTAGCAACACTCAACCAGACTCAGCCAGCTACCTGTCTTAACTAGCAACACTCAACCACACTCAGCCAGCTACCTGTCTTAACTAGCAACACTCAACCAGACTCAGCCAGCTACCTGTCTTGACTAGCAACACTCAACCACACTCAGCCAGCTACCTGTCTTAACTAGCAACACTCAACCACACTCAGTCAGCTACCTGTCTTAACTAGCAACACTCAACCATAGTCAGCCAGCTACCTGACTTGACTGGCAACACTCAACCACACTCACCAAGCTACCAGTCTTAACTAGCAACACTCAACCAGACTCAGCCAGCTACCTGTCTTAACTAGCAACACTCAACCATACTCAGCCAGCTACCTGTCTTGACTAGCAACACTCAACCACACTCAGTCAGCTACCTGTCTTAACTAGCAACACTCAACCAGACTCAGCCAGCTACCTGTCTTAACTAGCAACACTCAACCAGACTCAGCCACCCAGCAATACTCATCCACCTGCATTGATCTTCCCGTAGTTTAGTGCGTGTGTTTAGTTTGTTGCTCTGCCCCCCCCGCCCCACACCTCCGATTGGTAAGGTTGGCTACGTACTGTGCAAAAGAAGTTTTACAAACATACGTACAGCTCGTTCTAACAGCAATACTGCCAGACCCATCACTCGCCCATCTACAAGCGGACACATCCACCCACCACCATCCACCCGCAGCAAACGGATTGCGGTGCTTGATCATGTTCAATGTTTTCCATAAGAGGTTTTTTTGGGGTGATATCGTGTAAATAAATAAGTTAACGCGATCGCGTAAATAGATAAATTCATAAATAAATTTACGCGATCTAACCCACAAAAAAAAGCTCTTATGGATGTTATTGCTCGCGAAAGCGTACGTGTTAAAATGTTGAATGTTTGCTCGCCTGAGCACAAGCTTTCGTTGGTGGCATTTTGTAATTCCTCATGCATATCGATTCTGCGCAATTGCGTCCGATCATAATATCTAAAAACGACGGTCCTTTTATTTTTGCACTGATTTTTTTTTATTTTTTGCAATGAGGACTCAGCCAGGTTGTCATCACAGCCCCTGTGTCACGGTGGTTGTCTTGTTGCTGGCCCGCGTGTATCTTGGCTGGACTCGAGGAACGTTTTGTCACTCTTCTGCTGCCCCAATCTAGCCGTGTGCCCCCAGGGCTGCCGCAACGGTGGCAGCTGCGTGACCCCGGGCATCTGCAGCTGCCCCCATGGCTGGGAGGGAGGCGCGTGCCACATGGGTGAGGGCGGCGCGTGTGGCTAAGGCGAGGGGCACGCTGCGTTCGATATGCACCGTAGCCTCTACTCCTCCCCAGGACATTCTGCAACATTGTTATTCATCGTGGGACCTCCTTTGCCAGTACCAAAATATGATCATAAGTTTGGCCCCTTTTTTTTCTGGCAACAAAACAGCTGTGTTAAGATGTCAAAACACCAAACTGAAACCTTTTACAAGGAATCATGTCTGCATTAACCACAATGCTTGTGGTCAGAATGCAAATTTAAAAAAAAAACACACTCTGATAATATATGTGGCATTGTCTTTGAAACTGATTGGTCCACACCAGAGACAGCTTTCTTTTGAGCCTAGTGTGGACCAATCAGTTTCAAAGACAATGCAAATATTATCAGTATGTTTTTTTGTTTGCATTCTGACCACAAGTATTGTGGTTAATGCAGACATGATTACTTGTAAAAGGATTCAGTTTGGTGTTTTAACATCTCAATACCTCTTCTTGGTTCTTTCAGTAAAGTCACGTAGAAGGTAAATAATAAAATAATAAAAATATAAAACATAATAAAATAAAATTCTCATTATTTCCATTCTACGTGACTTTACCGAAAGAACCATGAAGATGAATCCCTTACAGTCACGAAAGCTTTAAATTGAAATCTTAACACCTGTTCTGTTGCCAGAAAAAAGGGGAAAACCTATTCCACCAACATTGTATTCGTTTTGCTCCATGTGGCCGGCCTGGTGTCGTGACGCGTCCCCTCTCTGTTGCCGGCTTGCGTGTAACCCCCCCCTCCCTGCCCCAGCTGTTTGCGGCAAACCGTGCCGCAACGGAGGCAAGTGCGTGGCTCCGGGAAAGTGCCGCTGCCGCTCACCCCACGCCGGCCCTCAGTGCGCCGATCGGCTCAAGGTGTGAGAAGCCTGGAGGGCCCTCCCCCCCCCCCCACCTCTCTCCCACCGTGGGCCCACGTCCTCTGCAAGTTCTAGGGTGCTTCAGTGATCACAATGACGATGACAATGAGTGGTTGCGCATTAAAACAACGACGACAGTGCTCTTAGCTGACCGGACTTGCAAGCGGCTTGCCCAGCGAGCCCCCCTCCACCCCGCTCTCTCAACACCACTCTGCCACCAGCGTCCGTCTCACGCAGCCACCACAACACACACCGTTCACGGCTCGAAGTGCTGGTCTCATAGCCCGACTCTGGGCTCACCGTTGGGGCAACAGTTTTAGACGATGAAAAGCCATTAGCAGGCTTTTTTTTTAAGGCCCCCCCCTGTTTTCTTGGGAAATAAATGCACCGCACCGGAGCTGTCTGATGTTCCACGAACGGTCTGCGCTTCACGTTTATGACAAGGGCATCAAGGTCCCACGCGCATGCGTACTGGCTATGCATCGACTTCCACAGACGCACGGCAGTGTTACGTGGTGGTACATCTTCAAGTGTGCAACTTAAAAATGTAAGCAGCTGTGGAGGTGTTTGTGTGTGCAAACGTGTGCACAGAATCAATGCAATCACGACATGCCTACCTTCACCTACTTCACGAGTACTTTATTAAATTACAGATACCAGTGAAGAAAACCATACCTGTGTCCCTTTATTTTATATTTTACAGAATATACAGGTTTTTTTTTCAAAGTTTCTTGTGTTTGTGTTTAAGTTTGGTAAAAACATAGCATTGCCACGGTTACATTAAATGTCGTCTCCATTTAAGCAGTTGTAAGATATTCCAGACAATATCTCTTGAAGATATGTACAATTCCCTTTGTACAACACAAAGTAGTTGTTAAGAAAGCTTAACAATAACTTATATTGTTCTGGTATTCAGTGGCAGCAGGCGTTCTAAGGAGAAACAAAACATTGATTCCTATGCCGCAGTCGGTGACGTACCGGCTAAGATGTCTTGCATGTAAAAATGTTCCCTGTGAAAATAAATACGTGAAAAATTGTCCTACCAAACTAACAACTCTGTTAAAAAAAGAATAACACGTGGGAAACGCCTAGGGGAGGGTTTCAAAGCCTCTTGGTCTGCTTGCGGAGGTAGATGTGACCAGACTGACACCCACACCCAGTAAGCCACTCCACCACATACAAAGGGTTAGGGCAAAGTACAAACACAATTTTTAAAAATACAAGTTACAAAAAGCCAAGAACCCTGAAGAGACCGCTGTTGGTGTGTGCAGATCCTCGGGGTGCCCCCCCCCCCCCAAGTGAATTAGCACCGTAGCCTCGCTTGATGCAGATCCTTCATCTCAAGAAGTCCCGCTGTCTCGGCAGGTGATTTCAGCACGCCCGTGATCCTCTTCATTTACTTCCCCTGCTTCGCCAATAACTGCAAAACAAACAATTCGCACTTTGCAAAAAAACGAACGCGTACTTTGTCGACCCGTGTGTTTTTTGGAAACAACAAAATGTCATGAGCAGGTGGGGCCCACCAGGCCTTGGTCCAGCTCCTCTCAGATGGACAGCGGGGGGGGGAGCAGAAAGCCTGTTGTGTGGGCACCATAACAATGGTCATACACCACGAGGGAGAGTGAACTTGGCTGCGGCAAAGGGACATTTGGGTGGCGCAGGGCCCACCCCACTGTGGGAATCCGATGCTGAATCGGTGCATGCAGCAGACTGCCTCTCAGGGCCTTATTGCCATGATTATTGACTCGCGTGAAGAGGAAAATAAACCACTTTTAAACAAATTCATTTTGGTAATGTGCAGCAACAGCCATGTTGTTTTTGGAGCTCTAAAAATAATTCCTCCGCTCAGCTTGCGGCAATGATAGCAACTGACGTGGGCAGCGGGACCCTCGCCCGAACGATTTACACCCGAAACCAGCAGCCTGAAGAAGACCAGAATCATTCTCCCCAAATGGGCGCTCAGCAAATGAAGGGTTTTACCGGCCGCGGGCGAGGCGGTGTTGCCACCGCCGTTCCCTTACCCTGCGGCCGCACGCGAAACCGGAGAAGCCAGGCCGGCAGGAGCACGCGTTGGGAGCGGTGCAGCGGCCGCCGAACTTGCACGTTTGCTGGCACACGGCTGGGCGGCGACGGCGGGGAGCAAAGAGGCACAACAAACAACTCCGGCTCACTCAGCATCTCGGCCACGGAATGCGCGAGCGCGCGCGCACAAACCCCAGCGAACCCCTTTGAAATAACGGCGCAAGCCACAAGCGCACGGGGCACGAATGGTTCTCTGCCGCTGGCCTCGGTCGCGCGGGGAGGACGGGGCCGCGATGGAGCTGTGCGCCGCGGTCCATGCCGTGAGTTCTGTGCAACTCCAGTGCCGTCGATAACGGAGAGCCCTGCGCGCCTTGAATTTTTCGCTTCAGCTGGAAAGTGGAACAATCTGGCCTAAATCTTGACTGAAAGCTTTCGTGACTGCAGGAATTCATCTTCTCTGGGCCATTCGGTAAAGTCACGTAGATATGTTTTAAAGAAAATAACAACACAAGCGTTCTTCCGGTGACGAACGCTTGTGTTGCGATCGAAACGTCGTAGTTTTTTTGTTATTTTCTTTGAACCTATCTACGTGACTTTACCGAAAGACCCAAAGAACATGAATCTGGCCTAGTTCACACGAACCCAGGCGCGACAAGTGAATTGACAACCTTTAGAGTTTTGGGAAATTAGGACCCAAGAAACAATATTTTGTCTGAAAAGCTGCTTGTTGCTGACTTGCACAGTCTTGCTTATCCCAAAGCGTGTGATTAAATGCACACCCCCAAGTTACTTGCTCAACACAATCTAAACTTCAATTACTGTTCATTGCACTGCGACAAACGCTCAAAGAGCCTCGTAATTACTCACGGTTCTGACAGTGCATGCCCTCCCATCCCTCGGGGCAGTGACAGCTGTTGGGGCCGATGCACTCTCCACCGTTCTTACACTTCTGCAGGCACACAGCTGCAAAGGAGGCAGAGGGCAGCAACCACAGCGAGAGGGCTTCCACCTCATCAGAGCCAAGAAGGGTCCAGCAACAGCGCCCGCATTATGAAGCACGCACAACCTGGCAATGTGCGCGTCAGAGGGGACCTTTTTTGTCAAACCCTCCGGAGATGAAGTAATGAGATCGGCTCGTGTGCAGACTCTAGGTGTGTCGCTACATTTCAGAGCCGTGAGAGATCGCCGACAGCTTTGGGAGGCCTTCATACGGTGGTGGATTAATCCTGGCAGATGATTGATGCCTAGGCGTGCAAAGATTCAGCCTCCGAGTCGTTCAAAAAATTGTCACAATTCTAGATTCGATTCCTCCTCGTCTTGTTTTTGTTATCTCCTTTGGGTCCTTTCTAATTTTCGTTTTCTCTCATTGGTACAGTTTTGTCCACTCCATCAGCCTGAATGTAACAGCATAATGTTTACTTACATAAAATCTACATAATCGATTCCCACACCTACCACTGTATGGATGTTTAGTGACTGACTCGAAGAAACTACAGTAGGATGCACTATATTCATTACAGCCCTCAGAGGTACGAGAGGCAACTACATTAGGGTCAGGACAGCTCACAGGCTGCCTGACCAGCAACAGCGACGAGGTGAAGACGGTGACGAGGACTCCGGCACCACGACGGTTCCACTCCCAACCACCAGCCCCCAACCTTCGCTCGGGGGGTCCCCATTTTATCCACCGCGCGTGGCCCCCATCCGCCTTCGGCCACGCCCCCCTGCTAGAACTCACGAGAAGGTTCCCAGACTTTACCACACGTCTCCTCTATCCCCCTTGTCTCGCGTTCCAACTGTCCCCCATGCCTCACGTCCCCCTTTCCCGGCTCATGACCTCCTGTTGGCAGACAGGGCTACTGTACCTGCGGATCCCCCTCTGTGCCAGCAACCAGCCGCTCTGTGCCATCGTGACGCATTCCCTGTCACTGCACATGTATCCTGAGCACAAAGACCCATTTTAATTGATGTTCTGCACTTAGCGCTTACAATAAGCCTACTTGCATAGGTAAATTATTATAACATCTCAAGGTTTTCCATGAAAAAAGTTTTGAGTGGGTGGCAGAGAATTGGAGTTTTGCTCTGGCTGATATGACGACTCCTGCCCATAATTAGCAGTGGTACAGACCACTGCTGGAACCCGGAGATCACCGTGTGTGTGTGTGGAACTCAACTCAACCTGCTCAGGCAGCAAGGTGTCATTTAGATTATAGCAGGAAAGCAGGTACAGTTGCTGGCTTTTATATACAACTGTTAATTGTTATGCATGTACATTGAACTTCTTTCGCACAGTACGTAGCCAATTGTGCTAATCAGAGGCGTGGGGGAAGGACAACAAACTAAACAGAAAAGCCAGTTGGAAATAAATAAGCTTTCAATCGACATTTAAAGGTTGCGTAGCTCCAGTGGTTTCCTAATATCAGAAGAAAGAGCATTCCAGACGGCCGCAGAGGCGCATCTGAAAGCGCACGATGAAAGTGACCATCTTTGTTTGATGGCTATACAAACAATCCTCTTGGACATTGGGTTTTATTTGGGTGTTCCGGTATGGTCCTACGTGTAAAGCGGCCATTGTGGAAACGGGTGATTCTCGCAATGTATAACCTTCACGAGGGGGTCTTTAAAACCGCACGAGAGTTTCATGAGTGAAGATATTGAATGCGAGTGTCATAGCGTTATGTGCCACGGCTTTTTCAACAGAGAACATTGTGATTGAGGAGGGTGGCTGGTTTATGAGCGCCGAGCGCTGTTCAGAAAAGCACTCCGCATTTTGGAAGACGTTTACATTTTTTAACAGCTGCCAGTTTTGAAATACCCGTTCATTACGGTTATTCTTCGCGCGGTTTATACAAAATTCACGCGAAAATGGAATGGCTCCCTTTTTCCAGGGGCAGGATTCTGTTTCCACAAACAAGGAATGGCAAAAATAAAGCTGTGCGCAACCGCTCTGCCTCACAGCACGTGCCTTTCGTCGACGGCGCTTGGCTTCTAGCAGATGCTGATTTGTTTCTTTTTAATTCAAGAATCCTGCCCACCGCTGTGGTTGCAGTATTCTTCATCTCCCCAGGTCAAACTCCTCGACCATTCACCTTTGCCCAGCCCCAGGCATTCTCTCCGAAATCAGCCATCGCACCTCAAGTACCGCCCGCTCGCTGCCGAGCGATTTGACGAGACTTACGGCGATTGCAGCGTTTTCCTTTAAACCCGGACGGGCAGGAGCAGACATTGGGTCCCACGCACTTCCCACTGTTCATGCACGTGGGCTCGCACACGCCTGCGCAGCCGGACACAGCACAGGGGACCCGCGGCGAAATCTTACATCGACGCCCGGTGCCCCGCTCCCAGTTATGCGCTCACGGCGTTGCCGCCTGGGCATTCCTGAAAGCAATCCAGAAGTATAAATTTAACGCGCGCTCAAATTAACGGGTCGATAAATATATTTCCTGAGCTCGCAAAAACGCGAGCGTTGTTTTGGTTTAGTGTTTTTTTCCCTCCGCGCGTGATGCGGACGACGAAGCCAACGGCTCGCGGCTTCGTGCCAGCGCTGTCCCCACACCGCGCGGTGCGGACACGCCAACCATTCGCTGTGCCCAAATAAAATTCCATCCGCGGACTTACGATTCCAGCGGTAGTCATCTCAGCCAACTGTTGTATATTTGAACAGCTGTGTAAGTACACGGGGGGAGGGGAGGAGGCGGTGTTGGGCAAGGGGCGAGCTGGCTAGTTGCGCCCGCTGAACGTCTCCCCCCAACCGTGCCCGTCACGATGCTGTTTTTATTGTTATTTGTGCACGTGCAGCCGTACAGAAAATCCCCTTAAAATTAAAGGCATTTTGAACATTTTCACGGCAGAATCGTTCAGCTTTCATGAGCGATGATCGTGATGACGACGCCGACGATGATCATGATGACGACGCCGACGATGATCGTGATGACGACGCCATCTCACTCTTTTGACAGCGACGGCCCGTGTATCCCTCGCTGCAGGAGCAGATGTTGTTGCGCATGCAGTGGCCGCCGTTCTTGCAGGGAGGGCTGCAGATGGCTGGAAGTGTGGTGCGGGGGTGGGGGTGGGGGGGACAGGTGAATTTGAACGTTTAGCTCGAACACTCGGACAGCGCGACAGGCCCCCAGATATGTCGTCAGCCGGCGCGAGGGTCCGAGACTCACCGTTGTGACACTGGGCTCCGAAGAAGCCGTGCGGGCAGAGGCACACGCCAGGGCGCACGCAGGCTCCCCCGTTGAGGCACACGGGGCTGCACACGGCTGTCGCACATTAGAAGACGGTTCAAACGGCGACACGCTGGAATGGGTCGTAAAAGCGACGCTGGCAAGTCGCTATATATTTCCTCGGGATGAATCCCAATCGCGAGCAGGTTCGGCGGCTTCACACCAAAAAAAATGGAACGCCTTGACCCAGTACGAGCCCGAGATTAACCCGGTAGAACATTACCCCCGGTCACAAAGTGCGACTCTTTGATTTCAGTAAAACAAAATATAACGTTGGTAGCAGCGGCAGCAATATTCATAGTGCAGAGCCCCTGTGTGTTGGCGGCTGGTGATGTGCGTTGTGCAAAGCCAGAGCTGAGCGCTCTCTCACCGCTCCCGCAGGTCGGTCCGTCCCAGCCCGGGGAGCAGCGGCACACGTCCGGGCTGACGCACTCCCCTCCGTTCTCGCAGTGCCTGTTGCACACCACTGCACGCGCACGCACGCGCACACGCGCGCGCACACACACACACGCACCCACGTGGTGCGCGACTCACGGCTCGGCATGCGTGCGTGCAACGTCTCGCGGCGAGCGCTTAGCGATCGCTCCTCAAGAGTGGCTCCGTGCAAACTGTGCTGTGCGTTTAGGACACGGTCATGGCTGCCAGATTTCTTTATGTTTTGGTAAACAGCGGCCAAGCCTCTGGGCAGAAGGGCTCAACGGTGCCTCATTTGCTAAAACCGGAGCCCGTAAAAGAGCGGAAATGTTCGAGAATAAATGTTCTCAATAGCATTAGCACAGCAGCTTAAACACGAAGCCAAATGTATAGGAAACAACCCAACATGGTAATAGCGAGGGCCGCCTGTCTGCCGCGAGACGGCCTCTCGCACAAAGCAGAGCGGCACTTCGCGCGGGGCGCACAGCGATGTTGGCTCAGTGGCTACAGGGAAAAGCAGCTGGGACTTACTGGTCTCGCATCTGGGGCCCAGGTATCCGTACGGACAAGAGCACAGGTTCCTGGCGATGCAGGCGCCCGCGTTCTGACAGGTCGGTGTGCACTCCACTGCGTGAAAATCAAGCCAAGTGGCAGCACGGGCGGAGGGGAAAAGCGCATCACACGCCGGGCACACAACGCGTTCCGTCGCGCGGTCATCAGAGCGGCGTGAAGCGGCGAGCGTCGTGCTAAGCTTCACCTTCCTCGCAGATCGGCCCCTTGTAGCCCAGCGGGCACTCGCACACGTCCGGCCTCACGCACTTGCCCTGGTTCTTGCAGTCTGGCCTGCATACGGCTGAAGGGGACGCCACGTGCTCAGGGCCACGGGAACAGGTCAAAGCCCCGTTGACGCCAAGCCGGCGGGTAACCGCTGTCGTTCTAACGCAACTCAAAAGACTCGGCCGACGAAACGCTTGAGAGTGACTGCGACGCGATGAGAAGTTTTCCCACCGATGAGGCAGTTGTAGCCTGTGTAGCCGGGCTTGCATCGGCACGTGTTGGGGGCGGAGCACTCCATGTTCTTGCCACAGGCGTAGCGGCAGAGCGCTGTGGCGACAGCACAAACGCGATCGTAAAGGTTACGGGAATTTCGCCGAGGACGACGATCGAGGTCAAACGCAAAGCCGGGCGGAACGTTCGGATTGCCGGGTCTGCTCCTCGCCGTAAACGAGATCGACTCTCCGGCGTGGCGTGAGCGCGGCGCGGGTCCAGGGGCGGCACTTGCCTCGGCACGACTCGCCGTCGCCGTAGTAGCCGTGAGGGCAGCGGCCGCACTTGTATCCGGCGCCGCTGGCCGGGGAGTCGCAGAGGACGCCCTTGAAGCACGGCGAGTCGGCGCACGACAGCCCGGTCTTGCCGAGGCGCGGGGCCACCTCGTTATGCCGATTCGTCAAGCCCGGAGGAGGTGGCGGCGGCGCCAGCGCTTCGGATGCCGCGGGTGACGGACCCCTCTCGTGGTCGGCGACGGATGGCGCTCCGGTCAGGGACCCGGCGGTTTTGGGCACGGCGCCCAGCTGAGCGTGTTTTGACTGCCCGTGCGTGCCGAGGTCGCCCGTGTGCGCCGAGCCACGGGGAAGCGTCCCGGAGGGCGGCCTCTGTTGCACCGCAAGCGACGGCTTTTGGGCTCCGGGCAGTGAGTGCTGGGCGACAGCGGCCCGCACGGGGGGCAGCCGTGTCTCGTGAGGACCTTGAGTCAGGCGGGGGGTGGGGGGGGGACAAACGGGGACATTTAATGTCTCAAATGACCGTGAACACAGCACCGACGGTCACGGCTCAGGCATGACATTTACACAAGCGAACCATCAAGAATCCAGGTGGGCAGGAAGGGCACGAGTCTGGGTGCTGCTCCCCACAGCGCATGGATTCTCAGGAATGGGACATTTACAAGCCACCAGCCGCTTGCTGCACTGCTTATAAAAGTTCGCGGTGTTTCCTGTGCATATGGAACCTGCGCAGGGCTCGCATTCCCAGACCCCCAGCCGAGAGATTTACAGTATTCATGCTAAGAATAGGTGTCTCATTATGTTCATTTTATGCCGTTAAACAGGAAATGGAATAACATTCAATTATAAAAGGTGCAATTAACCAGACTCTTTTGCCAAAGGGCAACCACTGCTTTAATTGTAAGCACACCCATTTATTTTAGAAAATGCTCGCCACGGTGATACAATTTCGGAAAATGAAATCACCTCCACAAATTAAAGGTGTAAACTATGAATGTAGTAAAGTCATGTAGGAGCACGTGTTTACGACGTGCATTATGCAGTCCATAACACATGCTACAATTCATGGTTGCGATTCAATCCAGGGATCAATATACAATATGGTGAATATAGTGGCCTCCAGCAGTTAGAGCGGTTAGAGGGGCCATGTGGTCAAGGTTAACGCATATATATTATTAAAATAGACATTGAGTCTTACGCACGGGATTCGATGCATACGCCGTGAGCTTAAGAATGATAATGACGAATCGGTGCAATCCTACTTCCAGCACCGCAGAATCGAATAGCTTTGGGCCACTATTTTGACAAACCACATGAAAAAAATAACTAAATAAAATGCGTACGTCGAGCACGGATGGGGAGAGAACTGAAACAAGGGGAGGACTCGTCAACGTGTGAACAATTTGAGTAGACGATGAAAATTAAACCTGGCCTCCATGCAAACTTGTAAAGCCCCTGATGAGTCTATCGGCAGCCCCATGGCATTGTGTCAGAGTATTGGTGGGTGCCTGTGAGATGGATCTCCAGAGAGCCCCTGGTAAGATAAAAAATATATATCTATATTTTAGTCGTATTTGTATATTTTTTGAGCGATTTGTTTAACTTTCCTGTACTTTGCACTCATATCGTGTTCTTTTGTATTGTTTGTTGTTGTAACGTTCTGACCCGCCCCTCTTGGACACCTCATCGGATTCCTCCAGTCGAAATAAATCCTATGAGAGCTTAACTTGGCCCACTCTTCCACGTCGGTGAGACGTCTTGGAGGAGACGTGAAGTTTCCACTCTTTACAGCGCGACCTGCCGATCGACTGACCCATTCTATAACGCTGGGCGGACGGAGGCGGGCGTCGAGATTTAAGGAACGCGGACCGTTGGTTTCAACTGCTGCGTCGGGAAATCTAACACGGCGGCCTCTGGCTACGTCCCCCGTCGCTTGTTGCATTGTGAGCGCGTTGCGTGTTCAGAGTCCGTGCGGGCGGGCAGCACCACGAGCCTGACGCTCACCTCGGCCAGGCAGCTTGGTGCAGGTGCGGCCGTTTCCATAAAGCCCTGGTGGACAGCGGCCACACGCGGTGCCGGCGGCAGGCGGCCTGCGCTCGTGGCACGGAACACCGGGGAAGCAGGGGTTACCGGCGCAGCCTGCCACGCGCTCTTGGGAAACACAAAGAGTAACGCAAGGTCACGGCCGTCAAACAACGGTCATCTTGTCCACACACGGGCACAGCGCTGCGCGTGCGTGCTCGCGCTAAGAACCGCTCGCGCTAAAACCGGGGTCCGGCAACCAGAGTAACAAGAGGAGGCATTTTTTCCCAAAATCGGTAAAAACGTAATATTTCACAAGCCGCGATGCGTGTGATTAATGCGATAACGGTGGTCCTTAAATCAATAACGCGACTAAGCAGTCCATGAAAAGCCGCGTGCGACCCCGGAGCCGCAGGTTTGCCGACCCCCCCCCCCCTGCTCTAAAAGCACACGGAGAACAGGATCCTGTGCTCCCGGCCGTGTTTTCCCTGCGCCACGCCCACGTTGGCTAGGGGTGTAAAGATGCGCGACGATTTCATGAATCGACATCAAATCTCAACCTGGAGGTCGCCGGATTCAAGCTCCTGCCACGGAATTTGAAACAACGCTGCAAGTTTCTTAAATCCCCCCTGCGTCGCGTGTGGTAGGGCAAGGTGTGGGCACACCCAACTCGACATGTGACCAGCTAGGAATAGTAGGCCAAATACCCTCCAGAGGGGCTTTCTAGAGGCCCTTCTGCCGGCAATGGCGCGAGCAAAGCAACTGCAAGGCTGCGCCTCTTAAACAATGGTATGCATCGTGTCGCCTCTGCTAGAATCAATGGTATTAGATTCCCACATGTTGCGCTGTGAAGCGTTCATGTGTATTGGAACCGTGGCTCCAAAAATCTGTGCCAATCGATGAAATCGCCACGGCGGGCCAGTGAATCAATTTTACTTCCCTCGCGTTCCCGGACCACGTTGGCCTGGCTGAGTGCGCTGAACCGCTGAGAAGAACATACTGAGACTTTAACCATGAGCAGAGTTAGACTTGACATGGCCAAACAAATTCACACAAGCGGCCTAAGGATTGCCAGGTTTGCCGAAATATGAACAATAACAAAGTGGGGATGGAAAAGTCACGATGTGTGCCGTGAGCGAAAAAATGCCGGTTTCCTGTCGAACGTTGGAACTTTCCAGTTAATTTAAATCCCGTGCGGCATTCCAGCAACCAATCCCAAAGGGTTGGTTTCATTTTTTATTTCTCGAGGTATATTGTAACTAAACCATAAGTGGAATATCGTGCGGAAATTTAACAAAAAACATAAATTACAAGCACAAATAACAAAAACTCAAAACACAAGTCAATAATACTGCTCACGTTTACAACGATATATTGACCCTTCTTCATGGTGGGAGTGTTTACTGCACCTCCAACCATCACCACTGCTATGAATAAGAGCCATTGCCCAGTACGTCGCCTGTGATATTATTATATGTGCCAAACATATTTGGTGACGTTGATCGACGTCTTGAGGGTTTGACAGGAAAGCCTCACTCACAAATTAATCCTTCAGTACCATTCCTACTAAAGATGTTCATCCAATTCCTTACCAAGTAAATATATATATTTTTGTTCGTAGGAACATTACTTTGACGATCAAACTTCTTAGAGCCACATTGGCCATCAGTTGCTCTTTAGTCATTCTAACTCCGCCGCATTCACGACGACACTTGCCAGGGCGCACGGGCTCGGGTGCCGCACGGTGCTGGGCCGCCACGCGTGACGCTTCCCCCTCCCCCGCTCCCTCCCCGCTGGTCCCTCGCTCTGCCAGAGTAGGCCAGTGGGGGGCCGCGGCCGTCCCGACGTCCACGGGCCGGGAGGAGCGCCGGGCCGCCTCCTCGGGGCCTTCCCTGTGGCCGCCAGTGCCCGGTCCGGGGGGCCCTCCCAGCCCCGCCGCTTGGGTGGGGCGAGTGGACGGGGCTCTCGAGGTGGTGGAGATGATGGTGGTGCCGGCGGTGATGGCTGGGCAAAGACAAAGCATCGCCCGTATGGCCTTCGCAGACTGTTGGGGCAAGTGCTGTATAGCGAGCACCTATGAAGGCCGGCACGGCACGTGAGGAAGGTGGGTGGCCAGCACCACGCCCGGCCGCCTTTGTCTCCCCAGTGGCGATGTTTACACACCGCACTAGATCCTCATATGTATGTATGTATGCATGTTGAACTTCTTTCGCACCGTCCGTAGCCAACCGTGCTAATCGGAGGTTTCGGATGAAGGGTAACAAACGAACAGCTCTAAAGAAATGTGTCATCAAAGTCGGTGATTTAAAAGCGCATAGCTCCAGTGGCTTCATAATATCGGAAGGAAGAGCATTACAGACGGCCACAGAAGCGTTTCTGAAAGCGCGCAATGCGGTGACCGGCTTTGTTCGATGGCCAGCCAAAAACCCACTGCTGCTGGGAGCGTGCGAGCGTGCGAGCGCTGTGTGCGGAGGCCTCACGCGAGCAGGCGCGCCCGTCCCCCCGGTGGCCCGCTGGACAGGGCCCACAGCGGAAGGAGCCCATGCTGTTGGCGCACGGCACCGCGGCAAAGCACGGCCGTCCCCGGCACTCGTCCACGTCGTGGGCGCACGCCGGGCCTGTGGCGTCAACCATCGCGGCAAAAAAATGACAAAAGTACGACGGCGGTTTGCGTTGGTGGGGAGTTGTGCGGTGGCCTTTCGTGGGGGTGCCGTCAGTGAAGGCCGCTGCGAGTTTCTAGCGTCTCCGAAATCACCGTCGTCGTAATCACCGTGGTTGTCAGACAACCACCATCGGTGGCACTCGGGCACGTCCCTGAGTGCAGTCAGAGGTTATGCGATTTCCGTACGAGCATATGGCCTGATGAATTGGATAGAATAGGCCCTTAAAGGTTAAATGTCAACCAAGTAAACAGACTCATGGCACGCTTACTTGACAAGCTCATCAGCGCCAAATAAAAACATGAAAATCATTGGAATTTGAAAAGCCAATTATGATGGTAATGTATAATATCACCCAAATATCACAAGGAGTATTTAAAAACAGGATTAAAATCTGTAGCAAAAACACAATAGACAATGAAGATCACAACGGGGTCCCGTGGCTCTCGTTTAGGAGGGCGGTAAGGTCCCAATCGGGTTTTCTGATTGCAGGTGATACAATAATAATTGATTAACTAGAGCACTTGGAAAGCACTTGGAAAGCACGTGATGCTGCTGGGCTGTCACAAGACCTGCCCTCCCGGGAGGGTTTCTCAGTTGGACTTCATGGCCACAATGTAGGGTAAAGTGATGGTTTTGAAAGGCTCCTCAAGAGGGTCCTTCTTCGTGGTTGCAGTGATAGCTTTGCGGATTGTGTAGTCAGAGTAACCATTAGCCTTAAGAGTGTGGTGTACGTGCTTGAGTTCACTGGCTATGTGTTCCTGGTCGGATATGCATTGGGCTCTATGGTGCAGAGTCTTGATGAGGGAATTCTTCTGGGATGGATGGTGGTGGGAATCCGGTTTCAAGTAAGCATCCGTATGGGTAGCTTTCCTGTAGACAGAGTGGCTCATTGAACCATCAGGTCTCTTTTTTATTAGGACATCCAAAAAAGGTAGCCTGCCATCTTTTTCGACTTCCATGGTAAATCTTTGTATTGTATTGCTTGTTGGTGTAACGTTCTTACCCGCTTAGACTGGACATGTGTGAAAACGAGCTTTATAGTTAATCAGATTTTTTTTATTGTTATATAGATTTTATTCTTTTATTGTTTCCCTTCAACGTGACTTTACCGAAAGAGCTAAGAATACAGATTCCTCCAGTATAAAAAAATATTCTGATTCTGATTCCGAATGCATTTTTATTCCTTTACAATGGTGCAGTGTCACCAGATAATTGACTTCAGCATTACAGCGTATACCCAGAAGCCAGGTGAGGAAGCCTTCACAGACTGCCTGCAGGTGTGACACCGCTGCTGTGACTCGGCTGCAAGGTGAGATGGTCACGACTATGGCCTGTGAGTCATTGTAAAGGACGGGCACACTGCAGATGAAACATCACCGGCACGAATTGCACTCGGGCTAGAATGGAAAATTCTGTCCTATAACATGCATATCGTAGAAATGCACGTTGCACTTATATTGTGTAATTGATCACATTATGAAGTGAATACATATAATCGATCAATACAAAATGAAAAGAGGCAGTCCACAAGATGACGGCACCGCGGCGAGCGCCGCCCCACCTGTGAGCCCGGCCGGGCACAAGCACGAGAAGTTCCGGACGCCGGCCACGCACGTGCCGGGCCCGCACGGCGCCGCGGCGCATCCGTCCACGAGGCCGGCGCAGCGGGGGCCCGTGTAGCCGGCGCCGCACACGCACAGGTACTCGCCGCTCCCCGGGGGGCGGCCCACGTTGGTGACGCACGTCCCACCGTTCACGCACTCGCACGGCCTCACCGTCACCTGCGACGCGGCGGCGAGGAGGCCGGAGAGAGTCACGGCCGCGAGCCGGCGCGATCGCCACTTCGCAAGGGATCACGAGCCTTTTGAGTTTCATACATGTGTATATATATCGTTTTATATATGATTAAAACTACATATATAATTTATATATATAGTTTTAGATATATATAAAACGTTTGCACAGTGCTGTAAGGCAATTAACCACTTTCCCCTCACACGCATGGGTTTTCCTCGTGTGATGTGGTTTGCTGCCGAAAAACATTTCAGCAATATTCACAAGCAGGGCTCTTGTGAAGCAAGACTTCTGAGATTCAATGAGGCTTTCCCGTGTTAACGACTCCTGTATTAACTGCTGACATTTTAGTAAAAAAATTAATGGCAACAAGTTATAAAAAGTGATTCAATATGAAAAGTGACAATTTAAATCACATTACTGGCGACCTGCACACCTGAAATCATGAAAATGAAAGCTCTGAATTTATGTTTAGTTGAAAAAAAAATGTAATTAAATGAAACTAATTCCGTTCCTGAAGACACTTGCAGTATGTGGAGCTAAAACGACAGACATCGTGCCAAACAACGCACTGCTACAAACCCAAAACCACGTCGGGAGAGCCGGACAGCGCACAACCGCGAAATCCTGCACAGGGGTATCAGCCCGTTATGGATTTCAGGCTGCAACGATACAAGCAGGGGTCAAATCTGCGAGCGTAGAGTGGCACCTGCACTACGACGCGGCTCTCGGCCGCGCACTCGTCGGCCACCGTCAGCCGGAACTCCTCGGAGCGGCCGAGGCCCGGGCCGGGCAGGGCCGGGACGTCCCACATGAGGAGGCCGCCCGGCGTTAGCGAGGCCCCCGGAGGGCCCAGCTCCAGCGTGAAGAGCACGGCCGAGCCCTCGGGGTCGCCGGCCTGCAGCTGGAAGATGAAGCCCTCTCCGGCGAACGTGTGCAGCGGCTCGAGGCCCGTCTGCAGCTCCGGGGCCTGGTTGTCTGGGCGGCAGAGCGTGGCCGGCGTGGTGAGATGTGGCGGCAGTCAACGAGTAATGGCCGCCGCCACCTCCACCACTGTGCAGTGAGTGGGGGTCATTCTCAATTCATAAACCCCGAGTGAGATGAAAAGATTTATAGACAATAGAGACGTGAGATGAGGAGCGGACTGTGGACAAAAGATGCAGGAGATGTAACAAGATGTGTGTATGTGGAATTTTTTTCGCATCGTGAGTAGCCAACCATGCTAATGGGATGGGAGAAAAGAGAAAGAGAAGACACAGCTGCAGCGCAATGACCGATAAGAACCGCAGACAACTATAGATGAGAGAGATTCATTCGATTGTTCGATTCACTTTGTCTATTAGGATCTGAATTCGTGTTGATATTTGGTGCGTCCCTATATTTTTTATGAATCAAAGGCCTCTCGAGCCTCTTGGGGGTCCTAATGATTTGCTTGGTTTGCTTGTGTCTAGCGGCACCCCTGGTTGTGAGCACTTGATTCCCTTCCGCAGACAAGGGCCCGAGCTCAAATCCCCGTCGGTGGTTGACTCATCTCCCTGGGATCAACAAAATTAGTTTGACGTTGTGGGGAGTGATGAGCGGTTGATGCATGGGGACTGACCCCTGCCTTAGGAATATGGATTTTCAACCGCTGACTTGAGGACCGCACATTACCCAAACTGGTCATTTAAAAAAGGTGACAGATAAACTTACACATTGTGCATAATATAGTAACCCATCGATCATGTGCACTGTAACGCCACAGTCCACGCTGATGAAATTCAGTGTACGGACTTCTGCACTTGAAATGCTTCTTACTCTCATTCAGGGACCAGGTGAACTTGGACACATCGGGCCTGCACAGCAGGCACGGGCTTGTGGGATTGATGTGTCCCTCTCCATAGCACAGCCCGTCGATGTTGCAGGTATTTTCCTGCGGAAGTGAAATTCCAAAAACAGAAAACAAAATTCGTGACACGGCCTCCCCATACATGCATCTGAAGCAGCCGTTCACAGTTTGTGGAGCGTGTTGGACGTATGTGATTTTTTATTTTTATTTCGCGCCGTACGCAGCCATCTATGCTAATCGGAGTTGCGAAAATGTACACACCGGTGAATTCAATTTGTCAATTGAAATTTTTTCTCACCTTGAGTTTGCAGAGTCCATTGGGCCTCGAGTCACACACCTGGCAGACTCCATCGTACAGAGTCAGGGTCTTAATGTCGCTCAGCTCGAGCCCGTCATTGGTCACCTGCAGAGCAACCGCGGCATTCCGGAGTGAAGAGGGCACCGCGACAGCGGTCACGGGAACTCTGCCACTCGCGTCGTCCACCGTCACTCGAGAGCAGAAGATCCACCCGCTTCATCTACACCCTCAAGATGCAGGTCAAGATCTCCACTCATCTGGTGAGTGTCATCATCACCACCGTACTCTCTAGCACCTTCAAAACAATAATAACAGTGCCCTTTATTTAAGGCTCAGTGCCCTTTATTTAAGGAGGGTTCTACGCCGGCTTTGTGTGACCAGTTACCTAGCGAGTACTCTACTCTGCGTGCTGAGCAAAACAAGAGGTCCTGACTAACGCTCAAAATCAGCACGATGGTAACTGACAACAAACCTACCACACAACCCAAAAACAGCCGCATCATAACAGAAGAGATGGCGGCAAAAGGTAATGAGAGATATAGACGGAGGAGAGGATAGAGATACAGATGAGTCAGATTTATAAACAAAGACCGAGTTAGATGAGGGAAGGGATCTAGATAACAGAGGGATGAGGGACCGAGAGAGGAGGACTTCTTCACAATTCTGGCTATCGCCTGATGAAGCTGGTTGCAATCGCCAGCGAAACGTCATTCTGGTAATTGTCAACGTTGTGGGTTTGTTCGGACTTTTAATTCGTGCCAATATGCGCATTTGTTCATGAATTCGGGGTCTCCCTCAGCGTTGAGTTTGCTCGCGCAAAGCGGCTAGTACCGTACCTGTATCTGGAAGCGGGCGAAGGGCTCCTCGTCCAGCACCGCACCCAGCTGCTCGCCCGCGGGGATGGCGGCCGGGGGCAGGGGGCATTCGACGGCGCGGCCGCTCAGCCACTCGGCGTCGACGAGCCGTGGCTCGTCGGGCACCCACTCCCCACCCATGTTCTGCGCACACAAAGACAAACATTGCTCCTCCAACCCCCGTGTAGCCTGCGACGGACTGCTGGGGCAAGCGCCATTAGCGAGTAGGACCTACGAAGGCCGGCACGGCACACGAGCGGGTGGGTGGCCAGCACCACGCCCGGCCGCATTTGGCTCCCCAGTGGCGATGATTTTACACATCGCACTAGGTACTCATTTGCGGCTGAGTCGACCTGGGGGGAGGCCCAGGACCGGTTTAGATAATATAATCGTCACTGGTGTTGGTGAGCCGTGAGCGGGAATCAAACTCGGGTGGCCGGGTTCGTAGTGTGGTGCACTAACTACGACACTAACGCTCGCCACTCTGCACACACAAACACAGACAAGCAGCATCCACACAGCCCCGCTAGGGCCACGACCGCTCCCCTAAGTGTTTAAAATAAGGTCGTAGCTGCTTCAGCGCCATTTATAAATTCATTTTTTTATCTAAATCTCTCGGCGGAGAGCTTTTCAAGAAAGGCTTTTTCTAGGGAGTCCGCATCATGTGAGTCCGCTATGTCCGGAGCCCTGCGAGGCCATCCTCTGGTCACGGTGTGCAGCTTTTCGTTTAAGTCAAAGATCAAGTGTCTCCCCACTCCAAGGAACAGTTGGATTGTGCTGTGGTTTATATCCGCAATTCCCACGGAAAGAGCCAATCTTTTCTGAGGACAGCCACTGCTCACTTCTAGCAGTGGTGTTCATTGCTTCCACGGGTTGCGTATCAGAAGTTATACTATTCCACATAAGACATCATAGTAATTCACAGTTCACGGTCAATCCACCGCCGTGTCGGTCACGTGACTCAGGTTGGGGGACACGAATTTGGTTCAGATATCATTCACCCACTGAAGTTAGCCATCGCTCGGAATCACTGTCTTTTTTTCGTTCAACGTTATCACACGATACAAGTGAACCTGCAGAGGGCAGTGTCACACATGGGGTAATGCTGCCAGGAGGCGGCAGCCTCTTGCTTTGTGTAAAATACGAGACACGCCAACGCGCGGGCATGTCACCTGTCATTATCAGAACGATTGGTGGCCTCGTGTGCGTGGCTCTTCTCTATATCCCATGTTCGCTTCGTTCACAGGAGCAACCTGTCCCCCTTCGCGGGTGAGTGTCGACTGTACGATGCATTTCATTTGCGCGGTCACCGATTAAACTCTCCACCGACGGTGCAGCGTACGCCAAGCCAGCGAGCATCCGCCCTGACGGACGCTACCACGAATTTCCCCCTTGCGTGCTGACGGCCGCACATGCCGCCTGCAAGACGTTTACCTGCAGGCTGAGGATTCTGCATCTCAAGGACGGGGAGTCCCTGAAGCCCTTGCCAAACACGCGCACGCTCGTGCAGTCGTAAGCGCGGATGTCGCACAGCCCCCCGTTTTCCAGCTCGGCAATCTGCGGGGGCTGACCTGCACGAGGCAAGGCACACGATCACCACCCGTCGCTTTGCACCACGAGGTTTTTGTAAGCGCGACAAACAAAAGTCGCATTTGACGGAAACTGAGCGAACCCGCGGCGGGCTGCGACGAGCGGAATCTCACTCTCGGAGGAGCTGCAGTCGTAGGAGCCGAAGCCCTGGAAGCACTCGCAGCCCTGGGGCGTGCACCGGCCGCGCCCGCTGCACCCGCGCGGGCACCGGAGGACGTCCAGGGCCTCGGGCGGGGCCCCGTCCGACCCGGCCGCGCCTCCGCGCGCCTCCACAAGGCGCCGCTCGCACTCGTTCTCCAGGTACGGCACCAGCGCGTCGGCCCAGCTGGGGTCGTCCTTGAGCTGCAGGTCGAGGACGCACGTCTGCTGCGCACGGTCCAGCGTCTCGCGGCCGAGCACCGGCGCGCAGGCCCTGCCCACGCCGGAGGCCGCCAGGGCGGCGTCGCACAGGTCGGCGGCGCGCTTCTCCGTCAGGCCGCTCCGCGTGGGCCAACGCGGCGGGGCCACCGCCACCGCCGGGCGATGCCTGTCGCTGTCACCCCCGGCCATGTGGTCCTCGGGGAAGAAGTAGCTGAGGCTCTCCAGGTCCACCTGGCTCAGACTCTGGAAGTTGTAGGTCGGCGCGTATTCGTAGTAGCTCTGCCTCTTCCCGCGGGCGGTCTGCCGCCTGGCTCGCGGAGGCAGCGACCGCGTCCCGTTCCCCTGGCCGTGGCGCTCCGGGCGGATCCTCCTCTTCCCGAAGCGGCGCTCTCGCTGGCCCCCTGCGCCACGGTGCCCCGCCGCCGCCACCGACTGAGCCGTTTCCCGCGACCGCGCTTCGGGGCTCGCCGCGCGTTCCGCGACACCTCGACTCCCCGCCGGAGACCGATTGCTTCCGCGCTCGGGGGTCGGAGGTCGGGACACCCCCCGAGCGCCACGGCGCCTGCGGTTGTCCGGCACCACGAGCTCCTGGGGGTTGAGGAAGTCGGCGGTGACGTCCTCGGCCGGGATCAGGCCCGAGAGGTCCACGTCCTCGATGCCGAGGCACGTCGCGGAGGCGTAGGGAGAGGGCGGCTCGGGCGCTCGCTGGCGGTCGGCGCCCACGGGGTTGCGGCCGCAGGTGCAGTAGTTTCGCCGGGGCGGCGGCGCCTCGCCCTCGGGGAGACGGTCAAAGAGGCTCTCGCCCGGCTGCAGCCTGACGCGCGGCGCACAGCGAGGCTTTGACAAACGCTTTCCCGGTTAGTTTAACACGTAGTAGGCGTTTGCAACCGATATCATCCGTAATGCAGGTTTGTTTGAGGTTAGATACCGTAAATATAAATGTGTCGTTAAGCCCACCACCACCCGAAAAAGCCAATTAGTAAGGTTCGTCACGTAAACAGAACGTGGCCAATTCGTAACTAGTACAGCACACCGATGTGTTGGAGAGCCAAGCCACAACATTTACAATCTGAGTACGACGTTTCGCCAGTAATTACAACCAGCTTCATCAGGCGACAGTTGTTGTTCAGCACGAAGTCTAACATATTGCTCCACATACCGGGAGCTTTCTTGAGGCTCCTTCAGCAAAGCTCCCAAACAACACTCGCTGCCCGTGACCAAGCGGAGACGGTGGTTTGTGTGAACCCCATCGTGTGTGTGTCTGTGTGTGAGACTTCCCACCTAGGAGTGTGGCCAGTAGATTACAGGATAACGAGTTGGTTGCTTACCTATATCTGAATATCGGTGTTACTCTCCTGCATGGATGTGGGGGGGGTCCCATCAGGGTATTCCAGTTTCCTCCCACACGCACACACACGTGTAAATCCTGAACAAAGAATTGGCCAAATATTTCAAGCGAAAGCCCCCCCCCCACCCTGCCTCGCCCATAGCAAAAGAGTCTTCAGATTTAGTGACGCTCTCCTGGGTGAATAAATACCTTTCTTTTAAATCATTCAAATGCATTTCTCAGACCAGGGGAACCTCTACCAAAGCGATACGTGCCTGCCAAGCCCGAGCGCACGGTGTGTGTGTGTGTGGGGTGGGTTGGAGGGGCGGCCGTCGCGTGGAGCACCTCCACTCGTCGACGAAGCGGCGCGGCTCCGCGGTGCCCGCGCCCGAGGAGGGGGGCAGACGTTCCCCGCCGTGGTTGTCGTGGAAGTCGTTGCCCGCGTCGCCGTCCATGGTGCCGCACAGGCCGAGGGTGGCGTTCGCGTCCGAGCCGGGCGCCCGCACCGCGACGCTCATCCCCCAGTCGCTCACGTCCACGCGCAAGAACGTGCCGGACGGGAACGTGACCTGCGGCGGCGAACCCCGCGCGCGAATTCGTCGCCTTGCCCACCCCCTCCCGTTTTGGCTTTTGGGGCCGTCCATAAATGGCGTCACGCGATTTTGGACGATTTTTGACTCCACCCCGCCCCCCCCCCCCCGCCGCTCGTCACACGGCGTCACAAAAAGTCAGACCCCCCGCTCCTTAAATATGACGTCACAAAGCTCTGCCTCCCCCACCCAAAACCATATTTCCATTTTGAAAATAAACCATGCTTCAAATCGCTTTAAACTATTGTCATTGTAGTGCGTATGTAATGTGGCGCTGCACTCTGATGTTGTTGTTGTCGTGTTGTTATAACAATTAGTGTTGTTAGTGTTGTTATAACAATTCTATATTTATTTAAATTTGCGCATTTTTGATGTGACGTCACATTTCTCAAACCCCCCACCCCCGCTTGTCACACATCGTCACAAATGTCTGACCCCCCCCCCCCCAGGTGCGTGACGTCATTTATGGACGGCCCCTTTGCTTGTTTACAGTCGCTTTGTTCGTTTTGAGTCTAAATCAATCTATAAATCGGGCCCACGGTCCTTGTGACTGTTATAATACTAAACATAAGCCGGCTAGAACTTTACAAGATACTGTTCTGTACATAGTTCGGAACGTGGCCGTGCACTGCAAACAATGTGCCGGACTAGCAGCTTTGTGTACATTCGTCTAGCACGGTTGGCTACGTACAGTGTGAAAGAAGTTCTACGTACATACGTACATCGACATGGAACTCCACAGCTTCTGGGAAACATGTCGGTGAATTGCAGATGCCATTGTCTAAAGTCTCAACGGAAAGCAATGCTCAGCCAATCCAAGTTCGATTGGTTCCATTGTGAACCCGGACAAATAGCCTAAACCACAGCCACACTTGAACATGGAACAACGCTTTTCCATCTGGCCTCATCAGGATACCGGACCGTTGACGATGAGCGGCCGTGTCACAATGAGCACGCTGCGCTACAAACCCAGCAACTCGTCCTGGTCCTCCCCTAGGTCGACTCGGCCTCAAATTAATACCTGGTGCGATGTTTGGACATCGCCGCCTAGGTGACAAAGGCATCCGGGTGCGGCGCTGGCTACCCAACCCCTTCGTGTGCCGTGCCGGCCTTGAAAGGTGCTACTCGCGAACTGGCCTCGCCACACAAAAGTCTGGGGGGGGGAATCTTTGTCTCGTCTGGGACAAAAAGCGTGACGCGGGCGGATCCGTCGCGGCCCCGTACCGTGACCTTGCGACCCTGCTGGGCCTCGGTGATCCGGGGCCGCCGCTCGCCGTGCTCCAGGACGAGGCCCCGCACGGAGAGGTGCGGCCGCGCATCCTCCTGCGCCTGGCCGTTGCACATGTCGACGACCACGGAGACGGGCCCCTCGCGGGCCGCCACGCCGCAGCCGCAGGACACGGCGTGCTCGCGGCTGCCGCAGTCCCACTGCCGCACGTGGACGTCGAGCGGCCGGGCCGTGCTCCGGTAGAGCACGAACGTGCCCGTGCCGTAGTTGTCGTAACGTCTGCGTTCGGCGGGGGGGCGGACGGGGGGGGGGGGGTGGTGAGCAGGGGACGAGTCGGGTGCAGGACTGCAACCGCTCGTGCCACCGCTACTGCTGGCCAGAAGGCGTCCCCATTGGAGGGAGGTCTAAAGAAGTGAGAGAGCTGGTTGGCCTGCTCTTCCACGCTATGTATGTGGTTTGACTTCTTTCTCACCGTACGTAACCGACCGTGCTAATCGGAGGTGCGGGGGAAGGACAAGAGACTAAACACACAAAAAAGCTGTTCTAACGAAATCAGTTTTCAATCTACATTGCGTCAACGACTACATGTTTTGCGTGTACGGTACTGATGTGTATCGGTCGAGCAGCATATGTCTTTGCAGCTGCCAGTCATCTCAGTCAGCCCATAGCACCCGGCTCTACCCCGTGACATCCTGCCAGCAACGAGCCTTCCACGTTTCACGTGACTGCCTCAAAGCGCACCTAGCCTGGCACAAAAAGCAGTTATAAATAAATGAGTTTGTCAATCTAGATGATGTTTTAAAAGTGCATAGCTCCAGTGGCTTCCTAATATCGGAAGGAAGAACGTTCCAGACGGCTGCAGAAGCGCACCTGAAAGCGGTGAGCGTCTTTGTCCGATGCCAAGCCAGACGTCTTAGCCAGACACGTGACCTACCGATCGACTGGTTGTAGCCATTTATGCTGCTGGGTGGAGAGAGGTTGGGGGGGGGCGGGGGTTGGGATACTTGCACCATTGTTTAAACGACTATCCCGGGAGATGACATCAAACCGGGGACCACTGGATGGCAAATCCAGCGTGCTGAGCATTGCACCACGATGGTTTTATCCACAGACGAGTTGAGCAGACGATAATCATGACCACATATTCTTGGTTCTTTCGGTAAAGTCACGTTAAAGGGAAACAATAAAATAATATATATAAGACAATAAAATTATCACGACGTTTCGACTGCAACACAAGCAGTCATCATCAGGTGTGAAAACCAACGGCAAGAACATGTTCTTGCCGCTGGTCGTGAGAATTTTATTGTTTTATATATATTATTATTATTTTATTGTTTCCCTTCAACGTGACTTTACCGAAAGAACCAAGAATATGAATCACTGCAGTCACGAAAGCTTTAAATCAAAATCATGACCACGTCAACAAAGTCAAGTCGAAGTGACTTCCTGCTCAAAAGAGGGTGGGGCGGTGCACATCTCCTATGGTGGAGGCCAGTCCACCCATAGGACAACCGAAATCTGATTTCATACAAAGTGGTACTTATTTTATTGACCCCCCTGCCCCCCCCCCTCCAAGAGAGATGATGGGTCACAAACCCCAGACTGGAATTTTAACTCGAAACGACTTCAGGTTGGGCGCTCTGACACAGCCCTGCCCAGCCAGAGTATTTTCAACAATGCACTGTGTGGGGGCTATAATCACGGCCTCGCAACTCCGCGCACACACGCACAGAGGAGCCGGGGAGGGCCCCGTGTCACCTCCCATAAGCAACACGTGCACAGTGCAGTTTTTCCATTCTTATTATTGGCACTAGCGAAGTAAAACAGTAGCCTGAGCCAAGCAGACGCTCTGAAGGCAGTCGGAGCCGCCACCGCCTCCATTGACAAAAGCAGCAACCAGAAACGCATTCCCTACTCCTGTCACCCACTCCTGCCACCTCCGCACGCGTCAACCCTCGCGCGTTTGCAACAACGCACCCACGCACCCGCGAAACGTGCAGTGTATTTCACACGTGTACAGGATTTCCCCCCGCGCGGGTGCAGCGGGCGCGGCCGGTATAGACCCCAGGGCTGCGAGTGCTCCAAGGGCTTCGGCTCCTACGACTGCAGCTCCTCTGAGAGTGAGATTCCGCTCTTCGCTCGGTTTCCGTCAAATGCGACTTTTGTTTGTCGCGCTTACAAAACCCTCGCGGTGCAAAGCGATGGGTGGTGATCGTGTGCCTTGCCTCGTGCAGGTCAGCCCCCGCTAAGCACGTACTCAAAGGGGCCAAACATCAAGCGGCCAGCAACAAACAGCACTTGAAAATGTAGTAGGTTAAACAGTTTGCGCGTTTCTTGAGCGGAGCAGGGTGATAAGAGCTTGGGTAGCGGGGCGAAGGGAGGGAATTCCACAGTCGAAAGATGCAGAGAGGTGCTGTGACCTGCAGTGCACCGGTTGAACAAAGGCGTGGAACGAGATGAGAACGGGCTGGTAGACCGAGGCCTCAACGTGCGAGGAGGAATCATGGGAGTGCTTAGTTACGGAATTTGTTTTTTGAATGAAGCTGGCTTTTGATTGAACCCACAGGATTGGCGACATTGCTTTGCTGGCATTTGACTTGACCACCCACTCTTCCTTCTCATGTTAGGAATGAAATGGAGCGACGAACTTTTAAATCACCTAGATTTAAAACGTATGTCCTTATAACTGCTTTTTGTGTTTAGTTTGTTGTCCTTCCCCCGTACCTCCACATTAGCACGGTTGGCTCCGGTACGGTGGTGCGAAAAAGTTCAACAGACACCCAAGATCTCACCCGGTTACTGTGACCGGGCGCACGCTCACCTGCCGTCGAAGGTGATGACGTGCGGATCGGTGAGCGAGTAGCAGTACGGAGTCGGTACGTCTCTCACCGTCACCTGCAGGGCATCCACGCATCACGCATCCATGCTACCACCCATCCACGCATCACGCAGCGGCCTCTCTCAACGAACCTACCTTTCAATTGCACAGTTTCATTCAGTTTGTCCAATCCACGTCCTTCCCTTTTACTGTTATAAATTGGCAGTGAAACAACGAGGTAGGTCCACATTCAACTATTAAAATATTGACATGGCCTGGCGGTAGCGTGTTCACCACCTGTTGCAGGCATCCGGCAGGCCACCCTGGTTAATACCACAGGTGTATTACCCACAAAAGAGACCCCCGTCTGCCACGCAGTGGACATCAGAAGATCCCACGACGCCATTCCCATAACGGTACGCCGCTGTGTGCCGGCATCATCGTTTGCTGGCAAATAAGAACGGTAACTTGATATCACGGAGAAAAAAAAACCCCAAGCCTTAGCTTCTCGTCCGTCGCCACCCAGGCTATCTCCAACGAGCACTCCAGCCGCCGTGGCTCTCTGCTGCAGCCTACGCCCACTGCTGGTGCTCGGCAGGCCGCGCAACGCCTACCCGTGGTGGCAGCGTCACCTGCACGGGCGGTGGCGCGTAGCCGGACCACAGGAAGTCGGAGACGCCGAGCGGCTCCACGGAGACGAAGCTGTCGCGGTCGCCGTCCCGCGTGAAGTCCACGATGGCCGTGACGTACACCGTGGCCCGAGAGCAGCTGCCGCCCGCGCAGGGCCCGAGGGGGAGCAGCACGAGGCACGACGAGAGCGCCACGTCGGCAGGGCCACCGTCTAGCCGCCACGCCAAGGCCCCAACAAATTACTCGGCACGCGTCCGTGCTGAAATCTACTCTCCATCCTAATGGTTATTTAATTTGTCCTCAGCGGTCAAAGCGCTGGGCTGACACCGCTGAGTATCTCGGTTGGAATCCAGGCAGCCGCCTGTGATTAAACACTGCGTTCTCAAGTGTAGTGAGTTGATGGTCTCAGCCCGGTTACCAATCACGGTACAAAAGGCTAAATGAGGTTTGGTACTTCATTTGACTAAATTCAGCAATTCCAGCACGAAAAATGTTAAGTTTGGCTGTCATGTAAGGAACATTACTGTCCATAGCAGGGTGGTTGGGAAAGTGTTCTCTCCGACTGTGGGACCCAGAGGTCACTTTAAGAGATCTCAGAAGTAGTTCTGTGATTACCACTTCGGCGAGCTGTTCGCTACCGCATAGTATTGCACTGCTCTTTGAGAGATACAAACGGATGATTCGTCTCATCACCTGACACTGATCAAATTTGAGAGAGAAAAAAAACAAAAGATAAAAAATCTGCGGCCCGGCATCCAGGTTTGTAATTGTTTCAGGTGTTAGAGTTGGTCTCTCTTAGGTGACGTTTGCCAATTGTGCCCACAACGGTGCGCGCAGTTTCCCTTCCCAATGCCCCAGCACGACGAACTTGTTGTGCGCATCATGAAACATGAGCACCCTACGGCGCTGGCTCCGGGTTCCCACTGCTCTCTACTAGACCGAGCCGCCTCTCACCGTCGCTCCACGTGTGGAGTTGCACAGCCAGGGCGCAGCTGCGTGCGCGGGGGCCCGACTCGGCGCACGGGATGGGCACGGTGCTCTCCACCACGATCGCGTGCTCCCGTCCGTCCTCCGACATCTCCAGGCTGCTGGGGCTCACCTGCAGAGACGACAAACGCCACCCACGCAACCCCACGCCGCCCCCTCGCAGTGATACCTCACAAAAACCTCGAGCCACGGGCCGCAAAGTGCCCCGAAGCGCCTGTGACGGGGAATTGCCGCGCCAAGTGCGTTGTGAGCGGAAGTGTTCCGTTACCCTGATTCCGGCAAAGAACTCCTCGCTCTCCACAGCCGGGCCCTGGGACTGTGGAGATTCCAAAAGGAAGCAGGCGACGCTGCACACGATCTGAACGGGCGGTATCGACAAAATCGCACGGACGGTCAAGACGAAACGTGAAGAACGATGCAGTTGCTGAATGCTCAATTATTGAACTGAACACGCTCTCTGCAGTGGGCAGGTGCAAAATGAGTTTGTCTCTTGGGGTAAATGACTGTTGGCCAATCCCCACTTTCCCAGAATGTACGACCTTCGTGGAACTTTAGCACTTCCCAAATTGTGTTTTGAAAGTTTTCCCCTCTGATTCAAAATTTTTATTGAAGTTGTTCAACTCCTTCTTGGAGCCAAATTTTACTGCGTACATGTTTTTTTTTCTAAAAAAAAATTATTTACCCAGGGGCGTGGAGGGGGGGGGTGAGAGGGGGGGGGGACGCACCGAGTCTCCCAGGCGGATGTTGACACCGTCCAGCTCGATGCTGGCACGCGGCTGCATCGAGGTCTCGCGGCGGAGGGCCTCCCGCTGGCCGCGGGCCGCCACGCGCGTCCACTCCACCACGTAGCCCAGCGTGCCGTTGTACGCCGGGCCCGAGAAGAGGCAGCGCGCGTGCACGCCGCTCCCGCCGCCGCCGCTCGGCGCCGCCGAGACCACCGGCCGCTCCGCCAGCACCGGCAGCGTCGCTGGTGTACCCGAGCGCACACACGGTTGCGAGCGTCGTCAATTGCAGCAGCTGCCGCCGCCGCCGCCGCTCACGTCGTCGTTAGCGGTCTGCGTTTAGGGGCTTCTCGTAGTGTTGTTATCGTCGTCAGTCAGTGCCGCTGCCACCGCCGGGCATCTGAAGAGCCGCGGCGGGTCAAGTGCAGAGGAGAAGACACCGGACCCCCCCCCCGCGCGATCGCAGCGCTGCGGTCAAACGCCTGAAGTCACGTCGGAGGAGCTTCCTCACAACAACACAGCCACTGAACGATAAAGACAAAGGTCCCCTGTGTGGCCTCCACAGACCGTTGGGGCAAGTGCTGTTAGCAAGTAGCCACCTATGAAGGCCGGCACGGCACACGAGGGGGAGAATGGCCAGCACGACGCCCGACCGCCTTTGTCTCCCCAGTGGCGATGTTTACATACCACACCAGGTACTCATTTTCGGCCGGGTCGACCTAGGTGAGGCCCAGGACCGGTGCAGATAATCGTCATCGGTGTTGGTGGCCGTGAGCGGAAAATCGAATTCGGGTCGCCGGGTTCGTAGCGGTCAGCGCGACACGGCGCTGACCGCTCCGGCCACCGCTCCTCACGCCCACGACCACGTGCGTGGCGTAGCGGCGGGAGCAACCTCGAGCACCTTGGTGCTGGGGGTCAGCGTGTGCGAGCCAACGACCCCGCAGCTTCACATTCCCTATTGCAGCTTCACATACAAAAACTGGAGGAAGGGCCTTTGCTATTGATGCCCCCAGGGTCTGGAATGCTATTGCCAATAAACTGCAGCTTGAATCGCTACCAGTGAGATCTTCACTCAAAACTGCTCTAGAGGAGTTGTACACCCCTAGCTGCCACTGCTATTCAGTGGCCTAAGATAAAATGTTTCGCTCAGGATGACCGCTGCAAAGTATTATCTGTATTTTGATTTAGTGTGCTGATCTTAAAGGTGCATTGAAAAATGTGATACTCCGACTGATGCTCCTGTTGTTGTGGAGTGACTCATGCCGTACAAAAACTGGAGGAAGGGCCTTTGCTATTGATGCCCCCAGGGTCTGGAATGCTATTGCCAATAAACTGCAACTTGAATCGCTACCAATGAGATCTTCACTCAAAACTGCTATAGAGGAATTGTACACCCCTAGCTGCCACTGCTATTCAGTGGTCTAAGATAAAATAAAATGTTTCGCTCCGGATGACCGCTGCAAAGTATTAACTGTATTTTGATTTAGCGTACATTGAAAAATGTGATACTCCGACTGATGCTCCTGTTGTTGTGGAGTGACTCATGCAGCCAGCTATGGCTCTAGGGTTTGGTGTTACATGTTATTTATGTAGTTTATTGTTAAAATTCGGTCACAGTTCCTATGATCACTGTTACATTGCAATTATGGCTTTATTTTGGTGATTTCGAAAAGTGTTTTGGTTTGGCCATGTTTTTTGTTTGTTGTAGTACGGAGTTAGACTGATGGCCTTAATCTTAGTTGTCTTGTGGTTGTTTGACTTGCATCCCACTGGGATTTTTGCACACAGCGTTGGTGTACGGTGCTATTTCAGGAATATTTTGATATTTTTTTCCTGGATTTTCTGTTTGCACAGTCACATAGTCACTTTAAGATGTTTTCTTGTTCGTGTTTTTTGTTTGTTGCGGTTGCACCCGATTCAAGAGCCGAATGGCTCACAGGGCTATACCAAATAAATGGAAAATAAATGGAACTATGGGAGCCGTGGCGCGGTGGACCATGTGGAAAACTGCGAACCGACATCGCAACCAGTGCCGGATTATCCTAGTAGCAACAATAACTATATATGTAGCAGCTACATATGTAGTAGCTACATATGTAGAAGCTGCATATGTAGTAGCTACATATGTAGCAGCTGCATATGTAGCAGCTACATATGTAGAAGCTGCATATTTAATAGCTACATACATATGTAGTAGCTACATATGTAGTAGCTAGATAAGTAGTAGCTACATATGTAGTAGCTACATATGTACTACTACATATGTAGTAGCTACATATGTAGCTACTACATATGTACTAATACATATGTAGTAGCTACATATGTAGTAGCTACGGGCCCCGCACTTTCAAGGGCCCCGCGCTAAATGCTTTCAAGCTATCAATTCCGGTTCAGTGAATCTGTACTTGCTCTATTACTATCGTACTATGCTAGCTTAATCCGGCACTGAACCCAACCACCCGAGTCGACAGCTCAAGAGCCGAACCCGGGCCACGTGGCGGTGCTCCACAAAGCCAGAGAGCAGCGACTGAGGTTGGACATCTGTGGGGAGGGGGGGAAAGAGCTTCACAGCTCATCGGATTCCTCCAGGACAAACGAATATTCCGATGCGAGAGGGCGACCGTGCGACACCGCTTGCTCTGCCCACCGCCGTAGGAGGCCCGCCCGCCCGCACGGTGCGAGTTCTGAGATGCGCTCGCCACTGGAAGGACGTTTGACTTCGGCGGGCGGACATGGAGAGGTGAAGATGGGTTCACAGTTCATGGGAATATTACCATCAGCAGCTCTTCGATGTATTTTGGGGTTGCACCGCGTGTGTTTTGCCGCATCGAATTTACATTGCTTGCCCAGATGTTTAAGGCCTATCTGCATTATAATTAATATGGCAGATTTAAATTCTTTTTTTTTAGAGATACAGCGTGCTATTTGATAATGAGCTATATATAACTTGTTTTTTCTTTGAAAAAAGAAGAATATTTTTACATTGCGATTATGATTTGCTATCTATCTATCTTTTTTTCATCCCGCTTATATGTCATTGCTCATTATTTATGTTTACTGGGACTTTTTGCGTATGTCGGAGAAGCGGCGGTGTTGTTCTTTGTTGATGAAACCCAATTAGGGTGCTTGTTGGCTCACAGGGTAATTCAAAATAAACTACGACTGCTTCTCATTGGCAGGAGTGATGCGAGTCACCAAAATAACAACATCAACACGTAATATAAAGTGCGGCGGTGAAGCAAATGGAAATCAGAGTCAAAACAACTGTGTCACATGAGAAATCCAAAATATTGAAGAAAAAATAATAAAAATCAATGTCGAATATATCCCTGGATCGTAAGTTGGCATTGGCACATTTTTGTAAGACGCAGTGATGCTAAATCTGTCGGCCCCGGAGAGGCACTACAAGTTAAGTTTCCGTAACATTAAAGAGCGATAGAGTTGCCATTATACTAATATATAAACAGACAAGGATATATGTCAAATGTGTTTTGCTCCATGTGCTCGGGGAGCGTCTTCAGTAAGTTAACTGATGTTCACCCACTACGCGCGCAAAGTTGGGCCAACGTTGGAATGTGGTTAGAACTGCTGAGCGAACATTGATTGGTCCAACGTTCCTTATTTGCCGGGCAGTCATCGGACATCGCACCGAACAACACGGTACAATTCCAAACACATCAGAGGGCTCCGCAGCGTGACAGCAAACCCTACGCAGGGAGTATTCCGATGAACATTCCGTATCCCAGGTGTGTGTGTGTGTGTGTGCGCGCCCAGCGCCTTACCTCTGCAGGCGCCGTTCACCTCCTCCTCCCCAGGGCCGCACAGTCTCTCAGGCACCACCGGTGCCTCCGGCAGCGCTGGTCCGTCTGGCACCGCGGCCTCCTCCAGCGCCGCCGCCTCGACCAGCAGAGCGGACTCGTCGGGCGGCGTGCGTGCATCGGGGACCACTGTTAACGACGCAACCGGCAGCCTCCACTCAACGCTCGCCCGTGTGGCGCACGACTGCCGTGCGCCCAGATCGCCGTCCCCCGCGACCAATGCACCTCTACTGAGAGAGTGAAGTCACACGGCCTCCTCGGCACCACAGCCCACGTGGAAGCTTGGGCACCCCCCCCCCCCATCCCCTACCCACCCCATTCAACGTCCCAAACGATCGTGACGGAACCGATGCCCTCGGTATGCTTGTCTGCGTTTTCATGCAGCGTCGTCATTTGCGCAATCTGCTTCTGAAAAACGCTGCAGCATTTGTAGCGCGCGCTAGTGGGGTTATTTTTTTTTTTGCACGCAGGGGCGCGGGAGGGGAACCACGGAACGAGCGCCTGGCAACGCATCCAGAACCGGCACCAACAACTGGCCAAATCAAAGCCCGCTGGTTCCTGCATTGGCACACTTGGCACGTACCCTACACAAGTGGGCAGCAACGCGGAATGCCCTTCAACGGGTTTACCGAGACGACCCCCAAACGTGCCAGGGAGTGGCTCCCCTTTCCGGCAAAAGCAAAACGCGACGAGCGTCGGAGTCCCCGCGTGGCGCTCACCCTGCGCGCAGTAGCCCATGCAGCCCTGCGTCGGCCGCAGCAGGTACACGTGGAAGTCGCCGCAATTGCGCACGGTGACGGGGATGCGGAAGAGGCAGCAGTCCTTGGTGGAGCCCGGGAAGAACTGCCAGGTGGCGCAGGCGGTGAGCTGGCGCGCCTCACCCGGCGCCGGCAGCAACTCGACGCCGTGCAGCGACAGCCACACGGGGGCCTGCGTGCCACAGCGGTTCATCTGCGCGACAACGCGCGCCCGTTTGGGGTGCGCCCGCGTCGCTCGCTCCGCGCGAGACGCGAGGAGGCGATCGTCTTCGTCTCGGCGGTACGGCGAGCGGCTCGCGATCGAAAGGTGGTTACGAGGTTTCCGCAGCGCATCAATCGCTCTTGGGTCGATACAATAGGTACCACTTTGTGGGGAAGTTACCCGTGGTTTGCATGGATATACTACCCGCCCCCGCCATAGAAATGTGGAATTTTGCACCACTGGCTCAAGGCCGTAAACAGGAAATGAGCACCTTCTGAATGCTCGATTGGGCAGAAAGTCACTTCGACTACCTTCGTTGGTGACCTCGGATAATTGGTTTGCTCACAGGAAAAATTACCGTTCATTGACCCTGAAGAGGCGATGGACTAACGAGGAACATTCAGAGTGTGATGCTCTCATTCGTACCAAGGTGTGCACATTCACAGTACGTGATGATAGAACAGGATCGGTGAAATTCCACGTGGCTGCCGCTGTCACGTGCAATCGGGGAATCGTCAAGTCCGCGTGGTTCAAAGCGGGATGTACCGATCGCAGGCCCGAGTCAAATCTAACACCAGTTCGATATTGTTTCTCAATGGTCATCGATCAAACAAAACTGTCAGAAGGTTGTGGAGGACAGGGTGGATGTGACGAGGCCACGTTCATCAAAAGCTGTGCTGTCCCTGCGCATCGTGAGCTGCGTCTGTTTCTCTTTTATTGTAAATCACACTCTCGTTCCTCTCAATTATTAAGTTTGGATAATTCGTCCCATGAGTCACGACGGCCACGTGGAATCTCACCAGTCCCGTTCGAGCACCACGTACTGTCAATGTACACACTCCGCGAATATTCTGAGTAAGTTGACCCTGGCTTCCTACTAAAACAACAAACGAGGCGCGAGTACTCGGCGCTCGTGAGGTCAGCAAAACAAAGTTATATTAAACGACACTTAAAACGTCTCTCTGTGCGTGTGATGGCTTTCGGAGCAGACCTTCAAGGTATTTTTATAATCTGTCGACAAAAAAAAACTGCAAGGCGATGTGCAGAGCACCGTGCAGCAGCTGCACCGTTCGGTTAAAGCAGCGTTCTTCGCGACATCTCAGAAGGGTGCCACTTTCGCCGATAAGACATCATCATCGTGAGGTTCCGCCACGCATTTGAAACCATCGTTGGGGTTTGACAGCACAACGATGATGATGATGATAGTGGTGGTGGGTGTTGTCACGTGTTGTGTTTAGTCACGTGTTGTGTGTAGTCGCGGGGCCGCACTGGGGTTATAAAATTGACGAACGTCTCGCGTCGACACGCACGCCGCGCTTGTGTTCCACGGTTATGCCCGCGTGCAACCGTGCGAAAATATTGTTGCGCACGCACGCCGGGCAGAAAGGTGATGCTTATTTGACCGGAGCGCAGGAGCGGCCGAACAAAGCCGGGCCCTGTTCGCCGGCTCCGGAGGGCATCGAAGCCGCGTCATGAAAAGTAAAAGTGCCCCTGCGATTTGCGTTGAGACAAATACGTACACACGGGGCAAAAAACGTCAAAAACGCTCATTCCTGTAAAACCAGAGCGAAGCTACTGGGAGACATAAATTGAAAATATTTAAGTGATTTTCTACCCTGGAAGCGGGTCCCTATAATAAATTCCAGCAAAAGGAAATCTGCAAAAGTCCCCGCGCATCGTAATCGGTTTTGGCTTCAATAATGCGGCAGCTGCTGAACACAATGAGAGCCGGCAACAACCGCCAAAACACGCTCAGCGGGAGGCTGGGCGGGGGCATTCAATACTCAATCACCTCTATTTTTAAAACGCAACACTCCACCAATAATGACCCGACACCACGTGTGCAACGCAACGGGCGATGCCGCCACTGCTGCTGCGCACGCGCGTGCGCTGGGAGCGCCCCGTCCCATTCCTATCGCAGGTTACGTACAACGGGAGAACTGCTTTTCATCAAACTTTGCGGGCACCAACTCTAACAAGGCGTCACGTAGTGAGTGACGTTTCACTAAACAGGCAGTGTCTGGCACAAATCAACCATAAGCAGTCTCTGGTGCAGATTCTAAACGGAGTGACGCGCGTGCATTGCGGGGAGAGGTGACGGAGCGGTTAGCGCTACGAAGCCGGCGACCCGAGTTCGATTCCCGCTCACGGCCATCACCAGTGACGATTATCTGAACCGCTTCTGGGTCTCCCCTAGGTCAACTCAGACTCAAATAAGTCACTGGAACGCCGTGTTAACATCGTCAATAGGGAGATAAAGGCGGCCGGGCGTGGTGCTGGCCACCCACCCCCTCGTGTGCCACAGTGCCGGCCTTCAGACTGTTGGGGCACTTGTCCCCACAGTCTGTTAAGGCTATACGGGGGATCTTTGTCTGTGTTGCGTGTCCACGCGACGGGGCATGCAGGAACTACCTCCACACAGGTCGTGGGCATCTGGGCAGGCTTGCCAAACACGTTGAAGCGGTACCATCCTGCGCGGAGGGAGTGGTCGCAGATGAGGTCCTGGATGGCCGACTGCTGCAGTTGCGTCGAGTCGAACTGCACGCTGCGGTATGGGCTGTCCAGCACCTCGTGCCCTCCGGGCTGGCATTCAGGAGCTACGGAAAAATATTGTTTTGTTTGTTAGAAAATGTTGTGTGCTTAGCGAGTTTGATTCTCACCCTCGGCTAACACCAGTGGTGATATCTGGACGGGTCCTGGGCCTCTCCTCTGCCCCCAATATGCGCTGACAAGCGTGGTGAAGTATGGTCAAACGTGGGGATACCTTAATACAGCAGTCGACTGACAATGGGCTGCAAATTTCTACTTTTTATTTTAATATGTGAGAGTTACGATTATAGAGAATATGTACAACGATGTTGGGATCCCCCTGTGGTCGCAAGGTTAGCAGCTGACTAAGACCTTTGATCATCCACGTGACAGCTATAAACACGCACAAAAGGAACACGTTTAAGGTTTTTTTTTTTGGGGGGGGGAGGGGTGCCTTAAAATGAAGTCTTTCAGAATCGAATTCCCAAGTCACAAGACGGCGCACGCGATACAATTCAAACTGAAGTCTCACCGCAGGGCGCGTTATAAACCGGGCCCGAGTGCCACCCGGGCGAGGACCGACACCCGGATGAACCCGGCAAGCGAATCCAACTCGGGGTTCCACGTTAGCCTCCCGCCCAGACGCACCAAGCTACGTTGAGGTGGAAGCTGTCCTTCACATGCGGGAGGGCGGGTATTCACTTTACGTAGGCTTGGAGGCGGTGTTGGAAAACTGCGTTGGATCATCTTCTTTGGTTCTTTTGGATCAGTCTGTGGGACCGTATGGCTTCTGGCAGAGTGTCTGCCGCGCTGTTGCGTGGAATGGATGCAGATTTACAGAAACCCATTTTGGTACACGAAGGTCGGTCATGTCACTAACCTCAAGCTGGAATTTGATATATTTTTTTTCCCATTTGAGTGAACATGTGGGTCAATTAATATAACAGCCTTGAGTTTAACCTTTAACCTCCTGGACGAGATAGCTGCACGCTTCTAAGAGCCGTATTTTAGACGTAAGCCGTTGTTACTGTATTTTGAAAAGCGGCATTTGGGGCATTACAAAAACACGGAGCTAATTCAGCTGCTCACTAATTATCACGCCAGCTGACATCAAAACTGCAAACTTCAACATTCCGAGCCAGAGCGAGAGCGAGTGGGAGCTGGCTGGAGCAGGCTGACGGCAACTCACTCATTGCCTCTCCCCGGCCACGGGGGAGGTGGCAGGGCGCACAGCTGTCACGCCCAAAAAAACCCTGCAACCTTCGCGTTGTTCATGACCGCCGCTGCAGACCTGTCGGCACGACCACGACGACGCCCTGGCAGCACGTGGCTCGCTGAGCGCCGACGAGACGTCGTCTCAAATTGGAAACGATTTCCCCCCCCCCCCCCCCCCAATGTGGAGTTTTTTTTCTCTTTCCAATTTCTAAAAATGCTGCAGCAGTCGGAGTGGAATTGTTGGGTGGGGCTGTGGGGGTGTGGGGGTGTTGGTATTGTCTGATTTTTTTTATCAATCATCTGTTGATTTGCTGGTTAATTAAGGTGATCGCTTTCACGTGAAACAAGAGAGTCGAGATGCCATAGCATACTCTTCGCCAGCCCTTACAATAGCTGCCGATTTAAAAACCTTTATTTGACACAATGATACTCGAGAAAACATTCTAAGTTTCCCAAAATAGTGGTGTGATTCGCTTTGGAACTCGGTATGCAGCAAAACGGTTTAACAATACACGGCATTCCACTTAAATCTGTACGGTTGGTAAATATGCCAAAGTGTGGTCGAGCAAGACGCGCTGCAGTGTTGTGAACAACTGCAGCCCGCACCAGACAAGGCAGACACTGCATCTGAAACCAATCTATCCTTCCCCCGCTTCTCCGATAAGCGCGCTTGGCTACGTACGGTGCGAAAGAAGTTCAACATACACACATAAAATCGTACCGTGGAATGAATGAAATGCCTCGCACTGTTGATGCACCCGCCAATAAGCAGCGATCATCAAGTGAGAGTTTTCAATTTGGCGTCCCACGTAGAGAATCCCAGGCTCAAGACAGCTTTACCGTTCGTCCCAGGGTCTGCGTGTTGGATTTCCCTGGCGGGGTTAATGCCTTATGCAGCTTCTCCGTGCTTTATGGAAACTGCGCGAGGGATTATCATTTCGTTTTCTACATTGCTGACCTACATTTGCGTAAAATTTCATTGTCCCACTATCTTCCACCTCTCAATCAGTCCTGAAAACACGGCCCCTAGACGTGGGTATTATCATGAGAGTAAGCGTTCCTTACCACCTAATTGTCCAAACACCAAAAAAATCGCTCATGCATAGAAAACGTTAAGAAATTACTGCGTCTTGCGGTGTGATTCAAGTGTCAGCGAAAGACATGTAATCCTGATTTTTCAGAGTAAAAAAACATTCGGGGCAAAATTGTGGACATTTAGCAGTTTTCTGACCGATAGGATGCAATCTTCCATTCCACAAACACTTTAATGGAGCCAATGGTCTGGGCTTGTGGGCTGCTCTCCAACCACTCTCGTCTCGCTCAGATCAGCGACACCTCCTCTCGACCAGGCAGCCCTGCACTTGCAGCACGACCTTGCTTAAAACATCAAACATCAGCTAAAGGTGTCATCATGGCCAAAGGCACTGATGTTTAAAGGGGGGTGGGGGGGGGGTTAGGAGGTGGAGCATAAACAAACGTTCAACTACTGTCACAATTTAAGGGAGTGAGCCCCTCTCTACCTACCTCGAACCCCTCCCCCCACCTTAGAGGGACTGCCAATAGTCCCACCACTGGACAGCAATGGGGACACCACCAACTGCACTGTTGGTAATCGCCTCCACCACGGACAGGCCGTGAGTGGCCTTGCAGGCAACCTGCACAATGCGCGTGTTTGGACAAACTGCGCGCTGTTTGAACAGAGGACGCACCCCACCCACACACGCGCACACAGAGCTGGCCACCACTCACACGGGGCATTCACCAAGGCGTGCATTGTTACGTCAACTCCGTTCAAGCCCTGCAATTTGTGTTTTTCCTGTCTTTCTTACAAACCGTAAATATTCGTTGCTCGTTAACTGCTCGGCGATTAAAGAGCAGTGGCAGGGCCTGTTGCTGATGGCTCACGGTTCGAATTCCAACGGCCGCCCTGGTTATCACTGCGGTGTGTAATAACCAATAACCAGAACACTGCTACGCGCCAACATCTTCACAGTGCACGCCACAGATTCCCCCCACCCCGGCGTCCTTCGCAACAGCTGGTCATTGCGCGCCTGGGTCAGGATCCACATTAAAAAAATATATAATACGCCTGCGAATTACTCAATCGTTATTATATACGGCAAAACATCGCCCACTACCGTATGACTAATGCCCGGGGTCACGCTTGCCCTTGCAAATGAGACTCATCCTGGTCTCTTTGAGTTCTCACCCCGGTTCAGCGTCACATTCTAACCTCAAGCATGTTTAGAACGCCTGGTTTGTTGTCGCGCTAACGTGACGATCGAGGCTCATTCACCACACGTCAGCCACACAGCACTCGAGACCCACCTGGTGTGCACGCGCTGTGCGCGCGCGTGCTGGTGGCACAGCAGGGCATTGTCTCACGCATGCGGGCGACAGCTGCGCACGTGGCGGTGCGTACACACGCGCAGGCACTGCACGTGGGTGCCAAGCATGTGGTGTGCATACACACGCGCAGGCACTGCACGTGGGTGCCAAGCACGTGGTGTGCATACACACGAGCAGGCACTGCACGTGGGTGCCAAGCACGTGGTGTGCATACACACGAGCAGGCACTGCACGTGGGTGCCAAGCACGTGGTGTCCGCGTTAACACCGCGCGCGGGCACGACGCGTGGTGGACACGCGTGTCCATGGTGCAGGCGCGTTTTAGACACGCACGTGGTACACACGTGCCGTACAAATACGCGTCGGACACACGTGCCGGCAGTGCACGTATTACACGTGCCGAGAGTACACGTGTTGACAGTGCACGTGTTACACGTGCCGAGAGTACACGTGTTGACAGTGCACGTGTTACACGTGCCGAGATGACACGTGTTCACAGTACACGTGTTACACGTGCCGGCAGTACACGCGTTACACGTGCCAGGAGTGCACGTGTTGGCAGTACAGGTGTTGCCACAATAGTACTTACCATCCGTGCCTCCCCCCCCACCCTGCTCCACGCGAGACCTTTAAACCACACACACCATGAAGCACGCTGGTGCCCATCCCGGCGTGAAGAGGAGGGCGATGATGAGAGGGAGAATTTGCTCGAAGAGGAGCGTGGTGAGATGATGAGAATAGTACGGAGGAGGAGGAGGAGGGGAGCTCGTGATTTCGTGATTTCGAGAGGAGGAATATTTATCAGGAGGGAGGGATGATGTCTTGCTCGAGGATGGCAACGGTTGAGTGCGAGGTGTGAAGAGTTAACGGTGGCGTGGAGGGGTGATGATGATGGTTTGACAGAGAGACGAGGTGTAGACGACATTCGTGTGTGTGTGCAACCTGCATGCGAAATGATAACGGCGTGCAGCGATCCAGCGATACGGTCATGAAATGCAGAGGGATAGTGACGCGTGGAACACATTGACGCGCTGATTAGTTGTGTCGGATGAATGATGAGGTGTAGGGGTTGCATGATGAGGTGTAGGGGTGCGTGATGAGGTGTAGGGGGTGCGTGATGAGGTGTAGGGGGTGCATGATGAGATATAGAGGGTGTGTGATGAGGCGGTAGGGGGTGCATGATGAGGTGTAGGGGGTGTGTGATGAGGTGTAGGGGGTGCATGATGAGGTGTAGGGGGTGCGTGATGAGGTGTAGAGGGTGTGTGATGAGGTGTAGGGGGTGCATGATGAGGTGTAGGGGGTGTGTGATGAGGTGTAGAGGGTGTGTGATGAGGTGTAGGGGGTGCATGATGAGGTGTAGGGGGTGCGTGATGAGATATAGAGGGTGTGTGATGAGGTGTAGGGGGTGCATGATGAGGTGTAGGGGGTGTGTGATGAGGTGTAGAGGGTGTGTGATGAGGTGTAGGGGGTGCATGATGAGGTGTAGGGGGTGCGTGATGAGGTGTAGAGGTGCATGATGAGGTGTAGGGGTGCATGATGAGATGTAGAGGGTGTGTGATGAGGTGTATGGTGTGCGTGATGAGGTGTAGGGGTGAATGATGAGGTGTAGAGGGTGTGTGATGAGGTGTAGTGGGTGGTAATGAGGTGTAGGGGGTGCATGATGAGGTGTCGGGGGTGAATGATGAGGTGTAGGGGGTGTGTGATGAGGTGTAGGGGTGGTGATGAGGTGTAAGGAGTGCATGATGAGGTGTAGGGGTGAATAATGAGGTGTAGGGGGTGTGTGATGAGGTGGAGGGGGTGTGTGAAGAGGTGTAGAGGGTGCATGACGAGGTTGTGCACGGTGATGGGGTGCGGAAGGCGATTGTACGAAGAGAACGATCTGGTGACGAAGTGCAAGATAGCCAGTGACGTGTGGAGTGGGAATCAACGAGGTGCTGAGTGTTCGTTGGGTGGCGATGACGAACTCGTTGTCGAGGGAGGGTGAGCGTCAAGGTGTGCAGCCTGACGAGGCGTGGAGGTCGACGAGGTGCGACGGAGCACGGCCATACCTGCTTGGGCGAGCATCGCCCTCCAGCAGCAGAGCCAACACAGCCAGCCGAGCTGGCGGGGTAGATGGGCCATGCTTCTCTCTCTCTCGGCAGGCCGCCTCTCTCTCTGCACATCCCTCTTCTTCTTCCTCCTCCTCCTCCTTCCCGCTCCTCCTCCTCCTCTTCCCGCTCCTCCTCCTGCTCCTGGCCAGGCCGATCAAAGTGCCACGGCCCGAGCTGACGAGCGTTGAGCTCGGCCGAGCAGTGCGGGAGGGAGGGGTGGGAGGGGGGGGGCAGCGAGTGGGGGGTGGAGGGTGGAGATGGGGGGCAGGCAAAGGTGGTCGATGGTGGTGGGGGGTGGTGGTGCTGTTTAGGGTTGTCGCCAGAGGGTGGTGAGGATGGTGAGGGTGAGGACTGTGAGGGTGGTGAGGATGGTGAGGATGGTGAGGGTGGTGAGGATGGTGAGGACTGTGAGGGTGGTGAGGGTGGTGAGGATGGTGAGGACTGTGAGGGTGAGGACTGTGAGGATGGTGAGGATGGTGAGGACTGTGAGGGTGAGGGTGGTGAGGGTGGTGAGGACTGTGAGGGTGGTGAGGATGGTGAGGGTGGTGAGGGTGGTGAGGACTGTGAGGGTGGTGAGGGTGGTGAGGATGGTGAGGGTGAGGACTGTGAGGATGGTGAGGATGGTGAGGGTGGTGAGGATGGTGAGGGTGGTGAGGGTGGTGAGGACTGTGAGGGTGGTGAGGATGGTGAGGACTGTGAGAGTGGTGAGGGTGGTGAGGATGGTGAGGACTGTGAGGGTGGTGAGGATGGTGAGGGTGGTGAGGGTGGTGAGGACTGTGAGGGTGGTGAGGGTGGTGAGGATGGTGAGGGTGAGGACTGTGAGGATGGTGAGGGTGGTGAGGGTGGTGAGGATGGTGAGGGTGGTGAGGGTGGTGAGGGTGAGGACTGTGAGGGTGGTGAGGATGGTGAGGACTGTGAGAGTGGTGAGGGTGGTGAGGGTGGTGAGGATGGTGAGGACTGTGAGAGTGGTGAGGATGGTGAGGGTGGTGAGGATGGTGAGGATGGTGAGGGTGGTGAGGATGGTGAGGACTGTGAGGGTGGTGAGGGTGGTGAGGATGGTGAGGACTGTGAGGATGGTGAGGATGGTGAGGGTGGTGAGGATGGTGAGGGTGGTGAGGGTGGTGAGGACTGTGAGGGTGGTGAGGATGGTGAGGACTGTGAGAGTGGTGAGGGTGGTGAGGGTGGTGAGGATGGTGAGGGTGGTGAGGGTGGTGAGGATGGTGAGGGTGGTGAGGGTGGTGAGGACTGTGAGGGTGGTGAGGATGGTGAGGACTGTGAGAGTGGTGAGGGTGGTGAGGATGGTGAGGACTGTGAGGGTGGTGAGGATGGTGAGGGTGGTGAGGGTGGTGAGGACTGTGAGGGTGGTGAGGGTGGTGAGGATGGTGAGGGTGAGGACTGTGAGGATGGTGAGGGTGGTGAGGGTGGTGAGGATGGTGAGGGTGGTGAGGGTGGTGAGGGTGAGGACTGTGAGGGTGGTGAGGATGGTGAGGACTGTGAGAGTGGTGAGGGTGGTGAGGGTGGTGAGGATGGTGAGGACTGTGAGAGTGGTGAGGATGGTGAGGGTGGTGAGGATGGTGAGGACTGTGAGGGTGGTGAGGATGGTGAGGGTGGTGAGGGTGGTGAGGATGGTGAGGGTGGTGAGGGTGGTGAGTGTGGTGAGGGTGGTGAGGACTGTGAGGGTGGTGAGGGTGGTGATGATGGTGAGGGTGGTGAGGGTGGTGAGGATGGTGAGGGTGGTGAGGGTGGTGAGGGTGATGAGGACTGTGAGGGTGGTGAGGATGGTGAGGGTGGTGAGGATGGTGAGGGTGGTGAGGGTGATGAGGGTGGTGAGGACTGTGAGGGTGATGAGGGTGGTGAGGACTGTGAGGGTGGTGAGGATGGTGAAGATGGTGAGGGTGGTGAGGATGGCGAGGGTGGTGAGGGTGGTGAGGGTGGTGAGGATGGTGAAGATGGTGAGGATGGTGAGGGTGGTAAGGGTGGTGAGGATGCGGAGAGCTGTGGATGACGACGACGGTGGTGAGAATGATCGGAGTGGTGAGGCGAGTGAGTGTGGTTGTGGAGAGTCGTGAGGTCGGTGACGATGGTGAGGATTGGTGATGTATGTTTGTGGAGTAGGGTGGTGAGGGCAGTGCGTTTGGTGAAAGTGGCACTAGAAGGTGATGAGGTTTAAAGGTCGGCGTGGTTGGTGAGGGAGGGGGGGTGGTGAGGTAGGGTGGTGAGTGAGGGTAGCGTCGCTTGCACGTGTGGTCAGGGTGGTGGAGGTGATGAACGTACAAAGACATTGCCCCAGCTCCTGATGCTGCCCTCACTCAGAATCATAATATATATTAGACTGGAGGAATCCGATGAGCTATAAAGCTCTTTTTCACAGACGTCCACTCATCCATAGGGCACAGCTGGCATGAGCCAACTGCCCCACCTTCTCTCCTGGCCACTGCCCAACCCATGCTGCCCTCCAGAGAGAGTGGAGAGTGTCGGATCGGCGTTCACATTTTCACGCCTGCCCTCACACCGTATCCAGCAGAGGAGGCCGTGTTTGTACGAGAGTGAGGTGGTACCCCCCTCGTACACTGGGCCAGACACATGGCACGGCGGTGGTGGTGGTGGTGGTGATGGTGGTGGTGGTAACGGCGGCGGTGACCTCAGTTTGAAGGTGATCGCTTGCGAGGCCCAGGGAGAACATTTGCTATTTTAAACAACGACTGCATTTAGCGCACGCCAGTCGGAACACAGCAATTGTTCGTGCTCAATGCAGTTAAACAGCCAATTAAACACGGGACCCAGAAGCCATGAATAGTTTTGGTAACGAAATTCAATATTTTCTTTGGCTTCAAATGACCTTAAACTGTTCAAGAGCCCGATGATGTGCCACCCGATACCCCCAAATCATATGTAATTGGCATCACCTGTTAATGTTTCTGTTTTTGTTTTAGCAAAAATATGGCCAAAAAGCAAATTAAAGAACTGCAGATTCTGCTCATATCTTTACATTTTGAACACAATTCGTAGTGGCAGTGATTGCGCCAATGTTTAACTGCAGCGTTGACCCGGCGGGGTCAATGGAACACTTCTGCGAACATTGACAGGGACAGGTGATGCGCTGTCAGATAAGTGGCCAATTTTGACTTTCAGCGGTGAATCCACAAAGGGCAGATGGCATGCGGGGTACATCATTTTGCGACTCTCCATCACCGTGCCATGGAGTAATCCGCCACTCCTGTGTGGGCTTCATCATTTCCCCGCGCAGGGATCGGTTGATCCAGGGAGCACTTGTGGAATTTTGCAGGGGCAATAAATAAAAATAAAGGAAGACGGTTCACGCGTGCAATACTTGGTGCTGGTAACTAAGTGTGTGGGAATGTTCAGATAATACACTTCAGGGAATTTGTGACACGAGATATGTGCAACCTCTGGCGCTTTGGAGGCCACCTGGAAAAGATTCCAGGCAACGTGTTGACAATGATGGCGAACAAGTGGAGAGACTCGTTGACTTTTTGAAGCTAAATTTCGATTTAAAGCTTTCGTGATTGCAGGGATTCATATTCTTGGTTCTTTCGGTAAAGTCACGTAGAAGGGAAATAATAAAATAATAAAATTCTTTCGTGAGAATTTTATTTATTATGTTTTATTTTTATTATTTTATTATTTCCCTTCTACGTGACTTTACCGAAAGAACCAAGAATTGTGGAAGCTATTAACATACATTCGTTATCATCTTACAGTGAATTATCCGTTCTTTTTCCATTAAAAACGATAGTCCCATATAAGTGTTAACATTTTTTGAAGCACCCTGTATAATAACACGGACTTAGTAGGTTGTAATAACAACCAATAGAAATGCGTTTTAAGCAGTTATTTAAAAAAACGCATCTCCGATTCGCACGGTTGCCTGAGTACGGTATGACAGAAGTTCAACATACATACAATTAATGAGAATAACAGAAGGTAAGTTCGCTCAACAATCATAAGAATCTGACGGAGGAGAAAACAGCCTTAGAACGGCAATTGCTGACAAAATAAGTTAGGTATTATTTGACCTTTATTCTGCATCGTAGTTGTTTGTGCTGGTAAAACACGATACAAAATACATTGACAAAACTGTTATTTTAAACGACTGAGTTATGGAAGGGATCATGTAAAAATGCAGTGTGTGCGTACACAGATGGCGACCCAGTGGCCACAGTTAAGCCGCAAATTGTGTTTATCTAATCCCGCATTGTCGAAACGGTACGGACGTAGAAATGCTTCACTGACCGCCCCTGATTATAATCTGCTATCCCCCCTTCTCGAGTGCTTACTGCCACTCATGGACGTGCTGCCCGAGTTGTCTTTACACTACAATGCCTCTGCTCGTCGTGTCTGCACGTGTTCAGCCCCGTGTGTCCACCCCGCTGCTGCTGAATTTTCTTCCCACGGTGTGCGGGTCATGGGGGGGTTGCTGATGGAAGGGGGGGGGGGTGGGCATAGATTTTGGGAGCAGAGTAGAGTACAACAACGATGTATCCCGCGACAGGAGCAGCCTAACAACGCCAGTTCCACTCACGGTGATCATCCCACATCCAAGCACTTTCCAGACTCAACCCTTGCTTAGCTTCCGAGCTCTGACGAAATCGAGTGCATTCTGGGTGATTCGGCTTACGGGGATTTCCACGCAATGAGACGTTCTAGATTTGAAGCTTTCGTGACTGCAAGGATCCACACTCTTTGGTTCTATTCGGTAAAGTCACGTAGGTAAAAAATAAAACAACAAAAATCACGACGTTTCGGCCACAACACAAGTAGCCTTCTTCAGGCGAAGGAACAGAACTGTCGGGACGACAGAGCTTCAATGAGACGTGTTGCGACGCGCGGCGATGTGCGGTGCAATCCGCTATTTTCTTTGGGAGGGGGGGATGGGGGCGAGATGCAGACTGATCTTGTTACGGCCTCCCCACTCCCCCCCCCCCGGTTCCCCCAGCTGACTTTTAACAGCAGTGATCTATCACTTAGAGCCATCTCCCTTGTCTCCCGGGGGGCGCGGACAACATTAGATGTAACCATGTGGCAATGGTGCCGCACCGACGCCTCGTGGCACAGTTGCTTCATTGGCTGTATTTGGACAGCTGCTGCCCGGCCACGTTGTACCTGCAAGGATGGGGCCGGGTGACTGCTTAATGGAGCTCCGTTCGCGACGCTGCTGATGGATTTTAAAATACGCCGCGGGTGTTGTGCCCATCGCAATGCTCAGAGGCTCGGCTCGTGTGTTCCCAAACGCGTCGTGCTTCTGCGGCCGTCTGGAACGCTCTTCCTTCCGATGTTCAAGAAGCCACTGGAGCTACGCACGTTTAAATGGTCTAGATTGAAATCGCATTTCTTTAGAACTGCTTGTTGTGTTTAGTTTGATGTTCTTCCCCCCGCACATGTGAGCACAGTCGGCGTCGGACGGTGCAAAAGAAGTTCAACATACATACAAAGAAAAAAAATTAATGGGTTATTTGCCTTTTCGAGTCAATAAAGTTTAATTCGGCAAATAAAATCGTTTTCATATTCAAAGGCCAATCTTAAAATATTGTGCATTCATGATTTAAAGCTTTCGTGACTGCAGGGATTCATATTCTTGATTCTTTCGGAAAAGTCACGTAGAAGGGAAACAATAAAATTAGAAAAAAATATAAAACAATAAAATTCTCACGACGTTTCGACTGCAACACAAGCAATTTCGACTGCTTGTGTTGAAGTCGAAACGTCGTGAGAATTTTATTGTTTTATATTGTTAGTATTTTATTGTTTCCCTTCTACGTGACTTTACCGAAAGAACCAAGAATATGTGCATTTATGTTTCGCTCCCAACCACAAAACACAAAACTATATATTTATTTAAGCAAATAAATACATAGTTTTTATTTAAGCAAATATATATAAGGTAATGTTACGAGCGATGGCCCTTCATCACAGCAAATACATATTCATAATTCTACGTACTGAAGAAGGGCCATTACCCAAAACGTCGCCTATTATATACTCAGTATTTCACTTTGAGACCACGGTGTTATTGACGGTTGTGTTAAATCTTGATTTGAAGCTTTCGTGACTGCAGGAATCCATACTCTTTGGTCCTTTCGGTAAAGTCACGTGGGTAGAAATATAAATAAATCACGACGTTTCGGGCGCAACACAAGCGTCCATCGTCAGGTGGGAAAGCGTGGTCTGCTGCTGAGGCAGACTGTTTTAAAAGGTTTGAAATGGGTGTAGCCCAAGGGTCATAAAGAAGTGGCCGGGGCTAGTGATGTTAATGTGAGAAATTAGCATGTCAAGGTAAGCTAGGAGAGCGGCCTCCTAGACGAGGGCCCGGGCCCGTGCCCTGGATGTGTTACAGTTATTTTGTTCACCGTGCCTGTGCACCAATGTCAATGCAGCATTGCCGCCAAATGATTTTGTCGAGAACAAAAGCTGGCTCCGTAGGGGGTGACGCCCAGAAGCTTTCAGGCAGCCGTAATCCCAGCTGCGATGATAGCGTGTCGTCACGTTACGAGTCAAAGGCCCAGGCACGGACAGTCAGGCCATGTGTAGAGGTGTTACGGGAGGGTGACACGCGGTTGTAGGGCAGTGGCCACAAACACGTCCGCTACGTCCACCACCCTGGGGGGCTGTGGGGGACGCTGTGATCCCTCCCAGCCCCACCCCTCAGTGAGGGACAGTATAAAAGGTGGGACCCGGAGAGCTGAGAGGGAGTTCGACTCAAGCAAGATGAAGAGCCAGTGAAGAAAGAAGATCGACTAGCCAGACCCTGGAACTCCTTTGGCCCGCTGTCCTTCTGAGGGCCGGGCAAAGCAATCCAGGGTGCGACACCAGAGCCGAGAGGGCCGATGTCCTTCTGAGGGCCGGACTCGTGTGGCTGATGATCGGGACCTGCGCCGAAGCTGGGCCAGGTCAGACAGCCTCCTGAGAGAGGACCAGGATAGAGGGAACCAGGGAGCTAGCGTGGGCTAAAGCTCGGGGAACGTTCCCTCTGTAGAGTACGGGTGAAGAGGCCGTTACCTCTTCAAGTATCAGATTCGCCACTGTAATTTAAGCGTCTGTAATAAATACGTGTTGCCTCAAATGAAGTCTCCGACGTCAATAAGGCCACTACACATGCACCAAGAGGCTTCCGCTGTGTTCCACCTTACTCACAATGCCCCCACCAACACTGCAAGTCCGCACCTTCCGTCAGCACGGTTGGCGACGTACGGTGAGAAAGAAGTTCAACGTGCGTACTTACATACAGACACTTCTCTTGCCGCTTCTTCCCTCGCACTGCTCCACTTTGTAATTCCCTCCCATCGTTTCGTGTCCCCCGTTCTTCGAACCTCACTGAATGCAAGAAACCTGGTCACTCTTATCTCTTAGACCCTCAGTGGTGCTGCTTGTTGCCGGCCGTTTGGCGTTTGGGCCCTGTGCCCAGTAACTTGTAATTCACAAAAGAAGAATAAAAACGTTCGTGAAGCTGTAGAGAAGTAACGTGTATGTCTTTAAAAACATATCTTAGATTTTTTTTCAGTCTGTTGTCAGTCCACTGCTGGATGAAGGTCTCTCCATGACGTTTCAGTCCTGGGGTTATTTGACCATACTTCACCACGCTGGTCAATGCGGGTTAATGAAGGGGGCACCCAAGACCAGATCCGATATCGTTCGATGGTAATGCTGGTCGTGGCTGAGATTCGTGCTAAGGTTAGCAGGGTTCATAGTTCTGTGCCCTAACCAGCCATCACTGGAAAACCAACTTCACGATATTACGATCAACCAATCAGCTACGTCGCCTAATTTCTACAGAGTTTGAACATTCGCGTTGCAGTGGTCATCTCTTTCAATTATTAAGGGGTAATAGGGCTCGGTGTCAAAGACCATCCCATCAATAATCGATTTGCACAGCTTGTCACCGCGGTCTGTTGGGGCGGGGGGGGGGAGGAAAGTTTCACCTCTTGACTGGTAAAAGCGAGGACGCGTGTCCCGGGCAGAGCTGCAATTAGTGCTAATGCAACGGGGCACATGCGGTGGGTACCCTTAATGCCCGTTTCCTCGGCGAGTGCCTTAAGTGAGGCCATCTGCTTACCTCGTCTGCCCTTGAGCAGGAACAGATCGCAAGGAAGTAAGGAAAACATCTGCCTATTCGGAAGTGATTTTTTAATTTAAAAATATAGGGTTGTTTCTTTTTTTTTACTACAGCACTGCACGAGTTGTAACATGGCAAGAACCGTGTTGTGTTCAGTTCATATTGCGTGATTTCCACATGCGGAACTTTAATCAGCGTTGGTGTCATGACACAATTGTCATCTGGCCCTTTAGGCACTACCACTTAAATCGCCTAAGTTGTATTGTATTTCCAAAGAGCCTTGCCAGGAAAATCTCACGGAAGGGCACTGTAAAAGGTATCGAGTGTGAGCTCAGGAAGACTTCCTTAAACAATATATGAAGGTCAGCAGAGCACATGGTGCCATAGTCATCCCTACCTGCTGCTCGTCCCACGCATGCGTGGACTGATGCACACGGTCAATTCTGGCTTGTGGATAGTGGCGATAAATCCTTCGGATGCCTTCCGTGTCCGGATTTACGTGTATATAGTGTTTACCTTGTTCATCCGATGCCTAAACAACGGAGGGACATCTGTTAAAGTCGTCCGCGAGTTGTTTTCCTTTACAACAGAGACCACGCTCGCAGGGCATGATCCCGACGTGAATGAAGGCACTTAGGGCGACGTTACTGACGTATCCTATTAACAGGCGATGGGCTACGCGGCCCTTACAAGAATCTCCCTTTCACTCTTGTCAAGCCCCATTTGAAAACTTCTCAAAGCAGCGTGTTCAATTCTGAATAAAGACACAGATGACCCTCTATGACAAGAGTGGGTTTCATGGAAAACCAGACAGGCCGTATCCCAACTCTCCCCCCCACATTGGGTTACCCTGGGTCCTGTGGAGTCGCTAATCTCCTCTACAAATAAATAAATCCGTGACCCTGGCACAACGGGGCTTTTTTATTTTATATTTACACACGCCATTCTTCTTCTTCATACACCCACCTCAAAAGGGTATCCATCAAACATGATGTCACAGGAAGTGTTGTATTAGATGTACAGGTAATTGCTCTCGTCTTTGAACTCGTTTCTCTACGGTTGCCAGACACATCGCTCTGGTTCAAATTAGATCGTTTATTGGCCCCGAGCCTGACTGCTCCGCAAGCCACGGTGGCCTCAACCATCTTCGAGAAGATTATCCCACCCGTAAATCCGCCGTCCTTATCTCGAGATGACCGGCCGCTAGCGATCACGAAGGTAAGGACCATCGCTCGTTGTGTGAGGCCGGAAAGGAGACCGGCCCAGCTCCGCGTACAAAATTCCGCCAGAGAAGAGTCGGCACGTGGGAGTCAACAACAGGGAAAGCGTCGCAGCTTTAACACCCAAAGGAATTTTTTTCGCCGTAAGAAACATTTCACCAGGCAAGAGAGTCAACGTGCTTTGTAGCTCAATCGAGCATTGAGGCAGTTTGTTGCTCATCTCCTGCTTACACGCCTGAGCCCGTGGTGGAAACTCCTCGTTCCTATGGCAGGGGTAGGGGGGGGCGAGCCTCTCTATTGAACAACCACCACTATTGACTTCCCTACAAATGTTGAACCATTGTATATACCCCCGGATAGATGATGAGCTGAGTCAACCACCACAATCAGGATTTGAATTCATATATTCCCGAACACTGGACACTCTATCTCTCAGCCACCTGGCCGGATAGCTGAACAGATTTGTTATTTTGAAGAGCTGGAGAATTCAGAACAAAAAATGTAAACGGCGCGTACTTCATCATGAGACTGAATAAGCTCAGTAAGCTGAGGTCGGCATCCACTGGTTGCTGATGATCATAAGTTACAACCTCACACTTCTGTGCTTCACAGGTAATGGTACTCGCTGAGCAAAAGTGGCAGTCTTACATGATGGCATTGGCCAGAACACTTTAATCTAAGTCCTGAACGCTGCCTGGGATGCGCTAATGACAGGCATCGTGTAAATTGACGCTGTTACATGGGAGGGGAGTCAGAACCCGCCCGACCGCAGTCAAATCCAGGAGAGGAATGCAATGTGCATTGCCATTCTCTCACGGCGAAGGCTGAACCGTGTAACAACGCAGCTTTGAACGTCACACGCAACTTTTCACGTATCCACGTAACTGAAGTTTGAATCCGAAATAGGCGACGCGTTGAAATTGTGTGTTACCAAAAAAAAAACCAGGCCACGCTCATCGTGAGACCGCTCCGCAACACCGTGCCGAAGGAAACGGTTCACACCTTATCGGAGCGGACAAACAATGGGAACGGACAAACAATGGGAGCGGACAAACAATATGGGGCGGACAAACAATAGGAGCGGACAAACAATAGGAGCGGACAAACAATAGGAGCGGACAAACAATAGGAGCGGACAAACAATAGGAGCGGACAAACAATGGGAGCGGACAAACAATGGGATCGGGCTGTGCCCCCCCCCCACCCAAGCCCAGCTCCCATCGACGCTAACGCCCTCCCCCCTCCTCCCTGCTGCTGTTGTTGTCCGCGGATCGTGAAAAGTAGCCGCTATACGTAAACCCACCTTATACAAGTACGGCTGTGATATAAGCAACACGTGCTTACACTACAATGGTGGGCTTGGGGGTGGGGGGGTAGGAAGGCAAAGAGTAACTTCTAAGACAAGCACACTGCATATAAGCACCCTTGGCCTTGCTCAAAAAGGATGTGCTTGTATCCAGCTTCTGCTGTATGAAGCAACGTGAGCTTGATCAGATGTTCTTGCTTGTGTCATGGTTGTGTTTTCTTAGAAGGATAATTGTATTTAGTTCGAAGCTAAATTGAGCGTGTGACTTTATGTATGTTATTTTCCGCGAGATGATTTTATGCAGGTTAAGGTTGCCGGAAACGAGGCAGTTCTGGCTCGATTCAAAATCTCTCGTGTTGAAAGTTGCAAAGTTCGCAGATAGAATGGAAAACCCTTACAAGCAGTGGCGGGGCGGGCTCAATTTTGGATCGCGTCTGTGGTAGAAACGTCGTCTCGGTCAATAAGACTGCCATAGAAAATAAGGGGGGGAAACGATATCATAGGCGGCGGTTGAGGGGAATGTGGCCCTTCTTCATAGCAGAGTTTAAGGTCGAAGGTGCAGGTGCCGTGTTGACATCGTTGCTGAATCTGCGCCACGACCAATGCACTCTCAATCACAAATTGAAACTTTGAATTAGGAAGAAGCTGCACCGGCTTCGTAACCGCCCGCATAGGGTAGCGCTCTGTTTCAGTTTTCAGTTTCATTTATTCGGTATAACCCTGTGAGCCATGCGGCTCTTGACTCGGGTGCAACCGCAACAAACAAAAAACATGAACAAGAAACACCTTAAAGTGACTACACGAAACAGAAAAATCCAGGAAAAAACAGCAAAGACTTCCAGAAAAAACAACGCATTTCAACGCTGTGTGCAAAAATCCCAGTGGGGATGCAAGTTAAACAATAACAACCATAAGACAATTTCGATTAAAGTTATCAGGCTAACTCTGTACTATCACAAACAAATATGGATAAACCAAAACGTTTTCAAAATCACCAAAATAAAGCTATAAAAACAATGTAACCGTGATCATAAGAACTGTGATTCAAATTTAACAATAAACGATATACATAGCATGTACGACCAAACTTTGCAGCCATAGCTGGCTGCATGAGTCACTCCATCAGTAGCCGTATTACCCACTCTGTCGGCGAGATGTTAACTACCTCGCCTGCTATACAGGATGTCGCCTGTATATTTGGAATTTGCGTGTCTCTCTCCCCGTGGTCGTGTCGGTTTTTTCTCCGGGTCCTCCGGTTTTTCCCTTCCACATTTAGAATCAACACGCGTTTAGAGTTTTTGGCTGCTAGAAATGTGCACTTGATAAGCCACTTCGTTGACCTGTCATTTGTGGCCAGGTCGCTTCTGAAAAAAGAGACATATTGCTCAGTGGGCCTTACCTGGTAAAATAAACATTGTTTTGTATAGATTTAGTTTAGGATAGCAGCAACCACATGCTAACCCGGTATGTAGTGAGTGGTCTGGGCCCTGCATTTTTCTTTGACTTTCTCCAAAATCACAGGAAACTAAAACAAAAGAAAAAAAACGAAGTATTTACGAGGTTTCATTTTTTTATTCAATAGGAGGGATATATGCATATATGTTTTAAATCCCAACCAAATCCGCGAGGCAGCCATAGGCTTCCTGCTGTGTCCAAGCGGCACGAGGTCTTTACAGCTTCTCACTCGGGCCCTGGGGCCCACTGCATTCCCAGAGCTCCTCTTCCTTTTCAGTTAAATCGTGCACACAAACGATCAGATCTTCAAGGAAACAGAAAATCTCAATTTTATTTTTTTACATATCAAAATGCATCTCTCATATTGGGGGGGGGGGGGGGGGTAATCATTGCCTTTGAAGACTGTGACATTAAAGAGGGCAGGCAAAGGAGTCTTCTCATTTGTCTCGCTTGTACGAAAATGTAGGAGAAATTATGACTTACTTTTAAGAATCCTTCTTCAACACAACGATGTTGCTTCCTTGAAAAATTGTGGCCAATAAAAAAGAGTGTGGCCTGCTAGTGAGACTCGGACCCAAAATTCCTAGTCACGGCTCAGCTCAGCCTTGGCTCTGGCTCAAGTGAGCCGGCTTAAAGCCATGCTTAACTTGAGCCGGCTCTGAGCACGGTTCCAGCCACGCTCAGGATTTGTATGAGCTGAGGCTGAGAAGTCATGAGCCCTTGAATGCAAATTTCGATTTACAGCTTTCGTGACTGCAATGATTCATCTTCTTTGGTTCTTTCGGTAAAGTCACGTAGAATGAGAATAAAATAATAAATTGATAAAATAAAATAACACAATAATATTCTCACGACGTTTCGGCCACAACACAAGCGGCCTTCATCAGGTGAAGGGACGAGACTGTCTGGTAGGACAGCGCTGGAGTGAAAGAGCCACGTTCAGATCACGGCCTTTAAGCTTAGAGTCGCGACTCAGATCACTCAGATCACGGCCTTTCACGGCCTTTAAGCTTAGAGTCGCGACTCTAAGCTTAAAGGCCGTGATCTGAACGTGGCTCTTTCACTCCAGCGCTGTCCTACCTTAGAGTCGCGACTCTAAGCTTAAAGGCCGTGATCTGAACGTGGCTCTTTCACTCCAGCGCTGTCCTACCAGACAGTCTCGTCCCTTCACCTGATGAAGGCCGCTTGTGTTGTGGCCGAAACGTCGTGAGAATATTATTGTGTTATTTTATTTTATCAATTTATTATTTTATTCCCTTGAATGCAATTAAGCGGCTCAAGCCTAAACTGAGCCCGAGTTTTAGAGGCCAAGCCACAACTAAGAATGTGGCCCTGAGTGGCTCTGAATGCAGTCCAACGTTTCCCTTACGTAGCCTATTGCCATTGTGAAAAGATTCGTCTGGAAGATGTTATTGGCTTATATATTCTATGCTATTTTATTTCATAGATGAAACGAACCGTCGAGCATATTTATGTAGTCACGTTATCTTTTTCGGCCTTTCCATCAAAAGCAACTTTTACCCACTGCTTGATGGTGGCTACACCACACGGACACACAGACAATTTTCTAAATCTGGAACCTGTTAGCTGTGGAAATGTCCCAGGAGGGGTGAGGTGGGAGGGTTACATCGTGGTTGGTGGTGAACGTAGTTGAATGAATGGCCGAAGTTTGAATACTTGAATTGTCAGCCGCCTCACCTCCCCCACTCCCACCCCCAGCCAGAGCTTGAGCCCACCTCACCTTTCCATGTAGCTGCTACAGCCTCGGGCTCGTGTCGGGAAGGAAGCCCTGAAATATGTGTAGGGGGTACACTCTGTCACTGGCAGGGCGACAGACTGTGTGCACATTAAAGAGTGGTGCGTGCTCTCTCCCACAACCCACCAACCCCGGATGGGTGGGACTCAGCCTAATTGCTGCCCCCAGCCCCGGTGCCTTCATTCCTGACCGTGGGACTGGCCCTCTGGTGCTGCCCCCGCATCCCCCCACGTGGGACAGGCCCTCTGGTGCTGCCCCCGCATCCCCCCACGTGGGACAGGCCCTCTGGTGCTGCCCCCCCCCCACCGCCCCCACGTGGGACAGGCCCTCTGGTGCTGCCCCCCATCCCCCCCCCCACGTGGGACAGGCCCTCTGGTGCTGCCCCCCCCCCTCACGTGGGACAGGCCCTCTGGTGCTGCCCCCCATCCCCCCCCCCCACGTGGGACAGGCCCTCTGGTGCTGCCCCCCCCCCCCCCACGTGGGACAGGCCCTCTGGTGCGGCCCCCCATCCCTGCCCCCCACGTGGGACAGGCCCTCTGGTGCTGCCCCCCCATCCCCCCCACGGCCCTCTGGTGCTGCCCCCCCATACCCCCCACGTGGGACAGCCCTCTGGTGCTGCCCCCCATCCCATCCCCACGTGGGACGGCCCTCTGGTGCTGCCCCCCCATACCCCCCACGTGGGACAGCCCTTTGGTGCTGCCCCCCCCCAATCCCCCCCACGTGGGGCGGCCCTTTGGTGCCCCACCCCTCCCCCCGCACTTGTGGAAATGTGAGAATGCCGCTCAAAGGACTTCAAAAAAACAGAACCCTAATTTTCCGCCAATTTTCTTAACAACACAGACAGTGCTCGGTACACAATGCCCACAGCTGTTTATAAACATTGGGTTTGGGAAAATAATATGTCACATTCGATTGCGATAACATCATTACCGATGCAGAGGCACACATTGAAGGCATTTCATCGCGTTCTGCTCTTAACCTCCTGTGGCCGAAGGGGAAAAACAAGTGGAATGGTAATGTCATGAGTGAGAATCGAAATAATGAACTGAACTTTCTTTGTTATAATTGCCGTCATCATTACCACTGCCTTATAAGAGTGAAATTCACAGGAGGGCGGTAGCTGAGATGAAATAGTCATTGCCTAAACTATACTGATAGTAGCAAGTTAATGTTGGCCTGTGCTTTTACACCACTGTACAACTCAACCCCTCAAGTTTTGTTTGATAAAAAAGACACTTCACTGAGCGTTAAATAAATTATACTTCACCGCAGTGGGTCAATTTCAGTGCTTCCATAACTCGTTCCCCCTGCAGCCTTACAGAAAGATAGGCAAGGATTGGGAATTAATTGACTGCCAAATGGCAATCGCATGAATGGTATTCGTGCACGTGTGTGCCTTTATATTATCATAGCCCAATACAGTAATTACATGGGACTGCTTTACAATTCTCCAATTACATGTGTATGCAAAGGTGGCATTGTTATGATACTGCTCTTGGTCATCAGATACAATGAAAACTAATTTCTTTAGAACTGCTTTTTTGTGTTTAGTTTGTTGTCGTTCCCCCGCACCTCCGATTAGCACGGTTGTCTAAGTTCAACATACAAACATACAAAATGAGCTGACTCTGTGTCTGTTCAAATACATGACAAATGCAGTTGTTACAATAGCTCAAATTCATGATTAATGACTAGATAATGGGGTAAAATACTAATATCGCCCTTTCTAGACCAAAGGCTGGAGGCATCACCACGCCTGGATCCATCAATCCCAAACCCATCATTAGCCCGGGTGTCCAAATTCACCAAAAGAAAATCGTGGCAACGTCTGTTTATTTGCTGCCTCTGGAAGGGGGTAATCGTACAGGACACCGCGGGAGTGGGAAGCGATGGTGCAGTTGTGAGCACACCGTTTTGTGGACATTTGATTTGGAACTGATGTGGTCTATTGCTTCATACCAACGCCGACTCCAGGGCCCATGGACTGGGTTATGGCAACAATTAAAGAAATAAAGGAACGAGACTTTTGTGTGTTTTGTGTGTGTTTTTGTTTTGCCTTGGCGAGTTGCGAAATCCATAGCTATAAATCAGCTCAATGTTCATTGTGTACTTTGGAGGTCATTTGTGCAAGTCAGCCATTTGTGTTATTGGTACAATGCCTAGTCTCACGTCCAGGGGGGGGGGGGGGGAACATTATAATCGAAAAGCCGTCATTCTCACGCTATTGTGCACATAGCAATGAACGGCTCGCATTTCTGACCACAAATGTCTTATCGACTCAGCAAAACCCATACTTTTTATAAGCAACATGATGTTTGAAGTCCACCACTGAGGATTGTGTTTTGTGTTGGTTCCGTTTGATTGCTCTTAAACTGCCGTTATAATGTTGTATTCTGCACACCTCGGTGTGCACCTTAGCTTTAGCCGTGACTCGTGGGACAGACGTTTTCGCCAAAAGCGGCTGAAATTAAAGGGCAGCCCGCATTCCTGCAGCGGGAGGTTGAGATGGGGGGGGGGGGAGTCTTGCTGGGGGTGCGGGAATTCACGCTTCCTTCTGTTTCTTAGCAGCCCAGCAGCCCCCAACATGACGTGTGCGAAGAGTTGGGAGTGAAGATCTTCAGCTTCACAGTCTGCCTCGGTGGTCAGCCAATTGACCTTCGCTCGATTGGAGGTCACTCGCGCTTCCCCTTGCAGCTGCCCCTGTCCCTGGGAAACTCCGTTCGGCCATTGGCACTGCCAAAGAGCCTTCCCCCTGTTCAAGTCCAAACTCAAGACCTCCCTCGTCTTCTCTACCCATTACTGCCTCTCTCTTGACTTGTACGCACGTGTGTATATGTTGGACTTCTTTTGCACCGTACGTAGCCAACCGTGCTAATCGGAGGTCCGGGTCAAGGAGGACACACTAAATACAAAAAAATCAGCTCAAAAGGCAGCTCCAAAGGAATGAGTTTTTTTTTTTAGAGAAAATTCCAATTTCGAGCTTTCATTTGCATTTTTTATCAGAACGTCTTCTTGCCTTCTCTACCCGGTGTGATTTTACTCTTGAGTTTGTCTTTAAGAAATGTTTTCTTCAAGTTATCTCCATGTGCCTGTTCTCTCATTCGTACAGCATTTTGCTATGCAGCCGCATGTCAACGTTTTACCACTCCGAATCGTGTTGAACAATATAACAGCGAGGCAACGCAGGGCCCTGCTGCACACACGCATCATGGAGAACGCGGCTCTTGCGGAGTCTCAAACGATCGGAATTGCCCAACAAGAGTGCTGCAACCATCCATGACCCATTCATGGCACGTGCACACGAGTGTGAATTCTCCATGGGTTGATTTATTTAGTCTATCTATTTATGTTTCATAAATTGCCATAAATGTAGCTGGAATATTTTACGCCTAAAATCCAATTCTTGTATGACGCGGTCCTGTAGCAGACTCGGTCAGGCTCACAACTGGAAGGTCATGAGTTTACATTCCAGTCAGGGATCAACTCATCACCATTATCAGCCCTTCATTGTCAATAAAACGTGAGCCCCACTTTCTGGGAAGTCAACGGCCATTGTGCTGCTTAAAGACTGGTCTCTGCAATCGAAATGTACAGCGTACACACAGGCTCAAAGATGCTAATGGAGGTGGGCACCGCCCAGCCAGCTCTCGCTAGCACGGGAGACACACTGTCTCTGAATATGCCTGGGTGTTTAGCATTGTTACGCTTTGAATACAGGCAGCTTGGGCTAGAAGTGCACTGTGCACTGCGTTGCATGTTGTTGAGGCTTTCAAAAAAACGTTGAAGCAGAAACACAGCAAGAGGTGAAACATCGCCTGATTTGGGAGACAGCGTATGTGGCGAAGACGGCTGACACGTCCGTGTTACCTCCAGAAAATGCGCAGGGGAAGTGATTACCCGCGGCCTCCTTAAGACAACGCACAGCAGCTGTGGCCATTAGCGTGGCACCGAGAGCACATTCCCAGCGATCTGCCCACGTGCAAAACTGCAGAGTGAGTCTCTGGAAAAGGGTAAAAATAGAAGTATTTTATTTATTACGATTGTAACCTGATTTATTATGGCTTGGGTTTTTGCTACAGAAATGTCGTTACCACTTGGAGTGGGCCAGCCTGACCTTATCTCATTGAGCCCACCATAGGTCCAAGAGGCGATTAAGGCCTGTACATGTGAAAGTAAACAGATCAGTCACCAATGTTTAAGGCAGAGTATACTGTACATGTTCCAAATTAGCTCCTAATGTTTATGAACTGAGTATATATATGTTTTTATACTTAGCTCATAATCAGAACTAATGTACACAGTGAAATATATGTTACTATTACTGAAAATGTGCTTGATGGGCCATACATCTGTGCCATGTATACGTCCTTTTCATCAATGTTCTTACCAGAAAATTCCACCTTTTGTCGTGCGGACGCCATTCTCATATTTCCAGTGCCAACCTCCCGGTCACCAGCGGTCATATATTGACGATTGAAGTGTTACAATCGGTCACAATCAGGGGCTTCTACTGTTCGAATCCATCTTGGGGGTTTGACAACCGTGCATCTCCAGGCCCAGTGATGTGGGCGGCCGGTAAAGGTGGCACAGGTCAACAATTGCACAAGTGAAAACTCGGAGAACAAATGGGCACAATGAAACGGGTTATGGTTATAGGTTAGGGTCAATCCTCTCTTTCATTCAAACCTGTATATAACTGTTGGTACAGTTCTTCTAACTCTCAGCACATTGCTTGTAAATCTTCGTGCAGTACTTATAACTTTCAATACAGTCCCGTCTCGTTGAGCCATTATTATTATTATTTTTTTCCCGTGCCATTATTTTTTTGTTAACCCAAGATCCCGTGCGCCTGCGGATTGGCCGCTCATCTCGCGCCGTGGAAGACCGCGCTGGGGGCGTGGGGCTTCAGGGGAGGGCGCCTCCACGCACGAGCGAGGCAGCCGGCTGCCACCATGGGCGGCCGCGTGAGTGGTGATGGGGTAGGAGCAGGATCCCGGGGGCTCATTGTGCCGTCCGATTGGTGGATACTCTTTTTTTTTGGCAGGAGGCTCTACAATGATTGGCAAAGGACAACGCCATCCTTTGCAGAGCGCCTTATTATTACAGCATGGTAACATGTGTGGACAGTTGTGCGCAAAGTTTTACAGTGAATGATCCACCATAGTAAGCATTGGTAATTAAATAGCTGCCACTAAAACCCATTTCGTCTACGAGAGCTCTTCATAAAGTTAATTTAAAAACAAGCAATATGTATGTGCGTTGAGCTTCTTTGGCACCGTACGTAGTAAACCATGATAATCGTAGGTGCGGAGGAAGAGCAGCGAACTAAACACAAAAGGCAGTTCTAAGGAAACGAGTTTTCAATCTAGATGATGATTTAAAAGTGCGTATCTCCAGTGGATTCCTAATTTCGGAAGGAATAGCGTTGCAGACGGCCGCAGAAGCGCATCTGAAAGCGCCGCGCGATGCGTTGGCAAATGGATAGTGCTGTGTTATGTCCCCACGCACAACCGCACCCAGGGACTCACATTGACAGAATTGTAGTTGGCACGCTTTAAAATAACCCAGTGCATTACATTTATTTCAGTTGACACCCATAACGCTGGAGAATTCAGTGGGTTTTTTTTTAAGTCTTACAAAAAAAAGTGCAAACAGATGCAGTAATATAATACAGCAACTACATTCGTGATTAGCACTGCACGTCATGGGTGCTGCTGCTACTGCTGTGTCTTAAGGGAAACTATCCGTGCCTCAAGTAATCTACCGTCATTTCTTGCTGAGACTCATTTCCCAGCGTGTGTGACGTTGCCTGCTGGAGCACATTTCTTGTTCAATGTACGAAGCAACACGCTCGTGTCCGATTGGCGCGGTTGGCTTGCGTGCGGCGTGAAAGAAGTTCAACGTCAACCACGTGTCAACGTCAACGACGTGTACATTTCCCACTTGACCGAGCGTCTTATTCAAGCGCCAAGACGGCGTGCGAGAGAGCGTTCCGGTGCCAATGTCAGGCCGCTTCTCAAGGCCCCGCAAACACAGCAGCCGCTTGCACCTGCGTGCAAGCGGCTGCTGTGTTTTCATAACACGATAATAGTAACAATAATATGGGCGGATTAGGTGTCCTTGGTGATTTTTCGTCGTGGAACATAATCCGTTTTTATTATATGAGGTTATGTACGGATGCCAAATTGAGATGACAATAGCCTGTTCTGTCTGATGGTTTGAAGAGGATTACTCTTGAAAAGTATCGCTCGTGAGAAGAATTGGCCTTTACAGCGAGTCGCTGAATTGGCCAAAACGCTGGCAAGTCTTGGCTCGCGTCGGGGGGTGGGGGGGGGGGGCATTAAAGTCAACAATACAGAATGAGCGTCTGGCTTAAACCCACCCCGCGTGAGGAACAGAGGCGCCCGTAGCCGTGGCCGCGGAAAAGGGCTTCGCGAAATTGAGCCCCGAACTCTTAGGAGGAATGTTGCTCCTCCGAGCTCAGCAAGCATGCTGCGTCTCATCTTAATCGGCCGCTTCTGTCATCACGACAACTTGTTTATAAATTTCCAAACACAGCGTGGTGCCAGGGAGCCCAGGTAAAAGGGCACTTTCCAGGCAGTGTTTGGAATGTCCACGGTTGTGGATTGCAGTAAATTGGATTTTGGGGAGTACGCAGAGGCCTGTGCCCTTGACCAAGAAAAGCTGAGAGTCAGGGGTTGGGCTTATTCTGAGCTCTCGACTCTGCTGATCCACTCTGACCTCACCCCTCCTCAGCCTTGACCTCCCTCGTACTGCTCCCAAAAATCAAGCGATTACAAGCTCCCTTGCCACGAGCTCGCATTTGCTGCCTGGTTGTGTTGTTGTTTGCGGTGCCAATGGAAAATGTCAGCATTTAGCGGTGAGTTGAAGACCACGTGAGCGCCTCATCTTTAGCGGCACTGCACTGCAGCACTAGCAGCATAGTTCATAGTTCATAGTTCCATTTATTTGGTATAGCCCTGTGAGCCATTCGGCTCTTGAATCGGGTGCAACCGCAACAAACAAAAAACATCAACAAGAAAACATCTTAAAGTGATTATGTGACTGTGCAAACAGAAAATCCAGGAAAAAAAACATCAAAATATTTCTGAAATAGCACCGTACACCAACGCTGTGTGCAAAAATCCCAGTGGGATGCAAGTCAAACAACAACAGCGACAACCACAAGACAACTAAGATTTAGGCCATCAGTCTAACTCCGTACTACAATAAACAAAAACATGGCCAAACCAAAAAAACGTTTTCGAAATCACCAAAATAAAAGCCATAAATGCAATGTAACAGTGATCATAGGGACTGTGACCGAATTTTTAACAATAAACTACACAAATAAATTATAACACCAAACCCTAGAGCCATATTTTAGACTACTGAACAGCAACAGCAGCCGATGCCGTGGCACGAAGCAGATCGGACGCAAGGGCTTGGCGGGCAGTCACAACTCGCAGGAGCCTGCCTGCTGGATGTCGCTGTGCACTGCTACGCTGCGGCGGTTAAACAAGCTGCGTTGAACACAAACAGAAGATAAATGTCGGAGTCGAGACAAGACGGGCCGGGCGAGTGTGAGCCAGGGTGAGCTGGCGGGACGCCGGGCGTGAGGGCACACAGGAGACAGAGAGAGGCAGACAGATACTTTTGACTTTTAAAACAACTTTTATTGCCGCCAGCAGCAACAGCACTGGAGGCGATTCCGATATGAAATACACAAAGTCACCAGCAACACAAATAAACAAACGCTATAAATCCACGCGCTGTGGCGCTAAATGCACCGCGCACAACACGAAATAAAAGCTACGTGGTGGTGGTGGTGGTCATCGCGCACGCCACGGTGAGCGCTTCAGAAGGTGAACACGTTGGGTGCCGTCCACGCTGGTAGAGAGGGCTTCTCCGGCTCCCCAGCATTCGAAGAAGACGCGCACATCACCGACATGTGTGTGGTACGCGTGCTCCAGCCGGAGCCGCGCCTTGAGACAGAGAGACAGAGAGGCGTGTGGGGTGGGGGGTGGACGGCGTTCGGCCGCACGGTGCAGACTGAGGTCGTAACAAGGGAAATGGGAACCGTGGTGGGAAGGAAAATATTTAGTTTTGTACGGTTGACATTTTATACCTAAGCACAATAACATTAATATTTCTGACCGTGCAATGAGCTGTAATAATGGTTTTTAAAACATTGATTTATGCAAGGCAAGGGTTATTTGACGCGACTGGCCTTATTGGGCTTTAATTTATTGCACGAGAATGATATATGTGTCGATATAGTAACCTGATAAGTCGACCATAAAAAAAACACATAATATTTAAGTTGTTGTCCCCGACACAATGCGCGTGTTGGTAATCTTTGGGTTTTTCTTCACCAACTAAAAACACAGGACCCCGAGTGACATCGTGTAGTTTACTATCAGCATTAATAAAATACACGAGCAAGCCAGTGTACAATTGATAAAAAAAATGTGGTGTAATATAGTGAGGACATGCATCATTCTAAACGTGAGCTTAAACGTTGCCATTTATGAGTTTAACCTGGGGTGTGCATCAAGGATTGCAACTGTGGGTGCAGGGATGGTATTAAACCAATTGCAACTCTCTCATCTTATCACACGGAAAATTGAGTGCAGGATGGAAGTAAATGAGAACAATAATAGTACGCGAAAAAGTGTCTGTGCATGTCTAACTTCTTTCGCACCGTACGTAGCCAACCGTGCTAATCGGAGGTGCGGGGGAAGGGCAACAAAAGAAAACACCAAAAGCAGCTCTAGACAAATACGTTTTCAATTTGTATTCTTTTTTTTTAATTACCGGACAAGAAAACGAGTTGATTGGGAGCCACGTGGCCTGGCGAAGCTCCCACGCCGCTCTCCTTAGGGGTCACTGAAGAGAGCCGAGTGTTTCCCATTCTGGCCGGTGCCCTTCCCTGTTTGGTCTTGTCCATTCCTCCGACTCCAAATGCCTTGGCTCTCATAGCTCCGATAGCTGTGGCTCTGGAATGGCGCGAAGCGCTATGAGGGCAGCTGCCCATCATATCGATGCAGGCTCATTGCCTGCAAGCTTCAACCGAAGTTAGAAAAATAATCACCAACATCATCGCACGTTTTTCAAACACTGGCAGCATGGAATTAAGCTCGACTACCCTGTCTATTGTGCAGGCTGTGATTAAGTAGCTTGGCTACAAACTTCGAATATGACAAATGAGTAAGATGTTCTTTTTGTGGACACATTTTTTAAAGTAAATGAACCGTGCTGGTTTTAGTTGCTTAAGGCCTGAAAGGTCTAAACGAACATCTCTCCCTGTGAAGTCACCAGCAAGTAGGTCTTTATTGTGTGGTCCCATAGGATACACACACACACACGTTGAATATGCTACACGGCTCCCTTTGCTTCCTTTACATTCTACAGACTAACAATTATGTCCTCTGAATGTGGACAATTATACAGCACTTACAAAGCGTGTGATTACTAAGGAGAGAGGTAATTGGTCGATGTGAGCGTGCTCTATGGCAGCACGTGGCTCATTAACGTTGGAAAGCGGCCTCGGTCATCGCTTGCTGAGAACGTCATCGTTATTAATGAGATTTTGGGCGGCGCACAGGACGTAATCAATCATAATTTTAACTCAACATTTAGGGTTAAATCATGAGTAAAATTAGTAGATTATCTTCGCGAATAATCGAAATGTCAAGCTATTTTCTCGAAGTACACTACAAGCCCAAGTGTCCTTTGTGCTCGTGAATGAGGCATGATTAGCTGGGTGTTGAGTGAACTCAGCTGAATCAAATGGGCCAGACCTTGCTGGGGAATTGCAACTTCCTCTTAGAGATGAACGCCTATTAAAAAGGAATTGCCCAATACATTATAGTGCAACAAACATGTTGCTGGCCTCTCTTTACGCGTATTTATACGTTATCCATATGCAAACATCAAACTAAATTAGCAAAAGATTCAAATGCCAGGACCTCCTGCAAAAATGTTTACACTCAGCGGTGCTTTTCCGGACAAATGGCACGACTGTACTGTATAACTATCCAATCAGGTGATGCTGTGGCTAAATGCAAAGCTAATAGTTGTAAAATGATGAGTCAGAAGACCACTCTGTCAATACAATGAGTACCACTGCAAGGAAAGCCACAAGTGGTCGTCCTATGAAGACATTAGAACCCATATAAATGCGGAATTCCCACCTCTGGTTCAGGGCCACAAATGGAGATACTCACAATCTCTTGCTAGCTTAAGTGGGGAGACGCTTTGTCCCTTTGACTTTGACGATAACGAGTGTTATTACAATTAGTCAATCGAGTTAACAGAATGTATAACATCGTGCCATTTCCTTCAGCTAGCTTTCCATCGTAAAAAAAGATAGGACAATTATGAATGAACAAAATAATTATACCTCTGACTTACTGTGGCCCCTGAAACAAAGACAAAGATCCCCCGTATAGCCTTAACAGACTGTAGGGGCAAGTGCTGTTAGCGAGCACCTATAAAGGCCGGCACGGCACACGAAGGGGGTGGGTGGCCAACACCACGCCCGGCCGCCTTTATCTCCCTAGCGGCGATGCTTACACATCGCACCGGGTACTCATTTGAGGCTGAATCGACCTAGGGGAGGCCTAGGACCGGTCCAGAAAATCGTCACTGGTGTTCGCCGTGGCCTCTGCACACCCACAATTAACAAACATTCCCCCAATTTTTACAAGCATAAGTAGAGTGAGGGAAAAAAAGTATTTGATCCCCTGCTGATTTTGTACGTTTGCCCACTGACAAAAAATGATCAGTCTATAATTTTAATGGTAGGTTTATTTGAACAGTGAGAGACAGAATAACAACAATAAAATCCAGAAAAACGCATGTCAAAATGTTATGAATTGATTTGCATTTTAATGAGGGAAATAAGTATTTGACCCCTCTGCAAAACATGACTTAGTACTTGGTGGCAAAACCCTTGTTGGCAATCACAGAGGTCAGACGTTTCTTGTAGTTGGCCACCAGGTTTGCACACATCTCAGGAGGGATTTTGTCCCACTCCTCTTTGCAGATCTTCTCCAAGTCATTAAGGTTTCGAGGCTGACGTTTGACAACTCGAACCTTCAGCTCCCTCCACAGATTTTCTATGGGATTAAGGTCTGGAGACTGGCTAGGCCACTCCAGGACCTTAATGTGATTCTTCTTGAGCCACTCCTTTGTTGCCTTGGCCGTGTGTTTTGGGTCATTCTCATGCTGGAATACACATTCACGACCCATTTTCAATGCCCTGGCTGAGAGAAGAAGGTTCTCACCCAAGATTTGACGGTACATGGCCCCGTCCATCGTCCCATTGATGCGGTGAAGTTGTCCTGTCCCCTTAGCAGAAAAATACCCCCAAAGCATAATGTTTCCACCTCCATGTTTGACGGTGGGGATGCTGTTCTTGGGGTCATAGGCAGCATTCCTCCTCCTCCAAACACGGCGAGTTAAGTTGATGCCAAAGAGCTCCATTTTGGTCTCATCTGACCACAACATTTCCCCAGTTGTCCTCTGAATCATTCAGATGGTTATTGGCAAACTTTAGACGGGTATGTATTTGTGCTTTCTTGAGCAGGGGGACCTTGCGGGCGTTGCAGGATTTCAGTCCTTCACGGCGTAGTGTGTTACCAATTGTTTTCTTGGTGACTATAGTCCCAGCTGCCTTGAGATCATTGGGAAGATCCTCCCGTGTAGTTCTGGGCTGATTCCTCACCGTTATCATGCTCATTGCAACTCCACGAGGTGAGATCTTGCATGGAGGCCCAGGCCGAGGGAGATTGACAGTTATTTTGTGTTTCTTCCATTTGCGAATAATCGCACCAACTGTTGTCACCTTCTCACCAAGCTGCTTGGCAATGGTCTTGTAGCCCATTCCAGCCTTGTGTAGATCTACAATCTTGTCCCTGACATCCTTGGAGAGCTCTTTGGTCCTGGCCATGGTGGAGAATTTGGAATCTGATTGATTGATTGCTTCTGTGGACAGGTGTCTTTTATACAGGTAACAAGCTGAGATTAGTAGCACTCCCTTTAAATGTGTGCTCCTAATCTCAGCTCGTTACCTGTATAAAAGACACCTGGGAGCCAGATATATTTCTGATTGAGAGGGGGTCAAATACTTATTTCCCACATGAAAATTCAAATCAATTTATAAAATTTTTGACATGCGTTTTTCTGGATTTTTTTGTTGTTATTCTGTCTCTCACTGTTCAAATAAACCTACCATTAAAATTAAAGACAGATCATTTCTTTTTCAGTGGGCAAACGTACATAATCAGCAGGGGATCAAATACTTTTTTCCCTCACTCTATCCCAGGACTCATCCCAGGACTGAGGAGTATTTAAAATCAGAGACTATAAATACAAACACCAATTGCGAACCCATACGCGCTTTTGATTTAATTGCTAATTAATCAATCCAAGGATCACGTATAATTGGACCACAACAGCCAGTGATGATGTTGCTCTGGACTGATGAATTTCCCTGGTGTCCGTTAGTGTCTGCAGGAAACCCGGGCTGCCTTTCTCGTTAGGCCTCCTATAAACGCCCACGGCACGACGCTCGCTTTGCCGAAGAGCCTCCTAAGCATTTTTCCACACGTGGAAGAGAGGCCACTGAGCCAAACGCGGAATAAATCACTTGGGATTCGCGCAGAAATTATCATGAAAAGGTTGATGTTTTTGGCAGGCCGGTTTACCCGTAAGTCGATTCAACCTGGTGGATCAAAGCTACACATTTGTGTTAAAATATTTAGTAAGTCAACGTTTAAAAAGTAAAACGAACTATGAAACAGAAACTGTCCTTGGACCAACTTTAAATACAGAATTGTAAAGCATTCCCTTAAATTTAGCAAAAACCATGAACGTCGATTGATGGAATTTTCATATTATGGTCAACTTTACAACACAAAATAATAACTTAGTGTCATTGTGTAGAACGTTATTAAGCTCATGTTGCGGTGTGCTTATAAATGGCTGGTAGAATACTGAGCAGGAGCCACTTCTGTCCCAGTGTGTGCAGATACCGTCTTCCTATGGAAGATACATCTGCCATGAGTGGTGTTTTTATTGTCGATGATGAAACGTGTTTAACGCGCATTCCTCATCAACTGCCGATACCTGCAATACAGCATTAACCCTGTAGTCTCGTCACATGTGCCGCTCATGGAGTGAAGCAAGTCTGCCAGTCTGGGGCACATGACGCGCATTTAGACATTTATGAGAGGCAATGCTTGCGCTACTTTGGTGCAGGGTAACCCATTAGGCTGCTACATTAAAGGCTACCCTATCGCTGAGATTGAGGCCGTTACGTTACAGGGCAGTGTCCTGGCACTCTTGGTTTTAGGGGCCCTCAGTGGGAGCCAACGATAGGGCCGATGGCCATCTTTGAACTGTCGTAATGTGGCCCCGAGAGACCCTTCATGGGCTCAGGCCGCAGCTTTCACTTAGAGAGCAACGCAGCTCACAAGAAAGCTCACCAGTAATAGGCGGGCGGGCCTTGCACAAATCCACTTTGGGGCTTCAGCCACCATGCACACAGTTTGTATACAAGGAGCCCTTTGCACAAGTGCATTGTTTCTGTCAATACTTTTTTGTAAATGCATGTTTTTAAGTCTCCCTTTGTGATGCCAGAGCCTTTTGAGCGGTCAGGTCATTACGAAAACACTTGCACTCAAAAGCAAATCATTGCTATTTCAAGCCGTGGTTGATAATCCAAAAATAATACGTGCAGTGCTAATGGTTTTCAAATACTACGTGCGTTAGGATGGATTTTAGTACCAGCTGTTACACGTTTGTTAAGCGGTGCCACTGACTCTATCTCTGCCATCAGAAACGGCATGTTGGTCACTGCACTGAAGTCCGTCTGGCAATTGGTATATAAACGACAGTGCCGGAGTATCCATCAGCGCCAATGTGTGGTGCATCGGCTTATCTCCCATGTAGAATGGGTTTCAGTAAACAACGTTAACGTTTTCCATCCTTTCTAATGCATTTTTCTTAGGATTCTGCCTTTATGTTTATATTTTATAGAAATGCTACCACAATTAATATTTCAAATATTCCACTGAAATTATACTAATATTGTGCCAAAAGGTTGTAAGTTCAAATCCTAGAAGCAGTTAAGTTTACTGTCCAAACATCCCTCAAATTTTATGTAAAATGAAAAGTACAACTTTCGTGGGAAGTAGTGCGGTAAAACATTTGAAAGATATTCTGCCAGTGTCCGTAAAAAAAAGAAAACTGAGAACATTTGAAGGCATGTCAAACTCGAATTGTTTGATTTATGGCCCAGAAGAGTTGTCGGCGAGCATATTGAGTGACAAGGTTTTATGGAGTAGACTGCAGGCTGACGCCACTGAAGTTGCGTCCTCTTTGTTGATGGAAGCCAAGACCTACCACTCTTCTGTGCGATTCATCTCAGTCACACGCGGTGGGTCGTCAATGTGCTTTTTTAAGTTACGTTTCAAATGAAAATATAATGACCAAAGCGCTTAGGTCCATATGGAAGTGCAAGGCTTGTGTTATTGATGATAGACCACAGGAGGCTTCCAAGTCTTCTCCTGAAGTTCAATGCAGATGTTCGTGGACGATTGAACACAGTCCCAGAAACTGGCAGGGCCATACAAGACACCGTTTCTCATACGCTCTCTGACATCCCAGAAAATAACACCGCATGTAGCATTTACTTTTAAAGTTTACATTTTTAGTGAATAACTACATTTTGAGAACATCATTGACAGGATGGATAATTGATGTAGCCTATGCATTTAGCAGGATGGTTAACAGCACCCAGCCACTAAAAAGCCTAAACATGCAGGGAATGGGCCAATACCGGAACTCAGCCAATGCCTTTTGTAGCAACTGGACATGGTAACATAGCTAACACATTATGATACCTCTTTTGCTAGTAACAAGATATAGTAATAGGTTTTACCCTTTTAACTGGCACAAAAACTGACACCTTTATTCAAGGCATCATGTTTGCAATAACCACAACACAACCAAATTCAAGGAGAGTGCATATTATTATCAGAGTTGTCTCTTTTGTTTACATTTTGACTGCTTGTGTTGTGGTTATTGCAAACATGATGCCTTGAATAAAGGTGTCAGTTTTTGTGCCAGTTAAAAGGGTAAAACCTATTACTATAGCTAACACAGTTTATTAATGTCAACGCAGTTGCATACCCTAACCCTGTAATTGAAAACATTTTAAAGGGTCATATCAAGTGCACAATTGGTGGTGATTTCATGAATGCAGCGCAACACTCGCAAAGCTACTTTGACATGGGGAGGGACTTCAAATTGTTTCTGAATACTTGGCCAGGTTAAAACCACAAACATTGTTTTCTCTATTCAAAGAGGCCAACAATTTGCGTGGACCGTTATTCACCCAGCGCTCATGCCACGTTAACAATCGTTCATCAAGGCCAGTGGGGAATCGTGAACCCACAGCCTTAACACGGCATAATAAACACTGCTGCCTGGGAAGTGCTGGGAATTCGATTGCTGTGTAATAGAAAAACATGGCTATTGCTACTTCCATGGTATTATGGTATGGATTTATAAATAAATACATATTTATCAGCTGTCTGAAAACACATATAATACAGGGTCCTTCAAAAAAATGTTACAACTTATATGGGACTATCATTTTTAATGGGAAAAGAACGGCTAATACATTGTAACATGATAACAAATGTATGTTAATAACTTCAAAAAGTCAGAGTCTCCACTTGGTCGCCATCATTGTCAACACGTGGCCTGGAATCTTCTCCAGGTGGTCTCCAGAGCCCGGAGGCAGCAGCACATTTCATGTGGTATTGTTGCAAATTCTCGGATGTGTTCACATTTTTTTAAGCACCCTGTACATTTAATATAGGGAACGTATGACCGAGCAATGAGTACAATAGTGGACGCTCTTTTGCAAATGCTGTTTTTACAACACTACCTGCACTAATTAAGGGGCTTAACTCTGCTTCAACTACCAGCATATGCCATTCAGTGCGAAGCTGATCCATGCTACAATGTTGCTGGAAAATTCGTTTAACACGTAGGCTTTCGCGACCAATATCATCCAAAATACAGGGTTTTTTTGGGTTAGATCGTATATATAGACGTGTCTTTCTGGGAAATATCTTAGGGTTTCATCGCATTCAATGGAGGCGCAAATATAGGACTTACTCCATGGTTGATTTGTATTCAAGAGGTCCTGCCAGATTCCCTTCGCCTTTCATACATTTCCAATGTTAGGGCTGCATGTGCATATTTTTAAAGCACTGGCCAGAAGCAATGGGACACCCACGTTATGAAATGTCTGTTCATAACACTTTTACTGTGTAAACACTGCCACCTTGTGGCAACTATATGGGCGGTCGTTGCCGATCCAATGCAGGTAACATTTCATCATCAGCCTGTGATGATTATTTAATATATTGCCACTTTCAAGATCGGCGAGATTTTGCTAGTTCGTATGCAGCGAACATACATGTTGAGATTATCACATCCATGTGCTTCTAAAGTTAATCAACTGGTAACAAAATGACCACACTAAAAACCTAAACATCCTAAAATACTCTTTGTTTTTTTTTCGGTAAAGTCACGTAGAAATAAGAAATAATAATGAAATAAAATTACATAATAGCATACGACGTTTCGATTGCAACGCAAGCAATCATCATCAGGTATAGAAGAGCTACATTTAAGGGAGAGAGGAAACACAGAGATGGAGAAGCACATCAAATTGGACAAGATTTAGTAAAATTTTGGAAACAATATAATGCAGCACAGAGGGTCGGTCAAAACACAATTAACGCATGGCCTGGCTGATTACGTCATTTCAAAGATTGCTAAATTATAGGTTAAGAGTGATAGAGTACAGATCACAGACACATATACAGACATCCAAGCAGAGAGAGCCAGCACAGAGACACACAGAGAGAGACACACACATGGGACAGAGCTAAATTTAAGAGAGAGAGGAAACACAGAGAGACGGAGAAACACATCAAATTGAACAAGATTTAGTAAAATTTGGAAACAATATAATGCAGCACAGATGATAATTGCTTGCGTTGCAATCGAAACGTCGTATGCTATTATGTAATTTTATTTCATTATGATTTCTTATTTCTAAGTGACTTTACCGAAAAAAACAAAGAGTAATTCCTGCAGTCACGAAAGCACCAAATCAAATCCTAAAATACGTTTAAATGACAGCGTACTGACACAGAGATATGTCCTACAAGCAAGAAACTTCGATGAACGCAATCCAATTCCAAACTTGACTTTGCATTGCAACAATGTTTCGCTTGCCAAATGTTTTATTGACAAAATACGAGTCAACATTTTAACAGCAATATTTGTAATATTTAGTGTGCAGACTTGAAAAAAAACAATCATTGACAAGGTTCATTATATCGGGATTCGTAAATGCCGGTCATTACATGATTTGTTGTCGACACCTGCCTGTAAACATTACTTGAGTGTACAGAAGTAAAAGCACAGAAAGCGGCTTGGGTCTCTGCTCAGGGGCTTTCTTCAGCTGCTACTCTTGTCTTTGAAGACTTGAGTTTCAAACGCCAGTGCACTCTGCATCACAAAAGGATCACTGTAATACGTTTTGCTCGGATAACAAAACAGCTGTTTTAATATTAGACAATTAGCTTCACTGTTTTGCCCGTTATTAGGCAGCTTGACTACTATATTGTACTGATCAATACTCCTCCAAACGTAAAAAATCAACGTAGAGAAATGTTCACAACATGGAGTACAGAAAGGAGAAACAATAATAATAAACATGGTCCAGCATATTTGCACACTCCCCATTTGTAATTGCTGTTCACAAAAAATGTAGCCGCGATAAGTTAACAGCTGCGCCGAACAGCTTCATGTGCGTACTCTTTTTGGGGTCATGGTTTCCTTAAAAAAGGTGTGCAGTTAATTTGGTGAAGATTGTTTGCATAACAATATCGTGTAACGCAAATATGGCAAATAGTGGGTGGGACGACCTCTAGTCACTATTGCATGATTCTCATGTGTCAAGTAATGTGTAATGACCCCCACACAATGCTCAGCTACAAATACAGGGCACTGTTATAGCAAGATCCTTGGTGATGCTTAATGTGGTAATGAAATCTATATATATATGTCAAAGGAAAATTTGTGAATATGTGTCTGTTCGAAATATTTAGCATACTTCCCGTTCATGCAACAAACTTGAAATTTGGCATGTGGGTAGCTTCCAGACTGTACACAATGCAAAAATTATAGCAATAGACTTGTATTTGGTTTGGGGGGGGAAAGGCGCAATAATGGATATATTTTGCACGGCAAGTGAGCGGTGACGTCACATCTGTGACGTCACATCTGTGACGTCACATCTGTGACGTCACATCTGTGATGTCACATCTGTGATGTCACCCGCATGCGGTAGCATCACGCAGTGTGCCTGCCGACGTCACGCATCCCCCCCCCCAACCCTCCGCGTAAGCCATGCATTAATCCAAGACAAGAATCCAAGTCTTGGGCGAAGCCGTCTAGTAAAGCTAGTATAAGATATAATGGGATGTTTAAAGCTAAGATAATAAAATCAGAATTGCTGAAGCGGTGTGTTTTATTTGCGTACTTTGGAATCGGGCAGACACGGTCCAAATGCTTCCAGTAGCAAATTATCTTCTCGGACGGACTGCTCAAAGTCAGCATACGAGAGTCTGCTGTCATGGTCGTGGTCCTGAAATGTCAAGAGCACAACAAATACAACACAGGCTGAAACGATATTACATTGATCCAGTAATCTTCAACACAGGGCACCGCTTGAGGCGAGGTTAGTAAGTACACAAGCCCTAAGCTGTGACATAGGTGGGAGTGTGTGTTATTTACTCTTAGTGTACACAATAAAAAGTCAGCTGGATGGCATTGTGGCCATACAAATGGAAGTTGCCAGTGAAAATCCCAGTTGGGCACCGATCCAGCCCTCATGTTCCTTGAGGCGATCAAATGAGCAGCGGGTTGTGTGGAAAAAGCAACATTGGATGTCCTCCAAGGAGACTGGTTTGAGCCATAGCAATGTTGAATTTTCACCAGTGACTCGAAGCCAGCAACTAATATGGGGCATGCACGATGCGTGTTTCAGCATGGGGACAGACTTTTTATGCATTGCCAGGATCAAAGAAGTACCATTTTTTTCAGAGTGATTTCAACCAGGTCTTTGATGCCTTCGTCAGGGTCCTCTTCAGATGGTTGCTTTATCAAGCTGCTCTTCAGCAAGTGGAACATCTCCTCCCGTGAAACGTACCCATCTCCATTAAGGTCGTATACCTCAAAGCAATCTGTCGTCCACAGGAGCATATGCATGTCATCAGTTAATTCCTTGCTGAAGATTTCCGTTAGTGTGCATAATCCAAGTAAAAACATCCATGTTGGTTGATATACAATTTATATAGTTTGAAAGATGTTCTTACGCAGTACAGCAAATGTCCAATAATTTGTAGTCCAATAATCCGTGTATCCCTGTATTTCACAGATTATTGGTGGTTCGCATCTGTTCCCGTAACAAGTGGTACACCGGCGATTGAAATGCTTAGTGGTCTGCAAACTGTGATCCGTTTAAGTGGGAAGGGTTAATGGAGAGTTGCAGAGATGCAGCTGCAGGAAAAGCACCAAAGTAACACTTTAATTGTTTTGTATTTTGCAATTCTTTTCTTTTTGACTTACGTTGCAAAGCCTACCTCTGCTGACGTAATTTGTTTAATAAAAAAAGATTTTAGCAATTTTTTGTCTTGAATATTAAATCTAAAAATGCCAAGAGAAATTGATTCAGCATACACTAACATACACCTATTGGTCTATTTTTTTAATTATAATCTGCAAATGTATTGTGGATTAAGTTAGCCATAAGTGGTTTTCCACGTTTCCCCTGTAATCTGCAAACTTTTCACAGATTAATGGAATCACGTGGCTAATTCCTACCAATATCCATGGCGCACGGCGTCAGCACAAACAATGATTTGTGGGTAATACAAGTTTAAGCTCACGCGGTGCACCACAGATGATAGAAAATGTGATGTAGTATCCCCATATCAATGCAAAGGATTGCCTTTCTGCCGTAGTGTTTGAAAAATGAAGCTATTATCTGCAAGTTGGCCAAGAGATGGCAGAAATGCAATGGATTCATATATTGATGCACAGAGCTTTTCATGTTATTCTCTCGTGTGTGGGGTTTCTCCAATTACTCTTGCCGCATGCCAAAAACTCATTCATGCATTTTGCTAAATATCCAAATGCGGGACCTTCCTTCAAAAGTCTGAAGACTAGAGATACTTTACTGGTTAAATAAAAGGGCATTTTTATGTGTGGGATGTTTATTCAGTGTTTAATTATTACTTTTAAATGTGTCTCAAAAATGCAGCATATTAAATCCACATGTGTAGCCTTTTAAAAAGCAGTAGTAAGCAGTACAGAATATAAAAACAACTCAATATCTGTGTGAAGAACATGTGCAGATGCACTGAGTCACACAGAAAAATCAACGAATGTGCTTACATTTCATCTTCTCCTCCAGCGTTCCACGTAAGAAGATTGCGAGTCCTTCCACCCACTCTTTGCTGCTGATGTAGCCATCGTTGTCCTTGTCAAACGCCCTAAAAACTTCAATGAAACACATCATTGCAAAAATAAGTTCGTGGAAGGCTAATGGCAGACTGTTCAGAGCTCGACTCACAATATGAAGGTGATGAGTTCAAATCATGGTCATGGGTTATTTCGACTTAACATCCCTCTGGGTTTAATACATTTGGTACGATTTTGTGGGTATTCAAATATGATCATCCTGTGGAGGGTTTGGTACATATCATGGAAATATTATTTTATCAGTCAGGTGGTCACTGGTGGAGATGAGCATCATGCTCATTTGAAAAGTGGGACACTTTTTTTTACTTAAATCAAGTATCGAAGATTAAATGTCTCCAACACGCATTACACTTTCTCATCAATGTGTTCTGATTTCTGTCTCTCAATGTGATTTTAAGCATGTGTAATAAACGACTTCCACGACGATCTTGACTGGTGTCTTTTATTGATATAATTCTTGCACAGCTCACTCCCGCTCTCCCCGTATGCTTTCCTTCGCTCTCTCTATGGCTGGGGACGAGCCGTTCTCTCTGTTCGCCTCTCTCCCACTCCCTGATCCCGTCGCTGGCTGGCGGCGTGCCGGAAGGAGAGGCGAGCCTCGCTGGGTTCCGCCACGTGGTCAATGACGAGGAGAGGCTTGTGCAGCGATGCGGTCCGGACTTGAGGCTTCACACACCGACGCCCTGAGTCCTCCGCTGCCCCTGCTTATATCCCTCTCGGCGGAGCTAAGCTCCGCCTCTAGCCACGCCCCCTCGTGGAACCTTCCCGATGGTTCCCGGACGTTCCCCTTTGACTTCGCCCATTAGCTGTGGCCCAGATATATCCCCGCTTGGGATTGGTTACCCGCTACCCGGTGGTGGCCATGCGGCTACCCCTTTCCGCCCATTAGATGGCACTCTCTCATTACACATGCATCTCTCCACGCTCCTTTGTGCACTTATCAGCGAATGATTATTTTTACTCCTCAGTATATGATGATTAAATAGTAGTGTTTGAACAGTTGCAAGCCTGTGCTGCTGAGTCCTAAAACACATCCATGTTAATCAATATAAATAAGCAGATAATATACCTTCCCATATCAGTCCCTCCACGTGTAACACCTAATTTACACATACCATCAGCGGCACAGCTTTCTTGAAGTGCGTAATGTCATCAGCACTGGCTCAACTCATCATTCAGTGTACCGTCAGCCCTGAGGCTTGCTTCAACCAATGTTAACCAAAGAGGGGAGGGGGATGGGGGAAACGTGACAGCGTTAGCCAGTTGGTCACCTCTGTCCATGATCATGTCGTCCGTCATGTTGAACATGTTGTGCAGAATGCTCCTGAACGGGTTTCGCTCCAGGCCGGCCCTGGGCCGTCTCTCCGTGAAACTGGCGAGCAGCGTTGTGTAGAATCCCAGCAGATCCTCCACTTCCTTGCGGGTAACTGCACGCATGGCACATACGCACACACATGGGGACAGCAGAGAGCTCTCAGAGGGCAGCCTGATTGACGTCAGCGGTGCGACGTGCGATCTTGTCACTAGATAGAGCGACTTTTTGGGTTTTCCTCGTGACAACATTGCGTAAAAGTGACGAGCAGTAGCGAGCGACTTCTACTGTAGGCAACAAATGCATAGGGGCCGTCCATAAATGACGTCACGCGATTTTGGACGATGTTTGACCCCTCCCCCTCGTCACACGGCGTCACAAAAAGTCAGACCCCCCATCAAATATGACGTCACAAAGCTCTGCCCCCCCCCCCCAAACCATATTTCCATTTTGAAAATAAAACATGCTTCAAATCGCTTTAAACTATTGTCAATCTAGTGCGTATTTATTGTGGCGCTGCACTTTTATGTTGTAGGAGAAAACATGTATAAAAAAGTCTATTTAATTAAGTAGAACGTGTTGTCTATATTTATTTAAAGTTGCGCATTTTTACGTGACGTCACATTTTTAAACCCCCCCCCGCTCGTCACACAGCGTCACAAATGTCTGACCCCCCCCCCCCCCAGGTGCGTGACGTCATTTATGGACGGGCCCCATACCAGATTTAAGAGCGATTCCAGCTATGTTGTACAACGCATCCCGTGTATGCGTTTTCATCAAGCAATACTTGGCATTACAGGTTTGAGCAGCAGAGCAAGCGGCTCGTAATCAGGTTACAAGTTCATACCCTGGTTGACTCAGCAGATCATCCCACTTGGGGGTAGATAAAATAGCTACCACTTGCTGCTTAGCGTAGTGAACAGTGGTTGTTGCTATAGATTGGTCGACGCCATGGGAATCGAGGAATATTCACTTGACTCTCATAAGAGAAGACGCCGCAGAGACGCGAGGAGGAACCACAGACGAGGCGGGGAAAGCAGCAGCAGCATCAGCCACGCGGTGAGCCAGAACCACCAATTAAGTGCCCGAGCTCTGCTGTCCTCTGTGAATGCGTTAACACTTTCGCGACCAATATCATCCATAATAGAGGGGTGGGGGTAGGGGGTTAGATCGCGTAAATATATAAATGCTGTGTCGTTAAAACCCGCCCACCACCCGACACAACCAACCAGTAAAGGGTTGTCACGTAAACAGAACGTGGACAATTCGTCACTGGTACAGCACCACCGGTGTGTTGGGGAGCCAAGCCACAGCATTTATAATCTGAGTACGACGTTTCGCCACTGACACCCCCCCCTTTCCCCACGGGAAGAAGAGGGGGGGGGGGGGAAGTTTGGCAACAATCCGCGTGTGATCCACCCACCCTCGCCGCCGCCTCCTCCACAGAGCGGGGTTTAGAGGCCACGCGCGTAGCAAGGAGGACATCGCTCAGACTCGGCTGTCATCGTGATCGTGATGCTGATGATGCAACTCACAGTGCTTGACGCGTTTGCTCAGCGACTCGGCGAGTTCCTGCAGCTTCTTCCCGCTCAACGAGGACGTTTGCGGCATCGCCGGGAGGAGGAGTGACGAGGTGGAGGTGAGAAGAGCGACGATGGGTGACGAGGAAGGAGTGACGAGCGGAACGAGCAGTGAGGATTGAGGGTCGGTGGCCAGGAGTGGATTGGGGTGGGGGGTGTTTGTCTTTTGTCCAGGTGGGTGACGAGGTGGGTGTCGAGATGGCTGATGAGATGAGATGAATGAGGTGAGTGTCGAGTTGGGTGACGAGGTGGGTGTCGAGGTGTCGAGTTGGTTTACGAGGTGGGTGACGAGGTTAGTGTCGAGGTGGGTGACGAGGTGGGTGACGATGTGAGTGTCGAGTTGGGTGACGAGGTGGGGGACGAGGTGAGTGTCGAGTTGGGTGACGAGGTGGGTGTCGAGGTGTCGAGGTGGGTGACGAGGTGGGTGACGAGGTGGGTGACGATGTGAGTGTCGAGTTGGGTGACGAGGTGGGGGACGAGGTGAGTGTCGAGGTGGGTGACGGGGTAAGTGTCGAGGTGGTGGACGAGGTGAGTGTCGAGGTGGGTGAGGAGGTGAGTGTCGAGTTGGGTGACGAGATGAGTGACTAGGTGGGTGACGAGGTGGGTGACGAGGTGAGTGACAAGGTGGGTAACGAGGTGGGTGACGGGGTAAGTGTCGAGGTGGGTGACGAGGTGGGTGAGGAGGTGAGTGTCGAGGTGGGTGACGAGGTGAGTGACAAGGTGGGTAACGAGGTGGGTGACGGGTAAGTGTCGAGGTGGGTGACGAGGTGTGGCTATCCCGGACACGCGGCGCCCCGCGTCTTCTCGTCTCCCCTAGCGACCAAGCACGCCGCGCATGCGCACAGCGATTCACGAATCGAACAGTGGAGAGCGGCGTATCGATAATTTACGATGTGGCGCGAATTCTCAGTCAGAGATACACGGTGGGACAATTTCGCGAGCAGACCTGGTAGACGTGACAGAGAGAGAAGGGGCTGGGGGAAACGATAAACAATGCGAACGATTGGGTCAAGTTGAGACAATTTGTTCTTGAATCGATTTGCAACAGGAATCGTGACGAGTTCTTATCTCGTTTGGGGTCGTGGATCGCGTGTACCGCTTTGGGGCCGTCCATAAATGACGTCACTCGATTTTTGACTATTTTTGACCCCCCCGCCCTCGTCACACGGCATCACAAAAGGTCAGACCCCCCCCCCTCAAAAATGACGTCACAAAGCTCTGCCCCCCCCCCAAAAAAAATATATAAACATGCTTCAAATCGCTTTAAACTATTGTCATTGTAGTTTGTTTTTAATGTGGCGCTGCACACTGATGTTGTAGGAGAAACATTTATTTAAAAGTCTATTTCATGAAGTAGAACGTGTTGTCTATTTTTATTTAAAGTTGCGCATTTTGATGTGACGTCACATTTCTCAACTCCCCCCCCCCTCGTCACACATCGTCACAAATGTCTGACCCCCCCCCCCCCTAGGTGCGTGACGTCATTTATGGGATTTTTGCACACAGCGTTGGTGTACGGTGCTATTTCAGGAATATTTTGATATTTTTTTCCTGTATTTTCTGTTTGCACAGTCACATAGTCACTTTAAGATGTTTTTTTGTTCGTGTTTTTTGTTTGTTGCGATTGCACCCGATTCAAGAGCCGAATGGCTCACAGGGCTATACCAAAATAAACTTAACTGAGACTGAAAACCACGCAGCCCACTCGCCCACGTTACGTGCTGACGTCACCACGCCGCCCACTCGCCCACGTTACGTGCTGACGTCACCACGCGGCCCACTCGCTTACGTTGCGTGCCGACGTCACCACGCAGCCCACTCACCCACGTTACGTGCCGACGTCACCACGCGGCCCTCACACTTTCGCACGGTGCATGCTTAGTCGGCCGGCTAAGAGAGGCGCGAACGGTGGTGGGTGGTGATGGTGGTGTGGGGGGTTGGTGGGGTGGGTGGTGGGGGGTGGTGGGGGGTGGTGGTGGTGGAGGGGGGTGGTGGTGGTGGAGGGGGGTGGTGGTGGTGGTGAGGGGTGGTGGGGGGTGGTGGTGGTGGAGGGGGGTGGTGGGGGTGGTGGGGGTGGTGGTGGTGAGGGGTGGTGGGGGGTGGTGGTGGTGAGGGGTGGTGGTGGGGGGTGGTGGTGGGGGGTGGTGGGGGGTGGTGGTGGTGGAGGGGGGTGGTGGGGGGTCGTGGGGGGTCGTGGGGGGTGGTGGGGGGTGGAGGGGGGTGGTGGTGGGGGGTGGTGGTGGGGGGTGGTGAGGGGTGGGGGGTGCTGGGCTGTAAACGGAAGCCGGGGCCGCGTGCGCGGTGCACGATCGCTCTGTCCGCGCACCGCCGCCGCGCGTCACGTGACGGCATGCGCGAGCTCTGATTGGCCGTCGGCACTTTCGCGCAGGCGCGCTGGACCGGGGGGGGGCCGGGACCGGGCGGTGCGGCCGCGATGGCGGAAGACTCCGAGTCGGCGCTGAGCGCTCAGAGCCTCGAGCTCGAAGACCCCGACACGTGCGGCATCGACGGCGACAACGAGGACGAGGCCGAGCACGACGACGGGTATGGAGAGTAGGTGGTGGACGAGGGTGTGGGTGAAGGCGGCGTTGAGCGAGAGTCGCGGGGGTTGTGTGTCTGGGTGGCGGTGGTCGACCCCGCGCGACCTGAGGCCCAGGAGGAAGGAATGGGCGACTCGGCTTCGTCGGCATCGGAATCATCGGCGACGTTCGTCACGCGTCTGTTGTCTTTTCATCGGTCGCGGCTGAACTTCGACGTTCTTGCGGCCAGTACCGTCACACATCGGCAGCGGCAGCAGCGTTTCACCTCGTCATTATCATTACACCGCCGATTGTTGTACCTCATTGTAATAATTGCGCTGCGGTAGTACCAGGGCACCTCATCAGTAGCAGTGTTTTTAATCGTCAAGTGTGACGATTATTGCGCGTTAGTCCTTGCTAATTAGCTAATCGATATCACACATTGTATGTACGCATTCGTAGCATTAACTCACCATCGTTCCACCTCGTCATATTCGACCATGAAACACACCGCGCGATTATTGCACTTATCGTTACAAGCAGAATACCTCATCAATGCCACCTCTTCACATTAAACATCACGATCTTGAGACGTATATATCCCCATCATCTTCATTATCGCCATTAAACGTCTTATCCAGTTGCAAAGTGTGACTTTTGGTCGCTTGGGTTATCGCCTGATTAAATAAACTAAAACTATTACAATCTTACATACACATCGTGAATTAGAATGTATTCGAATTTATCTTAACCAGCAACATTACCGGCTCATCGTTAACCCTCGCGTCGCCCGTGATTTCATTAACGTTGCCATTATCAAACGTAATTGTTCGTAGCGCTTACAACCTCGTTGTCATAGTTAAACTCCGTCGTTTTAAAAATCAACGTAAGGTTATTCATTAATCTTTAACACCCCCAACCCTCTTCATTACTCGATCATCGGCACGAGTACAACCGGGACCCACGATGGTCGACACGGCGATCACAGACGGCACGTTACAGTGACTGCCGATCCTCATCGCCGTCGTCATTCAGTCATCATTCAGCCGAGCTGTCATTAACACCTCGTCACGCTTCAAGACGCCTCGTCCAACGAGCATCTTCATTTCAACGTGACGAAAAAGAGCGGCCAACTTCTAATCCGCCGCCGTCGTCATCATCATCGTCGTCTTCACACTCGTCGTCACACATCAACGTTACACATTTTGTCGTACGTACGATCAGCGTCGTCGTCTTCACCATCATCATCTACATCCAATTTTTTTTTGTTTTAGTAAATCCACCGTTGCGGGTCGTGGCGGTCAATTTGGCTTTGCGCCGGTCGCCACGCGGGTTTCAGACGAGTTGACGATGGCGGGGGGGGGGGAGCATAGAACGGACGTCCAGAGTAGAGTACAATTTTCTTTAGTTTGCTGCATTCCCACCCTCGTGTTCGCCACGCGTCGTTCAACACGGCGATCTGAGACGCACACGACTGCCCGTCATCAATCGTCATCGTTAAACGCGGTTGCACATCATCGCCCATACTTCGTCATCCCACATCATCATCATCACACATCATCATCACACATCATCATCACACATCATCATCAATCACATGTCAAGATGAGCGGAGGGGATTGCTCCTCGTTACGGTGATGACTATAAGCTTATCGTTTACATGTGTCGTCGGCTTTATATTTCATGATCACACCTCACCATTGCACATCACGTGCATCATCATGACAAATGTTAAGGGACTGGGGCAAGCATTATTACTACACTTCGTTGTAATTGCACTATTGCCACGCATTCGCTATCGCGGGGGGTTCCAAAGCAGGTGGGGGACGACTCTCCCTCTCATTGCACCTTATCCCACATTCAACTTGTGCATTGTTAACCTCGTAATTACGCATCATTATTATTCATCACCACCACAAACAAATACCCCCCCCCTTTCACCGCGCACATCCTCTCGTCATAATTACACATACATGCCGTCACCAAATGTACGCGGGGTAATTACAACGTTTCGTTAAACATTCACCCAAATCGCACAAACATGCCTAGTGCTTTATTTTTCATCATCCCACATAGAAGAACATCGTCATTACTCATCGCATGGCACACTGAGGCCACGAGCAGTTGTTGGTGTCACGTCATCACACCTCGTCATCATCGTGACACGTCATCACACCTCGTCATCATCGTTGACCTTGCCATTGCACGTGCACCTTGTTAAATTCCACACATCGGTGCGAAACACACAATGGATCACCTTCACACACCGTGTACACGTACAACCCTTTTTATCAACCCGCTGCTGTGTGGGAGCTTCTTCCATTCTTTAAGGGGAGTGATCTGCCCAAACTTAACTTCGTAAGCCAAATGCGGGTTGATACAGGGCGAAGGAGCATTGAAGTACAGTACAGTCAAGCAATGACGCTTTCTCCATTGCCGTATGCTGCACCCATGGTATCCCTGCAGCAACAGCCTGTAACACCTGCCCATCCTCACTATCCAGACTCAACTCTGCTTAGTGTCATTTTTCCTGCACCTCACAGTAGCATGGTTGGCTACGTACGGCGCGAAAGAAGTTCAACATACATCGCAAGTTGTCTGTGCATTTGCGTCATAATTTTACATCACACGTCATCATTATACTTTATTACAGCTACAAATCATCAACCTACACTTGATCACATAAATAACATAACCTGATCAACACATGTCATTATACCTCATTGTTGCGTATCATTTCACCATCTGTATCCTGCACTCGTCATTCATCATCCTTCATCCTCGCATTTCCTCATCACCACCTATCTCACATCACTCTACACCTGAAAGCACAACCCACTCCATATCTCTCTTCTACTTCCTACATTTTAACTCGCTCTAACCACACGTCACCTTAAAAACTGCCTCCTCATCTGCTCACTGCCATGTGCTTGACCCTATCCTAGGTGACCCACTTCCTGAACTCTCACACTCGCCTCTCTCCAGCTTGCCACGCTCACCCTAACCTGTGCTGCGTGTTTATGCGTTAGGAGTCCCAGTGGGGATCCCGCTGCAGCAAAGAAGAAGAAAAAGAAGCAAAAGAGGAAAAAGGAAAAAGGACTTACAAAGTCCGACTCTGCTTCAGATTCGCAGGATGTCAAGGTAGATCCAAGACTTTAGTCTTCTCTTGCAGTTGTGTCACACTGACGTGCACTGGCGTGCTAGATCTTGGGCTTTGATTGACTGCTGATTGGTTAGAGTTTACGTAATATATTCTCTCGCAACCGTATAGCCGTTGGTTTGGCATAAAGCTCGTGCAGTTTCGGTTAGCACGTGGCATTCGCATAGTTGTAAATCGTCTTTGTTACTTGATGCGGGTCACTGCCGTATGTGAAGGGTAATGCCGTGACCGCCGTTCCGGTGCAGAAGCTGCAGGATCTGCAGCGCGCAATGGAGCTTCTCAATGTCTGCCCGGGCCCTGCACGCAACTTGGAGGAGGCCAGCAAGCGCAACTACCAGTTCTGGGACACCCAGCCCGTCCCTAAGCTTGGTACGTGTCGGCTGGTGCCACTGCACATGTACAGTTGTTTACCCTTGCTTTCTCACTAATGGGGTGGACTTGCCTGTAGCTAGAGAAGGGCACGCGATACATTGTTGTGACTGCCTCATTTTAAAACATTACTTGGCATACAACAGTGTGTGTCTGTTGCATTTAAAACATTTTTTTTATGTAGGAGCGTTCTGGCAGGATGATAAATCTCATTATTTAGTTTGGCCTGAACAAAATACATTTAATCATATAATACCTGCACACCTTGGTCCAGAATGACAACCCATTACGTGGATGTGGTTAGCGACAGACCATGTCGCATTTTGTCGACGAGTGGCCCCTGATTGGACTCGACGGTGTTCTCAGGGCCCTCCACGCTGCTGATGAAGCAACGGTCGCCTGTCTCGCCAAGACAAACATACAATAGTATAACAAATAATAGAAGCGGACTAATATCAAGCCAACCAAAGTCGTTCCTTCAACTGTGTTTTAGAATATGAATACAAATATGTATTTCTAACATCGTAGACAATGTCCGTTTAAGTACTAAAAATACTAATCATTGCACGTTATTTCAATTTCCCTAAAGACACATTTCTACGAATGGTCTCTGTCAAGTGCACGTGACGTGTCAAGAAAACAACCTGCACTGTGGTGCCTATTATCAGCCATGTTAACACATTCTAAATGAATAAAACTAATGATTCCGCATTACACATTCTCACCACCGTGCTGAAATATCAAAGCCTATAGGCAAACATTCAAGCCCTGATTACTTCCAGTTATCTTTACAGATTTTTTTTCTAATTAGTTGGTCATACTGCATTGTTAGTGGTGCACAAAGTACAAAATAAATGCATTCATCAATAACACTGTCTTAAAAGGAAAACATTGTGGGGAGAGTGTGATAATGTGTTGATTAGGTAGGAGTGTTGAGTCTCTTAGTTTGCATAACATGAATGGCTAGTGTATCCTCTTGGATGGACTTGTTGATGTCCAAAAAGCAGAGGCTGTTCACACCAAGAAGGCAATATACCATTTTCACAGTTTCTCCACCTCCAGCGCTTATACAGCAACGATGGAGATTTTGATAACTAAGCCAATGAAATGAGAGGTTTTTCACAGCAAACCAATACCCTGAAGAGGTAGTCAACTGCATACCAATGTCCCTTCTCAGTAGATTGTGAAGCAACATGCAAGTAGTTAACCAAAAGACAGGATAGGGTGTCAGTTGTCCTGACATACCACCCATCAAACCTGCATATTAAAAAAATCCTTAACAATTTGGATATCCTAAGGAATGATACAAACTGACAACATTATTAAGGAAACCACCCGCCGGGTGCATTCCGCAGAACTTTCAGAACAGCTCTGTGAAACACCAACAATAGCATTCCAGGCACCTTCCCATGTAATAGGAGATGCTGTAACATGTGTATCTTCCTGTCGACTGATGCATAGATCAAATTACCCAGAGCATAATTTTTGACATACCATAAGTTTACATGCACAACCAACATTCAGGTTTTTTTGCATCACGCGCAAACACTGTGGCCTCCACTGCATTCAAAAACACTGGTGAATGCCTCGGTGATAGCTTACCCAACATCTTCGTTCAGCTCACGATGCAGACAAGCCCAAACCACTGGCTCGTCACTTCAACATTGGGGACCATAGCACCAGTGACATGTCAGAAATATGATAGAAGGGCCACCTCATTTTCAAATTTAATACCGTTCAGCTGGCAGGACTGAGTGAACATCTCACCTTCACTTAAAACATTGCTTTATTATTGCGTGCTTGACAAACCTTATCCCTTTTTAGGTAAAAATATAGTGTGCCTCATTTTGGAGCACACATTTGTTTACATAAGACATTTCATTTCTCAATAATATTGGAAAGCAAGGCTAAAAATACATATAAAACTCGTTTTATATTTCCTCCGATAAATGACCCTCCCCTGCTTGCAAGGTGCAGGAAATTCAAACCATTGCAAGTCCCTTTATCCATTTTGACCCTTACATGTCTGGAGAATTCTTATCCAATTTGAACTTATAATTGGGCCCAGGAATGCATCACTAAGTTTATTACGCATTAACCTCACAGTTAGCTACGTACAGTGCGGAATATGTTCAGCATGTATACGTCCATACTAAAACCATTCTTGCGATAGCGCAATGCGCCAGCAAGATTTTATAATAATACTTTCAATACTAACGTGTTTCATACTGTTTTTGATTATTGAAGGGTTAGTTTATTAATAGCTACTAATAGGTAACTATTCATATGCCAATTCAAAAATTTATTAACAGGAAACGTTTTTTGTATTTTCCTTTCAGGCCCCATGATGTAACGTGCAGCGTCCAACTCGTACCCAATATTTCTCTGCCACCTCTATGTACTATGAAGGAGGGCCATCGTGCTGAAGCGTCGCCTGTTATATATTCTTTTCAATTTAAAGGCAGTGTTATTGACGAATTGTTTGTTTTTAGATATCGTTATAAGTTGGCCTTAAGACATCCGCAGCCTCTCCATTTCTGTGTTCATGCACATTTTCATTCTGATGGCAGAGGTGAATTATAATGTGACACTTTGACGTCGGGAATCATGTGCACGGTGTTATTAATTTCATTTGAAGATAAGCGTGCGTGTGTGTGTTTTACAGATGAGGATGTCACTGTGCATGGGCCCATAGAGCCCGACAAGGATAGTGTGAGGCAGGAGCCGTACTCTCTGCCCGCTGGTTTCGCGTGGGACACTCTTGACATCAGCAATGCCGCTGTGGTGGGTGACGCATATACCCCTAAGACAAGTGTCATACAATTGACTGTTTCTAGTAGTTTAACAATCGAGTCATGAATTTTATCAGCATTACAATTTGTATTTATACTGGGAGAAATCCGATGAGCATCTTTTTTACAGATGTACAGTAGGGGCCGGTAAGAACCGTTACAACAACAAACAACAACAAAAACACGATAGTAGTGCAAGTACAAGAAAGGTAAACAGATCACCCAAACAATTATCAGTTGGCAGTGCAATGATCATTAGAAAACTATCAGGTGACTTCATTAAAAAAAATGTACAGTTAAAGGTTAAAGATAGGTCACTAAAGTTTAAAGAAATATCGTGAACTGAAGGTGTTGTAACTGTGTAATGGGTGTTTTGTGTGTGCGTGTGGACCGCTGTAGCTGAAAGAGCTGTACACGCTCTTGAATGAAAACTATGTCGAGGATGATGACAACATGTTTCGCTTTGACTACTCCCCAGAGTTCCTGCAATGGTAAGTGTAGCAACATTGCCTCTTTTCAATAAAACAAACTGTAGCGATTTTGAATATTAGTATGCATTTGTGGTATTGTCAGTAATCTTATTTTTAGGCTTTGTTCCTTTAATATGCTGGTAAAGTTAACATAGAATCTCTCTGAATGCTTCAGGGCCCTGCGTCCCCCGCGTTGGATGTCCCAGTGGCATTGCGGCGTTCGTGTTGTCTCCAACAAAAAGCTGGTTGGTTTCATCAGCGCCGTTCCAGCCACCATCCGCATCTACGACGTGTGAGTGGGGAAACATGGGGCAAGCTCATATATGCATTGTGGTCATTGGCTAAACTTTTTATGTTATTTAAATCCTGAAGTTAAAATCGGATTGTCTCCTCAAACAAGCAGGTGTGTGATACTCATCTCTTTTGATGGCTGTCAGGCAAAGGTGTAAATTCCACATTTCCATTGTAGAGGCAAATCTTGCCCAAAGTACAACCACGGTTGTCTTTTCAGTCATACGACTAATTCTATTAGGCAACCTTTCAATTGTAAAACAGGCGCACAACTCACAGTGGCATTTGGCCATATTACAAACACCCCCTGCTGCACATTTGAAATAAATGATTGCAGTCAAATCAATGACTTGCACCTACAGAAACATAGTTTATTCACGTGTTGATGTTGTCAACTGATTCCTTGCATTGCCTTGTAAAATTTCCTTTTAATATGTTAAACATATAGAATTTGTAGATGTGCATCATATATTGTCACATACATTATTTTCCATACAACACAAAAACCAGTCGCAGCCACCATACGCCGCATTTTAATAAACGCCCGTTGTGCGAGCGCAGTATGAAGAAGATGGTGGAGATCAACTTTCTGTGCGTGCACAAGAAGCTGCGCTCCAAGCGTGTGGCGCCCGTGCTGATCCGAGAGATCACGCGCCGCGTCAACCGCGAGGGCATCTTCCAGGCTGTGTACACGGCTGGCGTCGTGCTCCCCAAGCCTGTGTCCACCTGCAGGTTTGCCTCCCCTTGCCCACGCGCCCACTCCGCCTGCCTTCTGAAACAATCAATTTTAACTGTGTGGTGTCCCGAAGCACAATGTGGATAAAGGCATTGGAGGGTAATGTTATTTGTATACACATGCTCTTGGGAAATGTCACTAGGTTTTGTGTGTTCGAGCTGTTTGAAGGTTGAAGCGTTGTAAATGGAAATATACTTTAACATACAGTCAAGTATATAATTATGACACAATTGACATCACAATTGGCATTTTGTCCTTCCCTCGCACCTCCGATTAGCACGGTTGGCTACGTACAGTGCGAAAAGTTCTACATAATACACTGATGACTGACCATAATTTATCAAATAAAATGTAATTGTCAGAGCCTCACACTTGTGCTGGACAGCCTACTTATCTCCAAGATAACTATTTTTGGGGTTGTATCTTCCTTCAAAACAGTTAATCCCCATATCTTTCTGGTGTGCGTGAGAGAGAAGTGTGAAACGATCTTGGCCTTCTCTTGCAGGTATTGGCATCGCTCGCTGAACCCGCGGAAACTCATCGACGTCAAGTTTTCTCACTTAAGCAGGAACATGACCATGCAGCGCACCCTGAAGCTCTACCGCCTGCCAGAGGTGGGCCACCTTTATTCTTGTTGGTAATTCGTACACGTGTGAGGACGATTGACAATTACAGTCATCTGTGCATTTTTTTTCTTGATAAAAATATGCCGTTGGGTGTTCCTTCAAGAACAATCTTCGTCCTGTCCTGATGCACACTTGCACCATGCTGCCAGTAAAGGGCTTAGCAGCACAAAACTTATGGAGTGTAAATGAACAGCAAAACGATTAGGTAGGGAGCCTTTCAAGCCAGGTGACAAAAAAGTGAGACAATAAGCCTCTTTTTGAATGGATAAGTGGAATAATACGTGAGACTATTGCATTCTTTCACGTTTCTTTTGACGAAGTATTGATGTAATTTGAATGTTTAGTTTATCTAGGAGTCTGCTTGTTATACAGGAACTTATTATTGTTGTTGTTTCTCCGTCTTTCGTCCACTTCCCTTCACCCAGGATCTGAAGACGCAAGGGCTCCGGCCAATGGAGGCGCGTGACGTGAAGCGCGTGCACGCGTTGCTGCTCCTCTACCTGCAGCGCTTTCACCTGACGCCAGTGATGGACGAGGAGGAGGTGTCCCATTGGCTGCTGCCGCGAGAAGGCATCATCGACACGTTCATCGTGGAGGTGGGAACATAAAGCCAAGCCACCACCCCTAATAAGATCTATAATTCACAAACAAAATTCTGTATCCAGTTTAACACGGACTTTTGAGTCCAATATTCAGGTTGTTTTGCGTTAGATCGCGTAAATATAAATGTGTCGTTAAACCCGCCACCACCCGACACAAACTTTACTAATTGGCTGTCGGGTGATGGCGGGTTTAACGACACATTTCATTTTACGCAATCTAAAAAAAAACCTGTTATGGAGAATTCTGTATCCGCTAACGTGTTTCACTTGTAACCTTTCCTGCGAGCGCAGAATCCCGAGTCTAAGGAGATAACGGACTTCCTGAGCTTCTACACGCTCCCTTCCACCGTGATGCACCACGCAGTGCACAAGACTCTGAAGGCAGCTTACTCCTTTTACAACGTGCACACCAAGACGCCACTGCTCGAGCTCATGAACGACGCGCTAGTCCTGGCCAAATTGGTGAGATAGAGGAGTGTACGAGCTTTGTATTTGATTACAAACAGCAACTACTCGATGCTAGTTTACCAAATACAGGTCCATTTCCTTCGTGGGTTTTGCCTTTCTGCACACAAATTATTTTACCCATATATTAGTGTATTTGACTTTAAACTCGATTCCTTGTAATACTAAATTGATAGGAAAAAAATATGAAGTCATATCTTGCTGATGTTTGGTTTATTGTAACACTTAGTCTTAATGTGCTGTGTTAACCAAATGTGTTGTTATGAATGATTGTGTTTTAAAACTAGTGTCTTGCCACGCTTTTTATGATCTTATAAATAATCTTTACCATCATACAGCAAACGTTTAATGCATTTTACTGATATGAGTGCTGCTCAGTTGAAGATGGAAACGGTTTGAAATATTTCTAAGCTTGGCTTAAAGCTTTCGTGACTGCAGGAATTCATATTATTTGGGTCTTTCGGTATAGTCACGTAGATAGATCGCTTGTGTTGTGCTCGAAACGTAGTTTTTTTGTTCTTTTCTTTGACCCTATCTACGTGACTTTACCGAAAGACCCAAAGGATATTTCTAGGCTTGTGTGTTGCTGGCCTGTGGAAATTACATACTGTAACTCCTCCACACCTTGTCTCCCTGCAGAAAGGGTTCGATGTGTTTAACGCGCTAGACCTAATGGAGAACAAAACCTTCCTGGAGAAGCTTAAGTTCGGCATTGGTGACGGCAATCTGCAGTATTACCTCTACAACTGGCGCTGTCCCCAAATGGGGCCCGAGAAGGTAAACCATAAGTTAGCATCTTTTAAAAAATAATTTGTGATTGTCTAAGTCTTGACCCCTCATTGTATTTGTAAATTCAAGTTGCTGAAGACCAATCTAGACACATAAAATTAGTTAAATGCTTAGAATCAGGTTAAAAAATATACATATTTACAGATTGGAAGACCGGTAATGAGTTTCAAAGTTTAGTAGGACTTGGAATGAAAACGCACAGTACTTTGTGTGGAAAATCTCGACATTCGGCTTCAATCTAGTCTGGGCTGCTGGTGTTTGCCATTGCTGATGTGGTGGTTGTCTGGTCATTACATTTCCTAAGTGTATGATTGAAATTTCAACTTCATACCTTAGTCTGGATGTTTAGCAAAGTTAAAGAACATTGGGGACGGTTGTTGCTTTATTGCGGGTCATAGTTTTCAAATTCCATAATACATTGATTTTCAATAAGAAATTATTTGAAAACAGTTCGTTTTACTTGAGATTATTAGATTGGTCAATTGATATGTGATTGTATTCAATTGCATATCAGTTCACATATAAATTGTTGATATATGACAGGGTTGTCTGGCTTGACCACCTGAATGTGAACTTGTAGTTGCTCTGCATCTACATCAGACATGCAAAAGAAGCTTGAGACTCTCTGAAAACATTAATATCAAAATCATTGTTTTGATGAGTTTGCGAGTGGATGCCTATTTACACGTTTTGCATCTTGACGCAGTGGTGTGATTTGAATTTGAGTGCAACCTGTTCTTATTTTGCCCTTATGCAGGTGGGCCTCGTTCTGCAGTGAAAACTTGAGGAATTCCTGAGAAGCCAGAAGACCTAATGGAGAAATGTATGCTGTTCCGCAGCAGTCCGACTCAGTGCAGTAATTTGACTATGGACAGCTTCATCATTAAACACAAGGAGGATGTATGGGGGTGTGGAGCCCAGTTATGGTGTTTTACAAGCGAAAATCTCATAGGAGCCATACAATTTGGTAATCCAGCAAATACGGGTGGTGTTTAAACAAGACATATGGCCTTGAATAAACACTGAATACAGTATGTAATATGGAATACCATTGCTGGGATTAGTGTCATAAACATGGACATATTGAAAGGAAAACTGTTGTGAACAATTTAATTAATTAGGCTTGATATTTTATCTGCAGAATGGAAAATATGGCATTTTAACAGATGTGTAAACAACTTTAAACATTTGTTGCATTTTAAAATTGCCTGACTCAGTGTTGCCCTGTTTTTTTTGTACAATTTCTAAGTTCTAACACTGTAAGAAATTAAATCCTGAGCTTACTTTATTGAGCTTGCATATACAGACTGCTTAGTTCCATGCAGCTGGGGGGCTAGACATATTTATTATTAAATACTTTGCAATGACATGACAGATGCTGAATTGTACCATTGTCGTTGGTAAAGTTGGTAACTGGTAATTTAGCAGGACAGTATTCAAGTTTGGGTTTCAAACAATTGATTGACCTTACGAGCAATACTGAAGCGCTTTGACGAGTTATCGCACACTACCCACAGGCAGCGCGTCATGTCATCACTACAACTCTGCTGAGATTCCCTTGATATAAACGACATGAAAGCAGATATATGGGTATACCTCAAACAGTTACCTAACATTCACATTCATAATAACCTGGTAATCTTTAAATTGTATAGCCTTAGCCCTAAGATATTAACATTCATTGCCATGTCACAGCAATTGTTAGATACTCATTGCTGTATCTTACTTGGGTAATACATCGATTCAGCGGCAGATCCCAGGGGGTTTTGAATTGAACTCCAATACAGTGTTGTGTTGTCCAGCTATTGATAAAATGTATATCTAAGGGCTGTTACAGAAAGTTCAGGAGTGAGCGTTGATTCGAGAGCATTTTGAGTTTTTGCAGAGGTTTAAAAGTTGGAATCCCCCCCCCCACCTGCCCTGGATCTGCCACATCAATAAATGCAATGTGGTACGTAACAAAAGCAAGATGCATTGTGGGGTGTTGGTGTTGTGCAGTGTGTGCACTGAATGAGCGTGTCGGGGCAACTTTACTGGGCAATAAATTCCAGTGAGCTAGTGGACTGCCATACTTTGCTGGTTCCAATTTACACCCAACAATCACTACACCGAATACTTGTATGTAATAATTTTAAGGCAATTGTTTATTGTCTTGCTGTTATTTGTCATGCTTGTTAATGTGGTGGAAATTCTTGCCCTGTAATGCAGCGCTATTGGTGGCAGGATGAAGATTGGCATTGGACAGGGAACCAGAATGCACTGCAGCATTGTTTGACATCTTACATGTTTAACATAGGTTTTTCGTGTAAATGTGTCGTTGAACCAGCCACCACCCGACGTAAACACAACATGCCAATTCGTTATTAGTACAGCACATCGGTGTTTTAAAAATCCAAGCCACAACATTTACAATCTGAGTACGACATTTCGCCAGTAATTGCAACTAGCTTTATCAGGCGACAGCCAGGTTTTTAACGTCTCTGCGTGTGCATGGGTTATGCAAGTGCAGTAATCTGATTTGCACGGGTATAATGTTAAACCATTTGGGCCAATTAATACCCCGATTTACGCGCCCACTTACGTGGTTTTGCAAACACCGTACGGTGTCACTTGATAGATACCACGACCTTATTTGCGTTGCCTCCACACCCACACGCGTCGCTGACAGCATCCACCCTCTCGCATCCGTCGCTTCGAAGTTTCGATATTCGTCGTCGCACATTTGAACACATCCCCGACGTGAAGGCGGCCTATTACTGTTATACCGTTAAGCAAATTCCTTAAAGTGCTTGCTACCGTCATGTTTTCCTGGATGAATGACAGTGTTTTTTACAGGAGCAGCGTGACCCTGCTGAAAGCAATGCACCACGCAAGCTGCCTTCAGTTGGGCAATTTTTGCTTTGCCAATGAGTTCTGCTCTAGGTTTTTGTAAGTTACCCGATATGGAATTTTAAAAAGGATTGGGTATCCCACTTAGTATTATATGAATTTCAACAACGCAATCCGACGGTGCATTTAGACAGCATTTTATTACATTAGCACTTTCACGGTAACATGCAAATGTACAGCTTACAACCATTGTCAACACCGATTAAATACAAAGGTATTTTCCAAGCAAACCAGAATAAGTTTAGTGGATCGCCAGTCTCAAAGCTGACTTTACTAAGGAACGCGTCTCCGATTTGAAATCACACGGATGATGTTAAAACAGGTTACTGCAAACCATTCGACCAAATAAAACTTACGCTGAAACCATTTCTCTAAACTTTCAATTAGAACGCAGTTTAGGTGGGAGTGGTTTATTGTTGGTAAAAAAAAACCATGCGCTAAACCACGTACACGTCGTGTAAACAGTACTTAGGCAGACGCGTTGTTTAACACGTAGGCTTGCACGACTTTCTTTGCGCGCACCTGAACTTAATTCAATTCGATGTTGTATAACAGGGCGCTTCTCCAATCCTCCGATAAGTGGTCCCCCGCTTTGGCCGCACGGGATGAACCCCGCTGTCCGCCTCGAGTGAAGCTGTACCGCCCGGTTCGTCCGCTGCCCGTTTCGCTTCACACAACCACAGCGGGGCGCGGGCGGGGAGAAGTCCCAAACTCGGGACCTCAACTCCTTTTGCGCTTCCTGCGAGCGGGATTCGACACGAGCCTCTTGACGTTCGACGGCAGCAAGCGGCACGCACCGACCCCGACATCCACGCACGCGGCCGTCCCAACGCCGGGCGCCTCGCCGCTCAGCCAAGGCGCGCGGAGCGGCGGCAGCCTCCGGGCGATTCGCTCCGCGGCCTTGGCGAGCCTCGGCGCGTCCCTACGCACCCCGAGCGCCAGCACGGAGCGCAGCCCCAGCAGAGGCGCCACGGCGGCGCTCAGCGCTCCCAGCTGCGCTGCCGGCACCGCGCGACTGGCGCACAGCGCGGCCAGGAGTCGCGGCAGAAGAGGGGGACGCGCGGTGCCGCACACGAGCACCAGGCTCAGCTCGTCACGCTCCAGCCCGCGGATCACCTCGTTCACGCCCAGGGCCGCCTCTCTGCGTACGGACGCGTCGCTCCAGCCACCGCGACGGGGGCCAGCCGACAGGCCTGCGTCACCCGAGGTCTCGTCCGCGACTTTGGCGTGCACCTCCTCGTTCGCGTCGTCCACAGACTTCGCCTTGTCCATCCTCGCCGCTTGAGTGTTGTCAGTCTTACCCCCCTCCTCCCCCGTCCTGTTGACTCTCTCTTCGTCCACTGCTTTCTCCTTCATCTCCGTACTGTCATCGTCCACGCTCGCCTCTCGATTGCCCATCATCGCACTCTCAGCCCTGCCGCCTACCTCCATCTTCTCGTCGCCCCCCTTTAGCCCCTCGCCCTCCATCTTCTCGTCCGTCGCTTTCCTCCTCTCGCTGGCACCGTCTCCCCTCTTTGCCCGGCGCTTCCTTCCCGCCGCGTCCCCGTGCCGGCCCTTGGCCCTGCCGAGGCCCGCGGCGCCGAGCGCCCCCCTCAGCTCCTCCACGAGCTCCTCGCCCAGGGTCTCGTCCAGGGGAGGCCACGCCAGGTGGAAGGGGTCGCCCAGGGCCGCTTTCACCCGCGCGGGCCGCTGCCTCGAGGCCTTAGCCGCCATGGCCTCCGCGGAGTCTCGGGGTAGGGGGCCGAGGACACGAAGAAGGCAGCCCCAGCACGGCCGGTGAGGGGCGGGCGATGGCTCGGTCGGTGGACCCGAGTTGGGACTCCCAACTGGAACCCACGCGGCCTGGGAGCCCACGTGGAGCTGCCGGTTCCGCCTTCTTCCCCCTTCGAGCGATTCGACTCCGGCGATTCGGGATCGCTTTAAACACAAGAATCGATTCCTGTTCGATTAATTTGTCGTTGTCCCGTTCTGCCACGCCCGTAACTGCCTTAAATCATTGATCCTCGGAACTTCGATTACAGCGGACACGACATCGTCGAACCCCTCCACCACCCGACACAGCTAATTATTAAGGGATTTGTCACGTAAACAAAACGCCAAGTAGTTACTACTTTTAGCCCACCGCTGTGTCGGAGAGTAAATCCACAACATTTACAATTTGAGTAGTACGACGTTTCGCTGGTAATTGCATCCAGCATCATCAGGCGATTTGCCGAATCGAAACGTCGTACTACTCAAATTACCGACTGTAATTACCCAGAAATGTCTGTCCGTCCCGCGCGTGACGTCACTCCACATGAGGCCCACCCCCCCGTGTGACGTCACTCCACATGAGGCCCCCCGTGTGACGTCACTACACATGAGTGGTGGATTTTTACGCTAACGCAGAGGAAGGTCGAGCTGAATTAAATAATTGATTACGCAAAGTTGCTTCAAACATGACGTTTCTTTACGGAAAGTGACGGTGAAAAATAAATCTACGCAGCACAGTGCTACATCCGTGCGTGACGTCACTGCAAAAGAGCCCCCCCCCTCATTAATATTCATGCCCGCACTCCACATGCCGCACCCCTCCACAATAACCATTAGCGGGTGACGTCACTCCACATACCGCACCCCTCCCCAATAACCATTAGCGGGTGACGTCACTCCACATGGGACATTCCCCCCCCCCCCCCCCTCAATAATCATGAGCTGAACAATTTTTCTATCGAATATTTCAGATTGACTGCAATATACAACCGTCCTTGGACGGGCAAAAAAGCTCGTTATAAATGTTGTGGATTTACTCTCCAACACGCCGGTGGGCTGAAGTGGTCACGAATTGGCGTGTTGTTTACGTGACAAATCCCTTACTAATTGGCTGTGTCGGGTGGTGGAAGGTTTCGACACATTTATGTTTAAGCGATTTAACCCAAAAACCGTTATTCGGAACCATCCATTGAGTAGATACGCAAAAATCTGTCAAAACTTGACCCCTCCCTGTACGCATGTTTTACCCCCCCCCCCCCACCTGCGTACGTTTGACGCAGCCCCCCCCCCCCCCCCCCCGAATCCTATAGAACGGTCGATATTTAATACACGCAGAAACGATCAAGGATTAATAATATTAACGTGTTTAAGCAAACAGATAGTCCACCGCCGGACTATCTAACTCATTTGAAGGCCAATGTAGACAAATTATTATCGAGGCTGCACCCCCCCCCCCCCGTTTCCTCTGCGTACATTGTCAGTAGACCCCCCGTACGCAAGCGAACGCATTTGGGTTAACCCCCCCCCCCCTTATGAATAATATTGGTCGCGAAATCCTACGTGTTAAATCTTCTGAAGCAAGTTGGGGGGGGGGGGGGGGGGGGTTGGACATTCCCACATCTTTGTGACGAGAGACCAGCCTATCTGTAAAAAAAAATCAACCGCCGTTAGTCCCCCACAAAGTGGTACCAATTTTGTCCACCCAGAATTATGGGCTGAGTCGAGCCCCCCCCCCCCCCCCCAAGGGCGTGAACTCGACGGCCTGCAGCAGCTGAGAGCTTGGGCAGTTGCACCGAGAGTCCAAATCATTGTTGTGGCACGAGGCTGTCACAAAGGCGCTCGATGCATCATCACACCACAATTATCGTCTGCCAGTAAGGCGGTGCGGAGCGATCTAGCTATGCGATTTTCTACAATAAGGTCACGTCTACTGCTAACACCGCACCGACAACCTTTGCGAAATAGCACGGTTGTCTACATACGGTGCGAAAGACGTTCAGTATGCATGTCTATGCCTTATGCAATGCAACAATTGGCAACCACGTCAGTGGGGGTTTTTTGGTATTCAAAAGTACTGATTGTGATTCAGCCAATGTGAATGTATTGCCCACACAGTCGGTGCTGCGTTGCCATGCACTGTTAGGTTCGTGGTGCCAGTATTCCGTGGGTGCCCATTCTTTGTCCGGCTCACGTTGCGTTGGGCATGCTGGGGAGATTTTACTTTGGCTCTCGCTTTTCTGCTTTGCCACGCGTGGGCGTAAACTTTGCACCGTCTGCGTAATGCAAATTACATTTAGATTTAAAGCTTTCGTGACTGCAGGGATTCATATTCTTGGATCTTTCGGTAAAGTCACGTTTCCCCTCTACGTGACTTTACCGAAAGAACCAAGAATATAATGCAAATTAGTGTTTTCTTTGTCGACACTTTATTTAATTCCCGCACGAAATACAAGCAGTAGGTGGCGGGTCAATAGACGTAGCCTTGATCGTTATTCGACAAAGCGCCACACTGAAAGAGATGCCCGTTGCTGAACTTTACCCTTTAACGTCTTCGCTCTTAGAGGAGACTCTGGTATTGGAACTTAGGTAGGCTTGGTTTTCATCGCCATGCGATTCAAACTGTGGGCCATACAGTAAGCCACTGCAGTGTGCGTTCCTTCAACGGAGGAACAGTGCAATGACACGAACTCTCTCTCTCTCCTGAAGCCCCACTGTGGCTAAAAAACCTCGACATTGGCATTTTAACTCCTGAAACAACTCCAATCCACTGCCTTTCCAAGCCACCTCCATCTCTCGCCTTCCTGCGATGGATAATCCAACGAGCACCCAGAAAATGAATTAATTGCATCGCGCCATCTCGGTGGACAAAATGACACCTTGCCAATATTAACTATGATACCCTATTTGTATTTTTTATTTATTTTATGATTGTATCTTATAGCTTTTTTATATTCTTTATTTATTCAATTTTATATACTTTAGCCCCTTGGTGTTAGTTAGACTTTTAACCCTTATAGTAAGACTTGTTTACCACTTATTTAAGATTTTAGATTTCTATATGTTGAATGTATGCACCATCCTGCCAAAGTAAATTCCGTGTCTGTGTGAACTTTCATGGCGAATAAAACCCTTTCTGGTTCTGATGCAGTTTTACGATATATAACCTGAAAAGTCACGTAGGTTTGTGATGAGTGTTGAACCGAAAACCAACAGCCTTTTGTTGAATTCATTTATTTGCTATTGTATTATTTACTTTATTCGGCATTGTATTTTTGATGTTTACATTACTCATTCCTGGAAACAATCCTTCAACATAGTTCCGATTTTATAGTAAACGTTATATTTGGTGAAATGATACTGCATTGCCAGTGGTGCATAATCACAAAAAATACGAATTTGTCAACACTGTGGCCTTAAAATGTGAAATGATCACATTTGAATTTTTTTTCTTTTAAGGCAGAGTTTTACTGACGAATGTGCTCATTATACTGTGTAACACGATTTTTATCCCTGGGTAGTAAGTGTAACACGATTTTTGTCTCTGCATAGTGTAACACGACTTTTGTCCCTGGGTAGTAAGTGTAACTTTTTAAATTGCTTATGCTTATCAAGTATATAAAATAGCTATTATTCCCCATAAACTTTGCTTTTGTGACCAGGGCTTTAGGTGAAGGAATGACACAAATGCGTTTTCTCATTGAATATAGGTACATTTAAAATATCACTGTCCTGGTCACACAAGCAAAGTTTGTGGAGAATAATAGCCATTTTCTGTACTTTTGAGGCATAAGCAATTAGGAAAAAACACTTACTTCCCAGGAACCATTTTTTGTTACACTTATTTCAGTGAACATCGACATAAACAAACTAAGTACTTGATATCTCATTCGTTTTTACTTTCGCTATCCCAACCCTATTCTGAACCACGCCATGCGTTATTCCACTGATATTGGACTCCAATGCTGTAACCTCGTGTCTGCAGAAGCCTGGTGCAGGCAATTGAACCCTCAACCTCCACGTGTCCTGGGTTAACACCGACCGCAGACCGTCTCCTCAAACGATCGCGTGACATCACCTCCGCCAATCGGCGCCGTCGCTTGCTCCAGTCGTAACAAAGGTCAACGAGCCACGTGATCGCACCCCCCCCACGCACGACCGCCAAATGGGGAACGGCCGACTTAGCTCCGCCCTCGCCAAGCCCACGTGATAAAACCCAAGTTCCTCGCCCCCCTCAGCGATCTCAACCAATCGCGGGGCAGCCCGGAGCGCACGTGTCTCGACTCCTCCCCCCGCGCCCCGCCCCCTCCGCCCCGCTACAACCACCGCCGCTTCACTCGCGCGGTGTCAGTCCGCGCCCGCCCGTTCGCCGCCGCCACTTCACCAGAGACTTCCGCGCCGTCAACATGTCCCAGGTGTGGCAGTGCAGCAGCAGACTGCACTTGCTGCTCGCTTGGCGAGATTCGGGTGGTCGGTTATGTCGGTTATGTCGGTGTCAGCTGGAGCTCGGCGTTGGGTTTATAGAGGTCGAGTTAGGGACGAGGCAGGGGCGAGGTGCAGGCCAGCGTGCTGTGTGTGTGTCTCGGATTTCGTGATCGCTGAGTTTTTTTTTTAGAGGCACCGTCTGGCTCCGCAATCTCGTTGCAGTAACCAACATCTGTGTTCGAGGTTGTTGTATTCGGGTTTCGTAGCCAGTTGCGTAAAATCCGTTGAGCGAATCGACCCCGGTGATTCAGATCGCGAACAGAGAGAGAGAGGGAGAGAGAAAAAGCTGCTTTCAAGATATTTACCGACCGTCGATTTTGTCAAAAGTGCACATCTCTGATTCGAGTGTGCCATGTCATAATACATCTCCGTTGGGGCCTGATGGTGCTGCAGAAGCTGCCGCAGGATGCTGGGCTGCGTTGTGCTTGGGATGGGCTGCTTGGCGTGACGATCGCAAACAAAAGTGTGCACTGTGCGTTATAGGGTTTATTGTGCGTTATAGGCTTCGTGTGCATTTTGTTAATTAAGTCGTGGGTAGGCGGGTGTAGTTGATAAAATGCAATGCCTCTGCGTGGTGAGGCCTCGCCACTTTATCGATCACAGTCTCTCTGCATTTTGCATCGGTCGCCTGAGCGCGCATAATGAGTCGGGGTTTTGTTTTGTTTAAACATCCGTAAGCTCATTGCCATGCACGATGGAATGGATGACTGTGAGAAAAAGGCGATTTTATGTACGCAGCCTATCATTCATTGCTTTGGTTTGCCATGGGGGGGGGGGGAAGGAAAAAACCCATGGTCTGGCTTCATGCCAGTCCCAAATCCACCCACAGTGGCCGCGGTGGTGTTGCTGGCAAAACGCAGCCATGGCTCGGTGCCCTGGGTGACGTTGTGAATTGTCGTCTTGACAGGAGAAGTTTGACCAAGCTGCCGCCGATGTCAAGAATCTGAAGACCAAACCGTCTGACAACGAGATGCTGGAAGTGTACGCCCTGTTCAAGCAAGTCACGGTGGGGGACAACACGACTGGTACGTCGCCACGGACGGCTCGCAGGTTTTGCTGGAAACTGTGTGAGATGTGCTCTTAGATGAAACTACCGATCTGCACTGGCAGCTTTGCAGCCTGTGATGTATTTGATAGCGAGTTAAAAATAACAAAACCCGCTGGGTCTCTGCTGTGGGACGGCCGGCTCGAGTGTGATTTGTTTTGGAAAATCTTTAAACGAACCAATAAAAAAATCTAGCGTAATAATTGTCCGACTTGTTTGAATATCCACCGTTTTGAGATTTTTTTTTACACGCGTAAAATGTTCCCCGATTGCAGACTCTCCAGGCATGCTCGACTTTAAAGGAAAGGCCAAATGGAATGCGTGGAACTCCAAGAAAGGTAATCCTGTTGAACACGATTCTATTGGATCAGAAGTTGCTGCTTGATTAACAATAGCTCCCCTTTTTGTAACAGCCACTTCAAATCCCTGGAATGTGAGCACGCTTATCTCTTACAAATTTGCACCGCTTATTTCAGCTTGATGGATTGAATCCTAAACTCTTTTGTTCTCCCTCTTAATTAATTCAGGCAAAAGCAAGGAGGATGCCATAGCAGCATACATTGCGCTGGTGGAAGAACTCAAGGTGAAATACGGATATTAGTAAAGTCCTGTCGATAGTGTGAGCCCACTCATCCACCCACACACCTTACTACTATATGCTGGTGACTTTTGAGCCAATCATGAACTTTAAATATCAATAACATTTGTCGTGCTTTTCATTTCGATGTAAGTTGTTTTTTTATTATTGTGATGTAACATCTAATAAAAGTCACTAAAACCTATTCTGTTTGCTTCTCGTTGCACTTCAAAGTTAAAACCTGCTCACAGGTTTTGCTGGAGACTGTGAAATGTGTGAGATATGCTCTGAGATGAAACTACTGATCGGCATGTCCAGATTGGCACAGCTCCAATATTTTAGAACACACTTTCCAAGTTACATTGCAAGCAGGGTAGACTGTTGAACAACTCGAAAGGTTTTTTTATCGAATGCATTAATATATTTTCTGGCCAAATGTATGTCATTGCTAGTGCCCAACTTGTCACATTGTTTTGAGGTTTCCAACAAATTAATTATAAAGTAATGAAAATATTCATCTTGATTCGTGAACTGAACCATTGTGAGAATCTTACCTTCCCTGAACGTCTCTTCATGAATTTCAGCTCTATCGGTTTCTGGGGTGAAATGTTACAAGGAGTGAAATTTATCTGCAGGTCAAAGTCTTTGGAGCTGTTTAAAAATGTTTGATAAGAGCCATAACCAGACTTTCAAAGTTCACCTTAGCCATATCAGTGATTGGATCTGTATGTTTAAGAGATTAAAAGACACGTCTTAAGAAAACGGTTAGGTTTAAAAATCTCTTTATTGAAATACTTATTTTTCTTTCCTATTTTAAAAGTAGTTTCTTAATTATGTAAAGCTGTATTTTTAAAACGTAACTTTTCTCATTCAGCCAATGCTAAAAAATTGTGTTAATGACTGCTAACCTAGTTATAAAGGTTGTTACACCTTGTCCTCAGCACGTTGTGGTAGAAACAAAGGTTATTTGGTTTAACACGTCGGCTTTTCGCGACCAATAGTAAAGGTCTTTAGGTTAGGTTGTGTACTTAAGGTTTCGTGGAAAATTGAGTGAAGCCCTTGTGATAATTTGTTCTTGCTTGCAGTTGTGGTGTTATTATTAACCGCGCTTTGATTTTCTGTGTGCTCTCGTGTAAAAACATTGCAACATGGGCGAGTACATTTGTTTAGTGCGATCCAGCAATTCACTTTGCAAAGACATGAGGAAGGCACAAAGGGAACGGTCTGCAACCCACAAGTCAAATGAAGGTCATATCAACATGTACCAGAGCAATGCAATGTGGAACCAGTGGCCGACGTTTTCCATGATCACGAAGTGTATACCTCGTGTTGGGGTAACGTGTTGCAAATGGAAACGTAGGGATTCGCTTGTACTGTGTTTAATTGTGCATTTGTGCCAATCTTGACACGTGTGCACCTTCAAACACATGAACATTAAAAGTTATGCAATGGCAGACCAAAAAAACAACACGTGTACATGGTACACAGAAATGCGCGTATGCATACCTCACAAAATGATGCATACAAGGTACCACTATAGGCGGCAAGTGTCGTTTGTAACATTCAAGCCTAGAACTGCCTGCACGAGATATTTGTTTAAAGCCAAGTCAAGCTTGGGAAGGCCAGGCCAGGCTGAGATACGAATTGCCACTATCTGCGGAATGAAACTCCGGTCAGTTGGGTTGTGGTTCAGTAAATCTCGAGACCACCACCACGCCTCAAAACGTAAAGATCCCCCAACCAGCATGGTGGGTCCACACACCACACTGCCACCTCTCCCCAGTGATGTTTACACACAATTCCATTAACCCATTTAAGGCTGAACCACGACTCCCCGCCACACACTTGAGCACCTTCCCAAGGCGCAAGCTTAATCGCATTAAAACTCACACGGCCAAACACATCCATACTTGCACAATGCAGCCTCACGCCTGTCCCAACACTTGGGTAGTGGTGTCGGCTGCAGAGCATTTATGAAATATGCAAATAAACCCAATATACTAAATGCCTGTTATGTAACTCTGACCTTAACATAGCTACTTCCGTGACCAGTTACATGCTAATACCTCACACTATCATGGTAATCTTCCAGTTACATGGTAATTTCTGACTTTAACACCGTGCTAATCCAACACATTAACACAGCTACTTCAGTGCTAAATTATTGTTATGTAAACTCCTTTGTCAAGGCGCTCTGCTCCTCCCACCCAGCTTAAAAGACGCTGCCAAGCTTAGCAGTGTTCATTGAAGCGCTGTCGTCCCGACAGTTGTTCCTTCACCTGAAGGCTACTTGTGTTGTGGCCGAAACGTCGTGAGAATTTAACTTTTAGTTTTATTTCTTTAAATCGAAATAAAAACCCTAATCTTGTCCAAATCTTCTTTGTATCTCAAGTGGTGGGAGGTTTATGAGCTCATTCCCATCCAGACTCACGACTTCTTAAACTCGTTGGCACAATTGAATATTGAAGTTAAGCAATATTTGAGCACCTAAATTACTTACGTTTTGCTGTTGGCATTGTATCAAGGTGGGGTGGTCACACGACGCCGGTAGCCGCTTGTTGTAGGCTTCCCTCGTTAATACTGTAGATGTATAAACCTAAAAAAATATTCGCAATGCTGCAGTGGACATCAAAGATCCCATGACATCAGTGTGTAAAACATAACGTGCCATGGGTGGGGCTTTGAGGTAATTGAGCTCGGGTAAAAAAAGCGTGCTCAATTACGTGCCGCAGGCAGCATACAGTTCGTACCGAATGACGTACCTCCCAAACGGTACGCCGTAGGAAAAAATATGGTTCTTGAAGACATTTCCAAATACTGGCTTTCCCACAAAACTCAGAACGTACAACCCATCATTTCTTGTCAATCTTTGCACTACATTGATCAAACCGGATGTGATGTGCTTCAGTGGATGCCAGGAAGTGTTATTGGTGAAACATAAGCGCCTTCAATGTCAGTGCAACTTCACTTAACGCCGCTTGAATGGGAGCTTGATTTATCATTACCAGTTGGACCTCACAATTCCATTTACTATGCATTCAATTCAAATCCGTGTGGCCTCTACTCCAATGATCACACCAGCGCCATTCAAGAAAATTAGATTGCACTTACCTGAACCGGTTTTTACATGCCCAGGTCAACTCTTGAACACAAGATCAATGATCCAAAGTACCTCCAGTTGTCTACCCATCTCATTCATAACTTTAAAGCATACACCTCATTAATTAAGACAAATTACAAGGGGTACAAACAAAATCCGTAAAAAGGCATTTATATTGTGCCAATGCACGAGCAATGCTAGTACTGTAATGTTTAATGGTACATAGCAATCCCTAAGTGCAAAAACTTGGCAATACCTTTTGGAAGTCTTTATACTCGTGAATCTTTCTAAGCTAAACCAGCACGATGGGGTACACAGCCCTAGAAAACCTAAAGTCTTGCTTCAGCCACTGGTGGCCAAAATGCCTCCATTAGAGGGATAGTAATACCAGCTCTTGACCTCTGACAAGCAACAGTTATGTACTCATTATACTGCTCGGTGCTCGGTTCAGCTGTCAGCGGCCTCTGGATTTCAAGTTCAGTGGGGTAACCCATTATACCATGTCAAAGTACAACAAAACTCCCATTCAACATCAAAATCAGGAGACAATGCGTGTGGGTTTTCATAGTTTATTGACTGACGAGAAGATACAAGGTTGATGATGCGAGTTGACCTCCCCAGCAGGGAAGGCTCACTTCTTGGAGCTCTCCTCCTCCTTGGACAGAGTCTTCAGGATCTCCTCCTTCTTGGCCAGGAGGCGCTCTTCACGGCGCTTGCGTGCTTCCTTTGTCTTGGAGCGACGAGCCTCTGCCTGGTCACTGCAGAGCAAAGCAATCCGGATGCACGTGGGTTAGGTTTACCGCGAGTGACAAATGTTCACGTGTTAATCCATGATTGTGAGAACGCACCATATATCAAAAAAGCCAGGAAAGTGCAACACTTCTAAATTCTCGGGTTAGCAACGGCCACTTACGCGAGGAGCTTCTTGCGGGCCTTGTCAGCCTTCATCTTGTGGATGTGCTCCATCAGAATGCGCTTGTTCTTGAACACGTTACCTTTCACTTTCAGGTACAGATTGTGGTACCTAAAAATGGCATTCGTAAAAACAGTCAAGACGTGAACCACATACATTCACGCAACAAAAATAACTGAACGTGTTGTAATGTTATATTTGGCTGTTCTTAGAAGGTCCTGCTTTTTCTGCGAGCGGAACTCACATGTGGCGATCGATCTTCTTGGCCTCGCGGTACTTGCGCAGGAGACGGCGCAGAATCCGCATGCGCCGCATCCACACCAGCTTCTCTGGCATACGGGCGTTGGCTGTACCCTTGCGCTTACCTGCAAGGGCAGCAGAATATAAACACGAGAAAGGCGTGGCTATGATGCTTCATCTAAATTCAGTAAATTAAAATTCAACTAGTTCGTTACAACTTGGTACTTTTACACTCTAAAAGCTACACCAATCAATATTGCATTGTTCAGGGCTAGCACAGGATTCATGCAACCATGAGAGATAGAAAACATGGGGCATCCTGGGACACACACATTACCTCAGGCCTTGCATCATTTCCCACCTATAATTGGTGTTCACACACTCAAGAGCACCCCCATAAGCACACAGATTTCAAGTAACTCCTGCCAACTATTAAAATTATCACATGGTCGGCAGCTTTTTCAAGAGGACAACATTGGGCATGGCTCTTTTACAAACATACGCATACACTAAGGGTGTGAGAAAATGTAGAGCACTAAGAAGAGAGACGGAGTGCCCAGCGCAGGGTACGGGGGGGGGGCACCAGGGTGACGCTTACCGTAGCCCATGTGCCGGCCCTTACGCCGCGCCTCCAGGTTCTTCCGGCAGCGTGCACGCGAGTGCACCGCTACCGGCTTGCGGATGATCAAGCCATCCTTAATCAACTTGCGGATCTGCTGCCCTGAAGACAAAAAGAGAACGAGATTGGAACAAGCAAGTGGGGTGGGCGAGGGTTAACGCTGATAAATGTAGTTTTACCCCCTTTTCTCATATGGAAATTACCAGAGGCTAGTTTACCCACGTTTTACCACTGCACCACTATAAAACACTCTTACAAAGTCATGGCTAACAGTTTATGAAATCTATGAAAAGCCAAGTATCAGTTTCCACAATGTTAATATGCCATGGCTTTTGTGGTGATCCTTACTTGAGTTTGCGTTTGCGATCTCATTTGTTTCATTGGGGTCCAGCCAGACCTTCTTCTTTCCACAGCGCAGCACGCTGGCTGACAGCCGCTTCTGAAGCCGTAGCATACTGTTGAGTGACAGTGAAGTTATATTTTAGTTCATGACAAGCACCATCTCAACTTTAAACGTTATTGAAGCACGTATAGAGAAGTGCTTGCTCCCACTGTGGACAGCTCTCTAATGAGATGACAGACCAGAGATTAATTTCAGCCACTCAGCAAATACGAGTCACGTGCCTACTCCAGTCTACCAGCGACCCGGAAAGATTCACTCACATTTTAAACCTTGGGTGAAACAAAAATATGAAAGAGCTACAAAACACGAGGGCTATAACACGTGGAATTTTGAACACACAGGAACATATCACATGGACTGCAATTAAAAGGCGTATTATTAGTACACGTCCTATAGACGTGTTATACATCCTTCGGGCTTCAACAAAGTAAACTTGCACATCTCTCGCGAAAGTCTCAACGCGCTCTCCATCGGTCTTTATATTAATTATATTTAATTTGTATTCACTGTAAACGATTATAGCACGGAGTAGCAGAGTATACACTAAATATGTACTTATACAGCCTTCAGTCAAGCCACTGCTGAGGGCTTCAACACGCCGTGGGTTATTTAACCAAACTTCCAACTTCGTCGGTGCAGTTCTGCATTACAGCTATGTAGACCAAATTGACTTGGGTGGTGCCCACAACTTAGATATAACTAGGTGTAATACTGGACAAACGCGCATAAGGACACGTGGTTAAAAAAGATTAAAGCATTCGGTACAAAAATAGCGCGCATAGGCCATACACCGCACAACTGCCTACATTGAGCAGGCGAAAGCCTACGGCCTATAACGGCGTGTTGTACAACACGCGTGTTCACGAATCAGCGACGTTTAATCGTGTCATCAAACACTGCTGGGACGTGTTGCTCAGGTACACGAGTTGCGTACATCGGACAACGAGGTCGTAAACACGTAGTGTCCACATGAGTTGCGTACATCAGATTTCGAGGCACCGAATGTAACGCAGAGGTGGGCCAACGCAGCTCACGTACACCATTTTTTTAAACTACATCATGGGCAAGCTGGAACAAAGCACGCAGCAACATCGCCGTCTTTAGACGCGCGTGTTTTACACACTCCCTTGGCTCAATGCAAGAAACGTAATCGACTCCCCCCCCCCCCCCGTTATCGATCGCGTCGATAGCTGTTGCTGGCCCGCCTGGTATTTCGCGCGACGTTGGTGATCGTTTGGGCGGCAATTGCGATACTTCTTTAAACCTCGCCCGCTGTGTAATAATAACAAACGACAACAACGCACTTATAGCCGTGCCCTCAAGCGCGCACTGAACGCCGAAGGCGCGGAACGAGGCGGCGGCGGCCACGCGGCGCCACGGCCCCAAGCCTCGGCCTAAGCCCGCGCCAGGCCCGCGCATCGCCCAGGCCAACATCCCGTGCCGCGGCCGGGGACGCCCGAGGAAAGGTCGACGCAGCGAGACCCCGTGGCTAAGGAGAGCGCAAGCCCCTGGCCGTGTGGGGGCGAGGGACGGCCGCAGATGGCACGAGAAACCTCCTCGGACGCGAGGAGAGCCTCTTACCTCATGGCGTCTTCTCGGGGTCCCACCAGCAAGGACCTTTGCGCATGCGCGGCGGCGATACCACCCCGCCCTCACAGGCAGGGGGGGGAGGCGATGTGGGGAGTGGACCTGTGAACAATGACGTTAAGACGTTTATTTTAATCTTTCGCTATTTTAAATTGAATTGACGATGTCACGCTTTGTAGAGAAGGCGTTAGGGGGGGAAATGAAACGTATCGCACGCACTGCACGCGTTATGGTTACGTGGAGACGACGCGTAAAGCGACTTGTGTGTTTCATTCGACTGATGGTACGGTCCATTTCCGATCCCCGGTGGGGGTGGGGGGGTGATGGTCGAGACTTGCGATCCTTAGGTTTCCAGGATACACGTGGCTCGACGCCGCTAGGGGGCGTTCCTGCACAGCGGCCTCGCTGTCAATTGTCGTTCTTGGAGGTTGCGTTTCTTATTGGTTGTTGTATTATAATTAACGTGAAGTTTTCATGTTGCAATTTGAGACGCGCTCGGGGTTTCGGTTCCCCGTTGGATTCAGAGAAGTTGAGACACCGCAGAAGGCATCCCACCCAGTAAACGTTGGGCCAACGCGTGCTTTTTACGCGTTTCGGACGCGACCGATGATGCATTGTGACATTGTATGCATACCTGCCAACCCCTGACCAGTGCCTACCTTATTACAGACCAATTCAGACCTTATTGGTCACCCCGTGGTGCCCTTATAAATGTCAAAGTTCATCCTACAAAGTCCCATCACAAGGGAGAAACACAAACAAAGAGACAAAAAATTATGTTACGAAACAAACACTGTTTTATGTATTCTTAGCTCTTTCGGTAAAGTCACGTTGAAGGGAAACAATAAAATAATAAAATATATAAAACAATACAAATTCTCACGACGTTTCGACCATAACACAAACGGTCGTCATCAGGTGTGTCGGTTTGCATAAATGTATTTATTTTTAAACGATGTATTTATTTATAAAAAAAAACGTCAGCGCCACGCGCAGCGATTTGGCAGTTTATTTAGAAGGACTAGTCCATCTATGTTCTGAAAAGAGGAGGGGGGAGACGAAAAATTAATGTATGCTGTCTGAAAGCCACTCTAAGCGTGAACAATCAATTAAGACCTGAAATGGTTAATCAAATCTTTCCAATGATTGCTAAGCCAGAATCCATCTTCTCGGTTTAAATTGTCTCTGTGCTTGTATATGTGGATAGCCTCATGAACGATCTCTCATGGTAGCCAGATGGCTTACAAAGAACCTCTGTCTTGGAAAAGTCAATGTCATGTGAGCCTACTGAATTATAACAATGATCTGCCAGGGACGAGGTGTTGGTCCTACCGTGTTTAAGGTCTGCTTTGTGTTCACGAATGCAGTCCGAGACATGGCGTTTGGTTTCTCCAATGTAACTACTACCACAGAGGCAACTTAGTTTGTAGACACCAGGGTACTGGACCAACACCCCGGCCGTGGCAGATCATTGTTATAATTCAGTAGGCTCACATGACATTGACTTTTCCAAGGCAGAGGTTCTTTGTAAGCCATCTGGCTACCATGAGAGATTTGTTCATGAGGCTATCCACATATACAAGCACAGAGACAATTTCAACCGAGAAGATGGATTCTGGCTTAGCAATCATTGGAAAGATTTGATTAACCATTTCAGGTCTTAATTGATTGTTCACGCTTAGAGTGGCTTTCAGACAGTATACATTAATTTTTCGTCTCCCCCCTCCTCTTTTCAGAACATAGATGGACTAGTCCTTCTAAATAAACTGCCAAATCGCTGCGCGTGGCGCTGACGTTTTTTTATAAATAAATACACCGTTTAAAAATAAATAAATTTATGCAAACCGACACACCTGATGACGACCGTTTGTGTTATGGTCGAAACGTCGTGAGAATTTCTATTGTTTTATATATATTTTATTGTTTCCCTTCAACGTGACTTTACCGAAAGAGCTAAGAATATGAATTACTGCAGTCACGAAAGCTTTAAATCACTGTTTTATGTATTAATTTTGATAACTGGTTTCCATGATGCTGCTTATCATGCTGTCTGTGATCTTGCATGCTGATGCTGCTCGCTTAATATGTGTATGCACACACTCATGTTGTAAATGTACAACAATAAACAGAAAAAAACTGTCCCACGACTTTTTTTTATTTAGCCGTATTAATTTTTTTGCCCGTATTGAAACGGCTGTACGCCGTATGGACCTGAAAACTCAATTTCCCTCGACAAGAATATGGGTAAACGGTTATAGGTTGACAGGTCTGTTGTACGTGGTACAGTTGTTAGTACCTTTTAGAGGCCTGTCCATATTTTGTTCTACCGTATTGTAATTTTTCGACTTTTGTAACTGTAAAGCATTTGTTTTTACATAATGAATGGAAAGCCTGCAAAATGTGAAAATGCACCAAATTCAATAATGACGAGTTTTGGTTAGCGCGGTTGGCTAAGTAGGCTGCGAAATAATTCAACATTCAAGATTTCCAGCACTTGCACGCACGCTGATGGATGGCATTGCTTCATTTCCACGGCGGATGACCTCAGACGTGTCGCCTCCAATTACTGGCAATCCGTCTCTCCCTAATAAATATGCCAACGTTGGCTCAACGTTCGGTGCGAAAGACGTTCAACATACGAAGATAAACTCAAACATAACATTCCAAATGTTCATTACTACGCATTAACATTCCTATTGTATTTTAAAAAAATCTGTTTACGTTGAATGCATTCATTGAAAATGTGCTAACAAATATTCCTGGCAGTCTAAAATTAAACCAACAAGTGGCAGCAGCGAGTAAAATAAAGGACATGCTGCAAGATGCTATTTTTAGTGCTGCCTGCAGTGGGAAAGAGGCTGTTTGAGGGGGGTGGTGAGGGTAGCACTGTGGCCAACCGAACATCGGTGGAAAAAGAGATGTTATAGCTCTTTGGATTCCTCCAGTTGACATACAAATTCTATACTCTTTGGTTCTTTCGGTAAAGTCACGCTTGTGTTGCGACCGAAACGTCGTGATTTATTGTATTTTCTACCTACGTGACTTTACCGAAAGAACCAAAGAGTATGGATTCCTGCAGTCACGAAAGCTTCAAATCAAGATACAAATTCTGATTACGTGGGGGCAGGGGCTGTGGAGCAGGCAATACGTACTTACAGTGGTGGGCCAATGTTATGCCGATCATGATGGTTGCAACCACATGTTTGTGACACCACGGGTGCGAGATGTTAACTATCTCGCCTGGTATGCAGGAGGTCGTGGGTTCGATCCCCACCTACGACGCCTGCTGCTGTATATTTGGAGTTTGCGTGTTCTCCTCATGGTCGCGCGGATTTTTCTCCAAATCCTCCGGTTTTCCCCTCCACAGTTAGAAACATACGTTTAGAGTATTTGGCTGCGATACGTTTCCACATGATAAGCCACTTCGTTGAGCTATCATTTGTAGCCGGTTCGCTTCTGAAAAACAGCTACATAGCTCAGTGGGCCTTACTTGCTTTCACAAACATAGTTCATAGTTGGTTTGCTCGGCAGAACTGGCACGAACAATTTCCAAAGATCTCTGACCCTACACGTGGATGTTTGGCGAACTCTATTCATGTGGGAGGAAACTGGAATGTTCCTTTCAAACATATTTCGGTTCCCCTATTCAAATTGTGTTATCGCAATCGTGTAATGCGATGAATGATGCTTTTGGATGGCCGTGGAAGAGATTTATCACAGCACTCGCCCACGTGTCGTAATACCCCGGTTTTTGCCGGGGATGCGTTCCTGGTTGGCTATGCTGGGTGGGGATATTATGAGTGGCTTGTTGGCTATGCTGAATGGGGATATGAGTGGCTGGTGGCTATGCTGAATGTGGATATTATGAGTGGCTAGTGGCTATGCTGATTGGGGATTTTATGAGTGGCTGGTGGCTATGCTGGGTGGGGATATTATGAGTGGCTTGTTGGCTATGCTGGGTGGGGATATTATGAGTGGTTTGTTGGCTATGCTGGGTGGGGATATTATGAGTGGCTTGTTGGCTATGCTGGGTGGGGATATTATGAGTGGCTGGTTGGCTATGCTGAATGGGGATATTATGAGTGGCTTGTTGGCTATGCTGGGTGGGGATATTATGAGTGGCTGGTGGCTATGCTGGGTGGGGATATTATGAGTGGCTTGTTGGCTATGCTGATTGGGGATATTATGAGTGGCTGGTGGCTATGCTGGGTGGGGATATTATGAGTGGCTTGTTGGCTATGCTGAATGGGGATATTATGAGTGGCTTGTTGGCTATGCTGGGTGGGGATATGATGAGTGGCTGGTGGCTATGCTGGGTGGGGATATTATGAGTGGCTTGTTGGCTATGCTGGGTGGGGATATTATGAGTGGCTGGTGGCTATGCTGGGTGGGGATATTATGAGTGGCTTGTTGGCTATGCTGAATGGGAATATTATGAGTGGCTTGTAGGCTATTCTGAATAGGGATATTATGAGTGGCTGGTGGCTATGCTGGGTGGGGATATTATGAGTGGCTGGTTGGCTATGCTGAATGGAGATATTATGAGTGGCTTGTTGGCTATGCTGGGTTGGGATATTATGAGTGGCTTGTTGGTTATGCTGGATAGGGATATTATGAGTGGCTGATGGCTATGCTGAATGGGGATATTATGAGTGGCTTGTTGGCTATGCTGGGTGGGGATATTATGAGTGGCTGGTTGGCTATGCTGAATGGGGATATTATGAGTGGCTTGTTGGCTATGCTGGGTGGGGATATTATGAGTGGCTGGTTGGCTATGCTGAATGTGGATATTGTGAGTGGCTTGTTGGCTATGCTGGGTAGGGATATTATGAGTGGCTGGTGGCTATGCTGAATGGGGTTATTATAAGTGGCTTGTTGGCTATGCTGAATGGGGATATTATGAGTGGCTTGTTGGCTATGCTGGGTGGGGATATTATGAGTGGCTGGTGGCTATGCTGAATGGGGTTATTATAAGTGGCTTGTTGGCTATGCTAAATGGGGATATTATGAGTGGCTTGTTGGCTATGCTGAATGGGGATATTATGAGTGGCTTGTTGGCTATGCTGAATGGGGATATTATGAGTGGATGGTTGGCTATGCTGAATGGGGATATTATGAGTGGCTTGTTTGCTATGCTGAATGGGGATATTATGAGTGGCTTGTTGGCTATGCTGAATGGGGATATTATGAGTGGCTGGTGGCTATGCTGGGTGGGGATATTATGAGTGGCTGGTGGCTATGCTGAGTGGGAATATTATGAGTGGCTTGTTGGCTATGCTGGGTGGGGATATTATGAGTGGCTAGTGGCTATGTTGGGTGGGGATATTATGAGTGTCTGGTTAGCTATGCTGGGTGGGGATATTATGAGTTGCTTGTTGGCTATGCTGGGTGGGGATATTATGAGTGGCTTGTTGGCTATGCTGGGTGGGGATATTATGAGTGGCTTGTTGGCTATGCTGGGTGGGGATATTATGAGTGGCTTGTTAGCTATGCTGGGTGGGGATATTATGAGTGGCTTGTTGGCTATGCTGGGTGGGGATATTATGAGTGGCTTGTTGGCTATGCTGAGTGGGGATATTATGAGTGTCTGGTTAGCTATGCTGGGTGGGGATATTATGAGTGGCTTGTTGGCTTTGCTGGGTGGGGATATTATGAGTGGCTTGTTGGCTATGCTGAATGGGGATATTATGAGTGGCTGGTGGCTATGCTGGGTAGGGATATTATGAGTGGCTTGTTGGCTATGCTGAATGGGGATATTATGAGTGGCTTGTTGGCTATGCTGAATGGGGATATTATGAGTGGCTTGTTGGCTATGCTGAATGGGGATATTATGAGTGGCTTGTTGGCTATGCTGAATGGGGATATTATGAGTGGCTTGTTGGCTATGCTGAATGGGGATATTATGAGTGGCTTGTTGGCTATGCTGAATGGGGATATTATGAGTGGCTGGTTGGCTATGCTGAATGGGGATATTATGAGTGGCTTGTTTGCTATGCTGAATGGGGATATTATGAGTGGCTTGTTGGCTATGCTGAATGGGGATATTATGAGTGGCTGGTGGCTATGCTGGGTGGGGATATTATGAGTGGCTTGTTGGCTATGCTGGGTGGGGATATTATGAGTGGCTTGTTGGCTATGTTGAATGGGGATATTATGAGTGGCTGGTGGCTATGCTGAATGGGGATATTATGAGTGGCTGGTGGCTATGCTGGGTGGGGATATTATGAGTGGCTGGTTGGCTCTCTGCTACCTGTAGCTTACAGTGAGGCTAGTAATAGGTTAGCTAATGTGCTCGGCTCCCAAACGACTTTCCCCTCCTCGCCATCTCAATACAGGGATATATCCATTCATAGATATACCATTAAAATAATGTGAAGAAATGCACGTATTGCATTATGTAATGCTCTTCTCTGTAATACTGTATATAGAGCCATCTATTTCACAACATTCAAACACTAGTTCAGACGAACGTCATTATAAATGGATCACCCAGTGCGAGACATTTCAGTGTGTGGCCACTTCTTATTTCGTGGTGTGCACAGCCATGCAGGTGTGTACGGCGGTCTATTGTCAGGCACTGCCCCGGCTGCCTGTGTGGCACCTTCCTACCAGTCCAGGCTGCGAGTGCACTGTCACACTGGTACGTGTGTGTGTGTCTATGTGCGTGGCCTGCTTATGTCGCCTGCAATTTAATTGCTGTCAATCAACATCAGCAAGTGACGACACGTGGCTCGTCGACAAGGGAAGCTGCATTGAATAGAGATTAGTTAAAGTTGTGGCGAGTTGTTTTATCCGGGCGTGCTGGAGTGCTTCCACACAGAGATAATCTCAAGTTTCAAGTTAATTTTGATTAGCCACTTGAGATCTCAAGAGTGACCTGGACCACGGACATGACAACATGAAGCCAAGTACAACAAAGGAGCAAATAGACATCAGAGCACATCAGAAGTGCGTCTCCAGCTCAGAACGCACAAGAGGAGCGCGTGTTTTGCCACTTACACCCACATTGTGCTCGACTGGAGGGGCCTCGTGTTGCGTCATTCATCACACACTTCGATTCGCAACGCATTAATTCGAGTGCCGCTGCCTTCTTGGCTGCTGCACGTGAAGCGCACAGAAACACTGCGCACACTAATGGCCAATCAGTCACGATTCATGTATGACTACCAATTTTGTTTTTTCTAATAAAGTTCAACGAGTTTCAAACATCATTTTTTTTGTGGGGGGGGGGGGGTATTGGGCAATTACTTGTTTGCCAAAGGCAATGTATTCTTACTAAATTAAATCACGACGTTTCGGAAGCAACACAAGCTTCCGTCTTCAGGTGGAATAGTCACAGCAAGATAGCTGCATCAAGTGAAGGGCTCTGAGACACCCGAGCTTATATACAGGTTAAGGGGGGGGGGGGGGGAGGAGCCAGGCCAGGGATGATGATGAGATGCGGATTAACTTAGCCCCGCAATGGCCCATTCCAGCCTTGTGTAGGTCTACAATCTTGTCCCTGACATCCTTGGAGAGCTCTTTGGTCTTGGCCATGGTGGAGAGTTTGGAATCTGATTGATTGATTGCTTCTGTGGACAGGTGTCTTTTATACAGGTAACAAGCTGAGATTAGGAGCACTCCCTTTTAGAGTGTGCTCCTAATCTCAGCTCGTTACCTGTATAAAAGACACCTGGGAGCCATAAATCTTTCTGATTGAGAGGGGGTCAAATACTTATTTTCCTCATTAAAGTGCAAATCAATTTATAACATTTTTGACATGCGTTTTTCTGGATTTTGTTGTTGTTATTCTGTCTCTCACTGTTCAAATAAACCTACCATTAAAATTATAGACTGATCATTTCTTTGTCAGTGGGCAAACGTACAAAATCAGCAGGGGATCAAATACTTTTTTCCCTCACTGTATGACGGTGTTGTGGGTGCTTGTGACATCGTACACTCACACCGCACAATCCCAGCAGGAGACGTACTGACTCCTGGATGAGATTACTTGCACTGGTGCAAAACATAACTTTTATTGAGGAGGTATTATACCACGTTCACGGGGCAATAAATTACACAGCGCAACTATCACTTTAGACAAATAAATAATTGACACGTCCATATACAACGTAAACAATGCATACGTTTAAATGAATTCAGAGAAATATAATGTGTGCTCATAATATATATGTTCTTCCAAAATGTATTTCTCCAAAACAATGAATGTGTGCAGTATGTAGAGCTAGAGAGAACGCTATTTATCAAATCCGCCTTCAGTATATTGTTGCAATAACACAGTACTGCATATACTGCAAGTCGTAATCACGCACGCGAGTGAAACTCTCTCACGAGGATGCGACGAGTGGTATAAAAATAGGAATAGTGCCTCCTCGGGCCTCTTGATACTTTCTTAATGTTCAACACCGCAGCGGCAAAGTGCTGCTGGCACGCTGCTGTTCTAATAAAAAAAAAACTATTTCCCCAAGTCTGGGATCTTTTTTTTTTTACACACACATATATATACCGAACTACAACACAGCAGCAACTCTCTTCCAGAGTGCGACAGCTGTCCATCCCGGTGAAATCAGTGAACGCTGTGTGACTCGTGATGGGCGATGGCCCCAGTGACTCTGCGCATTCACCGCCACGAGCCAAATAGGCTCCTGGCCAGCGTCGCTTCTGCCGAAGTGCACGCCATTGACTTTGTGTTAAACAACAAGGCCATGTAAACGGCCCGCAGCAATTCAACCCAAATCATTCACTGTCACGCGAGTGCGATCCTTAATTAGATCTCCCCCCCCCCGCCCCATACCTTTGAACGGAAAACAAATGTTTAATGTCTGAAGCAAGCAAAGCGTGAAGTGCCACACAAGTCCCTCGTTGACGATCACAATCAACCTGTCACGCCGCTCATGACGAGCAGCAGCAAAGCGCACCGGTCAATTCTCAGACGTGGTCGCACCGTTATTTGCAATTCATAGACAAAAAAAACAAAAACCCATTGTCATCCGGTAATTATTCTTGATTTGAAGCTTTTGTGATTGAAGGAATCCATACTCTCTTGTTCTTTCGGTAAAGTCACGTAGATAGAAAAAATTATCATAAAAGAAAACACACGACGTTTCGGTCGCAAAACAAGCGTCCGTCTTCAGGTGAGAAATGTGTTTATCTGCTGTTGTGGCTTTATATAGGCACAACAACAGAAACATTTTCTCACCTGAAGACGGACGCTTGTGTTGCGACCGAAACGTCGTGTTTTCTTTTATTATTTTTTCTATCTACGTGACTTTACCGAAAGAACCAGAGAGTCCGGTACTTATTTTTTGCGACTTTGAGTACCCCCAGCTTGTATTCTACGTTGATACGTTGTGGTGTAACCTTGGGTAAGAATGTTCCAGTGACTATTTGATGTTCTACTTGTAACCGTTACGGTGACTTCTAGCTGTTAAACCACTGTAAGGTGATGATACATTTCACTCAATGTAGGTGTTGAGCTCTCCATTGTGTTCTTGCTGGGAGTTTCTTCAGAAACTGAATTTAGAGCGACATTTTGTAGAAAACTTTGGGGCCGAATAACATTCGGTACAACCCAAAAAATACATCGGAGAGTCATACAGCACAACCACAACAAAACAAAAAAGCTACCCCAGTAGTACACGTGTAGCTGCCACATCATGTTTATAAACATTGTTACACACTTGCCATTATTGGCAGTCGTATGAATAGAGGCGCCGCCTCGCACACCTACACCAAATCTGTGCTGACGACCGACTCACACGGGATTAATAGGCACCACCATGAGTGTTATAAAACAAATACAAATTTAATATCCTGACGTTAAGCAATGACCATTGGCTTAGACTGCAAGGGTTCCCAACATTTCTGGACCTTTTTCACAACACACGATGCCCCGACAATGCATTTTTTTTAATGTTTTAAACTACTCTAAATCGTGGTAGCTGCAGGTTTCACGGACTGCTTCCCAAGGCCTTGCGACCACTGGTGGTCTGAAAACCACAGGCTGGGAAACCTCTGGACTAGAAGACACTGGGCTAGGGCAGTGCCTTCAACTGCAACAGGGCTGCAGCTACAGTCCCTGTGTTTTTTGTGATTTTACAGCTGTATGCAGCTATTCCAACAACACAGCGAACACACTACTCCGCACGACTTAACCTACATGCCAACTGTGCTATCGTGTTAATATTGCTGCCATGATTTGCTTAAGCGACAGTAAAAAAAATATACGTAAAAGTGTAAAACAGTTTCCTCCAGCGAAAGTTACCGGTAACAGAGGACAACTTTAAGATGTAACCCCACTTAATCAATCAATACAATATATGCACTATTTTAATTACGTGATCGAGAGCGGCACACTATGCACTCACTTGATTGTACAACCTGAAGCACACATCCTCAAGCGCACACTTCGACACAACCACCACGACATGATCGCTCTCATAGCGGTGATCACGCTTCAGCCGTACCCTAAAGCCGTTAACGCAACACCCTGCATACTGAAGTCCGACACACCGCAGTCAACACAAGCCGCCAAGTGCATTCCCCCACTCTCGTTGGACCACTCTGTCTATGGCACTGCAGCAAAGTTCGAGTTGAGATTTTTTTGTTACAAAAAAACCACATTTTTTGAGACAAAAAAGCTGTCGTTGGTCAACATAAATTGGCAAACATGTTCTGAAACCCTATTTTCCTCTCGTCAGTGTGGCGATTGCTAATCTAATTTGACATTTTCGAGGGCTGCACAGCTAATAGGGGTCTAAGGTGCTAATTGACCTCTGTAAAAAAAAAACCTACAGGCCCCCAGACACAGTATTCACTTGTTATACTGTCACGTAGACGTATAGTATATATTTGATTAAATATAAAATTAACGTCGGGGTTTCCCCTGTCTCGGATGAAAAGAGGAATGTTGTTGGTGCCGACAAAGTACACATTAAAGCATTGTTTTTATTTTATCAGAAACTGCACACCAGCCAAAATTGGCAACAGAAGCAACTATCTTGTGTGGGTCCTGCTGGTCTCCCAGGGGCCTACACGGGAGCTTATTGTGAATGCAGGTACTGTTCTGCTGATGGGACAGACTGTCCCTGTGCACAGCTACTCTGAAGCAGCAGCAGCAGCATTCCCCCTCCAGCTCACGGACACAAACGAGCACGCGGTGAGGCATCATCTCAGTGACGCACGCACGCACGCGCCTGTTTACACCCATCACTTGTTACACATCAAAAACGCAGCGGGGAGAACATTGACTGCATCCAGTAGTGCTGCTGGTCATCGCATTTGTCAATGCTTCTCCGCCTTGATATTGACCGGAAGCTTAAGTGCGATAGCACCACCCTTAATGTAAAATACCCCTTTGTCCAAGGGTATTGAGCTCTCCTGCGCTGCCAATGATCCTATTTCATTCTACAACGCTCCCCACTACATTACATCAGCACGTTAATCCAGCTAATGTGCCCGATGTACCTGTCCTGAATGTTAATGACAACTCCTGCATACAATGGGTCCACGTGTCCGTCGATGAAGATCCACAGCCTATGAGCTTCTCACCACCTGGGTTCGCCACCCGCTGTCAGAGAGCAGGGTTTGTGGCATCGCTGATGCTTTGTGGATACACTGGCCAATTTGCGGTTTAAACGAAGCACAGATTCAGTCTTCCAGCTGTTCTCCGACAGTATGAAAAAAATTCTGCCCGTTTCCAAGCTTGCATTGAATTACACAACTATACTTACAATCAAAAATTGGGGACGGAAAAAACTGAAGAACATTTTTTTGTTTTTACCGAAAACTGCACTTTTTCCAGAAATATAATCTCATTCGGACGCATCTCTTTCCAATAATGTACAGTACAGCATAGAGTATACCTGTATAGTATATTACATTACCCTTGCCTATCTATGCGTCATTAGGGAGCATTTGCTGGAGGGGCCTCTTCCTGGTTGTCGCAGCAGCGGGCTGGGATGTAATCAGACAGCCGTGGTTTGTTTCACACTGTGAAAGCTTATGCGGCTCGGCGACGTGGGGATGGACATCGCGCGCGTGACCCGTGCGCGCAGGCTGTGCTTGTCCTCCCAGCGATGCCACCTTTTCCGCACCGCTGACCGCACCTACGGAGAGGATGAGTGGCGAGATATTAACTTCCTCGCTCGGTATACAGGAGTTTCGTTGGTTCGATCCCGACCCTGACGATGGCCGACCCTGACGATGATGTTGTCTATGTTTGCATGTGCCCTCTCCCCGTGGTCGCGTGGATGTTTCTCTGGGTTCGCTGGGGTGTTTTTTTTTTATACCCCCACGTTTATAAACTACGCGTTTAGAGTTTTTTGGCTGCTTTAAATTTGCACGTGATGATAAGCCACTTTGTTGAGCTATCGTTTGTGGCCAGGTCGCTTATGAAAAAGAGCCGTATAGCTCAGTGGGTCTGCCCAGGTAAAATACAATTATACAATAACTTAAGTCCATGTTGTGTTTAGTTTGCTGTCCTTCCCGCGCACCTCCGAGTAGCACGGTTGGCTACGTACGGCGTGAAAGAAGTTCAGCGTACATACATGTCACAGTTCCTGCGTAAGGCACATCCTCGAAATTGAGGTTTTCAACCTTTTCATCTCTGCGGTACCCGTGAGATAGTGGTCTTATTTTTGTGTTTCGGTGCACTTATCAAAGGAGAGACGTAATCTCAAGTGGCATTTGTAGACCTTTGTACTACCGGGCCAGCCGTGGGGTGGGTGCTATCATGCCGTTTTGTCAGACTGCCATTATTTTAATGCCGCCCACCAAATATACACTCAGCGTGCGTTGACGTGCCATAAAGGGCAGTTGTCAATCATGATTTTTTTCGCGAGTGCTGTCAGTGTTGCTGGAGCAGCGGTAACATTATCTTAAGGGAAGATCCAACTCAAATTCTCAATGGCTCTTAATAAAAGTGTACAGCCCTTTGTCTATCCACTCCGGGAAGAAGGCCTCCCGTTGCCATGTCAGTCGTGAAGGTTGACTATACTTCACCACCAGGGGCGGAGCCACAGGGGGGGCTGGGGGGGGGGCTTAGCCCCCCCTGAAATTTTGGTCAAGTCGGTAATCGGGATAACCGGATATCCGGCTGCAGCAAAATGTTGGCTGCCACCTCGTGCTGCCCTGCAGGCTGCTTGAGCGGCAGCCTTTCGAACTTATCGAACTTATTAGCCACATCAGCGGCTCCGAACCTATTAATAAACTCCGCGTTCAAATCCAATAAAATTTGTTTTATACATTTGTGGCTCCCATTGGAAAACATAAACACACTGAGATATCTCAGAATATTGAAGTCAGCCCCCCCAAAGTCACAATCCTGGCTCTGCCCCTGTTCACCACGCTGGTCACTGCGGGTCGGTACTGTGTCTTGGGCTGTTTGACATAAATGTAAACCTTTGTCGTCGAGAACATGAGACATGAGAGTCACGGCCAAACACATCACTGTGACACGAGTAACATCGCTGCGGCCTCACTCGCGTGGGATTTAATTCGTCGTGCATGCATCAATGTCCCTGGAGTGCAATGACTGAACGTCCGAAGCCGTGGCTGCTATTGCCTTCTCGTTTTTCTTGCCAATGAAGCTCTCGACTCATATCAGACAGCCTGACACAAACACAGCCTCGCAGTGTATCTAGAAGACAAGAGCCATTTGTCTTTTGGGTTGCAGCTCCCCTGAACATATTGACGAAAGGAATTGCGTGTACATTACAGCACAAGCACTGGGTAATTACCACATCGTAATGGGTATGAAGTTAATTCGTATATTGAATATATATGGGTCATCATTACATATATGTAGCATATTTTAAAACCCATTTTTTTAAACGTTGGTAGTCGGAGTGATGCTTTGGGTAAAGTGATATTTGGACAATTCACAACCGCTGTGTTTTCCTTCCACGTGTTCCTTGAGGTTTCCCGTTCCCGATTACGTCATAGTTTAAATGTATTCAGTTGGTGACGTTGCTCCCCACACTCTGGGGGGTGTGGGGGGGGTTAACGGTTCAGGGGGTAACCGGTTACTCCTCACGCTGTTACGAGGATGCCTTGAAACCGTGGCCAGATGCAGTAAAAGCCATCAATTATCATCTTGAGATTTGAATGAACAGAATAAATATTCAACTGTGATCATTTCCAAATACCTTGAAGGTTACAGTAATGCGACATAGTTGCGCAGTCCCGAGGCCACGTTTAGTGACAGTACGGCATGTGTATTTTAGGTCCATCGTGAATGCACTTCAAGTGAATTGAGATGAAAGACCATGTTGAAATGCGTGTTTTATCGGCTTTTAAACGATGTTTTCACATGCTTACCTCTCCGTTTAGAAAACAGTAAAAGACAGAAACAAAGAAACCCTACAACGAAAGAAGCACAAGTGATAATTAAGGCATCAAATGTCAAATGCACAATGACAATTTTCAGTTCAATATTCATCGACTCATTTTGCTTTCATCTTCAATTAGTGCCACTCCCGAGAGGCCTTGAGCGCAGAACTCATGCCAAGTGCAGGAGCTCAATGGATCCGTCCTGCTTGAACAGCTGGAGAAGCGCCATGTCATCAGGCCGCATAAACAGTCGCATTGTCTCTTCAGTAACCCGATATCATAATAATATTATGATAATAGCCTATATTGTTCCAAGAAAACTATCGCTTAGGATCCAGACGTTTTTTTTTCACAATGTCCCTTGAATTGGTCGCTTAGTGGTTTGCGTGTGGAAGGAAACTGGAGACCTGTACCTTACAAAAATATATAATCTATTAGTCTGTGAGAATAACACTCAGAATCGATAGACATGTCAGAGATATACTTGCTGTACTGTTATCTACTGACCACTTTATACCACCACAGCTATTTATAAATGTGTGTGTATGTATACACACAGTTGCTGAGCACAGGTCAAAAGGGACCAAAACGTCAACGTCGCAAATCGCACACCGTAACACGTGTATCTGTGTGGTTAACACCTCGGCTTCTGGGTGTGCTTCACTAACACCACCTCTCAAGCACCTGAATTATAGGTGCGAAGCATCGGGTGGGGCCCCGGGTATTTGTGCAAACCGCCTCTCTTTAGCCCGCCAATGAGAAAACCCCTTGGGCAAGAAAGGGTGAATGCAGCCTCGAGACGTAATTTATTTACTGCTTATAAATACTGCAACACTTTTGCGCAGAAGAACAGCCAAACACAACCCCGAAATAAACTTTAATTCACCTGTCACGGCGAATGTGCTGCTGGAATGGGCTGCATTTACCATCCCACGCGCGGGATTGTGTGCTTTGGCCATTACCAGCCGACCCAAGCACCCGAGGCGATATAGCCCACTTTGTGGCCTTTATAAATAGCCGCCCGTTTACTAAACAGGTTATATCAATATGAGAGCCATTATTTATCCATTGCTAGCTGAGAAAGTAGGTCTGCACAATTATTAATCTGGGCAAGTGGCCAGGACACTATGTACTTGTAACTAATTCATATTTGGTAGTCGGGAGTTACGTAAAAAACAGAGTAGTTATTGATTTATAAAAAATAGCATGCGGACGTTTCCTTATATTTTTCCATTGTCCACAGTAGTCGGTGCATTGCTTGTGCAAAAATAAACAGCGTGGAACCTTGTGAGTTGTGCAAACCATCCATACTGAAGCAATCTGTTGATCCATCAAGTTCCCCTAATTTGTTTGCATTTCTTTTTTACTCCTTCACTTCAATTGGCACGTTTTGTGTTTTCACGTGGAGAATAAACAGCAACACAACTGCCTACACGTGGCCTCGTTGACCAACTGCTTCTCAATCCACTGTTAATACGTTCACTGAGCGTGGTTCAGCTGCTACCGGCATTGCACTAAAGAAGCTGATTTGGTATGGAAATGTTAATTGACGTAGCAATGTATTTTGAACTGCTGTATGAATATATATAAATATATATTGGCAGAACGTATGTCGTCAATTCACTGCTGGATGAAGGCCTCCTCAACCCCCATTTCTGGTCATGGGGGTTGTTTGAATGTGGGTCGGTGAAGCGGGAAGCCTATAATGGGTTCGGATACCACTCGCCACTGATGTTAGCCGTGACTGTGAATCAAATTTATGTGACACGAGGTTCACAGCGCAGTGCTGTTATATATGCCGGGTATGAAAATGTAATGAAAATACTATAAAATGAAATGAAATTTGGGAAAATGCGTAATTGCCCGAAATTATGTTAATTGCTATGCGCATATATTATGCTAATTAAGATATAATCGTATTAATTTATGCGAACGTGTTCGATTATGCTAATGTGCGAAGTTATGATAATTCGGCTCAACCTCGTTGTCGAGGGTAGTATTATCAATCGGGATAAGACAATTAATTGTATGAAGTTATGCAGGTGTGATGTAAGTATGCTAGATTAAGCTTGGCTTCGTTGTCTGGGGTTGTATTATCAATCGGTATAATACAATTATTCTCGCTTAAACATTTACTGATTATGTATTAGTGTGTTATGTCAGGTCTCCAAATTCAAATCTCACCGCAGGATACAGTTTTTATAATTAAGATTATTATGCATGAACTTAGGAAGGAACCACTCAGACACTTCTGTGTTAAGCAATTTTAATTTATAAACAAAATCTTAACACTCTAATATGCGAACTCTTATGCTTGGAATTGTCAACACAGTACTCCTGGAGATGTTCCTCTCATGATCCATACATTTAACCCTCAATGGTCACGTTCGTTAACTGGGTAACAGTACAATCGATTATTCCTCAGAGTACGCGAGCATACACGGCGAGAGGAAAAGTCATTAAAAATTCATGCAACGATATTCATACGAAGGGAAATAAAGAAACATGTCCCGAAGGCAATAGTAGTTATTAATTAATTCATTTGTAAGATTATGCAATAAAAAATGAACGACTAAAATACTTCTAAATGACCGTATCCATGTAACTCAATGGGCGGCAATGTTCTTCACGATCAGTTGATATTTAATGCACCACCTTCGAAAGGCAACCCTTCTTGAAACACAAATATATATTTTTGGAACAATGTTATTTGTCCCGATATGCGTGTTGTGTGTCTTCTTTGCCACTTGTTCAATTCTTTGTGTAAAGCAAACGCCGGGCGATACGTCGTGAGGCTGTGAGTGTGGGGGAGGGTCGTACAAACGGCTTCGTTCTCTCTCTTGCTCGGGGGCGGCCACAGTTTCGGTCCACAGCTGGCTGGAAGAGTCGGCACGAAGCTCGCCGTCGGCGCGCGACGATCCGTCGTCAGATAGCGCCCGCAGCTCGTCCGCTGGCTGCAGTTCCTCGCTCTTGTCTTGGTTCCAGCTGGTGCTGCTCGGCGTGCGTGTGGGTCGAACCCACGGCGCGCTCGCTGGCGCCGACGCTCTTGCTCACGGGCGGCCGGTCAGGCTCTTTCCCCTGCTGGATGAGCCGAGTCGGCACAACGCTTGTCCGCTGGCAGCTGGCACCCTCGCTTGGTGGTGCTGGTGGCGCGACTGCGTGCCCTCTCCGGCTCCGGCTCTCTGGCGATGAACGATGCTTTCGTTCGTTGATGGCAGGCTTGGTCGACGTTTGGCGCTTTCCGCCCTCTCTCGCGGATGATGCTGGAATTCTCGTCAGCTTAGCTCGAACTGCGGTGGCTCTTGTGAGTCGATGCCGAGAGCGGAATGATTTTCGAGCGATACTTCTTCCGATGGCGCTGAATTCGCACGGCGTAGCATGTCGCTACTCGGCACCTAACATCACCTCGCCCCTCTTCTCCGCGATGCACCACACTCATTGTTGATCTCGAGGCCATGCCCCGAAGCTGGCTTGCTGTCCTCTCCCGAGCTGCTGTCTCGCCGTCCCTTCCCGAGCTCTATTGTGTGTGTCGTGTTGCTGTTTATATCCGAAAAATCTCCCCTCTGCGTGTCTCTTGCGAGAGAAAAAAAAAACAGATGCTTACTCCGTCATGCTCTTCTCCCCCCGCGCCCACGCCTGATTGCCCCCCCCACTCCTCTTCCCTTGGTGACCCCGGGCGGGCTGCTTTACATCAAATTGATGTTTGTTTGCACTCCCAACCCCTCTCTTCGCGGTGTCCGCTAAGGGAGGGGACGCACCTTTCATACGTATTCTTGGCTACCATGTGTTTGTGTCAAATTGTTGGAAGACAAAGGCGGCCGGAGAGGCTCTGATTTCATGGAATACATTTATCTGGTCTTGTGTGTTCGACCTATTTTCTTGTACCTCTAATTAATTATCCTAGGTCTAATCTCTTGTGATTATTATTTGGTTTATGTTTAGCCAAGATTTGTAATGTCATTAGATGTTACCTCTGGTATTTCAAGGGTTTTATTAACTTTTGCTCTCTGTCTGCATCCAGGAATCAGTGCTTTTTATTCTCGAGGCTGGAGATATAACCAAGCCCTCACTTTCTCGACTGCCAGAATACACATTCCTTGGTTCTCTTGGTGAAGTTACATAGATAGAAATATTCAATAAGAAACAATATATGAGTTTAATAAGGGTGAAATAATATAAGTAAAAATAAAGCCACTAATATAGACTGCAGTCTATCAAGTCGACTTATTCTTATAGCCAAGCTTCAACTTTTTCCGTAAAAAAATATCAGTTATAATGTCCGTTTGCCCTGTGCTCTGTGTCTGTGCCTGTGATTCTGGATATTTGTTTGTGAACTCTCCAAAGTGCCAAGCAGGTCATGGCATGCGGTCCTTTGGCAATCTGGAGATTTTTCAGATCGTCGTTAACCTCCCTTTGCCCCGGAGTATATTATTGAATGGCCTTTTACGACCTCCAGATGCTTGTGCTTGTGGGAGGTAGCGGGTTTGAGGGTATTTATTTATTTGATCGATTATTATTATTATTAAACAAATGGCAGAATTATTGTTAATACTATTTTTTGGAAAAAGGCCTATATATACAACAGTGCCCTAACCACTGTGTCCACCCACCCACCAAACATGAATATTTAATTCAGCCATTTCCTCCAAGCTGCTATCGCCACTTTAAGGCAATCTTCTGCAAATATAGTGCCAAAGTGTCTTCACTAAAAGCCCATTTTATCCGATATTACACACTCGACCAATACCTGGCACCCAACGAGTTAATGAATGCGCCCCGTGCTCCCATGCTATACATTCATATTCAGCAATGATGCAAGAATGGTTTAAACCATGACTATCACTTAGAGGTGACACACACACACACATAAGGCCAAATTTTTTTTTTACAACTACATTATATATGTATTTTCCTTCTGGATATGTCGTTTTAACACTTGATACTCATGTATAATAGTTAACGTGAGGTTATGGGGCTTCATTCATGTATTTATGTTGTTACCCTAAGCCAGTGTAACTCATAGAAGGTACATTATTTCGTACACAACGAGGAAAACAAGAAACAATTCCATATATCATGAATAATGGCATTTATCCATGAAGGCCTGAGTCCATTAAGATACATCACATGTTCCATTTTAAATACTAATTATATTGTGTTCTATTGTGGGAGATGTGAATGACACTCAAAGGTCTCCACAAAGGAGTTCATGAACCCACTTGCTGCAAAATTAGATCTTTACTTTCGGGTTGCGGGAGTTTCACAAAGCTGGGCGATGCATCAGCCCTGTTGCTTCTAAAGTGCCAGGCTTAAGACATGGAATAGAAGTTTGTCGATTAAAACTTGAGAGTCTGAAGAGTGGGCTTCGGATCACTGTGTGGGCAACGCTTTAGCAGGTTGGCTACGTATGGTGCAAAAGAAGTACCGTACAACGTAAGGAGACCTGCACCTCTATCTGCGCCACAGGTCGACCTCCATCAAAAACGAAGTCGGTGTTACGCGTGAATGCTCCAGCGGTGGTTCATTAACTTTCAAATGTTGCTGCAATGTCCTTGTAACATGTATTGTATTTGAATGTGGAGCAGTGCTTAGGGGGGAATGGTGGCTCAGTGATTAGTACACTGCACTACAAACCTGATTTCCATTCCCTGCTCGGGACGAATAACAGTGGCAAACATTTGAACTGGCTCGGGGCCTGCCCTAGGTCGACTCAGCCTCAAACGAGTGCCTGGTGCGGTGTGTAAACATCAGCATTGGGGAGGTGAAGGTAGCTGTGAGTGGTGTTGACCACCAAACCCCTCGTGTGCCATGCTGGCTTTCACAGGTGCTTGCCCCAACAGTCTGTTAAAGGCTACGCGGGGGGGGAATTAGCGTTTGTATTGCTCAATGAGAGGGGGTGGATCGTTGAATGAGCAGCTGAGAAGATGAAAGGGTTAAAAGGGCATATGAATAAGTGAATGGGGTGGGTGAGTAAGGGGACAAGTCAGTGAGTAGATGAATGGGTGGGTGGATAGAGTGAGCAGGTCGATGAGTCCATGAATCGGCGAGTGATTAAGTGAAAAGCAATGATAAAGAATGAAGTTGGCAGGTGAGTAAGTGAAATATGTAGACGGTTAGTAGGTTTATATATATATATTATTATTATTTTGTTGTTTCCCTTCAACGTGACTTTACCGAAAGAACTAAGAATATGAAATGCAGGTGTTTATGTTAATGGTTACGTTTTTTAAATGTTAATATTTAGGTGAGTAAGTGTATGGTGATTGACCAAATGTTGATTGATTAAGACTCTAAGTTGTTTATAATGACCAGAATCTGTCAATCCACTGTTAGATGATGGCCATCATCATGCCGTTTCAGCTACGAGAGACTATTTGACTATACTTCACCACACTGGTCACTGCGGTTTGGGGAAGGGTTGCCCCCAGTACTGGTTCACATAACCATCGCCACGGTGGCTAGGAGATGTTAACTACCTCTGCTGGTACGCAGGAGGTCATGGGATCGATCCCGACCCTGACGCCTGCTTCTGTATATTTGGAGTTTGCGTGTCTCTCTCATCATCACGGTGGCTAGGAGATGTTAACTACCTCTGCTGGTGCACAGGAGGTCGTGGGATCGATCCCGTCCCTGACGCCTGCTGCTGTATATTTGGAGTTTGCGTGTCCCTCTCTCTTCCATTGGTCGCATGGATCTTTCTCTGGGTCCTTAGGGGTTTCCCTCCACAATTAGAAACACGCGTTTAGAGCATTTGGCTGCTATACATTTCCACGTGATAAGCCACTTCGTTGGGCTATCATTTGTGGCCAGGTCGCTCCTGAAAAAGATCTAGACAGCTCAGTGGGTCTTACCTGGTAATAAAATATAGTTTAGTTTTTAGTTTAAATACAGGTTACTGTGCTAACCACAGCATCCACTGAGCCTCTAATAATAATAATGGAAGGGTACCAATTTAATATTATACAGTTGACAATAACAGATGTCTCCACTCCCATTGATTTGCTTTGAGAGGCAAATTGAAGAGTATCTACTGATATTTATGCATACATTTGCTTTCCACAGTCATCTATATTAACACCTTATCACGCAATATTATATGCTTAATATGTAATAAAAATGCAGGCTTCACAATAAGGCTAACATTAAGTCGTTCAATATCTTTGACCACCATTTTTACACACCACCACCATCCACCATTGCACGACAATCACATTGTGGTGTCAGAGAGAATTCTTGAACAAAACCGCTGAATATTTGTCTCGTATTACAAACTTGCTTTGCGCTCAGCGAACGGCACAGGTTCGTGACGCCGCTGTGTAAGCTTTTCGCCGTTGTGCTGCTCGGCTCTCCGATGTGTTTTCGGGTCGCGCCGCAAGTTTGCTCAGCATGCTGTCTCCTGACGTTTCGTCGCACACCACGGGAGCTTTGCTCATTTCCCATTCAGTTCCCGGATTCATCAGTTCATGGAGAAGCTCCCAGCACGCCGAGCGAGCGACCCCCATGCCGAACAATATTCGGCGCACTAAGAAAACAAATCGCAGAGCCACGCGGCAAAGACAACCGCCCCTTGCAGTAACTGGCAAATTGCATACAAGACAATAGCATTGGTTCAGCGTATTCCATTTGCCTCTCTTAAAAATGTCCCAATTGCCATAATAATCCAGGCGACTACCACATTTGCAATGGACATTTGAAACAATACACTGTGTGACATTTTTTTTTTTTCTAGGTAGTAAATGCTATTTCCCGATTGCTTATGCCTCAAAAGTACAGAAAATAGCTATTATTCCCCACAAACTTTGCTTTTGTGACCAGGACAGTGATATTTTGAAAGTTACCTATTTTCCAGAACATTCCAGATAGATTAAGTGCTGAGTAAACATGGAGTAACTTCTAGAATATTCTAGAACTTTCCAGTAATATAAATAGTAGTATAAATACAGGAGCCTTAAGCCCACCAGTTTAGTTAAGTTCCAGCTGCCTATGTGGAAACATATCTGCATTTTTCTGAGATGGCATCAAGAGGCTGCAAGCCCTCCGGCAGACGCATTTTGCTTTGTCTGCGGCCAATTTATCAAGACAAGAGTGAAAAAGTACTCTGTGGAAGCATCTGCTAAGATATGTGAGGCCTACAACAAGGCATATTTCGGCATGCCTGTCGGGGATCAAGACAAACCCTGGGCACCTCATTTCACCTGCGAGCAATGCAAAACAACTCTGGAAGGTAAGATGGACAATTGTTGCTCGGAATTTTATATTATAAAATTTGTATTTTTAAAAAATTGTAAAAGATTTACATTTTTAAATATTTGACAATTTTCTATCTTATTCAAAAAATATATCATATGTGAAAAATGTTGCGAGAATATCTTACACATCAGTCATGGGTGAAATAAATGTATTTTTGTAGGATGGCACAGAGGGGAAAAGAGAGCCATGAAGTTCGCTATCCCAAGAATTTGTCGGGAACCCACTGACCACTCAAGCAACTGCTACTTCTGCATGGTGGACCCTTCCAAACGTCGGACTGGCAAAAATGCACCTGCTATCACATATCCGGACCTTTGCTTCATCCATTGCCCCAGTGCCACACTGCCATGAGCTCCCCGTACCCACTCCTCCGGAGAGAGAGCATCCGTCTTTAGAAGAGAGCAGCAAGTCAGAGAGCGAGGAAGACGTTGTAGATCCAGATGACAATTTCAGAGGTGGAGCTGAGGAGAGAAACCCATACTACCCCAACCAAAAAGACCTCAACGACTTGATCAGAGATCTTGGTCTCACCAAGTCCAATGCCGAGCTTTTGACATCTAGGCTCAAGCAGTGGAACTTGTTGGATTAAAGTGTGCAAGTCGCAGATCAGAGGAAGCGTCACCACCTTTTTGCAGCTTCTTCACCCGTCAAGATGGGCTCTGCTTCTGCCACAATGTGAGCAGTCTGTTCGAGGCAATGGGAATCGCCTGTAACCAGAATGAGTGGTGCCTCTTCATTGACAGCTCATCCAGGAGCCTCAAAGCCGTGCTGCTCCATAATGGTAACAAGTACCCGTCTCTTCCCCTGGCTCACTCGGTGCACCTCAGTGAGGATTCCAGGGCGATTTTACTAAGTTTCCCTGCTATCTTTGCCGTTGGGACAGCAGGGACACCAAGGCGCACTACCACAGGCGGGACTGGCCACAGCGGGCCAAGTTCTCTGTGGGGACGAACAACGTCAAGTGGGAGCCACTGGTGGACCCCCGGAAGGTGCTGATGCCACCACTGCACATCAAATTGGAACTCATGAAACAATTTGTCAGAGTTGTAGATAAGGAGTCGGCAGCCTTCAAGTACCTTCAAGACTTCTTCCCTAAGCTGTCTGATGCAAAGGTCAAAGTCGGTGTCTTCGTCGGACCACAGATGAAGAATATCCTGGAGTTCAATTAATTCCCCAAGAAGCTCACTAGTAAGGAGAAAGCGGCTTGGGACAGCTTTGTCGCAGTGGTTCGTGGCTTCCTGGGCAATCACAAGGTCGAAAACTGTGTGGAGCTGGTTAAGTATATCCACCAGGATATACTGGATTTGAACCCCGCTAACAAGGACAGTACAACGAGAACATGATGGGAGACTACATTTGGGGGCTGATTCGTGAAAGTGATTTACAGTATAATCATAAATCTCGAAAAACTTCTCACTTCTAAATCTTTTGTAGTCATTTTTGTATTACTTTAGTTTAAATACACGTTAATTTTGATTAATATGTTGTTGTTTTTCTCACTTTATGTGAACGAAAAGACACAAATTCGCCCGTTTTCTCATTTAAAATAGGTAAATTTCAAAACATCACTGTCCTATTCACAAAAGCAAAGTTTGTGGGGACTAATAGCTATTTTCTACACTTTTTAGGCATAAGCAATTACGAAATAACACCCACTACCCAGGAACAAAAATTGTGCTACATAGTGCTCAATTTTAAATTTCCTGTGTTGCAAATGGAGTTATCAGGAGGTTCTAAACGCCGCCTACCATATTCATTCTACTCATACGCATGCCACTCTCCAAATGCCGCTCGCAAACAGCTCTCTGCTCGGCACGATGCGCGTAAGGGCGGCGCGGGGAAGCGACGCGCTCACCTGCAGAGACTGCAGAATGGAGTTGAAGTAAATGAAGACGATCAGGGAGGTGTCGTCCTCGCCAGGATTTACGAAGAAGAGCATGTAGGTGATGCCGAGCAGTGGGAGCAGCACCAGGGTGGCCTTTACGGCTTTCCTGCCGCCCAAGAAAGCAAATCACTCACTGGAAATGTCAGGCACAAACCTGTCTGCTTTATTTAGAGCACATGGGGGAGAGAGAGGGAGGGGGGGGGCAGAGTAGGGGGACTGTTGGGAAAAAGAGTCCAATACGGAATAGGCAACGGCAGAGCCACATACCTGTACTGGATCGTCTCTGAGGTCGTTGAAGCGCGCAACTTTGTCATGAGAATTCTCACAATGTTGAAAAGAAACGCGAAGTTTATCTGCGAAACGAACAAAATGAACACCGTCAGACGTGCGGCCCCACCTCTTTTTTTTTTAAACGTGCGCGATTGTACGGGGAGTTACCCAAGATAATAGAACTCACCAGGAGGACAAGGATAACCGGGCCCTGGTAAATGTAATCGATGTGTTTCCCCGCTGTTTTCCCAAGCCAGCACCTGTTGAGGAGAACGTTCGGAATGAGAACGGCGAGAAGCGTGGTACGGGTCAAAGCTTGGCGTGCCTCCTGCCCTACCCCCCCCAGCCCCGCGGATTTCCCCGTGGATTTACATCCAAATCAACGGGGCGGTGAAGCACCAGAGGCCATCGCATCGCCACGTGCTTAAAGGACATTGTGGCAGAAGTGGCACATTTCATTAAAGGGCAAACGCGAATCTGTTGATGACGGTCTGCCGTGGTGAACGTTTGCCGCAAAACCACCTCTTAGTAAAACCCACGATCTAACCACAAGTTAGGGCATCTACTTCACAAATTTTAATTGCATCCTTGAAAAAAGTATAATTATCTCGGAAATAAGATTGATGTGCATGCTACTATATTAGTATATAATACAGTAGTAAATAGTAATATATAGTAGTATATAATAGTGTATAGTAGTGTTAAATAGTGTATACATTTCATATTTTACACTCGTATCGGCTAACACCCCCAACTTAAGCGTATTCACGCTTACGCGGGGGTACGCGGAACCTAACCCCCCCCCCCCCCCCCCGTGTACTGTGAGACCTTACTTGTAATATAATTACATGCCTTTATTCACATGGCTACAGACATGAGTGACATATTCCACCGTGAATGTGCATGCATGTACATACACCACATACATCACATATATCCCACGTAGGCATTAACGTATAATTGGAACTCAAAGGATTTGTTCTTCAAATCTTCAATCACCTAAAACACTTAAAAATTAATGGTTTAAGAACACAGACACACACCCAGGCATATGGTCACACAGGCCACAGTGGATACGGGATAGCTTCACGACGCGTGCACTCCTGCAGCACGATGCAGGGCGAGTGTGTTAACGTCACAACTTACAGCCGGGGCGAGTTAATGGAACGCTTAAAGAATCGTTTATGCTGCCGTGGGAATGCGCGTCATGTGAGACGAAGTACAATCCACTCATTCCCCAGCAATTTTTATTCACCGTCTTAAATATGCCATTAAAAATGCAATTAGGTTCGTAGGGCTTTACCAGGAAGGTTCGATATTATTTCCGCACGCTGCAAGCTGAAGTACATTCCCTTAATCGTACACCTGAGCTGAGCTCTGGAGATTGCAAAAGTTGCGGGTCGCCTTAAACGTATCTCTGCTGAGACAACTGGGAGTGCAGGTGAGACGTCCCGTTTCACGCAGTCTCACTCACTTCTCGTTTTCATAGTACAGCTTGCCCAGAGCCCAGGCAACCGTGATGGGACACGGAACACCTGCAAGAACACAAGTTGCGAAGCACGTGCAAGGGCAAGCAAGGTCAAGCGAGCTAATTCCCTCTCCACCAATTTCTCACAAGGTGTTTGCAATCTCACGTCAGGTGTTTTCTGCACCTTACCCTTTGAGATGCACCGTCAATGCTACTGGGGTTCTTATAAAGCCGTGCCCCTTGGCATCTGTAAGAGTAAGACTATACATCATTGACAATGGGGTCAAATCGGCAGAGAAATAGCCTATTCCGAGCCCAGAAACCACACTGTGGTTCAGGCCTGCATGCTCATTGTCCTTGAGTAATGTGGTTCCATGCACTCGCTCTCCCACCAATGCATCTCCACCACTCTCCCTCCCGTATCTTGTGTGGTCAGGCCATGGGGACGGGGGTCAGAAAGCAATCCTTAAAACTGCCTTTAATGAAGTGTATTGTCAGCATGCAGTGAGGGAAAAAAAGTATTTGATCCCCTGCTGATTTTGTACATTTGCCCACTGACAGAGAAATGATCAGTCTATAATTTTAATGGTAGGTTTATTTGAACAGTTAGAGACAGAATAACAACCACAAAATCCTGAAAACGCACGTCAAAAATGTTATAAATTGATTTGCATTTTAATGAGGGAAATAAGTATTTGACCCCCTCTCAATCAGAAAGATTTCTGGCTCCCAGGTGTCTTTTATACAGGTAACGAGCTGAGATTAGGAGCACACTCTTAAAGGGAGTGCTCCTAATCTCAAATACTTATTTCCCTCATTAAAATGCAAATCAATTTATAACATTTTTGACATACGTTTTTCTGGATTTTTGTTGTTGTTATTCTGTTTCTCACTGTTCAAATAAACCTACTATTAAAATTATAGACTGATCATTTCTTTGTCAGTGTGCAAACGTACAAAATCAGCAGGGGATCAAATACTTTTTTTCCTCACTGTAGGTCAGGCTCCACTGTTTTCATTCGGAATCTAATTGTTCTAGATTTGAAAAGATGTATTTAAAAAAATTGCTGTGGTTGTTCCGCTTGATGATGGAAGCTTGTGTTGCTTCCGAAACGTCGTGATTTGATAATTTAGATTTTTTATTTTATTTTATTTATCATTTTTGTATCTACGTGACTTTACCTAAAGAACCAAAGAGTATGAATCTAATTGTTACGTGTAAATCTTACCACCACCTTCACATGGTGACATCACAAAGACCACAGGCTCCGATTATTCAGTTGAAGCTCAGTGGTCGAATTTTTACTTTCAATGGGGCGATACTCAATGTATCAGTCTTGGAGAGACACTCGACTGAGTCAGCCATTAACTGGGATGTTTATTACAGGCTTCTGATTGCCGGTCAAGAACTCTAACCGAGGCATCGATGTAACAGTGTCAACTAATTTAACCAGTGTAATTGTCGAGTCCTTCACAATAGCTCCACTGTAATTATCATTTAACAATATATCCCTGTTGTTCTCAGCCACAATGCACACGTTCATGCGTTAACATAATCCTTGGATGGGCAAAATTCAGCTAATTATTCCAACGAATACGCGCTTGAGTCATGCTGCACACTCACACCCAGTATATTTCTTCTCCGTTACAAAGGACAGGGCCCAAAGACCCCAAACACACCAAGCAGCCGGCAACCAAAACAGCACATTCAACATTGCAGTAGGTAAGAGTGAAGACGTGTCTTGCATTGAGCAAAGTTGTTGTTGTTATTATTACTACTACAACTACTACCACGAGAGCTTTGGGGGGGAATAAACAAACGGTGTGGAGGGAATGCCACGTGCTGAGTAGCCCGTGAGAAGAAGGAGATGGAGGAGGACCATCGACGCGGGTCTTGTGAGCGGCGCGCGCGAGTGCCGCCGGAGAACTCACCCCAACCCAGGCACAGGAAGACCCACTTGCGCAGCTTGTCCGTGGAGTAGGTCATGACGATGGCCGTGTGCAGGTAGCACCCCTCGCCGAACATCCAGAAGAAGTTGGTCACGTGGAAGTAGTTGTAGATGGTGCTGACCACGCGGCACCAGGGCTGCCACGTGGCGAGTGTGCAATGAAAGAAGCGAACTTTGCATTGTATACGCAGCTCACGTGCTGCTCGTTCACTTTGAGCTGCTCTGAGATCAGAATCGCAATCTTTTAGTTTTATGCTGGAGAACATCCGATGAGCTATGAAGCTTTTTTTTTCTTCTCGCAGACGTCCGGTAGGGGTGGGTCACAAAGTGAAAACGACGAACAATCCCCCCCAAAAAAACGATCGGAGCGCAAAATATACGAAAGGTAAGCAAAATCACGTCAAATAAATAAGTCAACTAAGTCAACTAAACAATCACGATTTTACCGGGTGAAGCCCACTTGAGCTATTAGTTCGTTTTCAGACGCGACGAGGCCACAATTGGCAGCTCAACGAAAGCGGCTTATCGCGTGGGAATTCACAGCGGCAACGCAGGTGAAGTAACAACATCAAATGGCTGGACGTTTCTGCCTTTCTCCTGGAAGGGTGGCAGAGTGCTTGAACCCAAACGAGGGGGGGGGGGGGGTCACCGCACCTCGTTGGCTTCTTGCGTCCGGAAGTCGATCAGCTGCAGCGTGTAGAACATGGAGTTGCGCAGGATGAAGGTGCTGATCAGGTTCCAGTGGATGATGTTTCGTAGGCATCGGATACTCCTTGAAAAATGAACACACACACACAGAGACAAAGATCCCCCGTATAGCCTTAACAGACTGTTTGGGGCAAGTGCTGTTAGCGAGCACCTACGAAGGCCAGAACGGCACAAGAGGGGGTGGGTGGCCAGCACCACGCCCGGCTGCCTTTGTCTCCCCAGTGGCGATGTTTACACATCGCACCAGGTACTCATTTGAGGCTGAGTCGACCTAGGGGAGGCCCAAGACCGGTTCAGATAATTGTCACTGGTGTTGGCCGTGAGCGGGAATGGAACCCGGGTCGCCGGGTTTGTAGCGCAGTGCGCTAACCACTACGCTACTGTTCCCCACACACACACCACACACGTACACACACACACACATCCACATACACACCCACACACACCACACACGTACACACACGTGTACACACGCGCTAAATTGAGTGCTTTTAAAATAAACATCACAGAGCTCACAAAGTCTGTCACTAGAACAGGGTCGACGAACCTGTGGCTCTGAAATATGGGTGAGAAACATGTTTTATGCGCTACATCTAACAATATAGATACATAACTAAAACATGTTTTATACGCTGCATCTCACGATATAGATGCATAACTCAAAACGTGTTTGTTCCCTAATCCGTGCCCTTCTCTGTCTGTCTCCCAGTGTATCAGTGTATCACCGGAATGCATTTCTCTATTTTCCTTTGCATACATTTCAGCTTTTGCTCATTTTTCTTTGTCAGTGGGCTTGATGTCTAAGCAGGTATTGAAATATGAATGAAAGCTGTCTAATTTAAGCAGACTGATATTCTGTTTTTCGTTATAAAATTCAGATTTTCAAAACCACTCCATTCTGTTCTCATTCACCTATTTCATCATTTTAATCCCATTCCACCTTCAACAATTGCCCAAGGCGGACATATTCAGTACGGTTTTACTCCGTTTAGAAAACTGTAAGTATAGGAGTGCGGAAAAAAAGATTACATTTTATGGGATTTATAATTGACATTTTATTTAGGGATCTATCTGGTAAAAATGTATTTATTTGCACACGATGCAACATATTTTTTATGCCAGGCATGTTATGAGCCCAGCAAGTCTTTTTTTTTAATGTTGTCGCCCCCTCTGATATTCATTAAATTTTCCCTTATTGCCTGTGCTGTTTTTCATTACCTGTGAAAGTAACCTAATTTATTCCCCCATTCACATACGCAGAGTATTTCCATTCGTATTTTATCGCCAAGTCTTGTAAAGTCACGTAGAATGGAAACAATAAAATAATAAAAATATAATACAATAAAATTCTCACGACGTTTCGACTGCAACACAAGCAATCATCATCAGGTGTGAAAACCACAGCAAGAAAAACTAAGTTGCCTCTGTGGTAGTAGTTACATTGGAGAAACCAAACGACATGTCTCGGACCGCATTCGTGAACACAAAGCAGACCTTAAACACGGTAGGACCAACACCTCGGCCGTGGCAGATCACTGTTATAATTCAGTAGGCTCACATGACATTGACTTCTCCAAGACAGAGGTTCTTTGCAAGCCATCTGGCTACCATGAGAGATTCGTTCATGAGGCTATGCACATATACAAACACAGAGACAATTTCAACCGAGAATATGGATTCTGGTTTAGCAATCATTGGAAGGATTTGATCAACCATTTCGGATCTTAATTCATTGTTCACGCTTACGGTGGCTTTCAGACCGCATCCATTATTTTCGTCTCCCCCCTCCTCTTTTCCGAACATAGATGGACTCGTCCATCTGAACAAACTGTCAAATCGCTCTCCGTGGTGCTAACGTTAAAAAAACCGCCACTTTTTTCAAATTTTCTTGCTGTGGTTTTCACACCTGATGATGATTGCATGTGTTGCAGTCGAAACGTCGTGAGAATGTTATTGTTTTATAATTTTATTATTTTATTGTTTCCCTTCTACATGACTTTACTGAAAGAACCAAGAATATGAATCCCTGCAGTCACGAAAGCTTTAAATCAAAATTTAAGTCTTGTCAAGTTTTACGTCCAAGAAAACAACACGGGGCAAAGCGCGGACAACGCTTCCGCACTGTACATCTTTAGCCTTAAATCTCTCTCTCCTTGATTCTGAAACGAGAAACATTGTGCATTAATGTATTCCGAAATAAATGAGACACGTCGCGCTCCACGCCCCGTTGGCTCCGCGACAGACATGCCCTCCGCAGAGTGGCAGGCGGGATGCAGAGCGAGGAGAGAGCGGAGGAGCCGCACCTGAGCCCCATAAAGAGGAGGAAGGCGATGACGAGGGCCGCGAGGGAGATGCAGTGGCCCAGGTAATTGATGATGAGCGCCACCTCGTAGTGGAAACTCTCCGTCTGTACCTCCGACACGGGGGGAGGGGGGGGGGGTGGAAGGGGGGGGGGTCCTTCATCAAGGAGCGGGTGTGATAATTGCAGTGGTAGGGGAACGTTGCCACGGTGTGATGGTGAGCACCCTGGACTTGCGATCCAGAAGGTGTGCACGTTGAACTTCCTTCGCACCGCACGCGGTCAACCGCGCTCATCCGACGTGCGGGGTTTGATTCGATCTCTCGGTGCGGCAGCTGAAACAACGGTGTACGTTTCTAAACAAATACAAAAGCCCCCGCCTCTGTCCACACCCGGCAGAATAAATGGGCACACCACAGTTAGCCAAATCGCCAGGTGGCGTGTGGTGGAGTGTGTTGTGGGTAGTGTAGTGGGTAGTGTAGTGGTTAGCGTGCTGCGCTACGAACCCGGCCACCCGAGTTCGACTCCCGATCACGGCCAACACCAGTGGTGACGATTATTTGGACAGGTCCTGGGCCTCCCCTAGGTCGACTCAGCCTCAAATGAGTACACTGTGTGGTGTAAACATCGCAACTCGGGAATCAGAGGTGGTCAGGCGTGGTGCTGGTCACCAATCCCCTCGTGTACCGTTCCGGCCTTCATAGGTGCTCGCTAACAGCACTTGCCCCAAAAGTCTGTTAAGGCCACACGGGGGATATTTGTCTGCGTGGGTACCCCCACCTCTCCCGAGGTGTTTGGCCGGCGTTACAAAGCAGGCCATAACAGCCGCTAGAGCCGTGCTTTAAAACCTGGTGAGCTGCAGCACACCAAAGTCCCAGTTGTGCCGTCGAATGTTTGGGAGTTATAGCGAAGAACCTCGAGTTACACCTCCCCCACCTCCCCCTTCGATTGGTCGCGCCACAGAACAGCGGCAGCAGACAGCCGTCAACCCCCACCCCCGGCCCTCCCAACATCCTCGCTCGTGCGTGAGCAACAGGGCAAGCAGACAGAGAGACGCGGAGACACACGGCAGCACGCAGACATGGGAACACAAATGCACGAATGCACTCGCACACTGTTGGCCGAATTGTCACGGACTTTGGTGCCACTTTATTTCCTTGTTTTACATAAGGGGCCGTCCATAAATGACGTCACGCGATTTTGGACGATTTTGACACCTCCCCCCCTCCTTCGTCACACGGTGTCGCAAAAAGTCAGACCCCCCCTTAAATGTGACGTCACAAAGCTCTGCCACCCCCCTAAAAAAAAACATGCTTCAAATCGCTTTAAACTATTGTCATTGTAGTGCGCATTTAATGTGACGCTGCACTCTGATGTTGTAGGAGAAAACATTTATTAAAAAGTCTATTTAATTAAGTAGAGCGTGTTGTCTATATTTATTTAAAGTTGCGCATTTTGATGTGACGTCATATTTCTCACCCCCCCCCTCGTCACCCATTGTCAGAAATGTCTGACCCCCCCCCCCAGGTGCGTGACGTCATTTATGGACGGCCCCTAAGATCGATATAAAAAAAAACTGAGGATCGTGAGCTCTCTCTCAGCAACAACGCATCCCCACCCACCCCGGCCTACTGTAAGTTGTCTGGTTGTGCTGTACCACGAAGATCCAGAAAGCCAGAAAGCGTGACAGCCGTGGAGCGGAAAAGGCTTGGAAAGCACCCCTCTAGAGGATCCTCCAGTTGAAGCTCTTCCACCAGCGGAGGCGTGGGAAGAAATTGCAGGACTGCACCCTCACGTGTACGTCTATAACAATGTACCAAGCGTCAGTGTTTTGCGACTCATCTTTGCCAGCCACTCCAGGAGACCGTCTTGATTGTGTGCGGTCATCACAAAGGCAACGTCGTTTTACGAGAAAAAGTGTCCAAATATGTAAACTTTTTTCGTCAAACAATTAAAGACCGTTTGTTGTCAAACCCGTTTAATTTCTGTTTCATTTATTTGGTATAGCCCTGTGAGCCATTCGGCTCTTGAATCGGGTGCAACCGCAACAAACAAAAAACATGAACAAGAAAACATCCTAAAGTGACTACGCGCAAACAGAAAAATCCAGGAACAAACAGCAAAATCTTCCAGAAAAAGCACCGTACATCAACCCGTGGAATCCAGGACCACAGGTGAACCGATCTTAGGCGGTGGCTGTATGAATATAAACGGCTATCCTTCTGAAATATGTTTTCTGGCAGGATAAAAAAAGGATTTAAAGGCATATGTTAAATAATGAAATAAAAAAACACATGGATGTAACCCACACAGCAGGCACATTCCCTCGACTACAATTCTTCAAGAGGTGCGCTGAGATGTGCTGGCGGATAAAAAAATGGGATGGTCAATTCTAACACTTACACTCGTACCCTTGCCTGCCAGTAATTTAGCGTCACTTAGAGAGATCACCTTTACAGCCAGGTAAGAGCCCATTGCGACCAGATCCTTCGTTTTCAATGGAGACCTCGACTTTAATAAGCAAAGCAAAAGGACGCATACCAACGTGGAAACAATGTAATGCGAAAATATCAATAGCAAAATGTCACTGCGCTATTAAGAACAAATATGAAATAATAAGTGATATACAGTGAGGGATAAAAGTATTTGATCACCTGCTGATTTTGTACGTTTGCCCACTGACAAAGAAATGATCAGTCTATAATTTTAATGGTAGGTTTATTTGAACAGTGAGAGACAGAATAACAACAAAAAATCCAGAAAAACGCATGTCAAAAATGTTATAAATTGATTTGCATTTTAATGAGGGAAATAAGTATTTGACCCCTCTGCAAAACATGACTTAGTACTTGGTGGCAAAACCCTTCTTGGCAAGCACAGAGGTCAGACATTTCTTGTAGTTGGCCACCAGGTTTGCACACAGGAGGGATTTTGTCCCACTCCTCTTTGCAGATCTTCTCCAAGTCATTAAGGTTTCGAGGCTGACGTTTGGCAACTCGAACCTTCAGCTCCCTCCATAGATTTTCTATGGGATTAAGGTCTGGAGACTGACTAGGCCACTCCAGGACCTTAATGTGCTTCTTCTTGAGCCACTCCTTTGTTGCCTTGGCCGTGTGTTTTGGGTCATTGTCATGCTGGAATACCCATCCACGATCCATTTTCAATGCCTTGGCTGAGGGAAGGAGGTTCTCACCCAAGATTTGACGGTACATGGCCCCGTCCATTGTCCCTTTGATGCGGTGACGTTGTCCTGTCCCCTTAGCAGAAAAACACCCCCAAAGCATAATGCGTCCATCTCCATGTTTGACGGTGGGGATGGTGTTCTTGGGGTCATAGGCAGCATTTCTTGAGCAGGGGGACCTTGCGGGCACTGCAGGATTTCAGTCCTTCACGGTGTAGTGCGTTACCAATTGTTTTCTTGGTGACTATGGTCCCAGCTGCCTTGAGATCATTGACAAGATCCCCCCGTGTAGTTCTGGGCTGATTCCTCACCATTCTCATGATCATTGCAACTCCACGAGGTGAGATCTTGCATGGAGCCCCAGGCGGAGGGAGATTGACAGTTATTTTGTGTTTCTTCCATTTGCGAATAATCGCACCAACTGTTGTCACCTTCTCACCAAGCTGCTTGGCAATGGTCTTGTAGCCCATTCCAGAATTGTGTAGGTCTACAATCTTGTCCCTGACATTATTGGAGAGCTCTTTGGTCTTGGCCATGGTGGAAAGTTTGGAATCTGATTAATTGATTGCTTCTGTGGACAGGTACCTTTTATACAGGTAACAAGCTGAGGAGCACTCCCTTTACTAGTGTGCTCCTAATCTCAGCTCGTTACCTGTATAAAAGACACCTGGGAGCCAGAAATCTTTCTGATTGAGAGGGGGTCAAACACTTATTTCCCTCATTAAAATGCAAATCAATTTATAACATTTTTGACATGCGTATTTCTGGATTTTGTTGTTGTTATTCTGTCTCTCACTGTTCAAACAAACCTACCATTAAAATTATAGACTGATCATTTCTTTGTCAGTAGACAAACGTACAAAATCAGCAGGGGATCAAATACTTTTTTCCCTCACTGTATCTGAAAATGATTACCGTATTCCCTGGATTATAATGTGAAGTGTTCATCCCTGTATTTTAAAGAATCTTAGCACGATTGGCTACGTATGTAGCTACATACGTAGCCAACCATACAATGAATGCAATATGTGTTTGTTACACCAGATTTGTTTAAGCTTTTCGATACCGGACGCGCGTTTGGGGTTGCATATTACTTTCCGGAGCATCTTGCTGAACCCATCCGTACTGGACGTCTGTGCAAAAGAGCTTCGTCGCTCATCGGATTTCTCCTGCAGTCTAAAAGAACGATTCTGATTCTGACCTTACACTCCGGAGGATACGGTCAATATTGAATGTTAAGTCACGTGATAGACAGAAAATTGCTCATCTATCCCTCAATCGTTGGGTGGTGGGGTTCAGTGGCGGACAACGCCTGTCTGATCACAACAAACACTCAAACTCTACTTCATTTAGCACGTGCGGGCATGTGTGTTGGTCCGAAGCAAGTGTACCTTGTTTTCCACGATGGGCTTACACTCCGAGTAGTTTGATATGAGCGCCCATGTCCCATTCTCCAGACACTCTCGGTATACGGTTCCTGCAGCAACAACAACAACGATTGCAATAAAAAGCATGAATTGTAACTCTCGGGAAAGTCGTGGATTGAGAAGATAGAAATGGCTCCGTCGTTTTGCATTTCACACCAAACACACACATAAAAAACGCGACCTGCGGTAACAAAAAAAAGAGAGTGAAATTCACACGAGAGGAAAGTTAGGGTTGAGCCAACACGGATGAAGTATACAACTGTAAACACGCACTTATTTAAGTTGTTAAATGGAAATGTACAGAACCGTGAAAAGTCGCGAGACAAAATGCAAGGACAATTTAATTGAAATTAAATTCAGCAAATTCAATTATTGTGGTTAATGCGGACATGATTCCTTCTAAAAGTGTTCAGTTTAGTGTTTTAATTTTCTTAACACCTGTTTTGCTTCCAGAAAAGAGAGGAAAACCTATTCTCAAATTCAAATTTATTTAATGTTTGCTAACGATAGACATTTCAGTGATGCCAACTTTCTCAAGTAATGTATTTTTCATATTTACGTATTTGTAATTTTAATATCTAACGATAAACTCACTTTTCACACGACAAGTCACATGCTTTGCCCTCGGTTGCTCATGTGTAAAATTATTAACATACAAAAGTAATTCTACGAATTTCTATTAAAACGTCTTATCTTGCATTTGGAATGGGGAAAACGTATCCTGCTGAATAAAATATAGTGATGAAATATTGCGGGCACTTACGATTAGTAAATTACTCAAGTAGAATAACGTGTCTGTGTTGGTTAAGAGGACGACCAAATTACCCCCCCCCCCCCCGCCGAGTGCGCTATGTTTAGCTTTTATAGACTGCCTACGCAGCCTATAAAAGCTAAACATAACCTCCGTCTCTTTTTGGGAAGAAGATAGACGGTGGCAAGGCCAGACGAGCTGGGATCCGATAACCGTGGCGGGAAGGAGTTAGCAAGGGGCCTTGGATATGGAGGCCGTACTTTCCACTATTTGCCTTTTGATGCATTCTATAATTTTGTACTGTGACACAATAGCCATGTTTCTGTACGGCTACTTTCTCCCATACTATTGTAAAAAAAAAATGTTGCTCTCAGTGGAGCAGTGCACTGTGTTGATTCAAAGATCCCATGGCCTCATTACTTAACTCGTTGGCTACAGTTCCCTTTTATGAGAGTGCCAAAATTGTGTGTGTGTGTGTAAATGACGGAAAGAGCCCATCACAACATAATAATTAGCACACGCTGAACAATGAGATCTCCCCCACACTCACCTCTGAGGATCAGATCACACGCATTGATTATCTTGTACACAATGCCCGGTACTGCATCATATGCGTAAAAACTGTCGGGAACAAATGTGAGACCAAGGAGCTGAATCGTGTGGCGTTTTTTGTTCATGCTTTTGGTATAATTGTGGCGTTTGCCAGAATTCCCCAAAAAAGCAATTCTGTCCAATGCATGCAGCAATTTGTTAGGCAATCTTTTTCCATGAAAATAGTCGTGTCCTGCTGTGGGACTGTTTCCGCCGCTCCACTTATATTTTCCAAGCCGCTGGCCCTGCGTCATTGCAAATGCGCGGCTGAATGATTGCATAGTTGTACAGCCGTGCTGCCGTAAAAAAAAGGTCCTCAGCAGTGCCACTCACATGTGACCACGTGAGCCACTTGCAGCCTCCGCTACATCCACGCAACACGATGAACACGGAGGAGTGGCCGTTCGCTTGACAAGCAGTTGCCTATCACCGCCACTCCAGCCCAGCAAAATTGGCTGACCAGAGCCGGCTAGCTGGGGAGGCGGTGTGCTGTGCAATCCAGCACAGGCTGGTTGCTGTCGGACGTTTTCTGTTGGGTTATTCGAAAAAAGAAAGAAATAAAAAGGTGGCACGATGTATGTTGAACTTCGTTCGCACCTGACGTATCCAACCTCACTAATTGGAGGTGCGGGATACGAGGAAGATGCCCGTGTTGAACGATACGAATGAGATGTCCGTGTTGAATGCAATCAATTCGCATGCTGCTTGTAGCTTGCCACATTCAACCACGTTGGGAGAAAATAAAAAAACAGTCGGTGGAATGTTGGTCGCATACCGCGAAGGCGTTCGTCTCCAACCAAGGCCAGGACTAGTGGTAACAGGTTGCAATGTTATATTTCTGTTGCATCAACACGAGCAGGTGTCTAATGATTATATATATGACCTCGTGAAAAATATGTAATGCCTAAATATTTACATCTTTGGTTTGTGTTATTTGTATTTTAATCTTGATTCGAAGCTTTTCGTGACTGCAGGAATCCATACTCTTTGGTTATTTCGGTAAAGTCACGTAGAACGGCAATTCCACTGCTGGATTATTTTTTTTTCCGCCTGAAGACGACCGCTGGTGTTGCGATCGAAACGTCGTGATATGTTTATTTTTATTTAGTTTTATTTTTCCACCGACGTTACTTTACCGAGAGAACCAAAGAGTATTTGTATTTTTTGTTCGCCTGAACTATACGTTTCCCAACTGATTGCTTTTCTCAATAATTGGTGTAGATGTTATTGTATTTGTAGTTTGCAACAAAGCTTTTATTAGTCTATTCAATTAGTTTTTTTTTGTAATACATTTTAGGTCGCGTATGCCCGCGCTGTTGAAAGTAGCCTATCTCGACACACACACACACACAAAAACCTCGTCAAAATATCGTTGCCCTCCGAGAAAGAGATAGGAACACGCTGTCAGGATGTGCTCTGATTAAGTCACCACGACACATCCCTCTGAATGTTGAGCACCTGTGTAAGTACAATGAGAAGGACACGTTTGGTTTTTTTCGCGGCGTACTTTTCTCGCAGCGCCCAGAGAATACTGGAGCATTGTTGCAATCAAGATGCGTTAAGCACACGATATAAATCCCTCGTAAAGGACGAATGCCAGAGCGGAGAAGTCGGAGGGAGTGCAGAGCCCCCGCCCACCTCCCCCTAATTGCTCCTGGAAGTGTTCCAGACAATCGGGGAGCACCGTGCCCTGCCAATCCACGCTCACCGGGGACCCCTCCTTGACCGGGCGCGCAGCGTTGAAGAGCGCGCGAGACATCGCACGCGTTCAGGCAGGCGAAGAAGCGCTGACGCGTGCAGACAATGTGCACACACGTGTGCAGGTGATAAGGCGCCGATGCGTGCAGACAATGCGCACACGTGTGCAGGTGATAAGGCGCCGACGCGTACAGACAATGTGCACACGTGTGCAGGTGATAAGGCGCCGATGCGTGCAGACGAAGAGGCGCGGACTCACTGTGAATCTCGTACCGCACGCCGTTGAAGAACTCCGGGCAGGGCCGGGAGACCACCTGGCCGACCGGAGTGCTGGGCCAACACGTCTCGATCTCGTCCAAGGTGCTGTTACAGACGGGGCCTATGGGAGCGCACAAGCCAGGGCGCGCGCTTCAGGTGCACGTACGTACGTTGAACTTATTTCGCACCGTACGTAGCCAAGACTGCGCTAATCGGAGGTTGCGGGAAATCGGAAGTGGGTCGGCACCCACGGTGCTGTTCGGCGGGTCTGGCCGCGCTCACGGTCTTCTAAGCTCAAACGAGGGGGGTGGGGGGGGGGTGGTGGCCACGTCTCACACGAAGCGTTCGCCCGGACCGGTGACTCTCACGCAACTTGCATTCCGCGGCCGCGGGCGCTGCCGAGATCAAGACGCAGGCCACCGTACCTCTCGGTGCTGTAAATTAGCATATCAATCAGGGGCGCTGTATTCAACCCGTACGCCCTGCTTTGCTTTGGTACAAATCTGGGCGTTGACACCCCCCCTCCCCCCTGCTGATGGATTACCTCTGGCATCAAGCTAACAGCCACGACGGCGACAAGACAGATTGACCACTGATAAACACGCGTACACCATTTTTCCATTCGTTAAAATGATAATACTGTAAATATTTCCCAGCAAGGTGCACACAAAGGCGGTGTGCCAAAAAGTCAGATTTGCTCACCCCAGAAAAAGACAACTCGATGTTAATTCGACAAATGAAAGGTCCTTGATGGACACAGCCTCGCGTATGGCCGGGCAGGGGAGTTGTTTGGTGTCAGCTGGAGGCTTGCGGGGATGAGCGAGCACGTACCCGTGATATTGATCCCGTCGCTCAGGAACTCGCAGTCCTCGTCCACCTGCGACGATATGGAGGAGGCGGAGGTCCACAGCCGCTGCGAAGGCAGAGAGAGAGAGAAAGAGAGAGAGAGAGATCGCAGTCATAAATCAGAGACGGCAGAAATGCCGCGACTATTATCTTCACCGCCGATTACGCACACGTGGCACGAACATGAAATCGTCCCCGCGAGACTTCCACACACCCTGCTCGGGCAAGCGCACGTGAACACCGACGAGAGGAGGCGCGACTGATCCGACAGCTCCGTGCACACAGTGCGCGCGATTGTACGTTTGTCATTGAGCGGAGAGGCATTGTTTTGGGCCATTTGCTTTACGGGTGACGGATTTACGGAATAAGAATTTACAAAAACCGAGCGTCTAGCCATTCAACGTAGCGATACAACGATGAGACGACTCATTTTTGAGTCTGCGCTGGAACGGTGCAATTTCAGTCGGCACTTCACGTTTCTCTCAATCCCTCCCCTATTGTCCAACGACAGTTTACAGGTAATGCGAATCGTTCGCCACGAGCTGCTGGATGAAGGACTCCCCAAGACGTCGCCATCTGGCACGGCCGAGCAAGCCGCACGGCCGAGCTGATTCCATCGCTCCGTCACCATGGCGAACATTCCTCGTGGGTGTCCTTGCCTCCTTCGGGTTCCACTCCGTCGTTCGTCTTGACGACCGGCCAATCATCCCTTTTGTCGCCCGTTCTAATATGCGCTTCTGCGGCCGTCTGGAACGCTCTTCCCTTCCGATATTAGGACGCCACTGGAGCTACGCACTGTTAAATGATCATCTAGATTGCAAACTCATTTCTTTAAAACTGCTTTTTGTGTTTAGTTTGATGTCCTTACCCACCGCACCTCCGGTTAGCGCGGTTGGCTACGTACGGTGTGAAATCAGTTCAACATACATGCGTACAAACATGTTGACGTGTTCTGCCCAAGCCCGCTTTACTTTCCGCAACACGAAGTGCGATGCCTTTAACTTGCGCCGACGCAGACGTTGACAAGAGGACATTCATAAACGGAGCAAAAGCTGAACGGATGCACAAGGAGGCAGGGAAGCGTGGAGAGGAGGCGCGCGCTGGATGTTACAATTTTGAGACACGTAGAGAATTATGGGATTAGGAAACCGTCCGCTTGTCACGGTTGGCTACTTATGGTGCGAACGAAGTTCGATACAAACACATACATACAGGAATATAGGATGAGGGAATCATATGTCTTAAGCAGTTAGCGTATGTGATGAACTCTTTCTTTTTTTAGACACATTGGTACGTAGATTTTTCGTTATTAAGTTGAGGTTTCTAAAATGACTGTAACCTGAGATAAGGTTTTACCCTGTCTGGCAATGAAACAGTTTGTGTTAAGATGTTAAAACACCAAACTGAAACCTTTTTGCAACGAATCATCTATCTGCATTAAGCACATATACTTGTGGCGATCACACAAACAAAAGGCATGCTCTGGTAGTATTGTGTTGCTTCTTGTTTGCATATTCACCACAGGGATGTGTGGTCAATGCAGACATGATTCCTTGGAACAGGTTTCAGTTTGGTTTTTTAACATCTTAACACGAATATTCTTGGTTCTGTCAGTAAAGTCGCGTAGAAAGGAAACAATAAAATAATAAAAAAATATTTGAAAAAATTGAAAAAACCGCCACTTTTTTCCAATTTTCTTGCTATGGTTTTCACACCTGATGATGATTGTTTGTGTTGCAGTCGAAACGTCGTGATCATTTCATCGTTGTATATTTTTATTATTTTATTGTTTCCCTTCTACGTGACTTTACCGAAAGAACCAAGAATATGAATCCCTGCAGTCACGAAAGCTTTAAATAAAAATATTAACACAACTGTTTTATTTCCAGGAAGGGCAAAACCTCTTCTTATTTTTTGACACTGGCAAGAGGGCTGATGATGACTGCAACCTGTTTGTGCCCACGTATTTAAGTCGTCATTTCGATCCTGGTTCATCTGTGATAACTACCCCAGGTATGAATGCTCTACTCTGTAAGCAACCATCGGTAGTAGACTGCATTTACGGACGCCACCTGGCTTTGTGAAATGGTTCCGCTTGATTTCAGCGGGGACATGCTTCGCCATTTGAAGCGAAGCCATCTCGCAGCAATGTGTTGACGTATGTATGTTGAAATTGTTTCGCATCGTACGTAGCCAACCGTGCTAATAGGAGGTGCAGGCCTTTTTGTAGACAAATTAGACATCGGTCATTGTATTTTTTATGGACTTTGTCCCGTCTAGCTGCAGTCATACGGACGTATTGAACATGTACACGAACAGCCCTGGGCGAAGCCCTCTCCACGCATTGTCGTTCATGGGGGTTGTTTAACCGTACTTCACAATTACGGTCATGTGCTGGTTGTTGAATGTGGAGAGAGTGGGCGCGGGGTGAGGAATCCGGGGACTGGTTCAGATAATCACTGACCAACGATGGTAGCCATTGCTGGGAATCGAACTCTGACTTGTCGCGATCGTGGTGCAGTGCACAAACCGCTTGGCCGCCACTCCGCTATGCAATGTTATTCTGCCGTGTGGATCTAATGGCCTTACCCCGAAAATCTCCACGTTCAAGATCAAATGCAGGGATAAGTACGAGTTTGCCGCAGAGATGGGTGAGTGGGGATTCCATGTGACCAACGCACTACGATTACAACAAAAGCTGTACGTCCTCAGGGAGCACAGTTAAAGATAGGAGGCGGCGTTCCAATAGCACGTCACTTTCATAAGCCTGACACAGAGAAGCGATGACTTCTAATGCCACCTCAAAATTCTGAATGAGTAACCTTGCAATTTAGCACTGAAAGTGACGGTCTTCTTCTTTCGTGCTTATATATCGGAACACATTTTAAACCGAACAACAGCGCCTCTGCAACGTGACACAGAAACCCGAATACTGCAATCGGTCACGAATCATTTAGCAATGACAAATCATTTCATTGCATACGCTGTATCGCTAAACGTTTATCCTCGTCCATCAGGGAAGATAGTGCGTCCTCCGTCTACTGCTCGCGTGGGGGGAGGGGGGGGTCACTGCTTCTCCTCTGCTGCTCACACTGTCTTAAGTAACGTTTTTTTTAGTCAGCTGGCTAAAATTGGGCAAGTTCATGTCACCACCACGTTTCACCCAGACAGCCAGAGAGCACATACTTAGATCTATCTTGACTGCTATAACAAGAATTACATATATTGTATTTAAGAATGCACAAATGAAAAAAACCCACAAATATACAATTAAGAAGAACTGAAATTGAACAAATACTTAAGATTATCAATGATTTTCATTGTCTGGAAAATCGTTCCAACATCGACCCAGGCTGCTATTTAAATCCGAGATGCGGAAAAAGTCACAATGTCGGTAAAGGAAATGAACGCCATCTATCAAGCTGTATCCAAAATGAAAACAAACCCTAACATCAGATTCCCTTTAATTATATACACGTAGTCTCTCACACCCAATATTATGATTCATAATTGTTTTTTTGGGTTAAGTCGTGGACAAACCTCAACAGCTCAGAGCTCGAGACGTAAGCTCCTGGTAACCCGAGGATGCTAGATGTCATCTCCAGCGAAACGCCATTGGCCCTTTAAATGTTGTTAGATTCGTATCTAAATGTTGTTAGATTGTTAGATTCGTATCTAACAAACAACGCCGACGGTGCTGCTGATGCGGCGAAACATTTGCCACGTTTGCTTAACATGACACTTTCATGAATGTGCTGCGTCGGGTGGAGGAGGGGTTACGACACATTTATTACACAACCCAAAAACCCAATGATCGTCTTTAGCTTGAATTCACTCTCATAGTTCAATGACGAAGACCCATTTATATCCACTCAATAATGGATTCTGTTCAAGCTCCATTACTCCGCATTTTACATGGCATCTAGACACAGAGTTTTGTTTACTCACGATCTTATATTTCAATGTTAATTGCCCTTTGCAGGACAACGCTTGTATTTTCATTAGGCCGATAATGTTGCATTGATCCATTGATTCTTAATCGGTTTGTTGGGGGGGGGGGGGGTTATGCTCACCATGAACGTTTTAAATAGCACGCGAGAGAATTCATTATTTCCAATTGGTGCAAATGATGCACTGATGCTACGTTCATGCTAACGGCACGGAGAAAAATACGCGAGCAAGACAAAATTAGGAACGCAAACTAGTACGGTGATAATGAAAGAAAATGAGAATTGATTCTTCACTCGAAATTCATGCAACATCAATTCGTGAGATTGTATCAAATCAAGGCAGTGGAGGGATGGGGCAGTGAATTGTTGTTCGCCAAAATCTCATTGATTTAATTTAATTTCCATCTCCTTGGCTGCTATGAGCCGACGTCTGTCGCAGCTGCCTGTGTACTAGGGATGGAATATAAATCGGAACTAAATTGTCTTTAAGAATTGGCGTCCTGATATATATTTTTAAAGCACATATTTCACAGTGTGGAAGCTATTAGCCTGATGACATATCACAGGAATAATTACAGGTGAGTGGTGGTAGGGGGGAGGTGCATTCAGTGATCTGTCAATGGCTCTAAGTTCAATCAAATAGAAACAAAATGACGACACATCACATGTCGTGCGTATGTGCATCCGGCAGGAAAATGCTTCAACACAATCCATCCTAAGTTCGTGTTTGCAGCCAATTCATCCGTACCCTGATGCGTTTTACAATACGGCAAGTGAGAGAGCCAGTGCAGGAATAGCGGACAACCTTCAGTCCGACCCTTGATGGGGTCTTGCAGAGTCTCGGACCGTACGTAGCCAACCGTGCTCATCGGAGGTGCAGGGAAAGGACAACAGACTAACGCTGTTCTAAAGAAATTCGTTTTCAATCGAGGTTTAAAGTGCAAACCCTCACTTTCCAGATTAATTTTCTGTGTGTGTGTCGGATGCCGTGAAAAGCCACTTCAACCCATCATCCCTCCAGGGTCAATAAAATAAGTACCACTTTGTCGGGGAAGCCAACAGTGATTGTCCGCTAAAAAAGACTCTCCTATCATCGTTCCAGGGTCAATAGAATGAGTACCACTTTGTGGGGAAGTCAAAGGTGATTGTCCTATTAAAAAGACTCGCCCCCTTTCATCGAATTGCGGAATTTTGACCACTGACTCAGAGCTGTGAACAGGCGAATGAGCATTGTCTCGAATATTACTTGATCAGCAAATCAATGTTGACTCTGGCATGGGTTAAGCAACAATTTCCACTGTCATATTCAGTATTCACTGCTTCCGATAGTGGCGCGCGAGGAAAGACAACTTGACTTGCAAAATGAGTGTTGCAAGTTCAAATCCAGGGAAAGGCTCAGCCCGACTTCATCATCTTTCTTTGCGCAATAAAAATAAGTAGTATTTCGTGTGAAGCTGATCGAGGCCATCCTACCAAAATCATGGAAATGTAGAATTGCCATGACTGTCTCACTGCCTCCTAGTCTCCGTGCCAGCCGGTCTCCCTGCACCCTCCAATGGTAGACCGACCCAGCGTTGTAAATGCCACATTCCTATGGCAGGGGACAAAACTCTCCTCGTGGCATTCACTCCACAGGGCAACCTGCTGTGCCGGAGGGCAGCTGCATTTGTTCGGCTGATGCATTTGGAGTCTGCCGTGCGAACGTGCTGTGGATGCGGCACAGGTGGCACTACATCCCAAGCAGGTGTCCTCCATAAATATACCGAACCTGGATATTGCACCCCGCCCACCCCCTGAATGCCAGAGTAAATAACTAACGTGTACAGCCACGCTTGTTCAATCAACAACGAGTGGAGTCGTGTTTGTAGCACAGGCAATATATCCTGCAGAGTGATGCCAGCATGTAGACTACAGGGACATGCGGTTTGCAGAGACACACCAGTGACACAGCAGTCAAAGACGAGAGGACCACAATGCAGTGCTTCAGGAACTACTGGTGAGTTTTCGCATAATGCACAATGGCTGAGCGCTTTTCTTGCACCACGTATCGGCTTTGTTCATTTTTACTTGTTGGTTCCTCGGCCAGTAGAATGTGTCTCTTGTTATGATGATGAACTTTCTCGTGATTCACAGATTGCATTAATGTGACCCCAACGTGTGGGACAGACCGCGCGTGCAGAGAAGTGGCCTCCGACATGATCGACGAGAACTCTGCTGATGAAACACCCCCTACTCTCACAAACCAGAATAACTCTCAAAAACAATGCCCCTTTGGAATCTCTGGTAGAAAGTTACATTGACTTACGAGAGTTATGTTGTACGTGTGAGAGTTCGTGATGTGGTGGGGAGCGGTAGTGTAGCGGTTAGCGCGCTGCGCTATGAACCCGGCGACCCGAGTTCGATTTCCGCTCACGGATAACACGAGTGACGATTATCTGAACCGGTCCTGGGCTTCCCCTAGGTTGACTCAGCCTCAAATGAGTACTTGGTGCGGTGTATAAAAGCATCGCCACTGGGGAGACAAAGGCGGTCAGGCGTGGTGTTGGCCACCCACCCCTCGTGTGCCGTGCTATCCTTCATAGGTGCTCGCTAACAGCACTTGCCCCAACATTCCCGATTCACGCCGGGTTCGTAGCGCAGCGTGCTAACCGTTACACTACCGCTCCCGGTAAACGTGGATCTATGTCTTTTATATCCCGGTCAACGTGTAACGTTTGGCCACGTTGATCAAGCAGCTCCAACCACGTGATGATGATGGCTGACCCGACGTTGATTATTTGCTGGGATGCAGGTGCGTCTTCGCGAGAGTGTGATGCACGGTCTCTGGGCATCATGCATGTTGCACAAGTAACCGGTAAACGGCCCTTTGGCCGATTCCTATTCCTATTAAGCGTCACACTCCATGGGAGGCAAATGACTTGGTTCACTGATGATGATGATGATGACTCTCTCTCTCTCATGTGTTCGTACAACAAAATAGGTGTTAAGATGTTAAAACACCAAACTGAAACCTTTTACAAGGAATCATGTCTGCATCATTAACCACAATGCTTGTGGTCAGAATGCAAATTAAAAAAAAACATACTCTGATAATATATGTGGCATTGTCTTTGAAACTGATTGGTCCACACCAGAGACAGCTTTCTTTTGAGCCTCGTCCTCTGGTCAAACACCGTTTGAGACAAGGCTCAAAAGAAAGCTCTCTCTGGTGTGGACCAATCAGTTTCAAGGACAATGCATCATATTATCAGAGTATGTTTTTGTTTATTTGCATTCTGATCACAAGTAATGTGGTAAATGCAGACATGATTACTTGTAGCAAGGTTTCAGTTTGATGTTTTAACATCTTAACACAGCTGTTTTGTTGCCAGAAAAAAGGGGAAAACCTATTTGTCATATTTTGGTACTGGCAAAGGAGGTCCCATGATGTGTTCGTACAGCCAGTGTCTAGCGTGGAATTTAAGCAGTATGCAACTCTGTGCTGACATTGTCTTTACGATCGGAACCCATCAAACCAACCGGCCATACCCGTCATTTTTTTGGTGGGAAGGGAACACAATTTGAAAATGTTGGCGGTTTGGGATTTTCTGGCTCGTACACAACTCTGTACAAGCCAAATTTCAGCTCTTCTGGAATGTGTAGAACGTTACAATCGACGTCTCTCGATCGCGACCATCTATTTATAACTCCAGTAGCAGGACTCCAAAACTGCGTGCTCCCATCGTAACAAAACAAACAAACCTCCAAAATGCCTCCTCGTATTTGATCTCCCCAGATGCATATAAACATCAAAACAAATGGCACTTCGCTGTGGAAACCGGTTCAGAGTTTTTGCTCCGCGTCAGAACCAATTGCTGCTGCGTCAAGCCGCTCCGGCGAGGGCTGCGTGGCGGTGGCGGCTGCGACACCGATGGGATGTTGTCAGAACGAACAAAAACAATATATATATACTTGCGGAGAAAATACTAAAATGTGGATAAATTTGCGGGCTCATTCTCCCCCATCCACCCACCCACCCGCCCGCAGCCTAATCGCAAGCCGCTCAGCCCGTGAAAGCCTGTGGGTTCGCAAATCGCCCTGCCGGAGACCGACCGATGGCTGGCCGCGGAGAGGAATCGAACTCATGTCCCCACGGCCGTCTCACGGCGGCAGCGGTGCGTGAACCACCCCGGCTGCACCTCCCGACAGCATTTTGCTCTGCACGTGACATTTATTGTCTTCCAAAAACATTGCTCTTGTGCGTTGTCAAATTATGTAGTCTCGCGATTTGTTCATGCTGGCATGCTGAAACATGGCAATATGTTGCATGCGACAGTGTGGCAATGTGATTTATGTGGTTGTATTGTTATACATGGTGTTTGGTTGTAAATGGAAAATTGCTGTATATGACAGTAAGTTGTGTATTGTTATATGAGTCATTTACACCAGGATGTAGTTGTCATTGGTATGATTGTCTTCAGATTTTTCTGTTTTGCGATTGGATTGGATCTGGTCTTGTGAGTGTTGTTGTATATTTTATGAACAGCGCTTTCAGACATTTTTACCCGCAGTATAAGGCACTTTAACTAATTAATTATCATACCTAAACATTAGCGTGAGTCTATGTGGCAATGTTGCATATGAGACACTGCTTGTAAGAGAGCGGTGGTGTAGCGGTTAGCGCCATGCTGCGCTACCAACCTGGCGATCCGGGTTCGATTTCCGCTCACGGCCAACACCGGTGACGATTATCTGAACCGGTCCTGGACCTCTCCTAGGTCGACTCAGCCTCAAATGAGTACCTGGTGGGTGTGTAAACATCGCCACAGGGAGACAAAGGCGGCCGGGCGTGGTGTTGGCCACCCACCCCTCGTGTGTCGTTCCGGCCTCTTATAGGTGCTCGCTAACAGCACTTGCCCCTTGAGATTGTTCAGGCTATATCGGTGATCTTTGTAGGATGGAGCGTGCATCGCAACTCACCTGCGTGAGAAGGACGAGGAGGAGAAGACGTCTCAGGGGACCTAGTAGTGACGACAGACCCCGTTCCATGTTTCCACCGGGGTCCTCACGGCTCCTGCTAGCTCCAGGTGGCTCCTCGCGGCTCCTGCTGGCTCCACCTGTCTCCCGAGCGGCTTCACGTCCACGCTCTCTCCTCCTCCTCCTGCTGCTGCTGCTCCTGCACTCGAGTGCCGCTGCTTCTCCCAGGTGCCGGGTCCTCGAGGTGCAGCTCAAAGTCGGGTCAAGTAGGTGGAGCCAGGCACTCTCGGTCCTCGATCAGACAGACAGACGCACACGTGGTCCTGTTGACTCAGCTGTTCCCCGTCTTGGTGGGAGTCGTTCTCAGGTGGTCTCGGTGTCGAGACCAGATTCGAGGTTGTTCCTACTGACCCCTTGTTGCTGGAACTGGCCCGAAGGAGGCCCAGACTCGAGGCGCTTCTGGTCACAGAGGTCCGTTCTGCTCCGTGGTCCGATCGTTATTGTGGCTTGCCGGTCACGGTGAATCTTCGAACCCGGTGCTGGTCCCAGGCGCCTCTTGACGCAACCGCGGGCACCGCGCGCGCGCTCCTCGCGGGAGACGCACGAGCGGCGGGCGCCCCCTGCTCATGACGGCGCAGGAGGGGAGGGGGCAAGGGGAAGTGGTGTGTGTGGGGGGGGGTCTGTGGGGGAGTCGTGTGGAGGGGGGGGTAATGGAGGGGTGCAAGGGGATGGAGAGGAGGAGCGCACCGCCCCCTCGCACCGCCCCATGAATTCACCACCTCCCTCCCTCCCTCCCGTCTCCTCCACCTTCCACCTCCTCTCCCTCCATTATCTCGCTCTGCCTCTGCCTCTCTCTCTCCCTCCTCTGCTATCTATTCAACCCCCTTACCCTCTCTCCATCTCCCTCCCTCCCAAAAAATATATTATTTTGAAAATGTGCTTCCCTCATTTGCATTGGTTCGATGCCACCAGTGATGATGAGCGCCTACCTCGATGTTCGTGTGGGCACGGAGACACTTTGAGAGCACAGAGACACTTTGACTTTCTCTTTGTTTGCTGCAGTCGAGAGAACCCACAACGCGAATCGCGAGACGCGAAGCCGCCGCATTTAAAAGCCATTTATGCAGGAGGTGCAACCAAATAATGAGGAAAGTGATGAAGACGGCTCACAGGCAGATTAAGCAGCGCTGGTTCCTCCGGTAGCGCGGGGGCGCGTGTGTGTGCGTGTGTGTGTGTGCGTGCGTGTGTGTGCGTGTGTGTGTGTACGTGTGTGTGTGCGTGTGTGTGCGTGTGTGTGTGTCTGTGTGTGCGTGTGTATAGTGGGGAGCGATAGTGTAGCGGTTAGCGCGCTGCTCTATGAACCTGGCGACCCGGGTTCGATTCCCGCTCACGGCCAACACCAGTGACGATTATCTGAACCGGTCCCGGGCCTCCCCTAGGTCGACTCAGCCTCAAATGAGTACCTGGTACGGTGTGTAAACGTCGCGACTGGGGAGACAAAGGCGGTCGGGCGTGGTGCTGGCCACCCACCCCCTCGTGTACCGTTCCGGCCTTCATAGGTGCTCGCTAACAGCACTTGCCCCTACAGTCTGTTAAGGCTATACGGGGGATCTTTGTTTGTTTTTGTGTGCGTGTGTGCGTGTGTGCGTGTGTGCGTGTGTGTGTGCGTGTGTGCGTGTGTGCGTGTGTGCGTGTGTGGGCTGGACTCGCTAAAAGCTCACTGTTTGACGAATGCGCCGAGTGTTATTCACATTTTCATCAACGCTCCTTTGCGGCGGAGTGACCTTGCGTGATGTGAGTCAGCACGAGGGAGGCAGTGCCCTGCGTGTGTGTGCGTACGTGTGTGTAATCGCTGTGTGTGTGTGTGTGGGGAAGCGGTGGTGTCGCGGTTAGCGCTACGCTGCGCTACGAACCCGGCGACCCGGGTTTGATTCCCGCTCACGGCCAGCACCAGTGACGATTAACTAAACCGGTCCTGGGCCTCCCCTAGGTCGACTCAGCCTCAAATGAGTACTTGGTGCGGTGTGTAGTAAACATCGCCACTGGGGAGACAAAAGCGGCCGGGCGTGGCGCTGGCCTCCTATCCCCCTCTTGTGCCGTTCTCGCCTTCATTAGGTGCTCGCTAACGGCATTTGCCTCAACTGTCTGCTAAGGCTATACGGGGAATCTTTGTCTTTGTGTGTGTGTGCACGTGTGTGTGTGTGTGCGCGCGTGTGTGTGTGCGCGCGCGTGTGTGTGAGCGTGTGTGTGTATGCGCGCGTGTGTTTGCGCGCGTGTGTGCGCGCGGGTGTGTGCGCGCGTGTGTGTGCGCGCGCGTTTGTGCGCGTGCGTGTGTGCGTGCGTGTGTGTGCGCGCGCGTGTGGCCAGTCACACGCGCACACACACACGCGCGCACACAATCGCGCGTGTGTGCGCGCGCGTGTGTGCGCGCGTGTGACTGGCCACCAGTGACTGTGGAGGTGGGATGTGCGGCTGGGGCGAGATTTGTACGCCTGAGAATCCCCACCGAGTTGACTCACCCGGTCTGAACACACCAGTCCACGCGAAGCACCCAGACTCACGCACCCTTGATCAAGACCGCCCCCCCCCCCTCCCCCGCGCGTGTTGGCTGTGAGCGTTTTGTTCCTCGTTAATTGAATTCAAATATTTTATACAAATGAGATGGACATTGATGTTAAATATTGACATCCGAATGTTTGCCGAAGCTGTTCGCAGAGATTAAAAAAATCATCTTCGAGGTTCAACGGCGATGCCTCTTGCAGGATACCATCCCTGCTCCCGTTGACCTCACACTATCGTCTCTCTCCATCTGGATGTGACAGAACCATGGAACATTATTTCAAACTTGTAGAAGCGGGGAGGTGACCGTGGAGGCGATTAATTTACTGGACAAATAGCCTGCTCCTGCCTGCCGAATGTTATGAGGGTGCAGGGACAGCTTTCCCCTACTGCTGCTGCTGCTGCTGTGACACAACTAGGAATGGTGTTAGGGAAATAAACCAGACCCCTGTGGAGTGATGGCGTAGTGGTTAGTTCACCGCGCTACGAACCCTGTAACCTGACTTCACATTCTCGGCACGGCCAATGTGAATTGTTCCCGGGTGCCCTCTACCTCACCAATCTGCACTGATCAACATGGCGACTTGTGGTCGAATAATCGTACGCCTGGTAGTATATAGTAGCGGCTTACATCCAGCGGTGCATGTGTTGTGCGTTTAGTTTGCTATCCTTTGCACACACCTCCGATTGCCACGGTTGGCTACGTACGGTGCGAAAAGAAGTTCAAGATACGTACAAATGGCTCTACATTTTCATAATTAAATGTATTCCGAACTCTGTTGTGAGGGCTTCACATGCGCTATAAATGACCGGCTGCAGACTCCTCTGATCAGTGACAATCGTGCCTTCCACGATTCATGCACCACACCGTAATGAGCCACTGAGCAAATGTGCTGTGTGTCATGTGAGCATTTAATTTCCCTTGATCGTGACACTGCCAGTCAGGCTACCTCCCAAAAGTCGTGGAGCCGCCTTGCCTCAGCTTGCACGGTTAAAGTCGATCCAACCACTGCTGGAAATCTGAGCCGCCTTCAATCCCACCAAACACAAAACCGTTTTTACCAGAACGATATGCAACATGGGTATTTTAATAGCGCTACTCCTAAGCTTAATTTTGCGAATGAAATGTGATTGATAGACAAACACAAATAACGCAGCGTCCTTGCCGGAGAGACAGAAGTGTCTCTGTGCTCATACGCCCGGGAGTCAAGCGAAGGAAAATGAAAAACGCTCCGACAGACACCAGCCAGAAAGTATATGCTTGTTAATAATGAGTTATGACTTGTTCATAAAGCAGGCACGTGGCCACACACTCGGCACAAACGCGCTCCAACTCACGCGTTCGCCCTGCCACTTCTCGTGTTCGTCAGCACGTTGAAGTCCGCACCGGCGGGGGTGAAAAGCAACCAACCAAAACCAGCACCGCCCTCAATCGAGGCGCCTCCTGCGCCTCCTTTATGGGCACGTCCGGACGAGACGAATGCCCCTTACGCTGCTGCGGAGTGTCGCGCAGAAAAAAAAATGATCGTGTTGGCCTTTGAAATTTAAATTATCCCTCTGAGACAAAAAAGACGTGTAATTAAATGTCGTTTTTCCATAAAGGGTAGCATCCGGATTCTGACTGTATGTTGATTGCAAGAGTCTCCTCTTGTTTTCGGGTAATACTTTAACTGTGTGTGTGTGTGGGTAATTTGGTCGTGGCTCAATATAACAGTGGCGCTGCATTGGATTTAATATCCACGCACGGGCAGGCAAGCATCAAGATAAACAGCCTCTCCGTGGCACAGATGCTTTTTCATTCGCGTACACAACACGGGTCTCTGTGGCCAACGAGGCAACTATAAACCTTCGCCTTTGGCACCTGGCTCCCCCACGTAGCCCGGAGCGGACACCTCCAGTGCTCATCTGTAATTAACCTTTTCATTCTGGATCACCATTTCAATCGGGGAAACAATGGAAGTCTACACAAAGTGCACGCGCAGAACTGCGGTCGCGCACCTGACGCTGAAGCATTCGCCGATTTCCTCATTCAGTGTAGGGCACAAATCACGTCCACAGGTGATATCTGCACCAATGCATTATGCATGCAAATTTGTGTTGGCCAGATCGTGTCTGAATAAATATCTGAATGCATAATGAATTCCGTGTGGGCGATTCGCGGGGAGATAACACGAGCTTGTCGGAGCCAGCGCGAGCTGAACCAGCTTCACACACAATTCGTGACTGTGCTCGTTCTAACCCTTCTTTAGATGTTCTTATCGCTTCCTGCTGCCGTGTACATTTCTCTTATTACGTAGGCGCGCATCGACGTCCGCTGGAAGGATCTCTGCTTCGTAGGAAAATGAGCGTTTTTTTTTTACATTCGCGGGTGACGGCGCACGGACAAAAACGTGGCCACACGAGCGACAAACACGCAGACACGTACACAGACACGGACGCAACGCTGCCAAGTTGCGTCTATGTGCACGGGTGCACACGCCAATGTCACAACACAGTTAAACGCATAATTCGATTTGGGATTAAAAGTGGCGCGCACTTTCTTAATACGGCGATTATGAATGTGCGGCTCAGGTTCGACACAATACAATCTCTGACATTTCGCCCCCTCGTCGCTTGCTAATCCTCATTGTGTGAGTGCCATCGCCCGTGGCGTCGATAAGCAAGGCTAGGAGAGATGGTCACCTCGCCTGGCGATGAGCAGCAGCCGGTGGAACTCTTGCGGCACCCGACCAGACACGATGGGACACCGCGCGGCGCTGGGGTTAATTTTTGCGCGTAGGGAACAGGGGCCGATGTGTTTAAGGCCGGACGCAGGTTCCATCACGGCACGGGTGGTTTCTTTCCTTCCTATTTTTTTCCGCCCCCCCCCCCCCCCAACCCCACTGGATATTCGTTGCGCCGAGTCAGAACCAATCACCGATACGCTGGCCTCACAACACAACCGAATCGGGCTCCTTGCATGTTACGTGGCAGCAACGCCGTCAGCGCGCGTTCGTCTCGGCTCGTCCATTGCGTGTGACGGTCCTGGGACTCCCCTAGGTCGACTCGGCCTTAAATGAGCGCCCGGTTGCGGTGTGTGGGTAACGCCGCCCACCCCTTCGTGTGCCGGGCCGGCGTTCACAGGTGCCACTCGCTGACGGCACTTGCCCCCACAGTCTGTTTAAGGCTCTACGCTGTCGAAGAATAAGAACAGCTGACCGTCTGCGGTCGAAAAACCAAGCTGGTACCTTCTGAACCGTGCCGGGCTAACCCTAACCCTAGGGAAACCTCAGATTCTTCCCCCCCCCCCCTCCCACCAACCCCTCCTAAGATTTTCAGGAATCTGGAGGCCAGCGCTGGACAGCTTCGGCTGAAATGAATAACCTTGTAGGTGTGTGTGTCTGACAAGAGCTTCAGGTGCGTGTTCATGCTTGTTTTGTTGAAGCAGATGGAGAACTCAAGAGACCAGGATCGTTTCATTTGCAACTGTGATTTGGACCTTAAGCGTGCCAACAAGGGACCATGATTGCTATGCATACACTCAATTGAGCAATTCGCGTGGTAATTTTCGAATTCGTCGAATGTTAAAGTTCATGTAGTATTAGGCGCACAGTGAACCCTTAACATTCGCGGACTTTACAATCGCGGCTTTGCGCGTCCTCGACGAATCTCTTGTTCCGTACATGTAAGCGCTACGGTATGTTACGATCTCGGGGCCGCGTGTTTAATGTTTAAACATTGGCCGCCGTGGTCTGGCGGAGACCAACCCACGACACGAGGTTGGGGAGCGGCGCGCGGATCGCGAGCGCCACGTCAAAGTTGCCACCATCCCACGTGACGCGCCCGCGCTCCATCTCTCTCATCCTGCCGCACCAATCACACGCGAGCGCTTTCCTCCTCGACCGTTTTGTCGGGAATTTCGTTCATGTATAACATTGATACAATCGTTGATGATAATTCGCACCTTTATCTTTTGCACTCGTGATTGTTACAGCTGAATAAAATGACACAACGCGATGCGATGAGTCGTTTCATTGATATATGCGCACAGTTTATAGTGTACGTTTAAACGTAACGTATGTTTATGCCCTCTAACCCTATTTTCCTCATGAGCTTTAAGTATGAATATTCGCAACGTTCTCAGACACGTGGCCCCCCGCGAAAATTAAGGGACCACTGCTTTGTTTATTTAATTGTAGTTGTACATGCTCCTTTTCATATGCAAAGTTCCATTGAATCTTCATTTAATTCCCAATTCAGATGGGCAGGGATGCCCTGGATCGTGTCTAAATCTTGTTGTGTTCCCAGTGGGAGCTCTGCTGGAAATAAAATATGAACAGACAGGCTGTGTGATATTTCAGAGTACTCCCCACGCTCCCCCTCAGTACTGCCACACTATAAATAAATCAGCAGATGCAATATCAGACTCATTATAGATTCCTCAGTGCAAAATTGTGAATTTCACAGTTTTTAGTTTAAGAATATAGTTCAAAAAAATAAGGGGAGAGTTGTTATTTTATAGAATACAATCACCGAATGCGTCAGGAGATTAAAAAAAAAACGATCACGAATGGGTTTGAAAATGTGTCAGATGCTGCACGTACAGGGTAACCGGGTCAGGGGTTAAAACGGCAATCGGTGTCAAGGTTTTCTCTCTCGTGTCCATTTAGGGCATGAGTGTGAGTGAGATAGGGTTCACTCCATGAGCCGAGGCGTTACTGCTCATCACATAGGCCCTGCAGCACTGGAGCTTGGCTCAGCACCATACTTAATACGATTGGCTGTATTCAAGTGCATATTGTTACCCATTTATATTGCCTGTTAAATATGCTCAATGGAGTAATGGTCATTGCTCATCTCCAATGTCAGTCTTGAGTGGTGGAAATGTCAAATTTATATTTCAGTGATCAGTCAATTTATAGGAAAATAACTCTTCAATTCCCAGAATGTGGTAATAATTTATTCACCCCAAAGGAGGTAGGGCATGATGATGATCTGGATAAACCTCCTGACTGGGATTTTATCTCATATCCTTCCAATTGTGGGCACAGCCTCTGCACAGCACCACCTGACTGGATATGGTACCTAATAACTAGAATCTCTCATTTACAATAATACAATACAATTTACATTAATAGAGTGTCCAAATGCATCCGCATCTCCAGCTACGTCACAGGAAACATAAAAAAAAACATTTCAGCCATATGCTAATGTATGTACTGTATAACATCTGTATCATTGCAAGGAAACCAATAAAATGGAGCGTAACGGCTTATGGGGCCCCGTCTGCTTAAATAAAGTAAATATATTTATATATGCACGTGAAAAATGGGCTTTTACGTCTCGACTTGAACACGGGCTCAGTCTCAACTGCAAGAAGCTCAAGTGAAAGAAAAGTCCAGACGATAGGAGCCGATACCAAGAAGGAGCGAACCTCCCATGGAACGAAAGTTGACCGTGGGCTTTATTTTTTTTTTTACGAACGAGCGGAGACAACGCGTTGGGGACTAATGTGAAATGCGAGGGGAGAGGCAGGGGATGTGGATGAGGTGGTTGCTCTGCTGAGTCATCAGCGGTCATCTGGCCGTGCGACAGATTTTCAAGAGTGATTCCCATCAGGGCCGGATTAAGATTGTGTAGGCCACTGGGCTACAGGTACTGTGAGGGCCCCAGTCATATTTTCAAAAGGAAAACAAAGTTAAAGAAAATTTAAATTTATTTTTACAAGGCTAACAACAAATACAATTCAGCATTCACAAGTGAAATAACTTTTCACTTAATCTCTGGAGGCCCTCCAAGCTGGCAGAGGCCCCATGGCTGCAGGCCCTAAAGCCCCGTGCCTTAATCCGGCCCTGCTTCCCATATTAACAGGGAGAGGGACATCAGACATCCTGCTCATCTTCAGGATGCCAGAATACCCATTCCGCTCCTGCTAATACGGCTGTCACAGCAGCGACGTCCCAGTCTACTAAACTAAAACGACAATATATTTTGTTATATTACCAGCTAAGGCCCACCGAGCTGCATAGCTCTTTGTCAGAAGCGACCAGGCCACAAATGATCGCTCAACGAAGTGGCTTATCGCGTGGAAATTCATAGCAGCCAAATGCACATTTCTAAATGTAGAGGGGAAAATCGGAAAACCCGGAGAAATTCCACGCAACCACGGGTATAATATTCATACTCCAAACATACTGGTTGAAGGGTTGAGATCGAACCCACGACCTCCTGCACACCAGGCGAGGTGATTAACATCTCATAGCCACCGTGCCGCCACACAGTCAACATCCGTTACGTAGACAGTGCTCCAATAATTGAAGCTCCAAGGAATGTGTCAATGCCCTTCCACGTGGATTCGCAGCCCGACAATGTCGTGATCACGCCAGTTCTCTCCTCGAGAGGGGGGGCTTATAGGGGTGTCCACACTGTGGATGGAGTGTCCACACTGTGGATGGGGTGTCCACACTGAGGATGGGGTGTCCACACTATGTATGGGGTGTCCACACTGTGGATGGGTGTCCACACTGTGGATGGGGTTTCCACACTGTGGATGGAGTGTCCACACTGTGGATGGAGTGTCCACACTGTGGATGGGGTGTCCACACTGTGGATGGAGTGTCCACACTGTGGATGGGATGTCCACACTGTGTATGGAGTGTCCACACTGTGGATGGGATGTCCACACTGTGGATGGGGTGTCCACACTGTGGATGGAGTGTCCACACTGTGGATGGGATGTCCACACTGTGTATGGAGTGTCCACACTGTGGATGGGATGTCCACACTGTGGATGGAGTGTCCACACTGTGGATGGGGTGTCCACACTGAGGATGGAGTGTCCACACTGAAGATGGGGGTGTCCACACTGAGGATGGGGTGTCCACACTGAGGATGGGATGTCCACACTGAGGATGGAGTGTCAAACACTGAGGATGGAGTGTCCACACTGAGGATGGAGTGTCAAACACTGAGGATGGAGTGTCCAAACTGTGGATGGAGTGTCCACACTGTGGATGGGGGTGTCCACACTGTGGATGGTGTCTACATTGTGAATGCGATTCAGTGAGGCAAAACTCCGCGCGTGAGTGGAGAGATTTGTCGCGTGCGCAGCGAGAGGCAACTCCTCTCGACGCGGGTGTCTCGACTTCCATTAAACTCTAATCCCGTTGTGTTATTGCCCTTGCAGTTATTAACTTGTTTACACCAAACCTGCGATTAGATACGGATATGCTGTGGTTTCGGAGATCCCCTGCCTCGTTTTCATTTGAAGGAATAAATTGCTTGCTTCTGTTCCGCCGTTAATGAAAGGTAAGTTATTAATAAACAGTATTGGATATGTCTCAACTCCAACCGGGTTCATTATAATGCGGGGTCCACGTGATCCTCTCCCCACTCAGCTACAAAATGTCCCCATGTTGCTATTTGTGATTTTATGGACGATTTTTTTTTCATTCACAAACGAGTTAATATCATCGCACGCACATACACCACGATTGCCGATGCTGCTGAGGCCCATCGATCAGCGGAAGCGCATTGACCGCTTGTTGCAGAGATTCAATTCCGACAGGCCACCCTGATTAATTACCGCACCTCCGATTAGCACGGTTGGCTACGTTCGGTTCAAAATAAGTTCTACATACGTACAAAGAACGCGCCATCTGCTTCACAGTAGACGTTAAAGATCAGGTGAAGTCATTCGAAAAAGCGTAAACCATTGCGTGCCGGAGTCATCGGTGGCCCAATGTTATAAAATTACAAGCAAATGTGTTAATTGAGAAACACATAGCAAATCATCGCACCTCCCCCCCCTCCTGCCGAAACTTAGCAAAACCCCCCTACCCCCGTGCAAAGGAGTAGTGAGACTTCCCTGGGTAAACACGTGTTGTGATATGTCGACGAAACAATGAGGCGCTGGCTACTGGTGCTATATCTACCCTTGGCCGATGATGGCCAAAGCCAACCCGCGACTGTGCGATCTGAACTCGCAGCAACTTCCCGTTTTGCATGCGCAGCGGTGAAGCACAACACAACACACGCCCACACACGGGCACAGAGGCACGGAAGGCATTGAAATGCTGGCAACCGCAGCGGGGATGGTGCGAGCGAAGCTGCTGAGCCAGCGAAAGCAATTAGCAATATCCGACGGGGCCACTCCGCCAAACACACACGGGGACGGTGCTTACGCCTCACTATTCATTGATAAACACGCCGAGGGCTGCTGTCTTTCCCCCAGACATCGAGGCGAGCAACGGGAGATTGACGCTGCCCAACCGCCGCCCGCCCCCTTAGTAATCAGGGAAGCAATCAACGCACTTTATTTATAACAAGACGACAACCCGTTCTCACACACACACACCTCTATTTGGCAACGGTAACCTCGCTCCACATGGAGATACAGCAACGGCCATCGCTCATGACATCCATGCACAAGCCTTAGTATGAGCCTTGACAAGCCTCAAACCACTGGGGTGGCATCATTGTCATCATTAGTTTCTCATTATCGCCATAGTCTACAACGGCATGAATTCTAATCGCCATTATCATCATTAAACAGAAAATCGAATATGTGCCTCGAGTTTCCAGGCTCCTCTCCGGCTGCGGGACATTGCCACAGAAACTTAGTGGGTAACTGATGGAAATGGGATTTTCTGGGTAACAAATAAACATTGAAATTGAAATGGCAGACGAAGTCCGTGAGACGTGTTAAAAATCTCGACACCGAGGAGGGGGCAGTACCGACTGCAGAAGAAGACTGACCACGCGGTTCCTTTCAAACTGCTCCAACTTTTCAATTCGTGCTCCCATTACTGGGATATCTTTCACCAGAACATTCTTCAAATCCTAGAGGATGTATAAAAAAAAACCCCACTTAAAACTACTTACTAACCTGACATTTTATTTATGTAAAAAAGGAGGAGATCTTTTGGTGCTCCGAGTACAGAAGGATCGTGACAACAGAATGAGAACGACATCACCATAAGCAGTCGCAACAAACTCGCGAACAATGTCATCAGCGTAAACAAATTACCATCAGTCTCATCAGTTGCTTTAACGATTTTTTCAAAAAATGTAATTTGTGTTGTTGTGCAGGCCTTGTCGCGGCGAGCCCTATCTGGGCGCTCTCAGTTTGTACGGTGGGAGGATGGTGGGAGGGTGGTGGGAGGATTGTGGGAGGATTGTGGGAGGGGGGTGGGAGGATGGTGGGAGGGTGGTGGGAGGATTGTGGGAGGATTGTGGGAGGGTGGTGGGAGGATGGTGGGAGGGTGGTGGGAGGATTGTGGGAGGATGGTGGGAGGGGGGTGGAAGGATTGTGGGAGGATGGTGGAGGATGGTGGGAGGGTGGTGGGAGGATGGTGGGAGGATGGTGGGAGGGTGGTGGGAGGATTGTGGGAGGATGGTGGGAGGGGGGTGGAAGGATTGTGGGAGGATGGTGGAGGATGGTGGGAGGGGGGGTGGGAGGATGGTGGAGGATGGTGGGAGCATGGTGGGAGGGGGGTGGAAGGATGGTGGGATGATGGGGGGAGGATGTTGGAAGAATGATGGGAGGATAGGGGGAGGATGCGGGGACGATGGGGGGAGGATGGGGGGAGGATGGTGGGAGGACGGTGGGAGGACGGTGGGAGGGGGGTGGAAGGATGGTGGGAGGATGGTGGCAAGATGGGGGGTACGGGACAGAGTTGATCTTCGCCTGCCACGGGAGCGCTTCTCTCCGTGCCAGGCTGAGCTACAGCCCCTGCCCCTCCCCCCCCCGTGCTCGTCTCAGACACCCATGGACACGCTGCCGTATCTCCTCCCAGCGACGTCTGCCTCCGATTGGGGCGCCGATACCTGCATAGCAATGGGAGGTTCATTCAAATTTCATACCGTGGCACACTTGTGCAAGTCCACTTCAAATACTGCTGCCCATATTCACAGTTTGCATTTCACAGTGATCTGTGGAGGTTTCTCCAGGCAATATTGGTAGAGCTGTCCTCCGGCAAAAAAATAAATGGCCAATTAAAACAAGACTTGTCGTACGATGCTGCTCCACAAAAAAAACTGACAACTATAAGCACCAGAATTCTACATTGCTCCACCTATTTCCCGCCACGCTTAACGTCATTGTGTATGTAACGTGCAAGTGAACACCCACAGAGGTACATAGTTCAATTCTCTGTAAACAGCCAAAGGGAAATATATAAGCACCGCCAAACACCGCCTTATTTATTTCTCAAGGGCATATGTTGATGAGGCAGCAGCACCGGCGGCCCAAGTAACGGTTACAGTTAACGCTGAGGATATCATTTGAGGGGGGATAATTCGGGAGGCAAGACAACCTCGCAGCACCAACAACTGTCGTACGTTCCTTAGAATGAGGGTACCCGATGACAATACCAATTCAAATGCCACGAGCCCCATCGCGGCGAGCGGTGTTGTTACAGCAGGGAGGGGGGTGTTGGTTGCCGATGAGATCCGATCTTTCTTGCCGTCGCAAACTCCTCCGCCTCCTCCCCTCTTGACACCATGCGAACCCATTATCCCTTCGCAGATCGAGAATTATCATATTGTATTCGCAGCAGCGTGCGTCTGATCGCTCCCCCACCCACCACTGCCCTTCCCCCCCCCCGTCAAACGAAAACGGGGCTGGCAAGTGGCCGCACGTGATGCCGCGCTCATTTAGCCGGCGATGATTAAAAAATTAAGATCTCGATGACTCGTGACTCGCGCGTACCACAAAAGGGCTTCCACAGATGAGCGCTTGCACGGATGATCGACGGCCGGCTCTTGCCTTTGGCACAGCAAAGTGTGAATCGGCCCATTTTGGAGACACGAACGACAAAAAAAAAACACCTCCGTGAATCTTACTTTATTTTTTTCATTTTCTATTTAGTCAATCTCACACGTGGAGCGCCAACGATGAAATGTTGAGGTGTAATTAGGGCTCACGGAGTTTGTGTCCCAGTGTGATGCAACCCGCGGCGTGCGGCAGAATCTGGGCCCTCCCACTAGCACAGCTTACAAAGGTCTGCGCAAGAGACCACCTTGCATTAACCTGACGATTTGACCCCGCAGAGATCTGTCTTAGGAAGCCGCGGACATCTCTGAGGGCTCGCAACATGAACTGTTTTGAGCCCTGACAGCGTGAGCAGGAGGCTTACCGTCCAATCCTTGTAGCGCGAGATAGAATGCGACTGCCATTCAATTCCAGTAAGCAAGTGTACACATTTTAGGAATTGCCTCTTAATTATTACAGATACATATTCTTGGTTCTTTCGGTAAAGTCACCACGTAGAAGGGAAACAATAAAATAATAAAAATATAAAACAATAAAATTCTCACGACGTTTCGACTGCAACACAAGCAATCATCATCAGGTGTGAAAACCACAACAACCACATTTTTTTCAAATTTTCTGCAGTCACGAAAGCTTTAAATCAAAATTTATTACGGATACGTGAACTCAAAGACTGATGGCTTATTTTTAGGAGGACTCCCATTGTAATGTACGATAAATAAATGAGAAAAAATGCGAATCCTTCTTCTTCCCCGAACAAGCTGCCCAAATTATTTGGGCCTTTCGGTAAAGTCACGTAGATAGGTTCAAAGAAAATCGTAGTTTTTTGTTCATTTCATTGATCCAATCTACGTGACTTCACCGAAAGACCCAAATAATATGAATTCCTGCAGTCACGAAAGCTTCAAATCAAGAAGCTCCCAAAATGCAATTGATCTCCACTTCCAGTGCAGCGTCGCATTAGCACGAACCGGAGACAAAGAGTCAAGCCTGACTGTGTACGGAAAAAATAGGCGAAGAGTTAGCAGTTGGCATGCGATGTTTCACTTTCCTCTCCCTACCCCAAAACTAGCGAAGTATTTGTCACATTTCGGAGGTGCAATTCCATGCAATCATCATTTATTTTCTCTCCTTTGTACGATGTAATTTGTATTTGTTTAAAAATAAAATCGATCTTTGTTTGGTCAATGTTGTCCACGCTATTAGCCTAAAATGTAACATTAGCTTTCATCACGAATAATACTGTCACGATTTTGCACATGTACCGTTAGCGTACGAATTGATGAAACGATGCATAGTTACATGCCTAATTAACAGATATGACAAAAACAAACTAAACTCTGGCATCTCTGAAGCGCACAGCTCCAAAAAAAACCCCGCATAGCTCCAAAAATATCTCATGGTTCAAAACCACCCCCTCCCCCCCAAACAAACGCGATTCATCATCGTCGTCATTTCACCAGCAAACCCTGGCAATGCCACGATGCGAGAGCCTCACAAAGCCAGAGCGGGTCGGCAGAATTGCCTCGCTGAACTTCGTGAAAAACACGTTAATTTAAAAATCTATATAAGGCTCAGGACACGGTCTCTAAAGCAGATAGTGCCTGGTTTCTGAAAATATTTTTTTTCTGAACGGGTTATGCGAAAAAATATCGTTTCAAAAAGCAATGCATTGTAGGAACGAGTTGGAGGTCCACATTTTAATTAACGATGCATTTTATGCGGTGGTGATTTTATTTTCCATTGATCACTGTACTTTGAAATGAATACAAATTTATTTTGAAGGATCTTGGTTGCGGTGGGGTTCAATGCCAAGGCTCTGACGGCTCTGATACAGGGCCCTACCGCAGATAATTAAACTCTGCCACTGATTCATTAATGTACTATTCCGTTTTATGTTATATAAACAATTGCATTGCAGTTGTTACATTGACATTTCATTCTGCACAGCATTCAAGGAGAGCAATTTACTAGCATTACACAATCAGAAATGTGATCTTATAACGTTAAATAATATAAATGACCTCAGAAATCTTTCACGAATAATAGATTAAAACAAAATAAGTGTAACGAAATATATAAAACCTTAACCATGTTACTGAAATATTCCAATAAACGTCATTTTGAATAACTGCATCGTTAAACACATTCACCACAATATTAAAATGACCAAGTAGATGGAGATATGAGGAAACATGAAGCTAAGAAATATTAATTCAACGTATCATAACTCCCTACGGCGGAGCCTCATTCAAGCCAAACAAACGTCTATCAACTGACTCTCACCTGCTGACGAAGATAATGGGAAAACCGGTCACTGATGTCTGCGTGTGAATTCAAGCGCAGCGGGCTACAGTAGCTGAGGTTACAAAATCAACTACAAAAAATAAATATGCGCTACACTGCCAAAACTAGAAACGTTGTGTCAATTTGCAAAAAAACCCGAAGTTACTTCCGCACGGCATCTGTTGGGGTAAATTACGCGACTCTTCGAAGGCATTTTCTGGACACCATTCGCTCCGATGCTCGGGTTGTTCCAAGCCATGAGAGTTTATTTCAGTGGGGGGTTTTTTTCCGGTACACATGTAATTGCATAAACACAAAAACAGCGTGTTCAGAGCGAGGAAAGTAAAGTGTGGATACATTCCACTGCCAGTCTTGCAGAGAGATAGTATCGCTCTTATGTTCAGAAAAAAAAACATGTTGTGACCAATTCCAAAGGGGTGACGCACTGTCTGGAGGTCATTGTAGAGTGTTTTTGGAAAATAATATCTTGCATTGCAATACCCAATCACATACAACAACCGCAATTCGCCACTAAGTGGTGGTGACGTCATCACGACGCTTGTGGCAGGCCATGTGCACCTTGAGGCCACGTGAAGTGTCGAACGCCCGCTGGCAGGAGGTCATGGGGCAGACCCAGGTGCCACGGGTCGACTGACTGAGATGACTGGCTGATGCACCACCTGTGCCCCCTACTGTGCCAACCTGCTGTGCTTTAGCCACCCAGCGCTCCGCTTGTTGTTGTGAGCGTCGCTCCTCCGCCCTCCGTTGTTGTTGGAGGGCGACTGCCTCCAACTGCCCAGTAGCGTCCTTCACGAGCCTCCTCCACAGAGGCCGATCTTGACACCGCTGGTACCAGTCATCGGCAAGTCCACTCAGCTCCACGTCCTCCTGTACCACATCACTCCATCTCTTCTCTAGCCCGTGCCGCGCCCGTTTAGCCCCCTCGATCCGGCCGAACTAAAGCTGTTTCGGCATGCGGTGGCTGGGCATGCGGGCTACATAACCCAGCCAACGCAGCCTTGCCTGCCGGAGGAGCTCACCGATGGGACCTTGCCCAGATCTTTCAAGGATTTGTGAGCTCCTCACACAATCCAGCCTGGTTAAACCCAGGATGGACCGTAGGCAGGCTAGCCTAAATGTTTCTAACCGGTGAAGATGTTCTATTAAGGGGGTCCACGTTTCGCAAGCGTAGAGAAGGGAGGGAATGACCGTGGTCGAGAAGACCTGAAGCTTAGTGCGGAGCGACAGACCAGCTAGCTTCCACACAGCGTTACGCAACCGATGAAAAGATATTGCCGCTCGACTGATTCAGAGTGAGACCTCTGCTGTTAAACTGGAGCCAGTCATAAGCAAACTACCCAGGTTTGGGAAACTCTCCACTCTCTCCACAACTGCCCCATCACCAATTGGGAGTTGTGGGGGTGGAGTGTCCGATGGTACAAAATACCCAGGCAGGTGCTTAGTTTTGGTGGGGCTGATGGTAAGGCCCCATCTCTTAGTGGCACGCTCCAGTCTCAGCAGCAGCGTCTCCAACTCCTCCTCTGAATGAGCAGCTATTACCAAATCATCGGCATACATAACGTGGTTGAGCAATAGGGAGCCATCCCTTGACTGCACCCGGGCATCGATCAGCCTCCCATTATATCTGTACCAAATGGAACTATTGAAGGCTTCACGAACTACGTGGTCAAAATAGATGTTAAATAATGTGGGAGCCAGAGGACATCCCCTGTCGCACCCCAAGGTGTACAGGGAATGGCTCTGACTCCTGGCCACGTAGTTTTACCCGGGCCCGCTCACCATCATGAAGGTTCTTAATGATTGTGAGCAATCACATACAACCCAGACACTCACACATTCAATAATAACAACAACCACCATCCACCACTCAGAGGAATTGACATCATCGCAGCGCAATATTCCATGTCAGGTGTGGAAGGTCCGCTGGTCGGTCACGGGGCAGACCCCGGGATTCTGGGTTGACTAACTGACACGGCTGAAACATGCACCATCCGTTCTCCCCACTGTGGCAACTTGCTGCGTTTAGTCGCTCCGCTCGTTGTTGTGAGCGTCGCTCCTCCACTTTCCGTTGTTGTTGGAGGACGACTGCCTCCGATTGCCCCGTTAGCGTCCTTCACGAGCCTCCTCCGCAGAGGGCAATCGTGACACCAATCAGCTCCAAGATCCTCCAATTAAAGCACAGCTACTACACTGGGCCAGTTTGAAACATTCAGCCTGACCTGCCGACGTTCCACTCTGGGGTTAACCAGACTGGATCTTGTGAGGAGTTCACAGATCATTGAAGGATCTGGACACAGTCCCATCAGTGCTCTCCTCGGGCAGGCGAGGCTTCGTTGTCTGGGTTGTGTAGCCCACGTGCCCAGCCTCCGCATGCTCAAGGAGTTTCTGTTTGGCCGGATAGAGGGGGGCAAATCGGGCGTGGCACGGACTAGAGAAGAGATGGACTGGTGCAGTGCCGATAGATGTCAAGCTGTCTGGACGCTCAGATGGTTGGTAGCGGCTGTGTTAAGATTGGCATCTGTGGAGGAGGCTCGTGAACGACGCTGCTGGGCAGTTGGAGGCAGTCGCCCTCCAACAACAACGGAGGACAGAGGAGCGAAGCTCACAACAATGAGTGGAGCGCCGAGCGGCTAAAATGCATAAAGTTGGCACAGTGGGGAGCACAGATGGTGATTCTGACAGTCATCTCAGTCAGCCATCCCATAACACCTGGGTCTATCCCGTGACGTCTCCAGTAATGGCCCGTCTTTATCGCACATCTAGGACGAGGGGCCACATCATTATCTATAATTAACAACAGAAGGGTCGTTGTCCAATATTTGATCAATTATATATGTAATTATATGTTCCTAATTCAGGAAGTGTTATTGGAAATTGTTGTGATTTTAGATAGTGCACTTCCACCAACGCATTATCAATTAAAATAAATCTATCCACAATCGTGACCGCAACATCACGTTAATAGAAAAAAAAAACCCTTCAGTGAACAAGTCCATATTCACCCTCCAGAGCTCTGGTCGACAAGCACCAGCAACTGCTTGAATTCAGCTGAAAGTAACCCGACAGTGCTCTGTTGAATAAATAAAGATCCTGATTTCACCACTTGTCTGAGGCTCCAAGAGCCCATTCACATTCACAATGCATGCGGTGGGGTTTGTATGAGATTCGACAGAAATGAAGCGCGCGGCTTATATGCGTGTAGAATGAAACCCGTAATTCAAGCAATCCCGCTGAAAAAAAATACATCGTCTCTCAACACATTTGCGACGGGAGGTCAGTCCTCGCTACGCAGCAAAATCGTCGGCAGCGCCTGATGTCAGAACACCGCTAAGCGAGCAGCAACATCACTGGGACATGCCGGCAAAAGCGACGCCGTCTCTCCAGAAGATGACGTTTAAAAAACAAACTGATCAGTTGCCGCACACTCACACACACACAGAGAGAGACAGACAACACGATCCACGGGAGACTCTTCTCACCAATTTCCAAGTGACGGAATGTTTAACTGTCACCGCTGCGCATCGCAACGAAGGGTTCAGCCGGGTCCGCTCCGTGCCGCTCTCATCCCGGCGTGACTCCTTGCGATACCCTCCACGTCAGTTTAACACGTGCTAGGCTTTCGCGGACAATAGAATCCATAATACAGGACTTTTTTTGTTATTGTTGCTGGGTAAGATCGCGTAAATGTGTGTCGTTAAACCCGCCACCACCCGACAAAGGCAAATAGTTAGGTGTGTGTTGTGGATTTGCTCTCCAACACACCGGTGTGCTGTACCAGAAACGAATTGGCACGTTCTGTTTACGTGACAAACCTTACTAGTTGGCTGTGTCGGGTGGTGGCGGGTTTAACGACACACATTTACGCGATCTAACCCCAAAAAAAATAAAAACCCTCCACGTCACAACACCGCAGCCGAATTCCTCGGTAGGGAGGTCAGCCCCCCCCCCCCTCCAAATCTAAATTTGGGGGGCCGTGCTTCGAGCTCTCCTGTGCACGTGCGAGAAGTGGGGGGGGGGGGGGGCGGGAGAGTCCTAATCCCTGATCACCATTTCATTCCTTTAAACGTTCATTAAAACTTAAAAATAAAAAAAACCCCCGCAATCTGGCTACCCGTAGCAACTCGCCGAGTGCGCAATTAGGACGCGTGCGATTAATCACGGGCGAGCTCACATCGGCCACGCGGGGAAGGGCTCTCGTCCTGACCCTCGCCTCAACCCCGAGTTTGACACGGACTGCTGTGCGTGGCAGGCCCCGCGCGTCTCTCTGTCCGCTGCTCGCACGGGGCGAGAGTAGAACACTGAAAAAACAAAAACACCGAATCAAGAAGTGCGCGAGCTCAGTCCAGGACGGATTATTGCTTACGGTTTGGGTTTTTTTTTGGGGGGGGGGGGGGGGTTTTCGCGCGATCGTCTGAAGCTGCCACAAATCGTTCGTCGCTTCCTCGGGCACCCACAAACGCTTGCCCCGAGGTGGATTCTTGGAGGCTTGGAATTGTGATTTGTAAAGCCGTTGTGTGTGTGTGTGGGGGGGGAGGGGGGGGGTTGGGGGGGTTACAGGGGCCGTCCATATATGACGTCACGCACCTTGGGGAGGGGTCAGACATTTGTGACGAGGGGGGGGGGGTTTGAGAAATGTGACGTCACATCAAAATGCACACCTTCAAATAAATATAGACAACACGTTCTTCTTAATTAAATAGACTTTTTAATAAATGTTTTCTCCTACAACATCAAAGTGCAGCGCTACATTAAATACGCACTACAATGACAATAGTTTAAAGCGATTTGAAGCATGTTTTATATTTTTTGTGGGGGGGGCAGAGCTTTGTGACGTCATATTTGTGGGGGGGTCTGACTTTTTGTGACGCCGCGTGACGAGGGGGGGGGGGGGGTCAAAAATCGTCCAAAATCGCGTGACGTCATTTATGGACGACCCCACAAAGCAAGAAGACCGAGAAGCCTGCTGCTCCCCTTGCTCCTCCAGCTCACACGCGGTTGTTCAACCTGCACGCCGGGCGTGCTGCCGCGTCGACGGGGGTTGTTTGTGGATCACGAATGTTTTCGGCGCGTGCTTCAAGCGTTCATTTCGTGGGCTGTCAGGTGACCAGCACTGCGCATGGACGTAGAGCGCACGTGTCATCGAGTCACGTCGCAGACGACGGCCGCATGCCACGTCATCGTCCTGTGTCTCCGTGAGCTCTGGGGATTACTCCCACGTGGAAAGCGGAAAGTGATGGTAAAGCACGGCCCAAAAAAACATCCCACGGAGGACCACACCGATCAACTCTTGAGAATCAGAGAGGCTTTGTGAAGGCCTATCCGCTTTGTTCGACTCTATGGAATGCGTGCATGCACCCTTCATTCATTGCCTCGCTCCTGCCCGTGGACATGTATTATGATGCGTAGATGTTCCTCGTCAACAAAATGCTTTTTTTTTATCGTGTTTATGTCAAATATACCCAGAATTCAGACACTTTGCAATGCAAAATATTGCAAAAACACGTATGGAAGTTAACGTGACGTCAACGTTTTTAACAAGAACAATATTCATTAAGAGCAAACCATGAGGCCAAGGAAATCGACCCCAACATTAAATGGAGTTTCAACTCTTACTATTAACCGTTATTTAATCGAGACGCGTTTAGAGAGAGAGAGAGAGAAGTTTCTTTCAAAAGTCACGTGCTCATAAGATCACAGCAAAATGAAGCAGAATCGGCTAACGCAGCACCGGCGTCTTGCCGAAATTCCTTCCTGCGCGAGCAGCTTGAGAATGCAATGGGCTCTGCAGCTCATCACGGACAGTCGGGAAGGTCGCCTGAAGTGAAGAACAAGCAGAAAAAACAACAACAACAACAACACAAGTCGTGGGCGTAAGATGTTAGATAAGATGGCTCAGAGGAGGTGGTGGTTTCATTTGAGAATCATGGAGGTAGCGTGAAGGCATTATTTCCATGATCCTGTTTGCCGGTGTCAAACAATGACCTTTTAACACCTTCGAAATTTCACACGGATGAGATAGGTGGCCTTGTGAAATTTGCCTGATTCTTCTGCACATTTTATAATCAATGTAAATTCCATTTCATTATTGCCTATGAAATCATTGCATCATTCCCGGATTATCTTTTTGGCATCAGAGACCGTGCCCTGAGATTATTATGGTTTTATTTATTTTTTAAACCATTATTCACAGCGTTCGAACAAAACAAATTCATGAATTTACCCTAGCCGAGTGCGTGGGAGGACTCTGCACGTAGAATCCCACATGAGCTCTCTGCTGGCATTTGATGCAGAATTATGCAGTGGATCAACGCACAGAGGGCCGGTAGAGCACCCTGTAATGGACAGAAGCAAAAATAAATATATCACAAAACGTATTAATAATTTTGATTTGCGATTGGCTTTGAGGCCCATTCCGAACAAAAAACAAAAATTATAGATTTTGAATCCTCGAGACTGTGTGGATTTAGAACGCGAGTTAAATTTACGATCCTGCCTCTTCCCTTCTATCGCTGCTTAGCTCCCTGCGGCAGGCTGGGGGTTGCCTTTCCCTGTGTCTAATGCACAGGCTTGGTGGGAAAACTGAGGAGGATTATGTATGTATGTTGAAATTCTTTCGCGCCCTACGTAGACAATCGTGCTAATCGGAGGTGTGGGTGGGAAGGAAATCAAACTAAACACAAAAAACAGTTTTAAAGAAATTAGTTTTCGACCGAGGTTAAAAGGTGCGTAGCCCCAGAGGCGTCCTAACATCGGAAGGAAAAGCGTTCCAGACGGTCGCGCAGAAGCGCATCCAAAGGTGCCGCGCGATGCGGTGGCCGCCGTTTTTGTTCGACGGCGAGGCAAAGAAAGCGCCGCGAGGATGGCCGGAGTTGGTGAGATGGCAGCAGCAGCAGCAGCAGGTGGTGAGTTGGTGAGATGGCAGCAGCAGGTGGTGAGTTGGTGAGATGGCAGCAGCAGCAGCAGGTGGTGAGTTGGTGAGATGGCAGCAGCAGCAGGCGGTGAGTTGGTGAGATGGCAGCAGCAGGTGGTGAGTTGGTGAGATGGCAGCAGCAGCAGGTGGTGGTGAGTTGGTGTGATAGCAGCAGCAGGTGGTGAGTTGGTGAGATGGCAGCAGCTGCAGCAGGTGGTGAGTTGGTGAGATGGCAGCAGCAGCAGGTGGTGGTGAGTTGGTGAGATGGCAGCAGCAGGTGGTGAGTTGGTGAGATGGCAGCAGCTGCAGCAGGTGGTGAGTTGGTGAGATGGCAGCAGCAGGTGGTGAGTTGGTGAGATGGCAGCAGCTGCAGGTGGTGAGTTGGTGAGATGGCAGCAGCTGCAGCAGGTGGTGAGTTGGTGAGATGGCAGCAGCAGGTGGTGAGTTGGTGAGATGGCAGCAGCAGCAGGTGGTGAGTTGGTGAGTGGGCAGCAGCAGGTGGTGAGTTGGTGAGATGGAAACAGCAGCAGGTGGTGAGTTGGTGAGATGGAAACAGCAGCAGCAGGTGGTGGTGAGTTGGTGAGATGGCAGCAGCAGGTGGTGAGTTGGTGAGATGGAAACAGCAGCAGGTGGTGAGTTGGTGAGATGGCAGCAGCAGCAGGTGGTGAGTTGGTGAGATGGCAGCAGCTGCAGCAGGTGGTGAGTTGGTGAGATGGCAGCAGCAGGTGGTGAGTTGGTGAGATGGCAGCAGCTGCAGGTGGTGAGTTGGTGAGATGGCAGCAGCTGCAGCAGGTGGTGAGTTGGTGAGATGGCAGCAGCAGGTGGTGAGTTGGTGAGATGGCAGCAGCAGCAGGTGGTGAGTTGGTGAGTGGGCAGCAGCAGGTGGTGAGTTGGTGAGATGGAAACAGCAGCAGGTGGTGAGTTGGTGAGATGGAAACAGCAGCAGCAGGTGGTGGTGAGTTGGTGAGATGGCAGCAGCAGGTGGTGAGTTGGTGAGATGGAAACAGCAGCAGGTGGTGAGTTGGTGAGATGGCAGCAGCAGCAGGTGGTGAGTTGGTGAGATGGCAGCAGCAGGTGGTGAGTTGGTGAGATGGCAGCAGCAGCAGGTGGTGGTGAGTTGGTGAGATGGCAGCAGCAGCAGGTGGTGAGTTGGTGAGATGGAAACAGCAGCAGGTGGTGAGTTGGTGAGTGGGCAGCAGCAGGTGGTGAGTTGGTGAGATGGAAACAGCAGCAGGTGGTGAGTTGGTGAGATGGCAGCAGCAGGTGGTGGTGAGTTGGTGAGATGGCAGCAGCAGGTGGTGAGTTGGTGAGATGGAAACAGCAGCAGGTGGTGAGTTGGTGAGATGGCAGCAGCAGCAGGTGGTGAGTTGGTGAGATGGCAGCAGCAGGTGGTGAGTTGGTGAGATGGCAGCAGCAGGTGGTGAGTTGGTGAGATGGCAGCAGCAGCAGGTGGTGAGTTGGTGAGATGGCAGCAGCTGCAGCAGGTGGTGAGTTGGTGAGATGGCAGCAGCAGCAGGTGGTGGTGAGTTGGTGAGATGGCAGCAGCAGGTGGTGAGTTGGTGAGATGGAAACAGCAGCAGGTGGTGAGTTGGTGAGATGGCAGCAGCAGCAGGTGGTGAGTTGGTGAGATAGCAGCAGCAGGTGGTGAGTTGGTGAGATGGCAGCAGCAGGTGGTGAGTTGGTGAGATGGCAGCAGCAGCAGGTGGTGAGTTGGTGAGATGGAAACAGCAGCAGGTGGTGAGTTGGTGAGTGGGCAGCAGCAGCAGGTGGTGAGTTGGTGAGATGGCAGCAGCAGGTGGTGAGTTGGTGAGATGGCAGCAGCAGCAGGTGGTGAGTTGGTGAGATGGCAGCAGCAGGTGGTGAGTTGGTGAGATGGAAACAGCAGGTGGTGAGTTGGTGAGATGGAAACAGCAGCAGGTGGTGAGTTGGTGAGATGGCAGCAGCAGCAGGTGGTGAGTTGGTGAGATGGCAGCAGCAGGTGGTGAGTTGGTGAGATGGCAGCAGCAGCAGCAGGTGGTGAGTTGGTGAGATGGCAGCAGCAGCAGCAGGTGGTGAGTTGGTGAGATGGAAACAGCAGGTGGTGAGTTGGTGAGATGGCAGCAGCTGCAGCAGGTGGTGAGTTGGTGAGATGGCAGCAGCTGCAGCAGGTGGTGAGTTGGTGAGATGGCAGCAGCAGGTGAAGAAAAAGTGATGAGGAGTGGGACAGAGGAATGGATGAGGAATATGAAGGAGAGGAGAGGGGGGGTGAGAAGGAAAAGGATAACAGGCGGAGCCCAAATGAGGCAGTCGATCACGGCCACTGCATTTTCAAATGTATCACAATTGGCAGGGTCTTTGATCGGGCCATGACCAGAAAATATGACAATGCAATGAATGTCGATGCTCTTATTTAATTGACATTAATGGGTTTCCAAATGCATCTAAATTCATTATATTGAGGCCGCTCATACCTCGAAGCTTTCGTGACTGCAGGAATTACTATAATTAAATAATAGCATTCTATGATTTAATTTATTTTATTTCCACGTGACTTTACTGAAAAGCACAAAAAAGATTAAATGATATATCTCCGTTGTTTCCTTCGCCCTATCTGAATGTGTGCCGGAAAACAAAATCAAGCTGTTTTCTTTTTTTCTCATTTCAGACTCGCCACTCATTACGGTAATAAGTCAGTTTACGTAACGAGATTTTTGCCACTGATTAGTTGACATTAGTGGCTCGTGATAATTAGACTTGTCACTTGCATCAGGCTGCTGTTTGTTCGCGTCCATTGCGTTCTCAAATTAAAACGACACCGCAGTTCTCCTGGGAGGTACCGACGATCGGTTCAAGAAAAAAAGGCGAACAAGGCTGCTGTAGAGACGGCACACAGCGGTGGCTACAATTCGGTTGACGCTCCGCACTTTCTCGTAAAACCAAGAAATAGAATATTCAAAAATACTTTAAAAAAATAACACGCTTTAATGAAATGTACCGCCAAAGCTGCCCCTCCCGTAAAAAAATATTTTTTTTATAAATATACTTTTTAATGTTTAATGACAGAATATAGTCTTGTCATCAGTATGACATACCTATGTCAAGTTTGCAGTCGATACGACATTGGGAAGACGGTTGAAATTGAGTCACAATAATTTTTAGAGGAAACGACAAAAGACGGAGTGAGTTAAATAAAATCGTGTAATTAATTAACAAAAATAACCGCCCCCTCTCTCGGCACTCTCCCTGTCGCCACAACCTCAACACAGACATTGCTCTCATCGCTTGCGCTAACTTGGTGAAGTTCTTTCACCCCTCGTCGACGCCACTGCGATGAGGACCCAAGGCGTTATGTGGGTGGGTGTGGTGCCACTCAGCCTCAGATGAGTTCCTGGCGCGGTGCGTAAACATCGCCACTGGGGGAGACAAAGGCGGCCGGGCGTGGTGCTGGACACCCGCCCCCTCGTGTGCCGTGCCGGCCTTCATAGGTGCTCGCTAACAGCACTTGCCCCAACAGTCTGTTACAGGCTACACTGGGGCGGGATCTTTGACTGGCCTGGTCGCTTCAGTCACACTCGCACCCTGTTGTGCAATGATGCTGCGTTGGCAGTGGTGCATGAGCCAAACATTTTTTTTTTTACAATTTTTTTTCTTCAGATTTGTCAATAACACTGGGGCCTTAAAATAAAAAAAAACATATATATGAAATGTGACATTCATTTATGAGGGGCCCTTGCTAGAAATGTCGCCTATCGAGTATCAGATTGTATCAAATCGTTTGTCTCCCGCTGCTCATTGTTCCACGCATCCCGAGCGCGTTCTCCTTTCGACTGCCAACCCCTCGCCATCCGAACACACACGGCCACTGCGTAGCGCACTTGGAAGGTGCGCTGGGACACTCTTCCTTCCGATATTCGGACGCCACTGGAACTAAGCAATTTGAAATCACGTCGATTAAAAAACATTTTTTTTTCGAACTGACTTTTGACGTTTAGTTTGTCGTCCTTCCCCCGCACCCCCCGATCGGCACGGTTGTCTACGTACGGTGCAAAAGAAGTTCAACGTTCCTAATCACGACGACACCTGCCTCACAAAACCCCGTGCGAGTGACGCGCGAGGCACGGGCAAAAAAATAAATCTTAAAGTGTTGCAAGCGCACAGCCGTGAGTGGCTTATGGAGGAAATGGGCGGTGGTGTTGATGTGGGGGGGGGGGGAGCAGCTATGCCCCCCCTCCCTCCCCTCCCCCCCACGCCGTGGGTGACACTTTGCCCAAGCCGATAAATTGTGATACAAAATAATCACGAGAGTTGAAGGACCGTGGACTTCACGCGCTGGCCTTATGCGTCAGCGCAGCGCGGCTTAGACGCGCAGTGAATACATGGAGAGGCTGGTCAAACGACGGGCGCTGTGTATAACGATGGGCATAATTATTTCAAAATATGCATTGTTCATTGATGTGTGCTGCCTTTAAGAAGTCAACTGGAACGCCGTCAGTATGTTTGTATATATATATATTTTATAAATCACACTAACCGCACGGCAATAGGCACACAGAAGGGAACAGTGCAATTATGTGATGCTGCTGCTGCTAAAGACGAGCAGGCAGGCAGGCAGGAAGGAAGGGCTGCGACCCGTTGACCTTGAGGCAGATAATGCTCTCTCTCCTACATGCGACGTGGGAGCCAAATTAGCGGCATTGGTTCCACCCCATTCAGCGAGTGAACGCAACCCACACAGAAACAACATCCTGTTTGCGACGGCACCGTCGATCCACTAACCAAAGCAGACGTCATTCCAAATCCGCTGTTAAATGTCCTACATTTGTTTTTCCATTCTCGGGGTCAACGTACCGCATTTATGATCAAATGCACAAGGGCCTCCTCTTCAACGGAGATCTTCAGGGCAGGGTGACAGCGCCGAACTGCACGCCGCTCGTTCCGCATCGCGCTCTGGAGGGTGCTTTGGAGAGGTCACAGGTGAAACGTCTGCAGCACGTGGTCAGGGCCTCCGTGAAGGAGGCGGGAGGAAGCAAAAGAGGTTAAATTTACCCCCGCACCTCCGACCCTGGGACACTCAGGAACCATTCGGGCGGCAATGCCACAACAACCACGTGGGAGGCCCCTCGTCCCAAGTGCGAGGCCTCAACAAAGGAGGCGTGCGCACATCTCGCCACTGTGGCATTGTGACGCGAGTGGGTGGGGCATTGTGACGCGGGCGGGTGGGGCATTGTGACGCGAGCGGGTGGGGCATTGTGACGCGAGCGGGTGGGGCGTTGTGACGCGAGCGGGTGGGGCATTGTGACGCGAGCGGGTGGGGCATTGTGACGCGAGCGGGTGGGGCATTGTGACGCGAGCGGGTGGGGCATTGTGGCGCGAGCGGGTGGGGCATTGTGACGCGAGCGGGTGGGGCATTGTGACGCGGGCGGGTGGAGCATTGTGACGCGGGCGGGTGGGGCATTGTGACGCGAACACGTGGAGCATTGTGACGCGAGCGGGTGGGGCATTGTGACGCGGGCGGGTGGAGCATTGTGACGCGGGCGGGTGGGGCATTGTGACGCGAACACGTGGAGCATTGTGACGCGAGCGGGTGGGGCATTGTGACGCGAGCGGGTGGGGCATTGTGACGCTGGGGCCACATCACCGGACAAGCTGCATTCAAAAAGAAAATCTCCTTTTCAGAGGGCACTTGTCACGGTGTAGGATTATCTGTAATCGGGGCCTCAGAGATATTGTTGTGTTATTTACTGTCCCACTCAATTCACCGGAGTTATTGCAAAGCTCGGCAGGAAACGGTAAATCATGGTCGAGAGAAGAGAAATCGAGTCGCTGCTCGCGATGATTAATAACCGGCGAGGCGGCAGAGCTGCCGCGGCTTGTGCGGGGGCTCAAGGCAGCGCTGATGAAGGAGAAGCCTCTGTCGGTGTGTGCAACGGGAACCCGTGCGGGGAGAAACGCGTCCACGCCGAGGCGTGGGTGGAAAAGGGACGTGGCAGAGGTGCGGTCACGTGAGATTATGGATCACGCCGCCGAACGTGACCTTTATTTAGGTGCCGATCGCCGCCTCGCATCCACAACTACGACACGCTGAGGGTTACAATGCCGCTGTTGTCGCAGGCACAGCAGAATTTAACTCCTGTGATTACTGTTTGCCTGATCGTGGAGCCAATAGTAATATTGGGTTTATTTTAAAATAAAGTTAACATTGCCTTGGGGCAACACTTCCCCATCATTCATTCGCATCTTCAGGGCTCACACGTGATTGTGTGGATATCACATCGAGGTCACTAACGCAGCGTTACCGATTCCTCAGATCCCAGTGCGGCTGATTCCACTGCTCGAGCTGGGTTTCACCAACGTGATCAACGGATTTTTTGCAAGCGTCGAAGGGAAGCGCTCTCACGCCTCCACGCCACGTGTGATGGACCGAGGGGACAAATGTACCATCCAGGGAGAATATTGATAGCCCCGTTCACATCCCAAGAGTGTTAAACTTGCTGCTTATGAAAATCCATTGTACTAAGGAGGCCCGGCTCTCCTTTATTCATATTTGTGCCCAGGACCTTGCCGCTTTGCTTTGGTAACCAAGCTCACGTGTCCTAGACACGGTCACCGTGTAGGGAGACTTTCAGGTACACGTTTCTCCAAATTCTTAACAAACATGCTCCGTTGGTTAGATTTAAAACTAAAGGCAACTGCCCACCATGTTATGATCCTTTGATTACAAAGCTCATAAAAACTAGGGACAAGGCTTGGACATGTGCTCAGAAAAGTAATTTGGTAAATGACTGGCTAGAATACAGGATTTTATAGAATAGATGCGTAAAAAAAATACGGCATGCAAAAAATGCCTACTTTTCCTCCACTCTCCTGGAATCACATGGAAATGCCAGGATTTTTTGGAAAACAATCAAATCTATCGAAAAGGCATCCAAAACAGACAATCTGCCTGTTGAGCTTAACCGAAATGGGGAATATTTTTCAGATCCCAAAAAAATAGTTGACAATTTTAACCTTCATTTTTCTGAAGCTGGTAATCTTTTTGAAAATGTATTGGGAGTCACCCCTGCTCCTGCAAATTCCTACACCCCTGTCCAAACATTAAACGAATTTAGTTTCCAACCAATCCACGAAAGTAATGTTCTCAAACAACTGTCCTACCTCAAAGGGTCCTCCTCTACCGGAGCAGATAGTTTTCCCGTCTTTGCTCTACTAACTGTTTGTCACCTAATATACAAACCTATAGCCCATATTTTCAACCTGTCCATCAAAGAAGCATCAGTTCCTCTAGAATGGAAACATTCCTATGTCCGTCCCCTTCACAAAGGGGGCCCTAAAGATGATCCCAATAACTACGGACCTATCTCAATTTTGTCCCCATTGATGAAAATTTTTGAAAAATTATTGAACTATCAAATTAGCAGTTTCCTGTCTACCAACAATCTACTACATCTAAAGCAATCTGGGTTCCAAAAAAAATACAGCACCACATCTGCTGCATTAGACTCTTTGAATCAAATTTACAATAGCCTTGATAATAAGCAGTACTGTGCCTGTCTTTTTCTTGACCTGTCCAAAGCTTTTGATACAGTAGACCACAACACCCTGCTTAGTAAACTAAGTTGCCTCGGTTTTTCCCAGAACACAGTACAATGGTTAAAAAATTACCTCTTTCCTCGCACCCAAACTGTATTCACAGATGGTTGGAGGTCAAACAGTGTTAAGATAACAAAAGGGGTTCCACAGGGTTCCATCCTCGCCCCCCTCTTGTTCTCTCTTTATGTAAATGACTTGGGCACTGACCTGGATCATTCCAGGGTAAATCTTTTTGCAGATGACATGATACTATTACTGCTGGCCGCTCTCCGGATGACGTGATTGCTAAGCTCCAGGGTGATTTCAACAAACTACAACATCAGCTAGTTTATCTTAAACTAGTCCTGAATACCTCCAAAACCAAGGTGCTATGCTTCTCACCGGGACTAATGCAGGAAGTTATTTTTCCCCAATTACATTCCTTGAATAATTATCAAATAGAGCAAGTCAAGATCTATTAGTATCTTGGGGTCATCCTGGATTCAAAACTTAATTTTGAAGATCACATTGATTATATTGGTAAAAGACAAAAATAAAAATTGGTTTTCTGTATCGACACAGGCACTGCTTCCCCCCAATGTTCCGTTTGGAATTGATAAAAGCTACCATACTGCCTCTACTTGACATCGTGTATAAATCAGCCCCAAGTACTGTACTGAAGAAGCTTGATTCCATCTATCACTCTGCCCTAAGATTTGCATTGAACTGCCCATATAGGACTCACCACTGTGCTCTCTACATTGGGTCAAACTTCACATCTCTTAATGTTCGACGGCTTGTGCACCAGATCTTATTTATTCACGATGTACTTACAAAAAAATCCACAGACTACCTACTGGATCTCCTCTCTGTTTCAAAGAACAAATTTGACCTCAGGTCTTTGCTCATTTACCAGCTTCACATTCCCTATTGCCGTACAAAAAACGGAGGAAGGGCCTTTGGTATTGATGCCCCCAGGGTCTGGAATGCTATTGCCAATAAACTTCAACTTGAATAACTACCTATGAGATCTTCTCTCAAAACTGCTCTAGAGGAGTTGTACACCCCTAGCTGCCACTGCTATTCAGTGGCCTAAAATATGGCTCTAGATTTTGGTGTTACATGGTATTTATGTAATTTATTGTTAAAAATTCGGTCACAGTCCCTATGATAACTTTTACATTGCATTTATGGCTTTTATTTTTGTGATTTCGAAAACGGTTTTTTTTGGCCATGTTTTTGTTTATTGTAGTATGGAGTTAGACTGATGGACTTAATCTTAGTTTTGTGGTTGTTGTTGTTATTTGACTTGCATCCCACTGGGATTTTTGCACAAAGCGTTGGTGTACGGTGCTATTTCAGGAATATTTTGATGTTTTTTTCCTGAATTTTCTGTTTGCAGTCACATAATCACTTTAAGATGTTTTCTTGTTCATATTTTTGTTTGTTGCGGTTGCACCCGATTTAAGAGCCGAATGTCTCACAGGGCTATACCAAATAAATGAACTATGGAACTATGGAACTAGGGTGGGCAATTTAAACTGCCCCAGGGTTGAAGCCAACTCCACGGAGAAGGATGATGGCCAAGGCGGGCCCCTTTTGCACAGGAGCATGGGAATACACGCAGCAATGCTGCATGTCCCACGTTGCCTATCTTTGCAAACAAAGACACAAATCGTCACGGAGATCAACACAGCGGTCGATGAACTCCGCATTTCGCGTTCGAAGACACTCCCTGAGGCTCACTACAAATGTAAATTCGCTTAGATCCTTCTTAACAAGAAAAGGGTCTTTCAGTCCACGCCATCGGCTGCCTCATTTATGGCTCATTCGGCTTTATAAGTACACCGCTTTCGATCCCCCCCCCCCCCTTTGTCAGGGGTTATGCGGGCATGACCGCCTCAGCAATCTCCGGTGTCCAGCACAACACCCGCTCTAATTGGCTGGAATTCATCAGCTCCAGCAAACCCCTCATCAGCACTCATTATATCCGTGACATGTTACAAACGCCGCGCTAACTAATTCGGGCTGCCGAATGTATGCGACCCTTCTCTCGCCCCCTTCCAGGTACAGGGGCAGAGCCAGGATTGTGACTTTGAGGGGGCTGACTTCAATATTCTGAGATACCCAGTGTTTATGTTTTCCAATGGGCGCCACAAATGTATAAAACAAATTTTATTGGATTTGAACGCGGAGTTTATTAATAGGTCGGAACCGCTGATGTGGCTAATAAGTTCGAAAGGCTGTCGCTCAAGCAGCCTGCAAGGCAGCACGAGGTGGCAGCCTGCAGCATTTTGCAGCAGCCGGATATCCAGTTATCCCGATTACCGATCTTCCCAAAATTTCAGGGGGGGCTGAGCCCCCCCCCCCCCCCCTTGTGACTCCGCCCCTGTCCAGGTATGATGGGTTTGTTTCCACCACCACCCCCACCAGCTGCTGTGCAACATTCCTACCGGTGATGTCGGTTTGATCGGAGCGCAACGTTCTCTCAGTGTCGCTGGGAAACCTCTAACCCACACTTCTCAACGGGACGCGTGATTCTGGTGGCACCAGATGGTGCTTGTGGAACTGAGGCTAAAAAAATGTGGCATCCTCACAACAAATCATTATTGTCGTTGTGAAAGGTTTACATTTCCCTTTGCATGCAGCCATGAGGCAAGGGCTAGCCAGCCACCGCATTGGGGTTAAGTAATGTAGGTTTGTTGTTTTTTTTACTATTTGAATTATACCTGCAATAAAAAAATAAAACCGAATTGATTTCCTACCCAAATGAGCATTGAGCCAGTGGTGCTTTTCTAGTATTTATACAGCCCTGAGCCAGTGGTGGACATTCCACATTCGTATGGCGAGGGCGATTATATCCATAGAACAATTACTGTTGACTTTCTCCACAAAGCAGTAGTCATTTTAGAGACACCGGTGGGATGATGTACCGAGTCAATCACTGAAATGTACTCTGGCCTTTGGACCTCTTACTTGGGCACGGTCAGACTCATGGGCAGGTGATGTCACGTTAAATCTGCACCACAAACACTCCACCGGCTAATGACTGCACAACATTCGCAGCAGCGCTGAGAACACTGTGACGCGAACAGGCATGTATAATGAGCTTTAATCATAACAAAAATTAATTCACATCCACACATTTCATTAGAAAAAACTGCATTGAAATGGCTTTAATTATGTGTATACTGTAGGTGCGATTCATAATATATGGCTGATTAGTGTGTTTGTTCCGCTCACACTCGACGAGAATATTACCGCTTACGCTTGCCATCTCCGAATAAAAAGTTCTATTTCCGAATGGAATTTTATATTGGAACTGCCAGTCACACTGCACTTCAAACACAGACGGAAGACATAAGTATACACTGCGTAAGTCTCCACTTTCGGCCATTCTATTCTATCCTGAAATATGTTCAGGTGGCTAGATGCCAATGTAGATGTCTACTAGCCACGACGAGAGGGCTTCGTCACATTTAGGTCTTCGAGAGTCCTTCAATGTCAGTTGGCAACACTCGAAGGCCGCGTTCGATCGGTGTCCGCCCAATAAAAGGACCGTCCCTTTGGTTAAAGTTTTTCCTCTGCCGACCATATTCGGATTCGAATGAAGCCGTGTCCACGTCGCCGAGAGCAGGGTGGCCGGCAGACAAAACAACAAGAGAGACGTACTCCTTGGTTCTCTCGGTAAAGTCACGTAGATAGAAAATTAATAGACCACGACGTTTCGATCACAACACAAGCGAACGTCTTCTCGCCTTCTCACCCGAAGACGGTCGCTTGTGTTGCGATCGAAACGTCGTCATCTATAGATTTTCTACCTACGTGACTTTATCGAAAGAACCAAAGAGTATGGATTCCTGCAGTCACGAAAGCTTCAAATTAAAATTGAACAAGAGAGACGCTTTGTTTTTTCGATCTCGGTAAAAACAAACAAACAAAAACCTCATGAGCCGCAATGCACTGTGGGGTGAATGCGAGACGGCGGACTTCAACACTTTAATAATCGTCGTTATTATCTCGAAGCAGCCTGCGTGCTCGGCTTACAAGCTCGCAGGTTGCTTGCCCCTGGCCTAGACGAGGGGCATTCGCTGCGTTCGAGGTCACAGGAACCCGCGTTAGCGCCCTTACAACGATTGTTGAAGGGCGTTTTATAAACGTAACATTATCATCACGAGGCTGTCCACATATACAAACACAGAGACAATTTCAACCGAGAAGATGGATTCTGGCTTAGTAATCATTGGAAGGATTTGATAAACCATTTCGGGTCTTAATTGATTGTTCGCGCTTACGGTGGCTTTCAGACCGTATCCATTATTTTTGGTCTCCCCCCTCCTCTTTTCCGCACATAGATGGACTCGTCCATCTGAACAAACTGTCAAATCGCTCTCCGTCGTGCTAACGTTAAAAATAACCGCCACTTTTTTCAAATTTTCATGCTGTGGTTTTCACACCTGATGATGATTGCTTGTGTTGCAGTCGAAACGTCGTGAGAATTTTTTTATTGTTTTATATTTTTATTATATTATTGTTTCCCTTCTACGTGACTTTACCGAAAGAACCAAGAATATCATCATCATCGTCGTCACCGTTATTATTTGTACTACCGCCACTACTACACAGGTGTGGGGTCACCGCGAGAAGACGAAACCGTCTCGCCACTCATTGCGCCACGCAGCACTCGACATGAGTCGCCTCATCACGCGGAGCAATGCTCTCAGGGGGCAGCACACGTCACAACGACGGCTGTGAGCCCCATTCATGGCCACGCCGAGTCAAGATAACGTCGCGCATTTTCTGAAAGCCTTAACGTGCGATCACGAATTTCCCCTTCAGCTATCAAATTTTTTTATTAGATTTATTTTTACACCCGCCTCCCGCGCTCCTCAAATTGCATTCCCATTGTAATTTTTAGAACCCATTCATCAGATGAAGAATATTCGATTCAATTCTGCAAATGCCTGCGCATTATCATCTACCGGAGGGCAGCCGTTGAGCATTGCAACATACTGCCTTCCGAAATAAACTTCAATAGAACCCTTTATCATCCACACGAGTGAGGGGAGGTGGGGGACAACCTTGCAGAGAGTGTCCGCTACGTGTCCATCAAACGCTTCTGTTATCGCAGTTTGGAACAATCCAACTTAAGTTACTAAAATATATATATTATGATGTGCGGGTTTTTTTTTGCGTGCGGTGAATGTGTTACTGGGCTGAGTACAATGAACTCACTACCCGTGAGATATCAGTATAATCACACGTGATAGTTTGGGTTTGAATCCAGGGTCTCAGTTGTGCTGGCTCAGTTCATCTGACCTCTGAGGCATCCGACCGCGTCGATTTTTCCATCAGCTTCCAATACACCCACTGTCCATTGGGTATCGGCAACACCACGTAGCGCAGACAGCACTGGCTCCTTAAATACTGGGCATGGTGGACACACGTCCCTACAGTCGTCCTATTGAGGCTGGAGGAATGTATGTACGTTGAACTTCTTTCGCCCCCTACGTAGCCAAGCCGTGCTAATTGGAGGTGCGGGGGAAGGACAACAAACTAAACACAAAAAGCGGTTCCAAAGAAATTAGCTTTCAATCTAGATTTAAAAGTGCAGAGCGTTCCAGACGGCCGCAGAATCGCATCTGAAAGCGCGCGGTGCGGTGGCCCACCGTCTTTTGTTCAATGGCTAGCTGGAAGCTGCTGCGGGGATGTCCGGAGTTTGGGTGATGGTGGTTTACGCTCTTCGACGGAATCGGCGAGGAAAATCTCGCATAGACCAGTGTGGTCGCTTCTGCCATCCCACAGGAATGAAGGCTGGTGCCGATAAATTGTAGTACACTGAGTAGGTTGCTAAAGTCGTCCTATTGGGGCGTATAAATATATTAGGGGCATATACATCTCAAGGGTAGTGAGTTATATATGGTCCTAGTATGTGAGAGAGGGCAATTTGAAGGGGCTCCGGATACACAAACTCAGGGCGGAAAGGAATGTTTATCTTGCCATGACACGGACAGCACAGAATAACCATCGAGTGATGATGGAAAGAAGCCCCCAAAAGACAAAAGAAAAGAGGATGACTGAAGCACTCGCTAAGCTGCGGTGTTGATTGTTTTAGTTTTTAAGCCAAAACGTATTCGAGGAAATGGAGTTGTTCTGTACTACAATGGTCCACCAACACGAAATGTCACGGCATTAACCGACGTATTCAACCTGCAGCGCCATTTCACTGTCCATCCCTTGAAATCTCAAGGCTCCTCGAGCCTCCAAATGCCACGCTGAAGGCGATGCCTTCCAGAGGCATCCACAATGAATGTGATGGGAGCGGGGCTCCCTGTGCCCTGGGACGCGGCTCGTGCCCCACTGGCGAAGTTTTCACGAAAACCGCGTGCGAGTGAAAGAGCAAGCTCTTTAAACAAAAACAAAAACACAGATATATACAAGCTAATCCAGCAGTGGATGGATCATTGCTGATGATGACTACCTTTCGGCTGAGTAGAATCCTACTGAAATTAACCTCGGCAACTCGTATGTGTAAGTAGCTATCGTCGTCCAACGCCTCTGCTTCGGTGTGTTCGGAAAATGATTGTGGAAAACGGAATAATGTTAGAGCTCGCCGCCTTATCCGAATATATGCTTAAACTTCCACTCGCTGTAGGTAGAACGATAGAAACCTTTATTTCACGAGATAGACCGGGGAGACTGTAAATCAAACGTGAGGACAAATGCAAAGAGAGATAATCAATTAAATCGGCGTCTTTCCCGCACTCTGTCTCGAGATGACGTCGAAGGAATAAGTCAACAACAAAATTACGCGATATGCATAAACAGACATAACAACAATATACCACAACAACGGTGCTCTCAAACTACAGAGCGGAATTAGTTTTTCTTCAAATGTAAAAAAACCCAATAATCTAAAAACATAAATAACCCATTCTGAGATGTAATAACGTTTTAGCAATTACCGATAGCGGGCGATTTATCATAAATACAAACCCACGTGATGTTTTTGTTCTAAACAAACTCTGTTTATAGCATTCTGAGAAATACGGGGGATCTGTTATGTAATTATAAAAGCCTGTTTCCATTGGCGAGCGTACAAAGCTCTTCTGATCATTGAAGCGTGCATCCAGCGCAGCCGATCACTGAGAAAATGTTCCCCACTAAAATCCAGCTGCCAATGAGGCACTAAGGACGCTGTATAACATGGCGCGCAACATCAGAGGTGCAATACGAGTAAATGGCTCGTGCTGTCTGACCACACCGCTAAGGAACGTCAACGCGGACTACAGAGCCTAGCCCAGGGTTCTTCATTACAAGGCCCATGGGCTGTCCGAGGTGGCCTTTAATGCGGCCCTCCAACTAGACACAACACGTGAAACACACACCACCCCCACCACCGTCATCATCATCGGCGAGCTGCTGTCAAACCCAACAATGGTTTGAAACATCTAGCGGCCATCATACTGATGATTTCTTATCGGCGAAAAGTGCCACCATCACCCCTCTGGAATCAAGTGAAGAACAGCGGCCTCGTCAGACGCAACCCAACACATCACTACATGGACATTGCCATCCCGTATTGTAACAATGCATTGTCTCCATCAATTCTTGACTTGGCGATACAAAGCATTAGGTGGTGCGTGCGAGAATCGCTTCTTTACAATTTGGACAAATTACACGAGCATTTTTACATGAAGAATGCATGCGAGCACGTGGCGCTCTTGAACGGAGTGAGTGACATCTGTACGGACCAGCATGATGAAGTATGGTCACACGACCCGTATGACTGACACAGTGTAGGAAGGACTTCATGTAGCATTGTAATGACTAAGGGCTTGTGTGAGTATTGCATGATAATTATATGATAAAAGAGTGAACAAATTAACAAATAATACGAAGTCAAACTAAACAATAGAGAATGAAAGCTAGCCACAATAGATTCCTGAATTTAATCATTACCGTCACGAATTAAGAAAATTCACCTAATCGCTGTGATCATTATTTTCCAAATTACCATATACAGCTGAGCCGAATGTAAAACATTTCCTGGGAAAATTACATCACCATGCAAATATAATTATGTAAATGCATGAGGCTTTTTCAATCCATTCCTGCATGGATGCCAGTTCAAGCACACGCAGTGCCCCACGCTGCATCCATTCTGCTCACTCATCTCTCTGTTGTGTCACTCATCTCTCTCTTGTGTCACTCATCTCTCTGTTGTGTCACTCATCTCTTGTGTCACTCATCTCTCTCTTGTGTCACTCATTTCTCTGTTGTGTCACTCATCTCTCTCTTGTGTCACTCATCTCTCTGTTGTGTCACTCATCTCTCTCTTGTGTCACTCATCTCTCTGTTGTGTCACTCATCTCTCTCTTGTGTCACTCATCTCTCTATTGTGTCACTCATCTCTCTCTTGTGTCACTCATCTCTCTCTCTTGTGTCACTCATCTCTCTGTTGTGTCACTCATCTCTCTCTTGTGTCACTCATCTCTCTCTTGTGTCACTCATCTCTCTGTTGTGTCACTCATCTCTCTCTTGTGTCACTCATCTCTCTCTTGTGTCACTCATCTCTCTCTTGTGTCACTCATCTCTCTGTTGTGTCACTCATCTCTCTCATGTGTCACTCATCTCTCTCTTGTGTCACTCATCTCTCTCTTGTGTCACTCATCTCTCTCTTGTGTCACTCATCTCTCTCTTGTGTCACTCATCTCTCTCTTGTGTCACTCATCTCTCTCTTGTGTTACTCATCTCTCTCTTGTGTCACTCATTCTCTCTCTTGTGTCACTCATTCTCTCTTGTGTCACTCATCTCTCTCTCTTGTGTCACTCATCTCTCTGTTGTGTCACTCATCTCTCTCTTGTGTCACTCATCTCTCTCTTGTGTCACTCATCTCTCTCTTGTGTCACTCATCTCTCTCTCTTGTGTCACTCATCTCTCTGTTGTGTCACTCATCTCTCTCTTGTGTCACTCATGTCTCTCTTGTGTCACTCATCTCTCTGTTGTGTCACTCATCTCTCTCTTGTGTCACTCATGTCTCTCTGTGTCACTCATCTCTCTCTTGTGTCACTCATCTCTCTCTTGTGTCACTCATCTCTCTCTTGTGTCACTCATCTCTCTCTCGTGTCACTCATCTCTCTTGTGTTACTCATCTCTCTCTTGTGTCACTCATCTCTCTCTTGTGTCACTCATCTCTCTCTTGTGTCACTCATCTCTCTCTTGTGTCACTCATCTCTCTTGTGTTACTCATCTCTCTCTTGTGTCACTCATCTCTCTCTTGTGTCACTCATCTCTCTGTTGTGTCACTCATCTCTCTTGTGTTACTGATCTCTCTCTTGTGTCACTCATCTCTCTCTTGTGTCACTCATCTCTTGTGTCACTCATGTCTCTCTGTATCACTCATGTCTCTCTTGTGTTACTCATCTCTCTCTTGTGTCACTCATCTCTCTCTTGTGTCACTCATCTCTCTCTTGTGTCACTCATCTCTCTCTTGTGTCACTCATTCTCTCTCTTGTGTCACTCATCTCTCTCTTGTGTCACTCATCTCTCTCTTGTGTCACTCATCTCTCTCTTGTGTCACTCATCTCTCTCTCTTGTGTCACTCATCTCTCTGTTGTGTCACTCATCTCTTTGTTGTGTCACTCATCTCTCTCTTGTGTCTCTCATCTCTCTCTTGTGTCACTCATCTCTTTGTTGTGTCTCTCATCTCTCTCTTGTGTCACTCATCTCTCTCTTGCGTCACACATCTCTCTGTTGTGTCACTCATCTCTTTGTTGTCACTCATCTCTCTCTTGTGTCTCTCATCTCTCTCTTGTGTCACTCATCTCTCTCTTGTGTCACTCATCTCTCTGTTGTCACTCATCTCTCTCTTGTGTCACTCATCTCTCTCTTGTGTCACTCATCCCTGCCCTCCTTGCCTGTTTTGTTTGCGCCGAAAGCTTCCAAATGATCAGGCGCCTGAACTCTTCAAGCGATTTATATTCCAATCTATATCTAATTAAAGGCGCGATAGACAAGCGAACTTCCCAGTGGGGGAAGCGACGGCACTAACGAGCCGGCTTTGCTCTTCTCTCCCAGAGCGATCTGCTCCACACCCCACGGCCACACAGCCCAGCCTCGGCAGCGTCCCCACCCCCCAAGGGGGTCAAGCCCCCCGGCTATTGACACCCCCCCCCACCTCCACACACACCAGAAGCAGAGCATTTGTCTGGGATTTCAAATGCCTGACCTTGCTTGTCAGAAGACATCGAGAACACGAAAGGACGTGAACAAAACAACAAGCATTGCTCTCTGTAAAGCATCTTTCTCTGAAATCACTCACCTCATCCATCATCGCAATACTCTGACGCTCACGAATCAGTGTTGGCGCTTCTGTCATTTCACGCGGTGGAAATCTCTTTTGTTCAGGCGGGGCAACGCTGTCAGCAGACGGAGTTCAGCCAAATTAAAAAGAGCGCGCGCACGTACAGACGGTGTGTCATCGCGCAGGGCTGCCAGACTGCAAATCACATCAACCCATGGTGGCTAGGAGATGTTATCTACCTCGCCTGGTATGCAGGAGGTCGTGGGTTAGATCACCAACCCTGACGCCTGCTGCTGCATATTTGGAGTTTTCGTGTCTCTCTCTCATCATTATCACGGTGGTTAGGAGATGTTAACTACCTCGCCTGGTATGCAGGAGGTCGTGGGTTAGATCACCATCCTGACGCCTGCTGCTGTATATTTGGAGTTTGCGTGTCTCTCTCTCATCATCATCACGGTGGCTAGGAGTTGTTAACTACCTCGCCTGGTTCGCAGGAGGTCGTAGGTTAGATCACCAACGCTGACGCCTGCTGCTGTATATTTGGAGTTTGTGTGTCCTTCTCTTATCATAACGGTGGCCAGGAGATGTTAACTACCTCGCCTGGTATACAGGAGGTCGTGGGTTAGATCCCGACCAATACGCCTGTATATTTAGAGTTTGCATGTTCTCGCTCTCCCCGTGGTCACGTGGATTTTCATCCGGCTTCCTCCGGTTTTTTCCTTCCACATTTAGAAACATGCGTTTAGAGCTACCTCGTTGAGCTATCGTTTGTTATAGCCAGGTCGCTTCTGAGAAAGAGCAATTTCGCTGAGTGGGCCTTACCTTGTGAACTAAATAAAATTTATACTAACAGTTCCAAACGTAACGTGGGAGGAAATGAAACGAAATGAAACAACACTTAACCCTTTGCTTCCCCTCGAAATGTCCCACAAAATGTCCCACACCTCCGCGTGTGTACGTTCGCCGGTGCCGCCCGCGACTTTCACCGTTGTAACTTTGCGCCTTTGGGTTCCCGTTTAAAATTAGACGCACCGACCCGAAGGTCCTGGTGCCTTTATTTATTGTTTCGACTTACATCACCCCTGACACTTCATTTTTATATATATATTTACACACAGCATTTAACAAAAACATTTCTATTTTTTTTTAAACTGAAATTTAAGTAGTTGCTACATTTAAAATAATTCATGCCAAGCGAGCCAGCGTAACGGACTTGGGGGTGGGGTGTTGGGATGTGGTGGGGGACGGGGCATGCCATGGGTGTGAGGGATTCCTCTTTGAAAAGGGTCTCTCCATGCCGGGCCCATCCAGCGCAGGCCCCAAGTGGCCGTCAACTCGAGCAGCAAGGCCACTGAGCACGCGAGCCGCCGGGAACCTAGGGAGCGATTTGGCTACGTCGACATTTCATTCAGCGGCAGACGAATCAAACTGCCGAGAATTTACTCATCGTTTCGTCAAAAAACACAGCAGAGACCCTGTAACCTCAGACGGTGTGCATTTGACGGCAAAAATGCTGCACGTAGCGCTCTCACAATGAAACACCCGTTCTGCACAGGCCCGGATCCCTACTACGCAGTGTTAAAAAATAATCGTAGTAACTTGAATACAGCATCAGCATATTTATATTACTGCCGGCGGATGAATACTGCATGGAATATTTAAAAAAACTGCACGGTGGTGTAGTACACTGCCCTATATGGACTTAAACGAACAAGAATCGCAGCCAACGCTGTGGGTGTAACAGCTATCGGGGCCTCTGTGTCGCTGTCCTTTGAGCTATTCAAACTACGCAGCAGCTGCCAATGTCCGTGAAAATGGACCCTTTTTTGAGATGGATAAAGTTAATATCAGTTCAGACTGAAACGCTCCCATAAAGCGTCGTGCTCAATCGATACGTCTTTGACTTTTAACCTTTGTGGCTGGAAGGAGCTTGAGAGGAGATCGTGTGAGATGCCGTGACAGCTTGACCCCACGTGGGAGTAAGTCAGCTCAGCCACACTTGGAGAAGCATTGACACCAATCGCCTCCAGACACATCACAGCAGCACCTAGGGATAACAGTGAATGGTCAAACTCATCAAACACAAATTCATGTGCATTTTAAAATAAAATTACAAGGTGTCTCCATAATGAAAGAAGCATTCGGTGATCCGTGTCCTCCTTGGCAGCACTGAGCCAGCGACGGAAATTCTACACGACCATGGCGGAGGGCCGTCTCAAAAACAACGAACAATAATTAACATTTCCAAACGTGTTCTCTGAGAAGGTCACGGCGTGGATTTTGCTTGAGGGTGGAATTCTCGCGCTGGAGTTGCGCGCAGAGCCCCCAAGTCGTGCGGTGGCCAATGAGGGAGGCTGCGGCTGCGTTAATTGCCCTTTGTATGGCATTCTACAACGATGAACTAGACTCATTGAGATTAGTCAATTTATTTACAAATGACTCTACAGTGACGAAGTCAGCCAGCAAAGGGCGTCGCAATAAAATGAAGCTTCGCCCGACATCATTGCAAGCCTCCCTTTGCAGTGAAATCGCATCGTTGCCCCGGTGCAGCGCAATACAAAATTAGACGATACGATTTGGATTAATATAGCGTCTAAATGCCACCGCGTCTCAAGACGCGATAACGAGTGAGCGGACAAGTTTACTTCAAGGAGGCGTTCAGTGATAGAAAGAGAACAGAAAGGGGAGCTATTCATCGTGTACTCTTCATTTGAAGCTCTCTCGCCTACTCAGGGGCGGAGCCAGGCCGGGGTGACATTCAACAAATGTTAATTGCAAGAATGATTAGAGAGTCAGGCTGTTGAACTAGACGCCATCGGTTGGCGACACACTCTGACAATGCAGTTGCACGGAGTCCGCCAGACCGAGTGTCGTACACTTACACGCAGAATGTCACCCCCCCTGTCACCACCCCTGGCTCTGCTCCTGCGCCTACTTCAGCATTTTCTTGCTCCACCTGATGAAGATTGCTTGTGTTGCGATCGAAACGTCGTGATTTGTTTTACTTATTTTATTTCTACCTACGTAACTTTACCGACAGAGCCAAAGAGTGTATTCATCGTGTACCAGAACAGGAGCCAAGGAGTTGGCAGCACATTTCGCGAAGGCTGGTGGAGGGTTTCGAGGAGACATCCTCGGCTGCTGGGGCGGAGAGTGAGGTCGGGAGGCGGGGGGGGTAAGATGGCAGGGGAGAGGTGGACAAGAGCGTGAGGCCATGGAGGATCTTGAAGAACGGTGAGTGCGAAGTTGATCTGGGATTGGATTGGGAGGCAAGTGAGTGGACTCGAGTGTGAGGCGGTCTAACTGATGGGTGCGGGTGAGACATCCGGAAGAGGAATGTTCGGTAATTTCCACGTTTGGCGACGTGCTGTGCGAAAGAAGTTCAACATACATCCGGCCGGTGTTTTAAAGCGAGGTGGTTTGCGGAGGCTGTAGAGGAGAAAGTCGCAATACTCGAGGCAGAATGTGATGAAGGCCTGCATGAGGGTGTCAGTCGGAGCTGGGGTTAGGGAGTGGTGGGTGCGGGGGATGCCGCCCAGCCTAACTCTCCTTGGCTTTTGTCTTTTACTACTTAAAGAACATTTTAAAGAAAGGCAATATTTCAGGAATGCTTCAAGTGAATGCGGTTATTAATACTGTATTACAGCCACTGCTGTTATCAGTACATTGGTTCACAATCGACTTCGTTGCAACGCATTGTACAATGTGGTGTTGGGTCATCAGTGATGAATAAATAATGAACGAACACAAAGTCAATTCCGCACCTCCGGTGAGCACAGTTGGCTACGTGAGGCCTGTTATTTATACTGGAGAAATCCGATTATCTATAAAGCTCTTTTTCACACAGATATTCAGGGCACCCTGCCTTCATGATGGGATCCGCTCAGCTCAAACACAGCCAAGCTACAGAAAACGAAATCCGAAAATCGGGTTCTTTTGGGTCAGATCGTCGTGGAAGTGTAATGTTAATATTATATTTGTATAACCCTCCACCACCCGACAGAGCCAGTCAAGTGGAGTGGTCACTTGGGCAAGTGTGCCAATTTGATTCGGGGTTTTCAGTAAAAAAAAAAACCGGGAATGTTGAAAAGCAATAGTTTGGTCATTTTGGTGACGATGTTTCGCCCCGGATATTACGTCCACCATCTTCAGGTGTTACCAGAGCCGAGCTTGCATTGACACCTGATGATGATGATAACCCAACGTTGGCTGAACGTTCCATACATTGTGAAATTAATTGAAAGCACAATCCGTACAACTATTCCCCATGACAGTTGCAGGTTTATACATTGAGAACTCCCGACCCATAGCATAGTTTTGCACGTCCAATGTGATCAACATACCGTTCTGCAATCAGCTCTCAAGCAGATTGAATAAATGACACTGATTGGCTGTTATGCGGCATTGATGCAGAAACAATTGGTTCTCCGAGGATATTATAAACTGAGCTTGCGGATGTATATATATTCATACTATAATGCAAAACCGAACATTCTGGGTGGAAGTACATTGACATATGAACTTGGAATTTTGTTATTACTAAAAAAAGAGTGTGTTTAAACATTCCATAAAAAATGTGTCTTCTGATAACAAACGCAAACCATGAAATGGGCACCCTTGATATATGTACACTGTGCTTCTTTAAGATTCTAGATTTGTTTTTTTTTACGTTGCCGTAAATCGCATGCAGTGACACAGTTAAACATCCTTCATCAGTTTACTACACACGCAAACAAATCTCTCGATGCAATATGCGCAACATTTGTAAACCGTTCCCAATGAGAAAAACAAAGGAAACTGCCCCGCTGTGTGACGGTTAGCAAAAGCGGAGCCCTCTGAACGGACACAGCCACCGGTTGAAGTGTGGGCACGGCCACTTCCCCCAACGCATCCGCTTAGCATCGCCAAGCAGACACAGCGCACTTTAAAGCCCCCCCTGAGTGGGGGTCCTCTCCGCCACGTGGTGACTTGAGCCGCGATGCCGTTCGTACGTTCGCGTGTGCCAATCGGTGCGTTCGTGACTTGAAACTCCGATTGGAGTTGACCAACGGTTAGCTAAACGATTTAAAAAAACAAAAATCGATTACCGGTGTACCGATTATATTATGCAACGTCTCTAGGTCACGCAAATGTATGTGTGCGCTGCAGTCAAAGTGGCCTATAGCGGAACACAGATGATGGAACTGACCTATGAGGGGGGGAGGGGGGGGCAGTTGGGACATTACATGTCTCATGTTGCGTTACGACCACAGCACCGGCCTCCACCTAAGGGAATGTGGTGGGGGGGAGGGGGGGGTTAATCCGTGTCTCTCCCTCTCTCTCTTTCCCTGCATCGTGCGGCCCGATTTCGGGGCGCTGCAGACACAGGGTGACGGGAGCAAGCCGCGTCGTGCATGCTCGTTACTCAGCGGGGAAGAGCAGACACTGAGCACTGTCTCTGCATCCCTCCCCATTACCACCTACCCCAGCAGCACACTGTGGTCCAAGCACCCATTTCAGTTCTCGTAAATTCAGCATATTTAAAAAAACATATTATTAATGCACGAAATTAATTCTCAGCGTGATAATAATTTAGTAATCGGTCGTTGAAAACGAATTACCGGTGCCTCTCAGGTTACGGCAGGAAACTTTGTCGGCCCCGTGCTAATGTGACTGGAGTCAGTATCATCACGCGGAATGAATTACTTCTTTAGAAACATTTTTATTATAGCCAATGCTTCAAAGTGTAAAACTAATGTATTTCAAAATAGTGTGGCCAAGTGGTTGCTCGTGACTTTACTTTTGTAAGCGAAAGACTCCCGTCTGGTTTTCCAAATTTGAGATGACACGGGCAAATGTTTGAGTGAATAATTGGATTTCACTGTCGTTGGCTGCATTACCATAGCATCCTCTGAGTCCAACACTGGTGCATTACTGAAACAAAACCTCTGCATTCCCGTCCCTCTGGTTCGGGCATGACAAAGACAATTGTCACTTGTGGCCATGCAACCCAAATTGTGGAGCACATAATAATGGGCGGTGAGTCTAGAGGTCTCTGTGTGGCGAGTCTATGTGTCTCTGTGTGGTGAGTCTATGGGTATCTGTGTTGTGATTATATGTGTCTGTGGTGAGTCTATGGGTCTCTGTGCGGTGAGTCTATGTGTCTCTGTGTGGTGAGTCTATGGGTCTCTGTGTTGTGATTATGTGTCTGTGGTGAGTCTATAGGTCTCTGTGCGGTGAGTCTATGGGTCTCTGTGTTGTGATTATATATGTCTGTGGTGAGTCTATGGGTCTCTGTGCGGTGAGTCTATGGGTCTCTGTGTTGTGATTATATGTGTCTGTGGTGAGTCTATGGGTCTCTGTGCGGTGAGTCTATGTGTCTCTGTGTGGTGAGTCTATGGGTATCTGTGTTGTGATTATATGTGTCTGTGGTGAGTCTATGGGTCTCTGTGCGGTGAGTCTATGGGTCTCTGAGCGGTGCGTCTATGGGTACGTGCACGTCCCTATCAAGCCAATACATATCCCACATGGATGGCAAGCGCTGCCTTCAGCCGAGATCAATGTCATGTTTGGTAAATGCCACACTGTCAGCCCGTCTATTCCCCAGATGAGATAGAAAAGGCATTTGAACTTCACTGCATGACTGGGACCAAAATTATCCGTGACAGCGAAACCGACAAAGATCAACACAGTACATAGCACATGAACACACGCACGCGTGCAAGGTGTGTTGTATGGTGCGCCGGGCTCTTCAGATGTGTCTGTGTGTGCCTTCATACTTCGACAGATTGAAAGCGCGTGGACTGGCACCACAGCCTCGTCGGACTATTACCTGCTACACGGCACAAGTGTAAGTAAGTATGCAATTTACTCGGCCCATAATCCACCTTGGGGTTGATAAATCAGTAACACTTCGAGGAAAGCCACTCCCACCATGGGTTTACGGAATTTCCAGCACGTGGCAGTCAGTGACGATAAGCGTTGCCCTTTCGTTTGTATTCAGCCTCGAGACGTTTTTAGCAATGTGCAGAGGAACAGAATGAAATCATCCTGAAAAAAATGAAAGAATATACACAATTAGGGTTACTAGCACAGAGGTGGTGTGATGAGATTAGGTCACGTGCAGCAGCGGGATGGATTGTGAAATCGCATGAACGGGATGCTGATGGAATGGGGAGACCCTCAAACCGCAGTGGATAGACAATTACTGATGAACGTGAAAGTTATGCCGCATAATCACCATGTGACGTTCTTAAGAGCCCTGAACAAATTATTCTGAGCTTTTTCATTCATGTCTCCAAAAGTAACCAAATGCGTGTGCTTTTCTTTAAATAAACTGGGGGGAAAAAAAAACTATCCGGCGATGAAAGCATTCGGCTAAATTATGTTCATCTCCATGACCAACGAGGCTCATTGCTCGCGTTGAAAGTAGGGGGAGTTGGGGGTTTTGATGAAAGACACACGAGCACTCGCTTCTGGATCTGGGTCACATCGGCAGCGGATGCAAACTGCACGCTTCTCATCAACGTGGATTTCCCTCCGCACCGATTTATATCGCCGCGCGTCACGATTCGCAGAAAAATTGTGACAGCAGCTGCCGCGGGATGTTCTTTTCCTTTTTTTTCTCAGCTTATTCCCAATGCCATCTTGGGGGGGGGGGGGGGGGAAGGACGGAAGGAGGTCGTGGTAAAAACGTGCTGCGGTAATATCAGTGCGTTCCAGAAGGCCGTGTTTATTTTCATGATTGTTAAACCCCCAACCCCGCTCGCCCCTGCTGACTAAGTGTTCACGTGAGAGCACAATCTACGTTTTAATCATTTTGGAGAAAAGCGATGTTAATCTACGACTGCCGACCGACATTTGTTTTGCTCGGCGCTGTGCGACAACGTGGAACCGCTTTGGTTGACGACAAACAAGAACCGAATACTCAAAATAATTGACGATTTCAACACCCGTCGTGGACATCTCCTGAAGGGGTGGGATTGCAGTGGTTCGAGGTTGTTGAATCTTCAACTATCTTTCATTCCAGCCGCGATGCAATTATAGTCTGGCAGTTGGAATGAATGAATATGGTTGACACGCATTTATTACTCAGGGTGCTTAAACTATTTTGTTTAACACTTCTGAGAATTTTCGACAATGCCACAATAACTGTGCCTGCGGCCTCTGGAGACCACCGGGAGAAGATGCCAGGCACGTGTTGAAGCTAATAACATACATTTGTTATCACGCTACAGTGTATTATCCGTTATTTTTCCATTAAAAACGATAGTCCCATGTAAGTGTGAACATTTGTTTGAAGCACCCTGTATATATGTAATGTGCCCTATATGGAAACGTACAATGCGTGAATAGGATGGTATATTGATCTTCCATCTGTCCACACAAAGACACAGACACGCACGTATACACGCTGACAACATGCTGTGGACGTCGCACGCTTTCAAATTAGTAATTGCAACTGTTAAGGTGCCTAATGCATCTGGGAACAGGCTTGCGTATCGACATCTCCTGAGCCAGAGCCACCACAACTGCCACGGATCACCAAGTCAAGCCGCACTCAGACTCGAAGGCTCGCTCATCATTGCAAGTGTGCACGCACACCTTAACAGACTGTTGGGGCAAGTGCTGTTAGCGAGCACCTTTGAAGGCCGGCACAGCACACGAAGGGGTAGGTGGCCAGAACCACGCCCGGCCGCCTTTGTCTCCCGAGTGGAAATGTTTACACATCGCACCAGGTACTCATTTGAGGCTGAGTCGACCTAAGGGGAGGCCTAGGACCGGTTCAATAATCGTCACTGATGTTGCCGTGAACGGGAATCGAACTCAGGTTGACGGGTTTGTTGCGCAGCTCGCTAACCGCTACACCACCGCTGCCCACACGCACACACACACGTGCACACAAGCATACGTGCACACACACACACACGTGCACACACACACACGTGCACACACACACACGTGCACACACACAAACGTGCGCACACACACACGTGCACACACGTGCGCACACACACACACACACGTGCACAACAACAACAACAACAACCGCCATTCGCCACTAAGTGGCGGTGACGTCACCACGACGCTTGTGCCAGGCTATGTGCACCCTGAGGCCACGTGCACACACACACATGCACACACACACACACGCCGTGCCACTGTTTTTGTAACATTTATGAGCAAAACTAGTTGCTATTGCTCTGCAGACACAATCGCTTTTCATTTATTATTTTTTATAGATATACAGTCGGGGAAAAATATTTGATCCCCTGCTGATTTTGTACGTTTGCCCACTGACAAAGAAATGATCAGTCTAAAATTTTAATGGTAGGTTTATTTGAACAGTTAGAGACAGAAAAACAACAACAAAATCCAGAAAAACGCATGTCAAAAATGTTATAACTTGATTTGCATTTTAATGAGGGAAATAAGTATTTGACCCCCTCTCAATCAGAAAGATTTCTTGCTCCCAGGTGTCTTTTATACATGTAACGAGCTGAGATTAAGAGCACACTCTTAAAGGGAGTGCTCCTAATCTCAGCTTGTTACCTGTATAAAAGACACCTGTCCACAGAAGCAATCAATCAATCAGATTCCAAACTCTCCACCATGGCCAAGACCAAAGAGCTCTCCAAGGATGTCAGGGACAAGATTGTAGACCTACACAAGGCTGGAATGGGCTACAAGACCATTGCCAAGCAGCTTGGTATGAAGGTGACAACAGTTGGTGCGATTATTCGCAAATGGAAGAAACACAAAAGAACTGTCAATATCCCTCGGCCTGGGGCTCCATGCAAGATCTCACCTCGTGGAGTTGCAATGATCATGAGAACGGTGAGGAATCAGCCCAGAACTACAGGGAGGATCTTGTCAATTATCTCAAGGCAGCTGGGACCATAGTCACCAAGAAAACAATTGGTAACACACTACGCCGTGAAGGACTGAAATCCTGCAGCGCCAGCAAGGTCCCCCTGCTCAAGAAAGCACATATACATGCCCATCTGAAGTTTGCTAATGAACATCTGAATGATTCAGAGAACAACTGGGTGAAAGTGTTGTGGTCAGATGAGACCAAAATGGAGCTCATTGGCATCAACTCAACTCGCCGTGTTTGGAGGAGGAGGAATGCTGCCTATGACCCCAAGAACACCATCCCCACCGGAGGTGGAAACATTATGCTTTGGGGGTGTTTTCTGCTAAGGGGACAGGACAACTTCACGACGATGGACGGGGCCATGTACCGTCAAATCTTGGGTGAGAACCCCCTTCCCTCAGCCAGGGCATTGAAAATGGGTCGTGGATGGGTATTCCAGCATGACAATGACCCAAAACACACGGCCAAGGCAACAAAGGAGTGGCTCAAGAAGAGGCACATTGAGGTCCTGGAGTGGCCTAGCCAGTCTCCAGACCTTAATCCCATAGAAAATCTGTGGAGGGAGCTGAAGGTTCGAGTTGCCAAACGTCAGCCTCGAAACCTTAATGACTTGGAGAAGATCTGCAAAGAGGAGTGGGACAAAATCCCTCCTGAGATGTGTGCAAACTTGGTGGCCAACTACAAGAAGCGTCTGACCTCTGTGATTGCCAACAAGGGTTTTGCCACCAGGTACTAAGTCATGTTTTGCAGAGGGGTCAAATACTTATTCCCCTCGTTAAAATGCAAACCAATTTATATCATTTTTGACATGCGTTTTTCTGGATTTTTGTTGTTGTTATTCTGTCTCTCACTGTTCAAATAAACCTACCATTAAAATTATAGACTGATCATTTCTTTGTCAGTGGGCAAACGTACAACATCAGCAGGGGATCAAATACTTTTTTCCCTCACTGTATATATCACTCAAAAAACGAATCAAGCTGACACCCATTGTGTGGGAAACCCGTAAAGCCGAAACACTTTCATGAATTCCTTAAAAAAAGAAACCCTTTCTGATAGTGCAACACACCCCATCAATCTCACCTCGCTCCGGGAGCGTCTCCTCGGTGCCACAGCGCGCTACAAGCACGGCTTCTTTTGTTTGAACCTTCTTTTCAAAAAGGGATCCTGCAAAAAAAATGTTTGCAAGCGAAGCACGGGCACGGGCATCGCAGGCTGAGCTGGGCCGAAGGAGGGTTAGGCTTGGACGCCCGTGAGAGGCAGAGTGGCGGTACAGCTGCAGGATGCTAAAACAGTGGCGTCATCACCCTGGGGAACTTGCGCCAGACGACGGTGTGATCCAAACGCCCCAAAACTGGGTCGGTGCTGAGAGCGCTCGTAAGATGCCGAGACAGGCAAGAGGTCAGCAGGGTATCGGTGACCACTTTCATTTCGGATAGACAACAAACGCTGGGAAATTCACACGCCGTAGCTGCGTTTTGGACACTGCCGACACCTCACTCCACTCTTCAGTTTCACTATCAGCGCCTGCTGAGCCACAAATTCCCCCCTCCCCCTCATGCTGTTGTGCTCACAGCTCATTATCTGAGACCAAAGTCAATTACGGAGTAATCAATGCAGGCTTTGCCAAACCACTCAAAGCAGAAGTGTAGGGACATTCGAGCTGGAGACTTTCAGGATCGTGGCAACGCTCAGCACGGAGGTGCACAGAGACAACATCGCTGTAGACGCACAGATATCACCGTGCATGTAGAGAATTTCTTACGAGCATGACTCTGCCAATTTTCCCAATAATAATAATGATACTTGAAGTTCTGCCAGGCATGTGCATGCGTCCATCTGGCATATCGACGCCTCAACGAATGTTGGCGCGAACTCACACTGCCTGCTAGGGTAGTTCGTGCGCACATCCATGCACATCGATTCATGGATTCTAAATTAAACACCAGCATCATGCGTAGTGAGAAACAATAATATACAATGTGCGCGAAATGCATGCAAACCTATTGGTAATGTGTGTTCTGTATGTTGAACTTCTTTCACACCGTATACAGCCAACCGCTCTAATCGGATGCGCGGGGGAACGTCAACAAATTAAACACGAAGAGCAGTTCTGAAGAGACGAGTCTTCAATGGAGAAATGAGTTTTAATGTTGCACTTCGGGTTAATGGAGTGGACAAAATTGTACAAATTAGACGATGTTTTTGTTTTGATTTAAAGCTTTCGTGACTGCATGGATTCATCTTCTTTGGTTCTTTCGGTAAAGTCACGTAGAATGAGAATAAAATAATAAATTGATAAAATAAAATAACACAATAATATTCTCACGACGTTTCGGCCACAACACAAGCGGCCTTCATCAGGTGAAGGGGACGAGACTGTCTGGAGGACAGCGCTGGAGTGAGACTGTCACGTAGAATATCATTGTGTTATTTTATTTTATCAATTTATTATTTTATTCTCATTCTACGTGACTTTACCGAAAGAACCAAAGAAGATGTTTTTGTTTGTTTGAAAACAAAATGGTAAGGGCAGGACCAAAAAAAGAGACCAACCTTAAATTAAATCTCGACCCCAAGTCGTAACCATTGACCAAATGACCTAGATAAGTGATTTGCCCCATACTCGAGTAGCCTGGGTTCCCATGTGGCTGTGAAGGTAGCTGAGTGCCTTCGGGGGTGAGGGGGGGGGGGTGCTTCTCCCTCTGAAAACTGAGACCCTCCCTTCTTATAGTCAAGTCACGGTGGCTAGGAGATGTTAACTAACTCGCCTGGTATAAAGGAGGTCGTGAGTTCGATCCCGACCCTGGCGCATGTCAATTTGGAGTCTGCGTGTCTCTCTCCCCGTGGTCGTGTGGATTTTTCTCCGGGTCCTCCGGTTTTCCGCCTCCACATTAAGAAACGTGCGTCTAGAGTTTTTGGCTGCTAAATCCACTTCGTTGCGCTATCATTCGTGGCCAGGTCGCTTCTGAAAAAGAGCAAAATATAACTAAGTGGGCCTTACCTGGTAAAATGAAATAAAAATAGTTTATAATTTTAACTCGATTTGGTGCTTTCGTGACTGCAGGAATTAATCTTTGTTTTTTTCGGTAAAGTCATGTAATTTTATTTTTTCTTACGTAATTTGATTTTTTCTTATTTCTACGTGACTTTACCGAAAAAACCAAAGATTAGTTTATAATTTAGTTTAGTCTTAACGGATTACAATTCCCAAGCAGAGAGGAGATGACCTGGATCATTGCTCTTTAGATATATTGCAGCACGACAATATCGGTACAAATCCTCATGTGCACATACAATGTGAGAGGCTAGAGTGGAACGCGTGACATACTCTGCTGGTCTCTTAGAGTTTTCACCTGGTTTAAAAAACAAAACGAACTTTAATTCCAGGCCAAGCATCTACATCGGCTGCTGAAAATATTCAGTCCTTACCCCTATACCCCACTCCAGTTGGGCTTGTTTCATCAGTTGGCGTGCTCGAGTCCTCGTTGAAAGGTTGTCCCTCCAATGTTGGTTAAAATGAGTAGCACCTTGTGGGGAAATAAACAGTGGTTGTCTTACGGACAGAACTGCCCCCCACAATAATAATGTGGAATTTCAATCACCGCGTCGATCTACGTTTGAGCATTAAATGAAATAGCATGTATATCTATGTGTGTAGAGATGCAGGAGCACACTGAGAATGCCGTTAGAAGGCCCTGCTCTGTGATCATACATCCGTTACATTCACATCGCCCTTGCGCCTGCGTGCAGAAAGGTGCAGGCGTTGAGTCATTGGTGATGGTATGAAAAAAATGAACAGGGAAACAATTCAGCACAAAATCCTCGAGACCCAACAATGGCATTTGTGAATCGATTTGTCATTTGTGTGTGTGTAAGGAAGCACGGAGTGGTTGAATGAATTGAGTGCGTCATCAGCCTTCACCTTCCCAACTGCCCGTGTCCGTGACAACATTTTAACATCCACCCGAGCAGCAGCAGCAGCAGCAAGTGAATCTGTCCTTGTGGACTTATTTATTTTTATGCCGACTCAGTCATTTACCACACTTGCCGATTTCAACCATTCAAGTGCGTATAAATAACTTCATATGATTCATTCCATGAGTTTGATGAAGGCATGCTTTCCATGTGCTCCGTTATCTAAATATCCAAGACCTCCCCACTGCTTGTATAATTGGAGAGTGGTAGAGTAGCGGTTAGCGCTACGCTACGCTACAAACCTGGCGACCCAAGTTCGATTCCCGCTCACGGCCAAGATCAGTGACGATTATCTAAACCGGTCCTGGGCCTCCCCTAAGTCGACTCAGCCTCAAATGAGAACCTGGTGCGGTGTATAAACATCAATACTGGGGAGACAAAGGCGGCTGGGCGTGGTGCTGGCCACCCACCCCCTCGTGTGCCGTGCCGGCCTTCATAGGTGCTACTCGCTAACAGCACTTGCCCCAACAGTCTGTTACAGGCTGCACGGGGAATCTTTGTCTTTGTATAATGGTAAAAGAGTTCGCACGTCAAAACATCGTCTCACCAACTTTTATTGTCAAAACCAATTCCATCGTACGGTTTCAATATTCCAGGCGAAGAGACACGTGGTTCTAATGACTACAAAACCACACTTGGATTCCGATATGTTGTATCAAGAGGCAAGTGATCTAGAAAATGAGAACAGCCTCGACATTTAACCACCTGGCGAATACCAGAAACCCCCCAACAGCACAGGAGGGCACACGAGAACACACACACACCACACAGGCAGCGCCGGTTACACACAGACACCCGCTGGTGCGTACCAGCAGCACACACACATCTCCTAGTCCAATCGGTCATTAACCTCGTGCTTGTTTATGGTTCAATATGCTTGTGTTTGGTGCAAATGTGCCCGTTTATTTTGTTAATATTGTTATCGTTCAGCTTTTTTGAAAGCACTATGTTTACCTGTACCGCTGTTGCCTGTACAAGTCTGCTTCTTCTTCTTCTTCCGTGCGTCTGATGTCGATGTAGCTGCAGAACGACAAAGTCACATTCAGGTGGTCAAGCCGGATAACCGCGGCAGGAGCAAGCGCAGTGTATCGCTGCGATGTCTCCTTCGCATTTGTGCATCGGGGCATCGCATCGCGTCGTTACACGTTGCACGGTCTGTCCTGGATTGCCGCAGTCTCCACACTAGTGGAGAGTTTTTAATTTCCCACTTGTGCATCATCCGGTATCTGATGCTGCTGCTGCCATGGGTTTGTGCAGTGGATGGGATTCAGGGTGGGTCATGAGCTTCGCGAAAGATCAAATCCAGGGGGATCTTCTGCGTTGGGTCTTTCACGGGGTGTTTGTGAGTTATGTTTGAACTCCAGTCAGCTCTGTACGTATCACGTTCATGTTCTAATTGTTGTTGTTGTTGTTCTCGTGCTGATGCACCACGGATCTCACTCGCAAACTTGCTGGGTAACTGGCTAAATAGGACTTTCCGTGTAACAAAAACACATGGACACCTGATTCTTCATACTCACATACTACCGCGTAGGTGTTTCGCGGTTGTGCTCTGCATACCTCCCCCAATGTACGCATTAATGCACGTTGGACTTCTTTCGCACCGTACGTAGCCAACTGTGCTAATCGGAGGTGCGGGTATTTGGGTTGTAACGCGTCCCGCCCAGAAACAAGAAATACGCATCGCAGCAACAAGTGATGAGCCACAGTGCGTCACACCATTCACACTGCGTCACACCCGTCACAGTGCGTCACACCTGTCACAGTGCGTCACACCCGTCACACTGCGTCACACCATTCACAGTGCGTCACACCTGTCACAGTGCGTCACACCTGTCACAGTGCGTCACACCTGTCATAGTGCGTCACACCTGTCACAGTGCGTCACATCATTCACACTGCGTCACACCCGTCACAGTGCGTCATACCTGTCACAGTGCGTCACACCCGTCACAGTGCGTCACACCCGTCACAGTGCATCATACCTCTCACAGTGCGTCACACCTGTCATAGTGCGTCACACCTGTCATAGTGCGTCACACCTGTCATAGTGCGTCACACCATTCACACTGCGTCACACCCGTCACAGTGCGTCACACCTGTCACAGTGCGTCACACCCGTCACAGTGCGTCATACCTGTCACAGTGCGTCACACCTTTCATAGTGCGTCACACCTGTCATAGTGCGTCACACCTGTCACAGAGCGTCACACCTGTCACAGTGCGTCACACCCATCACAGAGCGTCACACCCATCACAGTGCGTCACACCCATCACAGAGCGTCACACCCGTCACAGTGCATCACACCATTCACACTGCGTCACACCATTCACAGTGCGTCACACCTGTCACAGTGCGTCACACCTGTCACAGTGCGTCACACCATTCACAGTGCGTCACACCATTCACAGTGCGTCACACCTGTCACAGTGCGTCACACCATTCACACTGCGTCACACCATTCACAGTGCGTCACACCTGTCACAGTGCGTCACACCTGTCACAGTGCGTCACACCTGTCACAGTGCGTCATACCATTCATAGTGCGTCACACCCATCACAGTGCGTCACACCCGTCACAATGCGTCACACCCGTCACAGTGCGTCACACCTGTCACAGTGCATCACACCCGTCACATTGCGTCACACCCGTCACAATGCGTCACACCTGTCACAATGCGTCACACCTGTCACAGTGCATCACACCCGTCACAGTGCGTCACACCTGACAGGTATGATGCATACACACCGGGGGTGGGACAGCACTTGAGAGTGAATTGAGGTTCGGGGTTTCGTGTCGATGGGCCTCAGACGCAATCTCCATCATTTGCTCTTAAAGGCTGCACCACGTCTCCCCAGCGACGGAGGGCCGGTCCATCAATTGTCTCCAGCTTGGTTATTCACAAAGGCTGCTCACTGCCCGGACATAACAGAGCGCGTTTATCTCACACGAAGTCAATTTGCGGGTACAAAAGCCCGCGTTGCGCTGCGTGGCATCTTGAACAGCGCTTGCCTTGCACGCCTTCGGCAGCTTTCGGGGCAACAGCTGAACACAACGTGAACGAGACCGCCCATTGTATCATTAACAAGACGTTGATTTGCTTTGGTGTTTTTTTTTCCTGCTAATGCGGTAACAACGCGTGCGTGTCGTTTGTTTAAAGCCCGGTCCAAAAAAAAAGACCATCAGGCCCAGAATTAGTTTGATCACGCAAAATCACGCCGACAATGACTACACGTGGACATTAAACAGCATGAAAGACAAACGCCGCAAAAAATAATAATACAGGACACATTCTTACCTCCCTCCTCTATCTCCCTCCCTCATCACCCTCCTGTATGTCCCTCCCTCACCTCCTGTATCTCCCTCCCCCACCTCCATTCCTCATCCCCCCCTCCCTCCCTCTCTCTCTGATTTGTGTAGAAAGGAATCCAGACAAAGGCAGCCAAAACACTTTCAGCTCTAGCTGTGACAATTTTTGTTCTACTACTGCATGGTGTGATAGTGTGCAGATGGTGGTTGCATGATGGCGTATCCCGCACATTTGGGCGGGATACGCATCCCAAGTTTGAATTTATTGGCCCAAGATTGCATTTTTTGTTGAAAAATCGACAGGAATTCATGCACTTTTCCCATTTTGTAATTATGTTTAACTTTTTCTATTTATTGTTAGTTACTTGCTTACCTTTACCAATACTTTCCACTCCTATCGGTTTCTATATTGTTGCTGATGCAGCATTCTAACCGGGCCCCGGACTGGACGTTTGTGAATAAAGAGCTTCACAGCCCTTCGGAGTCCTCCCCCTGCGGTCTAAATTAAGATTCTGATACCCAAAAAAAACCCCGAAAGATTCTGCTTCAGGGATTGGGAGTCGTGACACGGGCGCGAACGCAATTCGCTGCTGCGAGATGCGAGTGAAGGCATCACGCAGATGCCACCACGCGCACGAACTTGGATGCACGGCACCCAGACAGACAGGAATCCACCCAGGCCTTCGGCCGGAATTTTGTTTTCTTCTCATAGAGTACGAAGTACGATTGATCAATCGCGTGAAAGATGAAAGATTAAATGTTAAATAATTGTGCTTTACAGACTTGAATAAACAAGCTAATCAGGCCTCCCCATTGCCATGTTGGTCTATTGGGGTTGTTTGACCATACTTCACCACGCTGGTCCAGTGCGGGTTGGTGAATTGGAGATGAGCCAGGAGGGGCAGTGCTCTAACTGCTTCCATTCGCCCCTTGTTATGGATAAACAACTCGATTGGGCACGACAGCATCTGTGGTCACAGCACTCCACTCACAGTCGGATGGAAAATTCCAGTTGCGGGATTACACGACCCATAATTACGATCCCTTTGGCGTCTTCAAGGCGCAGTCCCAGTGGCATTCAAACGTCGTATACGTTAAGCACGATATTGTGGGAGATTAATTGCGATAGATGTTATTTTTTTTTTCAAAAGACCGGGCTCCTGTTTCATCGGAACGTGGAATTTCCAACACGGGCGGGCCAAGAGGCGAGTTCCGCCCCACGGTCATTCGAATTCACGAAGAGGCGCACCACTGACAAGGCCTGACGCCACGATGTGCATGGTTTCGTAGCACTCTCGTGGACTATTCTTCATCGAGACGTTCGGCGGTTCCCAATCGATCTCCCCGCACGGCGGAGTAGAGCGCGGCCACCTCCGCCTCTTCCAAGTCGTCTGGCCAAGTGTGGTCCAAGAATCGGCCAAAGCTTCTCCCCCCCCAGCCCCCCGCCCCCACCACTGTAAGGGCATCTCGAGAGCTTCCTCCGGCCCAGGGAATCTTGGCAATCCGCGTCGCTGGGGCCGCATGCGGTGGCTCTTTCACTGGCTTCGTGACATGGTTTGTTTAATTTCGTTATTAAGGACGCACCAACCCGTCTCGTTGTTCGTCACGCAGTGCATTTCGGCTCTTTAAATAGTGTGTTATTTATTTATTTATTGCCGAATTCGTACCAAAAAATGTCCAATTCTTGTTTTTCAGGTTTGCCGACTCCTGCGCCGGTCCACGCCGCTTTGTCAGCAATGGCATGGGGTTCAAGGAGCTGCGTGGCTGCACCGGCATCTGTCTCACCGTCACCCTGCCATGCCAAAGCTCCCCTTGCAAAAGTAGACGAAGCTAGATTTTCCCGCGTTTGAATTCCTGTTCCACTTCACTGAAAAATTGAGAGAGTGGTTTGTTTGTTTGTCCCTTTCCCCTGCACCTCCGACTGGCAGAGTTGGCTACGTACGGTGCGAAAGAAGTTCCACGTACATGTACGCAGTACAACAAAAACTGCCATTCGCCACTAAGTGGCGGTGACGTCCCCACGGCGCTTGTGCCAAGCTATGTGCACTTTGAGGGCACGTGAAGTGTCGAACGCCCGCTGGCAGTGAGGTCACGGGGCAGATCCAGCAGTTGCCACCGGTCGACTGACCGAGATGATTGATCGACACACCACCTGTGCCCCCCTACTGTGCCATAAGTACTCAGCACACACACACAAACAGACCACTGAAGCTGCGTCGATATAGACCCATAACGCCGTGACACCGTCACCCTAGAGTGAGAGATGACCTGTGTGACGTCTCACTTTACGGCTGTGAGATATTGAGCAGGGAGAGAGACATCCCCCCCCTCGCATACCCGACGCCGGGAGGGGTGCTTACCGAACATACCCCAGCTGATCAAATAAATCTGATTCATTGGAACACCGTGACCTGCAACTCGCATTCGACCTCTGCGGAGTGTAAAATCTACACTTCGCCTAATTGGCGGTCCGGCTTTTGTCGGTGGAGCGTTGCGGTCCTGACTCAAGATGTGCGCTGATGTCTACCATCGCGTTTCATGGGGGCTGCGGGAGTTGAGTAACATGACGATCAAAGCAGATGTTGTAATGTTTTATGGATTTAATATGTTTTTTACGTGTTTTTATTGACCAATATAGCGCATGCAGGCATGTCAAAAAAGGAGACGTGTTCACAACTGTCCATCCTCCGTGAACACACTCAACAATGTTTATTGTTCGACTCAAGGGTTTGAAAATCCAGAAAGACCGAGGACGGCATCGTCAGACGTTGGAGCTCGAGGCGACGTCAACGCGGCAGCTTGTACGCAGCTTAGTGTATAGTTCACAGGCTCGGGCAATCAGCGCGAATCGCGAATATTCCTGCGAGGAATCAAAGCCGACTGCTGAGCCCGCGAAAAACTCTGCCAGCCTCACTCCGCGTTGTACCCAGGACACGCGATCGCAGGCAGAGCGTGAGCGGCGTCTGTTTTGCTCTTTTTCTTTGTAACAAATGTTGGAGAGAGAGAGAGCGGAAAAAAATGCCTCGTAATGAAAGTGCTTCTCGGTAAAGTAACCGTCCAAATATCTCGTGCTATACAAAACCTCCATTCCACATCCATTTCACACCATCCTCTCACCGCTACCCTGATACCTCAACAACAACAACAACCAACCTATGCTCTTTGGTTATTTCGGTAAAGTCACGTAGGTAGAAATAAAATAAAATAAAACAAATCACGACGTTTCGATCGCAACACAAGCGATCCTCGATCGCTCGTGTTCTACCCACGTGACTTTACCGAAAGAACCAAAGAGTATGGATTCCTGCAGTCACGAAAGCTTCAAATCAAGATTGAAACAACCAACCTCAAGGGCCAGCGTGTGCACACACTGGACGCAGAGCATTGGGGCTGACATTCTGCATCTCGAAGCCAAACGGGTTCAGCGAAAGGAGCTCGCAGCTCAACCCACCCACCCAGCCATCCACTCACTCACCCACCCACTCACCCACCCACCCACTCACTAACCCACCCACCCACTCACTCACCCACCCACTCACCCACCCACTCACTCACCCACCCACTCACTCACCCACCCACCAACGCACCCACCCACTCACTCACCCACCCACCCACCTACCCACCCACCCACTCACCCACCCACCCATCCACCCACCCACCCACTCACTCACCCACCCACCCACTCACCCACCCACCCATCCACCCACTCACTCACCCACCCACCCACCCACTCACCCACCCACCCACTCACTCACCCACCCACCCATCCACCCACCCACTCACCCGTACTCCACCCGGGGCCTGTGCGGTACCTCCCGCAACCCACTGCGGTCGAGTCTGCGCGTCTCGCATTGGGCTCACCAGTCACCGCGGAAGACGCAGAACCACGGTGAGAGGAAGTCTTCCTCGATCGACGAGGGACTGCCAAAGAAGAAGATGATGATGAGTGCAGTGCGACGATTACTCCTCCATTGATGGCGTCCGACAGCTCGCGGTTGAAAATCCAAATCATCATTATGGCAGAAACAAATGAATCCATAATGCCACCGCTGTTGGGCCATTGAATTTGACGGATAGGCCGAAAAAAACCGGGATTTGCACAAAAGTAATTTTCGATCTGCCGCCAGCGAATCACGGTCATTAGTAGTAACGATTATAACATCTCACACGTGTGCGTACACACACACACGCACACACTTGGGTGGGTGTGTGTGTGTGGGGAGCGGTGGTGTAGTGGTTAGCATGCTGCGCTACACACCTGGTGACCCGGGTTCGATTCCCGTTCACGGCCAACATCAGTGACGATTATTTGAACCGGTCCTCGGTCTCCCCTAGGTCGACTAAGCCTCAAATGAGTACCTGGTGCGATGTGTAAACATCTCCACTGGGGAGACAAAGGCGGCCGGGCGTGGTGTTGGCCACCCACCCCCTCGTGTGCCGTGCCGGCCTTTATAGGTGTTCGCGAACAGCACTTGCCCCTACAGTCTGTTAAGGCTATACGGTGGATTTTTGTCTTTATCTTTGTACACAAGCACACTTGGGTGGGTGGGCAAATACTGCTGAGTCGAGGAAACCATCGATAAAACAAGCGCATACGCGACTCATCGCGTCTCGGTGTAGGTGCTGCATCGTGCTGCTGTTGATGTTGTTCCCGCTTCCTCCTGTCCAACGTGTTCATCGGCCAGTTCGCTGCGACGCCTCTACGCGCCCTGCAGCGTGGTTCTGTCGCGACGCAGTTGGCTCGTGGGCCGAAACGTCTGAGCTCGCACCCCCAGGAAGTGTTTGAAATTAGTTGTTATTACGTCTGAACATGAGTTACGGCCGCGTATTTAGAGTTCCCAGGGTTGATAGGATTAAACAAAAACAAAAATAAAACCCCGTCTCATATGAAGAGATTTCTGTAGAACGACTCGGCTGGGTTAAGGTGGTGCGTGTCTGAAACACAGCGACTCGATACGTTGAAAGTAAAGTGCACGGGACACCACGGGCACTCTTGGAGTAAAATTTTGCTTTAAGTTTTGAAAGCACGGCACAGACAGGCTAGTTGATCTGTCTCTGCACAACGTTAGGACTTCAAACCCTTCGTGCGACGAGCAGGTTTTCTCCCACATCCAACAGGAACTTTAAAAAGAATATGCCAAACGTTCAAAAGTGAGGCCAATGCTGACATCGAATCGTTAAGCTGAGCGAGAGCGTCGCCTGTTTGACTGCTCAACCATTGAAATTCTGACACCAAGTTGGCAAAATAGAGTGCGAAACTTTGGAGTTGTCACTCCTGCTTAGCTACCCAAAATCTTCCCCAGAATACTGAATCTGAATCTGCACTTCGTCACCTCCAGCTGCGTAACCACTCTCGCCTCTGCCATCACCTTAACCCAGCTACCGCTGAGAAGCCTCGCCCGTGGCTCCTCCGCGCTCTCAACCTTCCCCCCGGTGGGAGGTCGCGCCTTCTCCCCTGCTTGCTCCAATTACCCGCAGCGTCCTCCTCCCAGCCGCCACATGCTCTCGAAACCCTGTCCCTGTTCAAGTCTAAGGTCCAGCAAATACCTTTTGTATTTCTCTGCCTGTGGCCGGCTGGGCCTCTCTCCCTCTATAACAGACACGTGCCCCCCCCCCCCACCCCCCCCCCCTTTGTCTACGTGCAGCATTGAGGCGCAAGTTAAATCCGCATTCGATTCTATGACTGCACTCAACCGGGTCAAAATACAAAGCTCGCTCGCACCTCAACTTAACCTCTTTCTCTGGTGCCTCTAGATCTCACCCGACGTTTGCGCTGTCATCTTAGATGCGCGTCTACTTCGTCTGCGACCGTTAAACACCCCCCGTGTTTGTTAGGTGCCCGATATTCCTTCAAGACCCTGAACTCGTTCTCCGCAATATCGACGGGTTGGCGAGAGGCTGTCTTTTGTCTTATTTTTGTTGTTGTTGTTGTTGTTGCTGCTGTTGTTGTTGTTGCTGCTGTTGTGCTCACGCGGCACCCACGGATCTCCCCGTGCACAAATCGCCGGGCGGCTGCCGAACACGCGGGATCAATCCGTGGAACAAATCGAATCAACTCGACACTCGAGTCGTCCACGTGTGAGCCCGCGCCATCCCTTGAACGACTTCTTAGCAGCGCCAGACGTCTAGCGCAGCCTGTCTGTGGAGTTCGGACAGCATGCTGCGTTTCACAAAAGTAGAAGGCCCTCCCCAGCATCGTGAAAGCCGTCACCCAACACGAGGACTGGACGAACGGGGGCATTTTATGGAAGAACAAATGTACTTGCGCGTCAATTACCTCGACACAACAACACAATTCACAACGCGAACACGGGCACCTCTGATTCCAGGCTTGCGTTTGATGAGACAAACGAAATTAGATTTTCCCGATGCAACGTTTCCAGCCGGAGACGTGACCACGGGCTGTCTCGCAGCCATGCCGCATAATCACCACGTGTTCCCAGCCACGCGCGTGCGTGCAACTCCAGAGCAAAGTCCAACGCGGCAGACGTGTGCGCCTGTGACCACGTGGGGGAAGTTGATCGGTCTTCGTTTTGTTCGATTTCATTGCCAAATCCAACATCGGTAGATGCCAAGGATGCCGGTTATAGCTGGTTGTCAACAGTTTGATACCTACAGAGGTTCGATAATTCTCTTGGGTTATTCTCTTCAGATCACGAACATCATTTATATATTCAAATGGGGTGTTAAAGACCCGGGCAAGCCAATTAAATCGAGGGGTGATTGTGCATGAGGTTAAAATTATCGTGCTCGTACCAGCAATAAATTAGAAAAATCTAACCGCAGCGGCCACTTTCCGATGCTAATTCCGTTCTCCTTTGCAAAACAGATCATGCATCGCAAGGTTGTACTTCTCCATTAAATAAAGGCAATATAATTGTATGGGATTATTCATAAGCCCGGTTTAATGTTTAAAACGAAACAGCCACGGCTCGTGCGGTGGTGCCTTTTTGGTTTTGAGTTCCTCTCTGCACGTCTATCCTTCCAGATATTTATCTAGTCGACTCAACTGGACGACTAAATTATACCTCGACCATTTCTCCGCATGCATTCATATTTCAATATTTAGTTCAATCGATGAATAACAACAACAACCAGTGCGACTATGGTGCGCTACATCTTTGCCGTGACCCTCTGTCCGTTATTATTCTGACTGCGTATCGCTAAGCTGGGGTTCTTGCACTTGCTACCCTCTCAGACATTGCTGTGATGATAATAATAATGATAGCGGACATAAATGATCGTGACTGTGAAACGAGGAGTCACGCTCAGTGTCACTCTAATGCAGTGCCTCGGTGGTGCACGCTGAACGCTGCACCTCCTGTGAGAGCGGGATGCCTCTTCTGCTCGTGTGAGACAGGGGCAGATTATTTTTTTTTAGAAGATAAATAATCGAAAGACAAATCAAGCTCGGGCACGTTAGTATACTTCGTTTAATCAAATCCTCTATGGATTTATTAACATTATGCATCTTTTTTAACGATTGAGAACCCAAGCAGTGCAAAGCTGCAGTCAAGGTTAAGAAGCACTGCTCTAACGCCAGGGGAAAAGGTGGAGCCTTTAAGGGTCTCTTAAAAGTCGGCGTAGATTTCCTGTTGACGGCGAGTGCTGCTACATAGCAAACAACGCCCATCAGTGGCGGGCCTGGCCCTTGCTATGGAGAGGAGGTTGAGGCTCAGGCTGCGGAGACTCCAAACCGTGAGCGGTGGCGCAGGGTGACAGGGACGAAGAGGGACACGGTGGAACACCGAAAGTGGAGGCGCTGTGGCGGAGGCAGTCGATGTTTCGCTGACCCTGCTGGCGATGGGGTGAGCCAGTGGAGAAAATGCGAGGGGATTGAGCCGAGGATGGCAGATGACACGAGCGAGATTAGTTTGACGCCGTTGGATTTTCTTGAGGTCATTTGATGAATCTGGAACAAACAAAAAGACGGAGTTGCAATCGTCAGGGTGAAACCTGACTGCTGCAAGGAGAGGGTATTGGTGATTTCGGTGGTGACGAGTGGTGACATAAACAACGGAGGGCGCCGAGATTTGCAGTAACCGAGAACTGGCGGTGTGGTTTGTGTGGCTGTCGACGTAAAAAGTGGAGTCGGGAGTGATAGCCAATGAACTTGATTTGGTTGGTGGAAATAGCGGAGCCAGCGATGAATACGCTGGGAGCGTGGGCGCTGTCTGGTGTCGATCACGACGCCTCTGGGTTCGGAAGCATTCCAGGAGAGATCGTGGGCCCAGAACCATTACCTGTGGTCGTTGTGCTCAGATAGCCACTCGGATCCCAGAGGCGTCGGTGGGATGAATGGAGGGGGTCACAGGAGACGCGAGCAGGGGGCAGGGAGAGTAGCATGGGAGACTTCGGGGAGATCCCAGATCGTGCAGGAGACCCTGGGAGTGAAAACGGCTCCCGTGTGCGCTGACGATGGGGAGCGAGGAAATCGCGCTACGATTTTTCCACAGCTCCGGTTTACAGATGCTTAAATAATGATATTTATTGGCACAACAAAAAACATTTTCCCAGACTAATAATGAAGAGTTTCTAAATACGTACTGATCTGCATATACAATATTAGCTGTACTACCCGGCTCCGCCCGGAACTTGGATCCACCACGCGCGGCCGCCTTTGTCTCCCCAGTGGCGATGTTCACACACCACAGCAGTTACTCGTTTGAGGCTGAGTCGACCTAGGGGAGGCCCAGGAGCGGGTGAAATAATCGTCACCGGTGGTGGCCGTGAGCGGGAATCGAACTCGGGTCGCCGGGTTCGTAGCGCGGCGCGCTAACCACTACACTACAATGCGTTACGCTTCCACATGCGCGGGTCACGTGACAGATTTGACGTCACAGCACACTTGCCGTGCAAAAAAAATATGCATTATTGAGCTCCCCCCCCAAAAAAATAAAGTGTATTTGATTAATTTTTGCATGGTGTACAGTCTGTAAAGTACCCACATGGCAAATTTACAGTTTGTTACATGTCGGGAAGTACGCTAAACATTTTGAACAGACACACACATTCACAACTTTGCCTTTTATATATATGGAGTAGCACTGTGCTCAGACCTCTGCATAAAATGGTGAAAGTGCAGTGTTCCCCGCTGGGCTAATTAACATGGTAAATTCATTGCAATGATTGTTACACTGTTAATTACAGTGATTGGATTGATCTATAATTTGGTGTTAAACGCTTCGTGACAGTATTTAATTAAGTCCAAGGCGGGGTTCCCGCCACGTTCGAGAAGACGGCTTTATCGGTGATGACAACGAGGATAAACCCCATTATAAAACAAATAACTCCATGATTGTAAGGTCCTGACAGAGGGTGTTACATACAAACTCAAGATCAACGGCGGATAGCGTGTGCACAGTGCTGAGTGTGCACTTGAGTTGCGGTGGAGTGGCGGGGAGGGAAAGCCAAACCGCTACGGCCAATACCGATGGCGATCGTCTGACCCTCTCCTGGGCCTCCCCTAGGGTGGCTCAGCCTCAAATTAGTACCTTGTGCGATGTGCAAAAAAATACCGCGGGAGAGACAAAGGCGGCCGTGCGTGTTCCTGGCCGCACCACTCCGCCTGTGCGCCGTGCCGGCCTTCACAGGTGGTGCTACTCGCTAGCAGCACTTGCCCCAACGGTCTGTTCGTGTCTGTACGGGGGATCTTAGTCTTTGCTGTACACTTTTTTTTTCACAGCAGTTGGCTTGCTTGCTTATGCAAACCATTCGGATTAAATCGCGTGTATCTGATTTCTTCTCTGACGTTTTACGATGCTGCACATGTACAACATTGCCGAGGAAACGTCGTCACCCTCTCTGATAACGATTGGACCACCTTGGCACGGGCCCATCTCAAGGCGCCACGTGACCGCCTCTCCACACTCCACTCCGCTGTTCTTCATCGCAAGGCCCCGCGGGCCGCTGTGAGCCCCTGGTGGCCTTTAGTGAGGCCCCTGACCTACGCCCCCCCCCCCCCGGACAACGCGCAATGTGTGACACACAACACCCCCACAACCACCACCACCACCATCATCATCGTGCTGCTGTCAAACCCCCAACGGTGTCAAATGTGCGGCGGACCCTCGCACACTGACGACGTCTTATCGGCGACGGTGCCCCACACCCTCTCTGAAAATGAGTTAAGAAAGCACCGTCTTAGTGTCTCGCAGCGTGCGCCTACCCGTTAGGGCCACTCCACCCACACAGCCGTGACGAGGGTCGTCTCGGGACTTTCTCTCCATTGTGCACTCGGGTTCCATCGTCGCACTCGTTGGCCTTTGACCCCGCTAACCACCCTCCGCGTTGCTGTACCCCTGGCAGATCATTTACCGCTTGATTCATTCCTTCCCCCCCATTCCATCACTCCCCTCTCTCTATGTCCCTATTAGGCCAAAACACAGAGTATACTTTACACCTGTGCCTCGCTTTATTGCTCGCCGCCAACTGCTTGCACTGGTTTTGCTTTATGAAGAGCGCGCTTCATTTACGACCATCAAATACCTCGTTTGTAAGCCGTGCGATCTTCCCTAGTGACCCTGTACTCAATCGTGATTTGAAGCTTTCGTGACTGCAGGAATACATACTCTTTGGTCCTTTCGGTAAAGTCACGTGGGAACCAGCGGTTCCACCACTGCCTGAGAACGACCCGCTTGTGTTGCGGTCGAAACCTCGTGATTTGTTTAATTTTATTTGATTTCTAACTACGTGACTTTACCGGAATAACCAAAGAGTGTGGACCCTGTACTCGTTCCGTTATCACGCACCCCACGGATCTCCCGTGTAAACAAACAGGCGGGCAACATATTCCTCTTCGTATTTCGTCTTGTACGGGTCTGTTCTGGATGACCACTGTTGCACACTACCGGAGAGTCTTTTTTCTAAAGTTAGCCATGAAATTGTCTAAACAGAATCATCTTGCCCCAGCTGTTCACAGTCCGCACATTTCCCTTTCGGCCGCCTCGTTCAGAGATGTGGTGTCACACAACACTCCGCTGCGGCTGACACCGCCACCTTTGCAGAAGTGGCTGTGGGCCCACGATCTCCCCAGGAATGCTTCCAATTCCAAAGGCGTCTTGATCTCGCACCAGACCGCATTTCACCGTGTCCACGCTCCTTTCCAGAATATGCATCTCCAACCACGTCATGTTCATCAGCATCACCCTCCACACCCCCCCCCCCCACCCCCATCCTTCGACAGCGACGCCAACTGCATCGTCAGATTTTGCAAATACAACCTCGGGGCCCTCCGTCATTTACGGCCACTCACCGCCACGGATATCACCGATCGCCGTTGCCTGCAGCGCAGTTGGCTCTCGCCTCGCATGTTCTCATTGCGATCTCCGTTCTTGTTCGATCTTCATCAAGTAACCCCAAGAGACGGGCGCAAACCAAATCTGGCGCGCGACGCCCTCGGTGCCTTTCATCCTCGGCCAGATTCGCTCCCCTCCTTCCACTCCCTCCTCCCCCCCCCCCACCGGTTTCCCCATTGCCAGCAGGGCCAGCGACAAGATCGCCCCGATGTACGGCGTGTTGAACTTCTTTCGCACCATACGTAGCCGACCGTGCCAATCGGAGGCGCCTCTCAATAATAGAGGTTTCATGGGATAGATCGCATGGAAATATAAATGCGTCGTCAAACCCGCCTACCACCCGACACAGCCAATTCGTAAGGTTTGTCACGTAAACAGAACGTGCCAATTCGTCACTAGTACAGCACGCCGGTGTATTTGAGAGTGAATCCACAACATATCCAATGTGAGTACGACGTGTCGCCAGTAACTACAACTGGCAGCATCAGGCGACAGCCAGATTTGTGTGCCTCCGCCACTGCGCCTCTACCCGAGGTCGTCCACCCCATGCCCCCTCTTCGCTGCTATCATCCTGCACTCCAGCTCACGGCAGGCATCTCCGCGGCGCAAGTCGCAACCTCCCTCTCTACAGCAAGGACCTGGATCGCCACTGCCAGGCAGCGTCTTTTCGTGGCAGCCCACGCCGTCTGGAACGCCGTCCCCGCTGGATATTCACAGCATTCAAGTTTCCCCTTTCTCTGAGGGACACGTAAAAGACCCCACCGATATCGCTTGGCTTTTTTTACTGGCGGTGAACTTGACTCCACGCCTCAGCGTCATGGACATTTATGCATGTAAGATATTGCGGGAGTTATACATTGTATTATTATTATTATTACCGCCAATAAACCAATCATCTGTCGCAAGAAAATAGTGTCCTGGTTTGACCTCTTAAACCCACAGTCTCTTTCCTCGCGTCTCTGTCTGAAATCCTTAGCATCCTCCAAGCCACACGCGCGAGAAATGTGTACCCTGTGTCGCTCATGATGTGAGGCTTGTATACATTAGCCGAGGAAGCCTCGTTAACGCAGCGGGACTGTGATTACCCGTCCCCCAGTCACCGTGGCATCTCGTATGAGTGGCTTCTCGTGTGAGTGGCACCTCGTCTGAGTGGCATCTTGCGTGAGTGGCACCTCGTGTGAGTGGCACCTCGTGTGAGTGCCACCTCGTGTGAGTGGCATCTCGTGTGAGTGGCATCTCGTGTGAGTCTCATCTCCTGTGAGTGGCACCTCGTGTGAGTGGTATCTCGTGTGAGTGGCATCTCGTGTGAGTCTCATCTCGTGTGAGTGGCATCTTGCGTGAGTGGCACCTCGTGTGAGTGGCATCTTGCGTGAGTGGCACCTCGTGTGAGTGGCACCTCGTGTGAGTGGCATCTCGTGTGAGTGGCATCTCGTGTGAGTGGCATCTCGTGTGAGTCTCATCTCGTGTGAGTGGCACCTCGTGTGAGTCTCATCTCGTGTGAGTGGCATCACGTGTGAGTGGCATCTCGTGTGAGTGGCATTTCGTGTGAGTCTCATCACTTGTGAGTGCCATCTCGTGTGAGTGGCACCTCGTGTGAGTGGCTTCTCGTGTGAGTGGCACCTCGTGTGAGTGGCACCTCGTGTGAGCGGCATCTCGTGTGAGTCTCATCTCGTGTGAGTGGCATCTCGTGTGAGTGGCATCTTGCGTGAGTGGCACCTCGTGTGAGTGGCATCTCGTGTGAGTGGCATCTCGTGTGAGTGGCATCTCCTGTGAGTGGCTTCTCGTCAGTGGCATCTCGACACCACTGTGAGAAGGGAGTGGAATCACTGAGTAAAGTGCTACGATTGTGCACTGTAAACACCTCAAGTCAACGCATAACAAAAGTCAAAGGGTCATTCAGTATTTGGGAAAAAGTATGATTCACATTAGACATGGCACACTCGCCAGCCAGAAAACGTGCATGACTATTTACCCCAAACAAGGCAGCTCATGAACAGACAACAAGCACTAACCATGCGAGTCAATCAGACTCTAACCCAAACCCTCGTCATATTAGCTAATCAAATACTAATGCTAGTCGTCTAGCCAATCAGGCGCTAATATGAGCCCTATCACTGATAATATTCCTAACAAAAGCCAGGCCCGGAGCTCAACTGTTCATTTTCACTTTAGAGACAATTGAACTGGGGTTCACCCACGTTTCTTCCCCTGCCGTTGCTCCGTGAATTCTTCCCATAACATGGTGCAGGCGATTCATAAAACTGGTGTTAATTTCAGATTTCACTTCACCCTCGATCACAGCGAGAGGAAGCTGAACGCTATTTGCAGTGGCATGGGGGCTGGTGAGCGGTGGAATTGATATGAATTTGAGACAAGTATTGAGTTGGAGGTATTTTTAGCCGGACATGTCCAGAAACGTGAAGAAGGCATTTGTCAATGCTCTAAGCAGCCATGGCCTCAGTCGGAAACATCACCGCACCGATGGGGGATATCTTCTTTTTATTTTACGAGGTAGGGCCCGCTGAGGTATATAGCTCTCTTTTTTTTTCAGAAGCGACCTGACCACAAATGATAGCTCAACGAAGTGGCTGATCATCACGTGGACATATATAGCAGCCAAATACAAGTGGCCTATACTGGCGCCAGTCTAATTAGATTTTGAGAATACTCGGGAACTGTCATGTAAATGATACGACCGCGTGCGGGGAGGGTCATTAGCGGTTGGTGATGGGTGGCACCCACCCCCCTCTCTCTCCCCCCGCGTTCTTACCACATGGAAACTCTGGGTCATTACGTGTACACTGGACCAGAAGTGCGCACCTAATCATCTCAGATCTTCTTGATAATATATTCTCAGAGATACAACGCTGGAATTACATTTTCCGTTTTTTTGCATGCACATCACTTCAAAAGCTCCAAATGAGGCCTATGACAAAGGTCAGTTTATTATTTATTTTTAGAATGGTCACTTTGTGTTTTTGAAAATATGGTATCCTTAAACCTCATATTTTTCGAAATACATTAGTTACAAAAAATTACCATGATGAAATTGAAAAAATGTATCCTTTATCACGAGCTTACATAGTTAAAGAGTTAACAAATAAATAGCGCACAGCTCTCCTAAATTACATTAAAGTATTTTTCTTATGTTTTAAATCATAAAAATCTAATTTAAAAACAGTGAAGATAATGTTTTTATTACAGCCTCATATGACACTGATCCTACTTTATAAATGTCAAATTGATCGCTATTATGAATTATTGATGAACCTGTATATTTTCCAAACGATCATTGAATTCCAATGCATGTGCATAGAATCTGATCCTATAATAACGCTCTTTGTTGACTGCACACATGATATTTTGCAAGATGGGTTTTGAAACCATGGCTTTATAGAGCTGCATGAAGTGATTGATTAATCAGATTTGGTTTACCAGGAGGAGTTACAAATAATTGATTGGGGAGAGTTTGTGTATTGACTTCCCCGTGTATTCGTTGTCAGGTTATTACAATCATGCAGTCAAGTGAAAAATTACCATTTTAATTAAAACAATTTTCCTATAATTAGGGATAACAAATACACCTTAAAACATTATTACGTGGTGAAGAAACAATGTCAATTAGTGTCCTTCATTTTCCAAAATGCCGATTCGTCGATAAAATATTGCAGAGCCCACTCTACATGGTGGTAATCACCTTAATGTCAACCTAAATTGCTCCCAGAGTGCACAAGCCACGAAATCAAATCGTGGTTACATGCAGCCCAACATAGCAATGATTGCGAGGCCTAATTGTGAAATATATCTTTGCAGTCAACTCTCATCATTGGGTTGTTACAGGACCAGTTATTACGTGCAAAAATTGGACAGTAAAACCTTTTAAAAGCAACACGTTTTTTTTAAGCGTCGTTGTCAAAGTAGGCTCTGCGTATAGTATGACAGTTTAATTTAACAACTAAAAAACGTGATCCATAAAATTCAAGATGATTGCATAATTTGAAAATATTGTAGCATTAGTCCAGTTGGCAAGGAATGACGAATCTTTATTTCGTCACATTTCCTCCGGCGTTCACCGTCTCAGAGTGCCAACACTCAGTGCTGGTCATCAGGGGAGCAAACATCGCGTCAGCACGGAGTTGACACTAGGGCTGAACGATTAATTGATTTCAAATCGAAATCGCAATTTGAAACAACGCGATTAGCAAATCGCAAAGGCTGCGATTTTTTGCGATTTGAAAAGTCCTATTACTTTCTTATTGGAATTGTTTTATTTTTTTATTACAATAACTTTGTTTATTGTTCTATGTTTGATTGTTCTATTTCAATTAAAATGTTTTAATAAATACATGTTGGAAGCAATTAATATCTTTCAAGTTCTCATACTTGCATTAGAATATATAGAGCAGTTCATAATTTGATGGTACCAAGTGGTAATGCTCCATCACATTTTAAAAAATCTATTACATAGTGAATATTGAACGGAATCGCAAATAAAATCACAATATCTGTCAGAAAAATAGCAATTAGATATTTTCGCCAAATCGTTCAGCCCCAGTTCACACCCAGGAAGGCCGGCGATCTTCAAATTAACCCAGCTCACACAGCCACGGAATATCTCAAATTCCATCAAAATTCTAACGAGCCATGAACTATGAAAAATAATAGACACGCTTTGTGCGGTCACTTAACCGATTGCAAATTGATGAATTGTTACACACTCCTGCAAGCTGATACAACATGGAGTTTCAGAATGTGTGATGCGAGCTGTGTGGGTTGATGTGCACGTGAATATTGGTGTTCACGTGGTTTAGGCACTGTGCAAATCCGAATCGTGCACCTGATCCCATCCTGGGCCTCCCATAGATTGGCTCGGCATGATGTAAAAAAAAAACGATAAATGTACGGTGGGTATGGTGGTGGTCAAACTGCCTCTCTCTCGTGTTGTGCCAGCCTTAATTTGGGGATCATTGAGAGCACTTGTCCCGATGGTCTCTAAGTTATAGCGGGGACTTGTTAGGAGTGTTTGAAAGCTTTTGTATGAAATGTGAATGTTGGGAAGAGATAAATACACGGTGATTTACCGGTGAAGTGAGTAACAGAGCTGTTAAGGCCCATAAACTTTCTCGCTGCCAACGCACCGCTCTTCCCCCTCCATAGATTCATTGCCTCCTTTGAAATTCACCAAACTATTTATTTTGGTGACAAAAGAAGGGAACGTAAAATCACAAATTCATTGGACACAACCTTACACGTGCAAGAATACAAAAATAATAAGTGAACGTGCTCATCACCGTCACGTGACATTGTTGTTATTAATTAAGCAAAGGGCAAGGCAAGCACGTATAAAATCATCTCCAAGCATTGCATTCTCTTGAAGCAGTTTCCAAATGCAGGTTGTTACCGTGTCGAATGCATAGGTTTACCTGTAGTCTACGATGTAAAGTTTGGCATCGTCAGCACGTGAACACGGGGGCAGGGCAACATGCGGCAGACAGCAGGCGTCATTGTAAATTAGACTTATTGCCTCCCGCCACGCCACAGCTGCCTGGAAACAGGCGCATACGAAATTGCAAAAGTTTATTTCCGATGCGTGTGGATCGTCCTCGTTGCTGGGGTTTCTTACAGGGAATCGTTCTGCTAATCGCAGCCTGGCAGATTCGACTGGACGGCGCTTTGTGTAATGGCGTGACTGTGAACTGGCAATGTCCCGAGATACAAAACAGTTGAACCTCAACTGTCATGTGAATGTGGAATTTTCATCACTCGGATAAGCACCACCAATGGTTAATGTGAAATATCACAACAAAGTTAAAGTATTTTTGGTTATTCCGGTAAAGTCACCGAAAGAACCAAGAATATGAATCCCTGCAGTCACGAAAGCTTTAAATCAAAACAAAGTGAAGGTTGTGTCCCTGCTACGATTAGCAATGGGTGCGTAGCTTGTCTCCAATGGCGACCCTTGTCCAGTCGTGGACATTCTACATTCCCATGGCAGGGACAATCTCTCCATACGACGATCATTTAACGGCTTTCTAACAGTTGGAAGTGCGAAACGGGCTGTACATCATGTGTTTCAACGTGTATTTTCCATTTGCTCGTTAAATGAAGGATACCGAGTGAGCGTGTCCGCTCAATGTAATGTAGAGGCTGGGTCGATTCTCGCCCCTGAGTTTTGAACTGGCGACCTTCGCGTCGTCGAGTGCTCCAAACTCGACCGCGTCACTCCGCCCGAATGTCCCACCGCCCGAATGTCCCACCGCCCGAATGTCCCACCGCCCGAATGTCCCACCGCCCGAATGTCCCACCGCCCGAATGTCCCACCGCCCGAATGTCCCACCGCCCGAATGTCCCACCGCCCGCCACTCCTGCGAACGCGGCGACACCGGCAAAAGAGGACGGATGACTGACTGGCTACAATTAAAAACCTCGAAGCGATCGACGGGCGAAACATCGGTGGAAGCGAAAAATTGATTTGTGCTGCTCGTAATTATTTGCAGGATGAAAGGGACAAGGGGAAAACCCCCTTTTCGGTTTCATCGTGCTCCAGGCCGGACACAGACAGTCAACTGCAGCGCATCAGCGCAGCAAAGTTGCGCTGTTTACGTGGCCAGAAAAGGCACTTCAAGCCGAGGCACATCCTGCAGTCCGCGCATGAAGCTCCAAAAAAAAACCCGAACGCCAGCACGAATAAAATATATCCCTGTGCCTCATCGCTCCAGACGTTGTTCAGTGGAGGGATTTTTTTTTATTTTATAAATACGACTGTCAAATTTCGAAGGTAATTGCCGGTGACCGGGCATGTCAAGTTAGCTTGTGGGGAGGAACAAGCACGGTCAGCTTACGTGGCTGGATATATCAGGCTGTGGGAGATCTTTGTTAAAACGTTACATACCTTCTTGCCTGGCAACGTTGAACGTGAGTTGAGGTGTTGGCCGTATATGTGTGTCTCCACTTCACGGATTTGGGCTCAGTCTCTGAGTCGTGGTGGAGAATTAATGTTTCAGGTTTTGGCCAGTATTTTTCGCATTTTCATTAAACAGCCGAGCTGTTTATAACTCCGTCACAGTTGCTGCTCTGAGGAGACTCATTGAGCTGACATGTTCAAAAAGCCCACATGAACATTTCAAACTGTCAAATATATATATCCCTGAAAAAATCACTGTTTTCCTATCGCGCTCTGCCCCTATAATTTTCCAATCTTTTTGCCGTCACCTGGGGCCCAAGTGTTTTTTTTAAGAGTGCTACGGTGAGCCATGCAAACCTTGAGTTCACCTTCACTCCACGCCCTCCCTACATTAATCACATAATTTTGCTTCTCTTGATGGAGAAAGGTCCACCACAAGGAAGTTCTGATGTTTAAAAAAAAAATGTTTACAATATTTGGAATAGAAATATCATCACATTGTGATACTAAATGTTATATTTATTATGCTTTATTGAAGCTACAAGAAAGGTAACACTCTAAACATAATCCCCGAATGAATATAATTGGCCAATAATTCTATACAGGACCCCCCTGAAAAAAGTCTTTAGACTAAATGAGGCTGTTGTGGGTAAATTGCATTATTAATGCATTGATGAATGGCTATGAAAAATACTCTGATGTGCTTATATTTAAAACTCAATTTAAAAACACTACGTTATTCCGTACAATATTTTCATTTAAGTTGCATAAATATGGAGCTTTAATTTAATGTGATAATTTGGTCGATATTGCTTATAACTATTTTCCCAAAACCTTGCCCTTTGTCCACCACCCTGCTCTCCAATCAACACCTTCTCCCTGCCATCCCTCAACACCGAGCTGCACAGAGACCACGAAAAGGAAGCTTGTGTGGCGCTGAGGCCGTGGCTGCATGCAAAATTCACGCGGCCTGGTTTCATTTGAGAGGCCTGGCCATGCGAATGCCGTCACGCCAACAGCACTGGGTCTCTTGCTTAGCGTGGACAGATTGGAAAAACAAGAGGCCTCTAGACTAATGATGGCGACAAGCTCTAGATTCACTGAAAGTTTAAACTTTTAGGACAAAATAAGGCCTTCCCCTCGAGATTAAAGCCGAGATTTTGACCTCATCACTCAATTAGCCATCCCAGCAAATCAAGCATGGTTTGGAACACGAACTTCTAAATGTGCAACAACAAAAAAAAACAACGCTCTGAAACTTCACTAACATGCCCTTAAAAAAAGTGTATATTAACTTGTTAACGTAACATTTTCAAAAGACGAATCCTAGATTCAGGGGTAAAACCTATCAGCTACCTGTCAATATTTTTTAGTCTACCAGGAACAATTGAACAACTGGAACAATGACACATTAAATAAGTCAAGGATTTATTTAAATACGAAATTAAAATAATGATGTTAACATTGTGCTCGCCTACAGCATTTCTCTTCCTCCCATTTAGTGCATGCCCCACATGCCCACAATACATTAGCATTCACTAATTAAAATAATTACACACTTTCTTGCCCCGGCCACAGAAATTGGGACTCAAATTAGACGTGAGTCATGTGCAAATAGCGCACAAAACGAAGTCATCGCTGTTCATTTGCTGAAATAAGGCCTCATCACCCGCGAGACGTTCCTTCAGCGTTCGTCTTCCCATCGTGCAGCGAAAGCAGTGTCGTGTAAACAGCCCATTAATATGCATGGATATGTATTATTCATGGCACTCATCGGGTTCTGCCATCTCTTTTATTACCGTGTAACCTCTCCAACTTTGTTCTCCCCCTGCGGGTGATTTGAGCAGTCGTCGAGTGTTGTCGTTGAACTTATTAAACACCGCTCGCTCTCGCTCCTGCCAGCTCCCACCCGGGCGCCGCGACAGCGGTAGCGCTCTCGGGGGTCACGGTCGCTACTCACCGAGAGGTCGACGCAGCGGCGTGGACGTAGCCGCCGCTGCCACCAGTGAGCGCCGCGGTGGCTAGGAGATGTTAACTACCTCGCCTGGTGTACAGGAGGTCGTGGCTTCGATCCCGGCCCTGACGCCTTCTGCTGTATATTCGGAGTTTGCGTGTCTCTCTCTCTCTCATCATCATCACGGTGGCTAGGAGATGTTAACTACCTCGCCTAGTGTACAGGAGATTGTGGCTTCGATCCCGACCCTGACGCCTGCTGCTGTATATTCGGAGTTAGCCTGTATCTCTCTCTCTCATCATTATCACGGTGGCTAGGAGATGTTAACTACCTCGCCTGGTGTACAGGAGGTCGTGGCTTCGATCCCGGCCCTGACGTCTGCTGCTGTATATTTGGAGTTTGCGTGTCTCTCTCTCTCATCATCATCACGGTGGCTAGGAGATGTTAACTACCTCGCCTGGTGTACAGGAGGTCGTGGCTTCGATCCCGGCCCTGACGCCTTCTGCTGTATATTTGGAGTTTGCGTGTCTCTCTCTCTCTCTCATCATCATCACGGTGGCTAGGAGATGTTAACTACCTCGCCTTGTGTACAGGAGGTTGTGGCTTCGATCCCGGCCCTGACGCCTGCTGCTGTATATTCGGAGTTAGCGTGTATCTCTCTCTCTCATCATCACGGTGGCTAGGAGGATGTTAACTACCTCGCCTGGTGTACAGGAGGTTGTGGCTTCGATCCCGGCCCTGACGCCTGCTGCTGTATATTCGGAGTTAGCCTGTATCTCTCTCTCATCATTATCACGGTGGCTAGGAGATGTTAACTACCTCGCCTGGTGTACAGGAGGTTGTGGCTTCGATCCCGGCCCTGACGCCTGCTGCTGTATATTCGGAGTTTGCGTGTCTCTCTCTCTCATCATCATCATCATCACGGTGGCTAGGAAATGTTAACTACCTCGCCTTGTGTACAGGAGGTTGTGGCTTCGATCCCGGCCCTGACGCCTTCTGCTGTATATTCGGAGTTAGCGTGTATCTCTCTCTCATCATCATCATCATCACGGTGGCTAGGAGATGTTAACTACCTCGACTTGTGTACAGGAGGTTGTGGCTTCGATCCCGGCCCTGACACCTGCTGCTGTATATTCGGAGTTAGCGTGTCTCTCTCTCTCTCATCATCATCATCATCACGGTGGCTAGGAAATGTTAACTACCTCGCCTTGTGTACAGGAGGTTGTGGCTTTGATCCCGGCCCTGACGCCTTCTGCTGTATATTTGGAGTTTGCGTGTCTCTATCTCTCTCTCTCATCATCATCACGGTGGCTAGGAGATGTTAACTACCTCGCCTGGTGTACAGGAGGTTGTGGCTTCGATCCCGGCCCTGACGCCTGCTGCTGTATATTCGGAGTTTGCGTCTCTCTCTCTCTCTCATGATCATCATGGTGGCTAGGAGATGTTAACTACCTCGCCTTGTGTACAGGAGGTTGTGGCTTCGATCCCGGCCCTGACGCCTTCTGCTGTATATTTGGAGTTTGCGTGTCTTTCTCTCTCTCTCATCATCATCACGCTGGCTAGGAAATGTTAACTACCTCGCCTGGTGTACAGGAGGTTGTGGCTTCGATCCCGGCCCTGACGCCTTCTGCTGTATATTTGGAGTTTGCGTGTCTCTCTCTCTCTCATCATCATCATGGTGGCCAGGAGATGTTAACTACCTCGCCTGGTGTACAGGAGGTTGTGGCTTCGATCCCGGCCCTGACGCCTGCTGCTGTATATTCGGAGTTTGCGTGTCTCTATCTCTCTCTCATCATCATCACGGTGGCTAGGAGATGTTAACTACCTCGCCTGGTGTACAGGAGGTTGTGGCTTCGATCCCGGCCCTGACGCCTGCTGCTGTATATTCGGATTTAGCCTGTATCTCTCTCATCATTATCACGGTGGCTAGGAGATGTTAACTACCTCGCCTGGTGTACAGGAGGTCGTGGCTTCGATCCCGGCCCTGACGTCTGCTGATGTATATTTGGAGTTTGCGTGTCTCTCTCTCATCATCATCACGGTGGCTAGGAGATGTTAACTACCTCGCCTGGTGTACAGGAGGTCGTGGCTTCGATCCCGGCCCTGACGCCTTCTGCTGTATATTTGGAGTTTGCGTGTCTCTCTCTCTCTCTCATCATCATCACGGTGGCTAGGAGATGTTAACTACCTCGCCTTGTGTACAGGAGGTTGTGGCTTCGATCCCGGCCCTGACGCCTGCTGCTGTATATTCGGAGTTAGCGTGTATCTCTCTCTCTCATCATCACGGTGGCTAGGAGGATGTTAACTACCTCGCCTGGTGTACAGGAGGTTGTGGCTTCGATCCCGGCCCTGACGCCTGCTGCTGTATATTCGGAGTTAGCCTGTATCTCTCTCTCATCATTATCACGGTGGCTAGGAGATGTTAACTACCTCGCCTGGTGTACAGGAGGTTGTGGCTTCGATCCCGGCCCTGACGCCTGCTGCTGTATATTCGGAGTTTGCGTGTCTCTCTCTCTCATCATCATCATCATCACGGTGGCTAGGAAATGTTAACTACCTCGCCTTGTGTACAGGAGGTTGTGGCTTCGATCCCGGCCCTGACGCCTTCTGCTGTATATTCGGAGTTAGCGTGTATCTCTCTCTCATCATCATCATCATCACGGTGGCTAGGAGATGTTAACTACCTCGACTTGTGTACAGGAGGTTGTGGCTTCGATCCCGGCCCTGACACCTGCTGCTGTATATTCGGAGTTAGCGTGTCTCTCTCTCTCTCATCATCATCATCATCACGGTGGCTAGGAAATGTTAACTACCTCGCCTTGTGTACAGGAGGTTGTGGCTTTGATCCCGGCCCTGACGCCTTCTGCTGTATATTTGGAGTTTGCGTGTCTCTATCTCTCTCTCTCATCATCATCACGGTGGCTAGGAGATGTTAACTACCTCGCCTGGTGTACAGGAGGTTGTGGCTTCGATCCCGGCCCTGACGCCTGCTGCTGTATATTCGGAGTTTGCGTCTCTCTCTCTCTCTCATGATCATCATGGTGGCTAGGAGATGTTAACTACCTCGCCTTGTGTACAGGAGGTTGTGGCTTCGATCCCGGCCCTGACGCCTTCTGCTGTATATTTGGAGTTTGCGTGTCTTTCTCTCTCTCTCATCATCATCACGCTGGCTAGGAAATGTTAACTACCTCGCCTGGTGTACAGGAGGTTGTGGCTTCGATCCCGGCCCTGACGCCTTCTGCTGTATATTTGGAGTTTGCGTGTCTCTCTCTCTCTCATCATCATCATGGTGGCCAGGAGATGTTAACTACCTCGCCTGGTGTACAGGAGGTTGTGGCTTCGATCCCGGCCCTGACGCCTGCTGCTGTATATTCGGAGTTTGCGTGTCTCTATCTCTCTCTCATCATCATCACGGTGGCTAGGAGATGTTAACTACCTCGCCTGGTGTACAGGAGGTTGTGGCTTCGATCCCGGCCCTGACGCCTGCTGCTGTATATTCGGATTTAGCCTGTATCTCTCTCATCATTATCACGGTGGCTAGGAGATGTTAACTACCTCGCCTGGTGTACAGGAGGTCGTGGCTTCGATCCCGGCCCTGACGTCTGCTGATGTATATTTGGAGTTTGCGTGTCTCTCTCTCATCATCATCACGGTGGCTAGGAGATGTTAACTACCTCGCCTGGTGTACAGGAGGTCGTGGCTTCGATCCCGGCCCTGACGCCTTCTGCTGTATATTTGGAGTTTGCGTGTCTCTCTCTCTCTCTCATCATCATCACGGTGGCTAGGAGATGTTAACTACCTCGCCTTGTGTACAGGAGGTTGTGGCTTCGATCCCGGCCCTGACGCCTGCTGCTGTATATTCGGAGTTAGCGTGTATCTCTCTCTCTCATCATCACGGTGGCTAGGAGGATGTTAACTACCTCGCCTGGTGTACAGGAGGTTGTGGCTTCGATCCCGGCCCTGACGCCTGCTGCTGTATATTCGGAGTTAGCCTGTATCTCTCTCTCATCATTATCACGGTGGCTAGGAGATGTTAACTACCTCGCCTGGTGTACAGGAGGTTGTGGCTTCGATCCCGGCCCTGACGCCTGCTGCTGTATATTCGGAGTTTGCGTGTCTCTCTATCTCTCTCTCATCATCACGGTGGTTAGGAGGATGTTAACTACCTCGCCTGGTGTACAGGAGGTTGTGGCTTCGATCCCGGCCCTGACGCCTGCTGCTGTATATTCGGAGTTTGCGTGTCTCTCTCTCTCATCATCATCATCATCACGGTGGCTAGGAAATGTTAACTACCTCGCCTTCTGTACAGGAGGTTGTGGCTTCGATCCCGGCCCTGACGCCTTCTGCTGTATATTCGGAGTTAGCGTGTATCTCTCTCTCATCATCATCATCACGGTGGCTAGGAGATGTTAACTACCTCGACTTGTGTACAGGAGGTTGTGGCTTCGATCCCGGCCCTGACACCTGCTGCTGTATATTCGGAGTTAGCGTGTCTCTCTCTCTCATCATCATCATCACGGTGGCTAGGAAATGTTAACTACCTCGCCTTGTGTACAGGAGGTTGTGGCTTCGATCCCGGCCCTGACGCCTTCTGCTGTATATTTGGAGTTTTCGTGTCTCTATCTCTCTCTCTCATCATCATCACGGTGGCAGGAGATGTTAACTACCTCGCCTGGTGTACAGGAGGTTGTGGCTTCGATCCCGGCCCTGACGCCTGCTGCTGTATATTCGGAGTTTGCGTGTCTCTCCCTCTCTCATCATCATCACGGTGGCTAGGAAATGTTAACTACCTCGCCTGGTGTACAGGAGGTTGTGGCTTCGATCCCGGCCCTGACGCCTTCTGCTGTATATTCGGAGTTAGCGTGTATCTCTCTCTCATCATCATCATCACGGTGGCTAGGAGATGTTAACTACCTCGACTTGTGTACAGGAGGTTGTGGCTTCGATCCCGGCCCTGACGCCTGCTGCTGTATATTCGGAGTTAGCGTGTCTCTCTCTCTCATCATCATCATCACGGTGGCTAGGAAATGTTAACTACCTCGCCTTGTATACAGGAGGTTGTGGCTTCTATCCCGGCCCTGACGCCTTCTGCTGTATATTTGGAGTTTGCGTGTCTCTCTCTCTCTCTCATCATCATCACGGTGGCTAGGAGATGTTAACTACCTCGCCTTGTGTACAGGAGGTTGTGGCTTCGATCCCGGCCCTGATGCCTGCTGCTGTATATTCGGAGTTTGCGTGTCTCTCTCTCTCTCATCATCATCATGGTGGCTAGGAGATGTTAACTACCTCGCCTTGTGTACAGGAGGTTGTGGCTTCGATCCCGGCCCTGACGCCTTCTGCTGTATATTCGGAGTTAGCCTGTATCTCTCTCATCATTATCACGGTGGCTAGGAGATGTTAACTACCTCGCCTTGTGTACAGGACGTTGTGGCTTCGATCCCGGCCCTGACGCCTGCCGCTGTATATTCGGAGTTAGCGTGTATCTCTCTCTCTCATCATCATGGTGGCTAGGAGATGTTAACTACCTCGCCTTGTGTACAGGAGGTTGTGGCTTCGATCCCGGCCCTGACGCCTGCTGCTGTATATTCGGAGTTTGCGTGTCTCTCTCTCTCTCTCATCATCATCATGGTGGCTAGGAGATGTTAACTACCTCGCCTTGTGTACAGGAGGTTGTGGCTTCGATCCCGGCCCTGACGCCTTCTGCTGTATATTTGGAGTTAGTGTCTCTCTCTCTCTCATCATCATCACGGTGGCTAGGAGATGTTAACTACCTCGCCTGGTGTACAGGAGGTTGTGGCTTCGATCCCGGCCCTGACGCCTTCTGCTGTATATTTGGAGTTTGCGTGTCTCTCTCTCTCTCATCATCATCATGGTGGCTAGGAGATGTTAACTACCTCGCCTTGTGTACAGGAGGTTGTGGCTTCGAACCCGGCCCTGACGCCTTCTGCTGTATATTTGGAGTTAGTGTCTCTCTCTCTCTCATCATCATCACGGTGGCTAGGTGATGTTAACTACCTCGCCTGGTGTACCGGAGGTTGTGGCTTTGATCCCGACCCTGACGCCTTCTGCTGTATATTTGGAGTTTGCGTGTCTCTCTCTCTCTCATCATCATCACGGTGGCTAGGAGATGTTAACTACCTCGCCTGGTGTACAGGAGGTTGTGGCTTCGATCCCGACCCTGACGCCTTCTGCTGTATATTTGGAGTTTGCGTGTCTCTCTCTCTCTCTCATCATCATGGTGGCTAGGAGATGTTAACTACCTCGCCTTGTGTACAGGAGGTTGTGGCTTCGATCCCGACCCTGACGCCTTCTGCTGTATATTTGGAGTTTGCGTGTCTCTCTCTCTCCTCGTGGTTAAGTGGAAATGTTCTCCGGGTCCTCCGGCTTTCCCCCTTCACATTTAAACCCAACACCACGCGTTTAGAGTCTTTGGCTGCTGCCACTTCTTCACTCCTGAAAAAGAGCTATATAGCTCAGTGGGCTTTACCTGGTAAAATAAATAAATAAATAGCTTTGTTTTTTGTTTACTGCTTGAGGACGGGAAATTACATTTGCTTGAAAAGCGAGTCTACAGAAATCAATCACAAATTGGCTGATGCAGCCGACGATGAAGTGCATTTCTCGATTACCAAATGCCTTGCTGCATGACGACTGTCCGGATGCAGGGACACTTCTCTGCCTCTTCATGTATGAATAAAGAAATAATATAAAGAGCAGTTCAAAAGAGAATGAGATGTATGACTGCGTGCGCTTTCAAGCTTTGACGGCCACGCTTCCTCTGGGTAAACAACTGACGGGAAAAGCGCAGCTGAATGAAGCTGCGTCATCACCAGCGGGAATGTCACTGCAGTCACACGCAATTTCTATCATCGCAACTGCAGTACGGAAATTATAATTTGCAAACACTGTGCTTGATCAAATCGACGATACATTTGAAGCTCTATATGCAACGCTTCACTGCGAGAGGGATATCGTAGAGGCGGTTAAGCACGTGGAAGTGTATTGGGGTTCATCCCCTGCTCCTACACCCGTAGCTCCACCACGGCTTCGCATCTCGAGTGCCGAGGTTGGCGATTGCTGCGGGTACCCCTCCCACTGTAAAACCGGTACACACCACCACACTTCTGTGCTTTTTTTATTAACAAATCTAGAATTTCGGCAGCCTATGGCTGCCTTATTCTAGCTCCTGCCTACAAAAGAAATCGAGACTCTATTGCATGTAGGGCGTGTAGGCATATCTGCCTACAAGATCAAAACATTTGGGTGAGGGTGGGAGTGAAAAAAACGTTTTGGGGGAGGGTGGTTCGACTATTTTTGTAAACTTGGTGGATCAACTTTTTACCCCCACATCTGGGTGGGGATGGGGGGGGGGGGGTCCACTTCTATAACTTTTTGATTCAGGCCTTCTGAAAGGCTCTCTTATAATTTAGTTGACAAACGGACACACAGATTGCCGGGCTTTTATAATAGATGTATATTTTATAATAGATGTATATTTTATAATAGATGTATATTTTATAATAGATGTATATTTTTCGGTATATGTATGGTGCAGCATTGCAACTTGATCGATGGAACCACTGCACTTTACACATGTATGTATTAAAAGAATAGTCCGAATTAAATTGATATGAGAGATATACATCACCAAGTAAATATTTATTATTTAACATTCATATTATTTCTGAAATATTGGCTGTCAAGGATGTGTCATAAATATTCAATATCAGAAAGCTTTTAGCAGGACCCACTTGGCTAATAAAATGGCTGTGTTACCCATCTACCAATGAGCACAGCATTGGTCTTGACAGGCTGAGTTGTTGGGTCATTGTGTCGTCTTGAAGCAAACAGTTACGGAAAAGACATAATGGCAACAATTGTGAGGCATTTTCTTCATACATTGATTTTGCAGCAAGATTGCTATTCGGGTCTTTTACTCAAACCCTCAGGCTGTGAGACGCTCAAGGACTCCAAACATTTAGTCACCGCATGTCAGGGTAGGGCCGCATCGTAAACCACACACCCCTGGTGGCCCCAGGATCCACGTCCTGCCCGTGCCCTCTTTGCGGCCGTATCATCCGCGGGGCTAATGCCGCTTGGTCACACGAGACCCATGAAGCTCTGGGTTCTAAAATATTGTGAATACACGGATTCCCATGCTGCTTTCATTTCCTGCTTGCTTTTTTTTAAATTAATTTTGCCCAGGGCCAAACGTCAAGGGCTCAATCATCACGTACCAAGAGAAGCATACGCAGGCTGAGCCGTGCACAAGATTGGGTAGAGTAGAAGATAACGCCCTTCCGTTTTAAATCACCCACCGCGGTATAGCACTCTAATGAATGCTGAAATTGCGTGGAATGGTTAATTAGAAGCATTGATTTAAATGAGAGGATTAAGCGATCGGAGGCTGTGTTGGAACACTGTGGACGCGGAGTGAGAGTTTGTACTGCGGGGCTGAGAATTATTCGCTCGCTCAGATCCAGAAAAACTGCAAACAATTTCCTGTAAGTTGCCAAATCAGGGATTTTTCTACTTTCTAGTCAATGTTTATTTAATATATAATATGGGTGACACTGACAAGAATGTCAATTTAGCACAATTTCTACTCCAAGGTCAACCTAACTTGTCAAGAACATGAGTCACTTTGATCTTACGCACACAAATGGCGACACATATGAAATAAGAATTCTGATTTAATTTTTTTAAATGAAATCAACGTGGGTCATCACCGTCTCATCACTAATTACAATTACCCAACACATACAAATAATTGTTGATACATTTGGGCAATATCATCGGACATCGGGTGCTCTGGATATTAGCGGCGATTTGAGATATCGGAAAGTTCCCGGGCACAGAAACCTACCTGGTGGACACAATCAAGGGAGCTCATCGCAATCCCACAGAACGATGAATTCCTTCTACCCTTGAAACGCCGTTCCATTGCACAAAACCTATTACGAAATAAAGCAAAGGTATACATGTTACACACGTCCAATTTCAAAGCTTATTACACCGCCTTATTACCGGCCAAATGAATTGTTCTCCATGCCACCACTCGACTGGTTTTTTTTGCAACTATTTTCTGCCTCTCTCGATATTGCGCAAGAACGCATGATCAACGATCAGGATGAACACGGCGCAAGCGTGTCACGAGTGCCGCTGATAAAAGTGACATCTTTTTTTTTCCTCCTCCTCCTCCTCTCAACGAATTCCTGATTGATGAAGTGGGGAGAGTCGCCTCCATCTCCAAGGACAAACCACACAGATTGGTATCGAGTGCTGGCCTATTTTGCGTGGCTGTGTGGGGGCCGACGTCCACCTCACCGACCTCGCCGGGCAGGTGGGGCGCGACGTCCGCCCGTTCCGCTCCCTCCTCCATCGCGTCGGTCGGCTCGTGCCGGGCCCCCCGCCGACCGAGTGATTGGAGCCCCCCCCCCCCCGCGCTCGCGCCCTCTCTGAGCGACATGCTCGTGTTGCTGGCTCGCAGCCGTACGGAGTTAACCGACGCACACCCGCGGACGCCGCAGCTACCGCTAACGCGGCGGACAGCGGCACGCTAGCGCCGACACCTGCGAGCGATTATCGATATTAATACACCGCAGCTATCGTTTACACAGAGGGGGTGCGAACGCTCTCGCACCTGCGGGCGATTATCTCTCTTAACGCGCGCCCGTGCCGCAGCTCCGCGTCCACTCTCGCAGGGCGTTCCCCCACGCAGTCGCTCCACACACAAATCACAGACACCGCACCGATGCTCTGTGCTAACTTTTATTCGCGGCGCAAATGCACACTCCCTGGGGGAATATTTCGCGAGAAGAGCCTAGCCTACTGCTGCCTAAGTGCCCAGTCACTATAAAGACCTACCACTTACCTCGAAGCTGTACTCACGGCGTCGCACGGACTCTGTGAGAGTCGGAGGGAGAAGGACGAGAGAAAACTTGACCTATCACTGCCTCGTAGCAGCACTCGCTGGCATAACACGGATGCTGCGAGCGGCTCGAGGAGGCAGGACGGCAGGGAGTGGGCCTAGGCGGCCCACAGGTTGAAGGCAAGAGAGCGGGAGTCATCCCAGGCTCCCCTTTTTTATGCCCATAACTTCAAAGGCCCGGGGTGACGTCGTACCACGCGGCCAATCGTGCGCCTACCTCTGATTACCGCTCACCTGGACCTTGTGCCACGGCGAGTGCTGCTGCTTCGCCCACCCATTGTTCTCCCGTGCACCTCAATTCTGACCTCCTGGTCTGCCCTTCTTGCCTAACATTCCACCCTCGGTCTCTCCCAATGTCGTGAACGACTCATTGCGGGCTGACCCAGTGAACCTTTTTGCGCCCCTACAATTTTAAGCCAACTCAGGGGCACCGCACTGTGACCTGTCCTGCGAGGGTCGGCCAATCTCCTGGCACCGGGAAACCGCGGAGGACTTTCCTCCTAGGGGCCCTTCGGATGAAAACCCGCCGTGCCAGGCAATCGCCCACCAGGACGCTGCGTGTGTGCGCTGCGTGCGGGTGCCCGGGGTGCGTGCTCAGCGTTGGGGCCAGGGGGGGAGTCGCGGCGCTGCCGAGTTGCTTCGCGTCGGTGGCACCACAGCCACACCGGAGATTCATCGTGCCGGGCCCAACACTGTTGGTTGGCGGCGGCGGCGGTGTTTTTTTTTATTTCGTTTCATGACCACCCGGGCATCCAGGGAGGGTTTGTAACCGAGGCGTCCCGCCCTGCTGCTCGCGCATCATTCATGGTGTCGCGGCATCTCGCATCTCTGTCTTCGGTATCAGGGGTCACCTTCAGAATGCCGTACAAATCAATGCCCGTTACGCAACGATGACAACCGGGTTATCAATATTTATTTATTTTGTTTAAACTGATATTTGGCACCATCGCTTTTGTGTTTCTGTTAATGAACGTTAAATTAACATTCGCAGTCAAGCAGCCAAAGCATCATCCACGTGCTCAGGTCATTGGTGGAAGGCGCTGATTTCATTGCTGGCCCTGAGCGAGCGATGAAAATTACATTGCAATGACAGGGTCAAGTCCATACAGAGGAAAAGTCGTGTTGTCTTTCTTTAGAGTGCCACTATTTAGTTTTAATCCGTAGAGATGATGGACTGGGTCTTTGTCAACTAGAGCGCATGCTTATTACGAGTTGAGCGCTGAGATATTTTTAACAGTGAAACGTTTTTGCCGAACATTAAATATTTCATATTCTTAGTTCTTTCGGTAAAGTCAGGTAGAAGGGAAACAATAAAATAATAAAAATATAAAACAATAAAATTCTCACGACGTTTCTACTGCAACACAAGCAACCATCATCAGGTGTGAAAACCACAACAAGAAAATTTGGAAAAAGTGGCGGTTGTTTTTAATTTTCTTGTTGTGGTTTTCACACCTGATGATGATTGCTTGTGTTGCAGTCGAAACGTCGTGAGAATTTTATTGTTTTATATTTTTATTATTTTATTGTTTCCCTTCTACGTGGTGACTTTACCGAAAGAACCAAGAATATGAATCCCTGCAGTCACGAAAGCTTTAAATAAAAATTAAATATTTCTTTCTCTCTCAAACCTCCGCACTGCCGGAACAAATGTTGTCAGCTACTGTCGCACCAGAAGGTTATACATTCTGCAGCTATGACAAGCAAACCATTCCCCTTTGGTTGAGACCATCACAATGTCATCTACAGATGCATAACAATACGTTTAAAACGTGAATTGCAAAAACAATCACGATGAGCTCGTGCAGCAGTGTGCACTATCTCGCTGCTTTTTTTGCGCTCCTGCTCCTCCGTTGCATCAACAATAGCACCGTGTCTCAGATGCAGAGACTCAGGGCCCTAAAGGGGAGTAACAGAAATAGTTTCACACTGAGCGCTTGATGTTATACATCATGTGAGCACTGGAAATGGAGCCTCTACGACGGCCTTTGGCGAGGCCCCTTGGCTCTTACCATCTCAGTAATTTTGGAGTGATTTTCATTTGGTCGCTAATTATAAAAACCTTGCAAAACGCAGGAAATCGATACATAAACTCTCCTCAATCAATGATTTTGAACTATTCCAAGTGAACTAAATCTAAACGATCAAACGGTAATTTCACTCCGCTCTACAAAGCCATCATGGTCAAACCTAAATTACAAAATAGCTTTGTGCAGTCAGCTCTCGCTAGGGGGTATCGGTTATTAAAGGAGCAGTTATTATGAACGTAAATTAGATAACAAATAATAATTACGGACGTGGCGTTGATAAAATCGTGACCGTGCTATGTGGGGGGTAGAAGAGGAATTTAAATGAAACTCGGCATGAAGCTGCTAATGTCACGAGAAATGTCAGCAAACAAAATGAGGACTCTTTATAGTCTTTATTTAATTCATTGCTGCATAATTGTGAAGTTTCATAAAATTGCCTTTTTTTTTTAAATGTGAAAACAAAGCCTTGGAACAATCGGTGACAATAGCTGACATCCGCTTCCTATGGCTGGGTTTGGCTACCGCAGACTGGTGTTTTCATCATATTTTCAACATTTGGTTTCCTACGTGACCGGTCGTCTTCTGCACGGCAAGATTGGTATCAAAGCGAAATTGTCGAAAATAAATCACCGTGGCGATTCGCCGCATTATTGGCGATGGAAACCAAAAATAGAATGAAAACAAACATTCGTCATAGACGAGACTTCGGCCCATAATTCTTCATTACATTCCCAGATATAAATCACATTCGTAAAAAACACATTTTTTTTTTTACAAAGGTAACATCTCGCCGCCATCCACAGAGGCACACCCAAGGCTACTTACTAAGTATTGAATATAAAGGTGCTGGCCTGCAAATACTTGTTCACGACCATGGTATTCATATAAAGACGTGTAAACATGTTTTACTGTTTATGTGATTTCTACGCCATTTTGAAGGGCAAATACCATAGAAACGTGACGCTTGGAACGTAACTTAGCTGCGATGCGATAACGAATGGGTTTGTTTCGATTTTGCACGTGTCAAGTCCCAAGGATTGCCCTTGAGACTCACGGTTGTTCACCATTTCGAGTGTCACGTGGGCCTGCAATGGATTATCATGTTGTTTATCGGTCTTTAGCCCCTTGTAAATAACACACTCGGCCCTCTTTATCGCAGTGCATCGGCAGCTGCTGCCAGACGGTCCAGGTTGTGTAAGGGTCAGCTCTAAAAAGTTTTTTGTCTTTACTAGGAACCTTTAAAATAACAGCAGCAGGAAACTGATAACAAATTCTCCCGGGTTCGTATTATTTCATATGCCATGGGGTGTTCACTCCCACCCTATTCTCTCCACAATTGGACTCGCCCTTGCCTGCTGCGTAACAGCCCCGGTTCCTTGGGTTTACTTTCAGTGTACCTAGCTTCTCAGTTTGCTGGAGTTGTACATGAGATTCTTGGGTTGTTCAGCCGGGGTCCACACCGACTTGGCCCCATGTGGTTTGAAATGCGTGTGCTATTGGTGTTATGGGGAGCGGTGGTGTAGCGGTTATCGCTTCTCCTAGGTCGACTCAGCCTCAAATGAGTACCTGGTGGGGTGTGTAAAATCAACGCCACTGGGGAGACAAAGGCGATCGGGCGTAGTGCTGGCCACCCACCCCCATAGGTACTCACTAACAGCACTTCCCTCAATAGTCTGTTGAGGCTATACGGGGGATCTTTGTCTTTGGTGTCCCACCCCCCACGACCCCCCCCCCCCCCCCCCCCCCAGTCTGCCTGACTCTGATGTTGCCTTTCGTCTACCAACTACACACTTGGCACGAAGACTTTCGTTGCATGCCACCTTTGCTCACTTAGCTTTCCATCCTCACATCAGCGGCCCGTCATAACACTCATGATATATATTATACCCTACGGCCTACAACAATGTACTTGCACGTGCAGGATGCCTATATCTTGTGACAAGGTCAAGAATGACCAGTTTGTAGATTGGAATATCGTTATCACTGCTCATCGCTGAGCCGTTTGGGATTCAATAACGTACAAATGGCCCATAATGCACTGCATAGTTCAAGAAAACCACATTAGTGGCACGTAAGAGCCATTCCCATGGGTGGTGCCCTTTGTGTGAGGACAGTTATATTGAGAATTCTAACGAATTAGAAAGGATGCTTCACCGTGACGATCGCGAGTCACTAAAACAGACTAAGTAAACCAAGCAAGACATCCCAGCTCAGAGAGTGATATTTTGTAAATAACAATCACCCAATAATAATAATAGGGTTTTCCCCCTTTTTTTCTGGCAACAGAAAGAAAGCTGTCTCTGGTGTGGACCAATCAGTTTCAAGGACAATGCATATATGATCAGAGTGTGTTTTTGTTTGCATTTTGCCTGCAAGTATTGTGGTTAATGCAGTAAACATGAATCCTTGTAAAAAAAAGTTTCAGTTTCGTTGCCAGAAAAAAGGGGAAAAACCCTATTATTATATTTTGGTACTGGCAAAGGAGGTCTAATGATGAATAATCACCCAACCAAGTGGTGGCGGCTCCTGTTTAATGTTGAATGGTATTTTGGAAGTGATGTGGACTTGAGCTCGCCTGTTCGCCGTTTGTTGCAAAGGTTCATAATTTGAATCCAGTGGCTGCCCTGATTAAATAACCTCAAATATTTGTTTTATTGTACGAGGTAAGGCCAACTGAGCTATATAGCTATTTTCATAAGCGACCTGACCACAAATGACAGCTCAACCAAGTGGCTAATCACGTGTAAATGTATAACGGCCAAATATTTTAAATGCGTGTTTCTAAACGTGGAGGAAAAATCGGAGGACCCAAAGAAAAAAAATGAACGTGACCACGGGGAGAACATGCAAACTCCAAAAATATACAGCAGGCGTCAGGCTCGGGATCAGGATCGAACCCATGCCCTCCTGCATACCAGGCGTGGGAGTTAACATCTGGCCACTGCGGGTGTGTTAACGATTTGTGCCCATCTGCTTCAGAGCGGACGTGACATCATTCTCAAGAGTAGGCCATTTTGGTCCATATTTGATGGGGTTTTTTACATCGCAAATTACTAAATTATAACCTCCATAGAAATCAACGCCCCCTCCCTGCGAATAACTTGGCAGGGCCCTTCTTTCGGTAAAGTCACGTTGAAGAGAAACAACAAAAATAACAAAATATATATAAAACAATAAAAAAATTCTCACGACGTTTCGACCATAACTCAAACGGTCATCATCAGGTGTGTCGGTTTGCATAAATTTATTTTGAAAACGGCATGTTTATTTATTTATATATATATAAATAACGTTTGCGTCACGCGCAACTATGGCAGTTTGCCAGGACTAGTCCATCTATTTTTTGAAGAGGAGGGGGGAGACGAAATTTGTTTTTATGTATGCTGTCTGAAAGGCACTGTAAGCGTGAACAATCAATCAAGAACTGAAATGATTTATCAAATCTTTCCAATGATTGCTAAGATAGAATCCATCTTCTCGGTTGAAATTGTCTCTGTGTTTGTATATGTGGATAGCCTCATGAACGAATCTCTCATGGAAGCCAGATGGCTTACAAAGAACCTCCGTCTTGGAAAAGTCAATGGCATGTGAGCCTACTGAATTAGAACAATGATCTGCTACAAACTAGCTCGTTTTTTGTCTGAAATCCTGCGTCCTTTCACTGGAAAGACCACCTCTGCGTTACAAAATTCTACTCACCTGGTATCAACAATCAAGGGTATTTCCCTGTCCCCAGACGACCTGCTTGTCAGTTTTGATGTAGTTTCCTTATTCACCAAGGTTCCTGTACCTGACACCATTGCAATCATTGAAGACTTGGTTCATCAAGGACTAAACACTGAGGTACCCCCCCTGGTGAGACACTGTTTAACCAATACATACTTCACTTGGAATGGAACTTTCTACAAACAAACTGAGGGCACCCCAATGGGCTCCCCCCTTTCTCCAGTTATAGCTAACATTTTCATGGAGAAATTTGAGACTGACGCCATCCAGACTGCCACTCTGCGCCCAACCTTATGGAAGAGGTACGTGGATGACACTTTTGTCATCTGGCCACATGGCCGGCCTGCTCTAGACCAATTCTTCGACCACATCAATTCCATACACCCAGCCATCAGATTTACCATGGAAGTCGAAATAGATGGCAAGATACCTTTTTTGGATGTCCTAATTAAAAAGAGACCTGATGGTTCAATGAGCCACTCTGTCTACAGGAAAGCTACCCATACGGATGCTTATCTGAAACCGGATTCCCACCACCATCCATCACAGAAGAATTCTCTCATCAAGACTCTGTATCATAGAGCCCAATGCATATCCGACCAGGAACACATAAGCAGTGAACTCAAGCACGTACACCAAGCTCTTAGGGCTAATGGTTACTCCGACTATACAATCCGCAAAGCTATCACTCAAACCATGAAGAAGAACCCTCTTGAGGAGCCTTTCAAAACCATCACTTTACCCTACATTGCTGGGATCACAAAAAAGATCTCCAAAATCTTGAATAAACACAAGATCCAGGTCCGTTTCAACACATTACATAAAATCCGTGATCTGGTTCCGTCTGTAAAAGATGTGATTCCGGACATACAATACCCTGGTGTCTACAAACTAAGTTGCCTCTGTGGTAGTAGTTACATTGGAGAAACCAAACGCCATATCTCGGACCGCATTCGTGAACATAAAGCAGACCTTAAACACGGTAGGACCAACACCTCGGCCGTAGCAGATCATTGTTCTAATTCAGTAGGCTCACATGCCATTGACTTTTCCAAGACGGAGGTTCTTTGTAAGCCATCTGGCTTCCATGAGAGATTCGTTCATGAGGCTATCCACATATACAAACACAGAGACAATTTCAACCGAGAAGATGGATTCTATCTTAGCAATCATTGGAAAGATTTGATAAATCATTTCAGTTCTTGATTGATTGTTCACGCTTACAGTGCCTTTCAGACAGCATACATAAAAACAAATTTCGTCTCCCCCCTCCTCTTCAAAAAATAGATGGACTAGTCCTGGCAAACTGCCATAGTTGCGCGTGACGCAAACGTTATTTTTATATATATAAATAAATAAACATGCCGTTTTCAAAATAAATTTATGCAAACCGACACACCTGATGATGACCGTTTGAGTTATGGTCGAAACGTCGTGAGAATTTTTTATTGTTTTATATATATTTTGTTATTTTGTTGTTTCTCTTCAACGTGACTTTACCGAAAAAACTAAGAATATGAATTACTGCAGTCACGAAAGCTTTAAATCAAAATTTAATCGCCTCTACGGGGAGGGTTTTCACATAACTTTAAGATCCTTCAACAAACTCCGGGATAAGAAAGCTCAGCTGATCGAGTCTCTCACCTTCCTGAAGAGATGCCGCGACTCTGGGGTAATACCAATCGCATTTACACTCACCTCTGCTACTGTAACTTCTTCTAATGCGAAACGAATTCTTTTCAAAACTAGCTTAGCTCTTATCTCAGAAAAAATCAGACTTATACGCACAGAACTAGATCAGTTAGACAAGACACTCTACAAATCACACTTATCATTGACGGCAATAATGTCCACATCGGATTGGGAACATGTAGACAATATGACTGCCTCTTCAGCTGCTACTATGTCGACCAAATGTAAGGAAAACCTGATTTCCAAATTTAACCTCCTTTTCAACAAAAGACCGGACCCACACACCAAAAAGTTAGACGTTAATAAAGTCGTAATTAATCGCAGTAACAGTTCTATTTCCGATGGTCTGAAATCCGTTTTAGCTAAAGGTCTAAACTTTGCAGTCACACCTAAACACATACCAGTTAATGATATAATTGCCCAAGTAGACGTTGCTCTCAGGGGCCTGGGTCACATCGCTGCAGACGTAGCAAGATCTGAAATCGCTGCAACCCTCAAAAACGCTAAGATGCCAGCTAGCAACCTCAGCAAAGATGAGCGTTTTGAATTATATAAATTAAAAAAGAGGAATGATATTGTAGTTCTCTCAGCTGACAAAGGCAATGCTACTGTTATCATGGATAAAATAGAATACAACAACAAAATTAAAGAATTACTCGACGATGGTAGTTATACAAAAATAAAAAGAGATCCCACCAACAGCCTCGTCACACAAACCAACAAAATAATTTCTGATTCAACCGCATTAATTGATCAATCTAAACAGTTTTCGTTGAAACCTTCTGCTGCCAGGCCACCAAGATTATACGGCTTACCAAAAATACATAAAGTTGATACACCTCTTCGTCCCATAGTCTCTACTATCAGCTCCCCCACCTACAAACTAGCTCGTTTTTTGTCTGAAATCCTGCGTCCTTTCACTGGAAAGACCACCTCTGCGTTACAAAATTCTACTCACCTGGTATCAACAATCAAGGGTATTTCCCTGTCCCCAGACGACCTGCTTGTCAGTTTTGATGTAGTTTCCTTATTCACCAAGGTTCCTGTACCTGACACCATTGCAATCATTGAAGACTTGGTTCATCAAGGACTAAACACTGAGGTACCCCCCCTGGTGAGACACTGTTTAACCAATACATACTTCACTTGGAATGGAACTTTCTACAAACAAACTGAGGGCACCCCAATGGGCTCCCCCCTTTCTCCAGTTATAGCTAACATTTTCATGGAGAAATTTGAGACTGACGCCATCCAGACTGCCACTCTGCGCCCAACCTTATGGAAGAGGTACGTGGATGACACTTTTGTCATCTGGCCACATGGCCGGCCTGCTCTAGACCAATTCTTCGACCACATCAATTCCATACACCCAGCCATCAGATTTACCATGGAAGTCGAAATAGATGGCAAGATACCTTTTTTGGATGTCCTAATTAAAAAGAGACCTGATGGTTCAATGAGCCACTCTGTCTACAGGAAAGCTACCCATACGGATGCTTATCTGAAACCGGATTCCCACCACCATCCATCACAGAAGAATTCTCTCATCAAGACTCTGTATCATAGAGCCCAATGCATATCCGACCAGGAACACATAAGCAGTGAACTCAAGCACGTACACCAAGCTCTTAGGGCTAATGGTTACTCCGACTATACAATCCGCAAAGCTATCACTCAAACCATGAAGAAGAACCCTCTTGAGGAGCCTTTCAAAACCATCACTTTACCCTACATTGCTGGGATCACAAAAAAGATCTCCAAAATCTTGAATAAACACAAGATCCAGGTCCGTTTCAACACATTACATAAAATCCGTGATCTGGTTCCGTCTGTAAAAGATGTGATTCCGGACATACAATACCCTGGTGTCTACAAACTAAGTTGCCTCTGTGGTAGTAGTTACATTGGAGAAACCAAACGCCATATCTCGGACCGCATTCGTGAACATAAAGCAGACCTTAAACACGGTAGGACCAACACCTCGGCCGTAGCAGATCATTGTTCTAATTCAGTAGGCTCACATGCCATTGACTTTTCCAAGACGGAGGTTCTTTGTAAGCCATCTGGCTTCCATGAGAGATTCGTTCATGAGGCTATCCACATATACAAACACAAAGACAATTTCAACCGAGAAGATGGATTCTATCTTAGCAATCATTGGAAAGATTTGATAAATCATTTCAGTTCTTGATTGATTGTTCACGCTTACAGTGCCTTTCAGACAGCATACATAAAAACAAATTTCGTCTCCCCCCTCCTCTTCAAAAAATAGATGGACTAGTCCTGGCAAACTGCCATAGTTGCGCGTGACGCAAACGTTATTTTTATATATATAAATAAATAAACATGCCGTTTTCAAAATAAATTTATGCAAACCGACACACCTGATGATGACCGTTTGAGTTATGGTCGAAACGTCGTGAGAATTTTTTATTGTTTTATATATATTTTGTTATTTTGTTGTTTCTCTTCAACGTGACTTTACCGAAAAAACTAAGAATATGAATTACTGCAGTCACGAAAGCTTTAAATCAAAATTTAATCGCCTCTACGGGGAGGGTTTTCACATAACTTTAAGATCCTTCAACAAACTCCGGGATAAGAAAGCTCAGCTGATCGAGTCTCTCACCTTCCTGAAGAGATGCCGCGACTCTGGGGTAATACCAATCGCATTTACACTCACCTCTGCTACTGTAACTTCTTCTAATGCGAAACGAATTCTTTTCAAAACTAGCTTAGCTCTTATCTCAGAAAAAATCAGACTTATACGCACAGAACTAGATCAGTTAGACAAGACACTCTACAAATCACACTTATCATTGACGGCAATAATGTCCACATCGGATTGGGAACATGTAGACAATATGACTGCCTCTTCAGCTGCTACTATGTCGACCAAATGTAAGGAAAACCTGATTTCCAAATTTAACCTCCTTTTCAACAAAAGACCGGACCCACACACCAAAAAGTTAGACGTTAATAAAGTCGTAATTAATCGCAGTAACAGTTCTATTTCCGATGGTCTGAAATCCGTTTTAGCTAAAGGTCTAAACTTTGCAGTCACACCTAAACACATACCAGTTAATGATATAATTGCCCAAGTAGACGTTGCTCTCAGGGGCCTGGGTCACATCGCTGCAGACGTAGCAAGATCTGAAATCGCTGCAACCCTCAAAAACGCTAAGATGCCAGCTAGCAACCTCAGCAAAGATGAGCGTTTTGAATTATATAAATTAAAAAAGAGGAATGATATTGTAGTTCTCTCAGCTGACAAAGGCAATGCTACTGTTATCATGGATAAAATAGAATACAACAACAAAATTAAAGAATTACTCGACGATGGTAGTTATACAAAAATAAAAAGAGATCCCACCAACAGCCTCGTCACACAAACCAACAAAATAATTTCTGATTCAACCGCATTAATTGATCAATCTAAACAGTTTTCGTTGAAACCTTCTGCTGCCAGGCCACCAAGATTATACGGCTTACCAAAAATACATAAAGTTGATACACCTCTTCGTCCCATAGTCTCTACTATCAGCTCCCCCACCTACAAACTAGCTCGTTTTTTGTCTGAAATCCTGCGTCCTTTCACTGGAAAGACCACCTCTGCGTTACAAAATTCTACTCACCTGGTATCAACAATCAAGGGTATTTCCCTGTCCCCAGACGACCTGCTTGTCAGTTTTGATGTAGTTTCCTTATTCACCAAGGTTCCTGTACCTGACACCATTGCAATCATTGAAGACTTGGTTCATCAAGGACTAAACACTGAGGTACCCCCCCTGGTGAGACACTGTTTAACCAATACATACTTCACTTGGAATGGAACTTTCTACAAACAAACTGAGGGCACCCCAATGGGCTCCCCCCTTTCTCCAGTTATAGCTAACATTTTCATGGAGAAATTTGAGACTGACGCCATCCAGACTGCCACTCTGCGCCCAACCTTATGGAAGAGGTACGTGGATGACACTTTTGTCATCTGGCCACATGGCCGGCCTGCTCTAGACCAATTCTTCGACCACATCAATTCCATACACCCAGCCATCAGATTTACCATGGAAGTCGAAATAGATGGCAAGATACCTTTTTTGGATGTCCTAATTAAAAAGAGACCTGATGGTTCAATGAGCCACTCTGTCTACAGGAAAGCTACCCATACGGATGCTTATCTGAAACCGGATTCCCACCACCATCCATCACAGAAGAATTCTCTCATCAAGACTCTGTATCATAGAGCCCAATGCATATCCGACCAGGAACACATAAGCAGTGAACTCAAGCACGTACACCAAGCTCTTAGGGCTAATGGTTACTCCGACTATACAATCCGCAAAGCTATCACTCAAACCATGAAGAAGAACCCTCTTGAGGAGCCTTTCAAAACCATCACTTTACCCTACATTGCTGGGATCACAAAAAAGATCTCCAAAATCTTGAATAAACACAAGATCCAGGTCCGTTTCAACACATTACATAAAATCCGTGATCTGGTTCCGTCTGTAAAAGATGTGATTCCGGACATACAATACCCTGGTGTCTACAAACTAAGTTGCCTCTGTGGTAGTAGTTACATTGGAGAAACCAAACGCCATATCTCGGACCGCATTCGTGAACATAAAGCAGACCTTAAACACGGTAGGACCAACACCTCGGCCGTAGCAGATCATTGTTCTAATTCAGTAGGCTCACATGCCATTGACTTTTCCAAGACGGAGGTTCTTTGTAAGCCATCTGGCTTCCATGAGAGATTCGTTCATGAGGCTATCCACATATACAAACACAGAGACAATTTCAACCGAGAAGATGGATTCTATCTTAGCAATCATTGGAAAGATTTGATAAATCATTTCAGTTCTTGATTGATTGTTCACGCTTACAGTGCCTTTCAGACAGCATACATAAAAACAAATTTCGTCTCCCCCCTCCTCTTCAAAAAATAGATGGACTAGTCCTGGCAAACTGCCATAGTTGCGCGTGACGCAAACGTTATTTTTATATATATAAATAAATAAACATGCCGTTTTCAAAATAAATTTATGCAAACCGACACACCTGATGATGACCGTTTGAGTTATGGTCGAAACGTCGTGAGAATTTTTTATTGTTTTATATATATTTTGTTATTTTGTTGTTTCTCTTCAACGTGACTTTACCGAAAAAACTAAGAATATGAATTACTGCAGTCACGAAAGCTTTAAATCAAAATTTAATCGCCTCTACGGGGAGGGTTTTCACATAACTTTAAGATCCTTCAACAAACTCCGGGATAAGAAAGCTCAGCTGATCGAGTCTCTCACCTTCCTGAAGAGATGCCGCGACTCTGGGGTAATACCAATCGCATTTACACTCACCTCTGCTACTGTAACTTCTTCTAATGCGAAACGAATTCTTTTCAAAACTAGCTTAGCTCTTATCTCAGAAAAAATCAGACTTATACGCACAGAACTAGATCAGTTAGACAAGACACTCTACAAATCACACTTATCATTGACGGCAATAATGTCCACATCGGATTGGGAACATGTAGACAATATGACTGCCTCTTCAGCTGCTACTATGTCGACCAAATGTAAGGAAAACCTGATTTCCAAATTTAACCTCCTATTCAACAAAAGACCGGACCCACACACCAAAAAGTTAGACGTTAATAAAGTCGTAATTAATCGCAGTAACAGTTCTATTTCCGATGGTCTGAAATCCGTTTTAGCTAAAGGTCTAAACTTTGCAGTCACACCTAAACACATACCAGTTAATGATATAATTGCCCAAGTAGACGTTGCTCTCAGGGGCCTGGGTCACATCGCTGCAGACGTAGCAAGATCTGAAATCGCTGCAACCCTCAAAAACGCTAAGATGCCAGCTAACAACCTCAGCAAAAATGAGCGTTTTGAATTATATAAATTAAAAAAGAGGAATGATATTGTAGTTCTCTCAGCTGACAAAGGCAATGCTACTGTTATCATGGACAAAATAGAATACAACAACAAAATTAAAGAATTACTCGACGATGGTAGTTATACAAAAATAAAAAGAGATCCCACCAACAGCCTCGTCACACAAACCAACAAAATAATTTCTGATTCAACCGCATTAATTGATCAATCTAAACAGTTTTTATTGAAACCTTCTGCTGCCAGGCCACCAAGATTATACGGCTTACCAAAAATACATAAAGTTGATACACCTCTTCGTCCCATAGTCTCTACTATCAGCTCCCCCACCTACAAACTAGCTCGTTTTTTGTCTGAAATCCTGCGTCCTTTCACTGGAAAGACCACCTCTGCGGTACAAAATTCTACTCACCTGGTATCAACAATCAAGGGTATTTCCCTGTCCCCAGACGACCTGCTTGTCAGTTTTGATGTAGTTTCCTTATTCACCAAGGTTCCTGTACCTGACACCATTGCAATCATTGAAGACTTGGTTCATCAAGGACTAAACACTGAGGTACCCCCCCTGGTGAGACACTGTTTAACCAATACATACTTCACTTGGAATGGAACTTTCTACAAACAAACTGAGGGCACCCCAATGGGCTCCCCCCTTTCTCCAGTTATAGCTAACATTTTCATGGAGAAATTTGAGACTGACGCCATCCAGACTGCCACTCTGCGCCCAACCTTATGGAAGAGGTACGTGGATGACACTTTTGTCATCTGGCCACATGGCCGGCCTGCTCTAGACCAATTCTTCGACCACATCAATTCCATACACCCAGCCATCAGATTTACCATGGAAGTCGAAATAGATGGCAAGATACCTTTTTTGGATGTCCTAATTAAAAAGAGACCTGATGGTTCAATGAGCCACTCTGTCTACAGGAAAGCTACCCATACGGATGCTTATCTGAAACCGGATTCCCACCACCATCCATCACAGAAGAATTCTCTCATCAAGACTCTGTATCATAGAGCCCAATGCATATCCGACCAGGAACACATAAGCAGTGAACTCAAGCACGTACACCAAGCTCTTAGGGCTAATGGTTACTCCGACTATACAATCCGCAAAGCTATCACTCAAACCATGAAGAAGAACCCTCTTGAGGAGCCTTTCAAAACCATCACTTTACCCTACATTGCTGGGATCACAAAAAAGATCTCCAAAATCTTGAATAAACACAAGATCCAGGTCCGTTTCAACACATTACATAAAATCCGTGATCTGGTTCCGTCTGTAAAAGATGTGATTCCGGACATACAATACCCTGGTGTCTACAAACTAAGTTGCCTCTGTGGTAGTAGTTACATTGGAGAAACCAAACGCCATATCTCGGACCGCATTCGTGAACATAAAGCAGACCTTAAACACGGTAGGACCAACACCTCGGCCGTAGCAGATCATTGTTCTAATTCAGTAGGCTCACATGCCATTGACTTTTCCAAGACGGAGGTTCTTTGTAAGCCATCTGGCTTCCATGAGAGATTCGTTCATGAGGCTATCCACATATACAAACACAGAGACAATTTCAACCGAGAAGATGGATTCTATCTTAGCAATCATTGGAAAGATTTGATAAATCATTTCAGTTCTTGATTGATTGTTCACGCTTACAGTGGCTTTCAGACAGCATACATAAAAACAAATTTCGTCTCCCCCCTCCTCTTTTCAAAAAATAGATGGACTAGTCCTGGCAAACAGCCAATCGTTGCGCGTGACGCAAACGTTATTTTTATATAAATAAATAAATATGCCGTTTTCAAAATAAATTTATGCAAACCGACACACCTGATGATGACCGTTTGAGTTATGGTCGAAACGTCGTGAGAATTTTTTATTGTTTTATATATATTTTGTTATTTTGTTGTTTCTCTTCAACGTGACTTTACCGAAAAAACTAAGAATATAGTTTTGATGTAGTTTCCTTATTCACCAAGGTTCCTGTACCTGACACCATTGCAATCATTGAAGACTTGGTTCATCAAGGACTAAACACTGAGGTACCCCCCCTGGTGAGACACTGTTTAACCAATACATACTTCACTTGGAATGGAACTTTCTACAAACAAACTGAGGGCACCCCAATGGGCTCCCCCCTTTCTCCAGTTATAGCTAACATTTTCATGGAGAAATTTGAGACTGACGCCATCCAGACTGCCACTCTGCGCCCAACCTTATGGAAGAGGTACGTGGATGACACTTTTGTCATCTGGCCACATGGCCGGCCTGCTCTAGACCAATTCTTCGACCACATCAATTCCATACACCCAGCCATCAGATTTACCATGGAAGTCGAAATAGATGGCAAGATACCTTTTTTGGATGTCCTAATTAAAAAGAGACCTGATGGTTCAATGAGCCACTCTGTCTACAGGAAAGCTACCCATACGGATGCTTATCTGAAACCGGATTCCCACCACCATCCATCACAGAAGAATTCTCTCATCAAGACTCTGTATCATAGAGCCCAATGCATATCCGACCAGGAACACATAAGCAGTGAACTCAAGCACGTACACCAAGCTCTTAGGGCTAATGGTTACTCCGACTATACAATCCGCAAAGCTATCACTCAAACCATGAAGAAGAACCCTCTTGAGGAGCCTTTCAAAACCATCACTTTACCCTACATTGCTGGGATCACAAAAAAGATCTCCAAAATCTTGAATAAACACAAGATCCAGGTCCGTTTCAACACATTACATAAAATCCGTGATCTGGTTCCGTCTGTAAAAGATGTGATTCCGGACATACAATACCCTGGTGTCTACAAACTAAGTTGCCTCTGTGGTAGTAGTTACATTGGAGAAACCAAACGCCATATCTCGGACCGCATTCGTGAACATAAAGCAGACGTTAAACACGGTAGGACCAACACCTCGGCCGTAGCAGATCATTGTTCTAATTCAGTAGGCTCACATGCCATTGACTTTTCCAAGACGGAGGTTCTTTGTAAGCCATCTGGCTTCCATGAGAGATTCGTTCATGAGGCTATCCACATATACAAACACAGAGACAATTTCAACCGAGAAGATGGATTCTATCTTAGCAATCATTGGAAAGATTTGATAAATCATTTCAGTTCTTGATTGATTGTTCACGCTTACAGTGCCTTTCAGACAGCATACATAAAAACAAATTTCGTCTCCCCCCTCCTCTTCAAAAAATAGATGGACTAGTCCTGGCAAACTGCCATAGTTGCGCGTGACGCAAACGTTATTTTTATATATATAAATAAATAAACATGCCGTTTTCAAAATAAATTTATGCAAACCGACACACCTGATGATGACCGTTTGAGTTATGGTCGAAACGTCGTGAGAATTTTTTATTGTTTTATATATATTTTGTTATTTTGTTGTTTCTCTTCAACGTGACTTTACCGAAAAAACTAAGAATATGAATTACTGCAGTCACGAAAGCTTTAAATCAAAATTTTAGGGCCCTTCTTATTAAAAAAAGGCATTCATGAGATTCAGTGAGGCTTTGCCGAGTAAAGAAGCAGAATGGCAATAACAGCGCCGTGGTTTATTCTCTCCCGGGGGCAGCTTGGCGCCCAGCGTGTGCTCAACGCGCTGCTTATTCCCGGACGCTATTTGGCACACGGTAATAATACATTTACAGGGTGCACCCGAGTTCAATTCCCTGCCATGGGCGACGTCAGTGTGGGTGAGTTGACACGCGAGCGGTGTGCGGGCACACGCTCCCACGAGGCCGGGGCAATCAAAAATATTTCACACAACCCCCATGGCTGGCAACGGCATGGGGGAAGCCTTCATCCAGCAATGGATGGACAAAGGTCGGCACATTATTAATGACAAATTCGTTAACATATGCTTGCATATCCCGCCGCCTAAAGGGACTCTCTCGAGCGGTGGCGTACAAGATACAGTGCACTTATTTACCAAACAACTCTCGGCTTCAACAGCCATTCCAATGGCCAATTTGGTTGCAGTGGCGACGAGAGAGCTCTGATTTTGATCATGCAGACACGGTATTCGTGTGTGTGCACTGCGGTATGGGGAGCGGTAGTGCAGCGTTTAGCGCTGCGCTACGAACCCGGCGACTCGAGTTCGATTCCCGCTAACGGCCAAAACCGGTGACGACTGTCTGAACCGGTCCTGGTCCTCCCCTAGGTCGACTCAGCCTCGAGTGAATACCTGGTTCGGTGTGTAAACATCGCCACTGGGGACACAAAGGCGGCCGGGCGTGGTGCTGACTTACCCACCCCCTTGTGTGCCGTGCCGGCCTTCACAGGTGCTACTCGCTAACAGCACTTGCCCCAACGGTCTATGAAGGCTACACGGGGGATCTTTGTCTTTTTCAGCATGTGACTCATGGCTTAAGGAGACGCGTGGGAGTTGGCGGTGGTGGTGGAGGGGGAGGAGAGGGGCGCTTTGGGCACGGGTAGGAGCTGCCTCCTCCACCTCCTCCTCCGCGCGACTGGCAGCGCGCCAGCCAGCCAGCACTGGCGGTAGTGGCACCAGCGGTGGTGCCCGATTATCATCGCCCCAGCCATCGTGACTCGCCTCTCAGTGTCAATTTTATGTTTGCCTACTTTCTGCAAGGTTGTTATGAATGGATGAATGAATGGGCTGCGTGCTCAATGAGATTCCCCGTTTAAGCGCATCCAAATAAAGCACGCGAATGAATGCGGCTTTGATTGAGCGGAGCGGCGTTGCTTGCCAGCTGGTTAGAGGAAGGATCACAAACAATGTGCACAACAGCGGAAAATGAGTCGGTGTGGATCGCCTAGCTGTGGCAGCGTTCCGTGAATGAAGATGCGAGGGGGGGGGCTGAATTTTGGGTTGAGGGTCATGCATCGTCATAGGCTTTAATTTCGGTAGGAATTATTACAATTAAGTGGAAATAAATAGGAATAGGCTCAGGATCGGCGGGACATGGATCGGTTTTTTTTTTGTCACGGGAGGCGAGTCTGTCGAAAATTTCAGCTCGTCAGCTTTCGTAGCTGCGAAGATATTAAGCGTCAAAGAATTGAAAGAATATAAACAGACAACAGGGCAAGTTCAATAAACGTGTGTAAAAAAATAACCTTGCTCAGAAAGTAGATAAGACCTGCAGATACATCGCAGTATTGTACACACGTGAGCCGAACAACCCAGGCCCTAAGCCACCCCACGCTTATCTACGTGGCAAAGAACACGGATATATTTAGGTGGAATTGTTTGTGTATAAATATCCACCGAGTGTTGCTGAGGGTTTGAAGAATGAACTCACAATCGGAAGGTCGCAAGTTTAAATTCCAATCGAGGGTGTACCTGCATTTATGAAGCATATATGACTTCTGTAATGTGTATTTGTTCTCTCGTCCACATGTTCCTCTTTCCATCAGTATAATAATCACAACTACTGCTACAAATGTCTGTCTCTAATATATACACATATATGTAACATTCATTCTCGTGAACAGAATGAAAAGTTCTGGTTCTTTACGTTATGTAGAGAAAAAAATATTTATGACTCAACGGATATGTTGCAAGTCAAAATAATCAACGACGGCCAAATTACATACAATTAAAGGTATAATTAAGGAGATACTGTCAAATCAATTCATGAATATAACATACTGCACATGATGCCAGCAGTGGCTGTTCAGGAGGAATAATATTAGTTGGAAAACAACAGCTTACTTAATGTATACACAAACATATTAATTTAAGTTGGGTTATTTTTCACGCGTGGGATTTTCATGACCAAATTCACTACTGACCCAATAGAAATGAGCCCTGCGCAGGCGAGAATACATTCAGATCCGTACGAGCCGCTTAATTTCCCCTCGATGTGTGGAATTTCTGCAACAAATTCAGCGGCCGTTAAATACAATCCAGAGCTTTTAGGGGAGTACAATCGGCGACGCGGCGTATGCGAATGCGTCTCGATTCGCTTGAGGCCAAATTATTCCTCCTCCTCCTCCGTGTTGTCCTGCTCACCGCCACTGCTGGCGTGAAATTCCACGCACGTCAGGTGATGCCGCTTCTTCGCTACGGGGATGCCCGGACATTCATTGCCTTAATCCGACACGGATCAAGATATAGTGGCGTTAGGTCCTCGTGGCCTGGAATTTAAATGTCCACGAAGCAAGAGGCCTTTAACCTCGGAATGTGTACTTACGTGGCCAAGCGCCTGCTGCTTAAAAGCACTGCACATTACCGCACACCCATGTGCTTTGTACTGACACGTCTAGATGTCGAATTTGTAAATGATGAGAATGTGTAGTAACAGAAAAATAGGGCAGGCCGGTGTGACAAAAATTATCAACGAAAGGCAAAAATGAATAACAAAAGCACTCGGCGTACGTGCGTTAATACAAAACTTCTGATCGGAATTTGCTCGTGTTTTGTTGCACGGCAATAGCAACACGCCTCGTCGCGTACACACAGGTGATAGTTTTTTGCAAAAAAAATGTTACGAGGTGAAAATTCGTACAAAATTGACGTTGCCGAATGGGAGAAGGGAATGCCGGAACGTAAGTTGCATGCATCAGTCTGGCCGAGGCTGCGTGAAGCCACGTGAGGCATTCATTTCGTACGACACCAGCGCCCTGGGTCAATGACACACCGCCCACATCAACAAGGCACTCACTCAACGCAGCCTCGCAATGCAATGATATGACCATTGCTTCAAATGTAAACAAAAGGGATTCAAATGACCCGTATGCATTGACAGCACTTGGCAGTGCTCAAAACAGCCAGTATTTCAGTGAAGCGCACTAAATCGGCCCCTATGCTCTTACGCTTAAGGCTCCAGTGGAGGAACTCATATCCCAGCACTGAGCACAAAGACAAAGATTCACCAGTAATAGCCCTAACAGACTGTTGGGGGCAAGTGCTGTTAGCGAGTAGCACCTATGAAGGCCGACACGGCGCACGAGAGGGCTCGGTGGCCAGCACCTCGCCCACTGAACACAGACATGCTGCCCCAGCAACAACCCCCACACACTGTGCCAGCGATGTGCAAATCGCTGGCACAGTGTGTGGTGCTGGTGGTGGGATCTCCCTGCCAATGCTGTTACAACAATATTAAGACAATTTAAGGCATGGCAACAGTGTACTGAACATGAGAAAATTACAAACGTAATGACTACAAAACACAATGTACGCCACTGAGTATTAATATCAATCCGTATAAGGTACTGTAAAGTATGCAACACGACCACGCACTAATTCTGGTCCAAGGCAACTTATTTAACCGCACGAGAGGCCATTGAAATACAGCGACCCGTTTGCAAATAGAAACTTGGGAAATCACGCAAGCGTTATTGTTATTTTAAAAAAAATGTAGTTACGAGCGATCACACCTGCAAACGAATTAGCACTGAAGGCAGCCTTTGAGGTCGAGATGTATCCAGGCAACGCCATTTGCTCCTTTTCACCCACGAAGCATAAACATTATGAAAAGTCGGCATGAAAAAACCCATCAGCTTAATTGACGCGGGCATGCCTTGGGTGCTGTGACGGCAATCCCTGGGAGGACAGCACCTGGTTCATTATTGGGATCGATGGGACGGGGAGACGCCAGGCCATGCTGCCTTGCGGGAGCACTGCTCTCCTGACACCACATTTACAGCAGGGAATTATTAGCAGCCCTATTTGAAGCTACACCAACCTCATCATTTTCTCATTTACACCTATAATCAGCGCCTGTTGCTGGTAGGTAAGGCAGTACGTAACACTGTCAACAAATTAATTGGTTTATAGAGTGTCATCATTAATGCATCATCGCTTTGCTCTTTTTGAGCCTCTAAACAAACATTGAATGTTCTGTAAGCAATATAACTAACTCATCATTCAAAATAAATAATCCAATATGAATATTGCACAAACCATTGTTTTATGAGAGGCATTTGCTATCGGTGCATTTCCCGATTCCCAAAGGGTAATTCCTAACATAATGATACAACCATTAGCCTCTATTATCAAGGTGATGTCGATGTGAAGTATACTCGATGAGGTTTGACATGTGCCCAGGATACACCTCCAATTGTCACGATTGGCTACATACGATGCGAAATAAGTTCAACATACATACGCACACGTGGCATATTATCGAGCATACGCACATGGTATGATTCAACATTCTTGCGTGTTGCAGCTGTCTCCTCTACAGCCTTCCTAAAACCATCATCTTTAAACTCCAAATGATCAAAAATTCCATCGCCAGACTCCTCACAACACTCGTAAGTTGAGACTATATCACTCCAATATCCAAATCGCTCCTGGATCAATGTCAAAACCTCACTCATCATTATAGAGGTCCTCCATGGACTCGTCAGTCACTACTTATCCCCTCTCATCTCATTCTAACTCATCACACACTCTCCGCTCCAGCGCTCCAGACTTTGTGTTAATGAACAATCGCCCAGACGTCCATGCTTTTAATTCCCCTGCCCCTTTTCAAGTCGAGGTTTGAGACGTAATTTTTGTTCCCGCTGCCAATGACTGCCTCTTTCTCATTTTAAAATAAATATTCCCTGCAATTTCCTGTAGAACATTTTGAGATGTGGCTGCATTTAGATGCTGTATTTTTTATTGTGATGTAATTTTAAAAATACATTGTAACAAAGGTGACAGTTTCTAAAACACGGAATGCTGGCTTATAGTTTGTAACAGTATTATTGGGGATTTCGTTGTGTTCAGCGAGCGGTATATGAAGAAACATTTCATGCAAATGCAAGGGCACAGCACGGACGCCTCCCATTTACACCTCGGTAGATATCGGGGGGGGGGGGAGGGGGTGGAGAGGTGTGCACCCGAGAGAAATCACGAGTTCACTGCCAGCCATTGTGGGTCGCTGATTAACTATATACAACGCCGCCGTGATTTACCATGCAAATCGCCAGCCAGCCTCGTCCCGGTTCCAAGCGCATGATGCATGGCCTCAACGTTTCGTTCCGCGGGCTGTGCGTGCGGAACCACCGCAGCCGCCGCCACATCGGAGGTCACAGAACTTCCCAGCTGCAAGGCCGGATGAAGGTTCTTGTAGGCCCTCGGCACTTCTGCTTCGTAGGCCTTCGGTGGTAACTCTCTACAGCTGCTACTGGCCGCTGCCCCATGTCACTGCCGCTGCTGTCAACTCCACTTGCTTCACGCGTAGCAACAACAGCAACGCCGCCTCGTCTTCCCTTGCACTGCTCTCCATAGAGAATGGGATTGTGGGGGGAAAAAACACAATTTGAAGATGTTGTTGCTGATTTTGCAATGAAAAAATCTCGAAGAGTGCATCTCCGGTGTTAATTTCTCTCTCTCTCTCCTTATGAAAAAAAGGTTAACACTGACATGACTCTGCCTCTTTGTATATACACTGTGCCTATCCTTACCATATACATATATTTATTCAAGAAGATATCTTGGCTAAAACATTTTTGATCATACATACATACAAACCAAAAAATATGATCAACATTTTTTTCGTAGGCCCTTCAGTTTTCGTGGGCCTTAGACCACACAGTGCCTACTGTGTGGCCTCTTAGGCAACACGGCCCTGCCCAGCTGCAAGTAGCGATTTACGAGTTCATCGCCGTCATTCCCAGAGAAACCCCAACCCAGTGGCCAACTTGGGACCACGGAAAATGTTCTGCCTCCGAAAATTGTCCTGATGCACCTATTACAGTCGCGTCCTGCACTCAGTGGCATCTGGGGAAATTCCTGGAACACTGGCGACCTGCCAGGAACTTCCTAACAAATTGTAGTTGCGTGAAACGACAAGTCAATAGATTCTCCAGCGCTTGCAAATATTCAAGGATATATATTTTAAAACCACATAGCATTATTAGTCTCATACGAATGACCCTTTTTGTCTGAGGGAAAAATGTAAATGTTTATTGAATTAATTCTACTTTTTAAAGTTTAAATTGAAAACTCATTTCTTTAGAACTGCCTTTTTTACGTTTAGTTTGTTGTCATTTGATTAGCACGGTTAACTGCGTACGGTGCGAAAGAAGTTCAACGTATTGGTGTGTTGAACTAAAAACTTGCCTGGGGATACACAAAAGCACTTCATTTGAAGTTATGAAACTTGTTAAGAACATTTGGGTGGGGTGGGGAAGGGGGGGTAGTTAATGTTTCCATCTTTGATTAATGGTGTAAGAGTGGCGAAATGCTTAGGGTGCTTCCATGTGCATTGAAGATGGCACTGCAAGAGCGGTTCAACCAGCCAGCCACTGCATTTGAGCGAAGGGTGCGAAATTGCGTTGATGGCCCTTCCGCCCCTCTCTCATGCAACTAGAATGACAATTTAGGCTACAGTCGCTGCAGACGTCCATACCACAGAGGCGTGGAAGAGCGTGACATCAAAAGACACGGCACTCGACTCCTTGGGATTCAGCCGTCGGTAAACCGGCTGCCATTTCAGTAGATGACTAATCGCTCTCGACTTGCGGAAGGGCGGGACGCTCCTGGTAAATCTCCCCCCCCCCCCCAAAAAAAAACACCGCCCGTGCCGAAATCGTCACGGGGGGGGGGGAAGGGGAAACGCCACCGAGAAAGGCCGCAACGTCTCAATGACAAACTCACTCAGCATAGCGGCTGGTGATTTTTGTTGTTGTTGTTGTTTGCACGCGTACGCGATTGTGACCGAACAAAAAAAATGTTTAAACAAAAATCCATCGCGCTGTAGAACTATAGGTTGGTGAACTCGGGCGATTGCAGCATTTGAAGTGCTCGCGTTTGAGCGCTTTCCAGACAAATGTCTGGCGATGCATTGGTCTCCCACCAACATTTTAATGAAGGCAAACTGTGTTGACAGAGGTCACCATGGCTGCTCCAGCGTTTGCTGTATCATCGCATGGCTAAATCAATCTCATTACCGTGTGTGTGTTCACCTCCCACTGCGCCAGCTATCTCTCTCTCTCTCTATCTCTGCATTTTTTTTTAAATGGCCTCTAAATAATTATAACTTTTAAATGATGTGTATTTTCAAAGGAAGGAAAATGGGGTTAATATTGCTCCCTAACGTTTTGTGTGTGTGTGTGACATCCGTGCAGCAAATGCAACGCTGCTACATTAATTTCCACGACAATCGGAACCGCACTTGCGGCGTTTCCCTCTGGCAAGAGGCGCGCACGCCCTCGCTTCACGATTCACGCGACTGGCTACGTACGGTGCGAAAGAAGTTCAACATACAGTGCACGCATCGGAGCTGAGCACCAGTTACCCTTCACGTGCATGCAGTAATACTCCACACGGCTGAAGAAATGATCGTGTCCACATTTAAAAAAAAGAACGATTGTTTAATCAAAAATGTAAAAATCACATTGTCGCAATAGTCACTGATGTACGATTGCTTGATGTCTGTCTGGGTCACGAGTCATCCTATCTTAGCAGGCTGTCAGCTCTTCTTGGAAGAAATTAATAGAATGGCTACCAACATGCCGCTTACATTTTTCACGATGGCGGTAAACCACCGTGGCTTCTTGTACCTTCGTAAGGCAGGAGGGACACGGCAACGGTATTGGCATGTTTTAGTTCAACATTGTTATTTTTGTCTTTTCCAACCAGTCCAATGTCGCATGGACGTCGCGTTCGTTTCTTCGGTCGATGCCTTTGATGCTTTGGACTTGACCGCAGTCACAGTCCGGTGATTCTTTGCGCTTCCATTTGTGGGTGGCGGGGGGGGGGGAGTGCAGTGCGCGTGCTTCTCCCACGTTGCGTTCGAGCGCGGTGGAGTGAACTCGGAGTCGCCGTGAGAGAGAGGGAGAGACGAGCTGGCTTGCTTCCACAGTCGGCTCCTCAATGACGTTTCTTTTTGTTTTGTTTGCCGCATCAATAGCCGCCCGCGATTCCACGCACATAGCCGCCCGCGAATTGTCACGATTTGTCAATGCACTGTTACTGTTTTGGGGGTTGTTTTTTTCCATACTTCGCCGTGCTGCTAAGTATGGGTTGGTGATGGGAGGGCCCAGAACAGGTTCAGATTGTCACCGCACACAGATGTTAATCGTGGCCAGAATTCAGACTCAGATGCGGGTTCACAGCGCATTACACGAACCACTGCGTCACCGCTTTACCCCGACATAATAATAATTGAGTGTTTTATTAACTGATGCAGTCACTGAGTTCAAATACTCTTTTGAAGCAATGCAACGCTTGGCTGCTTCCACTTCAACGAGTGGTTTTGCTTAGATGAAACTGAACAAGTCCACACAGATGAGTTCATGAACCGATTTGCTGTACTGCCAATGGCAGTGTGCCATATTATGGCCACCCACACAGTTGTGCAATTCACAAACCTTTGACTCCAAAGACGAAATCACAGGCATTTGTAAACGAGCCCGATCTCTGCATCCAGTACCATTCTCTGTCGACCAAGGGCGATATTGACCAAACCAGACACTGAATTTGCGCATGACTAGCAATTGCATTGCGTGCATATTACATTCACCAATGCGTACACACTCACACGGACACACATGCACAATTACACACTTGTAACAACGCACTCTCGACGATCAGGCACATACATATTTTAGTGACATTTGATATCTCAACTAAACGTCTAGTTGCTTGACGACATCGTTCGTGTTTTGTACGTAGAACATTGGAGAAAAACAAGGAGCATTTTTTATGCTTCTCGCTGCAATATCTCTAAAGAGCAATGATCCAGATCATCTCCTGTCTGCTTGGGAATTAACAATCGTTAAGACTAAACTAAATTAGAAAGTATTTTTATTTTACCAAGTAAGGCCCAATTAGCTATATAGCTATACTCTGGTTTTTTCGGTAAAGTCACGTAGGTAAAGTAAATGAAAACAACTAAATTAAATCACGACGTTTCGGAGGCAACACAAGCTTCCGTCTTCAGGTGGAAATCGTCACAGCAAAATAGCTGTATCAAGTGAAGAGAGCTCTTAGAGACCCGAGATTATATACAGGTTAAGGGGGAGGAGCTAGGAAGGGTCGTGGAGGGGGGGGGGGCTAAGAATAGTCGCATTTTGTTATGCTGCAGGGGGTTAGGGGGACGGAGAGGCGATGGCGAGCGGTTGTCAATAACGAGCGCAACCAACTGGAAGATATGGAAATGGCTGTTCAATTATAAGGCAGCTAAAGAGCTATATAGCTCTTGTTCAGAAGTGATATCGTCACAAATGATAGCTCAAAAATTGGCGTGTCATGCGGAAATGTGTAGCAACCTTAAACTCTAAACGCACGTTTCTCAATGTGGAGGGAAACCCCGTAGGACCCGAAGGAAAATCAACGCGAGCACGGAGAGAACATGCACACTCAAAATACACAGGCATCAGGGTTGGGATCGAACCCACTACCTCCTGTATACCAGGCGAGGTAGTTAACATCTCACCACCGTGGCAGGATGAAGGCTTCAGAAAACGTCAATGGTACACTCAATGGAATGAGCTGCTCCAAGATTCAGTGCATCCTTGCCATTTGATGTATACACATGGCCAACCATAATTCCCCAATGTGATAATATAACGAAAATTTCCGATTATTTCTTTCAGTGCCCCCCACTCAAAAGGGTTGTAGGTCATTGAACACATACAAACCGCCTCCATGAGTGTGCTTGGAGTGTACTATCACACATGTGCCATGAATGCCAACTGCAGCAATTCACAAGCAAGTGTGCACATTCCAGCAGGCCAAGCAAAAATGGCAAGCGGCATGGGATGATATCGTCCAAACGGGGAACGCACAATGAGGTCCAACGACACAAAACACTGACACTGAAAGGGGCACATCAGAAAGCTGAAAAAAGTGATTTTTTTTTTTTACTGTGTGCTCCAGAAACTGGTCTATGCAAAATGGGGAGCTTACCGCAAAATATTTACCTTGCGTTACTCTGCTGCAGTGCTGTGCCCAAGTATGATTGTGATGAAGTCACCCACGCAAAATTGAAACTCAATTTAATCAATCCTGCTGCATCATACCTTAAAACTCCCTCCCACACGGCCTCGCTTGGATTGCTCCACCATCACCGAGATAGCGTCCCTTCGGTGAGAAGGAGAGACAGAAACAGGTGCATGATTCAAGACAGTCATCGCACAAACACATCCCACCACTATCGAGGTTGAAGCTCACCCATAGCTTTTCCTCGGAAGACCCTTAACCGCAAAACGGCACTTAGCACCATGGCTAAGATCAAGTGTAGTGGGTGCTACGGTGATGAGATGTTAACTACCTCGCCTGGTATACATGAGGTCGTGGGTTCGATCCCAACCCTGACGACTATATACTTTGGAGTTTGCGTGTTCTCCCATGGTCGTGTGGATTTTTTTTCCGGATCCTACGGTTTTTCCCACGACATTTAGAAATATGCGTTGAGAGTCTTTGGCTGCTATACATTTCCACATGATGAGCCACTTCATTGAGCTATCATTTGTGACCAGGTCGTTTATGAAAAAGAGCTATACAGCTCAGTGGGCCTTACCTGGTAAAATGAAAAAAAAATGTTCATTAGATTTAGTTTAAAAAAAGCAGAAAATGCCTATGACCTTGGGGATCCTGATCTCTTACAGGCCCTGACCTCAAACCAAAACACTGATGCAATATAAATTATGCGACAGATGGCGTGGCAAAGACGGATGACAATGTGAACCAAGTGGAAGCTAAGAAAAGACCCCCAATGTGAATATGCAGAGCCCAAGCAAACGCTTGAGCACCGTCTGATGCAGTGCCCTTGGTCAACATTCTGCACATCTGAGCAGATAGTTGAGCCGAGTGACAATACCATTTCTTGGCAGTAGTTTGGAGTGACAAGCCTTGATATTGAATTCAATGGTCGATTTGTAAAAAAAATCCAAACTACATAGTGCCTCTGGGTGGTACACATCATGTAAAGCCTTTCAAATCAAATTGGCACTGTGTTGTAAGCCTCAAAGAAACATTGTATTTGTACTGTACATCCCAGTGCAATGCAGCTGTTCAAGAATGTGTAATTTAACAATAAATCTTTACTTTTTTTTTCAGAACACTACACGCACCGCATAATGAGGAACACTACGACAGTGGACTGAAAAGTGCGCGGTGCCAATCTGTTCCCGTACAGCGAATTCCTTCGGGCTATAACGGACATGTGCGGTAGAAGATCCCCCTTGTGTCAACAACACACGGCCCTTTCGGGCGGCACTCACAACAAAACGTTGACTTCGCGGCTGTAACGAATGAAGATAAAATCACATTCTCATCCTCCCTCTTTTATTACAAACGATACGTTGCTTGCACACAAAATAAGGAATCGTAACGGAGAATAGAAATTATCATAGGAAACGTTCAATAGCATATTTAAAAGGGTGCCATTTATCGGGTGGTGGTTATGCTGTCACCAGACTGCCTTCGGGGAGACATTAAAAAGACATCGGGTGGACGTGGACAGAACATGTAATCATGAGAGGGTAGTGGCACAGCCTCAGTTCACACGGTCGATGCATCCTGCAGCGTGGCTCAGGTTGTAGTAGCTCCGTCGGGAAAATGATACATCTTATGAACGGGTGAAAATGCTTCGGGTACAGCCCTTCGTTTGCCGGGAAGGTAACACAGTGGTTGGCGCACTGGGCCACAAACCTGACTACCTGAGTTCAATAGCCAGTCATGGATATTATCAGTGACCAGTGATGTATGAATCGGTACTGGATGAAACCCTATAACCAACCTAAACTGACCAGGGTGGTGAAATATGGTCAAGCAACCCTCATGGCTTACAAGGTGGCCTTCATCCACCAGCAGTGGATTGACAAGGATTTTGTATTGTAATCAATTTTATGGTGAAATGTAAATAATAAGACCATTAATTCCATAACAATATTGTCAACAACGTTGTTCATTCTACAGTTTTATAGTCTTGGTAACAATATGTATTTCATTATGGATTTACTGTTGTTTTTGAAAATCAAAGATGGATTGAATATTAAAACGTCATAGCTTGTAATATGATTTTATTTCTTTACAAATTATTTAAATTTACGTCGAAGTAAACTGATTCTTAAGCAGTACCGTAAATTCATTCCGGAAAAAGAACATGCAGATCATGAAACAATTACAATTCTGAATTCAATTAATTTTATATATCGTACGACCTTCCAGAATGGTCTTGCAAGTGCAAATCATTTACGATCACATTTCTTGCCAGAAAATAACTGTTGCCATGGTATTATAATTAAAACAGTTATCATGGCATGAGATTTAAAAATAGTTTTTAAAACATTGGAGAAAGGATTAACCCTCTCAGATTCGCTGACAAATACGGTCATTATAAGTTTCTAATAACTTTTTTACAAATTTACAAAAAGAGCTGCAGATTAGGGTTCAAGATAAATATACGTTCAGCAAAAAAATATATTGCTGTGGTTTCCCAACTGATGATTATTGCTTGTGTTGCGATCAAAAACGTCGTGATTTATTTCATTTTATACCTATGCGACTTTACCGAAAGAACCAAAGAGTATGTGTACGAAAGTTTGTTAAACAAACGAAAATAATTGTTGGAAAGAAACACAACTGGGTTTAAAATATGCATTTTGAGATGCACTGAGAGACAGAAAGAGAAACATGTTATCTTCTTTGGTTCTTTCGGTAAAGTCACGTAGAATGAGAATAAAATAAAATAATAAAATAAAACAAGACAATAAAATTCTCACGACGTCTCGACCACAACACAAGTAGCCTTCTTCAGGTGAAGGAACAGAACTGTCGGGACGACAGCACTTCAATGAACGCTGCTAAGATTCGTAGCGTCTTTTAAGCTAGGTGAGAGAAGTCAATCACGTTGACAAAGGAGTTTACATATCAAAGAGGAGAATTTAGCATTGAAATAGCCGAGATATTAGCTTGTGACTGGTCACAGAAATAGCTATGTTAAAGTCAAAGTTTACATATCAACAGAGGCATTAGTATATGGACGCTAAAGGGCTGCAACTACCCAACTATCATACAGCAAACCGATGTGAAAAAAACTAAGTAACCGTGGTGTGAGAGGTATTAAGAGGCAATGCCAGCGAAAGAGCTGCGGTATGAAGGTCACCGTAAAATACAATTAATTAAGAACCGAAATGGTTTAAAACATCTTTCCAATAGTTACTAAGCCAGAATCCATCTTCTCGGTTGAAATTGTCTCTGTGCTTGTATATGTGGATGGCCTCATGAACGAATCTCTCATGGTAACCAGTTGGCTTGCAAAGAACCTCCGTCTTGGAGAAGCCAATGTCATTTGAGCCCACTGAATTATAACAGTGATCTGCCACGGCAGAGGAGTTCGTCCTACCGTGTTTCAAGTCTGCTTTATGTTCGCGGATGCGGTCCGAGATGTGTCGTTTGGTTTCTCCAATGTAGTTGCTACCACAGAGGCACTTTAGTTTGTAAACGCCCGGGTACTGTATGTCTGGAACAGCATATTTTACAGATGGAACCAGATCACGGATTGTATGTACTGTGTTGAATCGGACCTGGATCTTGTGTTTATTCAGGATTTTGTAGATCTTTTTAGTGACCCCTGCAATGTAGGGTAAGGTGATGGTTTTGAGTGGCTCCTTAAGAGGATCCTTCTTCATGACTGGAGTGATGGCTTTGCGGATTGTGTAGTCGGAGTAACCATTAGCCCTGAGAGCCTGGTGTACATTGCAGGGGTCACTAAAAAGATCTCCAAAATCCTGAATAAACACAAGATCCAGGTCCGATTCAACACTACATAAAATCCGTGATCTGGTTCCATCTGTAAAAGATGCTGTTCCAGACATACAGTACCTGGGCGTTTACAAACTAAAGTGCCTCTGTGGTAGCAACTACATTGGAGAAACCAAACAACATATTTCGGACCGCATCCGCGAACATAAAGCAGACTTGAAACACAGTAGGACGAACTCCTCTGCCGTGGCAGATCACTGTTATAATCCAGTGGGCTCACATGACACTGACTTCTCCAAGACGGAGGTTCTTTCCAAGCCAACCAGCTACCATGAGAGATTCGGTCATGAGGCCATCCACATATACAGGCACAGAGACAATTTCAATCGAGAAGATGGATTCTGGCTTAGTAACCATTGGAAATATGTTTTAAACCATTTCGGTTCTTAATTGTATTTTACGGTGACCTTCATACCGCAGCTCTTTCGCTGGCATTGCCTCTTAATACCTCTCACACCATGGTTACTTAGTTTTTTCACATCGGTTTGCTGTATGATAGTTGGGTAGTTGCAGCCCTTTAGCGTCCATATACTAAATGCCTCTGTTGATATGTACACTTTGACTTTAACAAAGCTATTTCTTTGACCAGTCACAAGCTAATCCCTCAGCTATTTCAATGCTAAATTCTCCTGTTTGATATGTAAACTCCTTTGTCAACGCGATTTACTTCTCTCACCTAGCTTAAAAGACGCTACGAATCTTAGCAGAATTCATTGAAGTGCTGTCGTCCCGACAGTTCTGTTCCTTCACCTGAAGAAGGCTACTTGTGTTGTGGCCGAAACGTCGTGAGAATTTTATTGTCTTATTTAATTTTATTATTTTATTCTCATTCTACATGACTTTACCGAAAGAACCAAAGAAGATGAATCCTTGCAGTCACGAAAGCTTTAAATAGAAACATGTTAATTAGAGAATAAGCAGAAATATATGTTTAGTGAGATCGCGTAGGTATAATGTAACTATTAACCATAACTCTCCATTACCCGACAGAGCCAATTAAATCAAGTTGTCACTTGGGTAAATATTCAAATTTATTTGGTTTTTAAGCAAACTTGAAATGTTGAAAAGCGAGCAAAATTTCCCACTATTTTAAATCTCTATTGTAAAATGAAAACTTGATTTAATTCGCTGTCAGGTGGTGGAGGGTTATACAGTAGTTAAACATGACATTATACTTACACAATATAACCTAAAATAAACAAATACTGAATCATAATATTGGTCGCGAAAGCCTACGTATGAAACTAAGCGTAAATTAGAGACGATAACATTGTCTTAAAAATTATGACTTGGGTAAAATACATCACTAGAAAGGATGATGATTGACAAGACCTGTGACAGAATTGCAACCAAAGGAGAGAATACACACACGATAAGAAGGCTACCATGGAGTCGGAGCGATACGATCAGCTCATGTACAGGAGCAGAATTAAGTTTGGCGTCGCAGGACTGTGTGGGATAGCTACAACAGCGGTACATCTATGTAGATCATGGCTGAGGATGATGTCAGTTTTATTACCAATTCAAATGAATATAAATGCAAGCTGCTGGGTTGCATCAAGCACAGAATACGTGTTTAGCTTAATGAGGAAAAGGCGCACTTTTAAGCAAAATAGTGATTACGTTTCAGAAATAATTTACTTTGTTCAAGTAGATGAGTTTTGCAATGTTGTGTAACTAAGTGAGGTGCAATTGTTTCTCTGAGACAAGACATTGCCCTTCCCTCGCCACCGTGATCTGCTCTCCGTGTTTTCTGGACTCCCCGATCGCTGACCTGCCCTCTCCTGCTGACGGGAGGGTCAATTTGTCACAGTGTATTTGTCTGGAAACTCTACTGTACCAGGAGCCTTTTGGCATGAACCAACAACCTTGGCTGGGTAGGGCAACGTTTTATGCAAACGCCTAAGCAGTGAAAGCAATTGGACAAGCAATCCCACGCGCTTTTTAATGACTGACTTTTTCATTTGCCTCTTGCTTGTTCCGAGAAAGTGAGACGTGCGTGTGACTTTTGAAATTCTAAACTTTCAAACAACATCATTATGAATGCACTGTACGGTTGCTGTTGTTTCCGTTATTTATGCTCCAATATGTTATCGCATGGTTATCCTTATTCTAGTTTTGTAGAATTCACGGGCTCACATTCTGCAAACTGACAGGCGTGACTAAGCTTTAAGCTCTTCAAAGGAGGTGTGTGAGCATGTTTTTGACACCGCAACGAGCGCAGTCCTTTTCAGCAAAACAATCCAATCCGGAATTAAATTCTCCATTCAACATTTTAATGGCCATTAAGGTTACTGGACAGTGACGAACCATCACTGGTATTTCTAAGAAACCAAACATTCGACAACAGTAACCTTGTGATGAAGGTTCGTTCGATCAGGTAGAAAATACTGTTAAGGCCATAATGGTTGATAAATGATGGCAATAAAAAATATATTGACAAATGCAGTGTTTTCGCCTATAAAACAGGCGTGACGGGTATGGAATTGACTGTATTTCAGATTTCTCCGGTAACCTCACGTTTAAAACGTTAAGTCATTCCACGTTGAAAGCCCTGTGTGTGCAAACACAGAAGTGCTTCGGCAAATGTGGACATTTCCTCTATGGATTAAATATCAACAAAGCCACAGTTGCTATGGCGAATGTTCATTTAAAATGGGGCTGACAACGTCGTGTGCCTGGTTACGACTACTTCAGCACCCACCTGCCAGGCTGCTGTTTACCCAGTCACTACCACCCTAGTACCCACGTGCCAGGCAGTTGTGTACCTTGTCACTACCACCCCAGTACCCACGTGCCAGGCAGTTGTGTACCTTGTCACTACCACCCCAGTACCCACCTGCCAGGCTGCTGTGTACCCAGTCACTACCACCCCAGTACCCACCTGCCAGGCAGTTGTGTACCTAGTCACTACCACCCTAGTACCCACCTGCTAGGCAGTTGTGTACCCAGTCACTACCACCCCAGTACCCACGTGCCAGGCAGTTGTGTACCCAGTCACTACCACCCCAGTACCCACGTGCCAGGCTGCTGTGTACCCAGTCACTACCACCCCAGTACCCACCTGCCAGGCAGTTGTGTACCTAGTCACTACCACCCTAGTACCCACCTGCCAGGCAGTTGTGTACCTTGTCACTACCACCCTAGTACCCACGTGCCAGGCTGCTATGTACCCAGTCACTACCACCCCAGTACCCACGTGCCAGGCTGCTGTGTACCCAGTCACTACCACCCTAGTACCCACCTGCCAGGCTGCTGTTTACCCAGTCACTACCACCCCAGTACCCACGTGCCAGGCAGTTGTGTACCCAGTCACTACCACCCCAGTACCCACGTGACAGACTGCTGTGTACCTAGTCACTACCACCCCAGTACCCACGTGCCAGGCTGCTTGGTATTAGTCAGCGACGCTGACGTCACGAAAAGCGTCACAGCCATCTTGAAACACGTGACTGATGAACAACGAATGACAACATCCACGGGGCTCTTCTGTGTTTCGTGATTGTTCCGAACGAGATCATTAAAATGACTCACGTGAGTAATTGAATGGTGATGTTTTTTTCCTCGAGTGTTCGTACAAGAATAACTATTGTTTAGAGGCCACTTTACGTGTTAGTTGAATGACGCACGCAAGAGCGTTAACAGTCGTAGATGACAATCAGAAATCAATGAAGGGGGGTAGGCGAATGTCCACTCTCGATCACAAAGGGACGAAGGTAATTCCACACTGAGCTGAATCGGCCTTTCCCTCAATATTTCTCACCAATGCCACCGAAGGCCACGGCTTTGCAAAGACGATTTACACGATTTTTGGTCCACATTTTTGTTGAATCACGCAGTGCTCTGAAAGGTCGCGCAGACAACACAGCCGTGTTACATAAACTGCAGTGGGGAGCGTATGGCAGCACACACCATATCACCCGATCCCTTTTGTAACATCATGTTTTATAGAGCACGAATTACACCTTTCAGACACTAAGACATACACTCTTTACACATCAGATTTCAGAGACCCACAGCGAGATGCTTTTCAGAGATGGGGGGGGGAAAACCCTACCCCAGTATAAGAATGTACACATTTAGAATCAATGTGTAATGCATATTTAAATGCAGTTTGAATCGAATGTTTCTTTTAAAAAAAAAACACTTAACATTATCCAATCGATCATTATAATTAGCATAGCCTTTTGAGCACTTTTAGCAAAATGTGTATTTATGGCCCGATTTATTTCGATGTCTCGTTTTGTCACTGTTTTAAATTCATTTAATGCTTTCAAAGTACCCGTTGTAACTACTCATCACTTTGCTCATTGTCGTTTAATCTTTAAAAAGCACTCTCAAAAGCTACTGAAAATGGACATGCAGACATACATCCAGTGCCGGATTAAGCTGGTACGGAGCCTGTTAGCATATGTTATAAAGGGAATCTAAATTTAAAAAGTCCAGAATCACTGAACCGGAATTGATAGCTTGAAAGCATTTAGCGCGGGGCCCTTGAAAGTGCGGCACCCCGTTAGCTATGACATATGTAGCTACTTTTGCTACTCGGAGAATCCGCCACTGCATACACCAAGGGCACAAACGTTGCAGTTCATCCACTTACATTTTGCTGCCGCCACCAATTCGCAGGCATTTTACTGCACACAGAGGAAATACTAATGATTGTTAATAGGCGATTATTTCGTAATTACGTCGCAGTTTCACTCATTAAACAGACGCGAGCTACTCCTAGATGTAATGCAACATACGAATTGAAATGGCCAAATTCCTTGGCAACAGCAGGGCAATTCAGCCTCCAGGAGGGAGAGGAAAATCTCTGTCCAGGGTCTCACTCTATGTACAGTTTATAAACCGCATTACCTGCACCGTAAAATGCTGTGGTCTTGCAGTTGCAGGGTGGCTTCACACCGTATCCTGTGCTACTTTTTTGCAGCCTCAGAAAATCGCAATGCTTTTCCAGTCGCTGGCTTGACGTCGTACATCGCAGTCTTTCGTCGCGTTTTAAAAGACGAAATTCGCTTGAGCGCCACCAAATCGTTCCACGCTGGGCCCCCACTCTCTGTTTGCCACCAAGTTCGATCCTTCGTGAGGATAGATTAAATCATGATAACGATTGTTTTATCCCACCCCATTCGAAATCTAATGTGCAAGTGTTTCAAGCCTTGAGTCAAGTGCAGTGACTATAAAACGGCCAGCTGGTGGGATAGGCGTTGGAACTCCAAGCTTATCAAACCCGTTTGGTTTCAGGAGGGAAGAGTGAAACTCCACTTGCAAGGCCCCCCACCCCCCGCCCTGCAGAAGGACGCTCCTGCGCGGAGACAATGCATTTTTAGAATTGAGTTTTTCACGTGAATCACTCATCTTATAAATGTACAACATTTTCTTTCATGCCTCGCCTGTACTTGATGACAACTCGCAACCCGCACGTCCTTTAGACGTGGTTGTCCGTCCCTCCTAGCCAGTCAGCCAGCCAGCCAGCAAAACATTAAAACTAAAATCTTTCATAGAACCCTGTCTCTACACCTTACTCTTGCTTCATCTGCACGAATATCCCAATTTCTTACTTTTATCTGTAGGACTGCCGTCGTTAATGTAATATTTACCGTAATGTATTGCGATGCCCTCTTTGGTATGGGCGAGTTTTTACTAAAAAAAGACGTTGAATGAATAATTGGATGTCTCGCTTTATCTCTATTCCTCTGTCCCCCTCCTCTACCTCTCCCTCCCTCTCTCTATATTTCACCCGCTTCCCTCACCCATATCTCTCTCCCTGTTTCTATTTCGCTAAAGTCAAAGTCTATTCCGCTCACCCTCGCTCTCTCTATTCCCACCTCTCCATTTCCCGTCTCAATCTCTCTTGACCCTCTCCATAATCGGCCCTCCCACTTGCTCGTCGCTTTCCCTCGCTCTCCTCTTTCCGTTTTGCTCAATCTCTTTCCTCTCTGTGTTGTTGCCCTTTCACTCTCCCTCCCTATCCTCACTCACTTCCCTCCTTCCTCTCTTCTCGACACAATTTGGATTTGCGCGGAATCGGCGGCCGGGTTCGAGAGCGTAGGCGGCGTGGCACCACCACCACTGCACGTGGCTGTGCGCTAGCCAGGAATCCAGACAGGAATCCAGCCAGCAATTGTTTTGGAATACTGGGTGGCCCAGATGTTTCGTGACCCCCAATTAATTGACCCATAACGTTCTTTCCTTTTCCTTTGCATATTCATTTCTATTTGAAATAAGCAATTATGTCTTTTTTTAAAGATTACGTTTTAGATAATGAAATGGGGGTCACAAAACAACTGCACCACCATGCAGTCATGATAACAATGTCCAGTCCTTTGTCAATCCACGGCTGGATGATGGCCCTCCCAACGCAATTATGGTAATTTTTAGCCAAACTGCACCACACTGACCAGTTGGGACATTATGGGTATCTGTCAATATTGGAATCTCTCAATATTGGAAACAGGAGGATGTCTCAACAGATCTGGCTGTCGCCTGATGGTGCCGGTTGTAATTACTGGCGAAACGTCATACTCAAATTGTAAATGTTGTGGCTTGGCTCTCCAACACACTGGTGTGCTGTACTAGTAACGAATTGGCACGTTCTGTTTACGTGACAAACCTTACTAATTGGCTGTGCCGGGTGGTGGCGGGTTTAACGACATATTTATACATTTACGCGATCTAACCGAATATTGGAAGAGCGGATAATTACATGTACTGTACATTAAGTGCATTGTCTTGCATTATTGTGCAACTAACAAAATCTCGAGCTCTTTAAAGTTATGGGAAGAGTCGTATATTTATCAGGACGGCTACCTAAAAAATAGGATGATCCTGGGAAAACCAGGACAAGTGATGAAAAAATAATAGTTCTTACTCTTTCCAGCTAGAATAGATGTTTAAAAAAACACACACCAAATAGCCATCCATCACAAGGCATAAAGTCTGCATGAACCAGACGTGCTTGCAGTAAAACATGTAAACAGGACAAGTGGCAATCCTGTCATGCTGTTCTGGATAAATGGCTATTGTTTTCGCATTGTGAAAATAACCGAATTTGCAACTTAACTGGATTGGAACTTATCTAACCGATTTTAAATTGTCTCCATCCATAATACATTATCTGACAGGACCCCCATTAACAGGGGGGGGGGGGGGAGGTACTCCAGGCTCTGTACTTGGCCCTGTCCTGTTGTCTCTGTACTGGGACATCAACATCTGTCATCTGCACTTTGACATTAACTTTTCCGCTAATGACACAGCCCTGTTGACCTCCGGAAATTCCACGGAGGAGTTACAACAGTGTATACAAAAGGGCTTCAATAATTATTTTAAATTTAATGCCCTAAAGCTGGTTCTCGATGCTAAAACGACCAAAGTTGGGTTATTCTCCGCCTGACCCAAACCTGTCTTGGCACATTTGCGTATTGTGGCTCTGCACTCACACACTGACTACTTGGAACAATGAGATTAAAATAACTAAATTGTATTCATATACAGAAAGAAATGAATATAGTTAATGCCACCATCATGCTCATATTTGATTATTGTGACACCATCTACCGCAATGTCTCATTGTCTCATTCCCTACAATCTCATTCCGCAATACCACTCTCCGTTTTGCCCTTGACACCCCCTATAGAATTTATCGGTGCAATCAGCACATTCACTCAAATCTGCCCCCCGAAATACCCAAAAAGACCATCAATAGGCTGTCTTCATCTGAAAGGTCCTCTTAACATAAATCTACCAATTAGCTAAAGGACCACTTAGTTTCTCTAACTCCCTCCCATAGCTTCAATATTGCCTCCTTATTTCTACTTAAAATTCCGTTTGCTAAAACTTTGGTTGATTAATCCCGCGATGTTTCTCCACGTTTCTTTAAAACCCTTGCAGCTCATCTTCAGATCGGTTCCCTTCCATTACTCTCCCTACTTATCTCACTATTCATCCTAAACCACGGCTGATAATTGCACTTGCATTTTACTTTTTTTTCTGGCGCCTCTTCCTCTTATGTTACATTTGCACAGTTTTATATATTTTTTATTCGGAGGGAAGCCTGGGCAAACACCAACCTGCTGCAGAAACTCCATCGTCAGCGACCCCACGATCCTCCAACCAGGATCTGCCCTACCGAAGAAGATCTGGTCCTCCTTGAATCGAGATCCGGACACTCCATGCAAGATGTTTGGGACACTTTCTCCGTGAAAATTAACGAGAGTCCAGTTTGAGACTGTGGTGGTGATGGTACGACATCTCGGACTGTGCAGAATCTCGTGAGCGACCGCTCAATCGGATCATCCAACGGCAATATTAAATCAATCCACGCGGCTACTCTTGAAGCAGTCGAATGGATATCAAATCTCGACGTGAATTTGTAATCTGTTGCGATTTCCAAAAATGCCATACGAAAGAAGAAGACAGTTTTATATTCATTGTCTTTCATTTATGACCGTTAAATATCTTGGGTTTTTTGTGATTGCAATATTCCTAAGGACTCGTTTGCTGCAATATTGTACTCGTTCGCTGCAACATTGATGTTTTGTCTTGGTTTTGTTGTGCTCACGCACCACGAATCTTCCCTGTGAAATAGCTGAGCAACTGACTAAGCGGCATCATCCGTGTAACAGATACATTCTAACGCAAGCATAGTGGTCAGTGCGGATTGCTTCGGACATTTTTAGCCGCTGTGTTCGCCGTCACCAGGAATCGAGCTTGCTATGTAGCTGGGTTCATGGTGCAATGCGCTAAACATTGCACCACCACCACTCCCACCGCTTGTACATACCCCTTGTACATACATAATCCCATCAATATTCGCTTGGGTAACAGACAGCATAGGCGGCCCATGCTGACAGAATCTCGCATATTCCACAAGGGTTTGTAGAGCCATCTGGCAGCGACTGGGTGGAACTGCAGGAAATGTTTCATGAGCCTGTACACGTTCACATTTGAATTGACCCATTTTACACTTTTCAACAATATACCTACTGCTGGATGAAAGTCACCCGAAGCTGTCGCCATCTCTCAGGGCAACGTGATGCAAACATCCATCTACCTTAGCTCCTGCACGCGAGCAGATTAAATCGCTCCGTTTCCGCAGGTGGCTTGTTCCTTTATTTCGAGATGGCCATTTCGCTCGTTTCGACCCGTGGCACCCAGACACCCATCCGAGCGCCCTGTCCAGCCGAAGACCACTCTTCCTCCAGTCACAATGTTACCTAACCTTGCGCACGTTCTCTCATGCGTGCGAAAGTGAGCCCCCGTTCTATACGAGTCGTCCTGGCAAGGGAACTTTTATTATAACAGCAACACAAAACTCACAACTACACACACCCCGCGGGAAGCTCTCTCGTCGCCAGTGAAACCCCACGCTCACGTCGCATCTAATTTTTTTTTAACATCAGAATCAGACTATGTATTTATGCTGGGGGAATCCGATGAGCTGTAAAGCTCTTTTTCACACATGTCCAGTAGGGGTGGGTCAGAACGTTACAATACAAAAGCAAGATTGTTTTGCTGCTATAAATTTGCACACGATAAGCCACATTGCCTAGCTATCATTTGTGGCCAGGTCGCTTCTGAAAAATAAGTTAATACCTCAGTGGGTAAACAAAAAAGAGTTGAGTTTTATGTGTATATTTGAAGTGATTTATTTACCTTGATTTTATATTCTGCACTCCTATCGTGTTTTTGTACTGTTTGTTGTTGTAACGTTCTGACCCCGTGCCCCTACTGGACATCTGTGAAAAAGAGCTTTATAGCTCATCGGATTCCTTTTGCAGTGTCAATACAGATTCTGATTCATGTATTACCCCGTGTCTTGAGAAGGGGCGGAGGCTTAGCTATAATTGGGCGTGGTCTAAATAAGAGGAGGCGGGGCTTAAATAGGAAGGGCGGTGCCTAAAAAGGAAGGGGTGGGGGCAAATAGGTGAACTTCCCTGTTGATTTTTATTTAAAGCTTTCGGGACTGCAGGGATTCATATTTTTGGTTCTTTCGGTAAAGTCACGTAGAAGGGAACCAATAAAATAATAAAACAATAAAATTCTCACGACGTTTCGACTGCAACACAATCATCATCAGGTGTGAAAACCACAGCAAGACAATTTGAAAAAAGTGGCGGTTTTTTTAACGTTAGCACCACGGAGAGCGATTTGGCAGTTTGTTCAGATGGACGAGTCCATCTATATTCTTAGCTCTTTCGGTAAAGTCACGTTGAAGGGAAACAATAAAATAATAAAATATATATAAAACAATCAAAATTATCACGACGTTTCGACCATAACACAAACGGTCATCATCAGGTGTGAAAAACCAACGGCAAGAAACATTTGAAAGAAGTAGCGGTTTGCATTTATTTACTTATTAACGGTCACATTTATTTATTTATAAAAAACGTCAGCGCCATGCGCAGCGATTTGGCAGTTTATTTAGAAGGACGAGTCCATCCATGTTTTGAAAAGAGGAGGGGGGAGACGAAAAATGAATGTATGCTGTCTGAAAGCCACCGTAAGCGTGAACAATCAATTAAGACCTGAAATGGTTTATCAAATCCTTCCAATGATTGCTAAACCAGAATCCATCTTCTCGGTTGAAATTGTCTCTGTGCTTGTATATGTGGATAGCCTCATGAATGAATCTCTCATGGTAGCCAGATGGCTTACAAAGAACCTCTGTCTTGGAGAAGTCAATGTCATGTGAGCCTACTGAATTATAACAATGATCTGCCACGGCCGAGGTGTTGGTCCTACCGTGTTTAAGGTCTGCTTTGTTTTCACGAATGCGGTCCGAGACATGGCGTTTGGTTTCTCCAATGTAACTACTACCACAGAGGCAACTTAGTTTGTCGACACCAGGGTACTGTATGTCCGGAATCACATATTTTACAGACGGAACCAGATCACGGATTTGATGTAATGTGTTGAATCGGACCTGGATCTTGTGTTTATTCAAGATTTTGGAGATCTTTTTTGTGATCCCCGCAATGTAGGGTAAAGTGATGGTTTTGAATGGCTCCTCAAGAGGGTCCTTCTGCATGGTTGGAGTGATAGCTTAGCGGATTGTGTAGTTGGAGTAACCATTAGCCTTAAGAAACATAGCCAGTGAACTCAAGCACGTACACCAAGCTCTTAAGGCTAATGGTTACTGCGACTAATTGATTGTTCACACTTACGGTGGCTTTCAGACCGCATCCATTCTTTTCGTCTCCCCCCTCCTCTTTTCCCAACATAGATGGACTCGTCCACCTGAATAACTGCCAAATCGCTCTCCGTGGTGCTAACGTTAAAAAACCGACACTTTTTTCAAATTGTCTTGCTGTGGTTTTCACACCTGATGATGATTGCTTGTGTTGCAGTCGAAACGTCGTGAGAATTTTATTGGTTTATATATTTTTTATTTTATTGTTTCCCTTCGACGTGACTTTACCGAAAGAACCAAGAATATGAATTCCCTGTTGATATTTAACAGTCCAGTAATACACCTTAATACTGCACAGTAATCAAACACGTGCAGTGAGTATGAGCTTCACAATCTCAGTGCCCTCCGCGCACGCGGTGGGAGGCCAAGTGGCCGATTCTATCGGTCGTCGTTGCCAAAGCAGCTTGTACCCCAAATCGTCGCAACCTACAACGAGCTCGAGGCATTGCTGCAGCTGCTGCTCGAGTCGTTGTCGGCGCTCGACTGCCCGGCCTGGCGCGCGTCGCTCACTCTTCTCTCGGCGCTCGACTGCTCGGCCTGGCACGCACCGCTCACTCTTCTCTCGGCGCTCGACTGCCCGGCCTGGGGCCCCGCCCACTCTTCTCTCGGCGCTCGACTGCCCGGCCTGCCGCGCGTCGCTCACTCTTCTCTCGACGCTCGACTACCGGGCCTGGCCGTGGCGGTTGACGCGCGCGCCCCCCGGTGACGTCACCGCCTAGCCCCTCCCCCATCAGTCTCGTAAATGGCGGCCGAGTGATTGCCGGGCCCAGGCTCTGCCGCGTCCCCCTCCTCCTCCTCCCCGGCGTCTCCCCCTCGGCTACCTCGGCTGCGTCTCTCCTCGGCTGCGAGTGCCGCCCGCCCGCCCGCCCGCCTCCCCGTCATGACCGTGCTCCAGGAGCCCGTGCAGGTACCACACGCACAAGCCTCGGGGTGCCCCCAGGCCCCGTTGTGGGCGAGGGGAGAAGGAGCGCGGCGAGAGCGGGCGGCACGGGGGTGGGGACGGGCAGAGCGGCACGGGATGACGAGGAGACGTTCACGGCTGGGGTGGCAAGGAGCGCATGGGGGTAGGGATCGGGGGCAAGGGAGAGAGCGGGGAGAGCGGGATGAGGCCATACGACGATTGGGCTGGCAAGGCAGAGAGCGGAGAGAGAAAGAGGAAGGGGGTGTAAAGATGTAGGAGGGTCAGGCGGGACAAGGGGAATAGGGACTAAAGAAGGTACTGGCCTGTCACGGGGGAGCAACAAAGGAAAAGGGGTGGTGGGTGGTGGTTGGGGGGGGGATAAGTTGCAGGAGGGGGTGACAGCGTCTGTCTGCCCTGACCTGTAAGGGGGGGGGGGTGGTAAGACGGGACCAGGGCAGGTGGCAGCTGATAATGAGGAACAAGGCTTGGCCCGCTTGGCAGGAAGAAGTGACCGGTGGAGGGCAGTGGCAGCAGTAGAGGTTTGGGCAACTGCCGGCGTTTTGATGCCGAGAGCACGGCTCGATGGGGCCCCGTGTGACAGCAGCTGACGGTGACAGCCGCCCAAGATGCCCCATTTTTGGTGGTCACCCTCGCCTCTCCCACCAGGCGCAGAGATTAAAACGGGGAGAGGGAGGAGAGGAGCTGAGTCCGCGACCCTTTGTGACGAGCTGCTGCTAGTTAATGCGGTGGTGATGGCTCCTGCCATTTAAGTACAATGTATTTTTTATTTTAAATAACCACGTTGAAGATAACCAGGAGCAGCGGCTTATTAGGGATATTAAAGGAATTTCCCATTCTTACAACCACAAGTTAAACCGTGGTCCCACTGATGAATGGCAGTGCGTACTTATATTAGGGGCCAGCCACCCCCAGGCACCATAACACGTCTTGGGATTTCCGGGCCCCCAACGATTTCACTGCAAGTTGATGCAGCGTGGCTTGTTCCATGACCGTTTGGCATCAGGGAGGTTCTAAGCGGCTTGTCAACTGCAAACCGATTGCTTTTGTCACGTACATCATTCACATTGAGCCGATACATTTTAGTGTTAATTTATTACACTTCAAACAACGCATTTACACGGTGCCGTTTTGTCTGTTGTTGCACGCAGGCTGCAATTTGGCACGCCTTGAATCACTACGCCTTCCGAGATGCCGTCTTTTTGGCCGAGCGTCTCTTCGCCGAAGGTACAGTGATGGCAACGCACGGGTATAATAGAGCTTGCCCCTATGGTACGGTCCCTAAAGTTGACTTGGTCTTGACAGCAGCAGTTTTGCTCCAGACAGCCTGCATTGTGTGTGGATTCTTGCAGTTGCATCAGAAGAAGTGCTGTTCCTCCTGGCCACTTGCTACTACCGCTCGGGTAAGCCGTACAAGGCTTACAGCTTGCTGAAGATGCACTCTTGTTCCACGCCGCAATGCAAGCATCTGCTGGCTCGCTGCTGTGTGGAGCTTGAGAAGTGAGTGCTCTTCACGATTTCACTACTGAAAGAATATATGCAATTTTTGGTGGATGTATCTGCTTTTGTGATTGTGGTGTCAAATTATGAAAGGTTCGAACGATTGTTATTAAATGACTCGCAAACTACACTACCAGGTGAAACTCTTATCAGACGCCACAAGGTTTATTTTGATAAGCGATGTATTTATATTGTTTAACTCCTCTAGGAATTTGTCCCTGCACTGGTCAAGTCGCTCAACCCTGTAAATCATGTAATTAAGTAGTTATCTCCATAGGCTTCAAAGTGTAAAGTATTACGTACTTGTGAATGTGTATGTCACGTCAACAACCCTTGCTGCTATTGAGTGTATAAGGCATCCAATGACAAAAGAGATGTCCGTTAAATGTCTTTTCCAAAATTCTACTGTCTACAGTGTACCGATTCTGTCTCAACAATTGATTAGTTTACAGGCCTATGGTTTTTTCAACAATTGATTAGTTTACAGGCCGATGGTTTTTAACTCTAAATTTCGTACGTAGATTATGATGGTAATTTTTCGCCCATACGCCAAAATAAATTGTTGCTAATTTTAAATGAAAATGCCACCCTTCGCTCGTTTGCTATAGGCAAGCTTTATTAAATAAAACAATACCATTCTAGATTTGAAGCTTTCGTGACTGCAAGGATTCATACTTTTTGTTTTTTTTTTCGGTAAAGTTTACCGAAAAAAACCAAAAACAATACCATTTTCACAGTGCAATTTTGATCTATGCTACAGACTCGCAGAAGCAGAGCGCATCCTGGCTGGAGGCATCTTGGGGAAAGCCCGCACTTACGAGGAGATAACGACCGAATTTGGAGATGCTGCGTGCTTCGTCCTGGCCACACTCGGCCAGATCTACATGTTAGTCCGGGATCAGGGATGGCTCCTTTAATTGTTGCTCATTGTACAGCACACTCAGTACATTTGCCATTACCAACTAAACGTGCATTCTAAGATGGCTGTATCACTCGTGTGCACTGTGTTTTTGCAGTAAAACTGAGCGTACCACAAAAGGTGCAGAGTGCTTCCAGAAGAGCCTGGGCTTAAATCCCTTCCTGTGGTCACAATTTGAGGCCCTCTGTGATATAGGTGAGTGCTCAACTGTTATGCACGCTCTTATGAAGCTTAATTTTGGTATTCTATGATTATTTCCACTCACCGTGAAACTGTGCTTGATTACAGGTGAAAAGCCAGACCCGGACCAGATCTTCAGATTGTCGTCATTGCAGAACTTTGGGACCTGTCAATCCAACTACCCCACACCGTGTGGCAATGCTGGGTCTCGTGTGCAGGAAACTCCGGTCATGGAGACCCCACAGGACACCTTGGTAAAGATTGACTATTTGGTGATAGTGCATTGGCAACGGTGCACAGGCACAAACCAAAAAAAAACTCAACACACTCAATAACACTGCCTTTAAGTAGAAAAGTATATAATGGGCAATATTTCGGGCAATGTATCTTCACAGCACATAGGGAGGTAGATTGGTGAACTATGTGCTGTGAAGAAGGGCCATTATCCAAAGCGTCACCTGTTATGTGCTTCCTTTTAAGGCCACAGTGTTGTGAACGAATGTGAGTATTCTTAGTGAGAATGAGAGTGGAGTGCCAATACGAAAGGCCAATTTTCTTAGGCATACAGCTGTGCACTATACAAGCATGATGTTGAAGTGCATGCATAGTTATTTGTTAATCGGCCATTCTAAATCTGCTGCTGTGTACAAGATTTTGCGTACGGTTTTAATTAAAGCATAATCTTAAATATAAATAGGTGTTTTCTGCTCTGAGATGCACGTAGTTTCAATATATATGGCAATTATGAGAACATTGAAATGTTGGTTTAATGATGCTTTATTTTAGGCATTCCAGAACTACACAAGTTTATTGCAGACCGCATAGGTGACAACTTGTTTAACGCCAAATGTGTTACATATATGCTATATTATATTTATTTTCTTTAACTACTTGAAAAGTCATCGGACCAGGATAGTCTCATTTGAGAGTGACATAGGTAGTTACCTTACCTAGCTTATTTGGCTCTGCAGTTCAATATTTTGTTTTCTCTCTGTCTCATGATGGTCAACAAGGAACTGAACCGGCTAAACCTGGAGTCGTCGGTAGCGTCGCGACACGCACCACTCACACCGTCTGCCTCGGGCTCCGTCATCGACGTGTCGGTCAGCTCCGATTCGGTGGGACTGCTGACGGGAGACCGCAGCCTCATGTCCCGCCCGCCCCGAATGCGTGCGCGGGGCACGTGGAGTATGCTGACCGGCTCCGCCAGCCCTCTCACCCCCAGGTGATGCGGCTTGCACGACGTTTGTTGGGAATTTTATCTGTGCAAATGGCTCATCGGCTCTAAGCTCTGCCGTCGAGTTCTGTGTTTGTGCCTAAAAGTACAGATTCTAGGGAATTCTTCTGGAATTGAGCAACTTCTATTTAAGCCACTATACCAAGACACACATGCCCCTTTACATGCCATTCTGCAGCATACAGTGATGTAACTGCTACTATTTCTCTAGCTTTGGGGTTCTGCCCATGGACACTCCAAGCTCGGCAGACTCCTCTGTCCTGTCAGGCATCACGCCTACTTCCACAATGATCGAAACTGGGCCTGTCTCTGCTCCAAAGAAGGTACAGCGCTCTTTATGATCTTAATTCTAATTACTTGGGAGTTTGACAATTTAAAATAATAACTTTTTAAACATATGTATGATATTGCCTGTTTTTTTTGTTTATCAGACACTGACTCGCCTCGGTCAGGGAGTGAAGCCAGTGTTTAGCCAGTCTGGTAACAGCCGTGAAGTCGGAACAAACGCTCTGACCCAGAGTTCCACTCCTCCGTCCAGGTTAGTCTTGTGCAGGTTCATTTCAGTCATGCCGAATCTGAAAATTACTAGGATGGACACATTCAACAGAACTTTGTGTGGGTGATGCCTCCTCCAGTACTACCCAAGTGCTCTTCCCTACGAGCGGTGCTCCTGCCAACACGTTCACCAACGCTCCCCCGCGGAGGAGCTCACGCCTGTTTACTAGTGCCAGCTCAACCGCCAAGGTGAGTTACAGTTTGAACAGTTCGTAGGTCCCCTTTTAAATTAATGATGGTGCCTTCCCTGGAACACTGCACAGTTGCATCTTGCTAATACCATTGGAGATTGGCTTTTTCAGGAGAACAGCAAGAAGCCAAAACTGAAGTTTGCATCGCCGAGCAAGTCGCTCAGCCGCAAGCCAAAGAGCAGGAGCAGCAAGGGGGGCCTGGTGCAGCCCAACCTCGGCGAGAACCTGGACGGCACTAAGCCTGAGCCTGGCCAAATCGCGGAGAGGCTGAACCCTGCACAGGCCGTCACGCTGCAAAAGGCTGCGGCGGGTAAAATTGCCTCGCCGGAATTACTTGCATACCAACGGCATGACCATCGAGTACTGTAATGTTTTAAAATATATTCTGAATTAATTTATAAATCTGCTTTATTGTTGGATATTGACCATTTTTGATATAAAATAAAACTGTAATTGTACCATTGTTTTTTTTTTTGCTTTTATTGCAGAAGGGCTAATGAGCCTCCTCAGGGAAATGGGGAAGGCCTACTCTGCACTGTGTTCGTACAACTGCAAGGAGGCCATCAACTTGCTGAGTGAACTCCCACCCCACCACTATCACACAGGCTGGGTTCTGGGTCAGCTTGGAAAGGCACATTATGAGTTGGCAGAGTACACACAGGTATGATTGAGCACAAGCATGCATGTGCACAGTGACACAACCTTCAAGTAAAGTGATTTACTTTGTATGTGGCTAGACATGGCTTCTGATTTGTAAGGAATTTTTTCTTTAATATTTGTTTCTATAATTTGCTGGTTGATATCAATGAATAGAAAACGTGATTTTGTTATATGTGCGTGTAGGCAGAAAAGATATTTCTAGACTTGAGGCACAAAGACCCAACGCAGCTGGAAGGCATGGAGACATTCTCCACCACTTTGTGGCACCTCCAGCGGGATGTCGCTCTCTCTGCCCTGGCTCAGGACCTGACCGCTGTGGACAAGAACTCTCCACAGGTGAGCCATGGTGGCGGTGGAATATTTTCACCGTGTGGGGCCCTTTCACGGTTCAGTCCTTTCAGAATAAACATGCCATAATTGCCAAAGCCATTGATGCCACCAAGCCTTGCGTATGCTTTCGACATTCTACTAGAGCCTACAAGTGCTGCACAGAAAACACATGGCATCTCAAGATCTTTCCTAAAAGTATTCCACCATCTGCACTTAGGTCTTTCCCTTGGTCGTGGGACTTGTGGAGACCACTCCCAATACCCTTCGATCCTTTAACAGAGTTTATAAACGGTCAATAGAGCATTTATTAAATTGTAAACATGTGCCTTACATGATTTGGGGTTTTGTCAACTTGAGTAAAGGTACTGATTTATTTTATGTTCCCAAAAAGCCATCCTTCAGGCTCCACCTGCCACTAATTCCAATGCTTCTCTTCTTTGAAATGCAATTCGGTCATGTTTACCTTAACTTATTACATAGTGGTTTTTCAATATGCTAACAGCACATGTACGCCGTGGTAGCGAGATGTTAACTCCCTGGCATGCAGGAGATCGTGGGTTCGATCCCGACCCTGATGCCTGTTTATTTGGAGTTTGCACGTTCTCCCTGTGGTCGCCTGGATTTTTCTCTCGGATCCTCCAGTTTTTCCATCCACATTTAGAAACATGCCTTTAGAGTATTTGGCTGCTATAAATTACTACTTGATAAACCACTTCGTTGAGGGATCATTTGTGGCCAAGTCACTTCCGAAAAAGAGCCATATAGCTCAGTGATCCTTACCTAGTAAAATAAAAAAAAGTTTTATAGTAGTTTAACAGCTGCAGCTTTCTTTGAATGCTCGTGTTCCTGCAGACGTGGTGCACAGCGGGCAACTGCTTCAGCCTGCAGCGTGAGCACGACGTTGCCATCAAATTCTTCCAGCGAGCGATCCAGGTGGACCCCAGCTTTGCCTATGCCTACACGCTGCTGGGCCATGAGCTGGCGCTCATCGAAGAGCTCGAGAAATCCCTGGCGTGCTTCCGCAACGCCATCCGCATCAACCCTCGCCACTACAATGCATGGTGAGTAGATCTGTGCACCGCCCTTATGCCCTTGTGCACCCTGCGCACACGATAAAAGTTTGTTCGCTTGCCTTGTGCAGAAACTACCAGGGCGAGTTGCACATGTGTTTTTCTTAAATGTGACGAAGCGGTGTGATTTCAAGTACTGTTATTCAAAAGTAAACCTTTTACCCTGCAGGTATGGCCTGGGCATGATTTACTTCAAGCAAGAAAAATATAGTTTGGCAGAGGTTCACTTCAGGAAGGCGTTCAGTATAAACCCGCAGAGTTCAGTGCTGCTTTGTCACATTGCTGTGGTGAGTGATAATACAACATTGCTAACAATTGTTGGTGCCATTATATTGTTAAGTGCTGCAACACTTGAACGTCTTCAATGAGCTTTCTTTGGAATATCCCCTGATGTGAAAATGGGACCCATTTTCCATCCTACAGGTGCAGCATGCACTGAAAAAATCTGATGCAGCCCTTGAGACCCTCACCAGAGCCATCAACGTCGAGCCCAAAAACCCACTGTGCAAGTTCCACCGTGCCTCCATCCTCTTTGCAAATGAGAAGTACAAGGTGAGAGCGCGGATTTCTGTGCAAGCTGCCGGTGCATGCAAGCTTGCTCGATGCACGCCGTTCCATCGGCGGCGGTGCGAGTGGGATGTAATGTTGTTCCCCGCTCTGGTTTTTGAACAGGCGGCCTTGCAAGAGCTCGAGGAGCTGAAGCAGATTGTACCCAAGGAGTCACTGGTGTACTTCCTCATAGGCAAGGTAATACAAGTTTGTGAATGTTGAAGGTACATGTCAACAAGGGACCGTCTTGGGTTTGAAAATTGTGTTTTCAGTGTTGGAACTTATTTTGATCATGATCTACGATGTCAAATCCTGACATGCTCTTTCTTATGCTCTTTCTTATGATCTTAGGAATGCTCTTCCTTCCGATAATAGGAAGCAACTTTTAAGTATAGATTGAAAACTAATTTCTTTAAAACTGCTTTTTTGTATTTAGTTTGTTGTCATTCCCCCACACCTCAGATCAGCACTGTTGACTGTACAGTGGGAAAGGTCTACATACATATGTAGTTATTGACTCGGAAACACTAAGAGTAGGAGGCACTCTGTTTATTAACACGGCCTGATAGTAACATTTAGTAACTACAGGTCGCCAGTCAGGACAGCTGGTCAGACTGCCTGACTGGCGACGCCGAGATGGTGAAGATGGCGATGACGGTGAAGACTCCAGCAGCACGACGGGATCTCACTCCACGAAGTCCCCTCCCAGGGCCCCTCTTATACTGTCCCCCCGGCCACGCCCATTCTGGAACCTACTAGCGGGTTCTCGAATTGCCCCTTCCATAACCTTTCCCCCCCGAGATCCCTCTCTGGTCTATCACGTGGCCTGCTGCCACAGGGCTGCTACAAGCTGCAGATCCCCTTCCCTGCCAGCAGCTATGCTGCTATGTGACCGATTCTATGACTTTACAAATACACGCACACTGTGCCTGTGCATAAGCTGATGGCAATTATGTACACAGGTTTACAAGAAGCTGGGTCAGGGCCACTTAGCCCTCATGAACTTCTCATGGGCCATGGACCTGGACCCCAAGGGAGCAAACAACCAGATCAAGGAGGCAATTGACAAGCGGTACCTTCCGGACGATGATGAACAGGGCCAAGATTCGGCCATGCAGGACCCCATGGACTTCAACGAGAATGGTAATGCAGCTGCAGCAACACCAAGCACTGGCAAGATGTATCGCCGCTTTTCAATCGCTTATAACGCAAGCAATCTACATTTTCGTGACCTGGAAAAGGCATCCAGTCACCTCCACAAAATGCACTGTTGTGTAAATGTAAACGTTGACTTATAAAATAACCCTGTCCCTCCCATCTTTGTGCACAGCGGAGGGGTTTGACTCTCACGAGAGCAACATGACGGACGCGGAGGACACTCAGCTGCATGCGGCAGAGAGCGACGAAAGCCTGTGACGGTGCCCAGCACCATCTGGGGTGAGGCTAGGCCACGACTGAGCCACGCGCTGCACGACCCAAAGCCGGCGGTGCTATTAAAAAGGGGTCTCGCTGACAGTTCCGGCACATCGTGTCTCCCAGCCCGGGTCTGCCTTCACGAGATGTTTCATGCAACGTGCATCCCCAGAGTTCAAGAACGTTGCTTAGGACACGTTTGTGGCTATGGGTGTCTCGCAGCTTTGAGAACATTGACATGTGCCCTTGTACGATGACTGCAAGCAACCATTTAATTGTAAAATAGCCCCAAACATGCTTATTGACTAGTCATGTTTGAGATAATGGGAGAGCCATTTCAATGCGATTTGGCCTCCATGCTGTCTCTTTTAATGTGAAGTGCAGTCAGTTGCTGCACCAAGCTAGTGGATGTGGGTTTGTTTTAGCTCGCGTTAAAAGCAAAACCACTGAAGGTCATAATATACTCATCTTAATAACAATGAACTAAATTTTATTTCAATATGCTTGCTTATGCTTCTGATGGATTCCAATATTGTCACGGTTTTTTTGCAGTGGTATATCCGATGTATGTAAATCTGTGCATTTTTTTTTTACTGTGTATCCACAACTACAAATTTGGTGGGCTGCCATCACACATTTGTTCTCATATTACCACTAACTTCTCTGCGTGCAAGTGTATGCTTGGTCAATCTGTTCTGTGTGCCTGGTTCTGTGATTTCTAAATGTAAATTGAACTAAATTACGGCAAATACATGTTCAAGTTTTTATTTCAAAGTCCATTTAATAAAGGATAAAATGCTGAGTATATGAAACGAGCTGCAGCTGGTGCCATTTTTATTGCTTTTAAAGATGAATGGCATCAAAGACCTCGTCGGTACTGTAATGTAGACTGCAGTATCCAGTGTATGTGTACTGTATTGTAGACTAATGTTCCAGTAACGGTTCCACGTTTCACAAGCATAGAGAAGGACATGATTGTGGCTGAGAAGACCCGAAGCTTCGTGTGGAGCGACAGCAGGTAGCTTCCACACAGCATTACATCGCCGATAAAAAGAATGCCGCTCGACCGATTCGGAGTGGGACCTCTGCTGTCAAACTAGAACTGGTCATAGGCACACTGCCAGGTATGAAAACGCCACTCTCCGCACAACTCCGTCATCACCATTGGGGAGCTGAGGGTGTGAAGTAAGAATAGATTTTACCCTTTCTGACAAAACAAGTGTTAAGGCGTTAAAACACCAAACAAGCCTTTTTGCAAGGAAACATGTCTGCATTAACCAAATGTACTTGTGGTGAACATGCAATCAAAAATATGCTGTTTTTGATACTGGCAAGAAAGGTTTTATGAGCAGGTTGGAGTATTTGACACAATACCCATGCAGGCGATTTGTTGTGGTGGACTGATGGTAAGGCCCTGCATCTTAGTCTCACACTCCAGGTTCGACAGGAGCGCCTCAAACTCATGAGCAGCAATCACAAGATCATCAGCATACACAACATGGTTGACCAAATAGGGATTTGCGTTGGCTAAGTAATGTATCCTGCACACCCAGCCATCGCATGCCCAAGCAGCTTTTGTTTGGCCAGATAGAGGGGGCTAAATGGGTGCGGCAACAGGCTACGGAAGAGATGGAGTGATGTGGTACAAGAGGATATGGAGCTGAGTGGGCTTGCCGATGACTGGTACCAGCTGTGTCAAGATCGGCCTCTGTGGAGGAGGCTCGTGATGAATGGTATTGGACAGTTAGAGGCAATTGCAACAAGAGTGGAGGAGCGACGCTCACAACAAGCAGAATGCTGTGCAGCTGAAAGTTGCCACAGGAGGGAACACAGGAGATGCATCTGACAGATGTATTGACTAACCGAGATATGGTACCTGGATTTGTCCCGTGACCTGCCAGCGAGCCTTGAACACTTCACCTCACTTTAAAGTGCACATTGCCTGGCACAAGCGCCGTGGTGCCGTTACCGCCACTTAGTGGCGAATGGCGATCATTGTTGTAGACTAGTGTCTGTACTGTATTGTAGGCTGTAGTGTATGTGTACTTTAATAACTGCAGATACACAAGTCTTGTACCAAAAGACATCTCTGTATAGCCTACACATACTTTTGGGGCAAGTGTGCTTGGTGAGGACGTAATGAAGGTTGGCACGGCACACAAGGGGGTGGATGACCAGCACCCACACTACCAATCTCACACATCTTCAGAACCATCTTATGTTACGTTCGCTTCGGCAGTCCAAGGCTTGACTGAGGGCTTGGCCTCTTCCACGTCCACGACTTTGGCTGCCCCCCACGGAGCGAGACGTCGGCTGGGCCCATGGGATCGACTAAGAGAGCTTGCGGTCCTCTGTACTACCTCTGAATGCCGCTCGCCTGTCTACGCAGGCATGCCCGTGTGGCCTGCCTGTGCGCTGCTGCCCACTGTGCATCACTGCCTGCCTGTTGTTACCACACCTTTGCTGCAGGGGTATACCCCGATCTGACCTGGCCCGCTCTGCGGGTTGCGGCTGCCAGGCCCTCCACCTTCACAATTGAGTCTCTGCACCTCCATCGTTTCCTACCCAGAATGGCTCGCTTACCCTTCTCTGATCTGCTCCGTTCTCTCCAATCTCATTTCACCTCTCCCCAACCTCATTCATCCTTGCACCACTTTCTTTGGCTCTTGGTTTAAATTCCTTCCATGTGGCAGCGCCTGATCTCTGGAATAACCGAGCAAAAATGTTTGGGGTCAAAACCTAACCATTGTCCTATTTTACATCACTTTTTGGATCTCAATTTCTATGCAAGTTGAATTGCATTCGCACCGTATGTAGCCAACCATGCTAATTGGAGGTGCGATAGATCACTGCTTTGCAGAATAAGTTTTACATGTGATGTGTTCCAGTAGCCGTGGACTTTCTGTGCTAGTTGTGCCACATCGAATCGCAGACATTCTGTACTTGACCCTGTACAGTTGTTTTTGGATTGTTCGTTTTTTTGTGCCGTAACGAGGTGTTTTATGTCCATCTAAAATGAACATGTATTGGCAAGCGGGGTTTACCTGTGCCAAAATAAAACCTAAATGCATAAAAACGAATAATCCAATTGCTGATTCAGCATCATGCTTGTTTGTACTCTTTGTTTTTTTTCGGTAAAGTCACGTAGGTAAAATAAAACTAAATTAAATCACGTTTCGGAGGCAACACAAGCTTCCGTCTTCAGGTGGAACAGTCACAGCAAGATAGCTGAAGACGGAAACTTGTGTTGCCTCCGAAACGTCGTGATTTAATTTAGTTTTTTTTTATTTTACCTACGTGACTTTACCAAAAAAAACAAAGAGTATGAATCCTTGCAGTCACGAAAGCTTCAAATCTAGAAAAAATATGCTTGTTTGTGTTTGCAATAACTTGACAGTTTGTACACAACACGTACAAATTAATGTGTACTTTATTCAAAGAGTATGTTGTTGTGCATGTATTCGTAAACGTAAGATTGAATAAAAATGTGTTTAGTTTTCTAACCTATAAATGTCACATTGCGATATTGCATACCATGCGCGTATTTATCTGTTAAAGAAATAATAGCCATAACAGCCCCTGAAACAAGAATCCTAAATTATAAATCACTGAAGCATATAAACTTTGAACTGTGGGAACTAAGTCTAAGCCTTAATAAACTGCTGTAGGGTAAAAACCACATGAAATATGCAAACATGTTATGTTTTTTCAGCAAGTACTCAAATTGGATAATGCGAGTCATCGTTTAGTGTTGTAATGATTTGTATGGTGTCCGAAGCTAATTGAAGAAAACATGAAAGTGCATCGAATCTGAAAAGGCAACGTATCTGCACCTGCTTTTAAAAGGAATTTGACACAAGTTATGACTACAAAGAAAACCCGAGGATAAATTTACTTATGATAACAGTCTTAACATTACCGGTAATTTTGGCAAAATTGCAAATTATCCAGCAGATTCACTTATGGCACCCGTTAATTGTCTACAAACCAGCAGTCTACTACTGCACTTTTATGACTCGCACTACTACGTTACTTATTACTGTCAATTCTTACGATGATCACTTGACATGTTTGCTCCCAAGCTGCAAGATGCAGTACAGGTTAAATCTGTTTCACCACTGGCTTGTGGACTGGACAACCACTGCATAGTTAAGAGTAATCACAGCTTGCACAATAGTAATGTACTTAATCTAAATATCCTTATATCCAAAAAGAAATACATCAGTTATATGTGTGTGTGCATGCTCAGCTTGACTACAATTGAGACCGCATCCTCGTGTTTTAGTCAAGCAAAGGTAAATTAAGTAATGCATATTCAGGTGACCAACACACGATAGCCCATCTCCATTACAATTTGAATTTTATGAGATGTTCAGGGTAGGCCTGGTTATCGTTAAAGATGACGAACATAGATGGGTTGTTCATATTGTCCGTCACACTGTCGTACAGCACGGCGTTTTGCTGGCCCTTGGGTGGAGGTTCGATCATGCCCTGTTTCCCCGTCGTGAAGTCACCAGTCAGCACGCGTGTCCGGTACATATATTTGCTGCCATCGCTCTCGGCTGGTGAATATGTCGGCTGTGCCGAGTAGCTAGCACTGACGGCAAAGTACACTCCATTCCCATAGCACGTAGCTAAAACGACACGTAGAAAAGGGGATTCAGAGATAACATTTGTCATACAGAATTTTTCCAATACAGTATAAAACAATGCCGAAAAACTTTCACCCATGTGGTCTCTCATTTAGCCCTGCAAAGAGTTTGGCCGATATTCACTTGGGCAACAGTGCATGGCACACTGCCATTAAATGTTGTGCATGCATAAACTTTATCGAACGTGTTAAGACTGCATTGCTACGAGGTGGGCCGTAGGTGACAGTACATCTATACCCTATATGAATTTCACTGGTATCCCCATCTTATAAGTTGCAGAGCTCCAGGTGCATATACTCGATGTCCAGATGTCCCAATGCAGAAGCCTCCTGGTAAAATTGTCTTGAAACTCAATAAACATTCATGCCCTTCTATCCCCCATTTCACATGCTTGTGCCTCATGAGATTGTCCACCTAGGGGTGGTGATATCAAAGAAAATTGTGAAAATGTTATTGAATGAATGGCCAGGACTTGTTCAGTTCACTGGTGAGTGTAGAGTGATTGAGAGAAATAAACACTCACCATTTTTTCCACAGTAGCTTCTGTTGAATCCATTTGTGTTGACTTTATCACATGTGGCATATGCAGTTCCATGGAAGAGAATTCTTTCATTTAGCTGGGTGTTGGGTTTGTTTGCCTTATCCATCTCTTTCTTCTTTGTCATGTAGAGTTTCCATAACGAATGGTTCTGAATTTGAGTTATCTACAACAACAAAACAATACAAAAATGATGGCCATTGTATCTATAACTAGTGTGCTGTTCTCAGCCGATATTGGACATTCCAAACTCATGTACACGGGGGTGCAAGTGCACTGGATTTCTTAACACATTTTAAAGTGGGTGCAAAATGTAGCTTTCTGTTGTAAAAACAATGTAAATCCAAAAAACATGCAGATTGTAACAGACACCTCTTCATAATGACATACTTATTACTGTTCTATTGGCTCTAATAGATCTCCTGGCTCCTTAACCCAAAGCAAAAGCTGACCTCTTCAATCTGAAAGCTGGGCTGCTTGGAGAGTTTCCCCAGAGATTGCTTGAAGTCATTTGCAATGCTCCGATACTTATGCGACGTGGGATCCAGTGGCACAGACAGAACGCGGTCCTGTCCCGAGTCACTCACGTCCATCCACTCAATGGGAATAATGTCTAAAGGCACAGGGAGATAAATTTGCACAAGCATGTGATCCAGAGCGTATAAGATGGCGTTAGTGGATCAAACAGATCTTCATTTCTGTGACACATACTTTGTTCTTTTTCGGTAAAGTCACCTGTGTGACTTTACCGAAAAAAACAAAGAGTATGAATCCTTGCAGTCACGAAAACTTCAAATCTAGAATTCTGTAACACACTCAACCCATGGGGCCTGTGAACAGCAGTACAGCAAGTGTGTGTTACTGATCTCATTCATGGAGGTTCTCTGGGTTCTCACGCATGCAAAATACGCATTTACATGTAATTGACCAAGCATTCCAAATATACCTCTTAAAGTTTGGAGATTCATACCACATTCTCATAACTATATAAAGGAGTCGCAAACCAGGCAAGTGGGCTTGGCCCAGATTCCCATGCTGCCCGAGCCAGCACCAACTCGGCCGTGTGGCCTGCTGCATGGATTGTTTTGTCAGGGTGGCCTATTTCTCTGGACTGCCCAATAAAACAGTTGTAACATCATAGGGTCAGCACAGAAGAAGAATGCACTGTCAATGGCTTCTCTCACTTAGGTCAACCTCAGAGCAGTTTTTTGGTGAAAAACAGCAGAAAATTACTGACAATAGGCTAAAAGGGTAACCTAAGCCAGCTATATTATGGAAATGGCCTCCAAGGGAGGGGGGCAAAGGGAGTGCCGGTCTGATTTCTAAAAATAGTTTCAGCAGGCCTTCCTACTTGTGCTCTTCTGTATGATTAACTCATTTTGACATAGCTTTGTCACTATTTTACGATGACCTTCAGACCGCAGCTCTTTCGCCAGCATTGACTCTTAATACCTCTCACACCACGGTTAATGGTATGGTTTACAACATGGAGTATAATAGCGCCTCGCAGCTGTCTCTCTCCCCCTCCTCTGTTCCGACCATGGATGAACTCGTCCGTCTGAACGGGGCCCGTAGCTATCCGTGTTGCTAAAGTTGAGGGTAAGAATCCACCCATTTTTTCGCCATATAGCATTGTGATATATAACGACTTATTGTTGGTAGCTTAGCTGATTGGAGAATATAGAGTTTATTGATAACATTAAGGTAATTTATATTTTAGTTTTTTATTGGTTCACTATATAGTACTGTGAATAGCTCAGATGTGTAGGCCTTGACTTCAACATAGTCATTTCTGTGACCAGTCACTAGCTGATCACTCAGTTATTTCAATGCTAAATTCGCCTAGTTATTTCAATGCTAAATTCTCCTGTTTGATTTGTACTAAGTGCCTCGGTGAATGTGTATGCTCTTACTTTAACGTAGCTATTTCTGTGACCAATTACAAGCTAATCACTCAGCTATTTCAGTGCTAAATTCTATGCTAATTCCTTTGTCAAGGGGTGCCTCTGCGGATGTGTATGCTTTAACTTAGCTATTTCAATGCTAAATTCTATGCTAATTCCTTTATCAAGGGGTGCCTGTGCGGATGTGTATGCTTTAACTTTTAACATAGCTATTTCTGTGACCAGTCACAAGCTAATCATTCAGCCATTTCAATGCTAAATTATATGCTAATTCCTTTGTCAAGGCGCTTTGTTCCTCTCACACAGCTTAAAGGCCGTGATCTGAACGTGGCTCTTTCACTCCAGCGCTGTCCTACCAGACAGTCTCGTCCCTTCACCTGATGAACGCCGCTTGTGTTGTGGCCGAAACGTCGTGAGAATATTATTGTGTTATTTTATTTGATCAATTTATTATTTTATTCTCATTCTACGCGACTTTACCGAAAGAACCAAAGAAGAACATGCCCAGTCTCTTTTGCCTTCAGTGCTTTTGTTTAAACACAGCACCACTATAGGTTGGGGCACAGTGTGTGCGGATGGATAATTCAACTGCATACGTTCTTGGGCATTTTCAAGTTGATTTTATTAAGTTTTCCAAAGGAACTACACCCACAGTGTTCTGTTTAAAAGCATCCTATATCGTTAAATACTTGTATCATTACCATATACGTTTTATTTATAGCTAGATGTAAATCACTCTGGTGCATTTCCTCCTTTGCAAAGGGAATCCTGTATGAGTACAGGAGACTGGATGGAAACTTGCCCTGTGCACCAGCTCTGCCTGAACTCTTCCACACGCATGGCACTAGCTGGAGGTCACTTACCTTCGGCCTTCTTTCTCTTAATTGGGAGAGTTTCTCCATCCTTGGTTTTGTACACCTTTTCAGCGACACTGACATGACCTTCATGCTTCTCCTCTGCTATGGAAACCACACCCTGGTTCTTCTTTGACGCCTCCTCAATCATAGCATTGTGCTTTGGGCTGAAGGCAATGTACTGCTCGTCTCGGAGGAACATCCACTGCACGTTCTTTGCCAGCATCTCCTCCTGCTGAGCACGATCCCTCCTCTTCCTCGTGTCATTCATCATTTCGTGGAGCTTGATTAAGACTTGGCTCACGTCAGTGATGTTGCCTTCGACGCTGATTGTGTCTTGTGCAGTAAAATTGATCAGCACTTGGTTTTGATGTTTTAGTAAACATATGGCCTCTTGCTCCTCCTCTCCAAACTCTGCAATTATTTCATCGCTGATTTGCTTGTTGCATCCTTCGGTCGTCAGCTTTTCATCGATCTCATCAAGGACCTTGCTGTTGATCTCATCTGAAGCTGAGTAAACCTGGATGTGGACTGGCTTAATCCCCATGTTCGTCTGGACAGTGTGGTTATCTTGCTCCTGCAGTTCACTTCCAACACTAAAATATGATTTGAATGTTCCTGTGGAATAAAAAACATTTTTAAAAAAGTGGTTTGTAACAAGGAAGAAAAATTCATAAGCGTAGATTCTGCACCGCTTTCCAAAATGCGTTTGTCCTCGGAAGCATTTAACTATCAATGTTAAGAGTTAACCCACGCGCCAGATGCACAGGAAGCAGTTCGTCCGTGGAGAGAACCAACACGGTCCTCGCACCGTGTTGGTTCTCTACGCTTTGGGCGACTCTTTTAATACTTTATCCTGTTTTCAACAGGATGAGTTCTAAATAGCAGCACAATTGTCTACTAAACTGTGGTACATGTTGGATCACCTTTATGAGAGTTATCATCCATAGTCTGCAAGACAACATGTCTCTGATAGTGGTGGTTCTGCCCAAAAACAAGGCACCAGGGCGAGTGCTTGAAGCACTGCATTTGTCTCCAAGTTTTAGGCAACAATTTAACGAATATGGTCAGTTTTTAAAAGTCCTTAATAACAACACAACTTTATAGTAGAGTTTAATTTATATAGATCATGTGAATGGGAGTAATCATGCCCTCCCCCATCCCACGTTCCAGACGGACAGAGCTAATGAATAAAGGCTTTAATCTCAAGTTGTTTTCACAGTGTATTTGGACTGCCTCTTACTTTTCATCATTGATAAAAATCCTCTTTGCTGAGGACCGGGTTTCTTCAGTCGGCCCTGCAGCTCACGGTAGAAATCCGGAAGCATGTCCACCTCGAAAATGATGACTCTGACACATCGCAGTTTCTTGGGTCCCTTCTGAACTGAAAACTCGGCCACCGCATCCAAGATGGCCGAGGCAGAGTCTTGGGGCGAAAGGCGCCCACCACCTTAGAGACAGGCGGTGTGAGAGGGGCACCACTGAGCGGCCTTCAATTATTTACAATGTTTTGCAGAAAATAAAGTAATTACGCGTTGGGAGTGATTCTCAACCTGGCTCGAGTAGTGAACGGATACGGAAAATTACGCAAAGGGGCAGCGTAAAGTTACCCGAGATTCTGCGCCAAAACTCGCGTCCCCACACATGCTCGCTCTCACAAACATCCCTCTGTTTAGCCTTAATATGCTTTTGGGAGAAGTGCTGTTAGCGAGTAGCACCTCGGATGTCCGGCACGGCACACGAGGAGGTGAGTGGTCGCCGTTGTTTCCCCCTTGGCAATGTTTACACACCGCTCCAGGTACTCATTTGAGGCTGGGATAACCTATGGGAGGCCCAAGACCGGTTCAGATCGTCAATCGGGTCGCCGGGTTAATAGCGCTGTATGCTAACTGCTGCGCCAAAGCTCCCCACACAGATATATATGTATACATGGAGAATTTATTTCGCACCATACATAGCCAACCACACTAATCGGAGGTGTGGGAGGATAACAAGCAAAACACAGACCTGGAGACAGATATACAGACACGGAGACACAGACACGAATTACACTCACACAGTTGGGCAAATTCTAGTCACGAATTTTGGCAGTGCCACTTGATTTCCTCGTTCTCGATAAGTATAAGCAAGGGATTGTGAATTTTCTCTCAGCTACAACGCATTCCCACCAACCTACCCGGGCCCATGGCGATTTTTGGTGTCCTCATAACTACTGCAAAGTACCGCAAATTTACCGCAAGTACCACAAAGGCCGCCCACCGCAACCGGTCACCAAAGCTGTAACCCCTCCCCCTCCCGTACCCTTCTCAAGCCTCCCACAAACTCTCCCCCCACTCAGCGCTGGCCTATTGCACTATTTCCCACACATGTGCCTGCATTTGTAATTGAACAATAAAAAGTTTTAACTGAAGAGCTCAGAGCAGAGGCAATTTTAATATCAGATAGCATGTAACAGTCTCACAGAGCACAGGGAAGATCCACGCCATACACAGCACACTGATCACATTCTCAAATGCTCTGACCTACTCACCTGTTCCTAGAGCCGGTACAGAGATGGAAATCATGCCCAGATCGTCGCAATGACCCAGGGCATTGAACAAGACCTGGCTGAGTTCTTCCTTGGAATTGTTTAATACAACGTGAACAATGCTCTTGCAAGAAAGATCCCCAGAGCCAGTCACTGCAAAACCGTCATAGATACCTGGAAACAAAAGACGAATACTCGAGTGGCTCAACAATTGGAAAATTATCACAAGAAATAAAGCACACCAAAAGTAATAAAAGTATGAATTAATTTAGCATATTACAATTAAAATGCATATATTGGGTGTGGTTGTGGCACAGGTGGTGCATCTGACAATCATCTCAGTCAATTCATGGCACCTGGGTCCATCCCTGACCTGCCAGTGAGCCTTTTGGCACTTCCCATGGCCTCGGAGTGCACCCGGCCTGGCACAAGTGCCGTGGTGACATCGCCGCCACTTTGTGGCGAGTTTCAGCTGTTGCTGTTGTGCGGGTGTGATCTAACAACTTGGAGCTGGGGTTGGTGGCTCACACAAAGAATAACGCAAAATGTCTGACACCCACATTCAGAACTATGCAGTGCCTGCAGAAGACAGAGGTGCAAGTACATTATTGACCTCTCTGTGCAATGTTTAGGTACTTCTATGGTTCTTTCGGTAAAGTCACGTAGATAGAAAAAAAAAACACGACGTTTCGGTCGCAACACGAGCGTCCGTCTTCAGGTGAAGACGGAGCTGACAACGGGCGCTTGTGTTGCGACCGAAACGTCGTGTTTTCTTTTATTATTATTTTTATCTACGTGACTTTACCGAAAGAACCAGAGAGTATGGATTCCTGCAGTCACGAAAGCTTCAAATCAACAATGTTTAGGTGTTACAGTTAAACGCGTATGGATGTTTATATAGGCACTCCAGTTCTATGCTACGTTGCAAATTAAATAATGCATAAATGAGCCTAAACACATCTGCTAGTGGTGCTTTTGCTGAATGTGAGATAATTATTACATGACATACCTTCTTTCTTGCAGATGGATTGGATACGCGGGCCAGCAGCTTTCATTATCGCAGCAGAGACACCTAAAGGGCAGGTGATGGGGTTTGACCACATGAGTCAAAGTGTCACCTTGCGCAATGCCAGTCACTGACGTCCCACAAACCCAGAGCGATACTTATTTTGTTGACCACATAGTATGTACTGTATGTATGTTGAACTTATTATATAAACAACCGTGCTAATCGGAGGTGCGGGGGAAGGACAACAAACTAAGCACATATGGATGATAGGTTTCATTTTGTAATATTTGCCGCCTTCTAATCGAGTCAGAACCATCCAGCAAAATGAAATTAATGTGGACACTAAACACCACTTAAATGAATGTTTACTATTATTTTACTATTTATTGCATAAAATTTTGGTAGATGTATATGGTGTAAACTGTTTAACACGTAGGCTTTTGCGACCAATATTAACCATAATTGATGTTTTTGGGTAAAATCGCGTGAATATAAATGTCGTTTTAAAGCTTTCGTGACTGCAGGGATTCATATTCTTGGTTCTTTCGGTAAAGTCACGTAGAAGGGAATCAATAAAATAATAAAAATATAAAACAATACAATTCTCACAGACATTTCGACTGCAACACAAGCAATCACCATCAGGTGTGAAAACCACAGTATTTTCCAAATTTTCTTGCTGTGGTTTTCACACCTGATGATGATTGCTTGTGTTGCAGTCGAAACGTGAGAATTTTATTGTTTTATATTTTTATTATTTTATTGTTTCCCTTCTACGTGACTTTACCGAAAGAACCAAGAATACATAAATGTGTCGTTAAATCCGCCACCACCCGACACAGTCAATTAGAATTGGCATGTTTAAGAATTGGCATGTTTTGTTTACGTAACTAATCTTACTAATTGGCTGTGTCAGGCGGTGGCGGGTTTAACAACACATTTACATTTACCCGATCGAACCCAAAAGCCTCTATTATTAATATGGTTTAAACTGTTGGAAGCCTGGTTTGTTGAACACAAACATCACCATGTAAGCAGCAGAACCACTGTCCACTCATACATCACACCAAACAACAATGCATGCACCTCCCTCTATAAACTTCACAATAACTCAATGGCAAGCAGACTAGCTATTTAAGCTCTTGTATTGCCGTTTGTACTGCCCACGATGACATGACTTACACCACACATGCCGTCTCTCACCTGAGCCATGGCTGAAATTCTCGTCAGTAGAGTTCACGATGGCATCCGTGCGTTCCTGCACGATGTTTCCCTGCTTCACCACCACCACCACTTTTCCAAACTTCATCTGCAGCGTCCCCAGACCCTCCTCCTTCAACTCAGAGTAAAAACCTGCAATCAGTCCAACCAAACAGAACAAAATTAGAACTTTATTCATCCTTGAATCATTGTAAGAGTAGTTTGTGGCACTAATGATGATAGTGGTGGCAAAGATGTTGATGTGGATGGGCTGGCTGTCAGTACAGATGAGGTGACAGTGATTGCCACCTTATCTCAAATACACCACGGATATCATAGCGAGGCAGACTCACAGATCAGACTTATAGGAGAGGAAGACACTCACTGACAAGAGAATTAATGGTTACCAACTCTCTCAGGATATACTTGCTTCCGCTGAGCATTCAAACCCATATATAGAGAGCATCTTTGGCCCCTGGGACCTACCACCAAATCACCATGAATGCTCTCAATCTTGTCAGATCTAATATACTGGGGATCAAGCCTGATTACTGCTTGGATTGGTGACCACCAGTCACATCAGGTGGTGTATACTGTACTTATGGTTGAGAGGGCGTTCCAGATGGCAGTCCAGTAATGGGAGCGATGCACAGTTAGATTTGATCTACTTGCTGAATTGGATCTATACATTACATCTGAAACTTATCGCACATATGTGGCATTTCTCCAGGATCTCTGGTTTCCTCCCACAAGCCACACATGCAGCAAAGGAATCGGCCAAACATCCTAATTCAGCCGGTCCTGAAAAACAATCTTGAGCCTTAGTGAGGCTTCCTTATAGAAATAATTGACATTTTAATAGAACCTGGTGTAGCCAACGTTAACCATATGAGTGTCCATACTCTTTGGTTCTTTCGGTATGAGTGTCCTTAAGCCTCTTACTCGATCCTACTCTCTACACAAAACATTCACTCCCCTCATTCTCCTGTTTTACCATAATTTCCTTGGGGTTCTTTCGTGAACGAAGGCGAAGCATCACTCCCTCCCCGAGCACCTCCTCTCCTCTCGTCAATGATTTCAAATTCTTCTTCTTCTTCTTCTTCTCTGCCACTGCCCTTCACTTCTTCTCTGCTTCCTCCTCCTGCATCATCCTCTCCTGTTGCCCCTCTTCTCTCATTTTCTGCTGTTCTTAGCTTTTGTAGTTCGTTGTGGAAAGCCTGGCAACAACCACATTTATATTTGCGTTCCTAAAATTAGACTCGTGTCGAACAAAATCTAATATGACAATGGAATAGTAAAGCAGTGCACTCACAAGGAGACTTTAGTGACCGAGGTAGACATACAGAGGGAAATCACTAGATGATTAGTATCGGCTGCATGAGCTACAGTGTGATGGGACTGCCATTACACTGTTTTTAAATACTTAAAAAATGTAGATTGACTTTTTTTGTTTAGTTTGTTGTCCTTCCACCACACCTTCGATTAGCAGTTGGCTACGTACGATTTGAAAGAAGTTCAACATGCATACATACAAACACATCCTCGAAGAGGCAATTTTCCAGACTGCATTAGGCTTCAGCAGGGCTCAAGAAAAGGTTCTTCACCTCATATGAAAATCATTCAACTCTCAACGAAGTTTTTCAATATAAGAACTCACTGCGAATGTTGCATCATCCTTCCCGTACACCATTAGCCGAACATTCTGAAGCCTAGTGGTAGGGTTCTGTTTGCTGAACGCCACAAATTCATCGAGCATTAACTTGGCCGTGATGGGCTTGGGAAAGTTCAAGTTGCCAGTGCCGATGGCCGGAAAGGAGATGCTTTGGTAGTTTGATGATTGAGCCATCTTCAGGCAAGTTGACACGATTTGGCTCAAAACCTTGTGAGGGAAACAGATGACATGTAAACGTTTAACCCCACCGGCCAATATGTACCATTAACGCGATTCAACGGAAGATTATAGCTTAGAAATTGTTACAGTTCTTTTGAAACATGCGTCCCAGGAAAGGCATGTTTATATTCCCCCCCTTCATGTTAAAACCAACCAACCAGACAGGCCAAATTACAGTACGTTGTTCTAAGGAAGTATTTCCAGTTACACTTAAGTGGATAACACATCAAAGTAAATTCTTACATAACCCACTCTAACAAGTGATTAATCAAGGTAAAACATTCCCCATGACCGAAACAGTGAAAAGGGACCTTCAACAAGTCGCGAATTGACAGAGGCCTGTAAATTATCACTTTAATTTTATAGCCATAGATACAGTAAAACCTCGTTATTTCGGTATTTGATCATTCATAATTGGGGATAATTCAGCACCGCTGCGCTTTCGGCATATGTATGTTGGTAATTCGCCATGAGCCGAATTACCATACCGAATGGTCCAATTTTGGCATATACGTGGAGCGAGGTCACGCACCAAGGCCAAAACAATCACTCAGTCTAGTGGCGGCGCGTGTGGTGAGCATTAGTGCAGACCTGTTGCTTTGGACTTTACCTTGTTTGTGCACTGTGTGCATGCCAACCCTCTCATAAATGTCGTCTACACCTACATCAAGAAGTAATAGAAAGGGGCTGAAGTATAAATCCCTTAGTTTGCGAGACAAATCCAAAGTTTTGGAGATAATTGATGCAGGTGTGTCAATAGTTACTGATAGTAAATGTTACTTTTTTATGAAAATGTTTTGGAAAACAAATTTGCGCATTTTACAATAATGTGTCAGACAAGTACCCTACAACAACAAAATAATAATGCCATTTATAACGCACACAATATTTTACAGACATACACGAGTGTGACTTTTATGCATGGAGCGTCCTTACAAGCGAAAACAAAATGTGTCCTCGTGTACTTTGGACGTGTTATAAGTGTGAAGGAGAACTCTGAAGTTTAAATATGTTCAGGTATATAAGAATGAAATTCATTCAGCAAAACCGTAATACTGAATGCGTGATTATAGAGTTTTATCAAACTAGCTCAAAATTCTAATTAGAATGATTACAAACAAATCAAAATTTCAATGATAGTAATATTCTTCGTTCTTTCGGTAAAGTCACGTTGAAGGGAAACAACAAAATAATAAAATATATAAAACAATAAAAATTCTCACGACGTTTCGACCATAACACAAACGGTCGTCTTCAGGTGTGTTGGTTTGCATAAATGTGTTGGTTTGCATAAATTTATGCAAACCAACACACCTGAAGACGACCGTTTTATAATAATAAAATATATATTTTATTATTTTGTTGTTTCCCTTCAACGTGACTTTACCGAAAGAACTAAGAATATGAATTACTGCAGTCACGAAAGCTTTAAATCAAAATTCAATGATAGTGTGTTGTACAAGACTATACATTAAAAAAAATGTTCTTATATTGCATGCATTTTATGGTCATTACAATCTTATTACAGCCTGCCTAACAAGATAAAATTCAAAAACGACACGTAAAGAAAGCCAAGCTGCTTTGGAAGTGGGACCTGCTTTCTCAGGAGTTGCTTAGCATGCTGAGAGTGAAATCTTGTTAGATCCTTAGCACATGTGGACACTGAATCCTGGTAAGTCTCCTTTGAAAGCGGAAAGTTAGTGGATAGTAAAAACATGCCTATAATGTGTCACCGCACCTCCAATTAGCACGGTCGGCTACGTACGGTGGGAAAGACGTTCAACGTACAAACGTGCACATTATTGGCCAAGATGACTCAAATGCAAAAATAATTTATAGTACATTATCACATATGACAAAATGTGTTGAACATTTCCGTTGAAGATCTTAATGGCGATATTTGGTACTATTACAACATTATCGTCACCATATATGAATATATAAATGATGGATTATGATAAAAAAAAATATATGACCATACCTTATCAGTTCCCCCACCTTCTTTCCAGCTACAACACACAGTGTGGTAGATCTCTCTACATGACAACTTGCACCCCTTGGTTTTCACTTTCAAGACGTCTCCAACTCTCAGGGACCCTCCTCCTGATCCATCATTCGTGAGCTCCTGCAGCAGTGGGCCAGCTTTCCTAAGAAGAGCTGCAGAAACTGCTCCTCTGGACAAGTCCAGGTCATTGGCGACCGTGTTCACAATGACGTCCACCTGTACCGAACAACGTCATCGCAATCGTTAAACCTACAGACATCGCTCTGCCGGTCCAACGAGACCTAAAAGAAACCCCACCCCATAGGCCGAAATCCAGGAAACTTTTCCGGATGCATGCCTCTGCTCAAGCAGCCAAAAATAAAAACATAGGCCTGCACTGGATGGATCCATGGGTGGCTATGGACTTGGCAAACAACAACCTCATTAAGGACCCGACTGTGGAAGTACTGGGTCCCATGACAATTGTTTCACTCTAAACCACAGTCAAAAGCTACATGGGAGATGCTCGTCCAACTTCCACAATTGGAAGATCAAAGAATCGCCACACTGTGAGTGTGGTAAAGTCCAAACCATCAAAGACATCACCAACGAATGTCACCGTGTAACTACATCCTGGTGGTGTTGCTGCGATCCATACAGCGTCTACTGCTTCCTTGGGTTGGTAAAACAATGTTGCCATTCAACTTTACATTTAAAAATAGTTGCTTTTCCATCCTGCCATACGAAAGAACAAAAATAACCTCCATTCCGAATCTGGTTGCAGGAGTATAGGGTGGCCCCGTGACTGCATGGACACTTTGTGCAAACAATAGCTGTGGGCTTTATGCCTTAAAACTTACTTCTTCCTCTTCCAGATTCCCCTTGACCAGATGTATCTGCAGGCCCTCTTGTGTGTGGTATTCATTGGGGTTGGGTGGTTGTGTTGTCTTTTTGAACGTTTGTAATTTAGAAGTTTCCTGTTGAATATAGTACATTTAACTAAATCACACATTAAAACAAAAAATATAGTGAATAGTCATAACTGAATATTATTGCACCAACAAAGTGTATACGAGATTACACTGAGGATTTCCCCGTGCAGTAGTGTGCCTGCACACATGGCACATTTGGCTGTAGCAGCTGTTGTATTCATCTCTGCATTTCCCATTCTGAACCTTAATAGCGCTTTCACAACAGCATCCACAGCACCTGCATTCCTCTAATTTCAAACAGCACAGTTCTTACCTCTTTTCTCAGCGGTGGACTAGTCCGGGCTTTCTCTTTGACACTTCTGTCCTGCCTTTCACTGCTGCGCCGTCTCCCATTCTCAAATGAGTTCGTCACGTGGGAGGCGTAGGTTCCATGCTGGGAAAGTGACGATCCGGCAACAGCACGGTCCTGCTGCTCAAATGTGTTTTCGAAGGCCAGCTGCATTTCATTCACTGTGACAATGTCATTGTTAATCAGCTGGATGGACACGAGGGAAGTCCGGTGATGTGTAGGATCTTCACAAAAATCTCGAACAGCCGACATGATTGTGCTACAGCACAGGGGCAAAGGGAATCCAAAGATTCCAGAACTTATGGCCGGCATGGCAATAGATGTAAAGTTATTTTGCGCTGCAAGCAAGAGACTTTGCTCCACAGCTTTCTTCAGCAGCGCCTTTTTAATATGAGACCGAGAGGCATCCCATCGGGGGCCAATGGCATGAATCACGGCCCTGCACGGCAGGCTCCCTGGTCCCGTCATCACTGCCTCGCCTTCCAGGAAAGGACCTCCATTAAGCCTCACCTTCCTGTTGCTGTCATCCTGAAGGTCTTGCCCACCTTCTTTCAGCAGGTCCTTTGCCAGCCCACCGACATGCCGCAAGTCCCCATTGGCAGCATTGACCACCACATCTACACGGTGATGCTGTAGGTGTCCCTTCAGTACCGACACCGTTATTCCGCGCAAGGAGGTTTCACAAACCACATGAGCCTTGGGGTTTTTCTGAGGTTCCATGTCCTCGGGATCTCGGGGCTGGTTGAGGAGGATTATGCACTTCTCTGTCGACTCCAACACTCCCAAAAATAGTTTGCCTCGCCCATGCAAAAAGGTGGCACAACCTGGCTTTTGAATGGTCCTCTCTTGACGCTTGATGTTTTTGGACATGTCTCCTATCAGTTCTATAATTCCATCTTTGTGTTTTGTTTGTGTGGCAATTGTAAAGCCATTTCTATCATTGTCTAGATCTATTTTAGTGCCATTTGGCAGCATGCTTTCCATGTCCCCATGTGTTTTGAGGTATTGTAGGACTCCCTTAGATTTTATGGCAATAAAGAATTCAAGTGCTGCATTCATGTCCATTAACTCTTCAACTTGTTTAGCAACACGCTGGATAACATCTTTATAGCCAGTTATGAGTACCTCACTCCCACTGGTGCACTTCATTTGGAACTTGGCGTCAGTTTCGATATCACTACATTCTTGAGATGCTTTCAGCTCTTCCTCGAATTCTTCCCACTCCTTTACATTCTGCTTCATGTCAAACCCTTTCATTGCCTTCACTTTCACCTCCACAAAGGTCATGTTCAGAAGTTCCTCTGCTTTTCCCAGATCATCTTCACTCGCACCAACAATCATGATGTCATTTCCCCTTTCTGAGATGGATGCATCTATGCCATTTTGGCTGAAGGTGTTTTTTATGAAAGCATCACGGTTCAGTTGTAACACAAAGCCTCTAAGTTCTTCAGAGATTAACCAGGGCTTCTCACTGCACTGCAGCATCATTTGCAGGATTTTGCTCTCAGCTGCTAAGGAGTCATCCTTTGGGCCTTCCACGGTGATCAACCTCTTTTTGACATTAACGTGAAAATCTACTTCAGGAAAGTCATTCTGCAAACGCTTTTTAAAGTTGGGCATCAAATGAACAAGTGTTTGTTTGACATTCACTTCCCCCCGTCGTAATTGTTTTATTTTTTTAAGGTCCTTAACAACATGTTCTACATCCACTTTCTGACCTATTATGCTTATTTTAGATTGTTGTTTATCCGGTATAATCTGCACACAATCTTTCTGACCTGTAGAAAGCTTTGCCACAAGTTCATCAAATATATTCGCATGGATGGTTTCAGAGTAATGCATATATCTTTCAAAAAAAATGTTAAACTCATTGGGGATGGATTTTGACCATTTGCTTTTCAGTATGAAATTGGCTTTTTGGCTTTCGGCAAAGGCAGGTGAAACCTTCACGACATCCTTCGTGGCCCCACTTGGCCACTTGAAGGTGGCCATGTGATTATTTATAAACTCTTGCAGCTGCTGAGATTGCTCTGGTCGCGCTGTAATGAACTCCATCAGCACGGGATCTACTTTTAGGTGCTGAGGCTCAGGTGCCTTGAAGCTCCCTTCATCCCAGGAAAGCAGCGCCAACCCGTGCGCCTCGTAATAGCGGTGTGCTGTGACGACCATCTCTTTCAAACGCAGCTCGCTCTTCAATACTTTCTCAACATCTGTAATACCAAAGAGGAATGATGTATTAGCAGTTTTGTTCAAAATAATGTACATTTATAAAAACATTTGGAATAAAAATGCCAATGTACCTAAAATGAAGTGTATAGGATGATTATTAGGCCAAGGACAGAGATGGGAATGCCGAGATGGATTTTTAGAGTAAGTAGAAGGGATCACGTAAGAAACGAAGAAGTGGGATGATAAGCAAAAGTATCGTCGAGAGAGGAGAAGTTGAGTGAGAAGAGCTGGAGATGGTTCGGGCATGTCACCAGAAAGTTGTAAAATGACGTGAGAAAGAAAGTTCAGAACGTGAAGACTGAGGGCAAGAGAAAGGAGGAGAGACCAAAGATGTCACAGTGAGATGTTGTCAACTTGAACACAAGAGCATGCAAAGCTACTGTGGAGATTGAAGACCGTGGAGAAAGAGGACTCGGAAAGCGGATCCCACCTAGCAAGCAGACCCCACCTCGTGAGACAAATCCTCGGAAGAAGTGGAGGCAGGAAATCATTGAGCTGATTCGGAAGATCAACTCCGGCTCCACCCTACAGAGCACTCCAGCGACTCCAGCTCCACTCCGGCTCCAGAGCCGAATGTAGAAAATTGGCAAACTCTGCTCCGGCACCGAGGACTCGGAGCCGGCTCCAGAGTGGCAGTCTAGCCAACTCTCCCCTCTATATACATGTCAACAATGGAGAGCCTCTGTCCATCACCACCTTACCCTCATTGCTCTGGAGACGGACGACAGCTGCGCTGCATCCAGCCCTGAAGTCCACCTCTTTCACTTTGACGGCAGGCCCACTCCTGCTCTCCAGGTAGAGCTCCAGGTAGTCCCTGCTAACGCCCTCAGGCAGATCCTCCAGCAGCACGCTGCTGGTAAGCGGCAGCTGCTCCGCCTTGATACTCATACCGGATAAGGGCTTCATGCCACAGCGGCCTATGACAGCTTGTGTGTCTGTGAAGTGACCAGTAATTTTGTTAAAATTACAGCATTTTTTAAAATAAAATATTCTCCACGAATAGAATTTGGATTTACATTGCAAAAGGTTTAAATTTTACTGCTGCTCAAGATGATATGCACAACATAAATCAGTAGCAAAATTAAATATTTATCTAACCCCCAGAATACAAAAGTTCACACGGGAACGATAAACACCGCACGGCACACCATCTACACAGAGATAACTTATGGTAAAAAAAATGGTCCACTAACCAGCACGGTTTGTCGCTTACCAGCTGACTCATGCTAATTTCTAACAGTGCAGAACTTCACTGGTGTGGCTTATGAATGCATACACGCCAAGTAATAACACTGAAATGTCACCTGTGTCGGAGGAGAACGATATCACTCTGCATGAGTCGTCGTCTGTATAGTTGATGCAAAAGTCGTCGGTGCCGCTGCAGGTCTCCACGTAGAGGGCGAGGAGGCTGCTCTCCGTCTGCTGCGCGAAGCCTCGCAGCAGCACCCTGCGTGGATCAGGCTCCAGCACTTGGACCACGTGCTCCACTCGGGGCTTCTCCACGAACTCCGAGCACACCAGCGGCTTTTCGGCAAACGTGTGTTTGGAGCGTGACAGGACTCGCCCGGCCACTGCTCAAATAGTCACCAGCAACAACAAAATCAGCATTCAACTCCGCCATGACAATAAAGTGTTGGGCAACTGTGACATGTAGGAGGATGCACAAACTAAAACCAGCTAGGACATCATTAAGCATGCAATTCGATGCAAAGCTTGGCAGATAACACAGCCAATTCATTGCTCACCTGATTACAAACGGCTTTGCAACGTTAAAAGCATGTGCCAATATTATTTTCTATTGCTGTGTAGTTCAGAAGAGCTCTTCAAATGTAAACTACCCCAAGACTTCTACATCATCCTGCTATAAGGTCGTAATCCACGCCATGAAAAGGAGAGACCTACTGAAGACAACAGTACTTCCTAGGCTCACATAAAACTACCATACATCTTTAAAATACAGAGGGAAATACTGAATATTATTTTAAGACTCACGTTTAACGAATATATTTTGCACAGACTTTATTAAGCTAAACAGCTCTTTTTCAAGGATGATCTGCCCATGAATGGGGCAATGGTGGCAAATGACTGAACATATTTAGAGTTTTTCAGGTCTTTTTAAAAATCTTGGAACTTGGTTGTATTACTGTGTAAAACACTACACCCACAATGTGAAATGTAGCCCAGTGCTATTGTAAAACAGTTTCAAAGGTTACCTGCTGGATCTGCAAAAGTAATGATCCAGTACTGTTCCCTCTCCTCCACCTTTGTGACCTCTCCTCCTCCAGATCGTTGCTCGTTTTCAAAGTACATTGCCACAGTGGTCGAGTCCAGGGAATCCACCTTGTCCACTCTAATGGTCGGGTTGCCCTCAGGATCCTCCACTTTTCCCCGCTGTGATGCTGCACAATGGGGCATCACATCAGCCATTTCAATTGATCTGTATGAGGTAACAGCAGGAGGATCCCTCCATGTAACATTACTCCTGCTCTCAGGCAGATATTGATATTCAAGTGTACATTTAACATTTAAATCCACTTTATAAGCAAATAAATTACAATTAACTTTCGTGTAATATTTTTACAATAAAAACATCACGGGTATTTATCAAGTGGATGAATATATACATCACAATTAAAATGCCATGGCTTATTAAGTAATGTACTACTACAAAATATGTCACGCGTGCAGACTAACACGCTTTTCTGGTTCACTCACCGCCTGGCAGCGCTGAAGTCACCGTTTTGGCAGGACTTTGCCCAGGAGTTCCATCGGGCCTTCCCTATCAAGAAATGTACATGAGTGCATTGACACAAGCACAACATGACCATGGCACATTACTCGATGAGATTCTGGGTTCAAGTTTTTCTGTGATTAAACTGAATTATCATGCTTGGTGAGTAGATGGTCCCAAACTGGTCACCTATGATTGGACCAAAAAACAATGGAATTAGATTGTGTGCTTAATTTGGTAAACTTCCAGCTCTTGACAATTCAAAATATTTGTTCGATTGCCATTTGACAAACATGTAGTATCTTTATAGCAGGGCAGATGGCAAGGTACTACCCCCTAATATGGATAAGGTCAGTGGAAGATATTTTAGAAGGCATTTTCTGACATCTCCTTTTGCAGACCATTCTTCGACACAAGGTGGCACACTGCTCCGCGATAGAACCAACTAGACTATGTCTCACGACTCGACACTAATCAGAACATAAATGGTGAAAAGGCGAATTATTTTTGACAAAAAGACACTGACATATCGCCAGTACATTGTTGGAAATGCACGCCTCTGGTGTGCGGTAAATATTTTGAAGAACATTCATTCATTGCCGCTGACGCTGAGCTGCCCACCGTGTCGTGTCCAGTGACTCTCGTCGGTGTGGTGCCTCCTACTCTCAGAGGAGACTCCTGGAGGCCTTCTCCATCGGAGCGAGACACCTCCAGCTCACACTGCTGCTGGTTGATCTCCAGAACGTGCTTCTGCACGTTCAGCACCCGCTCCAGCACTGCGCACACGGCAGCGAGTCAGACACGTATTGTGGCATTCTTTAGTTTGGACAAACACACAAATTACAGTGTTTGTGAAATATACGTGGTGTTCAGGTTTCAAGTTAACCAGATAAAAATCAAGAGACCAGGATCGTCTCATTTGCAATCATGATATAGGGCACATTGGCAAGTAGGGGGGGATGCTTTTTATGTATACTCCCCATTGAGTAACCAGCTGGTAATTGTCTAATTTGGAAATATTATTCAGTATTGTTCAGGTCTTGATTTAAAGCTTTCGTGACTGCAGGAATTCATACTCTTTGGATCTTTCGGTAAAGTCACGTAGAAAGAAAAATAATAGATCACGACGTTTCGATTGCAACACAGGCAATCATCTTCAGGTGAGAGATAGAAAGCTACTGAAACAAGGTCTTATACTGTATAGGCCTGAGATGGAAGTCCCCTCAGGGTAAGAGGGCTGGGCTAGAGATGAGATGGTCTCCCTGAAGCTGTGGAAGTGGCCATTGTATTGTGAGAGATGAGCATGTCAATGATGCTTCGGTGGCAGATCAAGTAGGACATCCATCATGTCAATACAAAGACATCCAACCAAGTGATGCAACTTAGAGAGTCAGCTAACATCGGTAGGAAGGATGGAAACATCACAGCAGGTTAAGACTTTACCTGGTTAATCATGTCCTTCTAATGATTGCTCAATTTCTCTCTCTCATAATACAATGGCCACTTCCACAGCCTCAGGGAGACCATCTCTAGCCCCGCCCTCTTACCCTGAGGGGACGCCCATCTCAGGCCTATATAAGAACTTGTTTCAGTAGCTTTCTATCTCTCACCTGAAGACGATTGCCTGTGTTGCGATCGAAACATCGTGATCTATTATTTTTCTATCTACGTGACTTTACTGAAAGACCCAAAGAATATATATTATTCAGGTGTTTTTTTTCTTTTTCACACATGATACTGGGCCCTACCGATCTCCAATAATGAGCCACCACTGTCTAAGTACAAGAGCAATACCTCAATATGCGAATGTTAAACATATTAAGTATCAGTGTAACGAACTTTGGAATGATTACCAATATATTAATGGTAAATCAATGAAGTCAATTATAAATGAATACATGGAATGAATACACAATACAATACTCCATCTACAGTACTATGTAAACAAGAATAAAATTATAAGACACGGTTTCTTGAGCATTAAGTATCACAATGGGTCATAAAATATCTTTATACATTCAGCTCGGCCAATCAGCGTGCACCACTATGTTAGAGAGCTCTGGTGGTATTTGTGGGCAATGCAACTTTATGACTGCATCGAAGACCTACACTGCTTAGTGGAAATATATTTTACAGAACAGTCCACCGTTTATTTAATTGTTAGTTTTTTATGTCTTTTAATACTGTACAGTATACAATGTAATATCATTTTCAATAAAAAAAAATCTGTTATTTGTTTACAATACTAATGGTAAGTTATAAAGTGCTAATAGTATGAAATGGTAAGTTACGGAAGGCTGGGAACACATCATCATGGTAAGAACGTTATACGTGATTCAATATTCGAGGTTTAAACAACATACGACGCTCCAGGAACGGCATCCACTTCGTATGTTTGAGAGGTATCACAGTATCTGTACAAAGTGACTGTCCCTTTGACTACGAGAGCCTTCGACTGTCCACGGATTATCAGTGCCATCGACTGTCCACAGCTTATCAGTGCCTACCTATTAGGCCAATTCAGACCTTATTGGTCACCCCGTGCCCTTATAAATCTCAACGTTCATCCAACAAAGTCCCATCACAAGGGAGAAACACAAATAGACAAAAACAATGTGCCCGTATTGAAACGGCTGTACGCCATATGGACCTGCAAACTCAATTTCCCTGCACAATACGGGGTATAAACCGTATGGGTTGACGAGGGATACCACTCGTCCACGGAATGTCCCCCCTGGCGTGACACGTGTCAGGGGTCGATGTCGGGGCCTCACCGCCCTCTTGCTTGAAGCGAAGTCGCGCCCGGCCACCGGGCAGCAGCGCCAGCTCTTCGCATTCCCCGCCACCCGACAGCCTCTTGCTCTGGAAGTACTTCTGAAGCTTCGTCATCACCACTCTGTCGTCCGCAGGGACGGCGGGGAGGCCCTTCACCTCCAAATAGGCCTTCATGGCCAGGCCTGCAGCGCTGCGGGGGGTTACAGGGCCAGCCAGAGAGGGAAGGGGGAGCAGGGCAGAGCAGAGCGCAAGGGTTCACTACAGCTCGGAGAGACCCCTGCTATTATTGTATCCTGGTGTTCTTCAACTCATTTTTCAGAGGGAGGGGAGCCACATTTGCCGATAAGACGACATCAGTGTGAGGGCTGCCACACCGCTTCCAAGGGGTGTTTCACTCTGTGTGTATTGTCGGGTGGGCCGCACTAAAGGCCACCAGGGGCCGCCAGTGACCCGCGGGCCTTGCAATGAAGGCCATTGCTGTACCCTATCCTGACCAGGCCAGATCTTGTCCTAACCAAACGTGATTTTAACCCAGCCCAGCCTAAGCTAATCTGGCCTCACCCGGAACCGACCTGACCTCTGCCCGAACACTACCTCGCCTCGTCAACATATATAACGCAAACCTGGTTCTGACAGAACCCAGCCACGATGTGTGTGTGTGCACCGACCCTCCACTTGGCTTAGCCTGAAACAAACATCACCAGGCCTTTCCTCACACAAACCTTCAACGGACCTTTCCTGACACGAACCTTCACCAGACCTTTCCTCATACAAACTTCACCAAACCTTTCCTGACACGAACCTTCACCAAACCTTTCCTCATACAAACTTCACCAAACTTTTCCTGACACGAACCTTCACCAAACCCTTCCTGACACGAACCTCACCAAACCTTTCCTGACACGAACCTTCACCAAACCTTTCCTGACACGAACCTTCACCAAACCTTTCCTGACACGAACCTTCACCAAACCTTTCCTGACACGAAACTCACCAAACCTTTCCTGACACGAACCTTCACCAAACCTTTCCTGACACAAACCTCACCAAACCTTTCCTGACACGAACCTTCACCAAACCTTTCCTGACACGAACCTTCACCAAACCTTTCCTGACACGAACCTTCACCAAACCTTTCCTGACACGAACCTTCACCAAACCTTTCCTGACACGAACCTCACCAAAGCTTTCCTGACATGAACCTTCACCAAACCTTTCCTGACACGAACCTTCACCAAACCTTTCCTGACACGAACCTCACCAAACCTTTCCTGACACGAACCTTCACCAAACCTTTCCTGACACGAACCTTCACCAAACCTTTCCTGGCACAAACCTCACCAAACCTTTCCTGACACAAACCTTCACCAAACCTTTCCTGACACAAACCTTCACCAAACCCTTCCTGACACGAACCTTCACCAGACCTTTCCTGACACGAACCTTCACCAAACCTTTCCTGACACAAACCTCACCAAACCTTTCCTAACACGAACCTCACCAAACCTTCCCTGACACAAACCTCACCAAACCTTTCCTCACACGAACCTTCACCAAAACCGTTCCTGACACGAACCTTCACCAAACCTTTCCTGACACAAACCTTCACCAGACCTTTCCTGACACGAACCTTCACCAAACCTTTCCTGACACGAACCTTCACCAAACCTTTCCTGACACGAACCTTCACCAAACCTTTCCTGACACGAACCTTCACCAAACCTTTCCTGACACAAACCTCACCAAACCTTTCCTGACACAAACCTTCACCAAACCTTTCCTGACACAAACCTTCACCAAACCCTTCCTCACACGAACCTCACCAAACCTTTCCTGACACGAACCTTCACCAAACCTTTCCTGACACCAACCTTCACCAAACCTTTCCTGACACGAACCTCACCAAACCTTTCCTGACACGAACCTCACCAAACCTTTCCTGACACGAACCTTCACCAAACCTTTCCTGACACGAACCTTCACCAGACCTTTCCTGACACGAACCTCACCAAACCTTTCCTGACACGAACCTCACCAAACCTTTCCTGACACGAACCTCACCAAACCTTTCCTGACACGAACCTTCACCAGACCTTTCCTGACACGAACCTTCACCAAACCTTTCCTCACACGAACCTTCACCAAACCTTTCCTGACACGAAACTCATCAGACCTTTCCTGACACGAACCTTTACCAAACCTTTCCTCACACGAACCTTCACCAGACCTTTCCTGACACAAACCTCACCAAACCTTTCCTCACACGAACCTTCACCAAACCTTTCCTGACACGAACCTTCACCAAACCTTTCCTGACACGAACCTTCACCAAACCTTTCCTGACACAAACCTCACCAAACCTTTCCTGACACAAACCTTCACCAAACCTTTCCTCACACAAACCTTCACCAAACCTTTCCTCACACGAACCTTCACCAAACCTTTCCTGACACGAACCTTCACCAAACCTTTCCTGACACGAACCTTCACCAAACCTTTCCTGACACGAACCTTCACCAAACCTTTCCTCACACGAACCTTCACCAAACCTTTCCTGACACGAACCTTCACTAAACCTTTCCTGACACAAACCTCACCAAACCTTTCCTGACACGAACCTCACCAAACCTTTCCTCACACAAACCTTCACCAAACCTTTCCTTACACAAACCTTCACCAAACCTTTCCTCACACGAACCTTCACCAAACCTTTCCTGACACAAACCTCACCAAACCTTTCCTCACACGAACCTCACCAAATATTTCCTGACACGAACCTTCACCAAACCTTTCCTCACACGAACCTTCACCAAACCTTTCCTGACACGAACCTCACCAGACCTTTTCTGACACGAACCTCACCAAACCTTTCCTGACACGAACCTTCACCAAACCTTTCCTGACACGAACCTTCACCAAACCTTTCCTGACACGAACCTTCACCAAACCTTTCCTCACACGAACCTTCACCAAACCTTTCCTGACACGAACCTTCACCAAACCTTTCCTGACACGAAACTCACCAAACCTTTCCTCACACGAACCTTCACCAAACCTTTCCTCACACAAACCTTCACCAAACCTTTCCTCACACAAACCTTCACCAAACCTTTCCTCACACGAACCTTCACCAAACCTTTCCTCACACAAACCTTCACCAAACCTTTCCTGACACGAACCTTCACCAAACCTTTCCTGACACAAACCTCACCAAACCTTTCCTCACACGAACCTCACCAAACCTTTCCTGACACGAACCTTCACCAAACCTTTCCTCACACGAACCTTCACCAAACCTTTCCTCACACAAACCTTCACCAAACCTTTCCTCACACGAACCTTCACCAAACCTTTCCTCACACGAACCTTCACCAAACCTTTCCTCACACGAACCTTCACCAAACCTTTCCTCACACAAACCTTCACCAAACCTTTCCTCACACAAACCTTCACCAAACCTTTCCTCACACGAACCTTCACCAAACCTTTCCTCACACAAACCTTCACCAAACCTTTCCTGACACGAACCTTCACCAAACCTTTCCTCACACGAACCTTCACCAAACCTTTCCTCACACAAACCTTCACCAAACCTTTCCTCACACGAACCTTCACCAAACCTTTCCTGACACGAACCTTCACCAAACCTTTCCTGACACAAACCTCACCAAACCTTTCCTGACACGAACCTCACCAAACCTTTCCTCACACAAACCTTCACCAAACCTTTCCTCACACAAACCTTCACCAAACCTTTCCTCACACGAACCTTCACCAAACCTTTCCTCACACAAACCTTCACCAAACCTTTCCTGACACGAACCTTCACCAAACCTTTCCTCACACGAACCTTCACCAAACCTTTCCTCACACAAACCTTCACCAAACCTTTCCTCACACGAACCTTCACCAAACCTTTCCTGACACGAACCTTCACCAGACCTTTCCTGACACAAACCTCACCAAACCTTTCCTGACACGAACCTCACCAAACCTTTCCTCACACAAACCTTCACCAAACCTTTCCTCACACAAACCTTCACCAAACCTTTCCTCACACGAACCTTCACCAAACCTTTCCTCACACAAACCTTCACCAAACCTTTCCTGACACGAACCTTCACCAAACCTTTCCTCACACGAACCTTCACCAAACCTTTCCTCACACAAACCTTCACCAAACCTTTCCTCACACGAACCTTCACCAAACCTTTCCTGACACGAACCTTCACCAGACCTTTCCTGACACGAACCTCACCAAACCTTTCCTGACACAAACCTTCACCAAACCTTTCCTGACACAAACCTTCACCAAACCTTTCCTCACACAAACCTTCACCAAACCTTTCCTGACACGAACCTCACCAAACCTTTCCTGACACAAACCTTCACCAAACCTTTCCTGACACGAACCTCACCAAACCTTTCCTGACACGAACCTTCACCAAACCTTTCCTGACACGAACCTTCACCAAACCTTTCCTGACACAAACCTTCACCAAACCTTTCCTCGCACAAACCTTCACCAAACCTTCCCTCACATAAACGGAATAAAACAGTGGCGGCGACTCCTCTTGCCCCTACAGTCCCCATTTCTCAATCTCTCTCCACCCCCCCACCAGCACGGCTCTCTCATCCACTCTGCACAACAACCTCCTCCTCCTGTGTGACCGCCTTCAACACCGTGCTCCACTGCTTCTGCCTGCCTGTGTGTGTGTCCCTTGCACGTACACGTGTCCATGTGTCTGTCGGCCTGTAGCCCGTCGTCACCGTGTGTGTGTGTGTCCCTTCGTCTCCCTCTGTCCGTCTCGCGTCGACTCTGAGCTCAACTGCGAACTTTCTCTCGCGCGATTTCCGTGTCCGTGAAGCTGTCACGGTCACATAGTCACTTTAAGATGGTTTTCCTTTGTTCGCGTTTTTGTTTTGTTGCGGTTGCACCCGATTCAAGAGCCGAATGGCTCACAGGGCTATAACAAAATAAATAAACTGAGAACTGAAACTGCCCGCCCGTAGCGTTGTGTCTGCGTCTGTCTGTGAGCCAGCAATTCCCGTGCGTCCGTCTGCCTGTAATTACCGTGTGTCCGTCTGTCACTTTGTGTCTATTTGCGTATCCGTGTTGGCATCTAACTTTTTATGCGTCTGGTTTCCGTGTGTGTCCGTCTGTGTGTTTCTCTGTCTCTTGATGTGTCTCTCTGTTTCCGTGTGTGTCCGTCTGTGTGTTTCTCTGTCTCTGTGTGTCTCTCTGTTTCCGTGTGTGTCCGTCTGTGTGTTTCTCTGTCTCTGTGTGTCTCTCTGTTTCCGTGTGTGTCCGTCTGTGTGTTTCTCTGTCTCTGTGTGTCTCTCTGTTTCCGTGTGTGTCCGTCTGTGGTTCTCTCTGTCTCTGTGTATGTCTCTCTGTTTCCGTGTGTGTCCGTCCACCACCACCACGCTCACCACCACCACGCTCACCACCACCTCGCTCACCACCACCACCACACTCACCACCACGCTCGCCACCACCACCACGCTCACCACCACTACACTCACCACCCTCACCACCACAATCACCACGCTCACCACCACCACGCTCACCACCACCACGCTCACCACCACCACGCTCACCACCACCACGCTCACCACCACTACACTCACCACCACCACCACGCTCACCACCACCACGCTCACCACCACCACGCTCACCACCACTACCACCACGCTCACCACCACGCTCACCACCACGCTCACCACCACTACCACCACGCTCACCACCACCACCACACTCACCACCACCACGCTCACCACCACAACCACACTCACCACCACCACCAGGCCCCGCGCGTCTGCCCCCGTCGACCGCACTGCCGCCCTTCGCCTCGCCACTGCAACAAGTTGCGGCAACCGCAGGCCGACCGACCCCCACCGGCACGAGGAGACCGGCGATGTCGCTACGACGAGAAGGAAGAGTAGTCAGTGGTTTCGGTTTCGTCATTGCTGGGAAATCCCCGCTTCCTTATCCGCCCCGTCCCGCCTCGCGCCGCCGGCGTCGGCGCTCGAACCCCCGAAGCAAGGCGGCAAGCATCCGCCCGGTGGCTCCTCGGAGTTGACGAGGTGGCGATGAGGGGGGTGAGGGGGATGAGGAGGGTGAGGAGGAGCCGCGAACTTGCAGGCAGCAGCGATGAGGGGGGTGAGGAGGGTGAGGAGGAGCCGCGAACTTGTAGGCAGCAGTCACGCGAGCCGCGCCGGCTGGGGCGGTGGCTATGAGATGTTAACTACCTTGCCAGGTACACAGTAGGTCATGGGTCCTATCCCGACCCTGACAACGCCTGCTGCTGTATATTTGGAGTTTGTGTCTCTCATCATCATCACAGTGGCTAGGATATGTTAACTACCTCGCCAGGTACACAGTAGGTCATGGGTACTATCCCGACCCTGACAACGCCTGCTGCTGTATATTTGGAGTTTGTATCTCTCATCATCACGGTGGCTAGGAGATGTTAACTACCTCGGCTGGTACACAGTAGGTCATGGGTACTATCCCGACCCTGATAACGCCTGCTGCTGTATATTCGGAGTTTGTGTCTGTCATCATCACGGTGGCTAGATGTTAACTACCTCGCCAGGTACACAGTAGGTCATGGGTCCTATCCCGACCCTGACAACGCCTGCTGCTGTATATTTGGAGTTTGTATCTCTCATCATCACGGTGGCTAGGAGATGTTAACTACCTTGCCAGGTACACAGTAGGTCATGGGTCCTATCCCGACCCTGACAACGCCTGCTGCTGTATATTTGGAGTTTGTGTCTCTCTCATCATCATCACAGTGGCTAGGATATGTTAACTACCTCGCCAGGTACACAGTAGGTCATGGGTACTATCCCGACCCTGACAACGCCTGCTGCTGTATATTTGGAGTTTGTGTCTCTCTCATCATCATCACAGTGGCTAGGATATGTTAACTACCTCGCCAGGTACACAGTAGGTCATGGGTACTATACCGACCCTGATAACGCCTGCTGCTGTATATTCGGAGTTTGTGTCTCTCATCATCACGGTGGCTAGATGTTAACTACCTCGCCAGGTACACAGTAGGTCATGGGTCCTATCCCGACCCTGACAACGCCTGCTGCTGTATATTTGGAGTTTGTATCTCTCATCATCACGGTGGCTAGGAGATGTTAACTACCTCGCCAGGTTCACAGTAGGTCATGGGTCCTATCCCGACCCTGACAACGCCTGCTGCTGTATATTTGGAGTTTGTGTGTCTCATCATCATCACAGTGGCTAGGAGATGTTAACTACCTCGCCTGGTACACAGTAGGTCATGGGTCCTATCCCGACCCTGACAACGCCTGCTGCTGTATATTTGTAGTTTGTGTCTCTCTCATCATCACGGTGGCTATGAGATGTTAACTACCTCGCCAGGTTCACAGGAGGTCATGGGTCCTATCCCGACCCTGACAACGCCTGCTGCTGTATATTTGGAGTTTGTATCTCTCATCATCACGGTGGCTAGGAGATGTTAACTACCTCGCCTGGTAGACAGTAGGTCATGGGTACTATCCCGACCCTGACGCCTGTTGCTGTATATTTGGAGTTTGTATCTCTCATCATCACGGTGGCTAGGAGATGTTAACTACCTCGCATTGTAGGCAGTAGGTCATGAGTTATATCCCGACCCTGACAACGCCTGCTGCTGTATATTTGGAGTTTGTGTCTCTCATCATCATCACGGTGGCTAGGAGATGTTAACTACCTCGCCTGGTACACAGTAGGTCATGGGTCCTATCCCGACCCTGACGCCTGTTGCTGTATATTTGGAGTTTGTGTCTCTCATCATCATCACAGTGGCTAGGAGATGTTAACTACCTCGCCTGGTAGGCAGTAGGTCATGGGTCCTATCCCGACCCTGACGCCTGCCGCTGTATATTTGGAGTTTGTGTCTCTCATCATCACAGTGGCTAGGAGATGTTAACTACCTCGCCTGGTACGCAGGAGGTTGTGGGTTCTTTCCCAACCCTGACGCCTGCTGCTGTATATTTGGAGTTTGTGTCTCTCATCATCATCATCATCACAGTGGGTAGGAAATGTTAACTACCTCGCCTGGTACGTAGTAGGTCCTGGGTCCTATCCCGACCCTGACGCCTGCTGCTGTATATTTGGAGTTTGTGTGTCTCTCATCATCACAATGGCTAGGAGATGTTAACTACCTCGCCTGGTATGCAGGAGGTCATGGGTCCTATCCCGACCCTGACGCCTGCTGCTGTATATTTGGAGTTTGTGTCTCTCATCATCATCACAGTGGGTAGGAGTTGTTAACTACCTCGCCTGGTACGCATGAGGTTGTGGGTTCTATCCCGACGCTGACGCCTGCTGCTGTATATTTGGAGTTTGCGTGTTTTTCTCTCTCCTTGATCGCGTGGTGTTTTCCTCTGAGTCATCCGGTTTTCCCCCTTCACATTTAGAAATGTGCATTGAGAGTAATTTGGCTGCTATAAATGTCCTTACGATAAGCCAACTTCGTTGGGCTATCATGTGGCCTGGTCGATTCTGAAACAGAGCTGTCTGTATAGCTCAGTGGGCCTTACCGGGTCAAATAAAATAAAAAGTTTAAAGTTTAGTTTATATTAGTGGTGAATGGCGTCTGATGCTGATACTACTGCTACTGCTGTGTATTTGGAGTTTCCATGTCTCTCTCTCTCCCCATTGCCGTGTGTTTTTTTCCTTCCACCGGGTCCTCCGGTTTCTCCGTTTTTTTCCCTGCACATTTAGAATCAACATCACGCGTTCAGAGTATTTGGCTGCTAGAAATATCCACAAAAGCCACTTCATTGAGCTATCATTTGTGGCCAGGTGGCTTCTGAAAAACTGCTATATACAGTATAGCTCAGTTGGCTTTACCTGGTAAAATTTTAAAAAGTTTAGTTGTGATGGGTTTTTTAAATTTCGATCTCCCGAACCAGTGGTTCCAGCGACAGCTCAGCCAGGAAGACGAGGAAGAGGGTCATGGGGAGGTTCCTGAGGAGGATCTTGAGAAGATGGAAGGGGAATTAGAACAATCTTGAGGCGGAGCTGGTTGATCATTGGAACAGATGGGTATCTTGAGCATCGAAATGATTATTATACAACTCTTGAAAAGCTGAAGGGTCATGAGCGAGAGAGGTGAAGCATGAGGCACAGAATAAAGAAGGGGATCACAAGAACGTGTGTGAAGTGGATTTATGGGAGGGATATCAGTGGCCGTCCTGGAATCAAGGGTTGGGTGAGTGCATGCGGCAGCAGCCTCTATGTTTTCATTACACAGGGCTGCTCTGCTGCTCGTGATTGACAAGATAGATTGCAGAGTGACAGAATCAGAATCTTTATTTCGCCGAGAGAAATCCTATGAGCTATAAAGTTCTTTTTCACAGATGTCCAATAGGGACGGGTCAGAAAGTTACAACAATACAAAAAAACGATCGGAGTGCTACATCAAGGTGCCATAGCCTGGCTGGCCAGGCGACGGCAGGACAGTCATATTGCACTCCCTTCTGTTTCATCTGTATGGAATAGAGTATTTCTCCCTCGCACGTGTTGGTTTTCTCCAGGTGCTCCGATTTGCACACACATGTAAACACGAATTGGTAAAAAAAACACCTCAACAAATATAGGACCACTGAGCTCAAGACGAAATTTTGCATCGATTTACCTTGTAGGCTTTCGCGACCAATATTATTCATAATAAAGGTTTTTGGGTTAGATCGCGTTTATTTATAAATGTGTCGTAACCCTCCACCACCCGACACGGCCAATCAGCAAAAAAAGTGTGACGTTGACAAAAGACAAATAATTCACTACTTTAGCCCACCGGTGTGTTGAAGAGTGAATCCACATTTACAGTTTGAGTACGACGTTTCGCTGGTAAATACATCCAGCATCATCGGGCAATTCGCCAGAATGGTAAAGCCCTCGCTTGCTCCCGGTTTTATATAGAGCAGCAGGGTGACGTCATCACTTAACTCATCAGGTGCAGTGATTAGAGGCGGGGGGGGGGGTATTGTAATTATATAATCGATTAGTAAAGAATTACTAATCTACAACTCATTACTAATCATAACCAATGACTGATTACTAATCGATTATATAATTACAATACCCCCCCCCCTCCGCCTCTAATCACTGCACCTGATATGAGTTAAGTGATGACGTCACCCTGCTGCTCTATATAAAACCGGGAGCAAGCGAGGGCTTTACCATTCTGGCGAATTGCCCGATGATGCTGGATGTATTTACCAGCGAAACGTCGTACTCAAACTGTAAATGTAGATTCACTCTTCAACACACCGGTGGGCTAAAGTAGTGAATTATTTGTCTTTTGTCAACGTCACACTTTTTTTGCTGATTGGCCGTGTCGGGTGGTGGAGGGTTACGACACATTTATAAATAAACACGATCTAACCCAAAAACCTTTATTATGAATCGATTTACCTCCTGGCTGCTACCTTTCCCGCTTGCCTGTGGTTCCTTGTGACGAATTACTTATGGCTGCTGACTGCGTTTGACACTATCGATTACGGAGTCTTTTTACACTGCATTGAATCTGCTGTTGGGGTGACCGGCATGACACTTCTGTGGCTAAGGTAATTTTTTTACAGGCCGGAGGACACTTTGTGGCCTTTGGCCTATCCATTTCTAAATGAGGCCCTGTCATGTTTAAGTTGTTCAGCACTCAAGAGCATGGACCGCTATTGTTTTTCATCTGTATACTACTCAGTAAGGTCATTCAGTGGTACGGTATAAAATATGATGTATATGCGGATGACACTCAAATGCATACTTCATCAAAATTAGACATTGCCCCAAGCTCTTTCGTCTTTGATGTCGTGCTTGATCGATATCAAGTGGTTGCTGTCTTATTGTCCACAGTTACACAGTGAGAGGTCTTTCTTGTGGACTCTCAGCATCTAAAGATGGCAGTCCACGCCACAGAGTAATGGCCGGATAAGTTGTATGCGTTAATAGTTTGGTGTCGTACCTCCAATTAGCACGGTTGGCTATGTACCGTGCAAAAGAGGTTCAACATACATACACGTGTATAAAAAAACACACTTGTGAAGTGCCAATGAGTCAAGCAGTTCAATTAGCAGGCGGTTTCAGAACGTGTCCTGGATATCCGTTATATTGACTCAACCTTCATTGAGTGCCTGATGAAGTGCGTGGCGGTCCACACGTTTTTTTTACTTTTTTTCATTAAGAGGTACTTTATTGTCCCACAGTCTTTAACACCACGTGCAGTTAGCACGGTTGGCTACGTACGGTGCGAAAGTTCAACATACATACAACGTACACTTTTCTTACCGCTCCATTATGCCGTTCTTGCATCATCCCCACAAGGGCCCCATGCTCACATAATATATCCTCTTCTCCCTCTCGAACCATCTAGATTCTAGAATCTCTAAACTCCGCTGAAGTTTAGACTCCATATTTGGCTGCTATACATTACCACATAAGCCACTTCATTGAGCTATCATTTGTGGCCAGGTCGCTTCTGAAAAACAACTAAATAGCCCAGTGGGCCTTACCTGGTAAAATAAAAAAAGGTTTGTTTATAGTTTAGTTTAAGTTCCCACTTTCACCAATCCCCTTCTCCACCCTATCCGTTTCTTTATGGCATCCTTTCCCTTCGAATCTCCTGGCCATGCATGTGGCCCCTCACTCATCTCCGTGATCAATCCAGGCTCCCGGCCCTGCGTGCTGCTCGCCCGGCCCTCTGATTAGCCTGTGCGTCTTCAACGCTGACAACTACTCCTGCGGCCCCTTTGGCCGGTTTATGTTCAACCACAAGTGTATAAACAGCGCCGTTGAGGCGAAAGCAACCTGCCTTAGAGTGCTATACCCACATATCCCCACATATCCCCCACAATGAGCTATTGCGGTCAGCACCTGACAACCCAGTCGTACAGATACGGCTCTATTAGGCATTATCTTGTGTGCCTGGTGTGTGCGATACTAACCATCATATGTGTCATACCAGCCTTAATAGGTTTTCGCTCGAATCACTTGTGTTAACACACCATATTTACAATAAAGGGCATGTTTGTTTGCTTGAGGTTTGCCGCTGTCTTCGATTACTGGACAGCAGACTCAAACTGCCACACACCACAGATGTCAACCAGTGGAATTTCCGTCGCAGTTCTGGGCCTTCGTCGGCAGGGGCAGAGTGTTAGGGTGACGAGAGCCTAGTTTGGGAGGCGGGGGACCATGAACAAAATGTCACTGACATTTTTGGAGTCTTGTGAAATAATTTGTTAAAAAACCTGCCTAGAATGTGTACCAGTTAAGATTGTTAAAGGATCTACAACCAAATACTTTCTTGCAACGGCTATTTATTGCACTAAATACCATTGTTATGAACGTTATAGCCAGGTAAAAAATTGCTGGGGTGCATTACCTCCAAGATATCCTTTTGACAAATATGATATGGGAAAATGTAGACTACAAGGGCTCTCTGTGTAAGCCCTCTCTACTGCACTCCCTTGGACATACACGGCCCTAACTGGTGGTCACATACTAGGGGCCACCTTTTTTTTTAATCATGGGGTGAGTTTTCCCATACTTGGTTTTCTCAACGTGTTCAGCGATATTGACGAAACCCTCGAGCTGCCTGCTCTCCCACGGAAACCTCAGTCCTGGTTTCTTCAGCGAAATGATAACATCCTGAATCCTAAAGCGATGGCCTGAGCAGGTCGTGGTCATCGAGAAAGAACATCAACTGCATTTCGTGCGCGAGCAGTTCATCCTGCACAGAGTTTCTCCTCCGTTCTTTTGCATCATTCACCATGGCGTAGAGCTCAGCCGAAGCTTGCCTCACACTGCTGTCGCTGCCTTGGACACTGATCTTGTCTTGTGCAGTGAAAATAATTCGTACTTGGTATTTATCCTGGAGGGAACGTATTGCGTCTCGCTCCGTGTGAGCAAACTCTGCGATTGCTTTATCATCTATTGTATTTGGGCATCCTTCGGTGGTGAGCTTTTCTTCTATTTCATCGAGGACCTTTTTGTTGGTCTCGGCTGAGATTGAGTAAACCTGGATGCTCAACAGCGTCATGCCAGTGTTTGCCAGGGCAGAAAAATCATCTTGCTGCTGCAGTTCACGCTCAACTAAATTTGACTGCAGGGCCTCGTCACATCCTGTGAAATGACAATCATGCATTTCAACAAGCATACAACCTCATTCTGGGTAATAGATACATATTTAACAGAATTTGTTTCATTTTTAAAGTAGTTTAAGTTAAGTTCAGAAATAGACATATCATACTGCGTAGTATGTTTACGTTGCATCTTACCAGTTATTCCATGCCTGGAGGTTTGAGGAGCTGCATTTTGCTGAGATTCTTCCTGTTGGTCCCTTGGCTGATCGATGAGGATTATGCATGTATGTTTCCTCTCCAACACCCCAAACAACATTTTACCTCGTGAATACAAAGATTTGGCAGTGCCTGGCTTTCGAATGGTTCTCTCACAGGAGGTTATGCTTTGGGAAATATCTACTATCAGTTCGATAACTCCATCTCTGTCTCTTTTTTTTGTGGTAATGCTAAAGCCTCTATGTTTGTAGTCTATTTTAAATGTCGTTCCACTTGGCAGAATGCTAGTTATATCCACAAATTTCTCCAGGTATTGCAGAACACCCATATAATGAACAGGAATAAAACAATTGAGTGTCACATTAAGAGCCATGAATCCCTCTACTTGTTTAGCAACGTGCTGGATAATGTCTCTATAGCCAGTGACGAGTATCTCACTTCCACTGATGCAATTTATCTGGAACATTGTGTCAGTTCTGATTTCACTCAATTCCTGAGAGGCTTTCAGTTCTTCCTGGAATTCTTCCCACTCATTTACATTCTGCTTCATATCAAACCCTTTAATTGCCTTCACTTTCACCTCCACAAAGGTCATGTTCAGAAGATCCTCTGCTTTGCTCAGATCATCTTCACTCGCACCAACAATCATGATGTCATTTCCCCTTTCTGAGATGGATGCATCTATGCCATTTTGGCTAAAGGTGTTTTTTATGAAAGCATCACGGTTCAGTTGTAACACAAAGCCTTTAAGTTCTTCAGAGATTATCCAGGGCTTCTCACTGCACTGCAGCATCATTTGCAGGATTTTGCTCTCAGCTGCTAAGGAGTCATCCTTTGGGCCTTCCACGGTGATCAACCTCTTTTTGACATTAACGTGAAAATCTACTTCAGGAAAGTCATTCTGCAAACGCTTTTTAAAGTTGGGCATCAAATGAACAAGTGTTTGTTTGACATTCACTTCCCCCCGTCGTAATTGTTTTATTTTTTTAAGGTCCTCAACAACATGTTCTACATCCACTTTCTGACCTATTATGCTTATTTTAGATTGTTGTTTATCCGGTATAATCTGCACACAATCTTTCTGACCTGTAGAAAGCTTTGCCACAAGTTCATCAAATATATTCGCATGGATGGTTTCAGAGTAATGCATATATCTTTCAAAAAAAATGTTAAACTCATTGGGGATGGATTTTGACCATTTGCTTTTCAGTATGAAATTGGCTTTTTGGCTTTCGGCAAAGGCAGGTGAAACCTTCATGACGTCCTTCGTGGCCCCACTTGGCCACTTGAAGGTGGCCATGTGATTATTTAGAAACTCCTGCAGCTGCTGAGATTGCTCTGGGCGAGCTGTAATGAACTCCATCAGCACGGGATCTACTTTTAGGTGCTGAGGCTCAGGTGCCTTGAAGATCTCCTCATCCCATGATAGTAGCACCAAACCATGCGCCTCGTAAAAGCGGTGTGCTGTGACGATCTTCTCTTTCAAATGCAGCTCGCTCTTCAACACTTTCTCAACATCTGCATCACCAAATGGGAATGTACAATACAATCTCAGCTATTCTTAAAAAAAACATTTAATTTGAAGTAAAATCATTTTTAATACATTTACTTTATCCTAAACACTACGATAAAAATACATCTAGTGTGCTGTGTATTGCCCTTGTAATGTCTGGTTATGTAGTTACCATTGAGGTGATGATGCCCTCTGGGAAGTAAAATATCAGTAAACATGAAAACCGTAATGTGTGTTTAAACTACGTTTTGCAGCAGATCGGTTAAGTGCAATGAGCTGTTCCATACAATTGAGAATCAATTTACATGCCGGTGAATGTTCATATACATTTTCTAATCGGAAGGCAAAAAAATCCGTCCTCACTTCCGTTTTGAACAATGGTGCAATAAATCAAGGTTAATTCGTTTTTAGCTGTGTCACGAAGACGTGAATCTATCTCTGCATGTACATCCCAACAAGGGGCAGCCTCTTCCCATCACCACCTCACCCTCATTGCTCTGGAGACGGACGACAGCTGCGCTGCATCCACCCCTGAAGTCCACCTCTTTCACTTTGACGGCAGGCCCACTCCTGCTCTCCAGGTAGAGCTCCAGGTAGTCCCTGCTAACGCCCTCAGGCAGATCCTCCAGCAGCACGCTGCTGGTGAGCGGCAGCTGCTCCGCCTTGATACTCATACCGGATAAGGGCCTCATGCAACAGCGGCCTATGAAGGCTTGTATGTCTGAGAGGCAACATGAAATGGTGTAAATACACAACATAGACAAGGATCCCCTCGCGTAGTCTGAACAGACTGTTGGGGCAAGTGCTGTTGGCGAGCACCTACGAAGGCCGACATGGCACACGAGGGGGTGGGTGGCCAGCACCACACCCCACAGCATTGTAACACGATGCCTTTTTTTCTGGAAGATTTACTGGTTTATCCAGGATGTTTCTGTTGCACGTCGTTGCTTTAAGACGTTCTCTGTTTATATTGTTTGTTGCGGTTGCACCGGACTCAAGAGCCGCATGGCTCACAGGGCTACACCTAATAAATGAAACTGGAACTTGAACCTTTATCTCCCTAGTGGCGATATTTGACACACCACACGAGGTACTCATATGAGGCTGAGTCGACCTAGGGGAGGCCCATGACCGGTTCAGACAATCGTCACTGGTGTTGACCGTGAGCAGGAATCGAACTCGGGTCGCCAGGCTCATAGTGCAGAGCGCTAACCGCTACACCACCACTCCCCGCAGTACCTGTGATCACTGTCACATTTCATTTATGGCTTTATTTTTTATTTGGAAAAGTTGTTTGGTTTGGCAATGTTTTTGTTTATTGTAGTACGGAGTTAGACTGATGGCCTTAATCTTAGTTGTCTTGTGGTTGTTGTTGTTGTTTGACTTGCATCCCACTGGGATTTTTGCACACAGCGTTGGTGTACGGTGCTATTTCAGGAGTATTTTGATGTTTTTTCCTGGATTTTCTGTTTGCACAGTCACATAGTCACTTTAAGATGTTTTCTTGTTCATGTTTTTGTTTTTTGTTTGTTGCGGTTGCACCGGATTCAAGAGTCGAATGGCTCACAGGGCTATACCAAATAAATGGAGCTATGAACCTCATTGACAAACTAAAGAGATGCTGTGCAAAACACGAAACAGAAGAAATATTTTTTGTTATTTAACCCTGAGAGTAATACAGTATCCGGCCAGGTGCCTCAGGAGTAGAGCGGCTCGCAATCAAAAGGTTGCGAGTTCAACTATTTGAGCTTTTGGGAAAGTCAAGAGCGGTTGTCCTATGGATATACTTGACCCCCGTCATTGGAACGTGGAATTTCACACATTGGATCGTGGCTGTAAACAGATGAGCACCACCTCGATGCTCATCTGAGTCGCATTATCACTGTATTTGACTAAGAGTGAAGAATGTCCTTACACTCTGAACACACACGAGAAATCACGCACTCCAAACACCATGCAGCTCTCCCACTGCACGTGGATAACCTTCACAGAAAAATAATTATCTGGCCAGCACAGTTTGCGTCACTGGCCAACAGTGACACAAACTTACGAGGAGCGCACAGAGTGATAGCGTTGAAATGTCACCTGTGTCGGAGGAGAACGATACCACTCTGCATGAGTCGTCGTCTGTATAGTTGATGCAAAAGTCGTCGGTGCCGCTGCAGGTCTCCACGTAGAGGTCGAGGAGGCTGCTCTCCGTCTGCTGCGCGAAGCCTCGCAGCAGCACCCTGCGTGGATCAGGCTCCAGCACTTGGACCACGTGCTCCACTCGGGGCTTCTCCACGAACTCCGAGCACACCAGCGGCTTTTCGGCAAACGTGTGTTTGGAGCGTGACAGGACTCGCCCGGCCACTGCGCAAACAGCCACCAGCAACAACATCAAGTCAGCACCATCCATCTCCATCATTGCAACAACGTGGTGGGGAAATGTTGCGTGTAGCAAAGACACATCAAACACGACCTGAACGAATGTGCAAGAGCATGCCCGAGGGGTGTGAACTAATATGGTAAAATGCATAGCTCACTTTTTTCAATCAAGTCCCATTATTGCTTTTTACTGGTCAGATTTCCGTGCACTTCTATGATGTGCATCTTCTCTCGTCACATCCACCGTCTTCATTTCTAATTCCACTACATCCTTATACCTACCTACCCTTCTACTCGTTCTTCCCGTCAACCGGAATTTGTACAGCCTTTCTCCGTCGACTTTTGTCGCTTCTTGGGAAAGACCCAGAAGACTGGTGGAGCGCAGGGAGTATCTAGAAGGTTCGGTACAGACGGCGGTGTTCGACGACGAGGAGATAAAAAAGAGGTGTGGAACGGAGATCGGGGCTCGTGGTTCTGAGCGTGGCAAAGGGGGGGGGGGGTCATTTAAAATTGGGTGCCCTATTGCGGGAACCCTTCTATGTTGCCAAAAGGCCCTTATTGTTTTGTCCTATTACACAAGTCACCTTAAAATAATGTTCTGCCCAGTTGAGTCGTATGGAGGTGGCTCCTCGAGTGGAGGTTTGTGCTGGGCCCAGGGAGAACATTCACTGTATGTACTTTTTTTTTACCGTGGAACGTTTTTATTGTGGAGTACAACACACCCACGCTGTGTAAGGCAACAGCTTAAAGGCTCACCAGCTGGATCTGCGAAGGTGATGACCCAGGACTCTTCCGTTTCTTCCACGTTTGTGACCTCTCCTCCTCCAGATCGTCTCTCGCTTTCAAAGTACATTGCCACAGTGGTCGAGTCCAGGGAGTCCACTTTGTCCACTCTGATGGTCGGGTTGCCCTCGGGATCCTCCGCCTTTCCCCCCTGTGATGCTGCACAGTAGGGCAGCACAGTAGCTATCTTAGTTGACCTTCGTTAGTTTAAGAGCAGGACTGACGCAAACCTACCAACTATCACACACACACACTTGTTTTGAGTATTGGAAGTGGAAACAATTACACCATTCAAAGCCAGGAAAAAGCTGTCTGCATTTTTTAGTGATACTTTATCTGTAAAATATATATACACAAACTAATTTTACTTTTGTACAACCCTTTCACAAGGGGATGAATACATACGCCATCGCGAACATTCTCGGTCTATTTTTAAGAACGCAGTCTTTACAAAATATCATCCATACGAACCAGATTTTCAGGTTCACTCACTCACCGCCTGTCAGCTGTTCAGTCACTGGCTTGGCAGCACTTTGTCCAGGTGTTGCATCGGGCCTTCCCTATGATACATGAGTGCATCAACACAAGCACAACAACATGACCACGACACATTACTCTATGTGGCTGGGTGGCTCAGAGGTCTGAAGCACTGAGCTGCCACTGCTGAGATCCTGGTTTTCAATCTGACTAAATTGGCTTTTCAACTGTAGTTGTTGATGGTCTCAGCCTGGTCACCAACGACTGCGCCAAAAAAAAAGACTCGTGTTTGATTTTGTGCTTAATTTGGCTAAATTTCAGTTCCGAGAAATACAAATATTGGTTCAAATGTAATGCAGTGAACGTGTCTCTATGTAATCGTGCGAGTGGAAGAGTACTGCCCCCGAGTGTTGATCAGACAGCTTGTAGTTATTTCAAATGTTCTCTGATAGTTATGTCTGGTGATCATATTTAATACGGGTTTCATCAGCATCACGTATCATGACAGGATGCCGATAGCACGATATTTTCCACTTGTAATCCGCACGGTATGTGCTCACTTCCCGAAGAACCGCAAGGAACCACGGAATAAGCGAGAAAGGCAGTGAGAAAGGCAGCGAGGAACAACGGAAAAAGCGAGAAAGGCAGTGAGGTGGTGAGCTGGCGCCAAATCCGCCCAAGCTCTGCAGACCTCTATTAAGGTGTTGCCGGCCAACGAATGAGAGTTGCATGTGGGAGGAAACTGGAGCACCCAGAGAAAACCCACAATTGCAAGGGGGCAACACTCTATCCCATTTAGATTTAACCAGTCGAGTTAACATTTTCGTGACACGTGTGTGATCCACCAACCCTCGTCTCCACAGTCCTGGTGTACCGGCGTGTGCCACCACTATGTGTCAAAACCAGGAATAACGGTGGGGGATAGGATGAGAAAATACAAAAACTCGTGCACTGTTGGAAATGCATGCCTCTAATGTGGAGTGCATTTCATTGAAGAACATCCACTGCGACTGACAGTAAGCTGCCCACCATGCCGTATCTGGTGACTTTAGTTGGGGTGGTGCCTCCTGCTCTCCGAGGAGACTCCTGGAGGCCTTCTTCATCGCAGAAGGACACCTCCAGCTCACACTGCTGCTGGTTGATCTCCAGAACGTGCTTCTGCACATTCAGCACCCGCTCCAGCACTGCGCACAAGGCAGCGAGTCAAACAAGTGTTGCTTCATTGTTTAGTGTAGAGGAACACACACACATGTACAGTGTTTACGTGCAATAGTTATAATCCGAGTATTTGTGTCCACCGACACGTGTCAAAACCCCCCCCAGGGGTCGATGTCGGGGCCTCACCGCCCTCCTGCTTGAAGCGAAGTCGCGCCCGGCCACCGGGCAGCAGCGCCAGCTCTTCACATTCCCCGCCACCCGACAGCCTCTTGCTCTGGAAGTACTTCTGAAGCTTCGTCATCACCACTCTGTTGTCCGCAGCGACGGCGGGGAGGCCCTTCACCTCCAAATAGGCCTTCATGGCCAGGCCTGCAGCCTTGCGGGGTACAGGGCCAGCCAGAGATGGAAGGAGGAGCAGAGTAGAGCACAGGCGGTCACCACAGCTTGGAGCAACCATGCTATATCTTGTCCTGGCCAAACTTGATGATGACCTGTTTCCTGCCTGAGCATGACCCGACTGGACCCCAACTCAACCACAACGTGATGGATGCACTTGCGGCTGGTGGCTCAAAAGCTTTGATCGGGCATTGCCGTCACCGCAACAGCAGGGCAGGGAGGGGATAGGAAGGCATTCATACAGAAGTGGATTGATGAAAGGCTGTATATTTACATCATGAGGCCTTCTTTGGCAGTACCAAAATATAATAATAGGGTGCGCCCTTTGGCGTCATCTGGTCGAACACCGTATGGGACTAGGCTCTAAGGAAAGCTGTCTCTGGTGCATTCTGACTGCAAGTATTGTGGTTAATGTAAACATGATTCCTTGCTTAAGGTTTCAGTTTTGTCGCCAGAAAAAAGGGGAAATTCCCTATTATTATAGGCCGTAAATTATTGTACAGTATTAATATATGTTATATATACAGATTGTTGATTGTACCACCTTTTATTCAATGGATAATTAAGTCGGAAACCCCTGTTTCAAGGTGGGGGAAAGAGGAGGACCCATTTTTCCTTAAAATTATATATTTTAAAGCGAAACTTTAGGTGGGGTGTCCCCTGCAACACCCCATACAGCCCTGCTTCCACTGGATGGACATCTCCTTCCATCTCCAACTCCACCAAGCCCTGCCCTTAACCTTGACCCCTTACTGTGACCCTAGCTCCTGATTCCAGACCCCGGCTCACTTTCCTGTTCCCTTGTCCACTTTGTCCGTCGGTGTAACTGCCTTTAATCCTAGCCTTGAATGTCTGTTCATGTGTTTGTAAGCATGTCGATCTGTTTGAAATTGTCTTACTACTATGTGTTCATCTCACCCTGTCCATCTGTCCGTGTCCATGTATGTGTCTTCCATATGTGTGTGCCTTTGTCTTTGCCGCTATTAGTTTCTATCAGTCTGTCTGCCCGTGTCTGTCTTTTGGCACTTTAAACCTGAAGGTTTTGATTGATCGCCTAGAATATGATTTTGCCATCAGTTGCAAAGATATGGTGGCTCGCACCGTATCTCTCTGACAAAAGGTCCGACGTCAAAGTTGGCAAGTCCTCAAGCCCAGTCCTTGCATTCACTGCAGGTGTTATTCACCTGGAGTGGCACGGTGGCAAGATGTTAACTACCCCGCCTGGTATGCAGGTGGTTGTGGGTGCGATCACAATCTTAGACGCCCGTATATTTGGAGTTTGCATGTTCTCCCCGTGGTGGTATGGATGTTTCTCTGGGTGCCTCGGTTCCCCCTCCACATTTAGAAACGTGCATTTTGAGAATTTAGCTACGATACATTTCCACATGATAAGCCACTTCGTTAAGTTAGCATTTGTGGCCAGGTCACTTCCGAAAAAGAGCTACGTAGCTCAGTGAACCTTACCTGGTAAAATAAAAACAAATACTGTGGTTTAGTTTTTAGTTTATTCAGGGATTCGTCCTGGGTCCTTATCTTTTTTCAATCTCCCCCAATTGAGCATCCCATTGGTAGAAATGGCATTAACTATCACACCTAAGCCGCTGACAATCATACTCCACTCTAATTTCTACTTGGGGCCCACTCAAACCTTCCAAATTATACCTCAACCTTACAGTAACAGCAGTGTTGCTTGCCGCCAACTCATGTCCGGTATCTCCCTTCTAGGATTATGCTGTGAGCATCCTAGAATCGCACCTCGATCCGGAAGAACGCCGGCGAACAGTGTAACAACGCTGACATTCAAAAACACGTTCCTTCGGGGTGGGCAGGTAGGAACTTGGTTGGACAGCGCATTCGTGCGATCCCTGTTTGGAAATTAGTCCAGAAACTCCAATTATGCGGATGGAATTCCGGATATGCACGACAGACAAACAGACAATTAATCCCTGGTGGGCAGTGTGGAACCTGTTGTTCCTACCTGTATAAACGCCACCTCATTCGTGACCCAAACATAGCAACATCCTGTCTTTGACATTTCGTTGAAGACACCGGTGGTGTAACCATCGACTGCATCAGAACATCAGCAAGACGATGCGCAATATCTCCTTAATGAATGAAATATAAAAAAACAAGCCACACTACGTCTGTGGCCATGCAAACCAAATTATGAAGCACATAGTGAATCACTGCAGTCTGTGCTCCTCCAATGAAGGAATAGCAACATTACACAAACCTCTCTTCTGATGCCTTCTTACGGCCAATTTGCTCCTGAACATATTTGCCTTACGCGAGAATAGAACGTTTTTGGTTAAATCCATTATTAAACCTAGTTTGTGTTTAGTTTGTTGTCCTTCCCCCGCACCTACGTACAGTGCGAAAGAAGTTAAAGTACAACATCACACGCAACAAACCCAGACACATCCAATAGGCCTTTTCTTTCTAGGCACCAGACAGACAGCTCGATCAAAATCAACTCACCGCCGGCTCCACGATCAGTCTCTTAAATCAATTTGAACATCCTCAGCATCACCTAGGACTTGTTTTTTTTAATCACTTGACAGCGACGCCTTGAACACGACAGAGATATCCAATGCATCCATCTCGGGACAATATTCGGCCGATGTTGACTAGAGCAACCACAGCAAAAAAATACTTGTGTGCAATGTCGGCACTTGCCTCGATTATTGCAATGCCATCCTTACCGGGACACCAGAAGATTAAGAAACAGGCTACAGTCTACATTATAGACTGCCAGTACACTCACCCAGTTTAATAACCCATTGCTACAGTCTACATTACAGACTGCCAATTCGCTCACCAGCTTAAAAACCAGGCTACAGTCTACATTATAGACTGCCAGTACACTCACCGAGGTTAAAAATCAGGCTACAGTCTAAATTATAGACTGCCAGTACACTCACCGAGGTTTAAAACCAGGCTACAGTCTACATTATAGACTGCCAGTACACTCACCGAGGTTAAAAACCAGGCTACAGTCTACATTATAGACTGCCAGTATGCTAACCGAGGCTAAGAACCAGGCTACAGTCTACATTATAGACTGCCAGTATGCTAACCGAGGTTAAGAACCAGGCTACAGTCTACATTATAGACTGCCAGTACACTCACCGAGGTTTAAAACCAGGCTAGAGTGTACATTATAGACTGCCAGTACACTCACCGAGGTTAAAAACCAGGCTACAGTCTACATTATAGACTGCCAGTACACTCACCGAGGTTTAAAACCAGGCTACAGTCTACATTATAGACTGCCAGTACACTCACTGAGGTAAAAACCAGGCTACAGTCTACATTATAGACTGCCAGTATGCTAACCGAGGTTAAGAACCAGGCTACAGTTTACATTATAGACTGCCAGTACACTCACCGAGGTTAAAAACCAGGCTACAGTCTACATTATAGACTGCCAGTATGCTAACCGAGGCTAAGAACCAGGCTACAGTCTACATTATAGACTGCCAGTATGCTAACCGAGGTTAAGAACCAGGCTACAGTCTACATTATAGACTGCCAGTACACTCACCGAGGTTTAAAACCAGGCTAGAGTGTACATTATAGACTGCCAGTACACTCACCGAGGTTAAAAACCAGGCTACAGTCTACATTATAGACTGCCAGTACACTCACCGAGGTTTAAAACCAGGCTACAGTCTACATTATAGACTGCCAGTACACTCACTGAGGTAAAAACCAGGCTACAGTCTACATTATAGACTGCCAGTATGCTAACCGAGGTTAAGAACCAGGCTACAGTTTACATTATAGACTGCCAGTACACTCACCGAGGTTAAAAACTAGGCTACAGTCTACATTATAGACTGCCAGTATGCTAACCGAGGCTAAGAACCAGGCTACAGTCTACATTATAGACTGCCAGTATGCTAACCGAGGTTAAGAACCAGGCTATAGTCTACATTATAGACTGCCAGTACACTCACCGGGGTTTAAAACCAGGCTACAGTCTACATTATAAACTGCCAGTACACTCACCGAAGTTAAAAACCAGGCTACAGTCTACATTATAGACTGCCAGTACACTCACCGAGGTAAAAACCAGGCTACAGTCTACATTATAGACTGCCAGTATGCTAACCGAGGTTAAGAACCAGGCTACAGTCTACATTATAGACTGCCAGTACACTCACCGGGGTTTAAAACCAGGCTACAATCTACATTATAAACTGCCAGTACACTCACCGAGGTTAAAAACCAGGCTACAGTCTACATTATAGACTGCCAGTACACTCACCGAGGTAAAAACCAGGCTACAGTCTACATTATAGACTGCCAGTATGCTAACCGAGGTTAAGAACCAGGCTACAGTTTACATAATAGACTGCCAGTACACTCACCGAGGTTAAAAACCAGGCTACAGTCTACATTATAGACTGCCAGTATGCTAACCGAGGCTAAGAACCAGGCTACAGTCTACATTATAGACTGCCAGTATGCTAACCGAGGTTAAGAACCAGGCTATAGTCTACATTATAGACTGCCAGTACACTCACCGAGGTTAAAAACCAGGCTAGAGTCTACATTATAGACTGCCAGTACACTCACCGGGGTTTAAAACCAGGCTACAGTCTACATTATAAACTGCCAGTACACTCACCGAGGTTAAAAACCAGGCTACAGTCTACATTATAGACTGCCAGTACACTCACCGAGGTTAAAAGCCAGGCTACAGTCTATATTATAGACTGCCAGTATGCTAACCGAGGTTAAGAACCAGGCTACAGTCTACATTATAGACTGCCAGTACACTCACCGAAGTTAAAAGCCAGGCTACAGTCTACATTATAGACTGCCAGTATGCTAACCGAGGTTAAGAACCAGGCTACAGTCTACATCATAGACTGGCAGTACACTCACCCAACTTAATAACCATTGCTACAGTGTACATAAGTGTTTTTTTATATATATATTTTTTTTATTTTCCTATCTACGTGACTTTACCGAAAGAATCAAAGAGTATGAATAAGAAAAGCCCTCTTGACAAACTCCAGTGTCTCCTGAACAGCCTCTCGCACGCTGCCATACCTTTCCACTCCAGCGGCCACAGCAATCAGCCGCGTTCCAACGGAGCGCGCCGAATTATAGGATCGTCGTAACCAGAACCAGTGCAGTGCTGGTCGATCATATGCCTGGCCGAGCGGAGTTTCTCTGTAAGCTGAAACTCTTTCCCACCGCACATCATCCAAGCACCATCCCCCTTCAAGCAGCAGCTCAAGACGAATAGGTTGCACCCTCTCTGGCAGTAAAACACCTGTGTTAAGGTGTTTAAACACCGAACTGAAACCTTTTGCAAGGATTCGTGTCTGCATTAACCACATATACTTGTGGTGAACATGCAAAAAAACAAAAACATGCTCTGGTAGTATGTATGCATTGTCAAGACCCTCACCTGTTCAGGATCTCACCTCTTCAGTCTCTCACCTGTCCAGGATCTCACCTGTCCAGGATCTCACCTGTCCAGGCTCTCACCTGTCCAGGCTCGCACCTGTTCAGGCACTCACCTGTTCAGACTCTCACCTGTTCAGGCTCTCACCTGGTCCAGATTCTCACTTGTTCAGGCCTCACCTGGTCCAGATTCTCACCTGTCCAGGCCCTCACCTGTCCAGGCTCTCACCTGTCCAGGCTCTCACCTGTTCAGACTCTCACCTGTACAGGGTCTCATCTGTTCAGGCTCTCACCTGTTCAGGCACTCACCTGTCCAGGCTCTCACCTGTTCATGCTCTCACGTGTCCAGGCTCTCACCTGTTCAGGCTCTCACCTGTACAGGGTCTCATCTGTTCAGGCTCTCACCTGTTCAGGCACTCACCTGTTCAGGCACTCACCTGTTCAGGGTCTCACCTGTCCAGGCTCTCACCTGTTCAGGTACTCACCTGTTCAGACTCTCACCTGTTCAGGCTCTCACCTGGTCCAGATTCTCACCTGTTCAGGGTCTCACCTGTTCAGGCTCTCACCTGTCCAGGGTCTCACCTGTCCAGGCTCTCACCTGTCCAGGCTCGCACCTGTTCAGGCACTCACCTGTTCAGACTCTCACCTGTTCAGGCACTCACCTGGTCCAGATTCTCACCTGTTCAGGCTCTCACATGGTCCAGATTCTCACCTGTCCAGGCTCTCACCTGTCCAGGTTCTCACCTGTACAGGGTCTCATCTGTTCAGGCTCTCACCTGTTCAGGCACTCACCTGTCCAGGCTCTCACCTGTTCAGGCTCTCACCTGTCCAGGCTCCCACCTGTTCAGGCTCTCACCTGTACAGGGTCTCATCTGTTCAGGCTCTCACCTGTTCAGGCACTCACCTGTTCAGGGTCTCACCTGTCCAGGCTCTCACCTGTTCAGGTACTCACCTGTTCAGACTCTCACCTGTTCAGGCTCTCACCTGGTGCAGATTCTCACCTGTTCAGGCTCTCACCTGTTCAGGCTCCCACCTGTTCAGGGTCTCACCTGTCCAGGCTCTCACCTGTTCAGGCACTCACCTGTTCAGGCTCTCACCTGGTCCAGATTCTCACCTGTCCAGGCCCTCACCTGTCCAGGCTCTCACCTGTCCAGGCTCTCACTTGTTCAGACTCTCACCTGTACAGGGTCTCATCTGTTCAGGCTCTCACCTGTTCAGGCACTCACCTGTCCAGGCTCTCACCTGTTCATGCTCTCACCTGTCCAGGCTCTCACCTGTTCAGGCTCTCACCTGTGCAGGGTCTCATCTGTTCAGGCTCTCACCTGTTCAGGCACTCACCTGTTCAGGCACTCACCTGTTCAGGGTCTCACCTGTCCAGGCTCTCACCTGTTCAGGTACTCACCTGTTCAGACTCTCACCTGTTCAGGCTCTCACCTGGTCCAGATTCTCACCTGTTCAGGGTCTCACCTGTTCAGGCTCTCACCTGTCCAGGGTCTCACCTGTCCAGGCTCTCACCTGTCCAGGCTCGCACCTGTTCAGGCTCTCACCTGTTCAGGCACTCACCTGTCCAGGCTCTCACCTGTTCAGGCTCTCACCTGTCCAGGCTCCCACCTGTTCAGGCTCTCACCTGTACAGGGTCTCATCTGTTCAGGCTCTCACCTGTTCAGGCACTCACCTGTTCAGGGCCTCACCTGTCCAGGCTCTCACCTGTTCAGGTACTCACCTGTTCAGACTCTCACCTGTTCAGGCTCTCACCTGGTGCAGATTCTCACCTGTTCAGGCTCTCACCTGTTCAGGCTCTCACCTGTTCAGGGTCTCACCTGTCCAGGCTCTCACCTGTTCAGGGTCTCACCTGTTCAGGCACTCACCTGTTCAGGCTCTCACCTGGTCCAGATCCTCACCTGTTCAGGCTCTCACCTGTTCAGGGTCTCACCTGTCCAGGCTCTCACCTGTTCAGGGTCTCACCTGTTCAGGCACTCACCTGTTCAGGCTCTCACCTGTTCAGGCTTTCACCTGTCCAAGCTCTCACCTGTTCTGGGTCTCACCTGTTCAGGGTCTCACCTGTCCAGGCTCTCACCTGTTCAGGCTCTCACCTGTCCAAGCTCTCACCTGTCCAAGCTCTCACCTGTTCAGGGTCTCACCTGTTCAGGGTCTCACCTATTCAGGGTCTCACCTGTTCAGGATCTCACCTGTTCAGACTCTCACCTGTCCAAGCTCTCACCTATCCAAGCTCTCACCTGTTCAGGCTCTCACCTGTTCAGGCTTTTACCTGTCCAAGCTCTCACGTGTTCAGGGTCTCACCTGTTCAGGATCTCACCTGTTTAGGCTCTCACCTGTTCAGGGTCTCACCTGTTCAGGCTCTTACCTGTTCAGGGTCTCACCTGTCCAGACTCTCACCTGTCCTGGGTCTCACCTGCTCAGGCTCTCACCTGTTCAGGCCCTCACCTGTTCAGACTATCACCTGTTCAGGCTCTCACCTGTTCAGGATCTGTCCAGGCTCTCATCTGTTCAGGCTCTCACCTGTTCAGGATCTCACCTGTCCAGGCTCTCACCTGTTCAGGATCTCACCTGTTTAGACTCTCACCTGTTCTGGGTCTCACCTGTTCAGGGTCTCACCTGTCCAGGCTCTCACCTGTTCAGGATCTCACCTGTTTAGACTCTCACCTGTTCTGGGTCTCACCTGTTCAGGGTCTCACCTGTTCAGGCTCGCATACGAGGAGGGACTGAGCTCTGGCTCCGCGCCTCTGAGTTGTCAATAGAACAATGCCTCCTTCTCGTGAAATATGTGCACACTACAGTATATACATTTTATTATTATTATTTCTACCCACCTCGCTGTGTGTGTGTCCATCTCTGTCTAGGTGTCTGTCCGTGTAACGTACCAAGTGTTGCGTCTCTTAGGTTCGCCACCACCAGCACATGAGCAGGGGGTACAGGCGGCGGCCCATGAACAGGTGGTGGTGATGTTGTTGATGATGACGACGAGGAAACTGACGCGAAGATTGTAGTTGTGTTTTCAGAAGGGGCTGCCTCATCTCTCCGGAAAGTCCCACTGGCTCAATTTTTTCCCCTCCCCCCTCGCGTGACACCCACGCCTCTGTGACCTTCCTTGGCCCTTGGCTTCAAACTTTAAACGCGCTGAGTTCCGGCGACCAACACGCTCTACATTTGTAATAATCGGCAATGTTTTTTTTGTGTGTAGTTTTCTTCGTTGAAGAAAGCAGTCACGTTGTTCCGCCGTTAGTTATGCAGTGTTGCTTCTGTCAGTATTCATCACTGGCCAATAACGTTTTATCATCTTAGTCCACAGATTTCTGAAGAGTAATGCTACCATGAGTTATTTTATTGTTTCATTTACTTCTCCATATTTCCCACGTGTGTCATAGTGCACGTTATATGTAATAGCTGCTTACCTTGCTGTTACGTGTTCTGTATTTACGAGTGCCATTAATAGAATCCATTTGTCACTGCAACTTGATAATGGCAAGCATGTCCACTCAAAAAGAGGAAATGAAACTACCATTCTTGCTGTTAGAGATGTAATTTGAAACATGCCACGCGGGTTACTCTCAGTAGTATGATGCGGAATATTTTTTATTGCTTACTATATATCCATTGTACATTGTTCTGATCGTGTTTTTTTTTTGCATTTTGTATTATTTCGTCACGTTTGTAAAATATTATTTGTGTTCTATACAACCCCGATAGACCCTCCCACCCCATGTCACGTGTGTTCCACCTTGGCCACTTCGCCATTGAAAATAAGCTTCTTAGAAATTCGCTGATATTCCTATAGAGTCGACCATCCTCCATATTGTCATGTATAACTGGTAACTTGGGAAACATTTGAAGCTAAATATTGCGAAAGAAAGAATCGCAAAATATGCGAAACATGCGTTTCGAGTATCGGGCTGCTAAAGATTTCCACACCAGCCACTTTCTTGAGCTATCATTCGTGGCCAGATCGCTTCTGAAAAAGAGCTGTCTTGCTCAGTGGGGCCTTACCTGGTAAAAAAAAAAACCCCTTTAGTTTAGTCTCACAGCAAAAAGATTTTGGGATTAATTCCGGTGCCTCTCTGCGTGGAGCTTGTACGGGCAACCTCCAGTCACACCAATTATCTCCCCATAGCTAAAACAAAAACCATACAATGTGCAGTAACCAGTTATTGGCCAAATATCCTAATGCTGACAACTTACACCGCAAACGAACTCAATTGAGATCACGCAGCAACAACATCGCCCCTTTACTGCGAACACTTGGCAGGACCCTCCTGAAAGAGAGTGAGTCATAAGACTCAGGCTGGGCTTTGATGATTAAATAAAGCATAGTGATACATTCGTGGTATAGTAAAGCGCATACTGAAGATAGTTAAGGTTAGGAAAATGCACTCTTCCTAATGTCGTGTATAAGCATTTAGGGGCCGTCCATAAATGACGTCACACAATTTTGGACGTTTTTTGACCCCCCCCCCCGTCACACGGCGTCACAAGAAGTCAGACCCCCCCTCAAATATGACGTCACAAAGCTCTGCCCACAATTTTGGACGTTTTTTGACCCCCCCCCCGTCACACGGCGTCACAAGAAGTCAGACCCCCCCTCAAATATGACGTCACAAAGCTCTGCCCCCCCCCCCCCCCAAATAAAAAATGCTTCAAATCGCTTTAAACTATTGTCATTGTAGTGCGTATTTGATGTGCCGCTGCACTCTGATGTTGTAGGAGAAAACATTTATAAAAAAAAGTATATTTAATTCAGTAGAATGTGATCTTCTTTGGTTATTTCGGTAAAGTCACGTAGAATGAGAATAAAATTATAAATTGATAAAATAAAATAACACAATAATATTCTCACGACGTTTCGGCCACAACACAAGCAGCCTTCATCAGGTGAAGGGACGAGACTGTCTGGAGGACAGCGCTGGAGTGAAAAAGCCACGCTCAGATCGCGACCTTTAAGCTGTGTGAGAAGAAACAAAGCGCCTTAGAGTCGCGGCAGAATGTAATGTCTATATTTTTTTTAAGTTGCGCATTTTGATGTGACGTCACATTTCTCAAACCCCCCCCCCCCTCGTCACACATCGTCACAAATGCCTGACCCCCCCCCCCCCCAGGTGCGTGACGTCATTTATGGACGGACCCTTATTGAACATACAAGTGAAAATGTGTTATTGGGCAAAGACGCGCCATTCCCATGCAGTTAGGCGGTAGTACCGGGCACATGCCAATAGGGGGCAGCAGAGGGGCTGAGCCCCAGGGCTAAGAGACGATGGCCCATAGGGCCCAACGGTTACCCCTATGGAACGTCATGTCCAGAGGTACAGACCCCAAGACCCCAGGAGGGGGCTGGGGGATGACATCACCCCCCAGGTCCTTCTGGAAGGTTCAGGAAGGAAGGTGTGGCCGGGGCGGAGCGAGACACGGCCCTGCATAAAAGCCGGACCTCTGAACGGGTCCCGGCAGTCGTCGTTCACCCGAAGATCAAAGAGCCTCCAGGAGAGAATAGCCCAATGGGCATAGCCGTACCCCTGGCTAGGATCGGCTCAAGCTAATACCAGTGAAGATCGAATAGAAGAGCCCAAGGGTAGAACCGTACCCCTGGCTAGGATCGGCTCAAGCTAATACCAGTGAAGATCGAAGAGAAGAGCCCAAGGGTAGAACCGTACCCTTGGCTAGGATCGGCCCAAGCTAATACCAGTGAAGATCGAACAGAAGAGCCCAATGGGCATAGCCGTACCCCTGGCTAGGATCGACTCAAGCTAATACCAGTGAAGATCGAATAGAAGAGCCCAATGGGCATAGCCGTACCCCTGGCTAGGATCGGCTCTAGCTAACACCAGTGAAGACCCAATCTTCACCCAAGACGGAGTTAGGTTAGCCGGTGAGAGGCGTATTAGTCCGGAGGGGCTTCCTCCTTAGCGTCTCGGGTGTGAGGGGCCGTTACCCCTCTGTGTTAAGGAGGTATTGTTAAATAAATTCCGTGTTGCCTCAGAGAACTCTCCTCTAGTTATTTAACCCACTACACAGGTAATCCAATCATATTGTTTTAGCTTAGATAGAAGTGAAACAGACTTCAAATACTTTGGTATTGAAAATGTCAACTCATGCCTGTAGATGAACATGGCATTCCACTCGACTATGTTACGTCTCTCTGTTGGGTCAATGGTTGGTTCAAGGTCACCTGACCGCCCACCCCCCCCTCCATCCCCCATTGCTTTACTGCACTTGTGGTATGTGTAAGCATTACCTAAAAGTCGTTCAACTAGATTTCACCCACCATAAGCCTGCCACGAGTGTTTATCATCGTAACAATCAATTAATGATTAGTTGATGACCCCAACATTCTGCCTTTGAAAGCAGGAAACCCCGTGCAAGCCACGCCCAGCGCGACGTGCCTGATGACTCCGATTACATCACCAAGCCCCACCCATCACCTCCCATCCAGTAACACATCGGGGACAGAGGCATTCTTTTCCGCCTTATATTTTTAACGTGAACGGACCGATAATAGGGAGCGTAATTGGTTACTTAAATAATCGAATAGCCCAGCTCTATGCTCAGTTATATATGTCAATAGACAAGTTACTGTTGTAAATTCATTTGAAGGTAGCACAGGGCGCCACCGTGACGAGATGTTAACTACCTCGCCTGGTATGCGGGAGGTCGTGAGTTTGATCCCGACCCTGATGCCTGCTGCTGTATATTTAGAGTTTGCGTGTCGTTCTCCCTTTGGTAGCATGGATTTGTCTCCGGGTCCTCCGGGTTTTCCCTCCATATTTAGAACCAACGTGCATTTAGAGCATTTGTCACCTCGTTGAGCTATCATTTGTGGCCAGGTCTCTTCATTAAAAGAGCTACATAGCTCAGTGGGCTTTGCCTGGTAAAAATAAAACAGATAATAAATAAACAGTGCTACTCCTGGACTCCATAAAAGTGTTGCCACCGGCCTTAAAAGGTCATTATGGGGTCACAGATGGCACAACTTTCCTCAAGGGGCCATAGGCTTCATATTGGACAACTGGACTCGATGAAAATTTCTCTCTCTAGAGCCAACAATGTCTGTTTTTAAAAAAAAGCAACGTGTGACGGGTGACTGCTCAGTGCTTGAATGAAAGTTTCACGCCTTGCAAGGTCAGGGAGCGCTTTCTGCATGTCATTGTTTGACTTGCATCCCACTGGGATTTTTGCACACAGCGCTGAAATGCGGTGTTTTTTCTGGAAGACTTTTGCTGTTTTTTTCCTGGATTTTTATGTTGCGCGTAGTCACTTTAAGATGTTTCTTGTTCATGTTTTTGTTTGTTGCGGTTGCACCCGAATCAAGAGCTGCATGGCTCACAGGGTTATGCCTAATAAATTAAACTGAAACGAGACGGCATTCGCGGCATATGATGCACGCGTGCGTGGAGAACGTTGATGCGATTGCGGAGAGGCACGGGAATTGGCAGTCTTGAGAATCGTGGGTGCACGCTGCGTGAATCCCCATAGCTGCCGCACCTTATCCCCCCCCCGCCCCCCTATGAGCGACGACGACAACAAAAGATCGCACACGTGCACACAGCAGGCATTTCAAAGTGTTATTGGAATCATCCAGACAAGAGCGCCGCAGGTACAGCTTCCGTCCAGAGTGGAACGCCGTGCCCTGCCGTGGCGTCGCGGGGCGGGAGCACTTTGACAGACTTGCCGCCGCCCGGGATGGCACGCTCGAGACGCGGACGCATTGAACCGCACACAAACACGACGAAATTATGCCCGCTGGTAAAAGAGCATGCATTCACGGTTTGTCAGAATTAACACCACGACGGATGGCAGCGGCTAAACATCTAAACGGATTCTCATGACACGGCACTAAGTTCACTTCAATTAGATAATTTTGGAATATATTTAATTACAGTCTGTTCAGCCAATTTAAATGATAACCGAGCAGTGTGCACTCTACAGACCCACGTCAAGGCGGGCCACACCGATGCTTTATGATATGCAAGGCAGAGGGTCATGCACAATAGTGTACCCATTAGCCGTGACAATGTACAACACCGTTGCTTGATTGGTGACATGATCAAAGCACTGTACAACACTGTTGAGGCTCCATTTTTTATGGTACCACTTTGGCTGCATACATTTCTGAGGGTAAAACACAGGCTGGATATGTTTGTCAACAAACACCGCCGTAAAACGAATTCGTTATAAGAGCGCAAATTCGACAGCTCGGAGGCAGATGTTTGTTAAATGATGACCGTGGCAAGTCGCCGGACCTCCGGCCTGTGTTTTGACTCCACTGCTAAATGCAGTTCCTGAAGTTTTTTTTTGTTTTCCAAAAAGGCCTCAACGAGTACAGAATAAATGCAGATTATAAGAAGAATGAGATTTAAGACAGTTACATAGTTATCTTTGCTCACGGATGTAGATCAGTCTAAGAACATTTAAAGTCTCCACTATTTCAGTCACAAGTCTTTATTTAAAATTACAATAAAGTACAGCGCTGCGATTGGCAAGCTGCATTACTGCGTAATAGCTTTCTATAGATGTCCGAAACATAAAATGACTGTGATCGGTTTTTTTGTATTAGTCCAGAATGGCAGTTCAGGAGATAACCGTGGTTATCGCTGCTCCCATGACTGCAGGCTAAACTGCGAAGGAAGGAGGACATCGTCCCGAGCGCCTTCGAATGGGGAAGTAAAATCAGGGGGAATAAATGCCACCTGTGCGAGTACAGCTGGCACGTAGCGCGCACTGCGACGCGTTGGCACGTCCAGTGCACACCGACTGTGCATCGTCGTGCATAGATTACCAGTGCCTAAGCCGCACTGCCGAGTGATCTTTCACGAGTGGATGGTCCTCGTCGCAAACAGCCCCACACGCAACCCTAACCCCCCCAAGCCCCGACCCAACCCGCCAGCCACCCTCGACGGCACAGCGCCAACCGACGCTCATCCTGGAACCCAAGGCTTGCCGTAGCGCACAGCTCGGACGTCCCGAGAGCCAAGCAGCCCGCGGTCGGCATCGTATACATATTCACCTCCGATTACTAAGACACACGTACACACATTCAAACGTGGGACATCCTTCAACGTTGACGGTTTAACAAGGGACTCCAGACAAATCCGTCCTCAAGGACACCGTCCTGTCGGCGGCTCGCCGTATTTTGGTGCACGGTGCGTGTCCGCCTGCGACACGACCAGGAGTCGACCTCTTAACCGGGGCGGACAACTCCCGCAACCCTCCCACCGTGGCCTCCGCCACGCGTTCCGATGCGTCCCCTTCGCGGCAGCGGCAGCGAGCCCCGCGGGGCAACCGCGGGGGCCCACCGGGCGAGAGGCGCCCGCAGGGCGACGTCGCGAGGCCGCCGCCTTCACACCCACGAGTCGGGCGAGTGCTGAACGTGGCCGGCCTCGTACGGGGACGTGCCGCAGGAAGGCTGCGCCGCCGGGTAGCGGTCGACGCGTCTCTCCGGCCTGGCGTCCCGGCGGGCGGGGCGGTGCGCGTGGCCCACGACGCCGCCGCCGCCGCCGTGCCCGCGCTGCGGGGAGTCGCGGAGCCCCGGCGCGACGGGCGGCGCGGGCGGAGGCGGCAGCTGCGGGGGGGGCGGGGGTGGGGGTGAACACACGCGTTACCCGCTTGGCACGTGCTCGGCACGCGACGGGGCGTGCTCCCCACGTGAACGCGCGGCGCGTGTCGCGTGAACGTGGGGGGCGTGTCGCGTGAACGTGGGGGGCGTGTCGCGTGAACGTGGGGGGCGTGTCGCGAGCGGTGAACGTGGCGGGTGGGGGAGGGGGGGAGCGGGGCATGCCCCCACCTGTGGAGCGCTGTTTTCCGTGGCTGTCCGCATGGAGGTCGACTTGTACGAAGTCGTCGAGGGGAGTCGGGATGTGGAATGGCTCCTACCTGATGTACACAGAGCAGTGAATGGCGAGGTCCGGCAACTTCATTGCGCCAAAGACACGTGTGACGCGTTGGAAACGAGGCAATGAGTATCCACGATCTTCCCTCTGAATTGATCGCGCCCCTCTCACCTCCATTGGCGCCACCGTGCACGGCATTCCCTGTCTGAGCGACGTCGTAACGCGACGTGGAGATGCTTCTCTTCTTTTCCGACTCCTGGGACCTCCTCTCCTCCGTCTTGAGGAGCTCGCGAGAGGACGCGATGCTCCCAACTTCACAAAACCACCGCAAAAGCATCGCCCAGATTAACACCAAATCGTCTGTGGGACCTTTTTTTTTTGCCAGTATCTCAAATGATGAAAAAACAAAAAGAGTTTTTACCCCTCGTGGTAATAAAAACAGGCGTTAAGATGTTCAAACACCAAATATATGCGTTTTGCGAAGCATCAAGTCTACATTAACGCACGTTTTATGCCTCTCGAAAGGCATCTGTTTTGCATTTGAACATCTTAAGGCCTGTTTCATCGCCACGAGTGGTAAAAACCTCTTCTTACTTTTCACCAAAGTGCATCCTTCACGCCGATGCGCCTCTCAAGCCACTGCCCAGCGGTGGCTACTCGAACGTCCGACCGTGGTCGTCACGCCAAACGGGGGCGGTCCTTCGGCACGTTCCAGGGCCCTCGGAGAGGCGCCCCTCACCTGACTGGGCGGTCGGCGAGGCTCTCCTGTTCGCCGGCGAAGACGAGGGAGTCTCGTACAATTTCACCTTGTCCCAGTCGGAGGACGACACCGGTGGGGTGAAGTCACCCTGAACCCAGCCATCCTGCGGGGCAAGCGTCCACAGCTCACGCCACAGCTCAGGAGGCGGGAGACACGTGCGGTGCGGTGGGGGGGGGGGAGATGCACGCAGCCCCAACAACGTAGTCGACGCTTCGTGGACATTTAAACGGTGGTTCGTCCCACGGAAGTGGGACGGTCCTCGTCGCAGGAATGTGGAATTTTGATCGCTGACCGATTGAGAAAGAGCGCTGACCACGTGCGCGTGGAGACACCGAATGTGTATTGAAAGTGTACATTTTGAAACGGTTTAACGGGTATACAGCGCTTGCCAGCTGCTATAACTACAGAGTGGGATTGACGGTCGACGGACATGCATAATATCGTAGTGGACGCCGAGGGGATTTAACATCCATAATTAAGGGTTTTTTTCGGGGGGGGGGGGGATGGGGGTTAGATCGCGTAAATATATAATGTGTCGTTATTTTTATATTTACGCGATATCTAACCCAAACCCCACCCCCCCTCTATTATGGATGATATTGGGTCGCGAAAGCAGGATCAGAGCAAGGTGGTCACGGCTTGGACGGCCCTTCGCCCAGTAGCGAATCGACCATTACACACTCTCTCTCTCTCTCAGGTACAGCTCCACTCTCTCTCTCAGGTGCAGCTCCACTCTCTCTCTCTTCAGGTGCAGCTCCACTCTCTCTCTCAGGTGCAGCTCCACTCTCACTCAGGTGCAGCTCCACACTCTCTCTCAGGTGCAGCTCCACTCTCTCTCAGGTGCAGCACCAGTCTCTCTCTCTCTCTCTTCAGGTGCAGCTCCACTCTCTCTCTATCTTCAGGTGCAGCTCCATTCTCACTCAGGTGCAGCTCCACTCTCTCTCTCAGGTGCAGCTCCACTCTCTCAGGTGCAGATCCACTCTCTCTCTCAGGTGCAGCTCCACTCTCACTCAGGTACAGCTCCACTCTCTCTCTCAGGTGCAGCTCCACTCTCTCTCTCTCAGGTGCAGCTCCACTCTCTCTCTCAGGTGCAGCTCCACTCTCTCTCTCTCAGGTGCAGCTCCACTCTCTCTCTCAGGTGCAGCTCCACTCTCTCTCTCAGGTGCAGCTCCACTCTCTCTCTCAGGTGCAGCTCCACTCTCTCTCAGGTGCAGCTCCACTCTCTCTCAGGTGCAGCTCCACTCTCTCTCTCACCTTCTTGTAGAGGCCCCGCAGCTCGCGGTGCTGCCACAGCAGGCTCAGCACCTGCGCCGCCGCACGCACCACCTTCGGCGAGTGCCTGCGGAGACACAGATAACACGTGGGTGTGGCACGTGGGTGTGGCACGTGGGTGTGGCACGTGGGTGTGGCACGTGGGTGTGGCACGTGGGTGTGGCACGTGGGTGTGGCACGTGGGTGTGGCACGTGGGTGTGGCACGTGGGTGTGGCACGTGGGTGTGGCACGTGGGTGTGGCACGTGGGTGTGGCACGTGGGTGTGGCACGTGGGTGTGGCACGTGGGTGTGGCACGTGGGTGTGGCACGTGGGTGTGGCACGTGGGTGTGGCACGTGGGTGTGGCACGTGGGTGTGGCACGTGGGTGTGGCACGTGGGTGTGGCACGTGGGTGTGGCACGTGGGTGTGGCACGTGGGTGTGGCACGTGGGTGTGGCACGTGGGTGTGGCAAGGTCAGCACCAGAACATGTCTTTCGTTGTCCTAGCAACCAGCAGGAAGCATTACTGCGCGTTCACAGTCCTGTTGCGCGTGTGTTCATTGCACGTTCGTGTGTTCATGTGCACGTGTGTGTGTTCATTGCACGTTCGTGTGTTCATTTGCACGTGTGTTCATTGCACGTTCGTGTGTTCATTTGCACGTGTGTGTGTTCATTGCACGTGTGTTCATTGCACGTTCGTGTTCATTGCACGTTCGTGTGTTCATTGCACGTGTGTGTTCATTCCAACTGTGTTCATTGCACGTATGTTCATTGCACGTTCGTATTCATTGCACGTCCGTGTGTTCATTGCACGTTCGTATTCATTGCACGTTCGTGTGTTTATTGCAACTGTGTTCATTGCACGTATGTTCATTGCACGTATGTGTTCATTGCACGTTCGTGTGTTTATTGCAACTGTGTTCATTGCACGTATGTTCACTGCACGTGTCTGTGTTCATTGCACGTTCGTGTGTTCATTGCAACTGTGTTCATTGCACGTATGTTCATTGCACGTTCGTGTGTTTATTGCAACTGTGTTCATTGCACGTGTGTTCATTGCACGTTCGCGTTCATTGCACATTGCACGTTCGTCCACACGTGCGTTTCTACGTCATGCAAGTACGTATGTATGTTGAACTTCTTTCGCGCCGTACGTAGCCACCCGTGCGAATCGGAGGCACGCCACGTGCATGCACGCATGGCCAGCCTGAGTCAACAATGTCGGTCTGTCGCTAATTTGGAATGTAATTGTCGTCAGGGATCAAAATTCCATACAGCGTAATTCTCCAATCTCCATTTCACTCGTGGCTTTCGCCAATGAATCGAACGGAGATTGTTCCGCACCTGGAACGCGAGACGCAGGGCGATTGCGCGGTTCACAGGCGGAAGGGGAAGCAGCCGCGACCACCCCGAGCAGCTCCTTCGCCCCTCCTCAACCCAACGTGGCACGAATAACAAAAACAGTCAATGGGCCGTCCATAAATGACGTCACGCGAGTTTGGACGATTTTTGACCCCCCCCCCTCGTCACACAGCGTCACAAAAAGTCAGACCCCCCCCTCTCAAATATGACGTCACAAAGCTCTGCCACCCCCCCCCCCCCACCAAAACTATATTTCCATTTTGAAAATAAAACATGCTTCAAATCGCTTTAAACTATTGTCATTGTAGTGCGTAGTGCGTATTTAATGTGGCGCTGCACTCTGATGTTCTGGGAGAAAACATTTATTAAAAAGTCTATTTAATGAAGTAGAACGTGTTGTCGAAATTTAAAGTTGCGCATTTTGATGTGACGTCACATTTCTCAACCCCCCCCCCTCGTCACACATCGTCACAAATGTCTGACCCCTCCCCCCCCTAAAGGTGCGTGACGTCATTTATGGACGGCCCCCAACACATTCGCCAAGAACACAAAGGGTGGATTCCTCTGCTACGGAGAAGGACCATTGCCATAAACGTCACCGATTGTTCCTCTGTAGGGCAAGTGTTAGTGAGTGACGTGTTGAGTTTTTTGTTATGTGTGCACCGCTGCCAATGCAGCAGCGTAATTTTTTTGCGAGTTGCACTTCCAGTCAGAGGTTGATTCAACCCAGTATTTCTCTGTGGGTCAACATAATGAATTGAACGTCAACAATGATCACGGTGTGGAGAAATTCACACCTTATCTAGGAGCGTGCAAATTAATTGTGAAATGGGAACAAATTATTGGGGGAACGCATAAATGATTCCCCCCACCAGCCCACAACTAGATCTGAGGAGGAGATGGAGGGGGTCTGTACGTGTCTGTGGCTCTCTGTGCGTGTCTGTAGGTCTCTGTGCGTGTCTGTGGGTCTCTGTGCATGTCTGTGGGTCTCTCTGCGTGTCTGTGGGTCTCTGTGCGTGTATGTGGGTCTCTGTGCGTGTCTGTGGGTCCTACCGCGTGTCTGTGGGTCTCTGTGCATGTCTGTGGGTATCTGTGCATGTGTGGGTCTCTGTGCGTGTCTGTGGGTATCTGTGCATGTGTGTGGGTCTCTGTGCGTGTCTGTGGGTTCCACCGCATATCTGTGGCTCTCTCTGTGTGTCTGTGGGTCTCTGTGCGTGTATGTGGGTCTCTGTGCATGTCTGTGGGTATCTGTGCATGTGTGTGGGTCTCTGTGCGTGTCTGTGGGTCTCTGTGCATGTCTGTGGGTATCTGTGCATGTGTGTGGGTCTCTGTGTGTCTGTGGGTCTCTGTGCGTGTCTGTGGGTCTCTGTGCGTGTCTGTGGGTCTGTGCACGTGTATGGGTCTCTGTGCATGTCTATGGGTCTCAGAGCGTGTCTGTGGGTCTCTCTGCGTGTCTGTGGGTCTGTGCGTGTCTGTGGGTCTCAGAGCGTGCCTGTGGGTCTCTGTGCGTGTCTGTGGGTCCCAACGCGTATCTGTGGGTCTCAGAGCGTGTATGTGGGTCTCTGTGCGTGTCTGTGGGTCTCTGTGCATGTCTATGGGTCTCAGAGCGTGTCTGTGGGTCTCTCTGCGTGTATGTGGGTCTGTGCGTGTCTGTGGGTCTCAGAGCGTGTCTGTGGGTCTCTGTGCGTGTCTGTGGGTCTCTGTGCGTGTCTGTGGGTCTCTCTGTCAGTCTGGGTGATCTACATGTGAGTCAAATAAAAAAAAACACATGAATCCTTGATTCCTTCCGGAACGTTTTCAAAGGGTTCAAATTTCCACTCCCACCACGGCTTTCCAGGGGGTTTCCGGGGCAACATTTCCACCGACGATCAAAAGGGCACTGGGACTGTCGACTGGTTCCCCAAGCCGAGCGATTTGTCGAGGGCAGGAGCGCGGGGGGGGGTGGTGCCCGAGGCGAGGGCGCGAGGAGCACGTGCCTGCCGGCCTTGGCGCGGGTCACTCCGACGAGCCTCTCGATGCCTCCGGCGTCGCGCAGGGCCCTGGCGTTCTCCGCGTTCTTGTTCACCACCTCATGCAGGGTGCAGCACACGGCCGCCGTGCTCACGTCGCACGCCGAGACGTCGGTGCCGTCTCCCGGCACCGCCGTCACGGCCCCCGGGGGTGGCGGCAGTCGCTGCACCAGGTCTCGCAGCGCGTACTTGCCTGTCGCACGCGGGAGCACATAGACAAAGGCAAAGATCCCCCGCGTAGCCTCAACAGACTGTTGGGGCAAGTGCTGTTAGCGAGCACTAATGAAGGTCAGAACGGCACGCGAGGGGGCGGGTTAGCCAGCACCACGCCCAGCCGTCTTTGTCTCCCTAGTGGCGATGTTTTTACGCACCGCACCAGGTACTTATTCGAGGCTGAGTCGACCTAGGGGAGGCCCAGGACTGGTTCAGATGATCGTCACTGGTGTTGGCCGTGAGCGAGAATCGAACTCGGGTCGCCTTGTTCGTAGCGCAGCGTAGCGCTAACCGCTGCACCACCGCTCCACCCGTCATGCACTCGTGCACCAACACATGAGGGATGTTATCCCTCGTATGCCTACTCAATAGACAACAAGGCGCTGTGGCGACAAGACATGTGGACGTACGCGGCCTTGTTAAAGGCAAAACAAACATCACGTGAAGCTTCCCTGGCGGGTGAAGTGACAATTTTTCGATGACTCCATGTGGGGCAGTGGGCCACGATTTACCCGAACCGAGCTTGGGAGAAGTTGGGGAGAGGGGCTTGGAGGTGACCGATCGGAAGGGGAGATTCGTAGATTCGTGTCGGGAGTTTTAGACTCCACCCAGCCAAATTAGGAATATATTGGATGATCATGATGGCAGGAGCCACTGTGTGTGTATGTTGAACTTCTTTCGCACCGTACGTAGCTAACTGTGCTGATCGGAGGACAAAACAACTAAACACAAGCAGCGCTCGGGGCTATAAAAGGGCGTCAGAGAGAGAGCGGGGCTCACGACTAGAGAATGAAGATCAAGATCCTGAGCAGCGTGGCTAGAATAGAAGGACTCCTCGGAGCGCAGGGATCAGTTTCAACTAATTTTGCAAACGCCTACTGATTGCCACGCGTTGTTGTTTAGTAACACGAGTTACCTAATAAAAGTTGTGCCCAGTAGAGTCCCAATCGAGAGAGAGAGATAATCCATGTGGGTGGCTCAATCTTGGCCTGAATATCGCACGTTCGGTGGCCACTCACAACCGCGGCGACTTTGGCTCCAGTATCACCCACGGTAAATGGGACCGGAGCTGAGAGAGCGGCCGTCATGAACCAGTCTTAAAAAAAACCTCGAGGGCTTCCAGCTGCCTCGTTATGAATACCAATAATCACGCCACCCAGCACAACGCTCCAATAGCGACATTACTCCGTCTCTCTCAGCGCGTGGATTTACATGTATAGCGATTATTTGTTTGCTGGTGACTTTGTGTATTTCACATCGGAATCGCCTCCAGTGCTGTTGCTGCTGGCGGCAATACAAGTTGTTTAAAAGTCAAAAGTCTCTCACGCTCCAGCTGCGTGCCACATTTCGGTATCCCGAGTAAGCTCCCCTCGGTGCTGGCATTCGCGGCGGTGGGTGGGCATCTGAAGTTGCGTGTGCGAGCCCCGCCGCCCCCGCCGCCCCGTGACCCCCGTGACCCCGTGACCCCGTGACCATGGCCGAGCGGCGGCCACGCGCACCGATGAGCTCCTTGTTGCGCGCGTCCAGGGCCATGTTGCGCAGGGCGGTGGCCACGGCGCAGACGACGCGCTCGCTCTGCACGCGCAGCAGCTCCACCAGGATGGGCAGCCCCTTCTCCTTGCGCACCGCGGAGCGCACGTACGCAGCCCACTGCACGGACACGCAACACTTCGGAATCATCAGGATCTTAAATGTCTATTTGTACCGCGGGAATCCGATGAGCTGTCAAGTCTCTTTTTGCACAGATGTCCAGCAGTTTCACGAATGTCCATTTAAGTATCAATGATCCTGTATTATCAGTCAACGATGATTAACATGGTACTTGATAACTGTCCAGGGTCACGATGACGGTTATGTATTATAAACGATCCTACCACGACAACACGGGGGCGTCCACCCACCCACCGTGGTAGCTTCAACAGATCATTGGGGCGAGTGCTGTCAGAGAGCGCCTATGAAGGCCAGCATGACGGCCGCAAGTACACAAAGATCCCCCGTGTGGCCGTTATGGAAAGTGCTGTTAGCGAACATCTACAAAGGCCGGCACGGCACACAAGAGGGTCGGCCGCCTTCGTCTCCCCAGCGGTGATGCTTACACACCGGGTACTCATTTTCAGCTGAGTAGACCTAGGCTAGGCCCAGGACCGGTTGAGATAATCGTCACCGGTGTTGGCCGTGAGCGGGGAATCGAACTCGGGTTGCCGGGTTCGTAGCGTAGCGTAGCGCTAACCGCTACGTTACCGCTCCCCACACACATGCACACGGATCCGCACGAACGTACGGCCACGCGGTAGATGGTGCAACTGTGCTCTCCACCTTCCAGGATCCGGCTGCCAGGTTTTGGAGAGCGCCAGCCGCCCCCTCCAGCGTGTCGGGGTTGGAGCACTGTGCCAGCAGCGCCAGGTAGGGCTTCACCACGGACGGGTGCCACAGCAGCTCCACTCCGCGCGGTGGCTCGGCCCAGTCCGGCAGTGGCCCCGAGCCGTCCCACTGCGGCACCACAGCGGCCGCGTGCGTTCATGACTCCGTCGCTAGATCTGGCGGCTTTTTGAAGCTATGAACTGTAAACTATTTTTTTTATTTCATCAGATAAGGCCCACTGAGCTGTATATGTCTTTTCCATAAGCGACATGGCCACGAATGATAGCTCAACAAAGTGGCTTATCACGTGGAAAGTTATAGCAGCCAAATTTCTCTCAACGCATTTTTGTTAATGTGGAGGAATAAAACCGGAGGACCCAGAGAAAAATCCACACGACCACGGGGAGAACATGCAAACTCAAGGCCATCAGGGTCGGGATCGAACCCTCGACCTCCTGTATACCAGGTGAGGTAGTTAACATCTCGCCACCGTGGCACCTGAGTCTTGAGTTTGTTAAATCGATGAGCGCCAAATCTAGCGCCTTTCTGAGAAGTGGACATGATGCAGATTTGGGATTTTTGTACGAAAAATCCAGTATTATAAGTTAACACTGTTTATTAAGGTTCTTGATAACTGTCCAGTGTCATGATTACGGGTATAGTGTCATTAACGAGCCTCTATTAGCTGACTATGTTTAATACAGTTTGGTAAATGTTCTAGTGATATGGTTCCAAGGATGAATAAAGTATTTGTGAACAATGTGTAATACTTGGTAAAATTGTTTTAATTGACAACTTTAAGAGGTCTGTCTCGTGACATCTGGGAACTTGTTGAGGTTTGTTTGGCTACTTGCCAACCACCCACCACCAGACTATCTGCTTGAAAGCCAGGCACACAACATCAGGCAAGGAAATCTGGTAACCAGTCAATTCCACACGACTGACGTCTGCTTCTCTGGATACAGGTCTCCCTCGATGGCCTCTATGGGCTTACACTTTGTTATTAATTCGTATTTGTATGTTGAACTTCTTTTGCTCTGTACGTAGCCAGCCACGCTTAACAGAGGTGCGGGGAAAGGACAGCAAATTCACCGCAAAAAGCAGTTCGAAAGAAATCCGTTTTCAATCCAGATGATTTCAAAGTGCATATCTCCAGTGGCTTCTTAACATTGGTGGGAAGAGCGTTCCAGACGGCTGCACAAGCGCATCTGAAAGCGCCGCGCGATGCGGTGACCGCCGTCTTTATTCGATGGCGAACAAAAAGCCGCCGATTCTGCTGCTGCTGCTGCTGCTGCGAGTATAAATGGATATCTGAGCACGGATGAGACTTCCCCTCTCCTCTGCGCCTCACCTCGAGGTCCAAGTGCTTCCTCCGTGCACGCTTTCCCCAGCAGCTCCCGTTCTCGTCTCGCGACGAGGTCATCCCGGCCCCCGCGGCGTCGCCGCGCCAAGACGCCCGCAGCTGCTGCCCCTGCCGCGTCTCGGCCTCCAGGCGGTACGAGAGGTTCCGCATCACGCACACCGCGTTCTCAACCACCTGGGAAAACGCAGCAGCAGCAGCAGCGGTGGTATCAGCAGCAGACGCCATTCACCACTCATATAAACTAAACCTTAAACTTTTTATTTTATTTGACCCGGTAAGGCCCACTGAGCTATACAGACAGCTCTGTTTCAGAAGCGACCAGGCCACATGATAGCCCAACGAAGTTGGCTTATCGTAAGGACATTTATAGCAGCCAAATTACTCTCAATGCACATTTCTAAACGTGGAGGGAAAACCCCGAGGACCCAGAGAAAAATCCACGCGACCACGTGGAGAAGATGCAAATGATGCACTAATTGCATGTGACATCATACACTACACTTTAAGGATGAATCTCCACTCGTTCATTGTGCGTGACGTCAGCGGCACGGCTCGGCTTGTGCAGTGGAAAAGCCACCTGGTGCCGCCTGAGCTACGCCTGGCTGGATCGGCATGGCCCCAGGGTAACGAGGTGTAAGTGGCAGTGAGGTCACCACGTAATTGGTCCACTTCTCCAGGAGCAGGGCACTACGGAGGCACCTCTCTGCCCGTGCCGCTCGTGTGAACGCGCCTTGCCGTTGATGCTGCTGGAGCCCAGGGCCGCGCGCACCATGGACAGCAGCGACTCGAGGAGGCCGTCGCACTCGCGCATCCTCCGGCGCGCCTCCTCGCCCGCGGAGCTCACGTTGCTGCACGGAGGTGGTCATCGCACACGGGCAGCCGAGCGTTGCACACGTGGATGGCAGCAAACGACCCACCCACCCACGCAAAAAAAAAACACGCACACCGAGCAACGCGCACACACACCGCACCAGATACTCATTTGTGGCTGAGTCGACCTAGGGGAGGCCCATGATCGGTTATGATAATCGTCACCGGTGTTGGCCATGAGCAGGAATCGATACTCGGGTCGCCGGGTTCGTAGCGCAGCGCGCTAACCACTGCGCCACCGCCCCCCTTAACACCGAGCAACGCACACACACATCGCACACCGCACACACACACCGCACACACACACACATACACCGCACACACACACACACACCGCACACACACACACCGCACACACACACCGCACACACACCACACACCGCAGACACCGCACACACCGCACACACACACATACACCGCACACACACCGCACACACACCGCACACACACACCGCACACACACACACACACCGCACACACACACCGCACACACACCGCACACACACACACCGCACACACACATCGCACACCGCACACACACACACACACCGCACACACACACCACACACACACACACATACACCGCACACACACACCGCGCACACACACACCGCGCACACACACACCGCACACACACACCGCACACACACACATACACCGCACACACACACCGCACACACACACACACACACCGCACACACACACTGCACACACACACACACACCGCACACACACACACACACACCGCACACACCACACACACCACACGCACACACACATACACCGCACACACACCGCACACACACACACACCACACACACACACCGCACACACACACACACACCGCACACACACCGCACACACACACACACACCGCACACACACCGCACACACACACACACACACCGCACACACACACCGCACACACACCGCACACACACCGCACATACACACCGCACACACACCGCACACACACATACACTACACATCACACGGCCATGCTGTCGCCATGCCGTTGTTGAAATTCGTGCGATGTGACCGGCCTGACCACTCGAGATGGCCGCTCGCAGTTCACAGAAAACGATTCCAAAGTGGGAGGTGGCGGGCGCTCACCGCAGGCAGCCCGTGGTGTTGGCCAGGATTTGGCTGTCGATCCCCATCTCCTTGAGACTGTCCATGTCCTGGGGCACGAGCACCGTGTTAGTGAGCACCGTGAGCGCGTCCTGGATGATCGTCATCTTCAGGGAGTCGCAGGATGACAAGTTCCACAGCACCCCTGAACGGAGGGGCCAGAAATCCCTACGGTCAGCGCTTCGGCCACAGACGCATAGGATTTGTACCCACCGCTCTGTACCCAGCACAGGTGCCCGGGCTGCTGAGGTCTGTCTGCAGCAGATCCAGAAGTTTGCGTCGGCAAACTTGCAAGGCTGTCGCCTGCCCTAGTTGTTCCAGGATTCCTGTTTTTGAGGTGGCTCTCTGGGGAAATGTGGAGAGTCGTGTGCGCTCCTCCAACAGAGGAGGAGTAGCCAAGCTACGCGAAGCCTCTCCTGAAGCCCTCTCGTGGAAAGCAAACCTCAACATTGTCATTTAGCTCCCGAACCATCCTGCCATGCGCAACAATAGAATGGAAGTCTTCCCGGGGACTTTAAATAATCCCCCAATTTCGTCACGTGCGCAACAACGAACACTGCTCAGGACAATGCAATTTGCACGCAGCTCTCCCCGCTCTTCCGTTACCGCGAGCGACTGCTAGTCTCACGATACACCCGGGGAGGTGGCAGCCCGAGCCACGCATCGCACCGACAGTGACGGGAGACGCCCCCGACTGTCCGACGCCCCGAGCGCCGACCCACCGGTGGCGAGCTCGCGGGTCTCGGCGTCGGTGGCGCGGCGCAGGAGGCGGGCCAGGGCCGCGACGGCGGCGCAGCTACGTGCTGCCAGCTTGTTGTCGTCGTTGGCGCGGCCGAAGACCAGGTTGCGCAGGGCGCCGCAGGCGGCGCGGCGAACGTCGCGCGCGCGGTGGTCCAGCAGGTCCACCAGCAGCTGCACGCCGCCCAGACGGCGAACCTGCACGTCGGCGCAGACGCGCGGCCCTCCGCTCAGCCGCCGGGGGACGCCGCGCGAGGTCGCGGCGAACCCTGACGCTCGCTACGGCCGCCGCCGCCGCTGATCCTTTCACTCTCTCCTCTCTCTCCTTTCACTCTCTCCTCTCTCTCCTTTCACTCTCTCCTCTATCTCTCTCTCGGCTTTATGTGCCCCCCCCCCCTGTTTAAATGAAAGATTTCACGCTCTGCTCTCCTCCTTCTTACTCCTTCCCTCTCTCTCTACCCCCCCTCTCTCCCTACTCTATGTCTATGTTCTCCCTGTTTTCTATGTAATTTTTAAAAACATTCAACTACGACAAGTGATGCATCTGCACCCAGCCCTCCGCACAGCCCTACGGCCTCTGACGGTAGCTCACAATCTGCATGCAGAGCTCTCCGTCTTCTGCCACCGAGCACACTCTCTCCTCTCTCTCTCTCCTCTCTCTCTCTCTTCTCTCTCTCTCTCTCCTCTCTCTCTCATCTCTCTCTCTCATCTCTCTCTCATCTCTCTCTCCTCTCTCTCTCTCCTCTCTCTCTCTCTCTCCTCTCTCTCTCTCTCCTCTCTCTCATCTCTCTCTCTCTCTCATCTCTCTCTCATCTCTCTCTCCTCTCTCTCTCATCTCTCTCTCCTCTCTCTCTCTCCTCTCTCCTCTCTCTCATCTCTCTTTGCGTCCATCTGGAACGTGACGGGGCCCCGGCGGGGCGCCGCTCGTCTGCAGAGGCTCGCAGTTCGAATCCGGCGGGCTGCTCTGGTTAATGCCAGCGGGGGGTTGACGTCGTTAAAACAATTTGCACCGTCGGCTTCACGGTGGGTGCCCGTGAATCGTGTGACGCCACTTGAAGAGGAGCAGGCCATTGCGTGCTGGCTGGCGTCGTGGTCTCAATTTGGCAAATTTGAAAAATGACTCGCAAATTACTCACTGAAGACACACATAGCAATAGCTCAGCGGGGCACTCCTAAACAAAAGTCCTGAGGCTCAGTGAGAGGTTCCTTGGGAAACAAGCATAATAAAAACAATATAGTAATAGTGATCGCACTGTTATTGCAAAGTCAACACCTACTGCATACCATCAGCTCCACCACATACAATATCACGGTCTCCACCGAACACAGGTTCGACAGCAACACCACCCTCACCATCATACGCCAAAGCCAGCACACACCACGACAACCTAACACATATTATACACCACGCCTCTCACTAACCAAGGCACTCCATTGACTACAGTAGAAAATAATTATATATTTTTTTATTCAAATCATTATCCAGAATCATGGCAATGCATCGGCTAGGACAATGTGAGTGAGTGAGTGTCGCTCACGGCCAACACAAGTGACAATTATTTGAACCGGTCCTGGGACTCCCCTAGGTCAACTCAGACTCAAATGAATACCTGGTGCGGTGTGTAGTATACATCGCCACTGGGGAGACAAAGGCGGTCGGGCGTGGTGCTGGCCACCCATCCCCTTGTGTGCTGTGCCAGGCTTCACAGGCGTTCGCTAACAGCACTTGCCCCAACAGTCTGGTAAGGCTACACTGGGGATCTTTGTCTTGTCGCGCCAGGCCTCCTCACCTCCGCCTTGATGCCGTCGTCCCCGTAGCACACGTGCTGCAGGTACGCGGCGGCGTTGGTCTGCACGGAGGGGAACTCGTGCTGCAGCATCTGGATGACCTCCGGCAGGTCAGGGTCTCTCCACGCCGTCTCCCTGCACTCGCAAACCCCGCACCCCGTAACGGAGTCAGCGTCCTGGTGGCAGCTCCCCCCGTCTCCCGGTGTCCGCTTAGAGCAAATCCCAGGCGGGGCAGCTGAGGCAGCACCTCTCCCCTACAGCAGCAGATACTGCTCATGGAACCTCTGTAGGATTCATTGCTAGAGCGCCAGATATTGCCACTCCATCCCCTCTGTTCTTGCGAATGAGGCCGGCATGAGCCTCCCTATGGCTGTCATGCAGATAGTGATCAGGAGCTGATCACCGTCTCTACCTCCGATTAGAACGGTTGGCTACGTGCGGTGCAAAAGAAATTCAACATATCTGCATTGGTGCCATTGAGTTAAGTCGCAGTGCTGCTGAATGGATCTCAGCGGCAACAATCCATCGCTACAAAGCCTGCAGTAGCTAGACTATGAATTTGATTTGAAGCTTTCGTGACTGCAGGAATTACTCTTTGGTTCTTTTGGTAAAGTCACGTAGAAAGAAAATAAATTAAATAATATAATACGACGTTTCGATTGCAACACAAGCAGCCGTCATCAAGTAGAGCTAAATATGAGAAAGAGACAAAACACAGACACGGAGACATACACAGACAGACACGCAAGCAGAGAGAGAGACAACACAGAGACACACAGAGAGAGACACACAGGGAGAGACACACAGCATAGACACACAGAGAGAGACAACACAGAGACACACAGAGAGAGACACACAACATAGACACACAGACACACAAGCAGAGAGAGACACACAGAGAGAGACACACAACATAGACACACAGACAGACACACAAGCAGACAGAGACAACACAGAGACACACAGAGAGACACACACCATAGACACGCTAATTTCTCTGCTACAGCAGCTGCCTCAGCAGACCCACCTCTCTCTCTGCCCCCCCCCCCCCTCTCTATTTAAGGCCTCAACACAGAGGCATTGGGTCTCTGTGTGTCTATGTTGTGTGTCTCTCTCTGTGTGTCTCTGTGTTGTCTCTCTCTGTGTGTCTATGCTGTGTGTCTCTCTGTGTGTGTCTCTGTGTTGTCTCTCTCTGCTTGTGTGTCTGTCTGTGTGTCTCTGTGTCTGTGTTTTGTCTCTCTCTCAAATTTAGTTCTACCTGATGACGGTTGCTTGTGTTGCAATCGAAACATCGTATTCTATTATTTATTTTATTTTATTTCTACGTGACTTTACCGAAAGAACCAAAGAGTGAAACTATGAATATATATGCAACTAAATACAAATATTAAAAAATGTTACTAGTTGGTGTTTCAACATCTTAACACCTTTTGATTTAAAGCTTTCGTGACTGCAGAGATTCATATTCTTGGTTCTTTCGGTAAAGTCACGTAGAAGGGAAACAATAAAATAAAAATTTGTATTGTTTTATATTTTTATTATTTTATTGTTTCCCTTCTACGTGACTTTACCGAAAGAACCAAGAATATCTTAACACCTGTTTTATCGCCAGGAAGGGTAACACCTATTCTTATTTTTTCATACGAATATTTAAACTTAATTCCGCACACACTTGTCAATCTCTCTTTGGCATGTATGTTAACGATCCTGCTCCGATACTTCCTGCGTGTAAGAATTCAAACAAGTGTTGCATCGGCAGCTCACTCTTAGCCAAGACCTCGCCGCATCCAACGTTGAGCCTCCTCCCGTTGTACGCGGTTTATTCTTCGTAGAACTGGGGTTGTGAGATAGCGCTTGGGATAAATCTAGAAAGCTCTCCGGGGATCCCTCTATCCATTGTTATTAGATCACGCGAAGTAAAGTTGACACGTCATTATCTGCGCGCTTTTCATTGACTCAATTCCGCTCGGCGCATCAAGCCAGAAAGCGGTCCGTACGCGAGCGGCGGAGGGCCCAGCTTCGTCGCGTTCGATTTGCCCCCACTCCGAGACGGGCCCGCGGCACGGCGAGGGGGAGGCACCGTCGAGGAGGGTCCTCACCTGGGGGTGCCGCTCTCTCTCTCGCACGGCACGAACGCCGTCCCCGCCCGAGCGTAAATCGCGTCCAGCTGGGCGGGAGGCCCGGCCGGGGGCCACCGGAAGGCGTCGTCCCCGTCGCCCGCTCGATCTTCGGGGTCGGCGTACTCCGTCCGGAACGCCGCCTCGTCGTGGCCGCCCCGGCCCAGCGACGCGCCGTAGGGCCCGTCGGAGACCGCGTACGCCCTCCTCGCGTCCGCGACGGGGGAGCCCTGGCGACTGCCGCCGCCGCCGCCGCCGGACTCCGCGCGTCGGCTCGCGAAACCCGAGGGGGTGTCGGGCCGCGGGGGCGGCCTCGCGCCGCCGTGTGCTGGGGGGCCGTAGGGATCGGCGGGGCGCGCCGCGTATTGCTGGCGCGACGAGTAGACGTCCCCCGGCGTCCCGTAGGCCGGCGCGTCCGTGGTGTAGCCGCGTGCCTGGTAGAGCGGGTGTGCCGGCGGGCTGGCCTGCCGGCTCCCCGGCTGCTTGCATGGAACTGGCGAGCGAAAAGAGAGGGCGACGGTCCGGTGGTGGCGGTGGCGCCGGAGCTGCTCGCTGCTCGGTGAGGCTCGACTGCAAGGGAGTCGAGCGCCGTGCAATCTACTGCGAGGTTTCCGTGGGGTGTGTAAATAATGTTAAGTCAAAACCATATGATCCAAATTACAGTATATTATTGCACGCACCGTGGTTTTTAAGTGTTTCTCTACTTCAATGAGCACCTACCGTGCCTCTAGCCTGTGGCAGCCTTGAATTATAGGTGGGCAAAAGGACAACTGCTACTGACCTCCAACAAAGTGGGAATGTTAATTCTGGAGAAGTCAACCACCAACAGGAATGTAAACACTAAAGTTTAGATTTAATACGCATTTAAACACAACAGTGTCTTACAGATTACACATTCTACAAAGGATATATATATCATAATCTAACAACATTCAAATCTTGTTTGTTTACCAAGCATACAAATATTACTGGGAGCCGCTGTGAGCGGTCAACTTTAAACGATAGTCATTCGAATCCCGGTGGGAGGTTAATGCCACTAAATCCACCATCCCTCAGGGGGTCCATAAAATGAGTACAATTTTATGAGGCGTCAGCAGTGGCCGTCCTGTTCGAGAGACAGGCCCCCACCACCACAACAACAACAAGGATTGAGGATTTGCACCATTCTGCCAATGGAGCCGTTGGCTTGCGCCGGCAGACAACCGGTCTCCACCTGAAGGGCGCAATGCACGCGGTGCGAATGAGCCAATCGCCGGAGGGGTGAGGTCGCCCTCACTCGCGCTGCTTGGGTATCCGGGGCTGCCGGGCGGCGAGGACGCTGGCATGGGGCTGGCGTAACCATGGGTGCCTCCGCCGTCCATCAGCTGCTGCTGCTGATGATGATAATGCTGCTGCTGATGATGATGCTGCTGCTGATGATGATGATGCTGTTGCTGTGGCGCCGGTGGTGTGGGAAGGTCTGCCCTGCACGCTGTTGCGTCTCCCCAGCCATCGAAGCTTCCTTGCCCATCTGTAAGAAAATCCCCGATACCAGCCACAATCACGCCTTGCTACGAGGCACCGTGGCTAGTGTTCGGGCGAGGTTCAGGGTTAGTGGCCGCGTTAAGGTTGGAGCTAGAGATTGGGATGTCGTTGGTGCGGTGCGATGGCTATAGCTGCATGGGAGACACCGCTATCCATCCTTTTATAGCCAAAACAGATGAGGCTCAACCCCAGCTCCTGCCCATACAGCAAGGAAATAATAACATGAACAATGTTGACGACTTTTTGTGTATGCAGCCTTAGAGGGTCTGAATTAAACGTGCAGACATTTCACGCAATTGGAGGGCTGTGGTTCCACGGCCTCGAAGCAACTCTGCAAGCGCCGCGACTCCCCCCTGGCCCCCATACTAAGCACACACACGCAGAGCACACATGGAGTGTCCTGGCAGGGGATTGCCTGGCAGAACGGGTTTTAATCCAAAGGGTCCCTAGGAGGAAAGTCCCACGGTTTCCCGCTGCCAGGAGATTGACCGACCCTCGCAGGACAGGTCACATTGCAGTGCCCCTGAGTTGGCTTAAAATTGTATGGGCGCAAGAAGGTTCACTGGGCCAGCCGCAATGAGACGTTCACGACATCGGGAGGGGCTGGAGTGGATTATTAAGCGAGAAGAGCAGACCATGAGGTCAAGGGATCGCAGCGCCACGACCCGCCCCGACCCCCATACCGAATACACACTCGCAGGGTGTGTATTCGCCAGCCGGGCGACATTCCGGATTGACAAGGGTGAGTAATCAATAAACGGGTTGTAATCACAGGTAGGCGCACGATTGGCCGTACGGTACAACGAGACCCCGGGTTTTTGAAGCGAGGGTGATAAAAGGGGAGCCTGAGGCGATGCAAAGGAGAACTCTTCTTCAACACCTTGATCGCCAAGACCCCCCTCCCCGCTGCCCACCTGCCTTCTCGAGCCACTTGCAGCATCCGTGTGATGCCAGCGAGTGCCGCTACGAGGCAGTGATAGCAAAGTTCTTTCGTCCTCTTCCCTCCGACTCTCACAGCGTCCATGCGACGCCGTGATTAGAGTTGCGAGGTGCGTGGTAGGGCGTTTGAGTATCTGGGGACGGGGGCAACAGTAGGCCAGGCTCTTCTCGCAAAATATTCCCTCTGGGTAGTGTGCGGTTTGCGCCGTGGATAAAAGTTAGCACAGAGCATAGGTGTGGTGTCTGTGATTTCTGTGTGCAGCGACTGCGTGGGGGAACGCGCGGCGAGAGTGAACGCGGAGCCACAGCACGTGCGCACGTTCAGAGATAAACGGCCGCAGGTGTGAGCGCGTTCGCACCCCCTGTGTTAACGATAGCTGCGGTGTGCACGGGTGTGTGGGTTAACTCCGTGTGGCTGTGAGCCAGCAGCACGAGCATGTCCCTCAGAGAGGGCGCTAGCGCGGGGGGCCCTGATCACTCGGTCGGTGGGGGCCCGGCGGGAGCCGACCGACGCGGTGGAGGAGGGAGCAGAACGGGCGGACGTCGCGTCCCACCTGCCTAGCGAGGGCAATGGGGTGGACGTCAGGCCCCACAGGGCCACTCCGCTACAGGTTGCATGCATTTCCCACGATTGACACACGCTACATTTACACGGGCATCTTGTTATTATTAATTGACCCATCCGAGGCATTTGCAGTGCTTAACTCTTTGGCTCGCGAGCAGGAATGCCGAGGAGCGAGACTCTTATTTCATTTGTTCGCCCGCAGCACTGCGTCGACCGCAAAACGTTGAGCCCCTGACCTTGGGGCGCGCACCGAAAGCGGCGCTCTCCTCCGGTGCCGACTCGGCACACACCACGGGGGGGGGGGGGGGGGGTGCGTGGAGGGGGAGACGACGCCTCCTCACCTGCGAGCTGCCCCAGGAACTGGGCCCCGCGCCGCTCGTACAGGCAGTGAGACGCTCGCCACGTCAGCGGGGAGCCCCGAGTGTCCCCCGGCTCGTCGTCGTCGTCGTACGCGGCTCCCCCCGGCTGCAGGCTGCCCCTGCGCCCGCTCGGCCACGCGTGTGAGAACGCCTCCCCGCGGCCGTGGCGGCTCGTGCCGACCCGCCCGTTCTCCGCCTCCCGGCTCATCGACCCGCCGAGCGCGACCTCCTGATGGCTCAGCCTCCTGCCGGACGAGCGGGGGGCGTCGTGCGGGGAGCGGTGCGCCGCGCTCTGTCGATCGTCCCGCTGCGCACACGCGTCCGCGTAGCCGCCCTGGCCGTACAGGCTGACGCTGTGTCGGCTGCCGCTCCAAGCTCGGTTGAGCGTGGAGCAGCGCCGCTCCGACTGGCCGTCCACGTACGCGCCGAGGGCGGGCCGCACGCGTGCCACGGGGTCGTCGTAAGGTCCCTCCGTCTGCTGGCTGTAACGTCGTCCGCTCGATTGCCACTGCCGCTCCGGGCCCGCCGGCGGACTTTCTTCCCCGCCGTGGCCGTAGCCGTCGCCCCTGGCCACCCTCGCGAGCTGCTCGCTCGGCGAGGGCGGGTACGGCGGGTACGGCGAGCTGCCCGCGGGCTCGGCGAACGCCTCTGCGGACTCGTGGCCATATCGGTCCCTGGGCAGCCACCTGTCAGGAGTCGTTTGCCGCTCCCGGCTCTGCTCGCCCGCATCATTAAAGGGACTCTGCTCCCCGTAGCCCAGGTGGTCGGCAGTGCATTGCAGAGACAGTGAGTCACTCTGACAGCTCCGCTCTGCACGCACGCCACGCCAATCGCTCCCCAGGTGGCCATACCCCTTGCCGGGCTCCGCTCCGTAGCCCTGGTCCAGACTGTACCGCTCCCTGCCGTCGGGCGGGCGGTGGCGGGTGGACGAGTCGGCATAGGAGCTGCGGAGGGGGCTCACGGATGCGACGTCCGAGTAGAACGCAGCGCCCGCTCGCGACGCTTCTGGAGGGGTGGCCGGGCGGGAGACGAATCCTCGCGAGCTGTCCTTGTCGTAGGAGGAGCTCGCCCGCCGCGGTGACGCCGCCCAGCCGTACGCCCCGGGCAGCTCGGGCAGAGCGGCGGAGCTTTTGCTGTTCTTAAAAGGCGACGTCTGCGCGCCGGCGGCTGGGCCGTCCCCGTAGGTGCAGTCGCTCTCTCGCGACGGAACTTCGCCACCAGGGAGGCTCACCCGCTTGCCGAGCAGAGACTCCCTGCAGAGGTACTTGCCGGTGAGGCCGAAGATCGACTCCTCCTTCCCCAGGCTGCTTCTCCTGGTTACGGCAAACCTCATTCCGGCGAGGCTGTTCTCCGGATTCTCCGGCGGCCGCTGTTGAGGCGCCGAGTCGGCGATGGCGCCCGGTGACGAGCGGGTCGCGGGGCCGTCGGCGGAGAAGGGAGGGACTCTGGCCCCCGGGGGCGACGCGTGGGTTGCCCGGCGGGAAGAGGGCGAGCAGAAGGCGCTGGAGCGTGACGCTGGGAAAGGGCGCGGTGGCGGCGGCGGCGGCGGCGACGGCTCCGTGGATTCGAGGTCATTCGGTCGCCCCACCGCATTGTCTGATGTTGCCTGCGAATGGGCGGAGGAGAGGTGCAGGGTCGCGTTGTCCGGCGGACTTGTGTGCGTGCGCTGCTGCACAAAGCTTCCTGCGTGGCCGTTTGTGTTGAAAATAAAAACTGGCGAAAACTACGGACCGTAATTATGTTGCTTGCTTCCGACGCGCGCGTGCGAAAAATGTCCTCCCGCGCACAAACAAGCACTTGGCCAGAGCTGATCTCCACTGGCACCTCCTAGTCAATGGTGGAAAATCTACATTCCCATTACAAGGATTGGTCTCTCGTCGAACAGCCATTGTCGACTTCTCACAAAGTGGTAGTAACTTTGTCCACCCCCAGAGGATTGATACACTGAGTCGACCCCTGGGATTTCAATATAAAATCTTAAACGGTCACCTTAATTTTACATTATGACTGAATAGCGCATTGTGCTATATCTCCCTCGCACACTCATCGCACCTCCGATTAGTTGGCTATGTACGGTGCGAAATAAGTTCAACATACGTACATATAATTCTTGAGCATGGCTGGTTAAGCGACAGGACCCATTTCAGTTGTGCGTACAACTCTGGGCTAACATACTCTTTGCTTCTTTCGTTGAAGTCACGTAGGTATAAAATAAAATAAATCACGACGTTTCGGGCACAACACAAGCGTCCGTCATCAGGTGGTAAAGGTGGGCTAACAGTGACGTCCCAAACAAACACCCGATATTGAACCCGGCCCTGAACCAGCCAGTGCCGACTTTCCCCAAACACACAAACGCAGCACGCGACTCAATCGAATCGGCACGGACCCATGCCAGATCTGCTCAGCGCGCTCACAAGATGAAAAATCACGGGAAAGTCTGCGGAGCCCCTGGCCAAGCCGCGGAGCGGACCGTGCACCACTTGCCCACTTTGTGCATTCCAATGGAGGAAAATCAGCAGCAGCAGCGAATCGCTCAGCCCCACCTCGGTCCGTCGCGCGGCTTTGCACGTATGTATGTTGAACCTTCTTTCGCATCGTACGTAGCCACACTCAGCCGCGCGCGATGGTTCGCGAGCGGGCCGCGCGTGTTCCACGGAGGCTGTTGCCGTCCACTCACCCGGCTGTGCCTCCAGCCGCCGGGGAGGTGCCATGCCCCCGGTGGAACGGCGCCTCCGCTCACGCCTCCCTTGCGGCCGCAGAAGCCTCCGACGTCGGCAGTCGCCTCGGCGCCACCGCCGCCGCCGTTGTTGTTACCGTAGCGGCCGCTCGTTCCGTCGTCACCGCCGGTGGCAGCGTCGCCCCGGTCCCCCACTGTCCCGGAGTCCCGGGAGCCGCACCGTGCAAGCGAAAAATCGGCCGCGTCTGGACAGGCGCCGCCGCCGCTGGTGAGCGAGCGGGTAACGGCGGGGCCCCTGGATGTCCCCGAACCCCTGTCGCTGGCTCCCGTCTCGGCGAACGAGGCGGCGCGCGGGGAACCGTAGGGGCGGCCCGCGGGCGCGGCTGAGGCCCCCATGCAGTGGTGCGCAGACACGAGTTGCCGTTACGTGAGCCGTGGAAAGTGGCTTGAACTACCACAAGGCAATAACAATAAAACTCTGCAAGAAATAAAAATAAAAATGCAATCTGCTCACCTGTCGACCGCCAGTGGAAAGCCTCTTCATTGGAACTGCGAATACAAAGATTTCGTGTTCACAGCTGTTTTGACCCATTCTCATTCATTAAAAAAAAAACATTCATTTCCTGCTGCAGGGCATTTTGCATGACATTACCGAGGTTTGTTTATCTAGAAATAAAACAAAACAACGGACGGTGCCAACATGCGCCAGCCACGACATCAACGCGCGGCCGCCAAACCGCCACCAGCATCCACGAACAACATTGGCTCGAGTGCAGGGCCCCATCTCGCAGCACACTCAGAATGATTCACCAGCTCGGTACATTTGAGTTACCGCGAGAGCAGAGAGAGAGAGAGAAAGCGAGAGCCGGTTTACGTGATGCCAACAGAGCGAAGTGGCGTGGGGCGTGCATGTGCCTGGCAGGCATTCAGGCGGAGTCGCCCGCCGCGGGAGCTTTGCTCGCGACCAGGGATCGAGGGCCGCTTGTGTCCCTTGTCATTGCCATTCACAGTGGTGGGAGGGAACTTTGGTGGTACTGATTTATTGACAGGCACAATACAAGTGAATCGTGCCATAACGTTTTCGAATACGGTGAATGGTGTGATAACCTTGTTTAATAATGGTAAATTGTAACTTACTTTTTATTGGTCGTATAAAGAAGTCTGTTCCACTAAACCTTTGATACCTCAAGTGGTATAAATGTTTGCTATGGCCCGCTAACTATTAACAATTGTGGTGCCCTATGAAAACCTATTAATTGGATTTATAATTAAATCTATACGTACAGTACTGTATATGCATTTGTTTACTGGACAACCAGCAGTTGTTATCTCTCTGATCCATCAGCTAAATGAAAACATAAAATAAATCAAACATGTATAGTTTATGTTTCTGCCCTCTTAATTTACTGCCACAAAATGCTTAACCAATAAAGCTGGCCCTGGCTGCTGCCTCTGTCTCAATGTCGCCCCCTAAATTATGCAGCCCAAAGGAGATTCGCGGTTCAAATCCAGAAGGCCGCCCTGGATATCCCTTCGGGCGTATTAACCGTGAAACACGTGCCGTCCGCTTCACTGGACATCAATGATCCCCTGATGTCGTTCAAAGAATAGCAGGCCATTGTGTGCTGGCATCACGATAAAAAAGTGTCAAATTTTGAAATAGTACAATTTTACAAATTTTTGGGAAACACGTAGCAAAAACTTGGCGGAACAAAGGCAAACGAGTTGAGACTCGCTGAGGCTATCCTGTGAGGCAGAACATCCTGGTCAGGGTTTCCCGTGGCACTGCCCTCGCTGTCTATCCATGGATGTAATGAGGGCGCATGCTGCATGCACGGCGTTGTTGTTGTTGTTGCAGGACGCAGGCCGGAGCATAAACAAAAACCACGAGTTACCACAGCCTCCATCGCAACAGAAATCTGGCAAGTTGCAGTGTTTGTAGAAGGAAGGGAGGAAGGAGGGGAGGCAGCCGTGAACATGGTTTAAGAATAAAGCATCATGATGTTAAGCGCTGTGTAAGGATCAACTACACTGTGGTAATTTACGAGAAGCCTGTCTATCGCCTCTCGATCAAAACAAAACGTATTTTTATCATCCTGCGCCAATAACATAAGATATACATCGTGCGCATTTCACAGACTTCAATACGTTTACATATGAGCAACACTGCAGTAACACAAGATTGTGGAATTATCGTGCGCGTAGCACTCCCCAACTGCACGACTGCGAGGTAGCCTCCACGTACATGATAGGAGAGCGATTGGGTGAATGAACAGAAATGTTTGAGATTTTTCTCCACGTATCCCAGGCTCTTCGTAACGGGGAGACACACTCACTGAATAACAGGTGAAACGTGCCAATGCAGGACGCTCCAGTAAAGAGTCTTGCTGCCGAAAGCCAGGAGTGCAGACACACTTTAAAATCTGGGGTTTGTCCTACTCGTGTGCGTGTGTCAGATGACTGTGTGGATGTGTGCGTGTGGCAGTACAGCTGTTAGCGATCCGAGTTACGATTCCCGCTCACGGCCAACACATTTATCTGAACCGGTCTGGGGCGTCCCGTAGGTCAACTCAGCCTCAAATGAGAACCCGGTGCGGCGGTGTGTAAACATCGCCACTTGGGAGACAAAGGCGGCCGGGCGTGGTGGGAGGGTAGTAGTGGTGGCGGGGTAGTGGTGGTGGGAGGGTAGTAGTGGTGGTGGTGGGGTAGTGGTGGCGGGGGGTAGTGGTGGTGGTGGGGGGGGTAGTGGTGGCGGGGGGTAGTGGGGGTAGTGGTGGTGGGTAGTGGTGGCGGGGTAGTGGTAGTAGTGGTGGCGGGGTAGTGGTGGTGGGGTGGTGGTGGGGGGGTAGTGGTGGTGGTGGGGGGGGGGGTAGTGGTGGTGGTGGGGGGGGTAGTGGTGGTGGTGGGGGGGGGGTAGTGGTGGCGGGGTAGTGGTGGTGGTGGGGGGGGTAGTGGTGGCGGGGGGTAGTGGGGGTAGTGGTGGTGGGTAGTGGTGGCGGGGTAGTGGTAGTAGTGGTGGCGGGGTAGTGGTGGCGGGGTAGTGGTGGGGTGGTGGTGGTGGGGGGTAGTGGTGGTGGTGGGGTGGTGGTGGTGGTGGGGGGGTAGTGGTGGTGGTGGGGGGGGGGGTAGTGGTGGTGGTGGTGGGGTGGTGGTGGTGGGGGGTAGTGGTGGGGGGTAGTGGTGGTGGTGGGGGGGTGGTGTCGGAGTCGCCATCACCTGACGCTGCTCGCGCTGCCGGCCTCCGACCCGAGACGGCAGCGCTGGAGCTGCGTGGCCACGCTGTGGTGCTCCGCCTCCAGCTCACGCGTCAGCCGCTCGAACTGCAGCTCCTGCGCGCAAAGACAAAGGGTCGGGACCCGTTGTATAGCCCTCAGCAGGCTGTTGGGGCAAGTGCTGCTTAGCAAGTGGCAACCGATGAAGGCCGGCACCGTGACACACGTGGGGGGGGGGGTGGGTGGCCGGTCGCCACGCCCGGCCGCCTTTGTCTCCCTCGTGGCGATGTTTACTACACACCGCACCAGGTGCTCATTTGAGGAATTAATCGACCTGGGGGGAAGCGCAGGACCCGTTCAGATAATCGTCACTGGTGTTGGCCGTGAGCGGGAATCGAACTCGGCTGGCTGGCTTCGTAGCGCACGCACAGAAGACACAAAGACAAAGATGCCCCGTGTAGCCTACACACACCGTTGGGGACACGTGCTGTTAGCGAGCAGCTACGAAGGCCGGAACGGCACACGATGGGTGGTGCAGTCCTGCAGAATGTATTTGAGCTTTAAATGAAAGGTGCAGGCCAGGGTCGGATACCGCGTGCCACTGATCAGCGATATCAGGAATCGATACGGACGGGTCCCGTCGTGCAGTGGATGCCCTGCTATGGTTACCGCTGCCCATCAATAGCAAAGAGAGCAGCAACAACAGCCTCAGTTCAATTTTGATTTTTTATTGTTTTATATTTTTATTATTTTATTGTTTCCCTTCTTACGTGACTTTACCGAATGACGGTGATGTCACCACAGCGATTGTGCTCAGCTTGACCCTGCTAACTTGAACGGATATTCCAAGCAAATCGTTTTCTAAATATTTTTTGTTACATTTGATGTCATATTTTATTTAAATATCGGGCGGCAGCAAAAGGCCCGCATGTCACTTCAATCACAGTAGCGTTGGCGAGTGCGACGCATGCGTCAACAGCCACGCCCGGCTTCCTCCTGCAGCACACCGCTCAGAATTAGAATCTTGACTTAGAGGAATTCCGATGAGCTATAAAGCTCTTTTTTCACAGACGTCCAGAAAGGGGCGGGTCAGTACAAAAACAATATGATAGGGAGGGCAAAATAGGAAAAAGGGTAAGCAAGGCGCTAAATAATAATACTTATGGATAATTAAACACATTGATTATATAAGTTAAATTTGTCAAGCTTGGGCAAGGCCGCAAAAAACAACAAAACAGTCCCAAGACCACACCAAGATAACACCACATAGCAGGAGTAATCCCTCAATAAAATGGGCACATTAACATTAAATATACAACGATCCGTCATCTGCACACAGCAATTGAATCTCAAACCGAGTGTTGTATATTCATGGCCAGCCTGAAACAAAAACAAGTCATGTTATGACCCCCATATTATATATGTAAAAAAATTTATTGCTGAGCAAACTTAGGCCGCATTTGGATTCTATTTTTTAAAAAATTGTGGTGACGTGCTTAAACGCGTGCAGCACGGAATAAATTAATTTAGAAACAGAGAAAATAGGAGCGTTGTAATTTTCTTGTTTGGAGGTTGTGGCTACTGACCGCCTCTCCGTCGGAGCGCGGTGATGGATCACTGTTTTCCCTTGGCCTGTCGGCCCCGTGAAATGCTGCCTTGCGAAGGCACGGGGTTCAGCATGAGAGGGCAAGTACCAACGCACCGCCAGCCAGAATCGAAATCTTGATTTATACTGGAGGAATCCGATGAGCTGTAAAGCTCTTTTTTCGTCTTCACAGATGTCCAGTAGGGGCACGGGGTCAGAGCGTTACCACGACAAACAATACACAAACAAGATAGGAGTGCAAAGTATAGGAAAGGCAAACAAATTACTCACAAAAAATATTAAAATATAACTCAACAATGTTTTATTATACCAGGTAAAGCCCTTTGAGCTATTGTCTTCTTTTTCAGAAGCGACCTGGCCACAAATGATTGCCCAACGAAGTGGCTTATCACGTGGAAGTGTGCAGCAACACACTGGATGCAGAACACTTCCCATGGCGCCCAGAGGAGGTGACGGCGATGAAGCTCCCTGATTATTGGCACAGTGGTGCGTTGGTCTAAGTTCCTGAATGATGAATACGAGGCGCTCGATATAATCTCAGTCGTGGTCTGACTCAGCCCATAATCCCACTGGGGTTGAATACAATGAATAACCATTTTGTTTGTGGTTCGCTGGTCGCCTGGCCATGCTCATCTCGAAGTTCCAACATTGTTCCGGACTACCAGCAGAGATGAACAGCACCTAAAGCTTGATTCAGCACAGGAACACTTTGACTGTTCTTGTTGTTGCATGCAACTCTACCGCGATAACTTATGCGCATTAATGTTAGTATCGATCTTGCTTCGGTCATTAGCAGCTCACCACCCCCCGACAGCTCCTGGCCAACCTGCAGCTCACTCCGACCCCCTTGAAATATGGTAAACCTCATCACGGATACCACCACCGCCACCACTGCACATCCATCAACAGGCGAAACACCGCCTGCCACGGAGCGTTCTACTCATTATCATGGGGGGGTCATAGTCCCTGGGGGGGCATGTGCCCCCTCCTTCACGCTGCTACCCCCCCCCCCCCCCCACAAGGTCAGATGTTTTAAAACAAGGTCTGCCTTTCACATTTAACACAAGCTTGGTGTATGTAAATTTACACACACACGGGCGCACAGTGTATGTTGGCGTCTCGAAATAGAACGCAGATTTGCATATCCTGCAGAGTGTGTGAAGATCACACCATACGCTCACCGCGCACGAAGAGCACGGAGATTCGTCCTTGCCCCCCCACCACCACACACCCAACTCGATCGAGAAGGGCTCCTCCTCTGTCTCTCTGTCTCTTTCGCTCTCTCTCTCTCTCTGCACCCAGGGGAGCGCTCTCCGCTGCACAGAGCACGGGTGGTAAAATCTGAAATTGACTGCCGCCGTCAGCTGCAGTCGCCACTTCTCGCGTCCATGTCATTCCTCGTTGCGTGGTTTGAGGCGGGCGACGTTTTACGCAGCCCCGCCGAACGCGCAAATCCGTCGGTACGGGTCGCAGAGTCCCCGTGTCGCTGCACGCAACGCCACGGGCTAACCGGGAACATTTCCTGGAGACCCCGGGGAGGGGGCAGAAATGCCACACGCGTGGCCTCCCACAGCCTTTTGTTAATTCAGCGACAAAACGACAAATGAGGGCCCATTGTGGAGGCCCTGCTTTGTGTGAGGTCTGGAGAAATGTTTTCTCCTCCATCACCACACCCCCCCCCAGCAGTGAGGCGCTGATTGCATCAGTCCTACTCAGTGACGTCCACGCACTAGGTTCTTCACTCGTTTTCAGACGTGGCGGGGGGAGGGTCACTTTCGCCGATAAGACATCGTCAGTGTGAGGGCCGCCACACCGTGTGAAACCTTTGGGGGTTTTGATAGCAGCACGATGGGGGTGTGTGTGGTGTGTGTGGTGTGTGTGTGCGGTGTGTGTGTGGTGTGTATGTGGTGTGTGTGGTGTGTGTGGTGTGTGTGTGGTGTGTGTGTGGTGTGTGTGGTGTGTGTGTGTGGTGTGTTTGGTGTGATGTGTGGTGTGTGTGTGGTGTGTGTGTGTGGTGTGTGTGGTGTGTGTGTGTGATGTGTGTGATGTGTGGTGTGTGTGGTGTAAGTGTGGTGTGTGTGGTGTGTATGTGGTGTGTGTGGTATGTGTGGTGTGTGTGTGATGTGTGTGTGGTGTGTGTGTGTGGGGTGTGTGGTGTGTGTGTGGTGTGTTTGGTGTGATGTGTGGTGTGTGTGTGGTGTGTGTGTGTGGTGTGTGTGGTGTGTGTGGTGTGTGTGTGGTGTGTGTGTGATGTGTGTGATGTGTGGTGTGTGTGGTGTGTGTGTGTGGTGTGTGTGGTGTGTGTGGTGTGTGCGTGTGGTGTGTCTGGTGTGTGTGTGTGGTGTGTGTGATGTGTGTGTGTGATGTCTGTGATGTGTGGTGTGTGTGGTGTGTGTGGTGTGTGTGTGTGGTGTGTGTGTGTGGTGTGTGTGGTGTGTGTGTGATGTGTCTGTGTGGTGTGTCGACTACCTCGTGTACCCATTGAGACTGCTGGGTGGTGAGAGGCGGAGAAGGAGGGGGGATTGAGCAACTTGCCAGATTGTTTCAACTGGCGACCTCCGTTCAACATACATACGTGTGTGTATGTATGTTGAACTTCTTTCGCACCGTACGTCGCCAACCGTGCTAATAACCAGTACACTACAGGGGCAGCTCTCTGAATTTCTCGTTTAAAGTTGTAAACCTGCTGGTGCGGAACAACGCAACGTACGTGTGTGCGGCAGACTGGTAACAGGTTTATTTTTTTTTACTGTCTAAAAAAACGATGTTACCGGTGCTGTAATACCATAACTAAGGTTTTAAGAGCCCACGTAAAAAAAAAAAACCGTGATCACCAATCAGTGGGAGACGTCCTCGAGAGAGCGATTCAGCTCAAGTTGCACGCGAAGCTGCAACCGATTGCTTGCGTTGGTAGAACCCCGATGGATCGAAGCGGCGACCAACACTGATGCACAATGTGCCACTCCATGTAGCTCAGAGATCGGCTCATGGAGTGATCCCTCTCCTCGGGAACCCTCTCCATCTCTCAAAACTAACTGTTTTTACTATTTTGATTTAAAGCTTTCGTGACTGCAGGGATTCATATTCTTGGTTCTTTCGGTAAAGTCACGTAGAAGGGAAACAATAAAATAATAAAAATTCTTAAACAATAAAATTCTCACGACGTTTCGACTGCAACACAAGCAATCATCTAATTTTCTTGCTGTGGTTTTCACACCTGATGATGATTGCTTGTGTTGCAGTCGAAACGTCGTGATAATTTTATTGTTTTTTATTTTTATTAATTTATTGTTTCTCCATCTACGTGACTTTACTGAAAGAACCAAGAATATGTTTCAACTATGTTTTATGTAACCAAGCAAGGCCCACTGAGCTATATATATAGAGCTATTTTTTCACGAAGCTAGCTGGCCACAAATGATAGCTCAACGAAGTGGCTTATTAAGTCGAAATTGATAGCAGCCAAATACTCTAAACGCGTGTTTCGAAATGTGGAGGGGGAAAAGCGGAGAAAAATCCACGTGACCACACGGAAGCCCAAACATAGAGCAGCAGGCGTCAGGGTCGGGATCGAACCAACGACCTCCCGCATAGCCGACGAGGTAGTTAACATCTCCTAGCCACCACAGCGCCCCGTGGTCTCGTGGTCACGGCATCGCCAGCGGTCGCTCACAAGCAAAGCGCAGCTCGATGGGACCCACGTCCCTCCAAAGCCACGCCGTCCCAATGCCGCTGTAGCATCCAGCGTCTTCGTGTTCATGCGCTTCACTGTGAATTGCTGTAATTGGATTTGTCATACATCAGACACAGGGCCTAAATCTGTGTACGTTTAACTTCTTTCGCACCGAGCATAGCCTAATCAGAGGTGCGGAGGTGAAGGACAACAAACTAAACACAAAAAGCGGTTCTAAAGAAATTAGTTTTCAATCTAGGTGGCGATTTAAAAGTGCACAGCTCCAGTGGCTTCCTAATTTATATCGAAAGGAAGAGCAATGGCTGAGCGTAAGTGTCGAGGCTGCATTAATATCACAAGCAGGCTCCCTCCGCCCTGCGAGTCCGAGGCGCACACAAATTCGAAACGTAAAATTATTTTTGAGTGGAAGTAAAACGAGGGGAATATAAGCATGGGATATGAACTTCATTTTCCCTATAACATTAAATTAATTATTAGGCCATATCAAGAAAAAATACACGAGCATGTATGGAAAGTATTCGGTCTATAACGCACACAGACAAAACAAAAATATCCCCCGTATAGCCTTGACAGACTGTTGGGACAAGTGCTGTGACCGAATTGCACCTATGAAGGCCGGCACGGCACACGAGGGGGTGGGTGGCCAACAACACCCCCGGCCGCCTTTGTTTCCCTAATAGCGATGTTTACACGCCGCACTAGGTTATAATTTCATGTTGCGTAAACCTAGTGGAGGCCCACCACCGGTTCAGATAATCGTCGCTGGTGTTGGCCATGAGCGGGAATCGAAGTCGGGTTATTGGGTTCGTAGTGCAGCGCGCGGACCGCTACACTACGGCTCCCCACAGACACACGCAGACACACACACAGACAGACACACACAGACAGACACAAACAGAGACAGATACATACACAGACACACACACAGAGACAGACACACACACAGACAGACACACACACAGACAGACACGCACAGAGACAAATACACACACAGACACACACACAGACAGACAGACACACACACAGACAGACACACAGACAGACACACACATAGAGAGACACACATACAGACAGACAGACACACACAGACAGACACACACACAGACAGACACATACACACACACACTATCACACAACTCCTCCAGAGGACAATTACTCTCTTCTTGCCTCATCCCACCAAATTCCATCGACTTCTCCCCATTCCACTTAATGACTTTCAATTCAATTTTGCCAAACCATTTGCTGTTTAGGACTCTCCTGTGAGGCCTCAATGCTGACAAAAGCCAGCGTCCAACATCAAACACCCACGACAGACAGCACCCACGACAGACAGCTCCCACTACAGCAAGCACCCACGACAGCCAACACTCACTACAGCCAGCGTCAAACATCAAACACCCACTACAGCCAGCACCCACTACACCCAGCACCCACTACACCCAGCACCCACTACACCCAGCACCCACTACACCCAGAACCCACTACAGCCAGCACCCACTACACCCAGCACCCACTACACCCAGCACCCACTACAGCCAGCACACACTACACCCAGCACCCACTACAGCCAGCACACACTACAGCCAGCACACACTACACCCAGCACCCACTACAGCCAGCACACACTACACCCAGCACCCACTACAGCCAGCACCCACTACAACCAGCACACACTACACCCAGCACCCACTACACCCAGTACCCACTACACCTAGCACCCACTACACCCAGCACCCACTACACCCAGCACCCACTACACCCAGCACCCACTACAGCCATCACACACTACACCCAGCACCCACTACAGCCAGCACACACTACACCCAGCACCCACTACACCCAGCACCCACTACAGCCAGCACACACTACACCCAGCACCCACTACAGCCAGCACACACTACAGCCAGCACACACTACACCCAGCACCCACTACAGCCAGCACCCACTACACCCAGCACCCACTACACCCAGCACCCACTACAGCCAGCACACACTACACCCAGCACCCACTACAGCCAGCACACACTACACCCAGCACCCACTACACCCAGCATCCACTCAGTACACCCAGCACACACGAAGTACTCAATACAAGCAGTTCTCAAAGCCCCCACGACCCAGCGAACCCAGCATCCCAGCTTATCAACACCCAGCACAACAATCACCAACAGCAGCCAGAGCCCACAGCAATGGCTCCTGCCTTGAATGCTGCATTGAACGTAACATATATAAATATAACACACTCGCATATACGTTATAGCTGTAATAATACGGCATAATCTTTTTTTGAAAGAGTTAAAATATAACATCGGTTATTAAAAACAAATTCATCGCAATGATTGTGGCAATAGAGGAAATGGGCAGTCGACACTTATAACCATGGCGCCATTCCCTTGCTCATCCGTGCGGCGTTCCCCTCCGAAAGTGATTGGCCATCGATAACAACCGCAACCACAGACCGCAGACCACAACGACGGCGCATGATAATGATGAGGAGGATGAGGAGGAGGAGGTGCGGCAGGTTGCGCATCACGAGCAGCACCCATCATCACCCCCGTGTGTGTCTGCGCCGTCGAGTCGGAGCTGCGATGAATATTCATGATGCGACGTTTTAATTTGCTTGCCGAGTGTGGGGAGGGCCCCGACTTTGAGTGTCCATCAATAGGCCTCACGTCCTGCAGACAAAGCAGCTACCAGCTGCGGCCCTCGATGCTTGACCTCCGCCGGCATCCACGCGGCCACGCTGCCAAATCGACGGCTGTGGAGAGAGGAGCCGACGGGAGCTGGTGGCACGGCCATCGTGGGGCACGGAGTTGGCAGTACCGCTCGCGACAAACCTATCCAGGCCCTATCCGGGTGCCACGTCTCTCCTCGGCACGACCATCGCCTTGACACGGGTCGCTGCCGCCGGGCTGTGATTGCGAAGAGCCGAGGGGAGCCTGGAGTTGGTGCATCTATATCCAGATACATCTATTATATTTGACTGGCTTAGCCAGTGCCCATCTGCATGCTCAGGCAGAATGCTACCGTCGATTGACCTGTATCGTTCGCCGATATCATTATTATTATTCTTATTAGATTATTGAGCTGCTGATGTACATTTGCACGTGATAAGCCACCTAGTTGAGTTATCATTTGTGGCCAAGTCGCTTCTGAAAAATAAGCTAATAGCTCAGTGGGCTTTACCTGGTTAAAAAAAAAGTATAATGTTGAATTTTAATTTTGAAAAACTTTATTTTTTAATGATTTGCTTATCTTTCCCATACTTTTCACCCATGTCGTGTTTTGCACTGTTTGTTGTCATTTTCTGACCCGCCCCTACTCGACATCTGTAAAAAAAAAAGAGCTTCATAGCTCATCGGATCCCTCCAGTATCAATGGAGATTGTGATTCAGATTATCTGCATCTCATCGTGCGCCATGTGTTCCCTTGCCAGCCCTGCCACACGGAGTGTTGTGATCTCCCCCTCCTATCCTCCATACACCCCTCCTCCCCCGCCCCCGCCCCCCCGCATGGGTGAAAATTATGGAGCTCATTACTCTCCTCTGTCTTCCAACCTAATTTAAGCTAGCAATCTTTTAACTAAAATGTAATTCGCTCACCACTCTCGGGGCCGGCATTACTGATGGTGATTAGGTTCACAACGCATCTCGACCTTTTGCGACTTTCAATGTGTAACAAAAAGAAAACCCCTCCACCAATGGCTAAACCTACACGGGCGCAACACCACAGACGCCGTGCCACTGCGCCGTTCGCGACTATTTACGCACGATTGGTGCAGAATTCAGTCGCGCTCATTGCGATTCCAAGCGACAATGGGCAGTGGGTTGGCATGAGACTGAGGATGCGTGCGTCCCATTGATAATGGGAAGGGCGAGGGAGTGGTGGTGGGGTTGCGTATCGCACGAGCAATCAGGAAATGACGAACGCATCTACATAAACCATCGTCACGCGAACTCGTGGCAGCAGCAGCAGCGGCTTTTGGCGAGTCGTCGAAACAAAGACGGTGGTCACCGCATCGCGCGGCGCTTTCAGATGCGCTTCTGCGGCCTTTTGGAACGCTCTTACGATATTTGGAAGCCACTGGAGCTACGCACTTTCAAATCATCATCTAGATTGCCAAACTCATTTATTGAGAACTGATTTTTTTTGTGCCAGGCTAGGTGCGCTTTGAGGCCGTCACGTGAAACGTGGAAGGCTCGTTGCTGGCAGGATGTCACGGGGTAGAGCCGGGTGCTATGGGCTGATTGAGATGACTGGCAGCTGCAAAGACATATGCTGCTCGACCGATACACATCAGTACCGTACACGCAAAACATGTAGTCGTTGACGCAATGTAGACTGAAAACTCGTTTCGTTAGAACAGATTTTTTGTGTGTGTTTAGTCTCTTGTCCTTCCCCCGCACCTCCGATTAGCGCGGGTTGGCCACGTACGTTGCGGAAATAAGTTCAACGCACACGTGGTGTGCGTACGCATGCCGACGTTTAAATGCAGCACCGGCAGCGGCGGTTGGATGCGAGCAATGGGCGGGCGGCCCACGCGCAACGGGTGACACGCGGCCACACGGTCAGCACAAAGTGCCCTCTCGGCTCTTCGTCCACGCCGACTTCGCCGTAACTGCGAACCGAGCACTCCTCCAACACCCCCCCCCCCCGCCCCGCCCTGAAAAACACCGCAGCGAAAGGTTGTCTGCGAGCCGCACATCGCCGCCTCCTTTTAATAAGCTCGCCCGGAATTGAATCGACACGGTTTTAATAAATTAAATGGGCCCATCGGAGACGAGTGCATTATGCAGTAACGATCGCGCGGAAAAAAATGTACCGCAGCCTTGCCTCGCGGTGATGCCATCTCAAGTGGGTTACTGTGTCCCGGGGATGTGGCTTTGGTCGTGTTTGATGAGGCATGCGAGGTCATCCCTGCAGCACCACGAGCTGCGGTCAATGAAGCGAATGCTGCGTTCCCGGAGGCTGCCCCGTGCTGTTTAATTGGCGCCAGCGTCCACCCTGTTGGCTTGGACGGTGGGGGGGGGGGGGGAAGCCGAAGACACCGCGAATCCTGGGCTCCAGGACGAGGGCAGACGCGATCGATTTCACTGGACATTAGGCGCGTGAGTGTACAAATTAGTCCTGGTGCCGTTTAAGAAAGTCCGCAGTCCAACGTCGCGTGCTGCACGAGAGGGAACGCTGTGGTTCAACTCCGTGGATTAGCTCTTAAATGAGATGCTCTGCCACGTGTAGCTTAGCGACGCTGGCAATGTCTCTGGCTAACGGCGTCTTAGGGCCAACGCGCCCTGCCCACGCAACAGGCTTGCCCAGACAAAGAGCATGGTCCGAGCCGCACGGCACCCTGCCTCGGACGCGACTGCAGCCTGCGTCGCAGACTACGGCACCCCTGCCCCCTGATGCAACAACACAATCGTTGGCAATCTGCAGCACGGGGCCAGCGGGAAACAAACAGGCAAAAACAAACTACATGAAAAATCACAACAGCGTGAGAAAAACGTTCACAACGATTCCTGTGACCTTTGGCGAATCTCACAGCAGAGAGGTCAATGACAGTGGCCGTGGGTCTGGAGAAGCGACCTGAGTCTATCCCATCCCTAGGCCCCGTTAGTTCCCTGCCAAGGCGATACCACGGTGGAATCTGCTCATGCATTGTTAGTGTTCTACGAACATGCCCAACGAATGAGAGCCTGCGTAACATGCTGTGCCTTGTACAGTCTGCATGTGTGTTGAACTTCTTTCGCACCGTACGTAGTCAACCGCGCTAGTCGGAGATGCGGGGGGAAGGACAACAAACTAAACACAAAAAACAGTTCTAAAGAAAAGCCTTTTCGATCTAGACTGCGTGAACGATGATACGTTTTGATTCAAAGCTTTCGTGACTGCAGGGATTCATATTCTTGGTTCTTTCGGTAAAGTCACGTAGAAGGGAAGCAATAAAATAAAAACATAAAAACTTTATTTTATTGTTTCCCTTCTACGTCACGTAGAAGGGAAACAATAAAAAATATACTTGCATTATTTTATTGTTTCCCTTCTACGTGACTTTACCGAAAGAACCAAGAAGATGATACGTTTGTGTGTTCAGTGCTCAAGTCGAGCAGCATTATATTTGCATCTGCCAGTGATCTCAGTCAGTCAGCCCATATAGCACCCGACTCTACCCCGTGGCATCCTGCCAGCGCCGAGCCTTACACGCTTGACGCGACGGCCTAGAAGCGCACCTAGCCTGGCATAAACGCCGTGGCGACATCACCGCCACGTATTTGTGGTGTTGTTGTTGTTGTTGTTGACAAAGCGTGTGCATGCATTGGCGTGCCCGACCTCGCTGCACTCCAGTCGCGTGGACGCTGCATCAAGAGAGCGGCAGCTCAGCTAAGCGAGCACTCATCTCTCCTCCGCCAGGTGCCACCTCGCTGGCCGTGAGTGTCGCTCTTCGCGCGTTTGTAATGCGGCGAGCGATTGATTGCTGCTGACACCTTACAGCCTCTCTCTCTCTCTCTATGTTCCACTGCCCGTTACTCCAATTGCCAGGGACGTCAGCAGGTGGGGTGCGGGGGGGGGGGTGCGGGGGGGGGTGCGGGGCCCGGGGCAAACCCCACCGTGTGGGCTCCCCCCCCCCCAAAGCGCGGGGCCCGGGCCGGTCGCCCCGAGTCGCCGTGTACCCTAGGGACGCCTCCGCCAGTGACATTCCCGTCGCTCGGCTTGCACTGTGGGGAAGGATCAGACAAGACTGCTCCTGGCGGGCTCGCGGCAACCCTCGTCGAGCGAGGGGCTCGCCGGCCACGTGGCTCAGTGGCAGAGCGAACGGCCCGCAATGGGAAGGCTGCGAGTTCAAAATCTTTGGTGCGGGGCTGACTCGGAACACCATCATCCCTCCGGGGTCAACAAAACACGTGCCACTGGTGGGGAAGTCAACGGTGGTTATCCCATGGGATGGACTGATTCCCCACCGCCATAGGAATGTGGAATTGCCACCACTTGCCCAGAGTTGTAAATGGGAAATGAGCGTTGCCTCAGTGCCTCAGTAGTGCTCATTGGAGCGGGATTGTCCTGTTCACTCGTACTGCCAGGTACTGCTGTTTTAGACATCCAGACCAGGGGGTCCACACTATTAGTCCGGCAGGCCACGGTCTTACCGTTTCGCTCGTTTTGAGCAGCACATCACTCCGTGCCAGTGGCCACGGCGGCAAGCTCACGACGAAGGCCCCTGAATGGAACCCTGCCCACGCATTTGATGATTGGCAGTGCTCAACGGTGGCAGCTTTACTATAGCAGCGACAGACGTTCCGAGCAACAGCGGGCCTGCAGGGCTCACGGACAACGCGGGCGAACGAGGCCACTACGCACGCTGCGTCGGTGAGCGGTCGCGCTCATCTTTCCCGTCGGTCAATTTGCAAAAGGAGATCCACGCGTCGATCCGCCGTTGCGTGCGTGAGTCCGCGCGGTGCCCAAAGGCAGCGCGCGGAAATGTTTCGTCGTTTTAATTTACAATGTTTCTTAGTCGTCACCACCACGACAGGGTGAGTGCCTCCCCTAGCTGCCGCCACGTCTCACGACCTTGTACGCGTGTGTACGTGGAGGTGATGAGAAGAGGAGCTTGGTTATGAGGTGGCATTTCTACATCAAGCCCAAGGTTGCGAACCATGGAATGATGCAATCGGCAAACTCTGATTTTGTACGTATGTTAAACTTCTTAACTTCTCTTCACCTACGAAAACCGTGCTCATCAAGAGGTGCAAAGATCCATCCAACTCCGGCACAGAAACTGATTCCATCGTTCCATCTCCTGGGTGGATGAGAACCCCTCTTGGACATTCCATTCCTTGGCTGCCACTGTTCAAGTGGTTGCCTGTGCATGCTCTCTCGTCCGTGCACTCCTCTGCCTCCCGGTGTCATTCCGAGCGCGCGTTTCTCCACGGTTCCTCGTGCGCTTTTCAGTTATTGTTGAATATTTTCTGCACTTATGACCACGGCGTTTGTGAGCCATGTGTCGCAGCCGGTAGCAACACACCGATTCAAATGTTTTTTTCTTCAGGAACATCAGTCCGCGATGTTTCATCCGCATCACTAACGCTACTTAATTATGCGTTCGCGTGCACAAGCTGTTACCCGACTCCTCGACTCGCGCTCCTTAATTGATGCCCCCGGCTGGAACGCGATGGCAATTAAACCCCTGGCGACTCCGCGTTATAACACTCGTGGCGCGCACGGCAGCACCAGAAGCCTTTCTGAGCCGTCAGCTAAAGGCCGCGGTCGCTGTGTTCGACTCGATAGGTCTCGTTTATCTATGAACCAAACAAGTTGGAGATTCAAACGGTCAAACAACAATGGAACGGGGGCTATATTACTCGTGCCGCGGAATGGATGTTTTACTAATCTGGCTACGGAGGCAGCAAAGATGTTCGGTTTTGTCTTCGTGTCACAGCCTTTGTCTTGAACTCTGAACAATTATTACTGCTGCTGCTGCCGTACGAAACGCACATTACGGCGATGTCATTTCTGGGGTGGAGCACTCAGCTCCGACCTCACTGCACTTGAGAACAGTCAACGTAAAGCAGGTTGATTGGTGATACAGCACCCACTGAGAACAGTCAATGTAAAGCAGGTTGATTGGTGATACAGCACCCACTGAGAACATTCAATGTAAAGCAGTTTGATTGGTGATACAGCACCCACTGAGAAAATTCAATGTAAAGCAGGCTGATTGGTGATACAGCACCCACTGAGAACAGTCAATGTAAAGCAGGTTGATTGGTGATACAGCACCCACTGAGAACATTCAATGTAAAGCAGTTTGATTGGTGATACAGCACCCACTGAGAAAATTCAATGTAAAGCAGGCTGATTGGTGATACAGCACCCACTGAGAACAGTCAATGTAAAGCAGGCTGATTGGTGATACAGCACCCACTGAGAACATTCAATGTAAAGCAGGCTGATTGGTGATACAGCACCCACTGAGAACATTAATTGTAAAGCAGGTTGATTGGTGATACAGCACCCACTGAGAACATTCAATGTAAAGCAGGTTGATTGGTGATACAGCACCCACTGAGAACATTCATTGTAAAGCAGGTTGATTGGTGATACAGCACCCACTGAGAACATTCAATGTAAAGCAGGTTTATTGGTGATACAGCACCCACTGAGAACATTCATTGTAAAGCAGGTTGATTGGTGATACAGCACCCACTGAGAACAGTCAATGTAAAGCCAGTTGATTGGTGATACAGCACCCACTGAGAACATTCAATGTAAAGCAGGTTGATTGATGATACAGCACCCACTGAGACCATTCATTGTAAAGCAGGTTGATTGGTGATACAGCACCCACTGAGACCATTCAATGTAAAGCAGGTTGATTGGTGATACAGCACCCACTGAGAACATTCAATGTAAAGCAGGTTGATTGGTGATACAGCACCCACTGAGAACATTCAATGTAAAGCAGGTTGATTGGTGATACAGCACCCACTGAGACCATTCATTGTAAAGCAGGTTGATTGGTGATACAGCACCCACTGAGACCATTCAATGTAAAGCAGGTTGATTGGTGATACAGCACCCACTGAGAACATTCATTGTAAAGCAGGTTGATTGGTGATACAGCACCCACTGAGAACATTCAATGTAAAGCAGGTTGATTGGTGATACAGCACCCACTGAGAACATTCAATGTAAAGCAGGTTGATTGGTGATACAGCACCCACTGAGAACATTCAATGTAAAGCAGGTTGATTGGTGATACAGCACCCACTGAGAACATTCAATGTAAAGCAGGTTGATTGGTGATACAGCACCCACTGAGAACATTCAATGTAAAGCAGGTTGATTGGTGATACAGCACCCACTGAGAACATTCATTGTAAAGCAGGTTGATTGGTGATACAGCACCCACTGAGAACATTCAATGTAAAGCAGGTTGATTGGTGATACAGCACCCACTGAGAACATTCATTGTAAAGCAGGTTGATTGGTGATACAGCACCCACTGAGAACATTCAATGTAAAGCAGGTTGATTGGTGATACAGCACCCACTGAGAACATTCATTGTAAAGCAGGTTGATTGGTGATACAGCACCCACTGAGAACAGTCAATGTAAAGCAGGTTGATTGGTGATACAGCACCCACTGAGAACGTTCAATGTAAAGCAGGTTGATTGGTGATACAGCACTCATTGATTCACACAGGTCAGTCGCTCACCGGTGGTCAGTCGACTCCTCATCACTCTTCTATCGCTACTACAATTGTTCCTGTGAACTTCACTCGTTCCTTCACCCATGTTGGAGTCTCGGTCTACTAAACTCACTGTTTTGTTTCATCCACAATGTTCAACCATCGCACTGCAAGTCACAACAACAACTCACTCACCTCTCAACTCACTCACCACACTGCAGGTCACAACAACAACAACTCACTCACTCACCTCTTAACTCATTCACCACACTGCAGGTCACAACAACAACTCACTCACTCACTCACCTCTCAACTGACTCACCACCCTGCTGGTCACAACAACAACTCACTCACTCACTCACCTCTCAACTCACTCACCACACTGCAGGTCACAACAACAACTCACTCACCTCTCAACTCACTCACCACACTGCAGGTCACAACAACAACTCACTCACCTCTCAACTCACTCACCACACTGCAGGTCACAACAACAACTCACTCACCTCTCAACTCACTCACCACACTGCAGGTCACAACAACAACTCACTCACTCACCTCTCAACTCACTCACCACACTTGAGGTCACAACAACAACTCACTCACTCACCTCTCAACTCACTCACCACACTGCAGGTCACAACAACAACTCACTCACCTCTTAACTCACTCACCACCCTGCTGGTCACAACAACAACTCACTCACCTCTCAACTCACTCACCACACTGCAGGTCACAACAACAACTCACTCACTCACCTCTCAACTCACTCACCACACTGCAGGTCACAACAACAACTCACTCACCTCTTAACTCACTCACCACACTGCAGGTCACAACAACTCACTCACTCACTCACCTCTTAACTCACTCACCACCCTGCTGGTCACAACAACAACTCACTCACCTCTTAACTTACTCACCACACTGCAAGTCACAACAACTCACTCACTCACCTCTCAACTCACTCACCACACTGCAAGTCACAACAACTCACTCACTCACCTCTCAACTCACTCACCACACTGCAGGTCACAACAACAACTCACTCACTCACCTCTTAACTCACTCACCACCCTGCTGGTCACAACAACAACAACTCACTCACTCACCTCTTAACTTACTCACCACACTGCAGGTGACAACAACAACTCACTCACTCACCTCTTAACTCACTCACCTCTTAACTCACTCACTCACTCACCTCTGAACTCACTCACCACACTGCAGGTGACAACAACAACTCACTCACTCACCTCTCAACTCACTCACCATCCTGCAGGTCACAACAACAACTCACTCACCTCTCAACTCACTCACCACACTGCAGGTCACAACAACAACTCACTCACTCACCTCTTAACTCACTCACCATCCTGCTGGTCACAACAACTCACTCACTCACCTCTCAACTCACTCACCACACTGCAGGTCACAACAACAACTCACTCACTCACCTCTTAACCCACTCACCACCCTGGAGGTCACAACAACAACTCACTCACCTCTCAACTCACTCACCACACTGCAGGTCACAACAACAACTCACTCACCTCTTTGCAGGTCACAACAACAACTCACTCACCTCTCAACTCACTCACCTCACTGCAGGTCACAACAACAGCTCACTCACCTCTCAACTCACTCAGCACCCTGCTGGTCACAACAACAACAACTCACTCACTCACCTCTTAACTCACTCACCTCACTGCAGATCACAACAACAACTCACTCACCTCTCAACTCACTCACCTCTTTGCAGGTCACAACAACAACTCACTCACCTCTTAACTCACTCACCACCCTGCTGGTCACAACAACAACTCACTCACTCACCTCTGAACTCACTCACCACACTGCAGGTCACAACAACAACTCACTCACCTCTTAACTCACTCATCTCACTGCAGGTCACAACAACAACTCACTCACCTCTTAACTCACTCACCACCCTGCTGGTCACAACAACAACAACTCACTCACTCACCTCTTAACTCATTCACCTCACTGCAGGTCACAACAACAACTCACTCACTTCTCAACTCACTCACCACACTGCAGGTCACAACAACTCACTCACTCACTCACCTCTTAACTCACTCACCACACTGCAGGTCACAACAACAACTCACTCACCTCTTAACTCACTCATCTCACTGCAGGTCACAACAACAACTCACTCACCTCTTAACTCACTCACCATCCTGCTGGTCACAACAACAACTCACTCACCTCTGAACTCACTCACCACACTTGAGGTCACAACAACAACTCACTCACCTCTTAACTCACTCACCATCCTGCAGGTCACCACAACTCACTCACTCACCTCTTAACTCACTCACCACTCTGCAGGTCACAACAACTCACTCACTCACTCACCTCTTAACTCATTCACCTCACTGCAGGTCACAACAACAACTCACTCACCTCTCAACTCACTCAACACACTGCAGGTCACAACAACTCACTCACTCACTCACCTCTTAACTCACTCACCTCACTGCAGGTCACAACAACAACTCACTCACCTCTTAACTCACTCACCATCCTGCTGGTCACAACAACAACTCACTCACCTCTGAACTCACTCACCACACTTGAGGTCACAACAACAACTCACTCACCTCTTAACTCACTCACCACACTCCAGGTCACAACAACAACTCACTCACCACTCTGTAGGTCACAACAACAACTCACTCACCTCTTAACTCACTCACCACACTCCAGGTCACAACAACTCCCTCACCCACTCACCTCTTATCTCACTCACCATCCTGCAGGTCACAACAACAACTCACTCACTCACCTCTTAACTCACCATCCTGCTGGTCACAACAACAACTCACTCACTCACCTCTTAACTCACTCACCATCCTGCTGGTCACAACAACAACTCACTCACCTCTTAACTCACTCACCATCCTGCTGGTCACAACAACAACTCACTCACTCACTCACCTCTTAACTCACTCACCACACTCCAGGTCGCAACAACAACTCACTCACCTCTTAACTTACTCACCATCCTGCTGGTCACAACAACTCACTCACTCACTCACCTCTTAACTCACTCACCACACTCCAGGTCACAACAACTCCCTCACTCACCTCTTAACTCACTCACCATCCTGCTGGTCACAACACTTCTCTTTCTGCTTCTTTCCTCGCCCTTATCGACTTTGGAACATTCTTTCCATTGTCTGTTTTTTGCCAAACTCGTATGAGCTTGTGCAAACCAAAAAGTGTAAGCACTTATCCATTACATTTCTTAACAGTGCTGTTTGTTGCTGGCCACTTGGCGTTTTACGAGCCGTGCAACCGGTACTCTGCAACTGAGTAACAAACAAAAAACCCAATAGCGGCACACAAAGCGAATATTTTGAGCAATAAATGTAATGCCATGGGTAGGTTGAGTTCTAGAGGCAATTCTGAGGCTCGTCTGCATGGTCTGATGGCTCGTTGATGTGTGGTACTCTCATTCCGTCGGGGGCTAATAACGATCATCAGAGAATCACATTAGACATGCACGAAGGCCCAGGCGCGGTGTGATGTCGCCTTCAATGAGCTGGCATGAGAAGGGAGATGGCGCGGGACCTTGAGGTGACAGACGCAGCCAGCACATACACACAAACACACAAACACACAGGCTGCGCACAAGTTGTGCATCACACATACACAAGAACACACAAACACACAGGCTGCGCACAAGTTGTACATAGCACATACACAAGAACACACACAAACACACAGGCTGCGCACAAGTTGTGCATCACACATACACAAGAACACACACACAAATACACAGGCTGCGCACAATTTGTGCATCACACATACACAAGAACACACACACATACACAGGCTACGCACAAGTTGTACATAGCACATACACAAGAACACACAAACACACAGATTCCGCACAAGTTGTGCATCACACAAACACAAATACACAGGCTGCGCACAAGTTGTACATAGCACATACACAAGAACACACGCACATACACAGGCTGCGCACAAGTTGTACATAGCACATACACAAGAACACACAAACACACAGGCTGCGCACAAGGTGTACATATCACATACACAAGAACACACAAACACACAGGCTGCGCGCAATTTGTGCATAGCACAAACACAAGAACACAAACACAAACACACAGGCTGCGCACAAGTTGTACATAGCACATACACAAGAACACACACACATACACAGGCTGCACACAAGTTGTACATAGCACATACACAAGAACACACACACAGGCTGCGCCCACACCGTACATAACGTACACAAAAAACACAAAGTGCACGATACCACTTATAACACACAACACACACACGTAGGGTGCACACACACTACACACAGCATTTAATAAGACACAACACGCACAAAAACACAGCAGAAACTCCCAAGCTGTACAAAAAACACAACGTAGACGCAACCACAAGCTGCACCCGCCACACACACAATCAACAACAACAACAACAAGACAAAGATCTCCCGTATAGCCTTACTAGACTGTTGGGGCAAGTGCTGTTATCTAGCACCTATGAAGGCCGGACACGCTACACTACCGTGACACACACAGCAACAACAAAGACCCCCCGTATAGTCTTAACAGGCTGTTGGGGCAAGTGCTTTTCGCGAGTACCTATGAAGGCCGGCACCGCACACGATGGGGTGGGTGGCCAGCACCACGCCCGGACACACAACAACACGCACAACAACACAACAACAACAACACACAACAACAACATCAAGCTGCGCTCGCCCTGCGGCTCACGAGTCAGCACACCGACTGGGGTCGCGCGCGCGCGAGGAGTCCCCCACCTGCTCCTTGACGGAGGCGAGGATGAGGGAGGCCCGCACCGTCTCCTGCGCGTCCCTCGGGGCGCGCAGCACCACCCCGGCTCCGGCCTCGGCCCCTGCCACGGCCGCGGGACTGGCCTGCATGTGTGCCCAGCTGTCGAGACACAGGGCACGTTATGCGATGATTGTACGTGTGTGTACGTTGAACCATACTCTTTGGTTCTTTCGGTAAAGTCACGTAGGTTGAAAAATAAAGAAAAATATATATCACGACGTTTCGATCGCAAACACAAGCGGTCGGCCTCGGGCGGGAAACAATAATCCAGCAGTGGAACTGATGGACCTCTTTCGCAGCGCGCAAGAGTCAACCGCGCGAATCGGAGGTGCCTCGGCAAGGACAACACACTAAACACAAAAAAGCAGTTCTAAAGAGATGCGTTTGTCAATCTGAGTAATTTAAAAACGCGTAGTTCCCAGTGGCTTCCTAATATCGGAAGGAATAAGAGCGTTCCAGACGGCCGCGGAAGCCGCGCATCTGAACGCGCGCGGTGCGGTGACCACCCGCCTTTGTTCGATGGTGACACAAAAAGCCACCGCTGCTGAGGATGACCGAAGCTACCGCGTGATGGTGGTTTACGTCTCCTTGGCGAGAAGCGACGCAGCAGCCTCCGCGAAGGTCCGCTGGTCCTTTTTGTGCGGACCGCAATAAAGTTCTCGCTTTGGTCGCGGAATTGCGCCGAAGCGGTCTTCTACGGAACCACCGTGCCAACCGCCCGGCCTCCCTCCTCGCCATGTCGAGCAGTGGCACCGTCCACACGCAGCACGCGAAACCGGACCGACGGGACAGCTGTCACGACGGTCACGCTTAGCGACGCTGGTCGCCGGTGGGAGTCGATCTTCCGACGCAGCAGTCAAGGCAACGGCGACGACGTTTCTTAAATCCCCTCTCCTCTGTCTATCCAGCGGTATAAACGGATACACGACGGTGGATCGATAGGTCCGCGTATGTTGTACGTATGTATGCTGAATTTATTTCGCAGCGTACGTGGCCAACCGCGATTATCGGAAATGCGCGATGGAGTAAAGTGTGGGTACGCCTGACTCTTCGAAGAGGCCAGCATGGAAGAGGAGGCCAAATACCATCCATAGGGGCTCCCTTGAACCCCCTCGTTGTCGAGGCCCTTATGCGAGCAGTGGTACGTGCGCGTAGATTGCAGGGCCGCATCTTTACCCCTTTTAACCAAATCAATACCGGTCTGAGATTGTAACACACGTGGAGTGAAACCTTCACTCGTTACCGCAGTTGACACTGCGGATTACTTAGAGCAATGTGATACGGGGTGAATGAAGTGTGGGCCTTTAAAACTGTGTAGAAATTAATGTGTTTGTAGGTTTAGGATTTAATATTTAAACACACTGCCAGCTGTAAGGTTGGTTTAATGGGCGGGGAAAGGATACATGAGCTCAGTATAATTGTTACATTTGTTAGTTTGTATTTCGGATAAAGTGCACGCACGAGCAGCAGCAGCAGCCGCGTGTCCATGCAGCGCCGACACACCGCTCGAATCACTGCTCCCAGTGTGAACTTCCACGGGAATATAGTTTAAAATTCCATTATTGATGAATACTGATGAATGCTAATGGTACCAATACAGGAGAGGCACAGTCCTGGTGAAACTGTATTGAGTTATTGGTAACAAAAAAATGCTGCATTAATCAGTTGTATTTGTATAAGCAGATTGCTGTATTTGTTTGTTTGAGTCACATTGAGTGAAAGCCTGTCACGCGAGTATCTTGTGCCAGCCTTATCTTTGCATTATCGCCCGTTATTTCCATCTCACAGCAGGACAATGTGAGTCATTCTCCACTGGAGCTAAGCATAAATAAAGGCGATTCCGTTTTACGGTCTCCCAACCGGACATTATTAAATCCATAACGACCACGACACTACAGCAGCCTCGGACAGCTCCGTGCCTACACCGCCATCCGACGTCAGAACACCGGTGTATGAGTGACACAGCACCCACTGTGCCGTCTCTCGCAGAGGCAGGCAATCAGCTGACCCCATTACCACGCAGGACAAACGCTGCCTCCCCCCACCCCCCACTAGCCAGGCACACAGAGCATCAGCCGAATGAAATCCTACACCAATCACTTCCTCGCCCGTTTCCTCGATGCACGCATTGAAATTAACACGTGTACCCTCGGGGTATGGCGTGATGAGTTGAGCCGCTGTATAAAATTGTAAAGTGAGTGAACCTGACGATGCACCATGATTGCCATGTTTCACTGCAATGATTATCAGATAATTCCATCTTATATACAGCACCTCCTCTCATCCTGTCTCATATACCCATGATTTAGTTCCCCGTGTATGCCAACCTTCTACGTTAAGATACATGAGAGTGTTAAACGCAACAAACGTCTGGAGACAGAATCTGAAATCTGGGCAGTGCTGGGGAGCCGCGTGCACTGGAGCCGGTGTCGTTTTGACAGCCAATTGTGAGGCTGCTCATTGAACGGATGTTGAGGAAAAATCATCAGAGCAGTTAAAACATCGTAACCGGCGATCGCAAGATGTGTTTTTTTGTGCTTTTTCTAGGCCGGTGTTTTCGTTCGAATCCATTCCATTCGTGTGGCCCCCACCCACGCCTCTGCTCACAGCGCTCCTGAGTACTCGGTGGGCGTAGGTGCCCGCGCTCATTACTGCCGCGTTCCTCGAGCAAACAAAGCGCACTAATTGAAAGCGCTCTCGAGCGACCATCGCGGGACCTGCACCTGCTCGCAACCGGCTCGCACGCACGCCGCGGAGCGAACGAAACAGCGTGCTCCTTGGCTGCTCGGTCGTGGCGAGATTGCCCACTGTAGCGCGAGAGCGGGCAGAGCGCAATGCAATCTGCCGCAGCTCATGGTGGACGGCGGCGTGATAAGCGTCGCGCAGTCAACGTTGGGCATGAGCATCGTCCCACGGGAAGAAAAAAAAAACGGGATACGACCACGCGCGGAGCCCGAACCCAAGTCAGTTTGGCGACGTCATTCGTAGACTCGCAGAGAGGACCAGCAAAATGGAGGCAGGGGGCCAATGACCCCAAACCCCCTCCTTACGCATCACGGCAACATGATGGATGCCTTTGCGAGGCACGATATTGAATTAAACGTCATCCGGCAACCGCACGGAAGTCCGACGATGATGTCCGTGTCGTACGTGGGCGGTGCACGCACGGCAAACGCAAAGGAGGCGCGCACACTACCCGAGCGGCCGGGCTCTGCGGGGACACAGCGCAATTCATCATCTCGGCTCCCTTGCCGGGACTCTCGCGATGAGATTTCATTTCCATCGGCCTTATGCATTTGACCCCTACGCATATGAGCCACCCCCCCACCCCCTCCACAGAGCACATATCCAGATCCCTGCCCCGAGGGCGGAACTGAGAACGAGAGCCTAATGCATCAAGGCGAGCCGAGTTCGTATATATAATAGAACAAGCCCGACACGGCCAACGCACTCCGACAACCGACGCGATGGCCAAACACAGCCTCCATTTCCCTCTACGAGTCGCCCACACGTACAGCCCCACACGTACCGCCCCACACGTACCACCCCACACGTACCGCCCCACACGTACCACCCCACACGTACCGCCCCACACGTACCACCCCACACGTATAGCCCCACACGTACCGCCCCACACGTACCACCCCACACGTACCGCCCCGCGCGTACAGCCCCACACGTACCGCCCCACACGTACCAACCCACACGTACAGCCCCACACGTACCACCCCACACGTACAGCCCCACACGTACCAACCCACACGTACCGCCCCACACGTACCTACCCACACGTACAGCCCCACACGTACCGCCGCGCTCCTTCGGGGGCGTCTCTGTGCGTGCTCGCTGCGCAGTCCTCCCCCGCCTGTGCCGGCGAAGAGCCCCTTCGCTCTCCCCGTCCGTCCCCTCCTCTCTTCCCCTCACCTCGCGGCTGCGCCTCCGCTCAGCCCCAAATCAGAATCCTTCAGCCTCCATCTCCCTGCGCTCGCCGCCTCGCGGCCGCTCCCTCTCGCCTCGTGAACGGAGGAGCCGCGGGGGGGAGGTGAGCGTGGAGGAGCAAGATGAGAAGGGGGAGCCGATGGGGTTGCTGGCCAGCACAGGGGCCGTCCCAGGCGTGTCCCCCCCCCCCCTTACCCACCCTCCCCTCGCCCCTTTCTCGGTGCTGCGCAATGGACGGCCGAGCCGCGCGGGCAACAGCAGCACTATCGTAAAGGGGTAATCACGAGCTCGGACTGCGGCTCCATTAGCCGGAGCAAAAGCACAGCGCACCGAACCCCAGCAACAGCAGCGTCTTGGCACGCAGGTTTACGAACGGCTTAAATCATAAAAGACATACACACGTGCGCGCGTGCACGTAGGCAGCACGAGTGCCACATGCACGCATCCCTTGCCGCACGCTCTCATGTTCGATTCCCCCCGTGTTGTGTTCAACAACGACGACGACAACAACAACAACAAACAACGTTCGCGAACAAATTGCCGAAATCATGACTCGCTCACCTGACAAAACACCGGCCTCGTGACTGCAACGCGTAACGCTGAAGGTGTTGCCGCTGGGCCCACGGTTCTGACGGCTTGACCGACAGTCACCCGCGTTCGCTCCGTGTGGCCCGCTCGGTCGAGTCTTCAGCACCCCCACGTCGGCGGACAGCGACTGCACCACCTCTCCCCTCCCCGCGTGAGCGCCCACCCACCCTGCAGGCCACGTCCAACGGTTTGGTGATCGTATAAAACAAAAAAAAACTCAAACAATTATTCGCGGCGTTATATTCACTGACGCTGGTCGTTGGGATCTCTCGCAAAGCAGCGCGTTGTAGCCTGCGTTTGTAGAAACGGTCCGCTCAAGGAGGTGATGTCACAGTTCTGCTTCTGCGATCACCCCCTGCAAGTAGCCGACACATTCACACTGGGGCGGTGGGGGGGGGTTCACTGCACTTGCCATCGCCGCCCGTACAGATTTATCGTCGCACTGACGTGGTTGGAATTTTTGTTGTTGTTATTGTTGTTGCCACGTGAAGCGAACCACCGAACGCGATGGGGGTGGCAGGGCGGTGTCTTCTCGTTGAGTGCGGTCGTTTGTGATGAGGCGTCCGTCCATCGACTCGCTTGCCCGTGGAAACTCCGGTGAACTGTATTCACAAGGCGAGGGACTGAACCCCAGATTTGAATACAGTTCACAGCGGTACCGGCTTAGTGACGTAACCCCTGCCGCCGAGCGGTGACAGCTCCCCGGTTCACCTTTATAACGCCCTTCCCCGCGGATTGCAATCATCACAGCAGAATTAGAATCTTCATTTATCCGGGAGGAATCCGATGAGCTATGAAGATATTTTGTTCACAGATGTCCATAAGGAGCGGGTGAGACAGTTACAGCGAACAAACAATGCACAACACGAGTGCGATGTAAAGAAAAGGTCAGCAAGTCTCTGAAAAGAAATACATAAAATGTGTGTGTGTGTATATAACACTGAACATCCAGATTCCATTGAATTAATGTCACCAATTCACCGAGAACACGCCGGATATTGCCAAATCTCGGAGGCTAAGCAGACTATGGGCCTGGACAGTGCTTGGCCGAGCGAACACCGTGTGTAACAGGCGTTATAGGCTGGGCAGCAGAGGACAGTTGATTGTTGTACTGTACGTGCACGCCCCCCCCCCCCCACTCTTCGTCTATGCTCCTCGCCTTCACCAACCCGCAGTGACCAGCGCGGCGAAGTATGGTCAAAGCAACCTCTGCCACCCGCAAGGTGTGGCCATTCGACAGCGTGCTGAAGCGTTGTGCACTCGACGACGTTCACCGACGAACAATCCGCGTCGCCTCTCATGGTGAGCGACGCGCAACAGTCACGGGGTCAGCGTCTCCGCACCCGAGGCGAGTGGCGAGCAACAATCCTTGCAGAATAAAATCCTTCCGGAGTTTCCGCGCGATTTGCCGGTAATATTCCACCGCTGTTGTTTTCCCCAACGCAACTTTTTTCGCGCGTGTGTGTGTGTGGTTTTTTTGTTTGTTTGAAGAATTCAACCGATAATAAAGCTTCCAAGCGTCGCTGCTTTGAAATGTTCGTGTCTGTCCCGAAGTAAATGGGGTGGGGGGGGGAACCCCCCCACAAAATCTGGATGTTGTCACCGATTATAAAACGTCGCGTGCTCGTTTTCGACTCGTGCGCAATAGTAAAAAAATGTGTACGCATGCTTGAAATTAGAGCGTGAGAGACAGAAAGAGGGACAGATGGGTGAGAAAAATACGCTGTGCGAGACACAGTGATTGCCAAGTAAAGTCGGAAGCGATGATGACCCGCGGTGGAGCTTAATGACGGAGTGACAGACAAAGGTGAGAAGGCGCTCGAGAGTACAGTTACCACGGAGAAAATAAAAACGAAATCGGCTCTTGTGCAGCTGCTTGACAGACGGTCACATCGAAGGCTCGTGGGTGATGGCACACATCAATGGTCAGAGACAGAGCTTACGAGCGGGGTTAGTGGCATCGTGGGTGTTGTGAATAGTGGCTCGGGCTTTGACAGCGGTGTTTGTGTATTGAGTATTAATTACTCTACGACTAATTATTGCTGCTGCATGATACAAGTGGGGGTGGGGCTGGCTGAGGGATGGAGGGGATTTCAGGCTCTGATGTCGTGAGGCAAGGGGGCTGCTGTTCCGTGCACGGCGAGGCGTGGCGTTGTGGTGCGGTCTCCTCTACTCGATATTAATGGTCTCCTGTGAAGCCCTTTCGCCATAGAAAGTCTGCCCTGGCAGGCCAACTGAAGATAACGGAATCAAAAATATGTATTTATTCTGGAGGAATCCGATGAGCTATTAAGCTCCTTTATATATAGCTGCGTGGATAGGCTGTGTATTCTGGGCCGTTCAACACCAGCGTGATTTTGAACGAGGCAACGCATTCGCTCGCGACATTCAATTGAAGAGTTGTTGCGGAGGTGCAGCTGCAGCGCATTCGGGGACGTGATTTGAAAGTCATCACGTGGCCTGTAACCCAGCACTGTGGAGGCAACGAGGGGTTGGTGGATGTTGCCAAACTCCCGTCCCGTAGGCGCCGAGGAGGTGCCCATTGCCCCTGGCTCACCAGGAGAAGGCGGTACAGCAAAGTGGACTAATCTCCATCTGTGCCCATCGGTACGGGGATCGAGTGTTGCCCTCCGGTTTCCCACTCACACGTGGTACAACAAACGCCACTCGTCATTCATTGTCCGGACATTTTTTTTTAATTAAAGAAAAGAAAAAATTAGTAACGAATCAGTGAGCCTTCTTCCTGAACAAAATAAGTAAATTACACTTTGTATAAGCGCGCTTGGAGGTGGCGGTGGTGGTGGTGTGTGTGTGTGGCCCATGTCTGTGAAGGAGAGACAAAGAAAACGAGAAAAGAGCTTCACAGCTCATCGGATTCCCGCCTCCCTCGCGCGCCGGGCCGCCGTGACGTCACCGCCAACGCGCGCCACGTGACCGCTGCGCGCAGTGCTTCCGGGTGAGAGGAGGCGGCGGTGGCGTCGCGATGATTTCCTGGCGGTGAGTGACGCGGCTCCCGCTGTCCCCCTCGCTGTCCCCTCGCTGACCCCCTCGCTGACCCCCTCGGTGACCCCCTCGCTGACCCCTCGCTGCCCCCCTCGCTGCCCTATCGCTGCCCCCTCGCTGACCCCTCTCTGCCCCTTGACTGATCGCCACCACACCCTCCTCACTCGTCTCGCCTATCTGTGTCCCTCCCACTGCCCAGACCCTTTGCCCTCGTTGAATCGTCTCCGACCTGCAAGGCGGACCCCCGCGCTGCCCCTGCCTGCCCCCGCGCTGCCCCTGCCTGCCCCTGCCTGTCCCTGCCTGCCCCTGCCTGCCCCTGCCGGCCCTGCCGGCCCTGCCGGCCCTGCCTGCCCCTGCCTGCCCCTTGTTCCTTCTGAACTGTCCTCGATTCCCCCTCGCTCCTCTGCACTGCCCTCCCTGCACTTGCCCTCCGCCGCCCTCAACTCTCATCCCCAAGGGCCTAAACGCCAGGGCGAGTTCCCTTCCTCGGCCCCGACTAGGCCTCTCAATGGGTGAGGGGGTGAGTGCTGTAGTGATCACAGGTAATAGGGGATTAGTGTTGTAGTGATCACAGGTAATAGGGGATTAGTGCTGTAGTGATCACAGGTAATAGGGGATTAGTGTTGTAGTGATCACAGGTAATAGGGGATTAGTGCTGTAGTGATCACAGGTAATAGGGGATTAGTGTTGTAGTGATCACAGGTAATAGGGGATGAGTGTTGTAGTGATCACAGGTAATAGGGGATTAGTGTTGTAGTGATCACAGGTAATAGGGGATGAGTGTTGTAGTGATCACAGGTAATAGGGGATTAGTGTTGTAGTGATCACAGGTAATAGGGGGTGAGTGCTGTAGTGATCACAGGTAATAGGGGATTAGTGTTGTAGTGATCACAGGTAATAGGGGATTAGTGTTGTAGTGATCACAGGTAATAGGGGATTAGTGTTGTAGTGATCACAGGTAATAGGGGATGAGTGTTGTAGTGATCACAGGTAATAGGGGATTAGTGTTGTAGTGATCACAGGTAATAGGGGGTGAGTGCTGTAGTGATCACAGGTAATAGGGGATTAGTGTTGTAGTGATCACAGGTAATAGGGGATTAGTGTTGTAGTGATCACAGGTAATAGGGGATTAGTGTTGTAGTGATCACAGGTAATAGGGGATTAGTGTTGTAGTGATCACAGGTAATAGGGGGTGAGTGCTGTAGTGATCACAGCTAATAGGAGATTAGTGTTGTAGTGATCACAGGTAATAGGGGATGTGTTGTAGTGATCACAGGTAATAGGGGATTAGTGTTGTGATCACAGGTAATAGGGGATTAGTGTTGTAGTGATCACAGGTAATAGGGGGTGAGTGCTGTAGTGATCACAGGGAATAGGAGATTAGTGTTGTAGTGATCAGAGGTAATAGGGGATTAGTGTTGTAGTGATCACAGGTAATAGGGGATTAGTGTTGTAGTGATCACAGGTAATAGGGGGTGAGTGCTGTAGTGATCACAGGTGATAGGAGATTAGTGTTGTAGTGATCACAGGTAATAGGGGATTAGTGTTGTAGTGATCACAGGTAATAGGGGGTGAGTGCTGTAGTGATCACAGGTAATAGGGGATTAGTGTTGTAGTGATCACAGGTAATAGGGGATTAGTGTTGTAGTGATCACAGGTAATAGGGGGTGAGTGCTGTAGTGATCACAGCTAATAGGAGATTAGTGTTGTAGTGATCACAGGTAATAGGGGGTGAGTGCTGTAGTGATCACAGGTAATAGGGGATGTGTTGTAGTGATCACAGGTAATAGGGGATGTGTTGTAGTGATCACAGGTAATAGGGGATGTGTTGTAGTGATCACAGGTAATAGGGGATTAGTGTTGTAGTGATCACAGGTAATAGGGGATTAGTGTTGTAGTGATCACAGGTAATAGGGGGTGAGTGCTGTAGTGATCACAGGGAATAGGAGATTAGTGTTGTAGTGATCACAGGTAATAGGGGATTAGTGTTGTGATCACAGGTAATAGGGGATTAGTGTTGTAGTGATCACAGGTAATAGGGGGTGAGTGCTGTAGTGATCACAGGTAATAGGGGATGTGTTGTAGTGATCACAGGTAATAGGGGATGTGTTGTAGTGATCACAGGTAATAGGGGATTAGTGTTGTAGTGATCACAGGTAATAGGGGGTGAGTGCTGTAGTCATCACAGGTAATAGGGGATTCGTGTTGTAGTGATCACAGGTAATAGGGGGTGAGTGCTGTAGTGATCACAGGTAATAGGGGATTAGTGTTGTAATGATCACAGGTAATAGGGGATTAGTGTTGTAGTGATCACAGGTAATAGGGGGTGAGTGCTGTAGTGATCACAGGTAATAGGAGATTAGTGTTGTAGTGATCACAGGTAATAGGGGGTGAGTGCTGTAGTGATCACAGATAATAGGGGATGTGTTGTAGTGATCACAGGTAATAGGAGGTGAGTGCTGTAGTGATCACAGGGAATAGGAGATTAGTGTTGTAGTGATCACAGGTAATAGGGGATTAGTGCTGTAGTGATCACAGGTAATAGGGGATTAGTGCTGTAGTGATCACAGGTAATAGGGGATTAGTGTTGTAGTGATCACAGGTAATAGGGGGTGAGTGCTGTAGTGATCACAGGTAATAGGGGATTAGTGTTGTAGTGATCACAGGTAATAGGGGATTAGTGTTGTAGTGATCACAGGTAATAGGGGGTGAATGCTGTAGTGATCACAGGTAATAGGAGATTAGTGTTGTAGTGATCACAGGTAATAGGGGATTAGTGTTGGAGTGATCACAGGTAATAGGATATTAGTGTTGTAGTGATCACAGGTAATAGGGGATTAGTGTTGTAGTGATCACAGGTAATAGGGGGTTAGTGTTGTAGTGATCACAGGTAATAGGGGATTAGTGCTGTAGTGATCACAGGTAATAGGGGATTAGTGTTGTAGTGATCACAGGTAATAGGGGGTTAGTGTTGTAGTGATCACAGGTAATAGGGGATTAGTGCTGTAGTGATCATAGGTAATAGGGGATTAGTGTTGTAGTGATCACATGTAATAGGGGATTAGTGTTGTACTGATCACAGGTAATAGGGGATTAGTGCTGTAGTGATCACAGGTAATAGGGGATTAGTGCTGTAGTGATCACAGGTAATAGGGGATTAGTGTTGTAGTGATCACAGGTAATAGGGGGTTTGTGGTGTAGTGAGCACAGGTAATAGGGGATTAGTGCTGTAGTGATCACGGGTAATAGGGGGTTAGTGTTGTAGTGATCACAGGTAATAGGGGATGAGTGCTGTAGTGATCACAAGTAATAGGGGATTAGTGTTGTAGTGATCACAGGTAATAGGAGATTAGTGTTGTAGTGATCACAGGTAATAGGAGATGTGTGCTGTAGTGATCACAGGTAATAGGGGGTGAGTGCTGTAGTGATCACAGGTAATAGGAGATTAGTGTTTTAGTGATCACAGGTAATAGGGGATTAGTGTTGTGATCACAAGTAATAGGGGATTAGTGCTGTAGTGATCACAGGTAATAGGGGATTAGTGTTGTAGTGATCACAGGTAATAAGGGGTGAGTGCTGTAGTGAACACATGTTATTTGTGTGTAAGGGTTAGTGAGTGAGTGCTGTAGTGAACACATTTTATTCGTGTGTAAGGGTGAGTGAGCCCTGTAGTGAACACATGTTATTTGTGTGTAAGGGTTAGTGAGTGAGTGCTGTAGTGAACACATTTTATTCGTGTGTAAGGGTGAGTGAGCCCTGTAGTGAACACATGTTATTCGTGTGTAAGGGTGAGTGAGTACTGTAGTGAGCACATGTTTTTCGTGTGTAATGGTGAGTGCTGTAGTGAACACATGTTATTCGCGTGTAAGGGTGAGTGGGTGAGTCCTGTAGTGAACACATGTTATTCGTGTGTAAGAGTGAGTGGGTGAGTCCTGTAGTGAACACATGTTATTCGTGTGTAAGGGTGTGAGTACTGTAGTGAACACATGTTTTTCGTGTGTAATGGCGAGTGCTGTAGTGATCACATGTTATTCGTGTGTAAGAGTGAGTGGGTGAGTCCTGTAGTGAACACATGTTATTCGTGTGTAAGGGTGAGTGAGTGAGTGCTGTGATCACATGTTATTCGTGTGTAAGAGTGAGTGGGTGAGTCCTGTAGTAAACACATGTTATTCGTGTGTAATGGTGAGTGAGTCCTGTAGTGAACACATGTTATTCGTGTGTAATGGTGAGTTAGTCCTGTAGTGAACACATGTTATTTGTGTGTAAGGGTGAGTAGTGTAGTGATCACATGTTATTCGTGTGTAATGGTGAGTGGGTGAGTCCTGTAGTGAACACATGTTATTCGTGTGTAATGGTGAGTGAGTGCTGTAGTGAACACATGTTATTCGTGTGTAGTGGTGAGTGCTGTAGTGATCACATGTTATTCGTGTGTAATGGTGAGTGAGTGCTGTAGTGAACACATGTTATTCGTGTGTAAGAGTGAGTGGGTGAGTCCTGTAGTGAACACATGTTATTCGTGTGTAATGGTGAGTGAGTGCTGTAGTGAACACATGTTATTCGTGTGTAAGGGTGAGTGCTGTAGTGATCACAGGTAATAGGGGATGTGTTGTAGTGATCACAGGTAATAGGGGATTAGTGTTGTAGTGATCACAGGTAATAGGGGGTGAGTGCTGTAGTCATCACAGGTAATAGGGGATTCGTGTTGTAGTGATCACAGGTAATAGGGGGTGAGTGCTGTAGTGATCACAGGTAATAGGGGATTAGTGTTGTAATGATCACAGGTAATAGGGGATTAGTGTTGTAGTGATCACAGGTAATAGGGGATTAGTGTTGTAGTGATCACAGGTAATAGGGGATGAGTGCTGTAGTGATCACAGGTAATAGGGGGTGAGTGCTGTAGTGATCACAGGTAATAGGAGATTAGTGTTGTAGTGATCACAGGTAATAGGGGATTAGTGTTGGAGTGATCACAGGTAATAGGATATTAGTGTTGTAGTGATCACAGGTAATAGGGGATTAGTGTTGTAGTGATCACAGGTAATAGGGGGTTAGTGTTGTAGTGATCACAGGTAATAGGGGATTAGTGCTGTAGTGATCACAGGTAATAGGGGATTAGTGTTGTAGTGATCACATGTAATAGGGGATTAGTGTTGTACTGATCACAGGTAATAGGGGATTAGTGCTGTAGTGATCACAGGTAATAGGGGATTAGTGCTGTAGTGATCACAGGTAATAGTGGATTAGTGTTGTAGTGATCACAGGTAATAGGGGGTTTGTGGTGTAGTGAGCACAGGTAATAGGGGATTAGTGGTGTAGTGAGCACAGGTAATAGGGGATTAGTGCTGTAGTGATCACAGGTAATAGGGGATGAGTGCTGTAGTGATCACAAGTAATAGGGGATTAGTGTTGTAGTGATCACAGGTAATAGGGGATTAGTGTTGTGATCACAAGTAATAGGGGATTAGTGCTGTAGTGATCACAGGTAATAGGGGATTAGTGTTGTAGTGATCACAGGTAATAAGGGGTGAGTGCTGTAGTGAACACAGGTAATAGGGGATTAGTGTTGTAGTGATCACAGGTAATAGGGGATTAGTGTTGTGATCACAAGTAATAGGGGATTAGTGCTGTAGTGATCACAGGTAATAGGGGATTAGTGTTGTAGTGATCACAGGTAATAAGGGTGAGTGAGCCCTGTAGTGATCACATGTTATTCGTGTGTAAGAGTGAGTGGGTGTTGTAGTGATCACATGTTATTCGCGTGTAAGGGTGAGTGAGTGCTGTAGTGAACACATGTTATTCGTGTGTAAGGGTGAGTGCTGTAGTGAACACATGTTATTCGTGTGTAAGGGTGAGTGAGTGCTGTAGTGAACACGCTATTCGTGTGTAAGGGTGAGTGCTGTAGTGAACACATGTTATTTGTGTGTAAGGGTGAGTGAGTGCTGTAGTGAACATACATCTGGGGTCAGCTTGGTGTTCACGGGTGAGGTGGAGTTGTGCTCGTGGCTATGGTGCCAACGTGAAGGTGGTTAATGTTCTAAAATGCACGAATATCCTCTGATGTTTGTGAATAGATTTCTGAATGCTCAGTTTTACACATGTTGCTTAATACATCCAATCATTTTCATAGTTCTGTGAACCTTTTAACTTCATGGGGGGATAAAGATGTGTTGGCGATTTTAGTGAAATGAAGGAGCCGTTCACTTGTCTGACACAGTTGGCAGGTAGAGCTGAGTAGATTAAATTACAATCACTTTTGGTTCAGTATCACTGATGTGTGTGTCTTTTGGCTGCAGGTGGTGACTCAAGTAATGGCAAGTGTTGATGAAAACTCCAGCCTCGGAGGCAAGGTTGGGGCCAGGAAGACCTTTGATAGCTCGGAAGTTGACCTTAAGTCAGAAGTGATACCTCCAAATGTTGTTGGTGATTTAAGTGACACAGCGGTTAGCAACAACCATTCTGACAGGCTGAGCATTGCCTGTAAAGACTGTGGCACGGAAGAAGAACAGGGCGACCTTACCCCCAAAAACTCGAGGCAGCAGTGCCTCCTCACTGAAAGCAAGAGTTACGTTAACAGCAATGAGAATATTGCCTCTGGAAGCCAACCCGAAGAGAGCGATTTGAAAGAAGACGCAGGCACACACGACTTGAGCACTGAGAATCGGGCCGAGGCGGGAGGTGAGCCGGAGATGGGTCAGTCGTTCACTGGCTGCATTGCGAGCAAAGGTTTTGGCGACAATTTCGAAAAAATCCACCAAAGGTAAAAACAAACACCTTGCATACACGCTCGTACTGTTAGTGTTGGAAACAATTGCACTCTCTTTAATTTCAGTCGACGAGTCTTTAATTTCAATCGCTGAGCAGACGGACCGTCCGAGATGCTTTGCGTGTGCTTTGGAGCCGGAACCGGGAGATGTTTCATATTCATCGTGATTTATTGTTTAATATGATAGGTCCAAATAATTTAACACTCTTTAAGATGCACTACTTATTACATTGGAATAACAAACAAAACTTTGCTGCTCAGCATTGAACGCATTATTACTGATGTAATCAAGCACATGCTGTTCTCATTTATTTGAAGTTGTGTACCCAAAGTTTAATTTGTTAAGACAGAATCTCACTCGTTACACCTTTTCTTTTAAAGGTATTTAAACAAAAAAATAAAAAGCAATATTTTCCATCGACAGCAATTATAATGAATTGCATTGGAAGTGGTGCATCAGCACAAAGGTGATATACAAAAATGGTACCAACAATATTATTTTATTTTAATACAAAACATTGACCACAGTGGTGAACGCGAGATTGGAAAAAAGGGCGGCAAAGGTGAACTCCACCCCCTGGGCAATGCTGCCAAAGTCCCCAAAGACTTGGATCCCCAAGAAGATTCTCTTAAGAAGAGGGAAAGACAGCATTTGTCGGAAAGGTGGAAAGACACCGCCGGCAGGCCGCAGCACGGCGGGGGAAACAGGCCTCACACGGACGACCAAGGCGAGAGTTGTGGTTTAGTTCAGAGCCTCTCCCACCAGTGAGTTGTGAGCTCTGTCTCTGACTATTAATGTGTGCCATCACCCACGAACCTTCAATGTGACCATCTATCTAGCAGCTGCACAAGAGCCGATTTCATTCTTCTTTTCTCCGTGGCTACTGTACTCTCGAGCGTGTTCTCACCTTTGGCTGTCACTCCGTCATTAAGCTACACCGCCGGTCATCATCGCTTCCGACTTTACTTGGCAATCACTGTGTCTCACACAGCATATTTTCTCACCCATCTGTCCCTCTTTCTGTCTCTCACGGTAATTTCAAGCATGCGTATACATGTTTTTATTGCAAACTTTTCAGCGTATGACTCTTCTTTTCTCAATGTTTTCTCTGATTTCAACCTTTCCCACCACTTTCAATTCACAGTCCATGACATTCATATGCCAGTGTGCAATCTATTACATTATTAGGCTACCATGACAGTGGTGACATTCGTTTCATCGGGTTTGCTTCTCGAAGACATTTTAACCTTTGTTATTTTCAGGTAGTCTAAAATAAATTAACTTCTGATCTACATTGTGATGTTAACTATGTACACTATTGGCGATAATTAGCTTTTACCTCTCTTTGCCTAGTGTTGAAGGGCAACTTGAATCGCACTAGATTGTGATCACATGTTGCTTTGAATTTGCCGCGACAATGATATGATGATAAAATGCGCGAAATGTATAAATAGAGTATCCCCGACTAAATCAAGATAAAGTGACTTATAACATCGTAATGGGTGTCTAATAAAAACGCAAATAAAATATGCAGAGGCAATAAGATTGGTTAGTTTATCGTTCGTGAGGAATTAGAGAGAGTGCCTTTGAGAATTCACAGCCAGCAAAGGCATGAAAATATTGACTACCCCTTTTCAAAAGAAGGAATATGGCATATAGATGTGGAAAAGCCCAAATGTGAAATTCGTAATGAGATTGAGTAGATTGTAAAGGACAATCCCCAAACCGATTATTTATTTATTTTGTAATCACACTTTGTTTTTAAACATAATGTACATTATTCAATTTAAAAAATCTCCAACTAAATTATTTGGAACGTGTAGAGTGGTGAGTTTGTCTCCCAGCTATGGCTAATATCAAAGCACGTGATGTATGAACTGGTGTGGGCCACCTTTACAATCGCTGCACTGAGCAGCATGATGAAGCTTAGTAAAACAATCCCTATAATCGATGTGGCGTTGGGAGCCCTTAATCCAGAAGTGAGTTAACAATGGCCTGTTAATAATTTGGTATTGCCTTATTAAAATATGTTGTGCTTTTGAATTGTTTTAATGTTGCTGTGTTTTATGTTTCTTCAAGGGAGGAAGATATGTATCGGAGTGAAGGTACAATAGGTAATTGCCATCCTCATGACCAGTTTAATTGAAGAATTGTTTTTAGTGATGTACCTATTGTATTGCTGGAGGTACATCAAAACAATGGTAAAACGAGGGTTGGTAAATAATGGTTTAAATTATTTCTGCCACCCATCTATGCACGCAAGCCGACATCTGCCGGGTGATTCTGGCACACAGTTAAAACGGTGAATTACTTCGGCCACTACTGATCCCTCCTTGCCGTGCTACGCCGCTTGTGCCGCGGCCTCCGCGGCAGGGTCATCGATGGGTGCGCCGTCCCCATCGGAGAGGATGATTATGCTGTTCATTGTGAATGATCGAAAAGCGTCCCAAGAAGCCGAGGGGAATTTGTTTGCAGCCTCTGTTGAAACATTTCCTCGCAGAGATATCGTGCGAGCAACCCAGACATGTGCATTGATTTTGTCGCTAGGTGTATGCTTGAACGTGCGCTGTTGTTTTAATCACATTAACGTGAATTATCCCCCAGACAAAATGCCGATTGGAGAAAGGAGAGAATTGGTTGATTATTCGTGCCGGGAATGGAAAGGGTCCACGGCTAAAACCAAAAAGATTAAAAAGGTGCACGCACGGACGCAGATGGCACATGCTCATTTTCCTCTCCGATTTATGAGTTTTCGTTGAAGTCTTTCAGGCAAGTCCTGTAATAACCATCCTAGTGTCGTGATGTTTCTCACCCATGCAGGCGTACCTGGAGCTGTCGGGCAAAGGCTACTTTGACATACGGAGAGTGAGGGGAGACAACTACTGTGGGCTGAGGGCCACGCTCTTTCAGGCTTTTTGGAAAAAAATTTACATATTTGACTCCACGGTGAAGATAACCGAGGTGGGTAAAACTGCGCACGTGGCCTGGAGTGGACATTGTTTCGTGTCTATCCAAAACCCCAGTCTGAATGCCGTGTGGTTTTGTTTTTTCAGCTTCCACATGTATTATATCAGAGAAACAAAGGGCTCATTGAAAATTGGACCTTTGCTAATCGTGAAGTCAAGGGCAGGTGCAACCAGGCGAGCTTGGTTATCTGCTTGCAAAACCTAGAGAATGAGGTAGGACTCCTGACAATCCCTTTCACTCTGTCACTGTATACGGTCTTTGGAGTTTTTGTTTAATCTATGTTGAGATTTTTTTTTTTTACAATGCATTACGCTGAAGGTTTTTTTCAGTTAATGACATCGAATTATTGAAGTATACACAAGCTAGTGACATTTACACGTGTGAATTAATTTCCATTAAGCAGTTTAGGCTCGTTCTCTGATTAAAGCAGTTGATGTGTTTTCTCATATTACCCTTCGTCTGTGCACAATGATGACCTGCAGTGGCTGAAGGCATGCACATTTGAGGCGGCCAACGCGGAGAACTTTTGTAAGGATCTCTTCAACCAGCTGGGCGTGACTGAGTGGCGCCTTTATGAGGCTGTGAAGCTGCTCATGCTGTGGAAGGCGGTGGACCTCTATGAAATGCAGCAGCGTGGGGAGGACGTGCCGCTCTTCGCCACGCTCATGTTTGCGCGCGAGACGTCGCTCAAACCCCTCTCTTTCCTGATCAATCACCTCAACCACGTGGGCAGCTCCGGCGGCCTGGAACAGGTGAGAGCGTGGTCGGCGCGTGAGGTGGACGAACCTTGCGCCGCGTGCGTGAGCGCGGGGCGCCTGGCGACGGGGTTGAGCCTGCGGCGATGCAAGTCCAGCCGTCGCCATCCTTGGCCTGGCCTAGCCCTACGTATAGCGATTCTTACCGGGAAACACAAAGCAACGCCCGCGTGATGTTTCACCTGTTTGAAACCGGTGAATCGCTGCGAGCGTCTCTCGAAACATCCAAGTGAGGATGGAGAATCGCTGGGTATTTAAAGTGATGCGATGTCACTTTCCGTGACACCTCCTGAAACGATTGCACGGTCGTCTCGTGTGGCATCAAGCGTGCTATACATGATCATCACTGATTGGCCCATGCCGGACCCTACCTTGAAATAGAATTCGAAACAGTAGTTCATCAGCCTTCGCAGACTGACTTGGGCAACAATGTTTGGCAACAGCCCACTGTTATCGCTTTAACACAAAATCGCTTCGTATGGACCGGGGTTCACACTTGCTTTTGTCGCTGCGTTCACACCAGTCTTTGCGGTGCGCGCACACTTATTTGCAGGTGGAGATGTGCCTCCTGGGCTACACTCTGGGCATCACTATCCGTGCCTTTCGGCTGTACATGTTTGGCACGGAGGAATTTCAAGTGTGCTATCCGGAGAGCGAACCTGCACGTGGTGGGGGCGCGGTAGAACGACCGGAGGTGGCAATCGTCACCGAGGACGACCGACACTACAACGTGCTGCTGCCATCGCCCAACCAACCACCGTGTGGTCACGGCGAGCAACCACCACTTGGGCACAGCAAGCAACGGGCACGCTCGCCACACGCTTTGTAGTTACGTGGAGGCGAATGTCTCGTGACAAAATATATATTTACGGTTTCTGCATACATTGCCAAAGTGAGGATTTGGTGTATTATTGTTGATATATATACACACAGGCCGGTGCAGTCGGACGTGCGGGGCAGTGGTGGTAAGCACAGTGGGTTTCGCACGCCGTGCTGCAAACCCCGCGGGCTGAATTTTGATTTGTGGCCACGGCTAAAATCGGTGGCGAGTGACATCGGAACAGATCTTGGTCCCCCCCCTCCCTTGTGGATAATGCTTAAGATGACCACCATGCATACGAGGAGTTTCAAGGCTGCAGGGCTACATTGTGGGCAGCACGAGGACTGCAGACAATGTGGTGCTGTACTCCCGCACCCTCGGGAATATGCTTACTGCCTTGAGCCCACATTGGCACGAGAGTGTGGTGGTCTTCATCCAGCAGTGGGTTGGTCATGGCTGACGACGAAGTGAGTGATAAAGCAGTGGACGCTACACCCACCTGTTGCCATTTGCACATCGTTCAGCACTTCATCTCAATGTCTCGATTTTGTGCAACGAGGAAGTTGGTCTTCAGCATATTTTATCTGATGCATTCATCCGTTTCACAGAATAGTCTTTTTTTTTAAGGCATTACAATTGGCCTTAGCTCTTGCAAGCTTTGCAAGAGGTACGGCACGTGTACTGAACGCAGTGCGGGTGTGTTTTTTGTCGTTGCGCTTAAGAAAATTGTTTAGGGTATCTTTGTTGCATATTTTCATGCAGTTACTCTGCCGAAATAACAAAGGGATAAAGGAAAAATATGTTCTAGTGTGATTATAATTGATACATAAGTATTAAAGTCAAATTAAAGTTAATTAAACACGGCTGGAATCGTCATTGGTTGATTCATTTTCAGTGTTTTCCCTAATGAGACGGTACTTTCGAGGGATGATGCCAATCGTTAATTGCTATTCATTATTCACACTTCAAAAGTGTCTTCAAATCCAACACGGTGTTGTGACGCATGCATGTGTGTCTATGCATGGAAACATTGGTCATGAGGTGAGTGACCAATTTTCAGAAGTTCTCAGCACGGCAGTGAACATGGAAGGTGACCACACTGCCATATCAGGTGGGAACCCTTTCATACCAACACAGCCCTGCTAACTCTGTTAGAAGTATTTCGTGTTGCTAGCCACAACCCGTCTAGCTTACATCGCCGGATACAGGGCTGGGACCTTCCAGCTCACTGCACGTGGAGTGCCTGGTGTACTCTGGGAACCTGGGTTAAAAGCCAGGTTTGTAGTGCTTACTGTATGTGCTCTGAGATGGACCTGAACCTTCTTATGTTCCTCAGTTTATTTCAGACATTGTCACATTTTTCGCCGCATGTCACAAACCTGAAGAACCGGTTGACTTTTAAACAATGTTATATTCGTGAATACCGCGTATGGACTGGACTGGTGGTGCCTATCACAGGCAGAGCCACTCACCTTGCGACTCTCAACTTCCCCTTCTGGGCATCCACGCTTTGTTGAGGCTGGGCTTCCCTCCGTGTGGCGCGTGTGGGGTGGTGTTTGTCGGGACATGGTGGAGGTGTGTGGTATTGTTTGTAGTGATATGGTGGGGAAGCAGTGTAGCGATTAGCGCGCTGCGCTACGAATCCAGGCGATCCGAGTTCGATTCCCGCTCGTGATCAACACCAGTGACGATTATATCTGAACTGGTCCTGGGCCTCTCCTAGGTCGACTCAACCTCAAATGGGTACCTGTTGCGATGTGCAAACATCACCACTGGGGAGACAAAGGCGGCCGGGCGTGGTGCTGGCCACCCACCCCCTCGTGTGCCGCTCCAATCTTCATAGGTGCTATCTAACAGCACTTGCCCCTACAGTCTGTTGAGGCTATACGGGGGATCTCTGCGGTTATAGTGACATATCCTCGTCACTGCTCCACACTCGGTCACAACCTCACCCCTAATCACAACTCCACCGAGACAGATCTTCCGTCATCATCTCAACTCCATCCTCATGACAACTCCACCCTTGACCAGTTACTCCACGACGAATTTATCGGCGGATCTCAGAGGACCACGTGGAGATGGTGCTTGTGAGGTTTAGAATGGGTGAACAGGAGCACGTGGTGATGAAGATGTAAGGAGAGAGATGAGGTGGTGAGAATAGGAGGCTTTGGTTATGAGTTGAGATTTATACATTTAAGCTCAAGGTTGCCCACTGCAATCGGAAGACTCTTGACTTTGTACGTATGTTGAACTTCTTTAGCGTACGTAGCCAACCGTGCTAATCGGGGGGAAAACACGCTTAACATTTTAAAAGATCACAGTACGGGTGATTGATTTTCAAAGTTTTAATGCTTATCATTCTAGCTGCGATACAAAATACATGCTCAATGTTCTGTTAGCTGAAGTAATTTTGAAACACGAATCATCTCGGATCGAAGTAAACTGCAAGTTGTGTAAGCCCGTGGTGTGGCAGCTTACACAATCTGCTTCGCTGGGCCTCCTAGGAGCAGGCGATTGCGAATATCAAGATATCCAGCAGCGAATAATTTTAACGTTAAAATATAAAGTACCGTTACAACGCCCTTGTGTTAATCAGAAGCTCTGCTTTTTCGTTTATTATTCAGAACAAAAAAGAATACGTTCACCAAACCATATAAATTATACAAATTAGTTAATTGTAGCTCTACGATATAGGAAAAAACACAATCTATTAGCTCCCGGCATTCCATTAAATGTTTGCGGCAGTATACACACATGGTACATGCCCCCGTTACAACGGACGGTATTCAGCCCCACGGCACAATCATTATTAAGATTATTAATTATTAATTCAGTCTCGAATGTCCCAGCGCAGCCTTCCCCGGCCAATGCTGCCTGCAGCGGAATGAAAGCTCAGGGCAGGGAGCGATGGTTGTGTGAAGCGAAACTCACTCACCTGCCGTGTTCCACAACGACGGACGACCCCCTTTGGGGACGCGCATTGTGTTTGGACCGTAAAGTCCACTTCGAGTAACTGCAATTGACTAAATACGATAAGTAATTGTTATCACATATAAATAAGCCCCCCACCCCTTATATTATTATTGTTGTAAAATCGTAAATACAAACGGTTAGATATTGCAAATCGACTCGCGCGACCCTATGGGCATAGAGCAGCAGCCGTCCTCGCACGAGCGGCTCGTAAGTCGCGACTTGGAGCTCTCATCGACGTCGCTGCCTCCAGCGAGACGCTACCGAGTTTAGTAACAAGCTACATCGCCTGCTTGTTCTTAGTAGCACAAGCAGCCACGGGATGAGTGCTGAATGGTGTAATGTAGCTTCCCCCGATGGTGGTGATGGTGGTGGTGATGGTGGTGATGGTGGTAGTGATTGTGGTGATGGTGGAGGTGATGGTGGAGGTGATGGTGGTGGTGATGGCGGTGATGATGGTAGTGATGGTGGTGGTGATGGTGATGGTGGTGGTGATTGTGGTGATGGTGGTGATGATGGTGGTGATGGTGGTGGTGATGATGGTGGTGATGGTGGTGGTGATGGTGGTGGTGATGGTGGTGATGGTGGTGATGGTGGTGGTGATGGCGGTGATGATGGTGGTGATGGTGGTGATTGTGGTGATGGTGGTGATGGTGATGATTATGGTGGTGGTGATGGTGGTGATGGTGGTAATGGTGATGGTGGTGATGATGGTGATGGTGGTGATGGTGGTGGTGGTGATGGTGGTGGTGATGATGGTGGTGATGGTGATTGTGGTGGTGATGGTGGTGGTGATGGTGGTGGTGATGGTGGTGGTGATGGTGGTGGTGATGGTGGTGGTGATGGTGGTGGTGGTGATGGTGGTGGTGATGGTGGTGGTGATGGTGGTGGTGATGGTGGTCATGGTGATGGTGGTGGTGGTGATGGTGATGGTGGTGATGGTGATGGTGATGATTGTGGTGATGGTGGTGATTGTGGTGATGGTGGTGATGGTGATGATTGTGGTGATGATTGTGGTGATGATGATGATGGTGATGGTGGTGGTGGTGGTGATGGTGGTGATGGTGATGGTGATGATGGTGATGGTGGTGATGGTGATGGTGCTGATGATGGTGATGGTGGTGATGGTGATGGTGGTGATGATGGTGGTGATGGTGATTGTGGTGACGGTGGTGATGGTGATGATGGTGGTGATGGTGGTGGTGATGGTGATGGTGGTGGTGATGGTGGTGGTGGTGGTGATGGTGGTGGTGATGGTGGTGATGATGGTGGTGATGGTGATTGTGGTGACGGTGGTGATGGTGATGATGGTGGTGATGGTGGTGGTGATGGTGGTGGTGATGGTGGTGGTGATGGTGGTGGTGATGGTGATAGTGATGGTGATAGTGATGGTGGTGATGGTGGTGATGGTGATGGTGGTGGTGATGGTGGTGGTGATGGTGATGGTGGTGATGGTGGTGATGGTGGTGGTGATGGTGGTGGTGATGGTGGTGGTGATGGTGGTGGTGATGGTGGTGATGGTGATGGTGGTGATGGTGATGGTGGTGGTGATGGTGGTGGTGGTGGTGATGGTGGTGATGATGGTGGTGATGGTGATTGTGGTGACGGTGGTGACGGTGATGATGGTGGTGATGGTGGTGGTGATGGTGATGGTGGTGGTGATGGTGATGGTGGTGGTGATGGTGATGATGGTGGTGGTGGTGGTGATGGTGGTGGTGATGGTGGTGGTGATGGTGGTGGTGATGGTGGTGATGGTGATGGTGGTGATGGTGGTGATGGTGATGATTGTGGTGATGGTGGTGATTGTGGTGATGGTGGTGATGGTGATGGTGATGATTGTGGTGATGGTGATGGTGGTGATGATGATGATGGTGGTGGTGATCGTGGTGATGGTGATGATGGTGGTGATGGTGATGGTGGTGATGATGGTGATGGTGGTGATGGTGGTGATGGTGATGGTGGTGATGGTGGTGGTGGTGATGGTGGTGGTGGTGATGGTGGTGGTGATGGTGGTGATGATGGTGGTGATGGTGATTGTGGTGACGGTGGTGATGGTGATGATGGTGGTGATGGTGGTGGTGATGGTGGTGGTGATGGTGGTGGTGATGGTGATGGTGGTGGTGATGGTGGTGATGGTGATTGTGGTGACGGTGGTGATGGTGATGATGGTGGTGATGGTGATGGTGGTGGTGATGGTGGTGGTGATGGTGGTGGTGATGGTGGTGATGGTGATAGTGATGGTGGTGATGGTGGTGATGGTGATGGTGGTGGTGATGGTGGTGGTGATGGTGATGGTGGTGGTGATGGTGGTAGTGATGGTGGTAGTGATGGTGGTGGTGATGGTGGTGGTGATGATGATGATGGTGGTGATGGTGATGGTGGTGGTGATGGTGGTAATGGTGGTGATGGTGGTGATGGTGGTGATGGTGATGGAGGTGATGGTGGTGATGGTGATGGTGGTGATGGTGATGATGGTAATGATGGTGATGGTGATAGTGATGGTGGTGATGGTGATGGTGGTGATGGTGGTGGTCATGGTGGTGATGATGGTGATGATGATGATAGTGATGGTGGTGATGGTGGTGATGGTGGTGGTGATGGTGGTGGTGATGGTGGTGGTGATGGTGGTAGTGATGGTGGTAGTGATGGTGGTGGTGATGGTGGTGGTGATGATGATGATGGTGGTGATGGTGATGGTGGTGGTGATGGTGGTAATGGTGGTGATGGTGGTGATGGTGGTGATGGTGATGGAGGTGATGGTGGTGATGGTGATGGTGGTGATGGTGATGATGGTAATGATGGTGATGGTGATAGTGATGGTGATGGTGGTGATGGTGGTGGTCATGGTGGTGATGATGGTGATGATGATGATGGTGGTGGTGATGATGATGGTGGTGATGATGGAGGTGGTGATGGTGATGGTGGTGATGGTGATGATGATGGTGATGATGATTGTGGTGATTGTGGTGGTGATGGTGATTGTGGTGATGGTGGTGATGGTGATGATGGTGATGGTGGTGGTGATTGTGGTGATGATGGTGGTGATGGTGATGATTGTGGTGATGATGGTGATGATTGTGGTGATTGTGGTGATGGTGATGATGGTGATGATGATGATGGTGATGATGATGGTGGTGATGATGGTGGTAATGATGGTGATGATGGTGATGGTAATGATTGTGGTGATGATAATGATGGTGTCCTACCGCGCGCTATTCGGCGCTACGCCCCGACGATTTCGCTTCTCGGGGCGAGGGGGGGGGCCTTCTTCAGGAACTGAAGAAAAACGTCGGACACCGCGTCGAAGAGCACTCGGTAACACGCGGCAGCACAACTGCCTAACACCTCTGGCGGCGGAATACAGCAGCCATAGGGGCCATCCATTGAGTAGGTTACGCAGAAGATCTGTCAGAACTTGACCCCTCCCTGTAGACACGTGGACTTTTTACACCCCCCCCCCCCAAATCCTATAGAACGGCCGGTATTTCATCCACGCAGAAACGATCAAGGATTAATACTATGAACGTGTTTAAGCAAACAGATAGTCCAACGCCGGCTGCAGGATATAATTAGGTCGCGTATCTTGGCCACTTACGTTTGCTGAGCTGCGTGATAGCTGCACACAGTCCCACCTCTCCCGGTAGTACTTGGTCTGACAGCTGAAGAAACTGAACTGTGGCTCATTTGAAGGCCAATGTCGACAAATTATTATCGAGCCCCCCCCCCCCGTTTCCTATACGAACATCGTCAGTAGACCCCCACCCCATACGCAAGCGAACGCATTTAGGTTAACCCCCCTCCGCCACGCGTACATACTCAATGGATGGCCCCCATACCACGACACGGGGATACATTAACCGCATTGTCCGTCGGCGTGCTGACGACTTTTAAGAACTATCGTCGTCATTCGTGCTGCATGCCACGACCGCCATGCCTTTAAAAATAAAAAAAATCCCCATCCCCATGTACTTTCCTCAGCGGAATAACAGGACACGCGAATCTTAAGCAACGGGCTCGTGAGAGCGCATCCTTACTCAAACACTGCGATCCATTAATAGACGGCCAGCTCAAAATACAAATTGGAGACTACGGGAGCAAGCGCGTGTGGGTTCCAAAGCCTCCCCGCCAAATCTCCCAATGCAAGCTGACGAAATCCTCTGCAACGTTTTGGGGCCATCCTCCCTCCCTCCCTCCCCCTTGCGTCTGTGGAGAAGCAACTGGGTCGTGAAAGGACTTCTGTGGGGGAGGCGGTGGGGTCTACAAGTGCATCGCCCTGCCTCTGGGTATTTCGAGCCGCTGCTGCGTCGAGGCACTCTCCCAGCTCGAAGCTGACATTTGCGCGACACCGGTGGCCCACGGGCTAAATGAGCAAAGCGGCATTTAGCCCGTGGGCCACAAACGCTTTTTTGTTATTTGTTGATGCCACCCTGCAGCAAGCTCTTTAACGTCGTGATTAAAAGTAGCCCGTGCGGTAACCTTGCGTTGTAATCCACTCTTATTGGGAAGTCACAGGAACTATGCACTTTTAAATCTAAGTTGCGAACTCATGTCTATAGAACTCCTTTTTGTGTTTAGTTTGCTGTCCTTCCTCCCCCTCCCCCGCACCTCCGATTGGCACGGCTGGCTACGTGAAAGAAGTTCAACATACATACATACATAGATAAATGAGTATCAATGTCAGCTGTAATGGTGCTGGATACTGGTTTGGCCCATGGACTTCATCGTCCTGGCTGCGGAGGTGTCACGCCGCCGCACTGCCGGTCACTGGAGTGGCAGAATCACTTCCCTGCTTCCCCATCGGCCACGCATCACTACTTCCCGTGTTACTGCCATCAAGGCAAACGAGTATTTTGTATTAACGTCATCATCGTCGATGACTTCCTAAACCACACTGACATTGTCAGCACTGAGTCGCGATGGCACACAAGAGTTCTACGACACATGGCACGGGTTCTCCGAGATCTCCCTTCGCACGCGCGCCGATGCCCCATCGGTGCGCGTGGCTTTGCGCCGCGTCACAAAGGGGGCACGCGGCTCCCGCGTGTTTCCCTGCAAAAAAGAAAATCAACGAAGCGACAACTCGTCGACTCGTCGATCCGCCGCCGCCTTCGCGAAGGCCTCCCCGCCCCCCGCCCCCCGCCGCACACGGTGTCAATCGATGCGGTTGCTTGACCACAAACTTGACCACAATGGTCGGCGTGGGTCGGGGAGTCGGAGGGAGGGGAGAGAGGACACCCGGACGGACATGTCACATTGGCACTCGCCGCTCGTGTCCGCGGTGACTGGGGTAAGGGGGTTGAACTCGAGGCCCCCCGGGTTCAGAGCGCAGTTGCCGGACACCACTATGCCCTTACGTAAGGTAAACTCAAATAGAAAATTGAGAAACTTAAGCTGCCATTGCTTTTGCACTCTAATAGTCTCTGCTACACCTGCCCAGCTCACTCACGTGACCTACCTGCTTCTCAGGACGCATGAAAATCTAAATGTAGTCCCAGTACATGCTTGTGTTGTACACTGACGTACGGTATAATCCCCTTGGTAACAATATTTCAAGTATTATGGCGACGGAGAATGTGGCGTACAGCCGAATGCATTGTCGACAGGTCCGTGGACGTTCTGATCAGCGTTTGGTTGTTTGCTCGATCAGCGCAATTTGCTGCGTCATAGAATGTGATGTGGAGCAGTTGTGAATGTGATGCGTCTTGTGTTAGCTGGACGATTTGATGTCCAGAATCTCGAGGGAGGAGGAGGAGGCTTCCCTTGCAGTCAGGTGTGGGTCCAGGCTCACCTCAGCCACACCACCTTCATCCTGAAATCGAAACGAAGTTTGGTCCGTGTCAGCTGGAGATCTGTGGATAGCGACATTTAGCCACGACATATATAAGAGATGGTCAGTTAAAGGCGTAGGCTTTCGTGACCAATATCATCCATAATACAGGTTTTTTTTGGTTTAGATCGCGGAAATAAATAAATGTGTCGTTAAACCCGCCACCACCTGACACAGCCAATTAGTAAGGTATGTAACGTGACATTGGCATGTTCCGTTTCCTGTGCACTGTGCAAATATATAAAGCAGGTCATGGCTTTTGGCAGTGCCAAAGGGGTTGTGGAGTGAGGACTTGAGGGTCATGGGCACAGCATTTGAGTGCTTTGTTGGTTTGCTTCGTATTGTTTATAAATGCCTCACCGTTGGTAGAAAAGACAGTTTTATCACTTTCACGGGAAGGCCAAAAAGACGACGAGGTTTTTCTGAATGAGAACACCGTCTTTTCAGAGGTCACCCACAACAGCCCCAGCTGGTGGACATGTCACGAGCCGCCACCGATTACCGAGCGGGCTTTCAGGTACGACTCGTGTCGTGAGCGTTCGAGCCTGTCGTTGATTCCGCACTCTGGAGCACGGGTTTACAAGTGAGGGATATCACGTGGTGTGCACTGCTGCACGTGGTGTGTGCGTGACGCGTCGCCTTGGAGGCCGTCCACCACCCCCATCGACACACGGCGTCATAAAAAGTCAGACCTTCCCTCAAATATGACGTCACAAAGCTCTGCCCCCCCCCAAAATAAAACATGCTTCAAATCGCTTTAAACTATTGTCATTGTAGTGCGTATTTAATGTGGCGCTGCACTCTGATGTTGTAGGAGAAAACATTTGTTAAAAAGTCTATTTAATTAAGTTGAACGTGTTGTCTATATTTATTTAAAGTTGCGCATTTTGATGTGACGTCACATTTCTCACCCCCCCCCCCCTTGTCACACATCGTCACAAATGTCTGACCCCCCCCCCCTAGGTGCGTGACGTCATTTATGGACGGCCCCTTGGTTGCGCTCTGTGATTGGCAGGTGAACAGAGTGATTGATGGAACCTTTCTTGCCAGTATCAAAGTATTTCATTTCTATAAGAATAGAAATAAAATGTATTTCAATAAGAATATAAATAAAATATAAGTGTGGCACATTAGGAATGGACCACTCTTTTAATTATTTCCTCGTGCAGCAAGGGAGTAAAGTGTGGTTCTGTGAAAGTCGTCATGTGCTGCGCGGTGCATCAATGCACGTGTGTAGCAGCATGCCATGACTGAGTTGGGCCTGTAGGGGGCTGGCAGGGTTATTGATTAGCCGGACAGGTACACCAGTCACGTGGTTAATGGCGACTCGGTTTAAGATTGCTGTGTGACACACGTGCTGTTTGTTACATCTTACAGATTGACCACTATAAATGTGTTTGCCCTCGATTTGGAGCACCTGCCCACGTCCTTCATTTCGAGTGTGCAACATAAGAATAAAATAAGAAAATAAGACACTGGTGAGACTAGGCCCTAAAGAAGGCTGTCTCTGGTCGAGACCAATCAAGTTTCAAAGGCAATGCATCATATATTATCAGAGCATGTTTTTGTTTGCATGTTCACAAACAAGTACTGTGTGTGTGGTTAATGCAGACTCGATTCCTTGCAAAAGGTTTCTATTTGGTGTTTGAACATCTTAACACCTCCCGTGTTATTGCCATAAAGGGTAAAACCGATGATTATTTTTTCCTAGAGTGACTCATGCCGTGGATGCCCTCCCAGGGGCAGCTGCACCGCGGTGGAACCGTTTGTCATTGACTCATTTTTGAAAATGTGTTCGTGAAAGTGTAAACATTCTAAATATTTTCCTATCGTCAACAGTTAATTTGTATTTACTTTTGATTCCCTGAAATGCTTTAGCTGGGCGGGCCACTGCCGCACCATACTCGCAGTACAAGGTACATACACGTAGTCCAAGGTACACATCAAAACATTAACATCAGTCTTCGTATTGATCGCACCGCAGGGCAGCGAGGGATGGCGACAGCGTGGGGATGTCTTCATACAGCAGTGGAATGACCACGGCCCATGATGGTCAAGCGTTGCAACATGGCCTACCACCAGCAGCACACGGAGGGGTCATGGCGGTAACTCACCTTCCTGCAGTGACGCCGCTATGGGAAGCTCGCAGGACCCGGCCCGGCCGAGTCGCCCTCCCTCTCCTGGCGGCCCAGGGCCTCCCCGTGGCTCGAACACGATCCTGCTCCCACCCCACCCCCATGAGCGGCGCATGGAATTCAACGTTAGGAAGACATTGGCAAACTGTCAAGTGCAGTCAAAATGATCTCCTGCTGCTCAAATGAGCATTGAAGTGGTGATCATCTCTCCCTGTTTACAGCTATCCAGGGATAGTGGTGGATTTTTCACATTCCCAAGGTGGGCGGGGTGGGGGGTGAGTTAAATTTGTAGGATAACCACTGTTAATTCCTCCACCAAGCGGTACGTATTGTATCGACCCTGGGAGGTATGGTGTGCTGATTCAACCCCCAAACAAGAATTTGAACTTGCGATCTTCCGATTGAGAGCCGCCCGCTCTACCGCTGAGCCATCTGGGAAATTGTCTGTCAAGAAGAACTCGGGGCAGGTTGCATTAAAGAACCGAAGTGAACATTTATTTCCCATAATTTACATTTATTTCCATACGAGACTCGGGGGGAAATGTCCTCCAAAGTTGCCTTCTGCTGTCCGGCCCAAGTCTTCTGCACTTAAGTAATTCCAAAGGGTTATCATTTTAACAACTGTAGGCAGGCGACAGCGGTGGGATTAGTTTTGTGGCAGGGGAGTTGGGAGGGTGGCAGAGGAGCACAGTGGCTTTTGTGGTGCTGAGTTACAAAAAATAGATGGGAATGTTTATTTTTAGCATATATTTTGAAAACAGCTGCTTCTGCTGCTGCTGCTGTCTCGGACCGTGAAGAATATTGTCTGCGTCTGAAAACGGAATCCTGACAAACTGTGTATGTTTGTAAATGTTTGACAGGGGTTACGTTTGAAAGTTGACATCGTGCGGCAATTTAAAACTGTTAGAGTGAAGCCAGTCTTTTGATTTCCCGCAGCGGCGCACAATTGCTTAGTAAACATAATTTTCATCGGCGTAGCTCCGCTGATGAAATAACTCCTTCGTATGTTTTAGAAGCTGCCCGCAATTTTTTTCCCCCAACAGTAATGGATTTTCAAAAGAACTTAAGCATGGATTTGAAATTAATACTCATCACAATTATTGCTTCCACTAAAGCATGTGTTAATTCACGTCATACCCACACAACGTGTGTAAAAGCAGCCGCAGATTGCTTTTAAAATGCCTTCGTCTGTCGCTCACCGATGACACGCAAAGTGCAGCCAACAGATGGAAAGCATCCACCACACCGCTGCTCTGCCATTAACGGAGACTGCAGCAAGCCCGCGAAAGAGCAATTGCAGGTGCGTCGCAGCAAAAGCCACAGCGTGCGCATCAACTGCAAATAGGGGGGGGCCTTGCGTGCTTCGTGCTCACTGCAGCCAGGCCAAAAGCGGTGCCTTCTCTCCGAGCCGAGGACGTTTCCGAAAGGCGTGAAGCTCAGAGCTCATTCCCAGCCAAATGACGCATGCTGCTCAGCTGTGCGTCTCACGCTAACCTCCTCGCCGAGTGTGGCGAGGGGCTGCCCCCATCCCAGCGGCACAGACCTGGCGCCGAGGAAGCCTTGCGCTGGCGGGTCCCGTGGGCTAGGGACGCCTTCTGTTGGGAACTCTCACGCATGCTCTGCAGCAGCTGCTCTGTCTCTCTCAGGCTCTGCTCCAGGAGGAGGAGATCCTCATCCATGCTGCTCGTTAAAGACACGTTGTTAGTCGGGACATTGGCTTTATATGGATCGCAGGAAGTGATCCAGACTTGCTTTGAAACATTTCTCTTGGATGTCGGACTCCCGTGAACGCCCTTCATGTCTTTGCCCCTGCAGACCGCTCTCTTTTCCGCTCTGTTGTCGTCCTTGCCGTTCCTAAGCTTCAACAGGAACGGCAGAGACTGCTCTTTGTTAATTCTCTCTGCGTCCACTGTCCTGGCACTGGCTGTGGAGACCGTGGAGTGAATATTGAGCTGTCTCCTGAGCGTTAGCGGCGCCGAGACCACCGCAGATTGTTTAGCGGCGACGGGAACCACGGGCAGGCTGCACGCCATGCAAGATGAGCTGCTTTGGCGCTCATCCCCCAGGCTCGGTGCGGCGCCTCCTTCTCCTCCCCCGGCTCGACACGCGGTTGGCGAAGAGCGTGGGCCGTGTGTGTCGTGCGACGGTCGTGGCGGCGGACGAGGCGACTGTGCGCGCGTCCTGCGGGAGAAACCTCCCAGCAGGGGCAACGAAACCAATAATGTGCGAGGAAGAGATGGGACCTCTCTGACAATGTCCCTCGGTTTTCTTGCAATGGATCTAATCTCAATGAAGGTCGGCGACCGCCACGACGTCTGTTGCCGGCACCCTTCCCTACCCCCTCGTGCCGCGTTCGCTTTCGCCGAGGAGTTCTTCTCGCCAACCGACTCTCCACGGCTGTCCTCGCCGAGAGCGGCAAGCGCAGGTTGCGCGGTGCGCGCGCCGCGTGGCCCAGCGGCGCGCGCATCCTCGTGAATCGCCGGCGGCTTTGGCGCCGTCGAGCCGCGCTCTGCAACGGAATCCTTCGAATCGCGCGCCCGCGGCTGGCGCGTGCCACAACGGCCGCGCGCGCCAGCTCGGTCGTCTCTCGTCGCCGCGAGACACTCACCTTGTGGCTCCGCGCCAGCAGCGCCCTTGCCTCCTCCAACGCTCGACTCGCACCGCAGGCGACTGAGCTCGCTGCACTGCTGTTGAGTGCATTCCCCCGTCGCCGTGCGCCGATCGACGCGGGCAGACTGCTGCTCCACGTGCGCCTGCGTCGACATGGGCTGCGTCCCTGCCTCCAGATGCCACGGGGTTGTCGCTGCCGCCTCTGTGGGACGCTGCGGACTTTGATTGAGCTGCCGATTATTCGTGAGCGCTTTGTTGGTGAAAATAACGCACTGCGCTGCGCCCTCAGCGGCGCTCAGGGCGTCCGCGTGGGCAGAACTCGTCCTCTCGTCGCAGAGTGGGTTGTGGTGCGGGTAGGCGGCCTCGTTTGACAAAGTGCGGTCGGTGTCATCGTCTTGGCCTTTGAGCGTGTCCCTCCACTGCACGCTCGTAGCCAAGCCCGCAGTCTTGTCTTTCAGTTTCTCGGCTTGCTGCCGCTTGAAGTTTTCCTCGGCGATCATCAGCGGGGTCTTGAACGCTCTTTTGGCGACGGGTTTTGGCTTCTTCTGGGGGCTCGTGCATTGCGGACTGATCACGGCCGTCTCTAGCGGATTGGATTTGTCGGGTTTGAATACGACTGAACGCACTATTGGGCCAGACGTAATGTGAAAATTCTCTACGTTCGATTCCAGGTATTTGTTGATGGCGTTTATGTCCCGCAAGGTGACAGAAGACGATGACTCCTGGTTTTTCAAATGTTGCTTCAACTTGTTCGGAGAGGCATTGGCCACGTCGGCATCGTCATTTTGCCTGGGAATGGACGACTCGCGCTGAGCTTTGTCTTGCGACGGCTGAGCGTCCGCAGCCTTTTTCCTAAACGGAATGGGGGCATATGAAGATATCGGCGGACCTGGCATGTCCAAAGTCCTCACTCGAAAGGGCAGCTTGCGGACGCCCGTTGGTTCCTGGCCCTGCTGGCTCGCGCGCGTCGGAGATGCGGGGTATGACGGCGGCCTGGAGTCGTCCTTGAGCGTGTCCGGAGGCGGCGGGGGGGGTGGCAGCGGCAGATCTTCTGCAACGACCGCGGCGAGGACTTCGGGCGGCGGAGGTGGCAGTGAACCCTCGAGCTCGCATTCGAACGGAGGAGCGGGCAGGGGAAGCTCCTCCTCGTGAAGGTTCGCGTGCTTCGCCTGGGCAGCCGGCTCCGGTGGAGGGATTTTAAAAAGCTGCTCCCCTGCAGCCTGCTTTGGGAGGCCCTTTTCACTCTCATCTCGCGGCCCCGTTGTGTTTTCGTTCACGCAAGTAAACGCACGCGACTTTGTATTCTCCGTAGGTGACTGTTCAGTGGTTTCTGCGCTTTCTTGAGGAGCCTTGCGCTCCTGTAACTTCCCTCCCGTGTTGTGGGCGTCTTTGTGGACTGCGCCTCGGCACTCGGGGTGCCGAGGCGTTGGATCCTGGGTTTCTCGATGCGCGTTTGCGTCGATTTCTTTATTTTCCGGTGTATCACTGCTCTTCAAATCAGGGGGGGTTCCTGCCGCTGCAGGGGAGCCCTCCTCGCCGGAGGTCCGATTGTTGTTATCGTTGGTCACCTCGACCAGGAGGTGGCCATCGTGGTACATGGAGGCGGCGTGCTGGACCAGTGGCGCATTCCGCTGAAGTGTCTGCAGATCTTCCACGATGTCGACCTGGCGCACGACCTCCTTCCCGCGGCTGAACGATTCCATCAAGCTTTGCTTCGCAGCTTCCACGTTCCCCCTGATCACTTCCTCCCTTTGTACTTCTCTCACCAGTTGTTTGGCTTCTTCAAAACTCCTGCGCGCGTCTTTAACGTTCACCTTCACGACTTCTTCGCATTGGACCCGACTCTCTGTAAGAGGGCCCGGCTGTGGGGTGTGCGTGCTCTGTGTTTCAAGCAGAGCCTCGCTTATGTTCGCTTGAGCTACCCTCTGACCCTCTGCCTCCTGGCTCGCAGCACATCCGGCAGCACCTGCAGGGGCCTCGGAACGTCGGGGTGTGGCATTTACCGCTTCGCCGGGCGCTTTTTCACTCGCCGTTCCCGACTTGATATTGGAAGCGCAGTACTGTGGCCAAACGGGAACCTTGATGGCATTTTCATTTCCAGACTCTTTTAAGGCTGCCTCAAACGACTTGCGTATCGCCTTCACGTCCACCCTCTCGTCCGTGTCTGCGAGCACGGGACCGGCACGGCTCGCGTCACAGGAAGCAGCTGCTTCAAGCTGCTCCCCCTGGTCCTGCAGGAGCTGCAGGTAGCCGAGGGCACCACTGTTGATGCACGTTGTGTAGAAGCGCACGTTGCCCTTGCGGATGTAATCCAGCTCGAGCTTTCTCGGCATTGTCTTCTCTGCAGAGGCCAAGAGGCTCTCCTTTGCCCCTTTAACATTGCCGGCTATGACTTCTTCTTTCTGGCTACTGCCGTTGTCATCTTGGTTTTGCAGCGAGTAGACCGTCATCTTGACGCTGCCCTGGAGACACTCCTGTATAAGGATTCCGTTCTGAATTCCAGACGCGTCAGTGTCGGGATATTCGCTCGCTGTTCCGTCGACTCGGTCGTCTTCTCTGTCATCCTCACACTTGCTCGCCTGCGTCATCAACTTGTCCAGAATCTCCTTCAGGTTGCCCCTCTCCTCCTTCTCAATTGCGACCTCCTGCCTCTGGGGCTCCCTGTGGGTGAGCAGCTCGTTGAGGATACTTCCAATGTCGCCGTGAATGGTCTTCTCCTTTTGAATCTCTGGCTGCGAGTCTGGGTTCATGAGCTTGTATTTGGAAATGTGCATATTTCCTTTCTCGCTGGGTTCCAGGATCATGCCGTGAGACGATTCCACCACGTTGCAGTGAATCAAGGACTGCAAAGTATCCTTGATATTTTTCCCAGTAATTTCTGGATCTTTTCGTTCCGGCTGCTGACCTGACGAGGTTTCAAAGGGCTGATCCGTACTTCTCACATCCCCCTGCACAGCACACTCATGCCCCAGAGAAGGAGATGCCGTGCCCTCTCCTGGTTCATCCTGTTTAGGATTCGTGTCTTCGTTGGTCAATATAACCTCGGTCAACTGTGGCACCCCTGTGGGTTCATCTATAACCAACTTCAAAGGTGGATTAAATGCCGCCTCTGTTGCATCCTGGTCGTCAGCATCATCATTCCCCTTCACTGCCTCCATACTCTCTGCAGACTCTGGTTCCTCTGGTGGCAAGCGGCCTCCTGTGGTCATGTGCAGAGGCTGCAACTGCACCACCGCTTGTTCCCGGCTGTCCTCTGTTTGACGGCGTTGATCTTTCCCAAGCGCGTTAGCAGACTTCGCCATCTCCCCTTCTGTCATCTCGTCACACTGCGATGTCTCCTCTGTCTCCTCAACCGCTGGACATTCCGGCTGACAGCCCTCAGCATCCGCGCTTTCCTGAACAGCTACTTCTTCCGAGTGCTCAATTCTCTCAGCTTTTGTTACCGTCTCTGAAACATCCGTGGAGCGCGACATCTCCGATTGGCCATCTGTATACGCACTTGACGATTGGGGCTGCGCGTGATCTACGCTATCATGGTGGCCTTCCTGCCCCGGTCCTTGTGCTTCATCCATCTCCCTGTCCGTTTCTCTGATCCGTGTCCCAGGTGGCACCTCCACCTCCGTTATCTCAGCAGACCGTGACGTATCTGGTTGATCGCCTTGAGGGCGAAGCCGCTTGATGTCCGTTTCTCCCTCGTTACCCCCCTGGCTTATAGCTTCATCCCTCCTGACGCCTCTCGCCGTGTCGCTCATCTCCATGGCCTGCGTGGTCTCTGGGTGTTCGTCACCGGTGGCTTTTAAGAACTCGACCTGTGTCACCTCCTCCTTCATCTCGTCATCTTTATTTGGCAGGTTCGCACACTCATCAAGCTCATTGGCTACCTCCGTGATCTGCGTCGGCTGCGACGTCTCCAACTCTAAAGGCTCCGCTTGTTCCTGGCTATTTACTGGCCGTGCGCTCTGATCCTTATCGACCGCTTCAGCCGAACCTGAAGCAGTCTCGTCAGCGCGTGACGCCTCCGCTTGGGTTATCTCTGCGGACTGCGCCACTTGTGGCTCGTCGTCCGCAGTTGGTGCCAGCGACTGAAGACGCTCCATGTCCTCCCGCCCCTGGCTCTTGTCTTGCTCCAATTGTTCAGCCTCGGCGATGTCATCTTCTGTTTTGGTGGTCTCAGTCGACGCTGGCATCTCTGGCGGGTCGTCTGGCTTACGTGACCGCTCCGTGTGTGTGTTCCCCTCGCCCTCGTCTTCTCCTCTCAGGCGCTCTTCCTTCTCCAGCCTCTCGGCCATTTCAATTAACTCAGAGGGCTGCGATGTTTCCGACCACTCATCCGCGACTGGATTCTGAGGCTCTGCCCTTTGCTGGATGTCTTCCTGTTTCAGGTCTTCAGCTTGGCCCGTCTCGTGCTCAACATCTGCATTCCCAGGAGGCTGGAGCATCTCCAGATCATCGTCTGTGATTGATCTTAAATGCTGCTGCTGGTGCATCACTGCTGGTGCACCATCGTGGTCTCCTCGTTGCAGGTGCTGGTCTTGTCCAAAACCTCGAGACATCTCTGAGACCCCAGTAGGCTCCTCCTCCACTGCTTCAGGCACGGTTGTAGTTGGCATCACAGACTGCAGGTGCTCAGCCTGGGCACTTTCGTCACGAGGTACTTCCGTATACCCTTTGTGATCGAACGGCGGAGGCTGGTCTAGCTCCTTCGGCCACTTGTTGCGTTCAGCTTGTTGAGAATCCTCTGACGTGTCAGCTGGTTGCTCGTCGCGAGCCTGATACGTCGAGTTGTCATGCTGTGAGAATTTATTCTCATACTCTGCCACTTCTAGCTTAGCATCTCGTTCCAGAACGTCAAGTTGCATTGCTCCTTCTACTTCTGTGATCGCGTGCATTCCACATTCGTTGGCATCTGGTTCGACATTTACGAGCATCTCTGTTTGTCCAGGGAGATCGTTTCTCTGAGTGTGCCGCAAATTATCGGTCTTCTCTGCGCCACTCGAATCGTCAAGTTTATTGAGTCGCTTCGTATTCTCAGCTCCCCCCAGATTGCTGTCAATTTCTAAATTCCACACGAGGTTGCTCTCCTCAAATTGCTGCAAGTATTGGTCTAAAATTTCGGTTGGTTCAAGACTCTCGACGGAGCCAATGAGTGTCTCTTCAGACGGGTCTAGGCTTTGGGGTAATGTTTTGTCTAAATCATTGGTCGCTTGTGGCACCAATGCCTGGGGCTGGTTTTCTGCTTTGCCTGTGCCCTCTGATTCAATCGTGTTTAACTGATCCAGATCCTCACGTGCTAACTGCATGTCAAAGTTATCATTGCCTTGTGTGTTTTCAAGATTATTTGGTTCATACTGTTGATTCATGTTGACGTCCTTAGAGCTACTAGCATCTTCAGTGACCCCGGTTTGAACCGATAGATCTGCAGACTCCAGTTCTTCGGTTGGAGCCAGACCTTCGAACATTTCAGACGTCATACGTTGTTGCTGCTGCTCCTGTCGTAGGTTGTCTGATCCAACATGTTCACTTCTCTGCATGTGTTGATCATGCAGCTCTTCATTCGGGCTCAGCTCTGTTGCTGTACTTTGTGGTGGCACAAGCTTTTCAGGTCCTGTATTTTCTGTCACGTGCTCTTGCTCGTGAATATGCGTTCCCATGAGTGGCTCTACGTCCATCGCTTTGCTCGTTTCCACTCCTCGTTCTTTATCGTCGACTGGATCCAGGCATGTGTTCAATTTGTGGATTTCAATTGGATTCACTTCTTCGGAATGCGTCACTGTTCCGACGTCTTCGACCGTGCCGACTGACTCTCGATCAGCGGTGTCTCCGGGCACGCCATCGGGTTCTGCGATCTTTGATTTCTCTTGCGCATATTCTTGATCCGCACCTTGAGGCAATTCTCCTTCTAGTGAGCACGCCGCCGGTACGAGCTCCTCCATTGCGTCTACCTCTTTCTCATCATCTGCCTCGGTGACATACACGGCAATCCCAGCGTCACCATATTCCAATTCGGTAGAGGTTCCGACTGCTGGGCATGAACTCTTTCGTGATTGTTCTACATCTCTTGCTTCCTCTGCGACATTGGTTTCTTCTCGATGTCCAGTATCTACCGCGACCAAGTCCGCAGTTTCGATTTCATTAACGTTGTGCTTAGGCTGCACATAACCCATGTCTTCTCCTGTTAGCTGTCTCTCTTCAGGTCCATGCTCGATGTCTGCGCCCTTCTGCTCCTCTGCTGTCTCAACATTCACAGCTGCCCGCACTTCATCAAACTCCTCCTGTTCGGCTGCTGTGAATGGTCCACGCTCCTCCAATTCCACTGCACGTTTTACGCCCTGCTCACACTCGGAGGTCGTTAAGTCTTCTGAAATTTCCACCGGGTCATTTTCTTCACGGGATCGCAGAGATACTATTTCTTGCTCAAGGTCCTCAAATGCCTGCTCTTTTTCTGGACGTAAAGTGTCAGCTGGCAAGAGTATTTCGGGTCGCTCCTCTTCAGCAGCTGGCTCCAATGCTGTGATTATTGCTGGTGTGTTATCGTCATCTTCTTCTTCTGCATTCGCCACCTTTTCCAGTGCCTCTGCTTGCTCCAAGTCCTCAAATTCATGCTCTTGCACTAGAGTCGCCTCTTCGTCTGATTGCAAATTCTTTAATTCCTGCTCGAGATCCTCAAATTCTTGCTCCACACTTGAGTCCTTACATTTGGCTTGCCCTTCTCTTTCTTCGCCCGCTTGCGGATTGTGGATGTCTGACTCAGTTGCTGGAACGGTATCTTTCACATACTTCAGACTGCTCTCTGAGCTTTCCGTCTCTGATTTGTGTCGAGTGTATCCGGCCTTCACAACGTAAGCATCGTCTAAGACCGTGCTTTGTTGTGTTCCAGCTTCGTCCATTTGCGGTTCTGTGCCTCCTATGTCTTTCAGCGAATCCGTTAAATCTCCTGCCTTTGATTCGTCACGAGCGGCATCTGCCTTCTCAACGCAAGCGTCGTCTAATGATTTTCTGTCTTGTGTCTCACCCTGATGCTGAAGAGCTTCATCTGATGCTTCTGCTGGTTTAGAATCCTCTGACTCGTCAGCACGATCTTGTTGATCTGAGATCGCCGGTAAACTGTCTGTGCTGCACTGAATCCCTTGGGCCTCCTCGGGAGCCTCCGTGGGCTGCGGTGCAGGAGCTCGGTCATTCTCGTGACTTGAGGCGAGTTGTCCGTTTTGCTCCATGCCTTCTTGTGTGCGACCTGGTTCCGGCCCTCGAGTTTCCTGTGGACGCGAATCCTCAGTTGCCTCGGCCTCCTCTGCGTGCCGAGTTGTGTCAGCCTGCCGAAGCTGTGGACCTTGCTCAGTGTCTCCACGCGGTGGAAACGTCTCCGAGTCGTCGCGCCTCCCCTCCGTCGCCGGCGTCTTCTCGTCGTCTTCGTGCCCAGCAGCCGCCTGCTCGCGCCGCTCAGCTGCCTGCTCGGGTCGCTCGGCACTTGCGGTGTCTTCGTTCAACTGTTGAAATTCGCAAGTGACACCACCGTGTGTTATGACGCGCTTTCGTACGATGCCTACTTACGCTTTAAATGAAAGAAAAGAAAAGCTGCCATAGACCTCGCTGCGTCCAATGCACTTTACCGTTTCAGCAACATCTGCTTGTGCAAAGGCAACGTCTTAGAGCTGTGAATGCGTTACATCGTTGGTTCGATGTCCCCGTAGACCTCGGCTCGGGATACGGCTAACGCCGTGGCGTGACGCATCAGCTCACAGTCGCAGCTGTGTTTACGGACGGAGCTGTCGAGGCTTGGGCTGAGTGAATCATTATCGCGCCGTGCTCACTCTGCGCGTCGCCGCGTCCTCCTGGTGCTCGCGGTGCTCGCTGGCGTCCGTCCGGCAGCCGTCGCCCACCACCACCACCTCCTCCTGCTGCTCCAGGCCACGTTCCATGGCGTGTATTCCTCTCGCGGGAGCTTCTCCGGGTCACGCGGTCTCGGCGGCCTCGTTAGCGAGGAGGCAGCAGCAGCGGCGGCGGCAGGCCGAGTGGAGCGCCGCTGCAGCAGCTGACCTCGCGGCCTGGCTATTTGCGGCGCTGTGAATACCATAAATTTAAAAGCGGACAAAGACTGGAAATGCAATTAGTTTGTGAGAAAGGGCCAGCAGTGGTGTGGTTGGTTGGTACACAGTAGCCCACTAAAATGTCTTCCGTGTGTACGAGAGCGTTAACCTGGGGTTTTCTCATGGTTCTCAGATTTCCTTCCACATGGCAAATACTCATTCATGAAAACAGCCCATCATCTCCAACGCAAGATCCTTCTGAAAGAGAGCCTCAAGGCCAAGGCTCCTGCTGGGTAAGTAACGAGTGTTTGCACGTGGGCTGAAACCAGAGTGCCCTGGGAAATCCCACGCATATGAAGGCGTGTTAACATTCAACAATCTGCACAGGCGTATTCGAGAATAATTTGCCGCACATTCAGTGACTGTAACTGCCATCTCCCAGTCACCTCGCAGCCCAAGCCTATACCACATCTGGTATTCCCAGGCATCCGTGTTCTAACCAGGCTGAAAGCCTGCTGAACTTCCACGATCTGACAAGATCTGGCACATTCAGGGTGATTGGGTCACAGGAGACACCCTTAGCATTAGGTGCTTGTCACGAGTCATGCCAACCGCTGATTGTCATCTCGTGTATTTAATAATACAACGATATTTGAAGACTGTTAATCTTTCCATTGTTATTACCTCTCGTCATCGTACTCAGTTGGCTTCCAGACAAGTGTGTGTGTGTGTTTATATATAAAACATCCCAAATAGCAAGTTGGCGCGACATAGCCCAGCAGGGAACGCTTGCGGGACGAGCGGCCCAAATCTATTTTGGCGTGGCCATCGCCGACATCACCAACGCCTCGTGAACCCGTCCAGCCGCGTTCTTTACAGCAACGCCATACAGAGTAGTAGTAGTAATTACTAATACTGTGATAGATAATTACTGTACATGCCATCACAACGACCGTCATTCAAACTGTCAAGAAAAGTAATGTGGACTTGCACAAGGCACGTGACGGCTGGAAGGGGTGGATGACGCCCCGATGGTCGAGACTAATGACGGATTGACAGCCACGGAACGGAGTGCGTCCGAGAGTCGTGCCCACTGCACGAGATGAGTTGTGTGCACGCAATGCGCGGCTTCATCGCATCGCAGGATCGTCGAGAGATGGCCGACGCCCGGCGGAAGCCTTCACCCAGCAGTGGATTGATCACGGCTGATGATGACGTTTGCCGAAGGACCAATATCGTGCCATCCACGTATGACCGGCATGACATTGATACCCTTAGAAATTAATGAACCCGCAATGAGGCCGCTGTGCGGCATCTCGCTGCTACATCGTTCTGTGGCGTAGCTTTCCAAATTGCGTCTCTTGCGCTGCCACGGACCGAGGGCCGCGTGCGAATTTCTGCAAGATCACTCGCTGTCGCGCGCACTCGGATGCATTGCCGCATCGTAGGCACACGGCTTGAGCGCTCGCGCGCGGCATTGCCTTGTTCGGTTTTAAGTAAAGCGGCGCGAAAGAACGGCTCCGGTTACCAGACCTCAACCCGAACTTGTAAGTGAGTGCTGTCCACCCACACGGAGACATTAATCAAGTCGCAGCCCCGGCACGCGCTGATGCGCCAACAGAAACAGCAGCAGCGGCGGTGGCGGCGGCGAACACTTGAGCGGCCTCCAAAAATACCCGCGTCTGAAAAAGAGCTGCCCCTGTAACGCGACCGAGGGATCGCGACATTGGAAACGTTTAGAAGCGGAATCGGTCAGCACAGGACCGGACCTCACTGCGCCAAAACGCAACGACTCCCTCCCTCCTCTCCTCCCCCTCCTCCTCGTGTGTGACTGACGCGAATGCGATCACTCGCCTGGGGTCAAATCAATCTCATCGATCAATCCCTCCCGAGCCCCCCTTCCCCCACCCCACTGTGACATCGCTAAAGGCAAAGACGAGGAGCTGGGTCCGCGCGCGAGGGATGTGTTACTCCATCCCCCTCTCGTGCAGTGACAGCAGCTGCCGCTGCTGCTGCTGCTGCTGTCACCGCTGCTGCTACCGCTGGTTGTGTACTACGCGCCTGCCTGGTGCAGCTTACTGATTTTCTGTATTCGCCTCTCTTGCTCCGATGGTTCCCTCGGGGTGGAGCGTGTGGAGGAGAGGATGGCAGCTTGGCTGCGACGCGCTTCGAGCCTCCTTTGTCCTCCCGAGCCGAGCAGAGCTGCGCGGAAGAAGAAAAAAAACCTCGTCGCGTCTCGCGTCACTCGCCAGCGAGTGATGGTGACGACGCCGAAGACGACGATGACGACGAAGACGACGGCGAGTCGCCGGTGTTTCTTGACACGCGTGTCGCGCCGACCGTGCAGTGGTGCGCGCTCGACAGGAGCTTGCAACACGCGCGCTCCCTCTCTCTTTCTGACCTCTCTGATTGCGGAGGGGGGGGGTAGGAGTTGGTGGGCTTCTGTCAGTGAGCTCCCCTCCCGAGCTCCGCACCATTTGTGGAGAGGCGAGGAGGAGCTGCCCTCCTCCTCCTCCTCCCCCCACGCGTCTCGCGGGCATCCGCGGCGTCCAATCCCGGGGCAGCCACTCCGGAGCGCGTCACGCCAACACTGCACCGCATGTTTATGCATCAGGCACCTCTGTCTGTCTGTTTGTTTGTTTTGTCCGTCAGTAATTGTGTAGATGACAGGCCCGGCTTATTGCACCGGGACTCAAAATGACGCGTTGTGTCGCTGAATATTGGCAGCCTCAGGCGAGGGGGGGGGGGGTAGCACGTGTCCTGCTGTCGGCCCTGCCGCTAAGTTTCTGAATTCTTCATCATCATGGCCTCCGTGACGCACCATGCCCCGTTATGTTGTGCGGCGTCTTTGAACGTGACGTGTGCGCCCACGCCGTACGCTTCTCATTGCTTCATCATCATCATCATCAGTAGCAGCAGCGGCACCAGCCATGCTCAATCCACTGCTGTATCAGCAGCCATCGTCTTACCACTGCACGATACACTACCAGATGCCAGAGTGTCTTAGACGTAATTGATTTGTGTTTTCGCACATGTACGGTATTCCGATGTTCGTGCTATCGGCCTCATACCACGCCCATGACTCTCGCAGAGCAATGCAATATTGCCCCAGCATGCAGCCTTAGAGAACTACCTCTAGAATATAAAAAACACGAGTGTTTCCGCGGCCGACCTTAAAATTGCCTGTATTCAACGCTAGGTGGTGCATCTCAATTGCCCTGCTATACATATTCAGTGCCGGTATAATGAATTAAGCGAGAACCAAACTGAATGCAGTTCTAGATTTGAAGCTTTCGTGACTGCAAGGATTCATACTCTTTGTTTTTTTCGGTAAAGTCACGTAGATAAAATAAAATCAAAATGAAAGAAAACAACTAAATCAAATCACGACGTTTCGGAGGCAACACTAGCTTCCGTCTTCAGGTGGAACAGTCACAGCAAGATAGCTTGATGCAGCTATCTTCAGGTGGAACAGTCACAGCAAGATAGCTTGATGCAGCTATCTTGCTGTGACTGTTCTACCTGAAGACGGAAGCTTGTGTTGCCTCCGAAACGTCGTGATTTTATTTAGTTGTTTTCTTTTATTTTGATTTTGTTTTATCTACGTGACTTTACCGACAAAACCAAAGAGTATGAATGCAGTTCGTCGGTGACCAGACTGAGACCATGCACTCACATTACTGGAGAACCAGCTAAAGTCTAGAATCGATGTACAGGGTCGAAAACAATTTCTCGCCCCCCCCCCCTCCCGGAAACTATCCCTATGAGCAATGTATCTCCCGCTGCACGGAATCTCAGCGGCTCTGGCTCAGGGTTTCCATCCGACCGCCTCCACCAGCCGAGTGATCGCAGCCACACCAAATGGGCATTTCACTGCGGCTCGGCAGGGCCACTACGGCACGGACACATCACGCAATATTCCAACCCCGCGAGGAGGGTCATCCCAACCACGGGGGGAGCCTCATCTGCATGGCCACGTTTGTTGAGTGTGTTGTGTACGGATGCGCGTGGGCAGCGGCAGTCCAAGCGGTTAGTTCGCGCTGCGCTACGAACCCGGCGACCCGAGTTCGATTGCCGCTCACGGCCAACACCAGCGGCGATGATCTGAACCGGTTCTGGGCCTCCCCTAGGTTGGCTCGGCCTCAAATGAGCGTTGTACCTGGTGCGGCGTGTAGCAAACATCGCCACGAGGGAGACAAAGGCGGCCCAGGTGTGGTGTTGGTCACCCACCCCTCGTGTGCCGTGCTCGCTGACAGCACTTGCCCCAACAGTCTGTTCAGGCTGTACTGGGGGGGGGGGGAGTCTTTGTATGTACATTGAACTTATTTCACACCGTACCAACCTTGGCTAATCGGAGGCGTTGTGAGTTCGCTTGTGCTCTCACACGTGGGATTCGCAGTGGTCCAGTAACGCATTCAGCCGACGTCGTTACTAAACAACGCGTGCCATTAGCTCAATCCTCAGCGTCCCGCGCGGGAACTTAATGCCGAATATCAACACCGCACCACAGGGCTCGCACCCAGTGTCATCGAACACTAAACACGCGGCACGCCATAACACACGCGCATATCAAATAACAATCGTTAATAATGAATAGAGTCCGCGCATCACGTCTCGTTAATTCGTTCACAATTGATTATATGCAAAGATATTTCATGGCGTCAACACGCTTGCAGGGAAGACAGCGGTGGGAACGAAACTATTTTTTTTTTATATTGTGTCTGTGTAGCTGCGGGCGCAGAGCAAGTACGGCAGAGTGGCCCAGTCAAGTAAAATATGTACGTAAATATATATTGACGTTCTTTTATGGAGAGCGCGATGTTCCAGCGTCTGGCTGGAGGACGGCACATGGCGAATTCCCTTTGGGCTGTACGAGCAGTACACAGCATCGTGCAACAGGGGGAGTGGAGGGCTTTACTAGGATACGACAATACGTACTGCAACCGTCTCAACATGATACGTCAAGCCCTTATCAGTGCCCTACCTTATTACAGACCAATTCAGACCTTATTGGTCACCCCCGTGCCCTTATAAATCGCAACGTACATCCTACAAAGTCCGTATTGAAACTGCTGTACGCCGGATGGACCTGAAAACTCAATTTCCCTGTACAATAATACGGGGTGAACCGTGTGGATTGACAGCTCTGGGTGAGTCTATGGGTCTCTTGTGTGGTGAGTCTATGGGTCTCTGTGTGGTGAGTCTATGGGTCTCTGTGTGGTGAGTCTATGGGTCGCTGTGTGGTGAGTCTATGGGTCTCTGTGTGGTGAGTCTATGGGTCGCTGTGTGGTGAGTCTATGGGTCTCTGTGTGGTGAGTCTATGGGTCTTTGTGTGGTGGGTCTATGGATCTCTGTGTGGTGAGTCTGTGGGTCTCTGTGCGGTTAGTCTGTGGGTCTCTACGTGGTGAGTCTGTGGGTCTCTGTGTGGTGAGTCTGTGGGTCTCTGTGTGGTGAGTCTATGGGTCTTTGTGTGGTGGGTTGACAGGTATGGGTGAGTCTATGGGTCTCTGTGTGGTGAGTCTATGGGTCTTTGTGTGGTCTCTGTGTGGTGCGTCTATGGGTCTCTGTGTGGTGAGTCTGTGGGTCTCTGTGTGTTGAGTCTATGGGTCTCTGTGTGGTGAGTCTGTGGGTTTCTGTGTGGTGAGTCTATGGGTCTCTGTGTGGTGAGTTTATGGGTCTTTGTGTGGTCTCTGTGTGGTGCGTCTATGGGTCTCTGTGTGGTGAGTCTGTGGGTTTCTGTGTGGTGAGTCTATGGGTCTCTGTGTGGTGAGTTTATGGGTCTCTGTGTGGTGAGTCTGTGGGTCTCTGTGTGGTGAGTCTATGGGTCTCTGTGTGGTGAGTCTGCGGGTCTCTGTGTGGTGAGTCTATGGGTCTCTGTGTGGTGAGTCTATGGGTGTCTGTGTGGTGAGTCTATGGGTCTCTGTGTGGTGAGTCTATGGGTCTCTGTGTGGTGAGTCTATGGGTCTCTGTGTGGTGAGTCTGTGGGTCTCTGTGTGGTGAGTCTATGGGTCTCTGTGTGGTGAGTCTGCGGGTCTCTGTGTGGTGAGTCTATGGGTCTCTGTGTGGTGAGTCTGTGGGTCTCTGTGTGGTGAGTCTATGGGTCTCTGTGTGGTGGGTTGACAGGTATGCGTACATGTTATAATTCATTATTTTTAAAGGTATTAATGTACTATGATACTATTCATACACAGATGGTATAACACCGCTCCTTGAGCAAACGCCATCAACCGTGATCAATCCATTGCTGGATGAAGGCCTTGCACACAGGCGTCGCCATCTCTCACGACCCTACGATATCAACTAAACTATTTTTATTGTATCAGGTAGGGCCCACTGAGCTATCTAGATGTTTTTTAGAAGCGACCTGGCCACAAAAGATAGCTCAACGAAGTGGCTCATCATCGCTTGGAAATTTATAGCAGCCAAATACTCTGAACGCGTGATGACGATTCTAAATGTGGAGGGGAAACCTGGAGGACCCGGAGAAAAATCCACGCGACGATAGAGACATCGCAAACTCCAAATATACAGCAGGGTCTGCATCGAACCGACGACCTCCTTGCATACCAGGCGAGGGAGTTAACATCTCACCACGGCGGGGATCCATCCGGCACCTGCACGCGAGCTGATCGCATCTTTTGAGGACGTCCTCTCGAACGCCCCATCATTATTCTCGACTTCTAAGGACGTGTTTCTGTCCAATCCCACTCGCCCTCAAGGTCACAATGGTGCTTGTAACCTGCGTGTGTTGTCTATTTTGTGAGTTCTTGGATAAAAATTCACCGAGTAACGATTCAAACTGAAGTGAGCACAAGGCAGCCTGGGAGATATTTGGCTTTCCCGTGTCGGGAGCCATTATCTTAAGTGGAGGTGTGATATTGTCTAGAATTTGAACTCATGGCATTCCGTTTGTGATTTGAGAGCTTTGCCGCAACACCACGGGGCCAGACTAAAAGAGTCCGATTTGTATTTTTTTATATATATAAATCTGGTGCATTTAAATAATCAACCAGCCGTTGTTGATTCATTGACATAACGTGTGCATTACAAACCGAGGCAATACGTTCATCTTGCGCTCGTATTGCCTTGAGGGCAGCCGCTTGTTTGGAGAGAGCGGTGATCACATTTTCACATCGATCGACACTCGACGAGAATAAGCCGCGTCGCGTGAGCATCACCACTTCCACGCTCGGCCTGCAGATGTAGCCAGAGCCTCGACCAGAGCAGCCCACAGTGAAATCTCTGCCGCAATGCACTTATTGAGCGGTGTTGTTCTTGACTCACGTTCAAAGGTGAAGCCACTTTCGCCGACATCACATCATCGCGGTGTGAGGTTCCGACACAAATTTGAAGCCATTGGGGCAGTGCCGGATTAAGCTAGTGCGGCGCCTGTATCATATGTTAGAATGGGGCCCTAAATAAAAAAAACACAGAAATATTAAAACTCACATTTTTAACTTGCACAGTAAAGTAATTGTATTTTTTCATTTGCTATGCAGTCAGATAATACGACAAATCGCTAACCTTAAACACCCAGTCGTCCATAAAGGTTGAAAGCGGTATAGTACTATAGTAATAGAGCAAGTGCAGAATCACTGAACCGGAATTGATAGCTTGAAAGCGTTTAGCGCGGGGCCCTTGAAAGTGCGGGGCCCGTAGCTACTACAGATGTAGCTACTACACGTGTAGCTGCTACTACATATGTCGTAGCTACTACATATGTAGCTACTTTTGCTACTAGCTTAATCCGGCACTGCATTGGGGGGGGGTTGACAGCAACACGATGATGATGATGATGGGGGGGGGGGTGTCTATCCAATGTTGTGTATTGTCAGGGGGCAGCACTAAAAGACAAACCAGGTGATCGCCAGTGGCCCGCTGGCCTTGCAATGGAGAAGAGCGCTGCTCTGCAGTTGTTATTGTTGTTGAGCCGTCCTCTTCACCGGCCGTGTGTCAAGGTGACGTTTAACGAGGTGATCTCGACGCTCGTTAGCCACCGTGGGGGGGGGGGGGGCATCTCGCTGGGTGTCGGTGACGCTTGTCGCGAATCGCCGGCGCTGGGCTGGTTGGGGAGGGGTGTTTCCCGCACCTCCCGATTATAGCGGGGTTGGCTGCGTACGGTGCGAAAGAAGTCCGGCGTGCACATAGTGCACGCACGTGCTGCTGTGGATGTCGCTAATACTCGCTTCAAATTGGGCCGACCAAGTGCAGACGCTGCTGAGTGTGAATATTCTGTGAGTTAATATTCTGTTATTATTCTGTGAGTTACTATTCTGTGAACGTTACTATTCTGAGCGTTACTATTTTGAGCGTTACTATTCTGTGAGTGTTACTATTCTGAGCGTTACTATTCTGTGTTATTATTCTGTGAGTTACTATTCTGAGCGTTACTATTCTGTGAGCGGTACTATTCTGAGCGTTACTATTCTGTGTTATTATTCTGTGAGTTACTATTCTGAGCGTTACTATTCTGAGAGCGGTACTATTCTGAGCGTTACTATTCTGAGAGCGTTACTATTCTGTGCACGTTACTATTCTGTGAGCGTTACTATTCTGTGAGCGTGACTATTCAGTGAGCGTTACTATTCAGTGAGCGTTACTATTCCGTAAAGTCACTATTCAGTTCGCACTCAATCGCCGTGTTGTGCCCACATCGCTAATGGAAGGGAGGCGTACTTGACTAAGCGAGCCACGATTATATTCTCCTTGAAGAGGACTTTTAACGGTGAAATCGTCCACCGCCCATGTGATACGAACGTACGTTCACCTTCTTTGGAACCCGTACGTAGCCAACCGTGCTAATCGGAGGTGCGGGATCTGTGAACATTCACACGTTGTGCCACGCTACCTTCCCGCTTTACGTTCATCTGCAACAACAACACAAAATATCCTTGCGGCTGCGGCGATGTGTATGTATATCCGGCGATTCCCGCAGAACGATCGGCGCGAATAAAAGGAGTCGCACCTTTGGACACGTTCTCCGCTCTCCGTGATTGCAACCTCACGCATTGCACGGCGGATCACGAATTCCGACATCGCGCACAGAACGTCGTTTGGGCGACACTCGCAGACCCCCCCCCATCCCATCCCATTGATCGTTGCGTACGGTGCGAGCAGTGAAGCGCAAAGCGGCGTCCCAGGGCACGATCAACTTTCACAGCCCGCAGTAATTAGACCCGGGCTCGAGTCGGCGCTGCATCGTGACACGCTTTTGTCATTGCTGCGAAAGTGGCTATGGACGTCACCCGTGTTCCAAACGGGTACTCGAATGCCACCACCAGTTCGGGTTTAGTTCGTGGCTCTGAATCACAAGTGGTTGGAAGTCCCACATTCTTATGGCGAGGGCCCTAATCAACAATTGATTCCACCCCCCCCCCCCCCACCCCCAAAATGAATAAAACTGCACAGCCTCTGTCAATTCAGTGATGGATGAAGGCATCCCCAACATGTCGGCTGATGGTTTGACCATACTTCACCACTGTGGTCAACGTGAGATGAGTCAGCTGCCATCTTCGTGATGAAGCCATCGCGTGAGCATAACAACCCTGCTACGTTATCCTGTGTAGTACAAGCAGCTATACGGCTATTCTGTGTACATGTCAGTAGCTATACTGTTATGCTGTGTACATCTGAGTAGCTATACTGTTATGCTATGTGTACATCTGAGCAGCTATACGGCTATTCTATGTACATGTGAACAGCGATACTGCTATTCTGTGTACATGTGAACAGCTGTACTGTTATGCTATGTGTACATCTGAGCAGCTATACTGCTTGAGTTATGCTATGCGCAGCTGCGTGTTGATGATTGTCCGTGCAGGCATGCCTTATCGATGGTTCCGTTCCGGTAAAATGGTAAACGAAGACACGACCTGGCATCTGGAGCCACACAAGTGGTAAACACGAGTGGGTGTGTTTTCACATTTTTTTTATTGACAAGAATATCCCCAGCCGAGGCCGCTGGTCACGACAGCCTCCACGGTAACACGAACCTGGCGAGGACCACACGTGTCCCTCTCGCTGCCCATCCGCGCGCGGAACGAGGTGGCGGGCTCGAGACGAGCGAGCGCTCGCGCTCAGAGCCATTGCACTGTGTTTTCGCTTCACGCACACAAACACGGTCACAGGAGTCGATCACGGCTACAGCTAGAGCCCACCTGGGCACACGCACAGACCCGCGTCGTCGTCATCATCATCATCATAAATAGCGGCGTCATATAAAACTAAAACAATGAAACACAACGGTGAAATAAATATAAATGCTTTCCAGGTTGTTGTTTTTTCATTAATTCGACAATTGTAAGGTATATATTTGAAATTACAAAAAATTAAACCATTAAATGAAATGTCAACAGGTACGGGCGTTTAGGGGTTTTTTTTTCTCTCCTGTAGTCATCATCATCATCTCGTTAACGCCACACAAACAATGATGGTACATTCTAAAATTACTACGCACGGCTCACTTACACCAACACACGAGGCTGCGCCGTCCGACAGAGCCACGACACTTCTCTTAAAACACGGGACACTTAAAATTCACGTGAAGCCACGCCTTTGAAATTGCATTTCACTCGAAGAATGGGGGGGGGGGAGATTTTTTTTTGTTAAAACGAGGCGGCCGTCGAAATTCTCAGAGCAGCGCCGTCGCCCGAGCCCCGGCGACGCCGTGCCGCCCCGCGAGGGATTCCGCGCCGCGAGTGGCGGGGAGAAGGCCCGCCGCCGTGTAACGACATTGCTCTTGCGAGAGACAGGCTCAGATATCCTTCTGCTCCATTTTAATCATTTCAACGGCTTCCTCCGTCTCGAGTCTCTCCTCCTCCCCGCGCGCCTCCGTGCCGGGCGCCGCCAGCGATCCCTCGGCGCCGCCCGGGAACGCGGGCGGTCCGCAGCCGGCCCCGACGTCGCGTTCAGGTTCGTCGGCGACGAAGGAGGAGAGCGGCGCTCCTTTTGAAACGCGCGCGTCGGGCGCGGGGTGCCGGGCCGCGAGTCCGTACGTCGGCGCGTCGCAGCGGGCCTCGCGCTCGTCCTCGACCCCGCGCGCCACCGCGTCCCCCGGGACTCGGGCGCCGGCGGCGAGCCCGCCGCTCGCCGCGCCGCTCGCCGCGCCGGAACCGTCTGTCGGCGGGGACGCGGAATCCCCGCTGCCGCCGGAGCAACCCGAGAGCGGCGGGCGCCCGGCCGACGGCCGCTCCCGGCCCACGTCGCCCTCCGCCTCGACCCCGGCGCGCAACGGCAACGCCGGCGTCTCGCGCCCGCCGGCCAGCGCCGCGGCGTCGTCGCGGCGGACGTTCCGATCCCGGCCCGCGCCGCCGTCCGCGACGTCGCGGCGCGCCGGGGCGCCGACGGCTCCGTGCCGGGGGCGCGTCGGCGCCTCCCGCCGAGCGCGAGCGGGAGGCGGCTCCTGCTCCCGGCACGCGCCGGGCCGCGGGGGCCCGTCCCGGCACGCGGCGCCGAGCTCCGGGCGAGTCTCCTCGTGCGCCACGACGCCCGGCGGCGCGTCCTGGAGGGAGTCGGCGAACGGCGGCGCCGCCGGAGACGCCCCGGGGCAGTCGTGAGCGCAGTCAACGGCGGGGGACATCTCCTGCAGGGTGGGCGCGTCCTGCGAGTGGGTCCCGTGCAGCGGCACGCAGCTCAGGCCATAATCCTCGCCGTGGAAGAGGCACGAGGCCGAGGACGAGTTGCTCGGGAAGAGGGACATGGACGGAAGGTCGTCCGACGGGAAGCTGAAGAGCGAGGAGTCGAGGCTGTAGGAGGACATCTCTCCAACTCGCTCGCCCTTCGCGTGGAGTTCTCCCTCCACCCTGCCCAGGTGGAGCGCCGACGGTATCCGGTACTCGATGCCCGTCGTGCCGTCTCCTCCATCTTCGGACGAGCAGAGCGTCGAGGCGAACCCGCTGCTGGGGCTGTCGGGGTCTCCGTCCTCCCCGCTCATCACGTCGCCGCTCATCACGTCGCTGGCAAATAGCTGCATCATGGGGCTGTTATCTCTGCCCGACATTCTGCTGGGACGGGGTGGAAAAGACAGCGAGCAGAGGCTTGACGTGACGCGATGGCGATCTCACAGCTCACCACATCCCGGACAAACATCGTACTCCAGTAAACACACGAAAAAAAACCCGACTGCTTTGGAAACAATGGCACGGAGATGTTCGTATCTGGCAGGCGCTGTGATAATCTCTCCTCCACCATCATTAAAGTGAGTACCATATGTAGTTCATCGACGGTGCTAATTCTACGAAGAGACTACCCTCCACTTTGAAAATGTTCAACTTCCACCACTGGTTCAGGGCTGTCAACAGTGAATGAACTAAGACAAAGCTGTACACATACTGCTGGGGCAAGAGGGTATATACATCGCACCAGGTACTCATTTAAGGCTGAGCTGACCTCGGGCAGGCATAGCAACTCGGACTGCCGAGTTCGTAGCGCGGCGCCACCGCTCCCCACACTGCGACAACACCGCAAAGCGGAGGTGAAGTCACCACAAAGCGGAGGTGAAGTCACCACAAAGCGGAGGTGAAGTCACCACAAAGCGGAGGTGAAGTCACCACAAAGCGGAGGTGAAGTCACCGCAAAGCGGAGGTGAAGTCACCGCAAAGCGGAGGTGAAGTCACCACAGCGCTTGCGCCAGGCTAGGTGCGCACTTCGACGCATTTCACGTGAAGCGTGGAAGCTGCGCTGGCAGGAGGAGATCATCGAACAAAGACGGTCACCGCCTCGTGCGCTTTCGGACGTGCCTCTGCGGCCGTCTGGAACGCTCTTCCTTCCGATATTAGGAAGCCACTGGAGCTAAGCACTTTTACATCATCCAGATTGACAAACTCATTTCTTTAGAACCGCTTTTTGCGTTTAGTTTGTCGTCCTTCCCCCCCCCCCCGCACCTCCGATTCGCGCGGTTTGGCCGCGTGCGTACGGTGCGAAAGAAGTTTAACGTGCGCACTGGACAGACCCAGGCCCCGCGGGCTCCACCGAGCGGCCGGCAGCTTTGTGAACGCCGCTCACCCGAGCACGTCTTGCGGGAGCTCCGAGTGCGCCAAGGAGCCGCAGGCCCTCTCGACCAGGCCCCCCTCGACGCCGGGCCCCCCGAGCGGGCCCCCCGCGTCATCGCAGCCCGCCTGCTTGCGCTCGAGCTCAAGGCGCATGATGGTGTGGATGAAGTGCGTGCGCACGCGCACCGGGTTGAACTCGATGCGCCCCCCAGGGTTCCCGCAGCCGTCCTTGGTGCAACCGCATGGGAACGACAGCCGGTCCACCTGGCAGAGGGACGCGGCAAGGTGAAGATACTGGTGGTGGGGGGGCGCGTGCGGAGGTGGGGGGAGCAGGAAGCGGACATGGGGGGGTGGGGGGGGGGAGGTTGCATTCAGTTTATCATCCTCGGGGTTTGCTTTTCACCGGGAGGGTCCAGTAGTCACCGGGCCTCTCATGGCCGGAGACGGGTCACCTTGGAACTACCTCGAGGGACTTGCCGTGCAGCGTGGAAGGCTGTGCGCCCCGCTTGCCGGCGTTACCAAAACCCGCACCGGCACGTCAGCTTGGCCGCGCGCAGCTCGCACGGGCTGCCACGTGACGTGCGGTGCGTCAGACGCGCCGTCCCGATGGGACCTCGTCGGGATCAGTACCACGCGCCACGTACACGGCTCTGCTGCACCCGATTGGGGTGCCACGGTGGCGAGATGTTAACTACCTCACCTGGTACACAGGGTCATGGGGTTTGACCCCGACGCCTGTGTATTTGGAGTTTGCGCGTTCTCCCCGTGGTCACGTGGTTTTTTTCTCCGGGTCCTCCGGTTTTTCCCTCCACATTTGGAATCAACGTCACGCGTTTGTCCCCAATTAATTTTTGAGCTGTCACTTGTGGTCAGATGCCTCCTGAAAGAGAGCTACGTAGCTCAGTGGGCCTTCCCTGGTCACAATGCAACATTTATTAGTTTAGACTGCAAGCGCAGCTGTGGGTCTGGAGCTCGGAGTGGCTCGGAGTGGCTCGGAGTGGCTCGGCGTGGCTCGGAGTGGCTCAGAGTGGCTCGGAGTGGCTCGGCGTGGCTCGGCGTGGCTCGGCGTGGCTCGGAGTGGCTCGGTGAGGCAAGCCGATGCCGGGGACCGGCAACGACGTAGCTCAGTGCACCGCGCGCGCCTGGAGTGGTGCCACTCACTCTGGAAGCCGCGTTTGCCAGTTGTTTTTTGTGGACGTGGTGGTGCTGGTGTGTTTTATAGCAAAGTCATTTAGTCATCCGGTAAATATCTCGCCGAGTCTCAAGACACTCCAGTTCTGCATTGGGATGTTCGGAAAATTAATTTTTAAACAGCGTTTGGTATGTGGGACAAAAAAGCGAAGTGCTCGGAGAGTACCCACAACGTGCCAGCGGATAAACTCAAATGTCTGCACAGACGGGTTCATTAACCCACTTGCTGTTCTTACATGTGCAAGAGCAGCAGGCCAGGGTGATGGTTTGATTGTTTCTCCAATCAGTGCGATCTGCCAACCCGATCCTACAATGCACCCATGTGCGCATCACCTTCGCGGTTTGTCTGGGAGCGGCGTTGGTTTGGCGTTGATTCGCGGTGTAGCTCGTCAGAGTGCGGTGTTAAAGGTATTAGTAAAAGCACAGCCGTGCTGTCACTCGCTCACGCCACAACCAGCCAAAAGAGCCTCCTAGAGGCTATTTTGGCCGCACGTCAAAGCATGGCTGTGCTGCAGGCGTGGCCCATCACGGTCCACGCGTGGTCCATCACGGTCCACGCGTGGTCCATCACGGTTCACGTGTGGCCCATCACGGTCCACGCGTGGTCCATCACGGTTCACGCGTGGCCCATCACGGTCCACGCGTGGTCCATCACGGTCCACGCGTGGTCCATCACGGTCCACGCGTGGCCCATCACGGTCCACGCGTGGTCCATCACGGTCCACGCGTGGTCCATCACGGTCCACGCGTGGCCCATCACGGTCCACGCGTGGCCCATCACGGTCCACGCGTGGTCCATCACGGTCCACGCGTGGCCCATCACGGTCCACGCGTGGCCCATCACGGTCCACGCGTGGCCCATCACGGTCCACGCGTGGTCCATCACGGTCCACGCGTGGTCCATCACGGTCCACGCGTGGCCCATCACGGTCCACGCGTGGTCCATCACGGTCCACGCGTGGTCCATCACGGTCCACGCGCGGCTAATCGCAGCGCTTGCGATTAATATGAGCGCGGCACGGGGACAGTGTCATCCCGGCGCCGGCGCGCTTAATCGCGGCGCCGGCGTTGGTGCGGTTAATCGGGGCGCGGGCATCACCTGGCAGGAGATGCCGGCCTGGCTGCACGGACACGTCTCGGGATCGCAGTACGCGCGGCAGTCGCAGCCGCACTCCTCGCGCGACACGCGGATCGCTCGCAGCTGCTGCTTCTCGTCGCCGTCGATGCGCCGCACGCCGGAGGCGCGCAGCATGGCTCGCCGCTTGCGCGTCGGCAGCGGCTGCAGGAAGAAGTAGTCATCCACCTGCACGGCCCGCACGTCCACCTCCTCGTCCGGGATGTCCTCCACCGTGAGGGCACGGGCACGGTCGCAGTCCTGCGTGCCGTTCTGCGTCAGCTGCTCCCACGGGGGTGTGGGGTGGGGGGTAAGGGTGGGGGGTGGGGGTGGGGGGTAGGGGTGGCGGTGCAGGTGGTGGGTGGGTGGTAGGGGTGGGGGGTAGGAATGGGGGTTAGGGATGGGGGTAGGGGTTAGGGGTGGGAGGTAGGGGTGGAGGGTGAGGGGTAGGGGTGGGGGGTAGGGGTGGGGGATAGGGATGGGGGTGGGGGATAGGGATGGGAGTTATGGTTGGAGAATGGGGGTGGGGGGTGGGGGTGGGGGGTAGGGGTGGAGGATGGGATGGGGGGTAGGAGTGGGGGTAGGAGGTAGGGGTGGCGGGTAGGGATGGGGGGTGGTAGGGATGGGGGTAGTGGTGGGCAGTGCCGGAGTGGAGCGGTGAGCACGCTGCTGCTGCTGCGTTACGAACCCAGCGACCCCAGTTCGGTTTTGTTGACCCGCCCATACTGGGCCTCTGTAAAAATGAGCTTCATGGCTCATCGGATTCCTCCTGCAGTCGAAATTAAGATTCAGATTCTGATTCATACTCCTCGCTACCAACACCAGTGACGGTCCTAGGCCTCCCCTAGGTCGACTCTGCATTAAATGAGTACCTGGTGCGGTGTGTAAACATCGCCACTGGGGAGACAAAGGCGGCTGGGCGTGGTGCTGGCCACCCACCACCCCCTCACGTGCCGTTGCCGGCCTTCCCAGGTGCTCGCTAACAGCACTCGACCCAACGGTCTGTCGAGGCGACAACGGGAGACCTTTGTCTTTGGGGTGCCGGGTTGGGGTTGAAGGTCGTGACACTCGGCCGAGATGGAGGGGGGGATGGGTGAGCAGTTGCGGACTGATTCCCCCCTTCCTCCCACCGCCCCTTCCCCTCCGTGCCACCAGCTGCTGTTGCCACGTGACTGTCTCCACCGTACACACGCGGTGTTTGGACATTCTCTCTGCCATGCGAAGAAGCACTCTCTCGTGCCGAACTCTTCATTCGAACGCTCGCTGTGGTTACGTCGATTCGTTTTCTGGTTTATCCACATTGCCCGTCGATCCGGGAGTGGAGGTGGCGGCACACAGCACCCCCACCGGCTCGTGTCGACTTCCTCATTTCTTTTTTCTCTGTGTGTTTAGTTCGTCGTCCTGCCCCCCCCCCCTCCCCCGCACCTCCGGCCGGCCCCGCACCTCCGGCCGGCCCCGTACGGCGCAAAAGAAGTTTGACGCACGTACACTGTAACACCGTACACCCACATTTCCACCGCGCCCGGGCGCATTGAAGAGCCACCCTCGAGGCGACGCCGCTCGTCGTCCTTGCCGAAGCGCGACGATTCGAATTCCAGCGGCCGCCCTGGGTAATACCGCGATGCGCATTCGTCTTATAAATGCTACGCGCTGTCTGCTTCGCTGTGGACGTTAATGATCCTGTGGCGGGATTCACAAGAGCAGGCCACTGCGTGCCCAAAGCCACGGTTCAAATGTTTTTTTTATTACCACGTTACTCAATTCGAATATACGGTTGCAATCATCACCCCTTGCATTTTAAACTCGGCAGGACCCTCCTGACAAATAAATAGTATCGGAATCTTTCTTTTTCCTGGAGAAATCTGATGAGCTATGAAGCTCTTTTTCACAGACGTCCAGCAAAAATCACGAGACTCAGCGAGGCTTTCCTGGGCAAACAAACAGAAAATAAAACGGTGCCTGTGCATCTCTCGTGCCGATCACTGAACGGGCGAGGTCGTTTTGCGAAGAGACGAGCGAAAGCAGCAGCTGCCCACTCGGCCCCCGTGCCCCGGAGCCAGCCGTCCCCACCTCGCCACCCCCACTGAGGCTCCTCCACAGGCTTCGCCCTGCCCTGCCCCCTTGCCCTGCCCCCTTGCCCTGCCACCTTGCCCTGCCCCCTTGCCCTGCCCCCTTGCCCTGCCCCCCCTCGTGCCGCCCGCCACCCAGGCCTCACCCGACGGTCGCCGCAATCGTGCGGCGCTTTCGGACGCGGCTTCTGCGGCCGTCTGGAATGCTCTTTCTGATGTTAGGAAGCCACTGGGGTTGCGCACAATTTGTCCACATGGACAAATTCATTTCTTTAAAACCGCTTTTGTGCGTTCAGTCGTTGCCTTTCCCCGGCACCTCCGATCCGTGCGGTCGGCTACGTACGGCGCAAAAGAAGTCTCAACGTACGTAGGCACACGCGTACCTGCATGCGGAGGGCGTTGAGCCTCTCCTCCTTGAGGTGCTGGCGCAGCACGTGCTGGTGCGCGTTCTCGCGCTCGCGCGCAAACTCGCCCAGCGAGTAGACAGCGATGTGGTCGTGGCGGCTGGCCATGCCCAGCGTGCTGCCGCCCTGGCTGGGCACGCTCGTGAAGCCCTGGCGCCGTGCGAAGTGGAACACCGTCACCTGGCCGAAGCGCACGCTCTTGCCGCGCTGCCGCTTCGGCGGGTGCAGGATGGAGGAGGCTGCGGAGGAAACGCGGGCATCACGAACGCGCGCGCGTCACCGCGCGTCACCCAGCGTTACGCTACGGAGCCTCCCGGTGACCCCGGCTTCGAACTAGGGTGGCGTATGGGTACGTATGTACGTTGAACTTCTTTCGCACTGTACGATGCCAACCGTGCTAATCGGAGGTGAGCATCACCACCCGCCTCGATTTTACCAGGACTATCCTTTTGTTGAGACGGCTGCCCTGAGAAACATGTCTTTCCGGGGGCGTTAATAATTCAATCTCCTGGCTTTGTCAGTTGTGTAACATCGCACCACTCGACACGTAGTGCTGCCATCTTCGAGGATTGCGAGGTAGTCTGCTTCACCGTGGCTACGTCCCGGTTTTTATATGCCTTAGATCAGGCAACCCTACTCCGAGCTGGAATTGATGAGAGATATCGTGGAGAGGGTGAAGCTTTGTAAAGGGCACTGGCAGTAGGGGGGGGGGGGGGTGGCACGTGCCCCCCCAATGATCCGATCGAAATCCATAATTTCGATCGGATCATTGGGGTTTATTAGTAATAAATCGGCATTTTGCCACCCCCACTACAACTGTGTAGCATATTATTACGTGCCAGGGACTCTATGAGATGATAGGACAATAGCTCTGAGTCCATAATTGGCAATAAGTAACGGCAAAGCGGTTATAAGTGACTCACAGAATTGTGCGCAGTTGCGTATACAGTCCACGACTTCCCTGAAGGCATTCACCTTCAGCGAGCGCGATGGCGATCACACAACGCGGTTCGAATTCGACCCTCGATCGATGGCTGCGCCATCGCCGCACAGGCGTCGAATAAAAAGCAAGGGACAAGTCCTCACTCACTAACAACTCCTCTATCATTTTTCATTGCTGGAAGGGTTGCCCCACCTACCTGAAAATCCTGGCTCTGGGTAAAGGGTGTGCCTACGAGGTTCGATTGCGCAGAGAGAAGGCGCCGCTTGGCTACTCACTTCCGAACGGAGGGGGCGTTTACAAAAACGGGAAACGATTCTCTCCGCCCGAGTGCGGTTGGCAGCGCTCCACAGCACCTCGCCAGGAAGTCCTTGCAGCAAAAACGTCGTTGGTGCATTAAGAACAAATTCATCGTTATCGCCACGGCCGTGAGTCATCACCGTCGATTGCCCGCTTACCCAACAACGCACGTCAGTGACTTTTTGAAAACGCAGCTTGCGACCGATGGTGCACGGAGTTTGGGAGCGGATTACGCGAATCGTGAATAAGAATCTACGCGCACGTCTGGCACTCTTGGCAACCTGCTCGTGGATGAGCGCGTCCCTACGGGCCGTGCGAGTCGTCCAGATTATTTGACCATACTTCACCACGCCGGTCACCGAGGAGTGAGGGTGGGGGGTGTGAGCACAGACGTAGACTCCGCTGCCCTCTGCCGACCGTCACATAGCTCAGCCCCACGGCAAGCTCGTGCGCATGATGGCCATCACCCACCCAAGCACAATCCCTGCTAAGGCGTCCGAGATCCGATGAGATTGGCCGCACTCCAGGTGACGGTAGTCACAGGCTCATCAATAAAATGGTAAACGAGTCACGTTCCCATAACGACGAATAACGTTGCGCTTAAGAGACTTGTCTCATCCGAATGCTACGCGAATAACAAACGACTGCCGTGACGATGACGACGATCGCGGGTCCCTGGGATTGCGAGCGGCGAACGAGCTGGCCGCTGGCCCACCACCAGGAGCGGGATCATCAAGCGGATAACGGGGATCAGCGGGAGTTTGGGAGCGAAGCGGCGGGGTGGGGAGCGGTGCGTGCAGGGGCCTCACGTGTGAAGTGCGTGTCTGCCGGAGGGTTGACGCTGTCTCCGCTGTCGGCGCTCTCGCTGCCCGAGAGCTCCTCCTCCGAGTCCTTGGAGGAGGAGCACGGGGAGTCGCCCTCCACCTCCTCGAACTTCCTCTTGAGCACCTCACTCATCGTGGCTCCGCGTGGGCCGCCGGCCGCAGAAGCCGCCGCTCACTGCCGGGATATCGCACAGCGAGCGCCCGCCGTTAACAGCCGCCCTGGCCACCCTACCCGCGGCATTACACGTGCACCGTCATGTGCTGTATATGGACTCCCGTCATAGCAATGTGGAATTTACACCGCCGGCTCAGAATCGCCGACGGAAATAAACCATGTCCCCCGTACTCGTTTGAGATACTTTTGGCTTGAATCTTTCCGAGACGTGCTCGCCACCGGGTACGATTCTCAGCCACGGTGGCTAATGTCAGCAGTGACAACCACAATGATTCCGCGCGATCGCCACGAAATCTCGCACTCACCCACGGGGGTGAAGTACGGTCAAACAAACCCACCCCCTCCCCCCCCCACCCCACGATCGACACGGCATTGAGAGGCCTCGGACTGACAAGAGGGGAATACCGACGACTATTTTTGAGAAGTCACCAGTCGAGTCTGGATCACGGCTCTAAAAGGAAGGAGGAATTTCCACCCCGAGTCGAGGACCACCAACAGTGCTGAACAAGGTGTGGAATTCGAGTTGCTCATTTGAATATTGAATCCACCATTCGGCAGGAGCCCTGCGTACGAGCAGGCAGGCTGCACAATGGGAGGGGTTGCACGCAGCCAGGCTGCTTTGGGGGCAGGTGCAGGCACAGCAGGTGGCGGAGGAAGGCAGGGAGGGAGGCAGGGAGGGAGGCAGGGAGGGAGGCAGGGAGGGAGGCAGGGAGCGGGTCACACGAACATCCCCCGTGGCCTGCGGGGCAGACTGCACGCTGTCTCAGCGTGCAGTCTGCCATAGCGGCCATGCGCCCCGTTGCAGGCTCGCGTTGAGCCCTGGTTGCCATCAGGAGCAGACGCCGCTACCGCCGCCGCAGGATAACGGCTGCGTTCAATCCCCCTGACTGGATCGGAGGCCTCTCTCATTGAGCTTACACTGCGGGGGGGGGGGGGGGCGGGGGGGGGGAGGAAACGATTATGAATGTTATTTTGTCTCAATTTCGTGTCGAACTGACCGGAAATCTCAGTGGGAAAGGTACAAGGGGTCCCACCGGTGCCGCCGTGTCGCCGAACATGGACCGACTCGCGAGCCAGACACCGCCAATTGTGGTGTGTGTGGCCGAGCTTGAATGAAAGCCAAGACGTGATTTCCTGCTCAAGCAAGCGTGCAGGCGGTGTTCATCTCCTGTTTACAGCACGTGGCCACAGTGAAAATTCCGCTTTCATATTGGCAAGGGCAAGTTTGTCTATGGATAGAATACCACCGCATCGAAATCTAGGTTCTTTAGCCACGCGATTGCTTGTGGTTATGCAGCGTGAAGACCATTGCAAGGGTTGCCACCTTTTGCGCAGACCAATCGTGGATATATTTCTCGAGGAGCCTACAGCTATCAGGAACGCGACACCCAATGCCACCAAATCTCAGTAGAAATAAATTCGTGCCACGAAAACAACACATGCCAACTCCCCCGACTGTGGGTGAAGCCTGGACAGGTAGCAACCCCACACCATCAAGAGATCAACGAGACACCGACTCTGCGTCCACACAATGGTGTGGGGGTTCCACACAACAACAATAAACAGCAAAGACAAGCAATAAACAACAAGAGTGCAAAACTCAGACGCTTCACTACGCTACCCCTTCGCTTATCGTAGCGTCTGCAGCTAGTTTTGCCGTTGGGAAACCTTGCCCCCACCCCCCCCCGCCCGCATCTCTAAAACAGAGGCGGCGCTCGTTCTGTGCGGGCAACTCAGAGCCGCATTTCCCAAACCCGCAACGCGCCAATGGCCTTGATCGGCGCAAATCGGTTCCACGGACGCGGCGCGGCTCGCGGAAGGCCCAGTCCACGCACTCAACACTCGTCCCCGTGTTTCCTGTGGGAGTTTTTTTGTTGTTGTGAATTAAAAAGTCCCAGAGGAAACATTCCGATTGAAACCATTCAGGCACACGGGTAACAACAACACGCGCCTCCTGCGCCAACTCTCCCAGGACACGCACAAAAAAACCTGACCCCCCCCCCAAACTCCTCTGCTACCTCCTTCCTTGTGCCAACCTCAATCGCATCCAGGGCCAAGAGTTGTTCTGCTTTGCACCGGGCATCTGTCAAAGAGAACTGTTGACCAACTGAGTACCCAGGCTTAAATGTGTTCAGGATTAACAGCAGTGAGTCACAGTTCACTTGATTCGACCAGATGGGAGCCCGCCGACACCTGTTTGCAAGTAAATACAATGTGGAGAGAAAAAGTGTGACAAATGATTAAGGCAGAAATTGTGGATTCAACTTGTGCAGATATTTGGACTGCGGAAGCTAATACGGAGAAAAAAAAAGCAAGCTTTAAATGTGCATCTATATACAGAACTGCATTTATCCGTTTTGTTGTCGGTGGGTAAACCTCCGTTAATCCGGTTTATCCGTGAGGTTATCCGCGACCGTATCCATGAGAAAACACTGTGGAAAACCACAGATAAGGACGTCTCTGCTGATCATCTCCATTTATCCGCAAATAATGTTGCAGATATAATAGGTCACCATTCAGCAATGAGCAGCAGGTCAACTCATGGATGATCACGGATAATGGGAAGGAGAGGATTGCAGATTCAAGGATCAGCCACCAAATTGGTTCCGCGAATAACAGGCGTCGTGAGGTAATCCAGCCCAGGACGTGGATTTCTGAAGTACGGAACAATTAACAAAAATATACACGAAAATATGACGAACAAGGAGCCGGGCATGACAGTAAATGAAAGACATAAACAGTTTGACAATTGATGCAACTGGCGGTATCTAATGCAAAGCTCTTGGGTAAATATCAACGAGAGAGAGAGCGTTAATGGAAGGAATGCCACGATCGCCGACATGTTTCACAAAGGCCACGGGTCGCACAGAGAGCAGAGATGTAAAACTCCAAACGATTATCCTTTTTAACACAAGCCACGATGGTTGCCTGCATCGTGAACCCAAAACACATCCCCGTCGTGCCCTACTGGGGACACGTGGCCGCCGAATAGCCTCCGTGGCGCGTTGAGCATCGAGAGAGACCTGCGAGCGGCCTGAAGGCGCGATGATTAGCGGCACCGAGAAGTGATTAGCGGCGGCGATGAGGAGTGAAGGAAGGAGCAGCGCTGAGAATTGCCGCGACGAGACCCCGGGACTGCCTCGTCACGCAGAGTGCAGCGGTGACCGTGAAGATGTTCCCGTTGCCATGGAGCGGGACCGACTGCACCGACGTTGCAGCAGAAAATTAATCACAAACGAATAGCCACCAATCCTTATGCTGAAGCCATATCGGGCGTGTCTTAGTACAGTGTGTGTGTACACATGGATAAGTGGCGTTTCATATACACGCAGAGAATACAATTAGTGGGTATGTTAACCGCTTGTCTGAGGTTCTTCTGCGCTCGGGATCCATTGGCTTCCTCCCTCCACCTAATATCTCACCGATTATATATAATTTACAGATGTAGCGACTCCACACCGATGCCACTTGCCTGGGCAGCCTTTGCATCTATTATCACAATTTTCTGCTCCATTTTATTGGCCCAAAGATATTAATTATTATTAATCACACATTTAAAAGTCTTGCTTGATCGGAAATATATTTTCATCCAAGGCTCAGCCTCCTCCGAATGTATCGCTGATCCTGGCACGAGATTTACTTGAGAAGTTTGCGACGTTGGGTATATCCCCGCCCCGTGCCACACTCTTTGAAACCCTTCCCTGTGAAGCAGGGAGCGCCCATCGCTCTTGCGAGGGAAACGTTCCCAGATGCGCCGTCTCGTGCCGCCCAATTCTGCAGCTCTGTTAATTAGGCCATCACCACTTTTGCAGCCAATACGCTCCAATGTGAGCGCGATTCTGTGCCCATAAATAATTATCCATTCCATGCAGGCTTCCAGATACATTATCACACAATTAAAAACAGTTTCCCTTTGGCCAATTTTTTTTTTTATGAAATAATCAATTCCTTTGTTTTCAGGCTCAGGTCTCATTCCCGAGAGAAATGCTGAGTCTCATAGGATTCTCATTTAGCGAAAATTGCAATTTTTTTTTATATAGCGCCCGAACGATGCCGCGTTAGGGGACGCCGTACAGCAGAGACGTGCGTCAGGAGGAAGCGACGAGACAGAGCATTTTTCTGTCAAATAATATACAGTGAGCGTGGCGTCGTGTCGTGCAGTGTGCACTAAATGCAACTCCGCGGGGGAGCTCTTTGAGATGCGCGGGGCCCTGTAAAATTAGTTAGATGCGGCCCCGAGTCCAGTGAGATGAATGAGAGCCGCTGGGCGGTGCGAGCAGCAACAGCAGCAGCCAGGAGAGGACTCAAGGCCAGAACCTCAGTGTCGTCCACTGCAGGTGATGGGGAGGCAGACTGTGTGCGCGCGTGCATCATCCTGTCCGCTTATCTGTTCCCACCGCTTACACACAGAGCAGAGTCCTGGTGATGCAGATAAGGGGCCTAAATCTTGAGTCAGCGGAAAGGCCGTTTCCACTGACATGTGAACAATTTCCTGCAGTTTTTCGCTAATCTGGCCATTTGCCACCCCAACCCCCCACATCAAATTGCAGAAATGGGGCTGCAGATGCAGATGATACGAATCGGATCATAAGCGCTTCAACACAACCGCATATCATAGTTTGAAATTGCAATATGACGCCCCCCCCCCCCCCACCTCTTGAGAGAGCAAGTGAAAGCAGCACGCCTCTAAGTGAGCACCACGGTAGCCTGAGCAACGCTCGGCACTGTCAGTGCCGTCAGTGGCATCGCGACTCAAATTTTGCCGATTCGCGTCATTCCGGCGGCTCGGTTCAGACGCAGCGGCGTAGCGTCGCTTGGCACGCATTCTGGTGCAAGCGATCAAACGGCGCGCCCGCTTGTCCACCCTGCCACCCTGCTCTCTGTGCGTTGCCTGGTGTATTGGCTTCCTTCCGACCCGTGCAGTTGCACCGATTGCGCCACGCGATCGCCGCGCCGACGAGCACGGCCTACGCTTTGGCTGCGACGGAGAAGAAATGTACAGCGCTAAATGTCCCTAAGATAAGCCGCAGTTGTATCAGCAGCTACACGTGAGGTTGAAAACACTTTTTTTTAAAGAAATAAATGTTTAGTCTTACGTGGAAGAATGGAGTCAAAGTTCTGATCTGAAATCAAAGGCGTTCTGTGCCCCCCTGGAGGACCGCCCGTCAGCCAGAACAGTGAATTATTGTCCGCGCGAACACAACTCGGGCAAGCCGCAGAGTGCCGTGCGCGCTGACAGCACTGGGAACGGGACTCGGTGTCTTTCTGGCCTCTGTGGACAGAGTAAAAAAACCATGAAAGATATTTACAGCCTTCCATCAATCCACTGCTGGATAAATGTGTCTCTGTGCCCTGTCACGGGGGTTGCCTGACCATAATTCACGACACTGGTTAGCGCTGTTTGGTGAAGGTGGGGGTGGGGATGGTGGAGGGGTCAACCCCAGACTGGTTCAGACATCAGTAGCCACCCTCTGATGCTAGCCGTGATTAGGAATTGAACCTCGGGTGACCGATGTGCTACAGCTGCACCCCACGTCGAGAGAAAAAACAACGAAATCTCCCCGTGTTCAAAGAGGCCACCCTCGACGACACAAGAGTGGGGAAGGAAAACCCAAAACCAGTTCCGTGGGTGCTGTCTCGCCACCCCTGCGGGTGACCCCCCCCCATCGGCCCGCAAGCCGAGGCTCCCACGCAGGCCGGGCCCCAGACTGGCGAACCTCCCTCTCACTGCCACCGCAACGTCTTCCTGTGCTAAGAATAAACTCATTCAAAAACGCACTGTACACGCGCTGCAACGCACACACGCACGCGCGCACACACACACGTGTGTTGCCAGGCCATGGCCCCCCGCTGCCTTCGGGGCTTGTGTGTTTATGCGTTCTTGTACGATTGCGTGGTCTCAAAATACAAAAAAAATAAGGCCGTGCTGGGTAAACGATGGCAGAGTGGGCACCGCACTGTGCCGCGAACCCGGCGACCTGCGTGCAAATCGTCGCCCGCAGACAACAGCAGCGGCGGGTGGAATCCGAGCCGGTGCTCGCCCACGACGAGCAAATAGCAGCACTGGGAGACACGCCGCTGGCCATACCGGCGGCGTCTCCCTGCGTCCCGCGCTTGCCAACAGCACCTGCCTGCCCCCAATGGGCCGCTGCGGATATAAAGCAGATCTTTGTTTTGTACAAATGTGCAGTGAGCAGTGGCGGTTCGAACACACGCCACGTTGTAATGTCGAACACCTGGGTTAGATTCTTGGCCATTGCGCCTCGGTGACAAATGCCATCTGAACACGTTCTGGGTCTCGAATAGGTCGACTTAAATTAGTTTGTGCTTGTGCACCACTGCCAATGCGGCATCACCAAATAATCCGTTTAAGTGAACAGCCGGTGTGATGCGCGAACAGCAGCACCGGGGAGACGAGAACGTTGCAAGCCACGGTATAATGGTCTCACTACCGCGTCTTGTGCCACGCTCGCCTTAACGTGTGCTTGCTAACAGCACTTGCCTCTACAGCAGACAAGTCTAGATGGGAAGAACTCTTCACGTTATGCAACGCATAACTCGAACGATCAGAAATGTTTAACACGTGAGAATTATTCAGACTTTGCACAATAACCTCGTGTGATCCTTAACCCTGTGCCATTTCCTCTGACATAGGTTGGTGCTACATTGTCCACAATAACGCCATTAGATTTCACCATCTTAAGCACTTTCCCTCTCGACGTATGCCATCATTAGGCGCAGCCTCTTGCCATGTACACATTAAGGTGGTGGATGGATTTCTCGTGGCGAGTAAAGTAAGGGTGCCTCCACTTAATCCCACCCATCCGAGCGGTGTTTACACTGCGGGCTAAATGGCCCTTGGGAGAGGGAGGCTCACCCCTCCAGGAATGTTCCCACAAATGACCTCTGCCAATCTGCCGTCTTTTGCAGCGGCGAAAACTGTACTCATTACCGGCCATTCTCACTTCACCGCTGGACAGGTCTGTTTTGTTGATGGCCACTGGTTCACAGCCACCCATTCTCATAAAAAAACACGATGGAAATTTCCCACAATTTTAAGTGGAAACACACTTTTTTTTAATGATTAAAATTAAGCTCCGAACATTTAGGCTTTGGGACTGATTACAATTACACCACCCGTGCCCGAAGACACTCGTCAATTCGTTTTGTTTTTTTTAAGAGATGCCTTTATTTATGAGGCTGCCGTCAGGAACCGAGCCACTGTCGAGGGAATGGGCGCGCAGTGTCCTTGATCGCGAGGGTCGTTGGCCTCCTCCCCTCCTGCGCGAATCGTCAAAGAGGCCGGAGAGAGAGAGAGGGAGAGCAGAGAGCAGACCCGCCTGGAGATGAGAAGCGGTCATCAATAATCCATGGCCACCTTCCTGCACAGGATCGCGCACGCCGGCCAAAGAGTGGTGCCCGTGTGGGGCACGATCCATCGCAGGCGTGCCACGGCATCGCACGGCTCTCGAAAGGCGGCACGGAGTTGGGCACACGAGCTGTAGCCGTCAGCTGTTCAGCCGCTGCTGATGCTGGATGCGCCTCGACGTACTCACTGCACACGGGATCACATGACTCATCCGAAAGATTTGTGGCTCGGCATTTAAATGTTACCGGGAAGTCGGGCACTCTGAGATCACTGCGCTAAATGTCGCAAAACATCAGGGCACCCCAAAAAAATTTGTTTAAACCCCACACCGGTGGCAGGATGTCCATACATGGCATGGAAACCACTCTGCTTGCCGGGGCATAAAGTGCCAATTGGAACAACGTGTGTTCATGCAGCGTACACTAAGTCAGCCGGGGAGAATTGTTAAACGTTTCTTATCCTGTCACAGGGGCAACATCTTTCGGAACGACGCGAAACACAACAATTGTGCCCAGCTGCGACCGCTCATTCCCTCCTCCTCCTCCTGTGACTGTTTTGCAGTGGGGGGGGGGTAGAGAAACGGAGCGGCATGGAGGAAACAAAGGGGGGCATTTAAAGCGCAAGACAAAGCCCTCCCCGACACCGCCGCGCATGACGGAGTGTGCCGGACGAGGCAAGCGAAGGCCGAACCCTAGCCCTGCCTCGGCGCGTTCCTGCGGGGAAGGAACGAGGGTTGTGGGGGGGGACCCCCGTCGAGGTGGGTGGCGGGTGGATGCAGGGGGGGGGGGTACCTGTGCGGGTGAGCCGAGCGTGGCGGGTGCGGCGATGCCTCCCGCTCTGCCGCCAGCAGCACAGAGAGACGCCGACAGCCGCCAGCCGCTGCCGCCGCCGCCGCTGCTGCTCGGGACAGACAAAAGCCGCCCCCAGAGGAGGCATGGAACCAGCCCCCTTTGCACGCCGCGCAAGCCCCGGCCAATGCGCGGCCTCCTCTACCGGTGCATTAGCATCGCGGAGGCCGTCCGGCACCCTCCCACCACCAGCCCGCTAAGCCGCCTCCTCGGATAGGGCAGAGGGGAGGAGTGGGGGGGGGGCTTCATTAGACCGGCGTGGCCGTGGCGTCACCACCACCACCACCCAGCCACAGCGCATCCACCCACCCAGGCCGTGGTGGTTGGTGGATGGGTGAGTGTGTGGAGGGTGGGGGGCAAGGCTGCTGAGGCTGCGGGTATCGGTGGGGAGGTAGGGGAGACATTCCTGCTGAAGGCGCCACTGCTGAGTGAGGTTTAACTCAAGGGTAGTTTACTACCAGCCAGGGCCTGGCGGCACTCGCGCGCTCGTGTCCACGGAGGATGGCTGCTGGTTGGTCGTGTCTGTAGCAGCCCACCCACCACCACCCACCACCACCACCCAGCACACACCCACCACGGCCACCCACCCAGCACCCACCACCCACCAATACCACCACCACCACCGACCACCACCCACCACCACCCACCAATACCACCACCACTACCCACCACCACCCACCACCGCCCACTAACCACCCACCACGACCCACCACCACCCACCCACCAATACCACCACCACACACCACCACCCACCACCACCCACCACGACCACCCACCACCCAGCACCCACCAATACCACCACCACCACCACCCACCAATACCACCACCACCGACCACCACCCACCAATACCACCACCACTACCCACCACCACCCACCACCGCCCACTGACCACCCACCACGACCCACCACACACCACCACCACCCACCACACCCACCCACCAATACCACCACACACCACCACCACCGACCACCACCCACCCACCACCACCCACCAATACCACCACCCACCACCACACACCACTCACCACCACTCACCACCGACCACCACCAACCACCATCCACCACCACCACTCACCAAAACCACCACTCACCAAAACCACCCACCACCCACTACCACCCAGCACACACCCACCACGACCACCCACCACCACCGCCCACCACCCACCCACCACCACCCACCACCACCCACCCCCCACCACCACCCAGCACCCACCAATACCACCAACACCACCCACCACCACTCACCACCACCCACCCACCACCCACCACCATCCACCAACACCACTCACCACCACCACCCACCACCACACACCACCACCCATCACCACCCACCACCACCCACCAATACCACCGACCACCACCACCCACCAATACCACTACCCACCACCACCACCCACCACCGACCACCACCCACCCACCACGACCCACCACACACCACCACTACCCCCCACCACCACCACCCACCAATACCACCACCACCCACCACACACCACCACTCACCAAAACCACCACTCACCAAAACCACCACCACCCACCATCTCTCTCTACGTGTGCTGCGTGGTCGATGCAAGTTCCAGTTAAGCCCGACAGCATAAATCGTGCCTACGTTCAACTGCAGGCATTTACACGAAAAAAGTTAACAGTAGGTATACAAACAGCGAGCGGCTTTACAGGAGGACTCGCCCGCCGCAACACGAGACATTGCGACATGGAGTGACAGCGAGCGGCGTTCCGTCACTCTCGCTAATCACGCGCATCCATCCACAGCGCTTCACAATCAATGTAAGCGGTATTGTTGTGTATCTCAGTAAGCGTCCCCAGCAAACTCGACGAAATTAGCAGAGGCAAATCACGAGACCCTTATTAGCTCGCGCGCGCGTTTATTAGCGAATGTCCCGGCGAATAGATTCTGTTTGCTCGCTGTGGCGTCCTGACGGCCGATTCACGACAATCGCGAGGTGCGACGCCTGTCAGCGTTCAGGAGCTGCTCCGCCATCCACACACAGACGCACACACACAAAGACAAAGATCCCCCGTGTAGCCTTAACAGACTGTAGGGGCAAGTGCTGCTAGCGAGCAGCACCTATGAAGGCCGGCACGGCACACGAGGGGGTGGGTGGCCAACAACCACGCCCGGCCGCCTTTGTCTCCCCAGTGGCGATGTTTACTACACACCGCACCAGGTACTCATTTGAGGCTGAGTCGACCTAGGGGAGGCCCAGGACCGGTTTAGATAATCGTCACCGATGATGGCCGTGAGCGGGAATCGAACTCGGGGTCGCCAGGTTTGTAGCGCAGCGCTAACCGCTACACTACCGCTACCCACACACACAGACACACACTCATACACACACACCCACACCCACAGACACACACTCATACACACATACACACAGATACACACAACAACAACCGCCATTCGCCACTAAGTGGCGGTGATGTCACCACGACGCTTGTGCCAGGCCATGTGCACCTTGAGGCCACGTGAAGTGTCGAACGCCCGCTGGCAGGAGGTCACGGGGCACACACACACCTACACACCCACCCACATACCCATACACCCACCCACACACACCCATACCCACCCACACACCCACCCATACACCCACCCACGCGGCCAGCGGCTTCGGCCTGCCTTAACATCCTGCTCTCATGTGATGCCATTCACGTGGCTTTCGTTGGCCCCCCAATCTGAATTGACAGTCGCGTTTGACTTGACGCGGGCAGCATCCTCCTGGATAAACAGCGATTGCCCAGATTGAAACTTCGTACAGGGTCCCAAAGGCACCGGGTTTTTATTTTCTTCAAAGAAATTACAGAACTCCACTTATCTACAACCCTATTATCTGCGGGATCTGTAGAATGTATGTATGTGTGTATATACACGTTGAACTTCTTTCGCACCGTATGTAGCCAACCGTGCTTATATCGGAGGTGCGCGATCTGTGAACATTCATACGATGCGCGGCCCAATCTTCCCTGTTTACGGTCGTTTATCTGCAACAACAACAACAAAAACATCTCCTGCGGATAAGTGGATTCGCGATATTCGCGAAAGCCAGGACTTGCGTCTGAAAGGCAAACCTCGATACATCAACACACGGATAGTATAAATAAATACACGAATAAATTAAGCGACGAGCTGAGACGCCTTAAAGGTTCTTTCTCACTTTGCCAGCGAAACGCCGCTAGGAGAATAAATGAGCGCGCTGGTGATGGTGGCGTGGCGGCGGGGGGGGGGGTCTCAGGCAGGACTCGTCCAGCGCCTTGCGTCGCTCCCTCGAGACGGCGGCGTCTTTCGTGAGCCGAAGACCACAACAGCTGACTGGGAGCACGGGCGGCGTGATGAGCGCAGAGCACTGTACGGCGATCAGCACACGCGCGGCACGCCGTGTGCTGCTGCTACTACTGCTGCTGCTATAGATCTCACTCATTTATTTTTCACCCCAGAAATATAAAAAAAACCCCATCCAAATGTTCTCCGGTGGAAGAAGGAAAAAACCTCCACCACAGAAGAGACTGCCTGCATCGATGCTGATTGTCTCGTTGGAGAGGTGTCTTTTAATTTGGCGGCAGTGAAGGTTGCAGCCTGGATAATACTTTGTGCAGGAACGATACCGATTAAGTTCAAGTGAATTTATACCTCCATCGATAAAATAAAATTTACTAAAATTGACATTTCAATTGTAAACGGGAATTGCGGTTTTAACCTATGTGTTTTGACGGTTGTGATGTTGGTGTCTGCGTTGCCGTGGGTAGGCAGAGACAATACGCCCGGCGCAAGCTGGAGCGAATTGAGCTCCGGTGCTGCTGGGTAGTGACGAGTCCGTGCCACCAATATATCTGCAAAGCACCGTTTTCTGTCATTGAGTCTGTCGACAGAGTTACATTCGACTGCCAACGAGTCTGGTGCTGTTTGCCAAGAGATTGATCACGCTTCCCGTGCCCTCCTCTTGACTGCACCAGTGCACGCTCGCCTGTTCCATGCACCAGACTGCAGGCTGTGTCGTGCACGTGAGCCCATCATCAACATGCACATTTTACCCGAAACAAAATATGTAATTATACTGGGGGAATCCGATGATCTAGAAAGCTATTTTTTTCCACAGATGTCCAGTAAAACACTGGGCCACTCCCTGGAGTGTTTTTTTTTACACCCAGGAGCAGCTGCGATTCGCATCGTCACACACACAATGAAAATGACGTGGCCTTTAGTTAATTGGTCGGCAGAAGACGAATATTTTTTGACCTCGTGGTCGGGGTGACCCTGACGCTGTCCCCAAAGCTGAGTCGTGCTGGCAGAAGGAGGAGACGGAGGCCAGGGGTGTGAGGAAAGGAATGAGAAATACATCCATTAAATGACCGAGAGTCCACTAAGCAGCTCCAACAGCTGCCAGCATTGGACCCAGCTCCGGTCTGGCAAGGCTACACAGCCAGGCCCAGCTGTAGGAGGTTGACAGAGCTGTAATTTAATAATCACAGTAGTTGCGTAATAATAGTCGCCGCATTCCTTTTGACAGTTCCACCACAGTAACGCATTAAGTGGCTACACTTGACACGGTCGTTTATTCTGCAATTATTTGTAAATTAAGGATTAACATCGGCGGATGAGCGGCGTGCGCGTGGTGGGATGGTGTGGGGGGAGGTTGCGGGGTCCCTGTTGATGGATGTGAAGGTGCTGGCTGGAGTCTGCTCGGATTGGTCCCACGCCGGGTGCTTTCAGGACAGCCACTGGGAGATGAGGACTCGAAACTGACGGATATGGGGAGGCGCTGGGACCGGGTGCGTAGAGATTTAGATACCATGGCATTGTGCTATGGACAAGGACGCGTTCTTACACCAACCAGAGAACGTAACCGAACCGACAACCGGAAAAAAAGAACCGGTTTTAACCGCTATTTCTGTTTTCCAGAGAAAAACTGAAGAATAAATTTTGGCTCAGGAATGAACTCCCCTCCCCATGAAAAAGGATGCGGTTACGGTGCAAAACCGGTTAGTAAATAAGTAGACACCGCGCGTGGCAACTTGGATGGTAGCCACGATTCAAAGCTGCTGAAGCTCGAGGGAAGATTTACAGCGGTGGTCGCTCTCGGAGAGAGACTCACCACAGTCACAGAGACACTCACCACAGTTACAGAGACACTCACCACAGTCACAGAGAGAGACACCACAGTCACAGAGAAACTCACCACAGTCACAGTGACACTCACCACAGTCCCAGAGACACTCACCACAGTCACAGAGACACTCACCACAGTCACAGAGACACTCACCACAGTCACAGAGAGACACTCACCACAGTCACAGAGACACCACAGTCACAGAGAGGGACTCACCGCAGTCACAGAGAGATACTCACCACAGCCACAGAGAGACACTCACCACAGTCACAGTGAGACACTCACCACAGTCACAGAGACACCACAGTCACAGAGACACCACAGTCACAGAGACACTCACCACAGTCACAGAGACACTCACCACAGTCACAGAGACACTCACCACAGTCACAGAGACACCACAGTCACAGAGACACCACAGTCACAGAGAGAGACACACACCACAGTCACAGAGACACTCACCACAGTCACAGAGACACTCACCACAGTCACAGAGACACTCACCACAGTCACAGAGACACACTCACCACAGTCACAGAGAGACACTCACCACAGTCACAGAGAGACACTCACCACAGTCACTGAGAGACACACAGAGATATATATGGGGCTAGATGCTCAAATTTCCGATATTTTAACCGTAAATTTGTATTTTAAGGGGGTTACATGCAGCTATAATCGCAGTCTATTGCACACATTTGAATAGTTCGTGACTGGCCGCGGTGGCTATGCATGCGGCCACTAGTCCAGCACTGTGGAAGCAGCAGCTAGGGTTCGGTGAATCACCGCACGGAAACGTTGAGGAGCCATAACCCTGGCTCGCCAAGAGATGGCGACACAGCAAGTGTGGACTAATGTCAGCCGTTCCTTCTGCATGGGATCGAGTTGTACCCTCTCTCGCACGCGTGGGTTTTCTAGAGCTGCGTTTAGTGTGTGAAGGACGATGCAACAGTTACGATGGTCACGAGCCTGCGTGCACGCTGTGCTGTATGTGCACACAGTGTGCATGCTGTTCTGTGCACGAGCGTATTATGTACGTGCTGTTGTGAATGCCATTCTTTACACTAGCATGTGTGCATGATGTGCTTTGTATGCCCTTCTAAACAGCAGGTTGTGTGCATGCTGTCCTGTAAACCATCCTGTTTGCTGGTTATTCTGTACACTAGGCAGGACACATGCTGTCATGTAAACCATCCTGTTTGCTTATTATTCTGTACACTATCCTATTTGCATGCTGTTCTATAGGCCAGCATGTGTGCATGCTGTTCTGTGTGACAGCTTGTCTGCATGAATGCTGTTCTGCACACCCGCCTGTCTGCATGCTATTCTGCACACTATCCTACGCGCATGCTGTTCTGTACACCAGCCTGTCTATCTGCTGTTCAACACGCTATCCTGTGCGCATGCTATTCTTTACGCCAGCCTGTGCGCATGCTGCGCTATATAGACCAATCTGTCTGCGCGCGTGCTCTCACTGTACACTACAGCCTGTGCGCATGCTGTGCCACCACGCACCAGCCCGCGCTGGCGATGTGCATTGAAATGACCACAGCGCAGCAGCGGATGCTGTGCGCGTGCGTGCGCGCGTGCGTGCGTGCAGCCCCCTGTGCGTGTCGCACTGTAAGCAGTGGGGGGGCCGATGGGACGGCGAGTGCCGGGGAGCCGGGCCCGGCTGCAGACTGCTAATGAAGGCGGTGCGAGCAACGAAGGCGGCAGCAGACTCCACGTGCTCATCTCCCCGCCTCCCTCCTCAACCCACGTGCGCGCACACGAATGCAGATGTGCGCGATTAATTTCCGCAACAATCGCACAAATGTTGAAATGAAAATGCCCACTTAACACGTCGTAAAATACTTGTTCTTTTACAACTGCAGAATTATTTCGACGTCTCTCTAAAATTTACAATTTGCTGGAGGGCACGTGCAATAGTGTAGCTTAATGAATAGTCATAGCCGAGCCGTGTTAGACTATGGTGCTGTCATGGGTTATTGAGGCCCTAAATGAATGGACAAAGTGTGCTGGGACACAGGCTCCGATTAACCTCGTCTGGGCACGCTGGGGCTCACCGCAATAGAAATGCCCTCAGTCCTAATTGTCAAGGCAAGGCACACAATGCGTGTGTGTGGCACGGCGAACAGTAACATCACAATGTTTTTTTTTCTTGCTGCTCTGTTCTGCAACAAAAAAAAAATTGACGGACACACACATCACCTGGTCGGGCTTGGATTAACCCTCGAACTAACTCGACCTGTCGGACTGCTATTTAACCCAAACCTTCCGTCTATTCCCAATCTCGTCACACCTGAGAGTCACGACTCTTCCCACCTGTGCCCTTGCTTTGTCCAGCCGTCCGTTGCATTTTTCTCAATGAAGGAATTCCTTATGTGGGGGACGGTCAAAGGTCACGTCGTTTCCGCGGCAACGTGCACACCGCCTCCATCGAAACACCATCACTCACCTGTCAAGTCGCGGTGCCACATAGCCATGGCAACGGCGGGGGGGGGGGGGCTGCATAAGGCAATGGGATGGACCTGAGTGAGGCTCGTTAATTATCATACGATGCTGCCATGTGCCACTACAGCAGCGGCAACACTCCCAATGGCTTCGCCGCTCGTGCCAGGCTGTGCCACGTTAATGGGATTCGCGTTCAGGCTGGACTGAAGAAGTCCTCGCGTTAAGTAACCCATGTGGCATGGTAAGTCACTTCGGAAACCGCGGCTGATAAAAAATATATATATATACAGTGAGGGAAAGAATTATTTGATCCCCTGCTGATTTTGTACGTTTGCCCACTGACAAATAAATGATCAGTCTATAATTTTAATGGTAGGTTTATTTGAACAGTGAGAGAAAATAACAACAACAAAATCCAGAAAAACGCATGTCAAAAATGTTATAAATTGATTTGCATTTTAATGAGGGAAATAAGTATTTGACCCCCTCTCAATCAGAAAGATTTCTGGCTCCCAGGTGTCTTTTATACAGGTAACGAGCTGAGATTAGGAGCACACTCTTAAAGGGAGTGCTCCTAATCTCAGTTTGTTACCTGAATAAAAGACACCTGTCCACAGAAACAATCAATCAATCAATCAGATTCCAAACTCTCCACCATGGCCAAGACCAAAGAGCTCTCCAAGGATGTCAGGGACTAGATTGTAGAGCTACACAAGGCTGGAATGGGCTACAAGACCATTGCCAAGCAGCTTGGTGAGAAGGTGACAACAGTTGGTGCGATTATTCGCAAATGGAAGAAACACAAAATAACTGTTAATCTCCCTCGGCCTGGGGCTCCATGCAAGATCTCACATCGTGGAGTTGCAATGATCATGAGAACGGTGAGGAATCAGCCTAGAACTACACGGGAGGATCTTGTCAATGATCTCAAGGCAGCTGGGACCATAGTCACCAAAAAAACAATTGGTAACACTACGCCGTGAAGGACTGAAATCCTGCAGCACCCGCAAGATCCCCCCGCTCAAGAAAGCACATATACATGCCCGTCTGAAGTTTGCCAATGAACATCTGAATGATTCAAAGGACAACTGGGTGAAAGTGTTGTGGTCAGATGAGACCAAAATGGAGCTCTTTGGCATCAACTCAACTCGCCGTGTTTGAAGTAGGAGGAATGCTGCCTATGACCCCAAGAACACCATCCCCACCGTCAAACATGGAGGTGGAAACATTATGCTTTGGGGGTGTTTTTCTGCTAAGGAGACAGGACAACTTCACCCCATCAAAGGAACGATGGACGGGGCCATGTACCGTCAAATCTTGGATGAGAACCTCCTTCCCTCAGCCAGGGCATTGAAAATGGGTCGTGGATGGGTATTCCAGCATGACAATGACCCAAACACACGGCCAAGGCAACAAAGGAGTGGCTCAAGAAGAAGCACATTAAGGTCCTGGGGTGGCCTAGCCAGTCTCCAGACCTTAATCCCATATAAAATCTGTGGAGGGAGCTGAAGGTTCGAGTTGCCAAACGTCAGCCTCGAAACCTTAATGACTTGGAGAAGATCTGCAAAGAGGAGTGGGACAAAATCCCTCCTGAGATGTGTGCAAACCTGGTGGCCAACCACGAGAAACGTCTGACCTCTGTGATTGCCAACAAGGGTTTTGCCACCAAGTACTAAGTCATGTTTTGCAGAGGGGTCAAATACTTATTTCCCTCATTAAAATGCAAATCATTTCATACATTTTTTTACATGCGTTTTTCTGGATGTTTTTGTTGTTATTCTGTCTCTCACTGTTAAAATAATCCTACCATTAAAATAATAGACTGATCATTTCTTTGTCAGTGGGCAAACGTACAAAATCAGCAGGGGATCAAATACTTTTTTCCCTCACTATATATAATCACGTGTTGCTATTCAACTTAAGTGGATATTACTGAAGAGAATGCAACGGCATCCTACGTCGAGAGGCAATGAAAACAATTTCCGAAGGCTTGTTGATTTGTTTACGCATGGCGAGGGCGGGTGGAGGAGGCGGTGACTGGACAGCAGAGGCGTGCTCGAGGGAAGCGGTCGTGATGGCAGCTTGCGTGCTCTGTCGCCCCTTCCCAGGGATATAAATAGCGGCCGCGGTAAATACCTCGTTGGGGAGTTCAATTATTGAATTGGTCCGAGTCATTGGGTGTTATATTAAGGGAAACTCAATTACAGAATTAAAAAAAAGCTTCACAAGGGGTACATTAAGTCCTTGCGTAATTCCAGGCGGCTTCCTTTTTTTTGTGTGTGTGTGTGTCCCTCATCGCAGACACACTCTGACCGCTACATTCCGCACACGTAAACGCAGCCGCGATTGCAGCCGCAACGCTGGCAGATTGACTTCCCGTGCCCTGAACAGCAGCCGCGGTGTTACACTTCAAACAACGCACAATTGTCGAGCACGTCTCACAAGGAGGGCCGTGCATTAGCAACACGGCAGGTCCCACGTTGTGAGCTGCACTAGCAGTGCAGACTCGTCAAGAAATACCTTGACCCCACACAACCTGACCCCATGTGACCTTAACCTCCATTGTGGATGACCCCATCATGAGCTGACTCCACATGACGACTCCGCACCTGACCTCACAGAACACTGCTCCGAATGACCTGACGCCACGTGACCTGATCCAATATAATGTGAACATGACCCAAACGTCACCCGAATCCACATTCCGGCAGCTACAGTATCCGCACGTTTTCATTGCAATGGAATTGCATCGGTACAGCTGGCACTGAAACTGGGGAAGGCCTTTTCTGCTGTCTACTTGCTTACACATGGATGGAGGAGCATGGTCATTGATTCAAGGCACACACACACATATGCAAATGACTGACCTTGATTACAGAAGCTTGCACGACCATCAACACCCTTCACACGGAATGCCCTTTTCCTCAACACAAGCATGAGCTTCTCTCCCGAGCTGTCACTTTGACATTTCTGCATCAGTGGGCAAGATTGTAAGACCACACGGCTGTAGCTATGGGGTACTTTTTAAACCGCCGTCATTGATATTCATCTCTGACTTTGATGTTTGACCCGGGTTTTCTGTTAATATTGTGAATCGTATCTCCCCTTGCTCAGACCACTGTTGTCCAAACCAACCCACACTCCTGCAGGCATGAATTCACGTGACATCTCAGCGACCCATGCCAACTTATGCCCACATTTAAATGCCCCCCCCCCCCGCCGACCCGTTAACTCAACTACTATATTGTTACTCCTGCAATAAATCTGCTTTTCGATTTCAAAATCTCAATGTAACCGTCCCGAGAGTGAACATCTGAACGGACAATATCTCATTCAGACAATGAGCCGCATCGACAACGTGGAACGATATTAATGTAGCGGCTTGCAAACGCGTGCGTTGCCTTATTTAGGTCACCAGCTCAAATAAAATCAATGTGTGGCCATTTTGTAATTTATAAGCACCACCTCAACGCGTCGAGGGAATGTGGCTATCCAACAGGCAGCAGTGAAACAAGGACACGGCCGTACTGTCTACCGGCTCCATCTTCATTCGAACTCATCATTAGAGTGCAATCATCAATGTTCGTTGATGCCACGTGCCCTGGGAAGCCACGTCTATGGAGAGGGCTGAAGCCGTGGTACACTTAGGGGAACCCCGTTGGCGCTGCCTGGAGGTGACGATCATTCAAATCTGTGAATGATGAGAAATCCCATCACAAGAGAACAAATTAATGCGGGCTGGAAGAAAAATATACCCCATATAAACACAAAGACGTGCATTGCATGTACTTCACAAACGCTCTCAGCGTTGACCAGACCACCAGCTCAAAAGAACTAACACGTGGGGCCATTTCGTCGTTCAAAACGATCCCCCCAGACGCACTTTCGAGCGCGAGCCGCTAGTCCCAATATAATTAAAATCATTAAATCGAAACTCACGCACACAACATCTGCGACTGTTCAAGCTGGGGTGCATACCACGTGGACCGGCGTTGTGCACCACTCCATTATTTACGAACATACTGTATTGTATTGTGTGTTTGACTGGGGGTGGACGTCTATTTGTATAAACGCGTACTGTATAATTTTTTGTCGCCGTCTCTTTTAAGTGGTTTGCGATGCGCCGATTTATGTCATAGACACGCTTGAGAACGAGATGTTCGTGAATCTTAAAGGATTAGGGGCCGTCCATAAATGACGTCACGCGATTTTGGACGATTTTTGACCCCCCCCCCCTCGTCACGAAGCTCTGCCCCCCCCCCCCAAAAATGAAACATGCTTAAAAATCGCTTTAAGCTATTGTCATTGTAGTGCGTATTTAATGTGGCGCTGCACTCTGGTGTTGTAGAAGAAAACATTTATTTAAAAAGTATATTTAATTAAGTAGAACGTGTTGTCTATATTTATTTAAAGTTGCGCATTTTGATGTGACTTCACATTTCTCAAACCCCCCCCTCCCCTCGTCACACATCGTCACAAATGTCTGACCCCCCCTCCCCCCCTAGGTGCGTGACGTCATTTATGGACGGCCCCTTATCCCTAGGTGAAAAAATACTGTATATATACCACATCCCTTAGGTGGAATGCGCGGCTCCACTCTCCGTTCTACCCTGGATGGATGCCCACATTTCTCTTGCTCATCTCCCTCCACTCTCTCAGCTGTGAAGTGTTGAACAAAAAAACAATTTAAGAGGGGCAGCGGGAAAGTTCAGGAGGTTATAGACTGCGGGTAGGGTAAAGGTCAATCGTGATTTGAAGCTTTCGTGACTGCAGGAATCCATACTCTTTGGTTCTTTCGGTAAAGTCACGTGGGTAGAAAAAATATTACTGGTTGGAACCTCTTGGTTACACCAGCCCACAGGGGATTATTGTGTCCGTCCGTCCGTCGTGCATCCAAAAATGGGAGGGGTGGGGCTGGGTGGAGAGGGGAGGGTGGGGAGGGGCTGGGTGGGGAGGCAGAGGCTGGGAGGGGAGGGTGGGGAGGGGCTGGGTGGGGAGGGTGGGGCTGGGTGGGGAGGGGAGGGTGGGGAGGGGCTTGGTGGGGAAGGTGGGGCTGGGTGGGGAGGGTGGGGAGGAGCTGGGTGGGGAGGGTGGGGCTGGGTGGGGAGGGGCTTGGTGGGGAGGGGCTGGGTGGGGAGGGTCGGGAGGAGCTGGGTGGGGAGGGTGGGGCTGGGTGGGGAGGGGAGGGTGGGGAGGGGCTGGGTGAGGAGGGTCGGGAGGGGCTGGGTGGGGAGGGTGGGGCTGGGTGGGGAGGAGCTGGTCACCCCGTGGTGCCCCCCTTATAAAACTCAACGTTTAACCTACTCACGCCGGCTTGTGCCCGCCCTCACAGTCGGGCATATTTGCGGAATACACCACGTAGTGCCGCCGTGTGACCCTGGCCATTGACCGAGCAACCCAACGTTCCTACCAGCTCCCTCCGCAGGAATGTGTTAGATCACGACGCTTCGATCGCAACACAAGCACTCGTCATCAGGTGAGACAACCACAGCAAGAAAACTGTTTGTCTCACCTGATGACGATTGCTTGTGTTGCGATCGAAACGTCGTGATCTTTTATTTATTTTACCTACGTGACTTTACCGAAAGAACCAAAGAGTATAGGGTAAAGGTTAGTTATATATTTTTTTTACCAGGTAAAGTCCGCTAAACTACATAGCTCTTTTTTAAAGAAGCGACCTGGTCACAAATAATAGCTCAACGAAGTGACTGACCGTGTGGAAATGTATAGCAGCGAAATACTCTAAACGCGTGATGTTGATTCTAAACGTGGAGGGAAAACTGGAGGACCTGGAAGGAAAATCCACACGACCACGGAGAGAGAGACACGCAATGCCCAAATATACAGCAGGCGTCAGGGTCGGGTTCGAACCCACGACCTCCTGTATACCAGGCGAGGTAGTTAACATCTCACAGCCACCGTGGGGCCGGCCCCAGTTGAAATGACAATACTAGTGGCTGATTGGATAATTGGTAAGGGTAAATGTAAGGAATAGTATTCTGTTTGTGGATGTTTGGTTAGGTTTAAGCTCATTTGTAGGACTGGTACGAATAGCTGCTTTGGTGTATTACTCTACTCCGTGTTGCTACGGTTTGTCCTTTTATTGGGTCAATTTTCTGGCCAGATTCGCATAGTGACGAGTGTCAATTTGAACGTTCTCTAGCTTAGGCCAACGTATACCATTGACGCCATCACACAATCAGAAATGAGCGGGCAACACGGCCGAGCGATGCGCTTGGGGCCGTTTCGTCTCGACGTGAATGTGACCCCGAGTGTCCCGCAGCGCACAGACGGTGACATCTGCGGGAGAGCCAGTGGCTGGCTGCTCGAGGCCCGTGGGGTTTAAGCGTGGGGGTGGAGGGTCATACTGCGCTCTCTAGCGACGGCGGGAGCCACGGGGCCACGCCACATTGCAGTCCAGTGTCCACGCTCACCTGTCTGCATTACACAACGACACATCTCACCTGTCTATGTTACATGTCCATATGTCACCCCCATACCTCTTCATCACCTGTCCACGCTCGCAGGTGGCTTTATTCTAGGTCTTATTAACACAGCTCCATAGTGAAATTGAATGTCGATCTTGTAAGACGAATGAACGTCAGTGATCGGTCTGACGGACCGAGTTTCTGAGTTCACGTGGCCGCTTTTGCTCTTGTCGTCAGCGACGGGGGTTCTGTACCAGCGGGGCAGCCGTCACTCGGGGCTGATGGCAAGCTGAGAACCCGGTGTTATCTGAAGTGTCATGTTGGTCTCATGTCAACGCGTTCACCGGCTTATCCTGTGATGTCGTTTCATGACTTACACACCAGGGGTCGCTGCACCAATTAAAAACTCCGTCACGAGTGTTGTGCGTTAAACGAAACGTGTTTTTTTTAATGTACCAGGTAAAGCCCACTGAGCTATATGTAGCTATTTTCAGAAGCGGCCTGGCCACAAATGATAACTCAACTAAGTGGCTTATCACGTGGAAATGTATTTCAGCCAAATATTCGAAACGCAGGATTCTAAATGTGGAAGCAAAACCCGGAGTACCCGGGGAAAAATCCACGCGACCACGAGGAGAGAGAGAAACACGCAAACTCCAAATATACAGCAGCAGGCATCAGGGTCGGGATAAAACCCATGACCTCCTGCATACCAGGCGAGGTAGTTAACATCTCCTACCCACTGTGATGATGATGAGAGACACCGCAACTCCAAATATACAGCAGCAGGCGTCAGGGTCGGGATAGAACCCACGACCTCCTGTATACCAGGCGAGGTAGTTAACATCTCCTAGCCACCGTGGCGGCGCTCCAAAGAGCGTGGAACGATACTTGTCTCCGAATTTCGGCCAATGATGGAGATTCCACATTTCTATGGAAAGGTCAAGTACATCTCTAGGACAGCCACTGTTGACGGTAGACACCACGGGACTTACGTAGTCGTCCTCGCTGGGGGGTGATGGTGATGATCAGAATGCCCTTGATTTACACAAGAAAGCCTCACTGAGTCTCATAACTCTGTTTATGAGGGTCCTGCATTGGGATATTTGGTAATTTACATTCATGGGTGTTAGCTTGTGGGAAGAAACTGGAGACTCCATTGTATGTATGTGTGTGGGGGGTGTAACCCACGCACAGATGGATTCAAGAATCAGTTGCTGTACTTCCATCTCCTGGCCACTGTGCTCATTTGAGCAAAAGGAACAAATTGATAGCGCTCAAGTTTCACTTCGTAGAGAGCGCCATCCAGCGCTCTGTGTGCGCACTGAGCCATCGGCCTCTGGAGAAGCAGGTCCCAACCTCCCTGGACCCGTGGTCCCACTTTGTCAAACCCTCCACGTGTTCGCAGACTACCCGTGCACCAGAACGCACATTTTTTTTTAAAGTAAACACCTATATATTGATCACTAACCAAATAGCGAACAGCAATCAGCAGATCTAAAAGCAGTCGCCAAACAACAACACCACACGGCGTTTCGTGAGAACGATATCTTATAATTTTTTTTATCAGAATATACATATTTATTTATACTGGAGGAGTCCGATGAGCTATAAAGCACTTTTTCACAGATGTTTAGTCGGGGCGGGTAAGAACGTTACAATAACAAACATTTAAAAAAACACGACAGTAGTGCAAAGTTCAAGACATTTAAACAAATCACCCAAACACACAAATACAACACTTAACCATTCCCATCCTACCAGGCAAAGCCCACTGAGGTAGTAACTTATTTTTCAGAATCGATCTGGCCACAAATGATAACTCAACAAAGTGGCCCATCGATTTGACATTTATAGCACCAAAATAATATTTTAAAAATCTAAATGCATGTTTCTAAATGTGGAGAAAAAAACCCGTAGGAATAAAATCCACGAGACCACAGAGAGAGTCACGCAAACTCCAAATATACAGCAGGCGTCAGGGTCTGGATCGAACCCACGACCTCCTGCATACCAGGCGAGGTAGTTAACATCTCCTAGCCACCGTGATGATGATGAGAGACACAAACTCCAAATATACAGCAGCAGGCGTTGTCAGGGTCTGGATAGGACCCATGACCTACTGTGTACCAGGCGAGGTAGTTAACATCTCAGCCACCGTGATGATGATGAGAGAGAGACACGCAAACTCCAAATTTTCAGCAGCAAGCGTCAGGGTCGGGATCGAACCCACGACATCCTGCATACCAGGTGGCTTTGTGGGGCCCAGAGGTCCGTGGGCCGGGCATTGTGAGCCACTGCCTGACTGCACATCGGCCGTCCTCCTGGTGCAACGTGCTCGAGTCGGGGGCACCTCGGGGACAGCAATCCGCATTAATCCGCTCCTTGGCTGCGGATTACCTGGGGGGCGCATCATGCCGCCTGACACTGCACCCTCATCCCTCCCTGCTGTCTCAGTCAACGCGTTTTTTTGACTGGCTGATATAAATGTCCACACGATAAGCCACTTCGTTGAGCTATCGTTGGTGGACAGGTCGCGTCGGGAAAAACAAATAATAGCTTAATATCTTAGTGAAATAAAAAATAGTTTCGTTTTAGTTTATGTATTTATTGTGTATGATTTTGCGTACCTTTCATATACTTTGTCAATATCTGACCTACTCCGACTGGATATCCGTGAAAAATAGCTTAATATATCATGGAATATCTCGAGGATAAATAAAGATTCTGATTCCGGTCAGGTTGGTGAGATCAGCGAACCTCACCGCGCGATGCACCTCAACGTGGCATTTATCGAATAGGCAGTTGGTTCATTATTTCATTGTCTGGTGGTGTCCATTGTCTCACGGTCTCCTGTTTAATTGCGCCATCGTGTTCATTGTTGAACGTTCGCGTGTTTAATCGCCTCGCCGTTTCTCGTTTAATGGTCCCGTGTTTGTCCCGCCGTGTCTGCAATTTGTCAACCTCGGACTTAGATACAATTTCATAGTCTCGCTGATGTCTGCTGTTTCATTAGTTGCGTGCTTAAATTTGTTTTTTTTAATTCTCTTGCGTTTGTCTCGTTGTGTCTATTGTTTAGTAATAAGTGGGCAGAATATCTGAACCGGTCCTGGGCTTCCTGGTGCGTTGTGTGAGCATCAACAACCAGGGGAGACAAAGGCGGCCGGGCGTGGTTGCTGGCCACCCACCTCTCCGTGAGCCTTCATATGTGCTCGCTAACAGCACTTGCTCCGACAGTCTGCTAAGGTTATAAAGGGGTAGGGGATCTTTGGCTTTATTGTTTAATAATATATCTATATATATTTCGTTGTGTCTACTGACTGCCACGTGCTGGCAAATGTCCGTGTAATTGTCTGGAGCGCTTTGTCCATTGAGAGAGGCGATTGGACTGGGAGAGACCCTGGCTGGGTCCGCCTCCCGTAAGCTGCTGAGGCCACGACTCCCTCAGTCTCTCCACCCCCACTGCCTCCCTCACCCCCTGTCTCATTCAGCCTCGCCACCTCCCTCATCCCCTGGGCCTCCTTCCTCACGCGCAGGGCTCAGAGTGGTGGGCGGACAGTGCAGAGTCTGTCTGCATTCTCTCCTCCCCTCGCTCTCATCTCTCTCCCTGCTTGGGGTATCACCTCGCCACCACGACGCCTCCTCCCTCGCGTCTCTCCAGTCCTTCCCTCTGCCCTCTCCCCCCCTTTAACAACGCTCACTCCGCTCTCCACTCTCGCGTCTCTCCAGCCCTTCCCTCTGCCCTCTCTCCCCCCCCCCTTTAACAACGCTCACTCCGCTCTCCACTCTCGCGTCTCTCCAGCCCTTCCCTCTGCCCTCTCTCTCCTCCCCCCCCCCCCCCCCCCCTTTAACAACGCTCACTCCACTCTCCACTCTCGCGTCTCCGGACGCTGCCAGCGCTCCATCGTGACCACAATCACCACCGGCACCATCACCACCACCACCAAGAACCACGTTCCATCATCACCAGACAACAGTAGCATCGGCAGCACCCTCATTCAACAGCAATAGCAAATATCTATGAGAATATCATCATCAACTTCATCGTCATCATCAGGAGGAGGACGAGAAGCCATGATGCGTTCCCCGTCGCCCGTGCCGGAGTCGCCCCGAGTCGCCTGGGCTGAGGTGCGCGGCGACCCCGCGGAGCCCCGGTCCCTGTCCCGGGGCGCTCGCTCGTCCGCCTCTCCCGTCTCCCTCGTCTCGCCGTCTCCTTCCCGTGGGCCCCGCGGCCACGGGAGCGAGCGCCTGGCGGAGGACGGCGACTCGGGACGCGCAGGCGGAGCTGAGTCGCGGGGCGCGGAGTCGCGGGGTGCCGCGATGGAGGAGGAGGAGGAGGCGGCGGCGGCGGCGCTGCTGCTGCGCGGGATTTTCACCATCGGTGGCAAGAGCTGCGACGTGGAGCTGCGGGGGAGAGCTCTCTCCTGGAGCCCCATCGTGCCCGAGGCGATGCCCGGCGCGGCCTCCGCAGCACCAGGTACGGAACCCGATACCTGGCACGGCGCTCCACCCCACCTGCTGCTGCTGCGAAGAAGAAGAACCCGCGTGGGTCTTCGGGGAGGGGTGGTGTGCACTTGGTGCGGACCTGGGAATCCGCTCGAGGTGTCGCTCCCTATGCATCCCCCGGGGGGGGGGGGGGGGGCTTCACGGAGCACCCTGCGACGGGGACTCTGGCCGCAGGTGTCCACACGGGGCCACGGGGTTCTCCGTAGCCCGCAGGGGCCTCCGTGCCTCGCTCCACGCGGCCCCAGGTCGACTCGAGCCGCGTGTGGGTGGCGTTCGTTGTGCACCGATCGCACTGCGGGGGAGCGGTGGTGCAGAAGTTAGCGCTACGCTGCGCTACGAACGCGGCCACTCGGATTTCGATTCCCGCTCACGGCCAACACCACAGTGACGATTATCTTAACCGCTCCAGGGGCTCCTCGAGGTCGACTCCGCCTCAAATGAGTACCTGGTTCGGTGTGTAAAAGCATCGCTACTGGAGAGACAAAGGCGGCCTGGCGTGGTGCTGGTCACCCACCCCCTCGTGCGCCGTTTCGGCTTTCATAGGCGCTCGCTAACAGCACTTGCCCGAAACAGTTTGTTAAGGCTACACGGGGGATCTTTGCCTTTGTTTTGCTCTGCGATGTAGGTGGAGGCGTCGTCCAATGCGTTATTTAGTAAGGGGCGGCAAACACGCACGGCGAGAGATGGCTACAGCTCGGGGAGTCTATCATCCAGCAGTGGATCGATCACGTGCAATTAATGATTCCTGACGTTTATCTCCCGCGTCAACTTGGGCGTCGCATCACGGTGAGCCGCCGAGGGCTTCACGAGCGACCGCCACCTGCGGCTGCCGAGTTGGTTGGGGGATTTGTTGAGCGGGGTGACGACCTTGGCGAGACCTCCCCGAGGCCCGGGGCTCAGCACGGGATTAGGGGCCACAACCCCACCCCTAACCCCACCGGGGAAGAAGCCTTGCCCATTCAACAACGACGCCGTGGTCATTTTAACCCCCTGTGTGGGTCGTTAATATTTGACCAGAGAAACGGTGAAAGGCGCGATCCGTGCTAGGGGGAGAGGGGCACAGAAATTCCGCGGACGACCGAAGATGAACTCCGAACTCGGCGCTGCTCCTGGGTGCTGGGGAGGGGGCGAGGTTTGGGGTCTGGGGGGCGGGGGGGGGGCTCACCGCCCCACTCAATCGGGGACTGCGAGCAAGCGGGTAGGGTTCGTAGATGGGTAAGGGCAGGCGAGGGAGAAGAGGTTACAGAAGTGAAAGGTGGTGGAGTGTGGTGGTGGGGAGGGGACCGTGTAACTCCTCTTAAAGCGTGTTTTTATAATCACTGCAAAGTTTCTAGATTCCCGACGTGCAGCACGTGCGTGGTTCAGTGACATTGCCACGCGCTCCGCTATCCCCAAATGCCGCTTTGCATCTGGGGCGACACGCGCACGCTCGCTCCGATTTGTACAAACTGAGTCCCTGGCTCTTCATGGGACCTGCCTTGCCAGCGAGCTCTCAATGTCCTGATAGTGGCATTGTCTTTGCGCTGTTCGCCTTTTGGCGTCCTCTGGTCTAACGCTGTTTGAGACTAGGCTCTAAAGAAAGCCGTCTCTGGCGTGGACCAATCAGTTTCATAGACGATGCATCATACACTACCAGAGCATGTTTTTTTGTTTGCATGTTCAACACAAGTATATGTGGCTAATGCAAACACGATTCTTTGCAAAAGGTTTCAGTTCGGTGTTTTAACACCTTTAACACCTGTTTCATTGCCGATTCTTATACCCTAGCTCTTGTTGCCATCTGTCCGGTGCAAACAGTTATATTGTCTGCTGCACTCACTCCAGTAAGGAACGTTATTTGCTTAGCCATAACTATAGCAACATCACGTTTGTTATTCATATTAAGTGTTATAAGAAGTGTGATGGATGTGCGTGAGGATTTATTGTTATTTGTGCTTGAGGACCATCACTAGCAATGCAACAGCAGCAGCATCGCCAACTTAATCGGATGAAATGTTGAGCTGCTATGGCCAGTTGCGTCGTTGCCCGTGATGATTTTTGTTCAAGACAGTCCTGGGCAAAGAACACAAATCTGCCCCACACACATCGCATCAACCATTGGCAACACTTATTGACATCGTGACGATGGGGTCACATTAACACATTTCTGCGATGGTTCTTTCTCTGGCCAGTATTGCCGCTTTGATTGGTCTCAAACATTTTCCTTGTCGTCTCCCGCTTAGCTGTTCTCCCCTTCTCCTATTTCTCCTTTGTGTGCATTGCCAAGTACGAAATATTTGGCGATCAGGGGGGGCACTTTACTCACGGCAAGCACTGTTATTGTTCGTCATGGCTGTTTAGGTTGGGCGTAATAATGTGGCCATATGTGTGTTGCCAGACCCTCCGCCACCTGACGCGTCTAAACAAATTAAATTGTCACGTAAACAAGTGTTGAAACGTGCCACAAGCAAGCTGAGGAATAATTCTCACAATCGGATTTAACATTCGCTTCATTCTCTGGCAATACATTAAGATAATCAGGTGTTTTCTTACACTATATATTTATCTTTTCCAATGTAACTGTCCCGCAAGATGCCAACAGGCAGGTGAGGCCCAGACTGGGCCCTTTCTCTTCTGCCCCCACTGTGGTGGTTTCAGCGGCAGCAGGCGCAGGCGAGGCCCCCGCCGAAGAGTGGCTGGACCTCAAGGATGTGTTCGCCGTGAAACTGAAGCGCCGGCGATCCGCCGGACAGACCAAGGGCGGCACCCTGCTGGGCATCACGCTGTTCGTGTGCCGGCGCCGGCAGCGAGGCCACAGCAGGCTGGGCGCGGCTGGGCCAGCCGGCCACGACGAGGGGAAACTGAAGGAGCAGCCCCTGCACCTGGGCAACTCCAGCGAGGACCACTGCCAGACCTGGTTCTACCGCATCCGCGCCGTCCTGAGCGGTGCGTGCGTTCATCCGCGTGCCCCCCCCCCCCCATCACGCGCGCGCCCATCCGCGTGGTCAGTCCCCTGTCCCCTCGTCCCTTGTCCGTCGTGCTATGAATCATAATCGATCACTTTTGTGTGTGGTCGATTACTAGGGTCTCTTTTTAAAAAATCTATGTATGTAGGTGTGTTGAACTTCCTTCACACCGTACATAGCCAACCGTGCTCATTGGAAGTGTGCGGGACAAGGACAAATTGGTGGCCTCTCCTACATCCTGCCGCCCGAAGGCAGGAAACCCCCTACACACCACGCCCAGCATAACTCGCCTCGTGTTATTGGTGACATCAAGAAGTCCCATCCATCACCTCCTGTCCAGCAGCAACAGCAGCACACGTGGATTTATATTTGTATTATATTCTTTCTCCCCAAGTATTTTGATGTTTTCCGATTTCGTTGAGTAATTAAATCCGATAATCGGTAGTCATTGGTTGCTCCGGGAGAGCCCAGCTCCACAGAGCATACTCGTGTGCCTTTACTCGGTTTCACACTTTGCCAGGCAGAAACTGGCTTTGATGTTTGCCTCTGTAGCTTAATAAGAGCCTTACATTGACATTGAGCTACCATCACGTAATGCCCACGACGACATTTGATGGGTTTGTGTTGAATCGATGAACATTGTGCATTTTACTTACATAAAACGTCAGGCAATTATTCAACCCGGAGGATTAACCGAACCTTCGTTTTTTAATCCCATCGTGGGATTCTTTGTAACAAATGGTGGTGTAGACCGCTGTCAATAAGTGGGCCAGGTGTTGGCATGAACGATTTCGCGAGCGAATGTGCGCGCACATCATTTTGCCGCTGCACGTGTTTCTCTTTAGCGTTGCACAGGGAACGTGGAAGAGAGAATTGTGCCTCGTATCTCACCACGCTTAAAATATTTACACAACTGAACGCTAAACTTATTACCAGCATAAATATCCTTACAACAAACATGGTCATTACGGTTTCTACACTCATAAAACTGACTGAAGTTTCCCCGCGTCCTGCGCAGGCTTGTCGGTCCGTGCGTTCCCCTGTTTTGGTTGTCTTGGCCACCTGAGTAGGGTTTGCCTGTTTGAACCATTAAATCCCATTACCATCATATTCGAAGCGACGACTTTAGTTGTCAGTTGCCAATAACTGTTATTGGTTTAAGTAGCTTGCCTGCTAAAACGTGATGCACAATGCTAACGATATCATTTAAATGAAATGTGAGCAGGCACAACGAAAGTTACGTGGATTGTATATGTGGCAATGCGTGGCTAAGAGCTGATAGAAAATATCATGTCCGCCTGGCCTCGCTTATGAAAACTGGAAAGAGCACTTGGCAAATACCGTAGCCGATTGAATGAACTCGTGGCATTGTTCTGCTTTCAGTTTGTAAATTGACTCTTTTGTTTGTAATCCGAAACCGATTACATTCAACACCTGAATAGATGCATTTGAGTTCTTCCTTTTCCAAGTGATTTATTTCGTGAAATTGTGACACGCAGCAATGGTGCAGCAATCCAATATTATTACTGCACACTTGGAATCGATTTGGCATCTAAATGCTACTTCATTCCTAGTCGCTGTAAACACACTGGAACGTATTCGTCATGGGAAACGGACGTGTATATATCCTTTGTTATTTTTTGGTTATTATTCAGATTACACGCTCCCAGGCAGAGGAGAAGTGAAAACTCTGGTTCCTGGACTTGCATCATGGCTGGGATTCAAAAGCACTGATGGCAGGGGGGGGTGGGGGGGTTCAAACTATGGGAGCAGGAGATGGATGGAGGGCAACCTCCCACTTCTTATTGTCGCACGGCTGATGTCGATGCAGAACGGCAACTACAATTTTGCATAATAAAATAATTGCCCAATGATGCTGGATGTAATTACCAGCGAAACGTCGTACTCAAAAATTGTAAATGCTGTGTGGATTCACTCTTCAACACACCGGTGGGCTAAAGTAGTGAACTATTTGTCTTTTGTCAACGTGACACTTTTTTTACTGTTTGGCCATGTTGGGTAGTGGAGGGTTACGACACATTTGTAAATAACGCGATCTAACCCAAAAAACCTTCATTATGAATAATATTGGTCGCGAAAGCCTCCTACGTGTTGAACTACAATTTTGCATTCAGGTGGTCAAGCCCAGATAACCGCGTGTGCATCGCTGTGATGTCTCCTTCGTATTTGTGGATCGGGCATTGCGTTCGTTACACGTTGCACGGTGTGTTCTGGATGACCGCAGTCACACACTGGAGAGTTTTTAATTTTCCATTCGTGCATCGGGTATCCGCATCTTCTGCCATGGTCTGTGCAGTGGATGAGGTTTAGGGTGGACCATGGGCTTCGTGGAAGATCAAGCCAAGGGAATAGTCAGCATTGGTTCTTTCACAGGTTGCTTGAGAGTTGTTGTTTTTTAACTCAATACGTCTCTCCAAGTTGTCATCGTGCTTGAGGTCGCATCGAGAGACGGTGTCTGGGGCCTTTCCAAGAGAAAGGCCTTGAGTGGTTGGGGTGGGGAGAGCCCGTGAGGGGGAGATTAGGGTGGGATGAGAGAGGGTAGGGACGGGCAGCTACATAGGATGATATGAAAGTCGAGCAAGGTAATTATTGCAGTTGATCCAAGGTTGCATTGAAAGCCAGTGGATGGCGATTTAATTATTGCATTGGGGTGATGTGGTAACATTGACGATTACTGGCGAGGAGCCTTGGCACAGTTGTATTTTGGATCATCTTGGCATCTTGTGAGGGGATTCGGGAAGGTCGTGGAGAAGCAGATCGCTGTGGTCGTGAGATGTTTCCAGTACGCGTACGGTCTCCATGCCGACCCAATTGGCAATCGGTCAACAAGCGAGATAATCGCTGTTGCCTGGTGGTGCACTTTGTAAACACCCAAGAGGTGTTATGTGTAGTGTATGACTAATGCCAAACCTAGCGTGCACACGGGGGCGTGTGTTTATCAAATAATACCCTTTGATTCTTTCGGTAAAGTCACGTAGGTAGGAAAAATAATAGATCACGAAGTTTCGATCGCAACACAAGCAATCGTCTTCACCTGAAGACGGTTGCTTGAATGGCGTTATAGGTTGGTTCACCTGAAGACGGTTGCTTGTGTTGCGACCGAAACGTCGTGATTTATTTTATTTTATACCTACGTGACTTTACCGAAAGAACCAAAGAGTATGGATTACTGCAGTCACGAAAGCTTCAAATCAGGATTTATCAGATAATGTTTATACGTGCGGTAAATCACTCTTTATTTCCGTACATCTCTGTAAGCGACTGGACATCCGTTAATAAAAGAGGTCGGTAGCTCATTGGATTCCTCCTGCAGTAAAAATATACAGGTAGTCCCCGACTTACGATGGAGATGCATTACAACGATCCCATCGTAAGTCAGGGACTACCTGTATATTCTGAGTCTGAAATGAACCTGTGGCTCCATCTGTCTTGGCGTTCCCACCTTTGTTGTTGGCACAGTTTTACTGTGGAGCCACTCGCGTGCGACTGCGGCTTCTGAACTCGGTTGTGCACACAATGTTCTGTTAAAGGCTATAAAAATGATTACAACAAAAAAACTCCCAAATGTACCCTGGGTCACCAGCCTAGAACGCCATTCACTTTGCGTCACGAAGAGTTTCTCATTTTTTGCTGTCGCGAGGCATTTTGATGGACGGCGACGGAAAGAGTCAACCCCAACTCGCTTCCAGGTGGGCTGGCGGGGGGGCATAGGTGGAGTTTGGCTTAATAGGAATCGCGGGTGCATGTAATGAATGTATTTTGAATCTTAATTTTAAACTGCTGAAAAAAAATAAGTTTTTTTATTTTTAGGGCCATGATATTTTTTTTGAGAAGGGAGCCGAGGCATCAGCAGGGGGGCACTCAGCTTAATCTACCCCCCCCGTGCCCCCCCCCGTAAACTCTGCCCATGGGGAGGGGGGTAGATGAAGCTGAGCCCCCCCCCCTCTCTGCTGAAGGCTCTGCTTCCCCCTGCGAAATTCTTACGGCCAAAAAAACTAAAACTTTCGTGCAATAATTTCTGGCAGTGGTGGCGGTTCAGCCAACACCCACAAGGCACTGTTTGCAGTCGTTGGTGGCAACTGGACGGACATGAAAAACTTCGTGCGATTGAGCCCACGGGTGTAGCGTTACATGGAAGAGACAGGTGGGGTGAGAGACGGAGAAAAACGTAGACGATGGGAAGCTGCGCGTGGTGAGATTGGCCTGGCTGTGTGTGGGGAGCGGCTGTGTAGCGGTTAGCGCTACGCTGTGCTACAACTCGGCGACCCAGGTTCGATTCCCGTTCCCCGGCCAACACCAGTGACGATTATCTGAACCGTTTCTGGGCCTCCCCTGGGTCGACTCGGCCTCGAATGAGTAGTTGGTGCAGTGTGTAAACATCACCACTGGGGAGACGAAGGTGGCCGGGCGTGGTACTGGCCACCCACCCCCTCGTGTGCCGTGCCGGCCTTCATCATAGCTGCGTCTCACTAACAGCACTTGCCCCAACTGTTTCTTAAGGCTATACGGGGGGGAGGGGATCTTTGTCTTTTTGTTGTTGTTGTTGTTGTCGTTGTTGTTATCAGGCTTCCCCGAGCGGCCCAGGAGGCTGCTGGTGTTCGTCAACCCCCAGAGCCACCGCAAGGAAGCGCCGGAGCTGTTTGCGTCGCGAGTGGAGCCGCTGTTCAAGCTGGCCGACATCGGAACGCACCTGATCGGTGCGGGTCTGCTCCCGGGAGACGCCTGCGTGCACGCACTCCACGTTGTTGCCGTTCGCTGCCTGGACGAGGCCTGCGTTGTTATACCGCGCACCGTGCGTTACAAGTGTACAAGGGAGGTTTTGTTTTATTTTTTTAAAGTTGAACTTCATTTGAAGAACTCTGCCAGGGATACACGCTGGACGTGTCAGGAACTGACCGCGTTGGACAGCCGAGTGAGTCACTTGCGGTGGATACATAGTTGAATGTCTCGTTAAAATGTTGAGATTCATTTACACGGTTTTAAATAGGTATGAGTTCATGTACAGCCCTTTTGTCAATCGACTGCTGGATGAAGGCCTTCTCATGCCACATCGGTCAACAGGGGGGGGGGAGTTATTTGCCCATAGCTCACCATGCCGGCGAGTGCAGCTGGTGACAAGGTGGTGGTGGAACGACCACCGGTTGCCATACAGTGTCACCCGTCACGAATGTGGCTGGGAATGGAACTTGTGTCGTTAGTTACACTGCGCCACTGTTCGTCCCTTAACCACACATCGCTATATATTCTTGGTTATTCCGGTAAAGTCACGTAGAAAGGAAACAATAAAATAATACAATTATAAAACAATAAAATTATCACGACGTTTCGACTGCAACACAAGCAATCATCATCAGGTGTGAAAACCACAGCAAGAAAATTTGAAAAAAGTGTCGGTTTTTTAAACGTGAGCACCACGGAAAAAAAAACCCGCCACTTTTTTCAAATTTTCTTGCTGTGGTTTTCACACCTGATGATGATTGCTTGTGTTGCAGTCGAAACGTCGTGAGAATTTTATTGTTTTATATTTTTATTATTTTATTGTTTCCCTTCTACGTGGCTTTACCGAAAGAACCAAGAATATGAATCCCTGCAGTCACGAAAGCTTTAAATCACACACCGCTAATTATATGGGTGGCAGGGTGGCACACTTCTTGCTGTGATTCACAGCAAGAAAGAAGTCACCTAGGTACAATTGCCGACTCGGGCACCTTTCTGCATGAGGTTTGTGTGTTCTCCCCCTGTTCTGCACGGGTCTTCCCCCTGGGTTTTCCAGTTTCCTCCCCGAAGCTAAAAGAGCTACACACCCACACGATATATAATTGGTATTGTCCAAACATCCCGATTAAAAAAAAAACAGCAAGATTACTGGGATGGGACCGCACACAGCGGCAACATTGGCCCACGCTGCGAAAGCTTGGCACGGCCCTTCTGAGAAAGTCCTAAGACTCGCTGAAGATTTCCTGGGGGAACAAGCATAATATTAAAACAAAAATAGCAATTAATATATTTTTTTTTAATTGTCATCGTGTATACTTTGTGTTCAATGAAGATGAGCAGAGCCTTTGCATGCACAGCACAACAAATGATGTTGGTGACACTGCTGCGTTGACCGTGGTGCACACACGCACGCTAAACAACTCGACACACTCGTCAACAACACTGAATAAGGGCCACAGCCCGAAACGTTCACCATTGAGTCCATGTATGGTGCTTGCAGGGTTACATGCCCGTAGCAAATTTGCATGAAGTGGTTTTTGTAATCTGCCACATGGATCCATTTTGCTGTGAAGGGCGCACAGTGCAATGCGGACACTGCAAGGTTGCTCGCTGAGCCCACGCGTGACCATGCCCCCCGGGCATGGTGACCATGCCCCCCATGCCCCCCGGGCATGGTGACCTGCACGTTGACCTCAACGTGCAGGTTATTGTTCAGTTAAATATGCACTGAGGCCTACTTTATTTAGAGCGATATTAGCACGTAAAATAAAGATTGGTTGATTTAAAAATCGGCTACCATTTGGTTCCCTTTGCCGATTAATATTTTATGCAGCTGTTAATCTTTAACGCCAAATCATACGAACACTACGCATTAACACGTGCAATGGAAGGTTAAAGGTTGGGCTGGGATAGCGTTAGGAGCTATGGTTAATGGATAGTAGGCATTTAGCGATGCACCAATTACTTAAATTAGACTCTCAGAATATGTGCACATCAAATTGTGCGCTTGAATGGTTTATTTACGATTTATGCAAATGTTATGCTGTTAGATTGATCTAAGGGAGTTAACAAGACAGAAGAAATCAGAGGACACGGGGGAAAACGAGGCGAATGTTTTCTTGAAACCTTACCTCAAACATGACAATCGCTGTGGGGAATTGAGTGGTGAATTATTATGACACAATTATACACGAAACAGTGAGCGGTCACGGGTTGTGTGTGCCGCGTTGGAGAGATGTCAACTACAATTCCTCAACCTGGCATGCAGGACGACGTGTGGGCTCGATCCCGACCCTGCCACCTGTATATTTGGAGTTTGCGTGTTCTCCCCATGGTTGTGTAGATTTTTTTTTATCTGGGTCCTCCGGTCTTTCCATTCCACGTTTAGAAACATTCAATTCGAGTTATTTAGCTGCTATAAATGTCCACGTGACAATCCATTTCATTGAGCTATCGTTTGTGGCCAGGTTGCTTCTGGCAAACAAAGCGATAGAGCTCAGTGGGCCTTACCTGGTAGAATAACAATCGTTTAGATTTTAGTTCATGCGTTTTGCTGCTGTGGCTGTTAAAAGTGTCTCTCCCCTCTTTCGGGACAGTGACGGAGAGGGAAGGGCATGCCTTGGCTGAACTTCAGACTTGCGACCTCACCGGCTTTGACGGGTGAGCAGTTTCACCGTGTGAGCTTTTTAACTTGTAAAGTGGATGAAATGCCAATGGCTTTTTGGTAATGAATACATTGTTGTGCACGCATAGCGGCTATATCCGTGAACATACGACAATGCAGTATTATTCTAAACCAATTTAATTCATTGATCAGTGTTCGTCCGTTGAATGAAATACTCAGCAGCATGATGTATTTATTTTTAATGTACGTAAAACATCGTGGTGTCACATCTTCTATCCAGTGCTTGGAAGAAAAAAAGAACACGGCAAGGTTATATTGTCGAAGTGGAACAGGCCCGGCTTAATGTTCACCTGGTGTGCTATTAAAGCGCACCAGTCCAAGTGTCGATGTAGCAGCATTGTGTGGGGTGAATGAGGCTGCAGCTTGCGGCTGTCCCCCAATGGCTGAAACGTGTGCACTCTCCTGCACTGTCTGCACTCTGTCTGCGCTCTTTCCTTGCCGCCGCCCCCACCTACGCGCCGTGGGGGGCAGGGCCCCCCTCCCCCCCCGCAGCGCCCGGCCACCTCCCCCGCTGCCGGCGCAGGCCGCCCCCTGCGGTGCTTCTCGAGCGAGGTCGCCCAGAGGTTCCTGGAGGCCTGGGGCACAATGCGACGTGGGTGGGAGGGGGGGGACTTGTTAATGAGCGAGATAAAGGAGGCCTGTTGTGTGGAGTCGTTTTTTGTGTGGGGGGGGCCCTGTGCGAATTCCCCCTTTTGCCCTCCACACCCCCCGGGCGGTCCTCAGCCCCCCACTTGCCCCCCCCCCCACCCCATTGCGGGAGTTTTAATAAGCGGCGCTTTGCCGACGCTCGCTAGACCACGTGGCTCGGCAAGAGGTCACACGGCGTGGTTCTTGTGCGCCGTCGGTGTATCGTGAAATTAACTCGACTTGTGGGGGGTGCTATCGGTCCTGACTCGTGAACTGCCGTATTTCCATCATCGTTTAGTTCACTGCACTCATCATCTCAAAGGGTACGTAGCCAACCCCGCTAATGGCGAATGCATCCGGCGTGGTGTGCATTTGTTTCCCATTGCAATGCCTGAGCAAGCGTGTGCGTGGTGCACATTGTTGATGTATTCGCAGCGTTGCATGCATCCGTCCACAGTGTGGTGTGTGTGGGCGGTGACGGCACGGTGGCGGAGGTGGTGAATGGGCTGCTCTTGCGCGCTCAGCGTGATGTCGGCACGGACCCCGACGGGGCTTTCACGCCAGCGCCCACTCACTTGCCCATCGGCATCATCCCCGCAGGTTTGCACCGCCCTGGCGAATGTGCGAACAGCTGCTTCCCGATGTCAGCGTGGAACACGTGTTCCGCGCGCGTTTTGGTTTTTGTGGTCGCGGCGTGCGATCGTGGCCATCGCTGCCAAGGGGCCGGCCATAAATGACGTCACGGGATTTGGGACGATTTTTGACCCCCCCCCCCTCTCGTCACACGGCGTCACAAAAAGTCAGGCACCCCCCCCCTCAAATATGACGTCACAAAGCTCTGCCCCCCCCCCCCACAACCATATTTCCATTTTGAAAATTAAACATACTTCAAATCGCTTTAAACTATTGTCATTGTAGTGCGTATTTAATGTGGCGCTGCACTCTAATGTTGTAGCACTGTTGTTATCTATATTTATTTAAAGTTGCGCATTTTGATGTGACATCACATTTGTCAAACCCCCCCCCCCCTCGTCACACATCGTCACAAATGTCTGACCCCCCCCCCCCCCAGGTGCGTGACGTCATTTATGGACGGCCCCCAAGCGATCCCTACGATCAAGAGCCATATTGCGTTTTCGTGTTTTTGCCGCAGGGTCGACGGACGTTGTGGCTTACTCCATGCACGGGACGAGCCACGCTGCCACGGCTTCGCTGCACATCATCCTAGGTCAGCCGTTGGCGTTTGGCTCCATTCGTGCGGTGCGTTGGACATTCCTGTCGGCCGCCGATGAAACTATCGTGCGAAGAGGTGCGATGGGGAAGAGGCTGTGGGCGTACTGGTCTGACGCGCGTACCTCCGCGTGCCTCTGCTATGATTGTAACGTCCCTCCTGCAGGCCACCTGCTACCGGTCGACGTGTGTTCCCTGGCCGTGCGGGGCCGATTACTCCGCTTTGGCTTCTCCGCCATGCTGGGCTTCGGTGGGAGAAGCCTGGCGATAGCCGAGCGGCACCGCTGGATGCCGCCCAACCAGAGGAGGGACTTTGCTGTCCTCAAGGCTCTGGCCAGTTTAAGGTGGGAAGGGGGCCCTGCCCCTTTGACCCACCGTTGACACCCCAGCGAGGAAAGGAACGGCGATCGCGCTAAAAGTTTTGAGCACGGGGCTCTTCGTCGCCTGAGCACCTCGAGTCACCGTCATGGGTTAATTTATCTGGATCTGCAGATCCTTAACCATTTTGTGGATGTCTTAACAGATGACCACGTGCCATTTTATTTAAGCCCTGCCGGTTGCAAACGTTGACATGCGTCCGTCATTAACTCGTGCAGGTGATCAATATCCAGTTACTCTGTTCGAGTGCTTTGTGTGCCAAATCTGTGCATCCCATTGCCCTCGCCGTGTTGTTATTAGTGGCCAGGGCAACCGCGTGTAATTCCAGAAGGTGCAGCTAATGAGGGGGGGGGGGGATTGTTCCCTTCCAGGCCAGTGGACTGCGAGATCGGCTTTCTGCCCGCGAGTGAAGGTGCGTCAGGACAGACAGCAGAAGGCGCACGGTAAGCCACCCTTTGTATTGCTGCCAAGCGCTCTCATTGTACATGCCACTCATAACACACGAGCCAGCCATTCTTTCACCGGCTTTTCTTTTTGTTGCGTAGGGCACTCAAGAGGTGGGATTTATCTGCAAAGATTCGTAAGTAGAGTTTGCGTGCACTGCCATTGTGAGTGGGGGGGGGGGGTGTTGCTGTGGGTGGCCCAGGTAGCTGCAGCTGCCCTTATCGGCCGCGCGCATCTGCAATGTCGGCGCAGCCGGCGGCGCGCAGGTTGGCGCAACGGGGGAAGACGCGGCAGGGCTGCTGTGGCTTCACACGAGCGGGGACTTCCTCAACGTCACCGTGGCGGCGGTGCCCTGCCGCTGTGCCGTCGCTCCCCGTGGACTGGCTCCCGACACGCTGTAACGAACGCACACACCAACTCGCGCGCACAACCGCGAATGGACGGTCCCTTCACTCCCAAAGTCATATCGATCACTTTCATTGTGGGGTGCCTGGTGATGCAGACTACTTCCTGTCGGTTGAATGCGCGTGGCCTACGTTGCTTGACGATAGTTTCATTTACATTTTTGTAGTTTCATTTAGTAAGAACAATTATGTAATTTGTAACAAGCGGAGCCAAGCTCGGTGGCACTCGAAAGTCGGGTGAAAGAAGTGTGGCCTTGAAGTGCCTCTGTAAAAGTCGCTGTAGATTAAACGCTGCTGCTACGAATGTGCAGCGGGATGGCGTTCCAGACGGTGGGGGTTGCCGCAGAGGAATGACGCCTGGCAGTGATGGTCCTGGTCAAAATAACAAGGCCAGATGTTGAACTCAAATCTGCAGTATTAGTTTTGTTTTCGGATTGTCCACTGCGGCTGTTGGTATGCGTCGAGTGTCACTAATGTTAGGAATGTAGTGCTGCTGCTGCTGTCCACCCAGGTGTGAGTTCCACGGATATGCTGTGGTTGCAGGCTGGACGACGGCAGCATGTCTTTGATCGCCGTGCGCAGCACGTCTCGTGCCCATTTCGTCAAGTACCTGAAACGTTTCGGCAGCTCCAAATCCCAGGTATCTTTGCACCGTGCTGCGGGGCAGCGCGGCTTGGGCATGCCGGCGATATGATCGGCCCACACACAAGCGCGGAGCTGCTCACGCAACTCGTGTGGTTTCCCTACCTGGACGTCCACTCCACGAGGTGGCCATGCGTACATTTTGTTCTCTCCGTGCAGCCGAACCCACCGTTTGTGGACAGCATGGCGGTGCAGGCGGTGCGCGTGACCCCTAGAGGTCACCTGTCTGGGGAGGACGGCTCCTCTCGGTGGGGAGATGGGGAGGGCGAGACCGCCGGGGCCACAGACGGGCGCTGCTTCTGGAACGTGGACGGTGTGCTGCTAGAAGAGACTGGCGAAGTGCACATCAGGTCTGCTGTGGTTGCCAGCACTCGTCACAGAGCCAGCAGCACATCCACTGCACGGCATACTCTCGGTTTCCGTCATGCCATTTTTATTGGTTCTTGCACATTCTGCGCGGATGAACACGTTCACCGACGACTTGCACCGCTGTGGTTTTTATTGCAGGGTTCACACTCGCCTCGTGACGCTGTATGGCTGTTCTCTTGGCCATGATGATGAAGACGCTGCCATGAAATGCAACTGCTTGTGATACTTGCACAAATGATTATGGAAGCGGACCTGTTGAGGGAAGCACAATGCAGAGACCAAGAGGAAGCCAGGGAGTGGTAGGGACAGGTTCCAGCTCCTGGTGGCTCCCATTGATGAGCGGGCAAGGCTAAAACCACACTTTTTAAGCAGTAAGGACTGCTTTGGAAAGGTTTTACGAAACAGGAAAAGCACTTTTCCCATAGGCACTTAAAAAATAGTAGGGCAAATTTGTGTATATATAAAACCGCTATTTTAGAATGAGCAGGTAAAATCATAGCAAACCAAACAAAGATTGGAGTATTTACCGTACATGGAGCCCGGTTTAAATGTCAGTGGCAAGTTCACACGTTTTGCCATGGAGGCCCCATGGGAGCGACTTGGTTACCTTTGCAGCCCCTTCTCAGGAGACCACAACAGCACATGGGGGGGGGGGGGGAGATGAGCCTCGGTGGGGGACAGCAGCCGCACGCCAATCTGGACGTCACAGCACTTAACTCCACTCACACTGTTCACCACGGCCTGCCACAGTAGCTGTTTCACACGTGCAGCGATTTAGCCTCGGGTCACTTATGACGTCCGTTTATAAAGCAAGTATCAGTGGCCTTTAATGACAATTGCTAATTGGGACATTTCACGTGGATCGTCATTATTCAAGCTTCATTTGCACAAAACCCTTTGCTGTTTAGATAAATATAAGTTACTCTACGGTCATGATCACCACATGAAATGTCCTGTTGGATTAACAGTGAGATTTACAAGGCAATAACATGAACATTGATCATAAAATAAATGCTATGATTTAAATATTGCATATAAATCAGGTTTGCTCACTCATTGCTGTGCAGTGTGAAGTGCATAAATGAACGATTCAACTTCGAGTAATTTCCAAATAAAAGTTTATACAAACTTTTGAAATCGGAATAAACATTTCCTTCAATCCATCACCATACATTACAAATACACTTATCGGGAAGCCATCCATTATATACACCCAAAAGCATCACAATGCCAACTCCTGCTTTCCAAGTACAGGTGCCATGCAGTTCCACCATAAATACCTTTCAAAATTTGGGATGGCAAGCAGTGTACAGTTACCAGAGCAGCAGCAGCCATCACCAAGGCACAGCATGTGTTGGACAGCTGCTCACTTAAAGCAACATCTGCATATTGCACAATCACGGGCCAATCACCCACTGCTGCTCCACAAAGCAACCCGCCGTATACAATTCTTTACATTATGCCAAAAAACAAATGCGCACCCTTATCCCCAAAAAAACCGAAAACCTCATCTGCATAGCTTTAGATCAGTAGTTCCACTCCAGTTCCCACAGCCCATCATGGCCCACCTCTCTCCACCATAGCTCATACGTGAAATGCACTTCTCTGTGGCAGGTGGGCCATGGTGCAATTCTGCTCCTGCAGACTTGTCTGTCATGGAAAGCTGGAGTGTGTCGAGCCAGTGGTTTAGTGTTCTTCATTCAAGTCCTGCTTATCGCGTTTACAGTATGCTGTGGCCACATGACACGTTTAGTGGTGGGGGGTGAGGTTGTGCAAGTGTTGTCGAGTAGGTGAAGGGAATGCAGGATGGTGGACTAGAGCCAATCCCTCCTCATAGGCGCCACTTCTGTCACACAAGAAGGCAGAGTCGCCAGGGTTAGTTAATGACATCGGCCACAAACTCACTGGCACCCGCATGCTTGCTTGGCCCTGCTGCTTGGCTGAGATTCCCCAGCAGAAGGCAAAACATTTGCAGGATATCGGATTCTTGCGCTTGGCGCAACACTTGTCAAGAAGAGCAGCGGCCTCACTGTTTTAACGATCCATATACAAGTCACTTAACCCAAATGAGCAACCGCTGTGAGGTTGGTTTTTATTTGTTTTACCAACGGGAGCTAGGCAAGCATGGGGTGCCTCCATTGTTGTCATTTTATTTTTAGGTGGCTCTTGTTAATCAAACATGACAGCTTCTAAATGCTAATGTGTTAATACAAGCAAGGCAGAAAGACACTCACCAAGACAAACGGCCCTCACCGTTGGTAAACGGCAAACTGGGGGCACACAGGACAGCAAGTTAAGCGCCACCGAGGAGGGGCAGCCAGGGAGCCACTCCCCCAAGGCACGCCCCTCGCAAGCAGACTACAGCACAAATGTGTTCATTTTTTAAAAAATCGGGCAATACTTATTCATATTTGTGTGAACATGCACAACGTTTACTCTATTGCCCTCTTTCAAAAATGAACTTCCGTTCCGCTCATTCTAATATCTGCCAACGTGGCTTCACTCCCATGCAGGAGGTTGCACCTTGGTCATTCCCATGTATGCAAAATGGGCAAAATGGCAATAATTGGGAAGCTCAAGAAAGCCATCGCCTGCATGTACGGTAGGAGCTATCGAGGGGGGCTGGGTGGTGCTCATGGTCAGTGGAAGCCACGTTCAACAGTGTTAAAGGAGACTAGGCCTGAGTGAAGGCCTTGATGAGCAGACACGCACAATGCCTTCTTGCAGCCCTTGCCAGCAAAGACCCCATTTTATATTCACAAAATATGGAGTACTGTATGCATTAGTGCATGCTAAATTATTTGAAATCGAAACTTAATTTTCACAAAACATTGTGCCAATTAGTGATGCAAATATTAAATACTTTAAAACACAACTGAACTCAAGCTGCATATCAGAAGCCTTTTAAAAATTATGTTTCCTGAGAACCTGGATTTAAATATACTGGGAAAGAACAAGGTATTTAAGTGGGTTACAATGTAGGAAACCAACAGGATCACGTGTAGTAGGGCTCAGGAAATGTCTTTTGGAGAGTTGTGGCACGGAAGCCATCAATTCGGCAAGCAAGGGGTTTGTAAGGTGGGCGGAGGAAGGACTTCTATCAGATGCACCAAAGTTTCCAGCACTCGCACGCTTACCCACGAGTATAACGATGACAGCACGCAAGGGCATGAACACACGCATCCACGCTGGTGTGCGGACACGCCGCAACGGCACGCTCAGGCATATGCACAGCAGTGGAAGGGGGGTACATGCACGGCCCGTCACGACCTGCCGATTACGCTGCCCTTGTGTCTCACCGTGGCACGCGCCTCCTCGCGCTCCATCACCTTCTGACTGTGCTCTGGTGGGAACTTGAGCACCGTGGTGATGACTTTGGCCAGAGTCTACAACACACACACACCCACACGCATGAACGGAGGCAGGCGATGACGTGGGCATTGCCACGTGTCCAGGCAGCATGGGGAGCAGCTTCCGTCTCAGACTCGGATGGCATCACAACTTGCATTGCAATTGCGGATTGGGTGGCTGGTTGCATATTTCAATGATCATCATTTGCAAAGTGTTGTTTACAGTTTTTAATCATGACAACAGAGTAATTGCAAATTGTACAAAAAAACACCAGTCTTTAAAATCAACACGAATGTCCATCTCAATGTGCCGGCGAGTGCCATCTTCTCTCACTCCCAGACGGGAACGAATGGTGTGAGGCAGGAGCTTTTGTTACAATAGGCGTTCACCCTCCCCAGAGTAATACAGCACCACGGCTAAAGGGGAGGGGGCAAAACGGTGCAAGCGAGTGAGATCTGTTGTGTTTGCGAGCGGGTGCACGTCAAGGTAAGCACAGGCGTGGTTTGTGGGAGTGAATATGGATCAAGCAGGAATTGCGGGTGCAGGAATATTGAGAATCTAAAGTGATGCTTTCTGTACAGCATGCCCCTCGCTAGTCTTACTCTGTGCCCAAGTGCAGTCCAACAGAGAAAGCACGGTTCTTAACGGCAGCCGCTGCATTCTACCCGGCCATCCCCACTGTAACTGTGCAAGGGGCAGCGACGTGTCGCAATGCTAATGGAATCCGCAGCCACAAAAAGATTTGTGTTTGGCGCGAGAATCTTCAGTGGTTTCACTCAAGGACAAAGCTGCCGGGGGTAACCGTCCTGCAGAATAATGGTGAATGCGGAATTTGGCTCTGACCAACGGGACTGCGAGAGACTAAGCAGATGGCAGACGAGCAAAACCAACCTGAGTGCGCGCAAGAGCAGAGCCCCCCAAAAAAGGGAAATTCTTCGCTATTAGAGGCCAAATGATAGGGAAAACCAGGGCTGGCTGAGAAGCGACTTCCACCGGCAGAGTGGTGTGTGCGCACTGGCGATACGCGTTTGTGTGAATGTGCACACCAGCGCACAACACACTACAGCGTGCACACCATCGTGTGCACAAATGTCTAGTCGAACGCCAACGTGTGGTGACGATGAATGTAACCCATAGGTTGTCCTCCCACCCCAACTGCTCAGCATTAGGGGGGTATTCATACAGAGCTTTTCGACTCCAGCAAAAAAAAAAAATGCACTCACATACTACCAAGATAACCCATTGTGTATCCTTTGTACCGTTTCGATATTCCACAATCCGATGTGTTATAATAAGTATCATAGTCAGTATTAGTGCAGTGAAAAGTATAATACATATTTCCAGAACATTTTGGAGCTGCTGGGTGACGAGTGTTGTAAAAACAGATGTTGCCTGGCCAGGGTGAATGGCTGTGTGGATTTAGTGAACAGGCACTGCCACCTGCAGGTGAAAGTGGCATCCTCAACCCACATACCTTGGTCTCCCGCCCCATCATGTACTCGAATAGTACTTTCCGCAGGTACTCAAACTCTGTCGGCTCTCCCGACAAATCATGACTCCCATGTGCGCCTGCGCACACACACAAAGGGACACTTTCAGTACAGCATGCAACCTTGGTCAGAATAATGATTCACTCCAACTGGGCAAGGGGTAATGGCAACCGAGTGTTGTGGGCAGTGTGTGTATCTCGGCCCACGAAGGCCATCAAGGAACGTGTTAGTGTGACGGGTCAATGGGGTGCAAGCCCACCTGTGTACGATGCCCCAAACGGAAGAGCCTTTCGCTTCTCGTAAACATTCACCTGGTCCTGTAAGGAATTAATCTGCAGCATGGACACCACAAGCGCATTAGAAACGCACCTCCAGAAGTTTCGCTCGTACGTCCATCTGTATTGCAGGCCTGCGAGTGCGGCCACGAATCCCAAACCATCAACCGCATCATAAACACCCTGCCCCCGATGCCGTCTTCACTCGTTCAAAGGGGGAATGGACGAGAGCCACTCTCCTTCTGAACAATCGAGTGGATAACAAATCTAAAATTACATCTTTAAGCTGCCGTTATTAATCCATACCAAAGAAGATTAATGTAAGTAATGGATGAAAGGCAAGAGTGTCACCCAAGTGAATTGTGAGTAGAGTTGTTGTCAGCGTGCCGTTATTGGCACCCGTGGCTGCAGGGTTTTTTATACGAATTTTTCCCGTACGCTGGGATTGTTTGCTTGGTGTTGCTGGGCTGTTGCTGTTGTTACCTTTTCTTTGAACTCCTGCTCCTGCAACCGGGCCTCTGCAAGCAGTGTCGTCTTCTCTGCAAGTTGACTCTGATGTTGGACGGCAGTAAGGCATACTCGAGGTTTACATTTAATCGCGATAATTCACTTGTCCAACGCCGCACATGCGGTTTATTTACACGCGTCTGTGACAGCATTTCTTTCGACACTGTTTTGTGATTGCTATACAAGCACTCTTTATTGTTTTTCCTGTTTGCAGGAAGTTTTGGCATATTTTGTGTAAATATCATTCGTTGTTGTTATTGATAGTTTGCACATTCCCACCCTGCAATGTCCGTAACTGCCGTGCCTGCCCAAGGTCTTGGGCTGCGGTCGTCCTTGTAAAAGTGCTACGGAGCTTAATGGGCCTCACCAGCTGTAATAAAGTCCGAGTCTGACTTGCCTGTACCGATGATTCATAGCAAAATGACATTGTGTAAATAAATCTAGATTTGAAGTTTCCGTGACTGCAGGGATCCATACTCTTTGGTTCTTTCGATAAAGTCACGTGGGTAAAAAATAATGGGCCTCACCAGCTGTAATAAAGTCCGAGTCTGACTTGCCTGTACCGATGATTCATAGCAAAATGACATTGTGTAAATAAATCTAGATTTGAAGTTTCCGTGACTGCAGGGATCCATACTCTTTGGTTCTTTCGATAAAGTCACGTGGGTAAAAAATAAAGCAAATCACGACGTTTCGGGCGCAACACAAGTGTCCGTCATCAGGTGAGACAACCACAGCAAGAAGCAATTGCTGAAGTGGGCAAAAGCGCTGCTAGTATCAAGAGGATATACAGTAAAAGCTTGGATTGCGAGCATAATTCGTTCCGGAAACGTGTTTGTAATCCAAAGCACTCGTATATCAAAGCACTCGTATATCAGTTGTGATCACGTGACGCTCAGCAGACAAAGCGTCTATACGTACTACTCGTATTGCAAGACCTCGCTCGTTTATCAAATTAATATTTATTCAAATGTTTTGCTCGTCTTGCAAAACACTCGCAGACCAAGTTACTCGCAATCCAAGGTTTTACTGTGTAGGTAAGAGGGGGGGCGGAGCCAGGGAGGAGAGATAGAGAGGTTGGGGGTGTGGGGCAGGGCGAATGGAGTGCTGCAAGCTCCAAAACGAGCACGGCAAAATGCCCACTTCAGCGATTGCTTCTTGCTGTGGTCGTCCCACGTGATGATGTACGCTTGTGTTGCGCCCGCAACGTCGTGATTTAATTTATTTTATACCTACGTGACACTTTACCGAAAGAACCAAAGAGTATTGTGTAAATGCTTACCTGGAAAAATTGTTTGGTTTAAAAAAAGTTTTAGTTTAGTTCATTGCCATGCTGTGTTACGTCACGTGGGATTTTGCCAGTGGTGTTCCATATACTGTGGTGTCTGTAGAGAGATTGCTCGCTTCAGGTGTGTAAATGCAGTGGTACCTGCATATTTTCCACTCCTGTCTGGCTCTGCCTGTGAACGTCCTGTCAAAAAACACAGTAAGCAGCACGTCAGTGGCATGATGGTGAACAGTACGTCAGTGGTGAGTGATGTGATCGACACGATGGTGATGTGGTGAGCGATTTCCAGTGACGCGATGAGCTGCACGACGTTTTGGAAAATCTGGCCATGCGGTATTTACACGTGAATCTCTGGTTTGTTGATCAGGAAGCCATGCGTATGGGTCACATGACAAATTAGAATTTAGAAAACTCTAAAACGAAAATAAAAGTACCTGCTACATCCCATGCACTGGCAGCAACTAAAAATAAATAAGCATTCAAAGCCGATGAACGTGGTTTTACAATGACGACACTGCCAAGCACCGGTGGAGCAGGCTACCTGCTGTAGATTACTCATGGACAGAAGCTTTTTCTTTAGATACTGCTTCATTTTCATCTCCTGGCATCGCATGTAAAGTAAGCATGCGCAACAACAGGCGGCCAATGCTGAGGTCACACGTCTGGTGGTTAGGGGCGTCACAGGTTATTTAGTCCCCTAGACGCCAACAACAACGCAGCCGCTTGAGCAAATGCTCACGTCACTGGACGGTAACCTGCGCTGCTGCTGCTGCTGCTGCTGCTTTAAACGCACACCTTTAGGTTGGGTATTGGCAACTTCCTTGCCATGACTGAGATCAAGTCAAAGTGATTTCCTGCTAGAATGAGCAGTGGGGCAGTGCTCATCCTCTGATTACAGCCCTGAGCCAGCGACAAAAAATCCACATTGCTATTGTGGTGGGCAAGTGCACACCGATAACCACTGCTATTGCCTTTACTACAAAGTGGTGCTTATTTTAATGATCCTGAACGGATGATAAGCTGAGTCAACCTCCCCAACCGGGATTTTGAACTCTCGCAACCTTTCGATCGTTAGCCACTCGCTCTACCGCTGAGCCACCTGGACGAATATGATTGGCGAGAAGGGAAAAAACGAGCACTGCCATTTGAGTCCAACTGCCAGGAGTCACTTGGAACGTTGCAAGGAAAGTAGAGCGTGTACTGCTGAGTACACGATTGTGCATTTAATGCTCCTATACAAACTACAACAATGATAATAAATCCGCATAAGTTTGGCCTAGATATTTAATAAAGCTGAAGCTCACTTAACATCCCAACCTGTATTAAGGCTGTCCATAAACAAGGACATAGACTAATAATGGGCAGTGTCACTGGATGTTCACTATCGAAGTTGATAACCTAATGGACACTGTAAGTTACACAGGACAAGACAGATACACGTACAATTTTACTCAATATGGGTCAGCGATTAACATAAAATATGTACATAGGGCATTGTGGGTAATATTAGAGGGCATGTGTAATTGATTTCATAGGTCACGTCAACGTGGACTGACCACCAAGTTTCAACTTTATTTAGTTTAACCAGGCGGTGGGAACTGAGGAGACCAGGAGGAGTCTCATTTTCCAGAGTGTCCTGGGTCACCAAATTCACAAAAGCAAGAACATGAAAGTACAACAATGAAACAAATATAAATTGGAGAAAAATCATCCAACGAATGTAGAGGAAGCAAAAACAAGAATCGCGTTACAGAGGAATTAAGCAATACTGCACAAATATAAATTTTAGTAAATTCTCTCGAAAAATTGCCTTCGACAAATGACACATAACACAAGTTAAAGAAGCATTAAAATGGAATTCACGGTGATAATTGCTCTCGTATGTATATAGACAAGGATAGACATCAAATAGAAACAGACGAGGCGTCGTGTGTTGCGTCGAGGGAGCGAGCCCGGTGCCGTGGGACACACCTGCTGGGCGGAGTTGAGGCCAAGCTGGTTGACGTGCTCCTGCAGGGCAGCTTCTCTCTGTTGGTGCTGCTCCTGCTCGGCGAGCAGCGCCGCCTGCAGCTCCCGCACCTGCTGCTGGTGCTCCTCGTCCCGGCTCTGCACCCCCCCCCGCCCCGCGCACAGCGTACACATGTCCACACACGCTCCAGCGTGATCGCTCCCTCCCATCGCGTACAATAAATGGACATCTTTGCAAACATTTTTGCTGGACATCTGTGAGAATAGAGCTTTATAGCTCATTGGATTCCTCCAGAATAAATATTCCGAAATGGATAAATAACGCCTTGTTTGTTTAGACCATCGGCTCAAGAGGAAAAATTGTGGCCATATAAAAGTATTTTAGGCAGCAGCAGGACAATGAGACAAGTGTACACCGGCTTCATCCTTGTTTGGAATCATCAGTAGAGTGTATCCATCACTACCTCCTGCTTGCCTTGAGCTTCAGCGGCTATGTGGACATGTTCTCTCCTGATCGCTATTCAATTATACCACTTCCTGTAAATGATGCCCCATTAAGAAATGTAAACGCAGTGAATTTCTCATCATTCACAGCAAGTGACAATATCGCTTTATCCACACGCTGTGTTACTACGTTGTCCACTCAGCATCATAGGGGGTGAATACCATCACTGCACAGATTGTTGCAGCCACATGGGCCCCCACAAACGATTTGTACTTTTCGTTTTTACCTGCACGATTTCTTCATACTTTTGGGCAGTGCGGGTGATGTGGGCATCTTTCTCCGTCAGCTGCTTCAGCAGTTCCTGAACCTTGCTCTTGTGCGAACGCAGCAACTCGGTCTCCACCTCCTCACCTTTGTCTGGGCACACGGGCAATCACAGCTCTCACAGCAAGAAGGGCTACTGCCCCCCCCCCCCCAACAGAACCCGACGGCCAACGCGTGGTTTAAAACCTAGGGGCACGAGTTGACGTAACGGTGAATTGTAGCGTCAATGGTGACGCTGCTCGTTAGTACGCAGCCAATAGCTCTTGACGCAGAGAGTCAAGCACTGACTGCATTGAGCCTCCACAGATTGATGATATGAAGCCAAATTAGGGATGTTGCTATTGGGATTTAGTAATGTTAGGATGCCACGTAAAGTCTGGGCAGGCAGCTGCGTCTCATGTTGTGTTTAGTTTGCTGTCCTTCCCCCGCACCTCCGATTAGCATGGTTGGCTACGTACGGTGCGAAAGACGTTCAAAATACACACGTACGTACATCTTCGCTCACCATGTAAGAATATCTTTCGGTACACATACGCTAATCCAACGCGTGAACACACTGCTGTCGGAAGCAAGGAATCGTTTTTATAGTGTCACAGGAGCCACATGGTGCAGCAGGCATGGGGCCAGACTCACTCATGGCCTCTTTCACGGCCGCCTCCAGCTCCTGCTCCTTCTCCGACATCTTTGTGTTGAATTCGCGGATCAGCTGCTTTATGGCCGAGCCGTGCTGCACCTGCAAGTCTTCCAAATCGTTCCTGCAACGGTGCAGTCGGCAAACACAGTAAACGAAGGCTGTCACTAGTTGATTCTGCACTCACCCGTTTTAAAATAAAATACAAGCAGCCTAATCAAGCGAAGCATTATTATCGAACATCACTCTAGCAGAATGTGACGCTTAAGAAAAAAATATTCTCCTCCAGGTCAAAAGCACCCGAATTTAAGTGCCTGTTCTAGCGACAAAAAACATACCAGACAGGGTGAATGCGCTGTGGGAACTGGCTATGTTTACACTGAGGGATAGTTGTAAATCTGTGACAAGTTAAAACATGTATGTTTCATCTATCACACACATGTGATCTGATATCTCTTGCTGTAATTTTAAGACATAATTCACATCTATATAGATCTCCAAACGCATCTGCAACAGGTGCTATTTTCAAACATTCAGTAAGCGGGGCCAGACAGCCCTACAGACGTACTTGTACTTCTCCGCAGCCTCCTTAAACGCCTCCTGCTTGATCACCTCAATCTCCTTCTGGTGCTCCTTACGAAGAACCCGCAGGTCCTTCTGAAGCCGAGTGGCCTCCTTCTTCGTCTGAGTCTTCTCCGTCTCGGCTTCCTGCAGTTTGCCGTGCAGCTCCTGCTGCTGTTGCTTGAGATCACCGAGCAGCCTCTGTAGGTCGTGTTCTGAGCGCGCCTTCTCGTCCGCTCCGGCAGTGTAGCTCTGCAGGAGGGCCTCTTTGTCGAGCAGGCTACTCTCCAGGTCCTTCAGCTTTACATCTAGCTTTTCCTTGTCTCTCAGAGCAGCCTCTAGATCACCCACCTTTGCCTCCAGTTCCTTATTGATCGTTTCTTTCTCCGCGACGACGGCCTCAGTTTCCTTCAGTTTACTTTCTAACGTAATGGCCAAATCTCCTTTCTCTGTCACTGTGGACTCCAACTTAGACTTCTCTACCTCAAGGGCATTCTGGAGAGCTGCAGTTCTCTCCTCAAACTCTCGTACAGCAGCTTCCTTCTCTCCTACCTGCTTTTGCGATTCCTCTATTCTGAGCTCTAAGGCCACAGTAATCTTCTCCTTTTCTTCCATCTGTCGTTTTAAAACTGCTATCCTTTGCTCAGCTTTCTTTTTCAACTCCTGCTTGCCAGAGCTTTCCTCAGTCAGTCGTGCTTGAAGAGCTGACAACTCCTTGTCTTTAGTCTCCCTCATCTCCTCCATAGCTCTTTGCCATTCCGTCTCCTTTTGTACAATTTCTGCCCTTAACGTTTGCATCTCCGTTTCGAATCCCCGCACCTTGTTGGTCACTTCCCCATCGCCTAATCTAAAGGCCTCAATCTCACCAAGAAGCTTTGAGATTTCTGCTCTTTGGCCCTGCACAGCTATGCCGTGTGCCTCTTTCAACTCGTGAATTACTTTCTCGTTTTCTGCCTTTGCAAAGTCAGCTTGGTTCTGAATAGAGGATAATTTGGCCTTCGTTTCTTCCAGCTGCGACACAAGCTCTTTGAAGACTTTATCTTTTTCAGCATTGGTGTCTTCCAGCCTCTGGAGCAGCTGTGTCTCTGTGTTACACAGCTGCTTCGCGAGCTTGTCCTTCTCCAGTTCTTTCTCCTTCAGCAAGGACTGCACCTCCACAAGCTGCCTCTCTAGCTCCTGCTTTCCCACATTCAGCTGCTCTATTAGAGTCATCTTCTCAGCAATACTGGCTGCATGCTCTGCTAAAAGATCCTTGACCTGACTTTGGAGTTCTTCAATTGCCGTTTGTTTTTGAGTCAACAACGTCTCAGTTTCTTTCTGCATCTCAGCAATTTTTGTCTCCAAGAATTCGACCTGTGTGCAGACCCCTGCCTTCTCTTCTGATTCTTTAGAAAGAGCCACAGAGAGCTCGTCTACCTCTTTTATAAACTGTTCCACTTTGACACCGTGCATCTCCTCCAGCTGGGCTATGAGTTCATCCTTTTCCTGTAAGCTAATGCTTGCGGAAAGTCGTTCCTGCATGTCGCGATTTTGCGTCTCCAGGCTAGTAATACGGGAGTCCGTTTCCTTGAGCTTTTCTGCCATTTCATTCGAAGCCAAGTTGTTGTATTCCACGCTCTTCTGAAGCTGCTCAATGAACGCTTCCCTTTCACTCAGGTTGTTGGCAATACTCAGAGTCTTGTTCTCCAACTCCTGCTTCTCCGATAAAGCTGCACGCAGCTCGTGGGTGAGCTGCTCCAGGCTGTTGTCTTTCCCAGAGCTCTGCTGCAGCTCCTCCTCCCTCTCCTTCTGCATCTGCTCGTTCTGCTCACGGAGGTTCCTGAGCTGCACTTCCAGGTCGGTTAACTTGCGGTCTCTGGACTTGATGCCATCCTTCAATTTGTCTGTCAAGTCTCTGCAGCTTTCAAGTCGTTGGCCAACAGCAATGACTGACATTGACAGTCTCTCGCTGCAGCCATCCATTAACCCTTTTAATTCCCCCTCCAGGTGAGAACATGAGGAGGTCCACTGTCTTTTAACATCCTCTTTAAATTCTGCTTCTTTTTCAACACATGCATGTTCAATCTTTTGTTGATTCTCTTTACTCTGATCCTGAAGTTCTTTATAAACCTGCTCCAGCTCTTGTAACTTAACCGTTGTCCTCGACAACTCATTTTCAAGTTCTTCACATTTGGAAATTTTTTGTGAGCATTCTTGTTCCACTGCTGTTATTTTCGCCTGAAAGGCGAGCGTGATCTCCTCAACATTCTTAACGTGATTAAGCCCGAGTTCCTCCAACTTGCTGCTTTTTTGAACAACCTCCTCTTGCAGGAGCTGCAGTTTATTTTCTCTTTCTTTTAGCTCTTCTCTTGCAGCGATCAACTCCTCCGATGTAATTTTCCTCTCCGTTTCAAAATCTACAATCTTGCTCTCCAGTCGTGCCACCATCTGCTCCTTCTCCTGCAGTTCCACCTCGTGCTTCTCTCTCAATTCCTCCACCTGCTGGCCGAGCCTGCTCTCCCAGCTCCTGCCCACCTCTTCCAGCTCCTGCTCATGTCTCGTCACCAAACCTTGTAACTGATCTCGCTGCCTTGCCTCGAGCTTCAGCAGGGCATCGTCCATTCCTTCGGAATTCTTTCGAGCGTGATCGCTCATGATGTCACTTATCTCCTGCTCTTTCTTGCCGAGAGCGCTCTTTAGCTTTCCTATTTCCTCCTTGAACTTCGTGTCCTTATCCGATAGCTTCTTTTTATATTTCTCCTGCATTTCTTTTCCCTTTTGTTTGAAAAGATCCAACTTTGCATCCCGCTCCTTGATTTGCACGTCATGCTGCTCCCTGGCCATTTCAATGCTCTCTTCTAGAACTCTCTTCTGCTCCTCCAGCTTCACATTGAGTTCTTCTACTCTATGGGACAGCTGTTGTCTCAGAGATGCAAGTTCTTCATCCTTCTCGCCGAGAGTCCTGTTCAGGTTCTCAAGATCCTCGCTCAGTTTACTCGTCCTGCCATTCGCCTCTGCAATCGACGCCACAGTCTCCTCCTCTTTTCGCTGGAGCTCATTCTTGAGCTGAACAACCTCCTGTCGAGCTTCGTCAACAGCGGCCTGACTTGCAGCTTTGGCTTCGGCCAGGGAAGAGTCCAGGTTTGTCCTCTCCATCTCCAGCGCAGCTATTTTATCATTTAGTTTCTGCAACTCCTCTGCATGTCGTGAGCCAAGCTCTTGTTCATGTTGCTCTTTCTCTAACTGTATCTGCTCCTCAAACTGCTGCTGCTGTACCGTTTTATCATTTTTCAATATGTTTAAGTTACTTTCTAATTCATCCCTTACTCGTTTAACTTCCTCCAAGTCAAAACTGGTCTTCTCCAGTTCGTCCTGCATACTTTCAAGCACCTGCATATGCTTCATATTCATGTCCATAATGTGCTCTTGGAACTTGCACTTATTTTCTTCCACCTTCAACTTCAGCTCTTCCAGATGAGATGCTTGCAGCTTCTCCACCTCTTCCCGGTGCTGCTGACACAAGGCCTGCAAGGCTGCCTCGTGCTCCTTTTGTAAAATCTTCTGCTCTTCAACTCCTGCCACGGCCCCCAGCTCCACCTGGTGGCAAAGCCTCACGGCCTCCACGTGCGTGCCAGGGACAACCCCACCACCATCGGGTTGCGTTTCTGTGCTCTTCTCCACCAAGCTCTCCAACTCCAGCGTCCTCTGTTTACAAACCACTCTCATTACAAATGTGCCACGTTAGCTGTGTTGACTTTCACACACTTAGGTGATCGCTCAATAAGCATTCGAGGAAAATGGAAGAGCATCAGTCATAAATCAGATGCATCAGCTACAAAAGCAGATCAACAACTACCATAGTGTGGGGCCAGCAGGAAGCTATTACGTATAACGATTACGGACATTTTTTGCCAAGGCAATGATTGAGAATGTGTCTGAAGCAGTGGCTGTGGGTGGCGCACCGTTCGCAGGGCCTCCACGTGGGCCGAAAGCTCCTCCCTCTTCTTCTCTTCCTGTGCCAAGATGGCTGATTTTTGCAGCTCCACCTCCTCGAGGGCCAGCAGCTGCTGCTGCTCTTTCTCCCGAAGCTGGGCCAAGAAGTCGCTGCGGCAATGCTCCTGGGCACATGATAACAATAATAAGCACGTCCCCCTCACTTGAGGGTTCTCTGTTCAAATATGCCATTAACTCATCCTTGAGACACTATCCTTATAACAGTTACAATTTAAACAAATGAATAAGTAAACACTTAGATATCAGTCACAATTAGTGTGACTGTCACTATTCCGAATGCTTTTGGCTTTATACTCAAACCCAGAGTTCAGCCAACCGTACTCTACCACATGCATATCATCAAACATAAAGGGTAGGATAGCTCAAGCTTTTTCAAAGGTCAAATTCTCCAATTCTGTATTCCGAACTGACAATTAAAATAAACTCATCACAGAGGGGAAATCTGTATTGAGCGTGTAATCTATAGCACGGTGAGAAATTTCACTGGCCCAGTTTGACCGTTGACATTTATTGACTTGGAATCGGAACAGCCTATGAAATTAACACAGGAATGTTGGGCAAGGTGACCGCTGGCTCACCAGGGAGGCCTGCAGGCCCTGCTGGACAGCGTGCTCACGCTGAGACAGCTTCTCCTGCCACTCGCTGTCCCTCTGGGCGAGAGCCTCGGCGTGCGCCTGCTGTAGGCCAGCCAGCTGCTCTTCCGATGACTTCTGCTTGGCAAAAGTCCATTGCAAACCACCAAGGAATGTTCAAGTTTAGACCAAAGAGTATCTTCTTTGTATACATGTGATGCCGTGTCAAAAAATGTGCCAACTAAGAATCACTGTTCTATGCAATGTTGTTAGTCAACACGTGCATTTTGTACAACACGTGCATTTTGTACAAAGTTGTATTTCCTTCCATGTGTTTATTATAAGGTAATTATTTTAAAGCCTTATTTCACATGTTGCTGTTTTACCATTGCATTTCTTCAGTGTATTTTAAGTGTTGTGCTTGTTTATGCAAAACTCTAATATGCATTTTGCTTTTTTAGGGAGATGAGGGGAAGGTGACCCTCTCCCAGCCTGACTGAATGTTTTTTTAGTTTACAGATCACTGCTTGCAAAGCGCGTGTGGGTGAGGGGATGATGCTAATTCTGTCAGACGGCTTAATACCCAGACAGATGATGATCGCACTCCATTGCTATGCGGGGTCCGTAGCGTGGGACCTTCCTACTAAGTGAGGCGTCACGCCTTCAATCGTGGTTGTGTATTTGCAAGCAAGAGTCAATGTTACAACTCACCAGTTAAACATTGCATTGTGGAAAAACAGAAAGCGTGGATAAGAACATGCAGCAATCATAAAACCACTGTGTGCGTAACTCTTTAACGGCCGTCTCTGGCTCGTCATTACCTTCGGCCACAACATATAGCAGCATGGATCTAATCTGGGGGAAAGAACAAACATTCGGTGTGTGACCCCAATCTCCCCAGCAAACTTGCCTTCATGAGCTTCACCACCTCCTGCTTGGCTCGTGAGAGCTCCAAAAGCAGGCTCTGCCGTTCCTCCTCGCCGGCACGCTCCACAGCTGCCAACCGCTCCTCCATCTCCGCCTGCGCCCTCCTCCGCGCCTCTTCTGCTGCACCCACTGTCCTCTCCAGCTCCTCAAAGGCTGAGCAAAGAAAGGCACACCGTGTGACATAACATGCACGTGTGAAAACGAGAACTCTTCCAACCACTGCAAGTTTGTACTGAAAACCGGCTGTACAAAAAAAAATCCAGCAGAAAATGCACATATTTTAAATTGTAAACAAATACAATTTAGCCGGTCGATATGGGACTTCCTTATCGCATTACGAGACAACATGTGAGATCTCCATGTTTTTGAAACTGTGGCACAGGCACCGCACCGGCACGGTCAGCGCGCTCCTTCTGCTCCGCCAGCTCTTCGCGCTCGCTCATCACGTCCTGCAGCCGAGAGCGAAGCAGCCCCACTTCCTCCTCCTTGGCTTCCAGTGTGGCGTGCATCTGACGCTTCGTCTCTGCAATCGCCATGCCCTGGAGCAAACAAGCACACGCCGTTGGCGTGCCGCTCATGAACACTTAAGCAGCTCCCGTCGGCGACGATGCATCCACCTCCTCGCGCGGCGTCAACAATTTTCCACCCACACCCGCGCACACACGTACGACTTCAGCACAACACCGGCTGCCTGGTTACCCACATGCAAAAGAAGTTCCAACATACATACACGTCTCCCTAAACCCTCATCACCGACTGCGTTACACCCAAGTTTCAGCTACTGCCACTCCCACAACTACTCCCTCTGTCTTCCCACTCATCAGAATCCAGCCTCTTATTTCCTGTCAGGTACTCTGTTAATTAATGCTAAAGTGTCCACGACATCCAACACTGGTATGCCGTAGAACCGGTCTAGTAAAGCTACAAAAGACATTTGAACCTTTAGTGACATATCCAACACGACATAGCATAATGCGCCTGTGCGTCACTGCAACGCTTTTGGCAGTTTATCACTTAAATCCCAGCACACACTGCAACACAACCACACGCAAATGATTTTGTGCGGGCAGCACTCTGCTCACTTTGTCTTGCTCCAGCTGCTCGATCAAGTTCTTGGCATCCCCAAGCTGCGTGATGAGCTTCGTTTTTTCCGCCGTGTGTAGCTCCTGGTGGGAGAAACACACGACGTTTGTGGCAATGGCCACCCATTGGTGGGCGGTGGCAGGGGGAACATCGAGGCAGATGCATGCGGCCTCTATTCTATGAGAGGGTGCTCCATGAGAGAGGACAGCCAGCAGCTCACGCGCAATGAAGAAGAAAGTAAGTGATGGAACAGGAACGGGAACTTGTTTAGTGGTGGCACTCCGGGACAGCCGAACGACAGGTTTACCAGAATGTGGGTGGGGAGGATGGGGTTATCTGTCAGGAGATGGTAACATCACAGTCGACACGGTGAGCATCAGGTTCTCACTCCTGTCCAACATTTACAATTAAACACTTGCTTTCCCTATAGACTCCAAGTTATTTTCTATTTACCAAAAAAGACCCAATTAAAATAACGTGACATTCTCATAAAATGCAAAATAGCCCTTCCAAGTTGCACCAGTCGATCACTCAGATACTCACTCGGATTAGACGGCTAAGAACTTCAGATAATACTGGAGGCCTCATGAAAATCATGAGAGATTAATACACTAATTTTTTAATCTGTAGTTGCAAAAATAGCCTATTTTTCATGAATAGGTTGGTTTCTTTATAAACAGAACCAGTGTTTCCTTAGCAGTAGGCTCCAATATAGTTAATAGAATGTAAAACATTTCTGTGCCAATATTAGACTAATGTAGCACAATTCATCAGCCTGAATGTCATTAAGGTGGCAGCATCCCAGTTTTGTATGGTCAGATGGCATTCAAAAACGGCATCTCAAGTAACCTCATCTCCAGAAAACGTGACCTCAATTGTCACCTGAACGAATAAGCCAGATGGCTCAAGCCACGTTTCGCATTGGTAAAACAACTTTACTGGCTGAAGTATGTATTAGAACAGCTCGACGGCCACAAGATATGGGTCGTGGAGATGAGACAGGTGCTGTGAGACAGGTCCGCACTAGCAGAGACTTGCAGCGATGCCATGCAGTCCCCCGCAGACAGGCCTGGTGCTCATGTGGCCGACCATACCTGCGTGTGCTTCAGCTCTTCCCCCAGACCTATACCCAGTTCGGACTGGAAATTGTCACAAAACACGCATTCCCCAAGAGCAGAGTTAAAAAGAAACACCAAAAAATGCTCTTAAAGCAACGGGAACCATTAAAGTCCCGAAAGATCGCGGAGAGACTGTCTGCAAACTATAAGTGAGCCAACTACAGCAGGCCCAATAGAAATAAGGCCAGAAATACAGCAGGAAATGCTTTCGTTGGCGCAAGACCAATAACCACTGCATGTACATGGGGCATTAAGCCTTGTTGCGCGAGCTCAGCCACTTATACACACACCTACATGTCTGTTCAGATACTGCATGAACAATGCTTTGTTACAGTAGCCGCTAACATCACGAACCACCAGTGTCCAAAAATCGTATGGAGAATTAAAATCACACGGGGAGATAAACAGGCATTGTGCTGCTGGCGGTCTTGTCAGTCACACAATACACCAAGTCAGGGCGAAGCAAGTTTTGGAGCTATATAGCATGTAAAAACAGCACTGTCTCAAAGCACTCATCTCATTGTCAGACATTCGTTTGCTCGTGACTTTGCTGCCTTGCCGACTGCTGCCATAGCACCTGTTCCTCGAGTAAGTCTACAAGGCAATGAAGCGTGGCGCAAGATCGCGTACCCAGCGGCGCGTACGTACCTTCAGCTTCTCCAGCTCCTGCAGCCGCTCGTCAAGCTGCTCCTGCAGCGTCTCCTTCTCGGCACTCAGCTGGGTCGAGCGCTCCTTCTGCACGCGCATCGTCTCCTTGCAGCGCTTCAGCAGGTTCTCCTGACGCCGCACTCGCTCGCGCGTCGCTTCCAGCTCCTTGTGGACATCTGCACGTGTGTACAAAGACAAAAGATCCCCCATGTAGCCTTAAGAGACTGTTGGGGCAAGTGCTGTTAGCGAGTAGCACCTTTGAAAGCCGAGACGGGGCACGAGGGAGTGGGTGGCCGGCACTGCGCCCGGCCGCGTTCGTCTCTCTAGTGGTGACGTTTACACACCACACCAAGTGCTCATTTGACGGTTGAGTCGCTAGCGGAGGCCCAGAAACGATTCAAATAATTGTCTCTGGTGGTGGCTGTGAGCGGGAATGGAACCCGGGTTGCCAGGTTTGTGGCACAGGGCACTAACCATGGACACACGCTCGTGCACACGCGCTCCCCAGTGCACAGCTACTTACAAACGAGGTAAATGACAAATGCAAACGTATACGTTCTAAGTGCGCATGATTTACACAGTTGTGTTAATCTAAATCCTTGGGTAGGACCATCAAGTGCACAAGCAGACAGGCAAAGCAAACATGAGTGACATTTTGAGAGGCTTGCAAGGAGCTTAGCTGCCTGATAATCCCCTTCACGTAATGTTGATGACCACTGTATGAGCGTATCCTTAGGGCCACCCATCCATCCTGCTGGACAAAAACGGCAAAGTGGAGCCGAGCTATTCACGGTATTTATGCCGAAATATCTGCCCTCGCTCAGCCCCCAGGCTATAAGTGTTTCTAGGAAACCATGACACTCAACGTGATTTTACCTTCAGGTGGGTGGGGTCCCTCTCCACGCTCGGCATGATGGGGAATCGAAGCCTCCTGTACATCCCCACCGCTCCTTTCCGCATCGCCGTCTGTGCCTGTCTGCCCGGACCCAGAGTCGTGTTCGTCCAAGGACATTCCGTCGACTCTCTGCTGTTTCTTCAGCAGTGCCACCTGCACAACCACGAAGGCAATCACCTCGTCGCGATGATGTTGCCGTATTCCGACGGCGCCGACAGCTAGTTCCGGTTGAAGCAACACACGCACGCACACGAACACGCTCGGTCCGCACAGCGTTGGATGGACGGTGCACACCTGTGTCTGCAGCACGGAGATGAGCTGGTCCTTCTCCTCGAGGGAGGCATCGAACTCTTGCTGAAGGTGCTTCTTAGCCTGCTGATCCATCTGCAGCTCCTGATTGAATATGAGGACATTGACCAAGGTTGAACTGCATGTACTTTGTAAGACATTCAATACTTTATTATCATCAATAGCAATCAAAATTTTTCAAGGGATTTGAGGTGATATTGAGCTTAAATCTTGACTTAAAGCTTTCGTGACTACAGGAAATTATATTCTTGGTTGCGATCGAAATGCCGTAGTTTTTTGTTATTTTCTTTGAACCTATTAACATGACTTTACCGAAAGACCCAAGAACATGATATTTAGCTTATCAACGTGTAACTGATTTTAAATAACCTCTTTTTTTCATACAATTATAATCAGTTTCCATATTTATGAAATACAATTATATTTTACGTCTATAACAATTTTCACAAAAACTATTACTCATGGCCGCACCTCTCTCAGTTCCGAAATCCTCCTCAGAGCACGATCCTGGTTTTGACCTAAGACCACCTTCCAAGGAAATGCAAACAACACAACGTTACCCTGCGCATACGGCATGCACTGACAACATTCAACAGGGAGATGCCTTTTTTATTGAGGACAATTATTAAACTGTACCTGAAGTTTTTCTTTATCCCGCTGAAGATCTTTGCAAATAGACACCAACTGTGGATGGTATCAGCACAGGTGATAATTGCTAAATAAACCGGATCTCAGTTGTATACTTGTCAGCGTTTCACAAATTCACTTACGGACCGGGGCCAGGCTGCCAAAGCCTCGGCTCCGCACAAATCCTTCCACGTGTGTTAGACTACGAGGTGAGGAGCTCTCGCCGTCGCGGGTGAGACTGCGCCGCTCACCTCCGTGTACCTCCCTCTGTACTTGGCGAGGCTGCGCTCCATCCGTCCCAGGCGGTGCGCCATCTCGTCACGGCTGAGGCCGTCGATGCCGCCGCTGGGCATTGTGGAGCCCTCCTCGGACTCGCTCTCGATGTCCGACACCAGCTCGGGGCCGGGGGTGGGCGACTGCGGCACGGCCCTCAGCTGACTCTCCTCGTCGATGCGATTGAGGGAATCCCTGGAGCCGGTGCGGAAGAGCGACTCCATCGACGGGATGCGTAGCTCCATCTTCCGCAGAGGATTGAAATCCAACTTCTGAGAAAACATTGCGGTCCAATGTTGAGGTGAACTATTTCCTTACTCGCACATTACCTTATGATAACATTCAGAACAAAACTGTATTATATGACCCATGACCGTCTTCGTGAAAGATGTGAAGTGACGTGGCACTTTTTATATTTTACCATGTGCTACTCTGAGAGTACAATTTGAGTAGACAACCCAACATATTAAAATGTGCTTCGTCTAATGTTTGATTTACCCCAAATAGCTCACACTCAACAGCGAATTTTCTCGTCACAAGTTGGAGTAACAATAACTCATGCAAATTGCACAATGCGGATTACGGTTCGCGTTAATGGATATGGATTATGAAGGGTATTCCCGCGATGTCACGGCAGTAAAATGTGCTCCCAGCAGCAACAGCAGCATCACCTTGGTCGGTGTGGCCTGGTCTCCATTGACATTTTCTCCATCTCTGGGCAAAGCGCGGCTGTCATCCTGGGCACCTGCATCACCCTGAACACAAAGTTTATAGTACATTCAATTGGTTTGCATGATGCACTCATTCAAATATATATAGTCCGTATTCTCCAGATTATAAAAGAAACAGTTGGGGGTGTATTTTATAATTCGATAGGTGTATGTGTGTGTGTGCGACTAGATGTCACTTTATTGACATCGGGCACATGTTTGGGGTGCATCCTATTTTCCAGAATACCAGATAATCCAGAAAAGATAGTGGATATAAATATCTCGTTTAAATATTTACTTAAAGCTTTCGTGACTGCAGGAATTCATATTCTTGGGTCTTTCGGTAAAGTCACGTATATAGGTTCAAAGAAAATAAGAAAAAATAACAAAAAACTACGTTTCGATCGCAACACAAGCGGTCGAAAAGTCGTAGAACCTATCTACGTGACGTTACCGAAAGACCCAAGAATATAATATACTGTTGATTTTAAGAAACACATCTGCCATTCAAGAACATGACAATTCTAAAGATTATAATATTTGAAAACACTGTTCATAAGAAAACGTGTTTACACCACACATTCACTCTACGGGTATTAATATGTGAAATGTTAACTGTAAAAATACAAGCGGTATAATGAACTTATGTAAAATTGTTAGTTGAGCGATAGACCTTTTTAATTAATGACTAATTCATTAATATTATATAACCCATAGTTAATCCATCGCTCTGGAGTAGTAGGAATTAGTCTATACAACACAAGCAGAAATATGGAAGACGAAAAGTTGGACTGATGAAAACATCTCAACCTATCAAAAACCAAGTGCCTAAAAATAGTTACTTGTGCATTAGGACATTAATAAGCCACTAGACATGGCTCTTCTGCCACAATAACCGTGTTAATCACGCAGTTAACTGTCCCTTGCACGACTAAAAGGTTCACTTTGCAGACTGTTTAAATAGACTTTCAAATCAAATCCATATTTCTGGGATAGCTCAAGCCTCAGAGGTAGAAAACCAGGAGAACATCCAGTAAGGGTAGTAATCATGCGACACGGGCCGATGATGCAGGGTTATGATGTTAGATATGCAATGGCAAACTGAAGCTGGGACAGAGAGCTGCTAGTCTAGCCACACCACTCACCAACCGTGTCTTGTGGCTGGTAGCTTTCCTGCCTTCCACAGCAAACAAAGTGTACTCTGAAATTAACGCTGGCTCGGCTATGACACCAGCCAGGAGCTTTACGACCCAGAGAGACACAGAGAGACAAAAATCACCTGGGAAAGAGCTCGAACCACCAAGAGGCACGTCGAACCGATTCGGACACGCGCAAAGTTGCGAACTCAAAGCAGCACACACTCACACAATGAGAAGGTCAGGACAACCTCTCAAAGCAAGGCGATGCATTTATGAACTGGTATCGTGTTAGGCACCCGTCACACGTGAAACCAAGAAAACACAATAAAAAAGTAAGTCACCCAAATACAAACCAATTCGCCAGAAATGAATTGAATCCCTGTAATAATGAAGCCGCTGTCTGTGCCATAACATTATCTTCATCTTTATGTACGCAGTGTTTCAGCAACACAATGAGTGCAGCCCAGTTTGTCAAGGGCCAATGTTGACGACGTGAGTGCGTGCGTTGCTGGGCATCAGGGGGGCTGCCTCACCTCCCTGTCGGCCGGGCTGAAGCCGGGAGATTCCTGCATCAAGCTGCCCTCCGGCAGGGACGGGGCTCTCGGCCGGGCTCCCGCCTGCACGGACAACAATAACACAAGCAAGCAAGCAAGCGGTGGCAAGGGCTCCCTCTCAATGCGGGGCACAGCTCCCACCAAGCCCACTACTAACTACAACCACTACTCCACCAGCCTGAACTGGCAGTGCTTCTAAATCTCAGATCTAGGGTCAATTGCTACTGTGTCATTTCCCAAGCCTCCAATTAGCACGGTTGGCTACGTACGGTGCGAAAGAAGTTCAACATACATACATTAGCAATGGATTGTACACACATTTATAATTGCAATGTCGGCCAACAATGCTGCCGTAATTGTAATTATAACCGACCCTGGGTTTGCTGGACGTAAACTACCATTTGTTTTGTAAATTGTAGACCAAGCGTGATAATATTCAGCATGGGATTAGCTGAGCAATGGTACACAAATGATGATAACATTCACCCAACTAAGCCCCAAGTTAATAACAGCACACACGATGACATAGGCCCGACCTCCAGTCGGCCGTGGCGGCTCTTCAGGTACGTGGAAGAATCTCCCGAGTAACAGTTGCAGGACTCTCATACCTCCCTGTGCCTCTCTGATCGTGGGTGGTATGAAGAGGTTACACATCACAGGCGTCGGCTTCAGTTGAGCCCGGGTTCCCTACGCTACCCGCACGACACTGGATATTTGCGCCCCTGGGGTTGTTGTGGTTGGAGACACTGCCACCAGTATTGCTGTGGTTAGAGACACTGCTACCAGTATTGCTGTCATTGGAGACACTGCCACCAGTATTGCTGTGGTTGTAGACACTGCCACCAGTATTGCTGTGGTTGGAGACACTGCTACCAGTATTGCTGTGGTTGTAGACACTGCCACCAGTATTGCTGTGGTTGAAGACACTGCCACCAGTATTGCTGTGGTTGTAGACACTGCCACCAGTATTGCTGTGGTTAGAGACACTGCTACCAGTATTGTTGTGGTTAGAGACACTGCCACCAGTATTGCTGTGGTTGGAGACACTGCCACCAGTATTGTTGTGGTTGTAGACACTGCCACCAGTATTGCTGTGGTTGTGGAGACACTGCTACCAGTATTGTTGTGGTTAGAGACACTGCCACCAGTATTGCTGTGGTTGGAGACACTGCTACTAGTATTATTGTGGTTAGACACTGCCACCAGTATTGCTGTGGTTGGAGACACTGCTACCAGTATTGCTGTGGTTGGAGACACTGCCACCAGTATTGTGGTTGTGGAGACACTGCTACCAGTATTGCTGTGGTTGGAGACACTGCTACCAGTCTTGTAGACCAGCTAGTAGCGTTGAGATGTCTCGAGCTCTCGGGCCCGAGTCTCTACGGCGTGAATGTGGGGCGCTTCTGATGTCAAAGTGCTTGGGATCAGAAGTTCCGCAGTTCCTGTTGTCATCAGTTCCTGGTGTCACTATGTATAACATTGAGGTGCGAATCGTTGGTGTCTGCGTCCGTCCCCAGAGGTGTGCGAACTTCGGGGCAGAGTAAAACTTGTATCTTACGCGGGCGGAGGAGTTCACAAAGTCAGAATTCCCGTGTGAGAGTCCAAAGTCAATCCTGGTTCCTGGTGTCAAGAGGCCGGACGAGGTCACGAGTCCTAGGGGCGCCACGAGTCACATCAAGTCCCATTTCCTGTAGCGTCGCTCCCGACTCTCTCCGCCCCTGTAAGTCTCAAATCCATTCTCCCGGGAGTCCCCTCGAGGTAGGAGGGTAAGAGGAGCGGGGGGGGTGAGGAGCGACTCGGTGTCTGTGGAGGGCCGCGGCGCGAGCCCTGTGCTCCCTGACGCGTCCCGCCTGTCCCGGACACACAAACCTGCTGCTGCTGCTGCTGCCGCTGCTGAGGCGTGGAGCGGGCGGGGGAGCCCCGGAGCTCATCGTCCACCTTCTGCTTCAGTTTCCTAAACATCGCGGCTCGGGTCCCGGGGTGCCCGGAGAGGTCCCCCCCCTTTCCCCTCTCTCTCTCTCCGTCTCCGTCTCTCGAGCACAACCCTCACCCTGCCGAGGCGACCCCTGCCCACGACGGCCAGCAACCCGGAGCGGGCACGACGTGGAGAGTGGGTGGAGGTGTGAAACAAATTTTAGATTCGATTCACACGCTCGCCGTAAGTCGGGTTTTGCGCTGTCGAATCGAATCGGCGCGGACAGCGGTGTAGCGAAGCCGGGCGGCTCTCCGCTGCTGCTGCTGGGGTGGTTGGGTTGGGTTGGGTTGTTGGGTTGGGCTGGGTTGTTGGGTTGTGTTGTTGGGGTTGTTGGGTTGTTGTGTTGGGGTCGTCCGTGTGGTCACGGCGTTGTTTTTGCCCGCCCGGTTTAGTTGTTGTGCGAGGCAAGGCCGTAATTATAATATACTGTATATTGGGGGGGACACATCCCCCCCCCCCAATAACCCCCCCCCAATATTCAAATATGCTCAAAATGTCCCCCCCCCAATATATTGCTATAAAATGTATTTCTGTTTGTTGATTGTGGTTATGGTTGTACTTTATTAATCCCTAATCTCTGCCATTACATCAATGAAACAAGAAAAGGTAAACAAGAAAAAACACACACTATTAGACATTGTAAAAAAAATCCATCCTATGTGTTAGTGAATTTTTTTTTTATTTTAGGCAGGAAATTCGTTTTCAAATTTAGATATTTTTCTGTGTTGGGACCCCCAAACCCCCTGGAAGATTTGGTCCTTCCCCCCCCCAATGTTGACTCCATGGCTACGGCCTTGGTGCGAGGTGTCGTGTGGCGGACAGGGGCGGTGAGCCGTGGGGTTTGCAAAGACATCTCGAGTGGAAATTATCTCACTTTGCAATCCATATCCCACGGTCACCAAAGGGAGACGTTACCACCGCAAGTGGTGTTCAGAATGTTTATTTATGCTGGAGGAATCCGATGAGCTATAAAGCTCTTCCCCCCCCCCATGATGTCCTGCAACAATAACAAAAATACAAAAAAACACGATAGGAGTTAAAAGTATATGAAAAGTAAGCAAATCACGCAAAAAATATTAAAGTAAACTTTCAAGGTACCACGTGAAGCCCACAGCTATTAGCTTCTTTTTCAGAAGCGACCTGGTCACAAATGATAGTGAAGTGGCTTGTTGCAATTTATAACAGCCAAATAATTTAATCACAGGGTCTTCACATCTCATAGGATATACAGTAAAACCTTGGATTGCGAGCATAATTCGTTCCGGAAACGTGTTTGTAATCCAAAGCACTCGTATATCAAAGCACTCGTATATCAGTTGTGATCACTTGACGCTCGGCAGACAAAGCGTATACGTACTACTACTCGTATTGCAAGACCTCGCTCGTTTATCAAATTAATATTTATTTTTTAAAAAAATTGCCCGTCTTGCAAAACACTCGCAGACCTTGCAAGTTAGTCGCAATCCAAGGTTTTACTGTACATTTTATCGAACATCACTGCACTCAAATATTTCACCTGGATTTTCCAACGAGATGGAATCCCTCTGGCAGCGGTGTCCACCAAGTGATTCATATTTGTTGGGGTTCCCGACCCGATCGGCGCGTCATGGGACACATTTTCCAGAGCTCGGCCCCTGCGGATGAATCGGCAGCCACGATCTACCCACTGCTGGATGAAGGTGCATCCAGGGCGTCAATAACTCATGCACAAGATGCGCTTTTCGTCTGATCCATCTCAGTGCTGGCTGCTGTCATTCTCTCTGGCGCGTTCCACTCCCTTGGCTGCCATTGCAGCTGTTGCCGGCCTTAACCGTCGGACCATCGTCCCACATAGCCGTGACGTGCCCTGACCAAGCCCCCCACGCGCTCTTCTCAGCAGTCAATGTGACGATGTCTCCATGACCTCTCCAATCCACGCGTTTCTCTCGTGACTTCTTCGCTTTGAAAAGTGTCAGCACTTCGTGGTCAGGGACTGCTCTTTCTGTTGTTTTGCTGCCTTGCCGAAGCTTGGGAATTTGTGGACTTATGCAATTTGAACTTATATACTGTGCTTTATTCTATGTATTCATTTTTTGTGATTTATTTTCCTATACTTTGAACTCTGATCGTTTTTTTATTGTTGTAACTTCCTGACTCGCCGGACATCTGTGAAAAAGAGCTTCACAGTTCATCGGATTTTTCCAGGCGAAATAAAAATTCTGATTCTGCACGCCCTGATTGGAAACTCGTGTATTGTCGTTGGCGCGTGGCGGTTAATTCCCCATGATCAACATCACAGGTCAATTAACGCACCGAAGACTCAATAGTGATTGTCAGCGCCTTTGTAGGTAGTCCACTACTGGGTTGAAGGCCTAATCACCCCATGATCCCGTGACAGGGGGATGGGGTGGTTTTTGACCATACTTCACCACAAGGCCGTAGCCATGGATTCAACATTGGGGGGGTCCAAATCTTCCAGGGGGTCTGGGGGTCCCTCCCCCAGAAAAAAAATCTAAATTTGAAAACGAATTTCGTGCCTAAAATATTTTAAAAAATTCACTAACACATAGGATGGAGTTTTTATTTATTTTTTACAATAATGTCTAATCGTGTATTGTATTACATTGCTCTGTCTTTTTTCCTTTTCTTGTTTCATTGTATGTAATGGCAGAGATTAGGGATTAATAAAGTACAACCATAACCACAATTATATAAACAGAAATCTATTTTATAGCAATATATTGGGGGGGACATTTTGAGCATATTTGAATATTGGGGGTGATGTGTGGGATGTGTCCAACCCAATATATATTAAAATTACGGCCTTGCTTCACCACGCTGGTCACTCACGTTACAGCCGTGCCCAGATCCGAACTCGGGTGGCCGGGCTCGTCACAGCCACAACACGGCACGTGTGCGGAATCGACCATTTCGATTCCCCCGTTACGATACGATTCGTCCGATCCGATGTTCATTGAGGAATCGTTTCGACTCGGGCTACGCCTCAGTGCGCATGCGCGGGCCACGTGGAGCCCCGCGATGCCCCCTCCTCCCCGCCCAGACCCCTCCCCCCCGACCAGACCCCTCCTCCCCGCCCAGACCCCTCCCCTCCGCCTAAACCCCTCCCCTCCGCCCAGACCCCTCCGCCCAGACCCCTCCCCTCCGCCCAGACCCCTCCCCCCCGACCAGACCCCTCCCCCCCGACCAAACCCTCCCCTCCGCCCAGACCCCTCCCCCCCGACCAAACCCTCCCCTCCGCCCAGACCCCTCCCCTCCGCCCAAACCCCTCCCTTCCGCCCAGACCCTCCCCCCCGACCAGACCCTCCTCTCCGCCAATGACTTAATATCGTCACGTGGCTGGGTAACTTTAAACTCTAAAAGTCTAAAACTCTAAAAGCATAAGCCTGCAGTGAAAAAAAACACTCAACACATTCAGAAATAACAATGTGGCCTCAAAATAATATATAATATGCGACGTTTCGGACAATCAGTCTTCTTCATAGCACGTAAAATAGGTCGCCGAGGAGATGGAGTGGATTATAGTAGGAAAATAGGTTTTCCCCTTTTATCTGGCAACAAAACAGGTATTACGTTTCGATTTAAAGCTTTCGTGACTCCAGGGATTCATATTCTTGGTTCTTTCGGTAAAGTCACGTAGAAGGGAGATAATAAAATAATAAAAAATAAAACAATAACATTCTCGCGACGTTTCGATTGTAACACAAGCAATCATCATCAGGTGTGAAAACCAGAGCAAGAAAATATGAAAAAAATAAAAAAAATCTTGCTGTGGTTTTCACACCTGATTATGATTGCTTGTGTTCCAATCGAAACATCGTAAGAATATTATTGTTTTATTTTTATTATTTTATTATTTCCCTTCTACGTGACTTTACCGAAAGAACCAAGAATATAGGTATTAAGTTGTTAAAACATCAAATTGAAACCTTTTACAAGGAATCATGTCTGCATTAACCAAAATACTTGTGGTCAAAATGCAAAAAAACGTACTCTGATAACAAAGTCACTTAGGTGACTTTACCCAATAGAACCAAAGAGAATGCATATGTCACCTAAGTGACTTTACCTACGTGACTTTACCCAATAGAACCAAAGAGTATGGATCCTAGCAGTCACGAAAGCTTTAAATCTAGAACATATACATTGTCTTTGAAACTGGGCAGGGTATGTGTGTGGTGCAGGACAGGGTGTGTGTGTGGTGCAGGGCAGGGTGTGTGTGTGGTGCAGGACAGGGTGTGTGTGGGTGGTGCAGGACAGAGTGTGTGTGTGGTGCAGGACAGGGTGTGTGTGTGGTGCAGGACAGGGTGTGTGTGTGTGGTGCAGGGCAGGGAGTGTGTCTGGTGCAGGACAGGGTGTGTGTGTGGTGCAGGACAGGGTGTGTGTGTGGTGCAGGGCAGGGTGTGTGTGTGGTGCAGGGCAGGGTGTGTGTGTGGTGCAGGACAGGGTGTGTGTGTGTGGTGCAGGGCAGGGAGTGTGTCTGGTGCAGGACAGGGTGTGTGTGTGGTGCAGGACAGGGTGTGTGTGTGGTGCAGGGCAGGGTGTTTGTGGCGTTTGGGCTTTTCACTTTGATTGGTGCGCTGCTTCCGCTCCAATGCTCGCGGCTCGCCCAGCGCTGTGCCAAGTTGTCCACCAGATGGCGGTGTCTGTGCGTCCTTCACCTGTGCACCGGTTCTGGGCCTCCCCTAGAACAACTCAACTTCAAATGAGAACCTGGTGCGATGTGTAGACCTCGCTTGTTAAAAACTATAAGGGGGGATCTTTGTCTTCTGGTGTTTGCTTGTGCCTCTGCCAACGCTATCCGTCATCCGTGGCGTGATCAATATTGGGTCAATGCAAGCATCGCGTTGATTGCATTTGAAGCACATTACACCATCAGCTATTGCTGTTGAATAAGGCTAATTTAAGCTTGGATGCAAGTAGCCAGCGGAGCTTAACGTGACTCATTCTCATCAGAATGAGACACATTCTTGGTTCTTTCAGTAAAGTCACGTAGAAGGGAAACAATAAAATAATACCGAAAGAAACAAGAATAACACCGAAAGAACCAAGAATATGAATCCTTGCAGTCACGAAAGCTTTAAATCAGAATGAGACACGTTAAGCTCCGCTGGCTACTTGCATCAGAATGAGACACGCTGGATTGAAAACTCATTCATTTCGAACTACTTTTTTGTGTTTAGTATTATGTCCTTCCCCGGCACCCCCGATTCGCACGGTTGGCTACGTAGGGTGCGAAAGAAGTTCTACATTCATACACATCAGGCCCCATGGTATAACGTGCAGTGTTAGTACTCACTCTGTCTCTCTGACATCTCCCTTTGTTCTATTCCGTTCTCGTGTGTGGCAAGGGGCCGTCCATAAATGACGTCACGCACCTAAAGGGGGGGGGGGGTCAGACATTTGTGACGATCTGTGACGAGGGGGGGGGGGTGAGAAATGTGACGTCACATCAAAATGCGTAACTTTAAATAAATATAGAATTGTTATAATAACACTCCTACATCAGAGCTATTTGAAGCATGTTTTATTTTCAAAATGGAAATATGGTTTGGGGGGGGGGGCAGAGCTTTGTGACGTCACATTTGAGGGGGGGTCTGACTTTTTGTGACGCCGTGTGACGAGGGGGGGGGTCAAAAATCGTCCAAAATCGCGTGACGTCATTTATGGACGGCCCCCAATATGTTCAGGAGCTAAATACTAACCAATGTTGACGTCTGCTAGCCATGAGAGGGCTTCAGGAGAGAGTTTGTGTAGTTTTGCGATTCCTCCGTTGAAGGAGCGCAGACTACAACAGATTACGTGTGCGGTGCATATTTTGAGTTGCATGGCCACACTCTCTCTCTCTACTGTGGCGTGTCTTTAATTGTCCATTCATGAAGGAGAATGCGCGCTTCGACCTGTTCTGATGCGGTTTGGTGGTTACACAAATGTTTTTGAGAAAATGTATCAAGTCGGGTGCGATGTTTGGGTCTCGAATGAGGTGCGCTATGAAGAAGGGGCAATTGCCCGAAACGTCGCTTGTTTTTGCTACCTATTTTATTTTAAGGCCACACTGCTGTTGAGAAATGTGCTGAGGGTGTTTGTTAGTTGTGCATGTGCACCACTGCCATCACAGCAGCAGCATCGTCAGATCACGTGTTCGACCAATGGACAGGATGAGTGAACGCGACCAGACGCGCCGCAGTGGCGCGTGCAGACACGCGTCCTGAGTCCTCGGGCTCCTCTCCAGCGGTCCGTGATACGACCCTCTTGATGATGATCATCATCATCTACAGTCCTCAGTCCACTGCTGAGTTAATGTTTACCCATGCCGTGTTTGACCATACTTCACCACGCTGGTCAGCCAGCGCAAGCTGGGTTAAGGGATGTGTGAGCAGAGGGAGCTGTGCAGGACTGGTTCACATATCTTGATTTGAAGCTTTCGTGACTGCATGAATCCATACTCTTTGGTTCTTTCGGTAAAGTCACGTAGGTATAAAATAAAATAAATCACGACGTTTCGGGCGAAACACAAGCGTCCGTCATCAGGTGGGAAACTAGCTTTGGTGATTTATTTTATTTTATACCTACGTGACTTTACCGAAAGAACCAAAGAGTATGGTTCACATATCATGCGTCACTGATGTTATCCGTGGCCTGGGAATCCAACTCAGGTGGTCGGTGTCATAGCGCAGTGCGCTAACCGCTATACCTTCAACCTCCGAAATGTAACGAATTATTGGCTATTGTCTCCTAAGCTGCTATGTTACCACACCGACTGTCTGTGTTATTCTTGTTCGTCGTGTGTAACGTTTGGCAGAAGAGTAGAACGGTGGTCGTGGTGACGTTAGAAATGCGAGACCAGGCTGGTTCATGTCTGGTTCATGGCTGGTTCATGTCTGGTTCATGGCTGGTTCATGTCTGGTTCATGGCTGGTTCATGTCTGGTTCATGGCTGGTTCATGTCTGGTTCATGGCTGGTTCATATCTGGTTCATGGCTGGTTCATGTCTGGTTCATGGCTGGTTCATGGCTGGTTCATGTCTGGTTCATGGCTGGTTCATGGTTGGTTCATGTCTGGTTCGTGGCTGGTTCATGCTTCTGATGAACCGCTGGGTATCATTTGCGGATGCGCGATCTCGGAGCCGAGTGTTCATTGAGCACGAGGTGATGGTTGGCTCTAGAGGGCACTGCAGCGGCTATGTGCCCAGGGACACACAAACAGCGACACAGAGACAGACAGAGACAGCGGGAGACAGTGAGAGAGCGAGAGAGAACGAGAGACACGTGCACACAGAGACGGGGACCCAGGAGAGACAGAGACACGTGCAGAGTCACAATAGAGAGAGAGAGACATAAATTGGCACGGGCACATAGGAAAGAGAGGAGGAGACAGGAGCGAAACGAGGAAAGCGTTACTCTCCCCTCCCCGCATCGGGTGACATTCATCAGCAGAGTCCTGGAGAGCTGTGACGCTGACACCGGTGAGGAGTCGAGAGCCCTGCAGTGTGAGGGTCGATCCTGCTTCTCACTACTCACGCACCATAGAACGGACCGTGGTAGACTCCACGCCGTTCGAATTGGTCGAAAAGCGAGCAAGCCGCTCCTACGACTGAGCCATCTCTGCACCGGCCGGATCAGAGTCGCCGCAGCGCGTCGGGATCGAAGACACGTTCACCGTAGGAGGCCATGGGCACCCAGGGGGCCGCCGGGAGGAAGCGCGCCTCCGCCAAGGACTACATCTTCTCGGCCGAGGACGATGCCCTCCACAAGATCTCCGTGGAGGTGAGCTCCTCCGAGGGGTGCGCTTCCGTCAGCCACCACATCAGACTCGGGTAGCTGAGGCCTCGGGGTGCGGTAAGGTCCCACGTGGGGTTCCCGTGTCTCGTGCAGTGCATGTGTCGTGTTAAGCTTGGCCAATCACTGGTTGGTTCGTCAGAGGTGACCTGCTTTGAAGCCACGCAAGCTTGTACATATTGTGTTATGTGCAAATGTTGGCAGGGTGTGTGTGGTTCCGGGGACGGTGTGTGGGGTGCAGGACAGGGTGTGTGTCCGATTAGCGCGGTTGGCTACGTACGGGGCGAAAGAAGTTCACATACGTACAGGGTGTATGTATGTGGTGCACGGTTTATGGTGTAGTGGCTAGCGCACTGCGCTTATGACCAATAACAAATATCTGCACCGGTCTGGGGCCTCGTCTAGGTCGACTCAGCCTTAAAATGGGTAGCATTTGTGGGCTGTAAAACATCAGCACGAGGGAGACAAAGGCGGCTGGGCGTGGTTCTAGCCCCACCACCCCCTCGTGTGGGCGTGCCGGCCATCACAGGTGCTAGTCGCTCACAGCACTTGCCCCAACAGTCTGTCGAGGGCAGGATGTGCGCGCGGCAGGACAGGGTGGTCGGTGTTTTTTTCTGGAAGACTTTTGCTGTTTTTTTCCCTGGATTTTTCTGTTGCGTGTAGTCACTTTAAGATGTTTCTTGTTCATGTTTTTGTTTGTTGCGGTTGCACCCGAGTCAAGAGTCTCATGGCTCACAGGGTTATACATAATACATGCAACTGAAACTGAATTATCGCTGGCCTTGCGAAGTGCCTTCTGCCACACACGAAGCCTTTACTCGGGGAGAAGAAGGGGGTGGCGGTGGGGGTGGTGGCGCGTTTCGCCGCTCGTGTTTGCCCACACGCTGCCACAAACTGCCACACGCTGCCACGCATTGCCACGCATTGCCACACGCTGCCACAAACTGCCACACGCTGCCACAAACTGCCACACGCTGCCACAAACTGCCACACGCTGCCACACACTGCCACACATTGCCACACGCTGCCACACATTGCCACACGCTGCCACACATTGCCACACGCTGCCACAAACTGCCACACATTGCCACACACTGCCACACACTGCCACACGCTGCCACACGCTGCCACACACTGCCACAAACTGCCACACACTGCCACACATTGCCACACACTGCCACACATTGCCACACGCTGCCACACGCTGCCACACATTGCCACACGCTGCCACACATTGCCACACGCTGCCACACATTGCCACACACTGCCACACATTGCCACACATTGCCACACACTGCCACACGCTGCCACACGCTGCCACAAACTGCCACACACTGCCACACATTGCCACACATTGCCACACACTGCCACACATTGCCACACACTGCCACACATTGCCACACGCTGCCACACACTGCCACAAACTGCCACACACTGCCACACATTGCCACACGCTGCCACACGCTGCCACAAACTGCCACACACTGCCACACGCTGCCACACGCTGCCACACACTGCCACACATTGCCACACGCTGCACACGCTGCCACAAACTGCCACACACTGCCACACGCTGCCACACACATTGCCACACGCTGCCACACACTGCCACACGCTGCCACACATTGCCACACGCTGCCACACGCTGCCACACACTGCCACACGCTGCCACAAACTGCCACACGCTGCCACACACTGCCACACGCTGCCACACGGAGCAGCGCGACGCTCTGCGCCGCTGAGTGCCACCGGACAAAGTGCGCGCGTCCCCGCCGTGCCTCCCTCGAGCGAAGCGGCCGGGTTTATTATTAGAGCCGCGCCGCTATAATCGGCGCAGACGGCATGCGAGTGAGGGAGCGGGCGGGCGGGCGGCCGTCAGGGACAGACTCCGCGCAGCTGTCCACGGGGACAGCATCTCCCCTCGGTGGGCCGGGTAGCCCACAAACCCCCCCAAACAAAGATCCCCCGCATAGCCTTAACCGACTGTAGGCCACGGCAAATCCAGTGAGGGTTGTCACGTAAGCGAAGCGTGGCGAGGGGTTACGAGTTCAGCACGAAGGAGTGTTGGAGAGTAAACCCACAGCGAGGTTTACAACTCGAGTACGACGTGAACAGCACGAGTCGTGTATTATTTGAGAGACTCTGTCCACTCAAATATACGTCAAAAAACCGTTGTCAAAAAATACATATATACTTTAGTTCAGTTTATGCGCATTTGTCTGTAATAATGGTTTTTATTATATTTTAAGTGTTAATTTTTGCTCAAAATATTGTCCGTAACCAACTTTGTCCGTTCCTCTTCTGTATGGGACACGGGCACGGCTGTTTATAGCTGAGCCGCGTTTCCCCGTGGGCCAGGGCAAACAGTGCTACCACCTCAGCAACACTTCAGGAGGGCCCATTCACTTATACCGCCAATACCAGTGAATTATTCGATAGCACCACTAATTTCCGATGGTTATCACATCATTTCACTATCGTTGACCACGTAAAGCAATTAAAACCGCTAAAGTTATTTCCCACCTACGATGAGCACAAGGTTGGCTACGTGCGGTGCGAAAGAAGTTCAACATACCTACCTCAAGTGGTACCGACCAGTGATATATCTTCTCGGGGCTCTCGTACGCAGCAGTCAGGACTGCCACGCTGTGTACAGCTCAGTGGGTCGGTGGCAGAATTATTCCTCGTCGGCTAAACGCGAACCTCTGCAGGGCGACAGGGCTACGGGCAAGCGGCACGTGGCTGGGCGCAAGGGATACCCAGGAGGGAGTTTGGTGAGAATGGGACTGGATCATTGTGCTCGTGCGACAACATTCACTTATTTATTCGGTCCGGCCGAACAGGGTGAGTCGTAGTTCCTAAACGTTATAACCAGGGGCTTCGTTACAAACACGTCCGTCCGGCAAGTGGGCCTGGAAATAAGTGGCACACCAGATTCAGTATACGCCTCACCACGTGGTTTTTGACTGCTGCTCGGTGCCAAATTCTCTATGGGGCCATCCATAAATGACGTCACGCACCTAAAGGGGGGGGGTCAGACATTTGTGACGATGTCTGACGAGGGGGGGGGGGTTGAGAAATGTGACGTCACATCAAAATGCACAACTTTAAATAAATATAGACAACACGTTTTACTTCATTAAATAGACTTTTTAATAAATGTTTTCTCCTACAACATCAGAGTGCAGCGCCACATTAAATACGCACTACAATGACAATAGTTTAAAGCGATTTGAAGCATGTTTTATTTTCGACATGGAAATATGATGTTGGGGGGGGGGGCAGAGCTTTGTGACGTCATATTTGAGGAGGGGGGTCTGACTTTTTGTGACGCCGTGTGACGAGGGGGGGCGGGGATCAAAAATCGTCCAAAATCGCGTGACGTCATTTATGGACGGTCCCTATGCTACCAGCCCTTATTATGACCCACGTGAGCGCCACGGTGAATGGATCGTGCCCTCGTGTTGTGTGTTGAACTTCTTTCGCACCGTACGTAGCCAACCGTCCATGACCATCTTTCCAAGACGTCTGGCCAATGAGGAAGAGTAGACCAAATACAACTGCAAATGTGCTCTCTCAACTTCCCAATGTCTCGTGGGAAGTGTCACGGTTTAGGCTTCAACCCTAAACCTTCACCCCCAAGTTGAATGATAAGGAACCAGGTGCTGGAGACGGCTCCGCTGCCTCTCGGCTTGTTGGCTTCACCGGCTGCCGCGCCGCGTCTCCTCCTCCCTTCGTGTCAACGTCTGCAGGCAGAGGCCAAACTCGCGGCCAAGAGAGCGGCCCGCGCCGAGGCCCGGGAGATCCGTCTGAGGGAGCTGGAGCGTCAGAAGAGGAGAGAGGTGCTGCGCTTCCACCTCGGTTACGCCAACAAATTCGTCCGCTGCTGCGCCCGTGCGTCGCTCGAGCATCCGATCTCAGCGTTACATCATCATCTGTGGTTACGTGGGCTGACGTCCACTCGCACTGACAAATATATGTATTTATTTATGCATTTATTTTCCTTGCAGTATCTGGTGCTCTAACTGTGTGACAGTCACGTGTAAAAGCATTCGCTAAATAATCATCATCATCTTCTTTGGTTCTTTCGGTAAAGTCACGTAGAATGAGAATAAAATATTTTATTTTATCAATTTATTATTTTATTCTCATTCTACGTGACTTTACCGAAAGAACTAAAGAAGATGAATCATTCCAGTCACGAAAGCTTTAAATCGAAAAATAAAATCATCATCATTTTGATTTAAAGCTTTCGTGACTGCAGGGATTAATATTCTTGGTTCTTTCGGTAAAGTCACGTAGAAGGGAAACAATTAAATAAAAAAATATAAAACAATGAAATTATTTTTATTATTTTATTGTTTCCCTTCTACGTGACTTTACCGAAAGAACCAAGAATAATAATCATCATCATCCTCAACGTCGGCTTTATTACAACCGTCTGCACATCTCACCGTGACCCTGTGCATCGAGCATTACATCGCATCTCTTTATCACGGCCTGCCTTGACAATTGCTGACCACTGTTTTCAAGCATTGAGGGGCTTGGAGAGAGTGTGGTGGTGGTGGTGATAATGAGACGATAGTCTTAGAGAGAGCGTGATGGTGACGCAGCTGAGTTCATAGTCCCCGTGTTAAGTCTGATGGACGGCAGTGAACTCAACGCGGTGCTTCCAGGCTGAGCGTGTTGGCGCGGTGCCCGGATGTTCTCATTTATATTTACTTTAGCGCTGTACTTTATTTTACATGATTGATTTGTCACTTTTTTGACCCAGGTCACGCTGGGAAAGGAGACTCAGTCGGGCTCTTGATTTCTCAATTGGTTGCGCAAAATCATCTTGACAATTATCGGGGGAGGGTTTAAACAAAAACTGGCAATTTTGGAAACTAAGAATGTCTCGTTTCTTGCTCAGTATCGTAGGGAGTGGGAGTCCAAGTCGGGAGACGTCCACCGCTGGGTGGTCGAGACGGCACCGCCGCTGCTGCTGCACGCGCGCCGAGCAGACCTTGGGGCCAATCACAGTGACATTGTCCTTGCAACCCTGTGCGATTGATATGAATTGACTTAATGCCTTGGCGATGCACCCCAAACCATGGGCCAACTTCCCATCCCGCCTCTCGCTGGCCAGAGCCCGTACCGCCTCTGCCGTAGCGTGCGCGCTCCGTCCCCGTGCGGTCTTCCTTGATGTTGCACACGAGATGCGCAATGTCTGACAGCCGTCTCTGCTGCCATATTTACATTTGCGGTTGGCACAGTTACGCTTGTAATTGCCCCCCCCCCCCCCAGGTCTGACACCGAGAGAGCGATTTTGCTGTTGGCTTAACGCCCTCGCCCAAGGGTCACTGCAGCAACGGCGGTGGTGTGAACCCGTGCCGCAAAGCGGTCGCTGTGGTCTCCAAAGGCGCTCCGAATATCAGCGGCGGCTCATAGCGCGTCTCTCCACTTTGGCCACGCCGATTTGGTGGCTTTAAGTTTTCACTCACGATTCGGCGGGAGGTGGCCCTGCCTACGAGCCGCGATCGTTCACAAAACCCCGGGGTTTGTTTGCGGCAGCCCTGCGCTAGAGGCTGGTGTGGGGGGGGGGGGAGGTGGTGGTGCCAAGTCACCACGCTGCTTCGTTTGTGCGGCGTGCTTTCGATGACTGAAGTGGCCGTCACTGCCCAGCGTTAGCCACACGCGGGGACTCTCACGGCCATTGAAACGCTAACACGGGCTGCTCCTGCTGCTGCATGAGAAGAGCAGGGCATTGATAAAACATTGCAGGGCGAGGCATCTGTGCACCGACGCAGTGCAAAACACGAAATCGCAGAGTCTGCAACTTTTTTCTCCACTGAAATATTGAATCGAATTCGCCGCTTTGCCCTTATGGAATTCAACAAAAGCGCTTTGACGAGAGTTACAAAGCACGCTTGTTGCTTTCTATGTCACAGGAGTCAGTTTCCATTCAATGTGGGCGCATGAAGATTCTTTATTTAGCTGTGAGCTGCGCATACATTTTCCAAAATACGCTGATGTTCATTTCGGACGTTCGACAGCAACGCCGACGTCTCGTGGACCGCGGTCGTCTCTGCTGCTGCGTCCGTCACACGTACATTTGCGTACCCCGCGGTAAATGTACGGATCTATTCGATGTAAACTCTCGAGCAATGGAAACGGCCAGCAGCGAGAGCGTCGTCTCTAGCGACGCTCCGCGGTTAACATCGTCCCACGCCTCGACTCCATGCAGCCTCTCCTCGCCGCAACCACTCCACCCGGAGGCTGATGCAGCCGTGAGCTTCGGCTATGACCTCGCGTGTCGCCCCCACAATACGAGGGCTGGCGCTGGAGCTGCTCAGAGAGAGAGAGCGGCGTTGGCTTCGGCAAGACGCCGACGGCTTGTCGCATGGATCGGGGGCGTTGCGTGCGGGCTGGGGGGGGGGGGGTCCACGTGCACACGCGGCGCTTGGCCTCCTTTATCGCCGCAGAGCTTTGCGTCGGGAGCAGCCGCGACAAACATAAAACATTAAACAAACAAATCTCTGCTTTCGTTGTCACGAAGCGTGCAACATCCTTGCCGTGCCCTCCTTGTGCTGACGACGCCGACCCCCGTTACCCCTTGGCAGGACGACGCGGAGAAGCACCACCGCAGGCAGCGGCGCCAACAGCAGGTGCGTGTTGCTGCTGCTGATGATGATGCTGCTGCTGTTGATGATGATGCTGATGCTGCTGCTGATGATGCTGATGATGCTGATGATGATGCTGATGATGATGATGCTGCTGATGATGCTGATGATGCTGATGCTGCTGCTGATGATATTGATGCTGTTGATGATGCTGCTGATGCTGCTGATGATGATGCTGCTGATGCTGCTGATGATGATGTTGCTGCTGCTGCGCTCTCGGCCACTCGACTCGGCCAGCTGGGCGCGTGGTGTGCCACGGGAGGTGGGGGGGTGCAGCGTGCCAGAGTCCCGGCACAGTAACGTCCCCCACACGCGCACCTCCGCAACAAGCAGCGTGTCCCTCCGTGGGGAAGCGCCACCGTTGTTTTTGTTCACGCCGATCTCTCTAAACCAAGGGTCGGCAAGCGCAATAACAAGAGGAGAAAGTTTTAGTTCAACTTGGGTATAAATTCGTTGTATATACAAATAAAAGACCCGCAACGCACGTTGTGGTGTCTACGAGACTCTGGGTACTTCATCGGTAGCGGCACGAAGCCAGACCTCGAAGAGCCGCAGGATGAAGACCCCTGCTCTCAACATGTCCGAGAATGACAAAAATTCATCCACTCTGGACTTTGGACAGGGCGAGGCTTTGCGATTATTGTAACAAACAAAATATCTGACGTCTTTTAACGTCGCATTTTCATACAATGTTTGAAGGGCGATACAACGAATACTGAATTATGTTTATTACTCGAGGCGTTTGCTGCACTTCATTGTATCTCGGTGTTCATGTTGCCTGGAGGCAGCGGAGCGCTTTGAGCGCGCCGCAGAAGGGGAGCGGTGGTGGAGCGGTTAGCGCTACGCTGCGCTATGAACCTAGCGACACGGGTTCGATTCCCGCTCACGGCCAACACCAGTGACGATTATCTGAACCGGCCATGGGCCTCCCCTAGGTCGGCTGAGCCTGAAATGAGTATCTGCTACGGTGTGTAAACATCACCAATTGGGGAGACAAAGGCGTCCGGGCGCGGTGTTGGCCACCCACCCCATCGTGTGCTGTACCGGCCTATATACGTGCTCACTAACAGCACTTGCCCCCAACAGTCTGGTCAGGCTACATGGGGGTTCTTTGTCTTTGTTATGTCGTTCACTCTGCTTTCCCCCCGCCTCTCCACCTCTCCCCCCCCCCTCCCTCATCCGTGTAGTTGGAGCCCAACGGTCAAGGTTCGACCTCCGGACACGGCAGCGGCAGCAGACAGGTACGTGATTGGTGGAGAAATCCTGCTGATCTGTCTGTCGCCTGATGAAGCTAGTTGTCATTACTGGTGAAACTTCAAACTCACATTGTAAATGTTGTGGACACACACCGGTGTGCTGTACTCGTTGGCTGTGTCGGGTGGTGGCGGATTTAACGACACATTTATATTTACACGACCTAACCCAACAAACCTTTATTATGGTGATATTGGTCGCGAAAGCCTACGTGTTAAACCGAACGGTATGTTTACTTAATTCAACTTATCGCCCATGATTCTCTACAGCAGGGAGAGATGTTTGTCCGCGTGGTGGTTTATTGCATTGTGTTTCCTTTGTGTTGTCCGTGACAGTCACACAACCATGAGAGCAGGAGTCTCTACACAGGAGGAGGAAAGAGCATCTCACACAAGAGAGACCCCCTGGTGAGTCGCGTGATGGAGCGCTGTGACCGAGGCAAGTTCTCTTCCACTTGGGGTCGGGCGGCCTGAATTTGAGCGCGTGAATTTGGGCCATGATTTGACTCTTGAGTTGAATAAGCCAGCTCGGTCCCGGCTGTACTGCACGCAACGCAGCTCAGTCTGCCGTTGGCAGTCTGTGTTACATGTGGGCCGGTGGTATTCTTTAGTCGTCCACGTTGATACTTTAACATTGATGATAATAATAATGAAGCCCGTCATTCACCAAAGGGCCTCAACCCGTCTGAAGATTATTTTTAGGAGGGGACTGCAGGGTGGTCCAGATGTCTTGTGACTCACATTTAATTCTCTAAAAAGTTTATATATGTAAAGTGAGGTTTATTTAAAACATAATTCAATATGCAAAACAAAATCCTGTAAGGGGTCAATTAATGGGGGGGGGGGGTCACAAGACATCTGGACCACCCTGTCCTTTGAAGGTTACGACATTGGGATGCTTGTGTCTGGCTTGTGAGAGGAAGCCTGGGTGCCCAGAGAATACCCACGCGTAAACACATAAAGGCACCAATAAAAAAAAACTCGACACACGGTGATTCAAGAAGACTATCCATGCTGCCATCTCCTGGCCACCTCGACAACCCGAATAGTTTGGCAGTTTCACAGATCTGGCGTGGAGATCCACGACCGTTACCTGCAGAGGTATGGTTCGCAGCTGTGCACCATCCTGGATTTACTGATTAGTATTAATAATGTTAACCTGCAACGTTGCCACATAGTATTCATTCACTCTCGTAGCTAGCGAGAGAGAACGACTCAGAATCTCGAGGAACCACAGACGAGCGGGATGGCAGCAGCCAGCCAATAAGCCTGCGGCAACAGTTGCCCAAGCTCTGCGGCCCTCTACAGTAAAAGTGTTATCGGCCAATTAATTAGTATTACACATTTTGATTTAAAGCTTTCGTGACTGCAGGGATTCATATTCTTGGTTCTTTCGGTAAAGTCACGTAGAAGGGAAACAATAAAATAATACAAATATAAAACAATACAATTCTCACGAAGTTTCGACTGCAACACAAGCAATCATCATTAGGTGTGAAAACCACAGCAAGAAAATTTGAAAAAAGACACTTTTTCAAATTTTACCGAAAGAACCAAGAATATAGTATTACACATGTTGGATAAAAACCGGAGAACCCGGAAGAAAAGAAAAACTCACGCATGCGAGGAGGCAACGCTATATCCCACCTTCTCCTGGCAAGCCAGGATATCAGACCTCGACGCTCACAGGAAGGGAGTTTCCCAATATTGGAGTGATCCAACCCTAACTGCTTCCACAGTGCTGGATTACAGGCCACGTGAATAGCCAACATTGGCCAGCTGTTGTTTTTACTTGCATTCACTGCTGTTTATGTATAGAACGGGTCCTGTACCACTTTATAGGGGAAATCAACAGTGGTGATCCTTTGGATAAACCCATCCCTACCATAGGAATGTTGAATTTCCATCGCTATCTTTGCAGAGCTGTGAAGTAGAACCCAGCATCGATGCCTCAATGCTCACTCGGAAAACGAATCACTTTGACCTATCTTAATAAGCAATAAACACGGTATTTTAAAACGTGTAAATACAGTCCGGTAAATTCATCGCTTCCCAGTGTGTTTGTTTTTGTATGTTTGTTGAACTTCCTTCGCACCCTACGTAGCCAAGCGTGCTGCAACAAAACCAAAGCGCCACGCGGCAACGCGAGGAGAGCCTGGGTGGCAAGGGCCGCGTGCGCGTTCCGCTATCTGTCTCCCATAGCCGGTGCCAACCCTGGGCAGAGATTACAGCAAAGGGGACCCCGGTCAGAAGAGGACCTCTCGGAGCGTACGTACCGGCCGGAGACGCTCACCACGCTTGTGTCCGCCTTGCTGACCACCGCCCACCCCCCCCGCCCCCCTATTGCGACGCCGTAATGCTTCTGTGCACGCGTGCCTTCGTCTTGTGCGCGTGCGTGTGTGTGTGTGTCCCAGGGTGTGCCCTCCTCTTCTGCTGGACTATCCCTGGGTGGCCTGGGCTCCAGGTACCTCTCCTCGTCCACCTACTCGCTCCATCGGGTCCGTGTCCCCTCGTGCTTCCGTTCCCTTCTCTGTTGTTCACTCGCACCGCAGGTCGCTTTGGCACCCGGCGGTTTTTGTGAAAGTCTCAACGTTTACATCATAGTACCCATCGAGTAAAAATACAAATTATTGTTATTATCATTAATGACGTATAAGGCCTTCGTGACAAGCATGCGTGCAAGTCGACGAGCATGCGTACACATTTTGTGAATTTATTTTTTTAATCAACGATACACGTTTGCTACTCGATCCCAACTTGCCTGCCGTGGTGTGAATGAGTTGCTTTGCTCTGTCTGCAGCCGTCCTATCTCTCTAGCGACCCAGTGACCACAGCCAGCAACTACAAGGTCAGTCGCACGCGACTCTCTCAGACGAAGCGCTGAGCCCTCAATGCCGTGCCACCGCTTCTCGCTTGACGTCGGCAAAGTCACCGCTGGCGCGCTCCGCTATCCTCGGTTACTAAACGCTTCCGTGGTGCACCCGAGACATTGTCCACCTGGCCAAGACCGACGCGGACAGCACGAAGCCACTGCAGGATGCTGCTCACAGCTTACGCGCACAGCGAGCTGCCCTAACCAGCGCTTACTCTCATCCACTCAACCTCCATTCAACCTCACCGATGTCCATTCACCCTGACGTAGCCACGTCGGCCCACACCCTCCATCGTTGCTTTCCGTGCATGGATTGTCCTTTTCTGTGTCGGATGGAGGTTTAATGAAGTGTAATTCAAGAACTATTTTATGTAAATATTAACATGGGCCACAGCACAGTGATGTCATGCTCAAAATGTGCATGGAAGAGGCGCTCATCTCCTGTTCGCAGCCCTGAGCCAGTGCTGGAAATTCCACATTCCGATGCCGGGGACGAATCTATCCATCGGGCAACCACTGTTGCATTCCCACAGGGTGGTTCTCAAATTTATCGACACGGAAGGGATGAGTCAACCCCCAAAATGGATTTGGACTCTCAACCTTCCGATTGCGAGCCACGCTCACTCGCTCGCTCTCCCGCTGAGACAGCTGGCCCGGTTTCAGGGCCCTGTCGTGTATTCGTGTAGCTATCCATCAGTGTAGTGTTACAGGATAAAGAGCTACAGTCACACGTGTGAGTGTGTGTGTATACAGAGCAACAGTTACCAACTCAATTTTGTGGATTTGACACCGACTAAAGAGTCTGCTTGATACTAACCATTCTGTGCTTGCCACTAAACCGTTGCAACACTCCCTGTTAAGGTATATCGCCATGTTCCAGTACAATCTGTGGAGCGTTGCATAGCAGCCTTATCCACGACGGCTGGAGGCACCCGGGCAGATCGCTTCGGGTAGCCTACTGAGGCTTGACTTTGCGGCTGTGCCATTCTCTCACTGCGCCAGTGTCGCTACTTCTTGCCCAATGACGCCACGGAGTCGGCGTCAGCTCCATTCAAGAAACGCGTGAACTTTTTGTGAACTACTGCTTAACGCGTCGGCTTTCGCGACCAATATTATTGATAATAAAGGGTGTTTTTTTGTTGGGGCAGTGAGTGTTAGATCACGTAAGGACAAATGTGTACTCAAATTGTAAACATTGTGGGTTTATTCTCTAATACACGACCGGTGTGCTGAAATGGTAACTAATTGGGACGTTTTGTTCACGTGACAAACCTTACTAATTGGCTGTGTCGGGTGGTGGCGGGTTTAACGACACATTTCTATATTTACGCGATCTAACACACCCCAAAAAAAACTCTTATGGATAATATCGGTCGCGAAAGCATGCGTGTTAAACATTTATTTTACCTCGCGCACCTTCAATCGTGCTGTTCGTAGCTGGCCACTTGGCATTTTGGGAATGTTACGGGCCTGTTGCTCAGCGACCGTGATTAGCTTTGAGTTGGACACAACCGCTGCCTCTCTCCTTTGTGCAGCGCCCCGTTATCTGGCAGTGTTCAGTTTGTTGCTCCCCCACCCCCCGCACCTCCGATTGGCACGGCTGACTACGTTACGGTGCGATATAAGTTCAACGTACACACACACACGTGGAGTGGAGTGGAGCGAAGCGTGAAGAGGCGGTGATCCAAGGAACGCGCGGGGCTCGTTGAGTTTCCCGTCCTTCCTCTAAGCCAGGGGTGGGGAACCTTTTTTTCTGCCAAGGGCCATTTGGATATTTATAACATCATTCGCGGGCCATACAAAATGATCAACTTAAAAATTAGCCTGTTATATTTGGTCAAACGTTTAAATAACTCGCCCCTAATGCGATGGCTGGAACTGCTTCTCTAGATTTGAAGCTTTCGTGACTGCAAGGATCCATACTCTTTGGTTCTATTCGGTAAAGTCACGTAGGTAAAAAATAAAACAACAAAAATCACGACGTTTCGGCCACAACACAAGCGGCCTTCATCAGGTGAAGGGACCAGACTGTCTCGAAGACAGCGCAGTCTTCGAGACAGTCTGGTCCCTTCACCTGATGAAGACCGCTTGTGTTGTGGCCGAAACGTCGTGATTTTTGTTTTATTTTTTACCTACGTGACTTTACCGAATAGAACCAAAGAGTATGGAACTGCTTCTCTTTGGTGAGGCGTGTGATGATGTTAGCTGGTATTGACGATGTTGTTGCTACTCGCAACTGCTTTTCCAGGTTTTGCTCCTACATTTATTAAATGTCGAGTCCCGCCTGCGGTTGCCTTGGCAGGGCCAGAGACCCAAATGATTTCGCGGGCCTCATACGGCCCGCGGGCCGGACGTTCCCCACCCCTGCGTCTAAGCGAAGCCTCTCAAACGTTCCACGTTCAGCAAATGCCTGACGGCCGATTCCCGTTGCTGTGTTGACGCGCGTTCTATTTCGAGGCACCGATACGCGCACAGGACCACTTAGCCGGCGGGCAACAGTCGCGGCTGACGTTTTATTTCCGTTCCAGCGCTATGGCTTGTGCACTTTGATTTGTTTGCTCGCCTAACCCCCAACCCGCCTGGTGTCTTATCCACTGCCCGTTGACTCGCGCCGCAGTCACGCGTGGAATGTTTGAGTCGTTAATGTTGTTGTTTTAATTCATTCAAGGGCATAGACAAAGAATTCACTATTTGTAGAGCAGAATAGTGTGATGGGATGAGTTGATGAGAAGGATGGGAGCACGTGATGACAAAAATCGGAACCAGTTCTTGGCCTCCCCCGAGGCCGACTCAGTCTCAAATGAGTACCTGGTGCAATGTGTGAACATCGCTACTAGGGAGGTCAAAAGCGACCGGGCGTGGTGTTGTCCACCCACCCCCTCGTGTGCCATGCGGGCCTTCATATGTGCTCGCTAACAGCACTTGCCCCAACAGTCTGTTTTAGGCCATACGGAAGATCTTTGGGTTAGGAGGAGTAAAATGATGGCGCAGAAGTTTTCACACTGAACCACAAACTCGATGACCTGAGTTTGACTCACAGCCGTAGCCATGATGAGTAACAAGCGGTGTCTCAACCTAGCCTGAGCCTTCCCTTATGTTGACTCAGCCTTAAACGATGACCTGGAGTGGTGCGTAAATATCACGTGTGCTGCTGGCAACACAACTAAGCGTGCCCCTACACAATGAATATGACCTCACTTGTGTCGCTTAAAACATTTAGATTCTTGGGATGTTCAAGACGGGTTCTCATCATGTTTTGTGATTCTTGCATCATATACATTGCGTAATAGTTCAATGTGTCGTCGTGCTAACAACGGTGATGTCATCTGATGGCCAGATGTTCCGAATGAATGTATGTTGAACTTCTTTCGCACCGTACGTAGCCATCCCGTGCTAATCGGAGATGCATATGTGTACGCTGTATGGCCTATATATGATGGTTGAGGTGTGTGTGTGGGCCCATGTGTTCGTGTTGGCACAGCAAGGGGCACAGGTGGCACATCAGCCAGTCATGTCAGTCACTCGACCCGTGGCACCGGGGTCTGCCCCGTGACCTCCTTGCTAACGGGCATAGCCTCAACGTGCACCTAGCCTGGCACAAGCACCGTGGTGACATCACCGCCACTTAGTGGCGAATGACGGTTGTTGTTGTTGTTGTGTTCGTGTGCGTGAACAAAGCCCTGGGAGTACTCCCTCCCATCGTCCTCTCGCTCCTCCTCGCGAGCCACCTCACGATCCAGCTCTACTCGCCAAAGTCCCACGGTGAGTTGGCCCTCCCGCTCTCCGCAAGCCTCTGAACGCCTTCACGGGCGCAGACGACGCAGCCTATCGGTAGCGCGCTCGCCCGTTCACGGTTCGAACCCAACGGCCGCCCTAAAGAATACTGCAGTTGTGGTTGAGGTGTGTGTGGGCCCATGTGTTCGTGTTGGCACAGTAGGGGGCACAGGTGGCACATCGGCCAGTCATGTCAGTCAGTCGACCCATGTCACCGGGGTCTGCCCCTTGACCTCCTTGCTAACGGGCATAGCCTCAACGTGCACCTAGCCTGGCACAAGCGCCGTGGTGACATCACCGCCACTTAGTGGCGAATGACGGTTGTTGTTGTTGTGTTCGTGTGCGTGAACAAAGCCCTGGGAGTACTCCCTCCCATCGTCCTCTCGCTCCTCCTCGCGAGCCACCTCACGATCCAGCTCTGCTCGCCAAAGTCCAACGGTGAGTTGGCCCTCCCGCTCTCCGCAAGCCTCTGAACGCCTTCACGGGCGCAGGCGATGCAGCCTATCGGTAGCGCGCTCGCCCGTTCACGGCTCGAACCCAGCGGCCGCCCTAAAGAATACTGCAGTTGTGCGAAATGTAAAAAAAAATCCGCGGCGGGCGCTTCGCACTGGACGTTAAAGATCCCGCGACGTCATCCGGAAGAGTAGGCCATTGCGTGCCGGTGTCATTGTCCACATTTGTCACTTTTAAGACTTTCTGGAAAGCACTCACTTGGAATATACATTGAAGTCATCGTCGCTTCTTACTGCACAAAAAAAACTTGCCAGTGTCCTCTTTAAAAAGAGACATGAGGCTCAGAGTGAGGGTTTCCTAAATAAACGAGCGCTCTAAAACAACAACAGCGGTTCCCGATCTTTGAATCTCGGGCCGCTGGCTTTTCGCAATGTTCAGGGTCCGGAGTGGACCGTCGGTCCAGACAGGTCTGGAACCACTGCTCCAACACGTCAGCAGGCCGCCACAGCTTGCGAGCCGAATGGCTCACAGGGCTATACCAAAGAAATGAATGAAACGTTGTCGCATAGACACACCGCCTCGCGTGATCCGTAACTCCTGGCGATGCGGTGTTAAGCTTGGTAGAATTCCAGTTTTTGATAGAAACACAGGGTTGCGGGCGATTGAGACTTTCCAAAGAAACGTTGATGTCCTCGCATCAACAACATATAAACATCTTCACGCCATGAAAAAAAATATCACATCCTCACATCGTACAAATATGGACGTGTTCGATGCTATATCGAAATTGCTTGTTGTCATTCAACACCACGGATTAGCACGGTTGGCTTACGTACGGTGCGAAAGAAGTCCAACGTGCATCAAACGCAGCACAATGTTCGCGCGGATTGGTTTCGCGTCTCAAGACGCTCTGCAGACAAAGTGGACCTAGTAAGTACATCGGTGACGAGCGATATCTGAACCACATCTTTACCCACCCCCCCCCCCTTTTCCACCCACCGTCCTGGTTAAGCAGGGCCTATTTTAAGGGAGTTTTAACTCCGAACTCAGGGCTCTGGGGGCCACGTGTTCAAGTGTATGAGCAGGACAGCGTTTCAGGATGCTGGCTACAACGCGAGTTGCAACGCAGCTCGTGCCACCACGTTCATCGCGTTACTGCCCATTTGTAAGATTTTACACCGGCCAGATTAGATGGCTTAGTACCGACCGTCAAATTCGGCTTTGTGGCGACACGTGCTCAAGAAACAACCCCCCCACGACTGATACTACCTGGGGAGGCCGGGGGGAAGGGGGGGGGGGGTTGTACATTCATGACCGCGCACGCGACCCCTTCGCTCGTACACAATGTGCACACCGAAGGCAGGCGGCTGGCGGTGGCCGCGTTGCGAGCGCCGTGTCCCGGCAGCGGAGTGGCAGCGCAAGGTAGGCCTCTCCGCGCCACCACGCCTGTGGCTGAGGAGGACCCCTCTCAGAGATTGGAGCCGATTCCCAATCCTGCTCAATCGCAATTGACGAAACGCGTATTGTGCGTGACATTGAGTCACGAGGGATATCACCGCACGTTTTAACCCACGAGTAAAATTAGTGCCACGCGGGGTTTTTTTCGCAGCCACTCGTAAACCCAAGCGTGGCCTTCTCGGTCAGGCGCGAGGATGTCAGCAGTAGTGCCCTGCTGTAAGCTTGAAAATAAGAACTGAACACGTGGCCTGGCCCAGCGGTGGGAGTCGCCGTGCCTCGGTGGCCTTGGCCGGCGAGAACCGCGAAGGCTCGGTTGGTGCTCGGTGCACGGAGCTCGGCGCTTTGGGGGGTCAGCGCTGGCCTCGTCGTGAACGTCACGGACGTTAAACTGCCCCAGCAGTTTAACGTCCGTGGACAGATCCGACGCTTCATTGTTGAAACGAAACGGACCTTTCCGTCAATGCGTGTTTGCCGCATTCGGTCTGAAGCAAGCTTGGGTCTCGCCCGTGCTGGGAGGGCTGCCCGCGCTGACGCTCGAGTTGCGCTCTGCCCCCGCACAGGGCTCGCAGGACTCCTCGGACGGGCGGTCGGTCGCCGACTTCTTCGGGAGCGCGTCGCGCAGGAGCAGCGTCTCCAGCGCCGTCTCCGACTTTGACATCAACGGGGCCGCGTTGTTCGGCGGGGACATCGGCCGGGTACGAGCGCGGGGGCCTCCGGGGGCGGCCTTCGCGGGCACCGCCACCACCTTCGCGGGCACCGTTTGCTGCCCTTCCCCCCCACCCGCACCTCCGATTAGCACGGTTGGCTTCGTATGGTGCGAAAGAGGTTCAGCGTGCATGCATAGGTGGCCCCAAGTGAACCCCTGAGATCAGAGCCAGTGGGGGTTGTTGGACCCAGCAGGTTCTAGGACCTAGAGAGTTGAACTCAGCAGGTTCTAGGACCTGGAGAGTTGAACCCAGCAGGTTCTAGGACCTAGAGAGTTGAACCCAGCAGGTTCTAGGACCTAGAGAGTTGAACCCAGCAGGTTCTAGGACCTAGAGAGTTGAACCCAGCAGGTTCTAGGACCTGCAGAGTGCTCTGGGTGTGTGTGTGTCCCACACATGTCCTGTGCACGCGCGTCCCACGCGCCCCCTTGTACATGCCACCCGTGTGTCGTGCGCCCTGCGTGCCCGCACGTGCCACAGGCCCTGCTGTCGGACGGCTCGATAAGCAGCGCCGCGTCGTCTCGCCGCGGCAGTGAGGACACCGCCTGCTCCGTGGGCACAGAATCCTCCATACAGGAGCTCCGCGTACGTGCCTCTGCAGTGTACCACGAAAAATGTTTTTTCGTTTTTGTTTACGGTGAACCCCCGGGGGGCAAATTGCGCTCGCCGGGGTTCGCAGACACTCGCGTTTATTTTCTCAGGACATCTTCGAGCTGAAGGATGAACTCCACGGCGTGGAAGAGAGGTACATGCAGAAACTGAAGGAGATGAAGGTGATTCATCACACACACTCCTCCATACGCAGCACCATGTCCACTCCCATTTCACGGACTACGTGCCCACTCATGTACATAATGCTGTTGGACCTATAAAGTATTAAAAGCCATTCAAATTGACTCAATTGTAAATGGATACGTTTTGTAAATAGCGGCGATGGAGCAGTGGTGTAGCGGCGAATGCAGATTGCTATGAGCCACCCACCGGCACCGACCAGCGTGGTGAAGTATGGTCGCCAACTACCATGGGTGGCAGGAGGCGTTCTCGAGTAGCTGATTTACAAAGGGGCGGTAAATTGTTGTCAACTTATTCTTGTTACGGATAACAATATTACCCCCAGTTTAACACGTAGGCTTGTATTACCCCCATCGGCGGGGACGTGGCCCAGGTGAAGCGCATTCGCCACTTGTTGCAGAGGTTCGCGGTTCGACTCTGGCAGGCCAACCTGGTTAATGCTGCGGTGTGTTCAACGTGACATGCTCTGCCGTCTGCTTGACAGTGGATGTTAAAGATCACGTGCCATCATTCGAAGAAGAGTAGGCCATAGCGTGCTGGCACCATGGTCCATAATTGTCAAATTGTGTGCAACAAAAAAATTACACCACAAATTATTTAATTTCGAAGCAGAAATCATCTCCCACTCCTGAGAAAACTTAGCAGGATCCTTGTGAACAAGAGCCTTTTTACGGGTAAAAGTGTCATGCGAATAAATAATGAGAAGACAATACTGCGAGCTCGTCAGGTTTCACCGACAGCTCTCTTAGGAGAGAAAACGCATCGGCGCGCCCACATCGTCAGCCAGGGGAGCTTCGCTAGCGGTGGTTGCCGGTTCCGCTTGGCAGGAAGCGACGGACGGAGCCCAGGAGAAGTACAAGAAGGCGATGGTCTCCAACGCCCAGCTGGACAACGAGAAGGCGGCCCTCAGCTACCAGGTGGAGGTCCTGCGGGAGGCCCTGGAGGATGTGGAGGAGCAGAGCGCGGAGGCGCGGAGGGAGCTGAGCGACGCACGCAGCGTGAGTGGCCGCGCGGCACTGCCGGCCCACCCCCCCCTCCCCCAGGGGGGGGGGCCGGTGGAGTTGGACACAACTCAGCCTCATCGCAAATCACTGGCGTCGAGTAACGCGGACGCAGTTCACCAATGAACTCCGTCTCGTGTAATTTACGCACAAATTACCAAGTGCTTTCAGGCGTGTCACTTCGATACCAATTACCAATGACAAACGAAATACAAAAATGACATGTTTACATCACATGCAACATTTAGGCAGTGCCCATCTTTGTACGTATGTTGTACGTTGAACTTCTTTCGCACCGTACGTAGCTAACCGTGCTAATCGGAGGTGCTGGCGGGGGGTGGGCGGACGATAAACTAAACACAAAAAAGCAATTATGTTCATTAGCGGGGGGGGGGGGGGCGGTTAGCAGCCCACTGCTTTCACTCTCCGATGTGACGGTGGCGCTGTGCCTGCTCGGTTCTCGCTAGGATGCGGAGAGGCAGCGGCAGGCCAGCGCCAGCGCGCAGCACAAGCTGGAGGAGGCGAGGGACGCGCTGCACCAGCGGGAGGAGCGCGTGCAGGTGAACGACGCTCCTCGGGCTCCTGCGAGACGTGCAGCTCCCAACGCCACCACCAACACCACCAACACCACCACCAACATCAACACCACAAACACCAACACCACAAACACCAACACCACCAACACCACAAACACCACCACCAACACCACCACCAACACCACCACCAACACCACCACCAACACCAACACCACCAACACCACCACCAACACCACCAACATCACCACCACCAACACCACCAACACCACCACCACCAACACCACCAACACCAACACCACCACCACCACCAACACCACCACCAACATCACCACCACCACCAACACCACCACCAACACCACCAACACCACCACCAACACCACCGCCACCAACACCACCACCAACACCACCACCACCAACACCAACACCACCAGCACCACCACCACCAACACCCCCCCCCCCCCCGGCTGCGCCAACTCCGCTGTTCTCCAGGTTCCGAGTTCGTCGTTGTAATATTCCCCGCTGCGCGTCACAGCCTCTTACTGTCGCCAACGTCGCTTCGCAGGAAATCCCGAGCCTGCAACGCAAGGAAGACGCCCTCGCCCGGGAGGTGTTTGACCTGCGAGAGACCGTGAATTGGAAAGAAAAAAAAATCACGGTAAGGGCACCGCTGCCGGCGACGTTCGCTATAGTGGTGCCGTGGTGTGGTGATGGCGAGAGGTGATGCCGTGCGTGGTGGTGGGTCATGTAGCCCGCGTGCCCAGCCACCGCATGCCTAAACAGCTCTTGTTTGTCCGGATAGAGGGGGCTAAACAGGCGCGGCACGGGCTAGAGAAGAGGAGTGATGTGGTACAGGAGGATGTGGAGCTGAGTGGACTTGCCAATGACCGGTACCAGCGGTGTCAAGATCGGCCTCTGTGAAGGAGGAGGCTCGTGAAGGACGCTACTGTTGGGCAGTTGGAGGCAGTCGCCCTCCAACAACAACGGAGGGCGGAGGAGCGACACTCACAACAACGTGTGGAGCACCGGGCGTCTAAAATACAGCAAGTTGCACAGTAGGGGGCACAGGTGGTGCATCAGCCAGTCATCTCAGTCAGTTGACCCATGGCACCTGCTGAGTCTGTCCCATGACCTCCTGCCAGCATACGTTTGACACTTCACCTGGCCTTAACGTGCACATAGCCTGGCACAAGCGCCGTGGTGACGTCACCGCCACTAATTAGCGAATGGCGGTGTTGTTGATGTGTGTGGTGTGGTGTTGATGCTATGTGTGGTTGTGGTGATGCTGTGTGTGGTTGTGGTGATGCTATGTGTGGTTGTGGTGATGCTGTGTGTGGTTGTGGTGATGCTATGTGCGGTTGTGGTGATGCTATGTGCGGTTGTGGTGATGCTATGTGTGGTTGTGGTGATGCTATGTGTGGTTGTGGTGATGCTATGTGTGGTTGTGGTGATGCTGTGTGTGGTTGTGGTGATGCTATGTGTGGTTGTGGTGATGCTATGTGTGGTTGTGGTGATGCTATGTGTGGTTGTGGTGATGCTGTGTGTGGTGGTGGTGATGCTGTGTGTGTGGTGGTGATGCTGTGTGTGGTTGTGGTGATGCTGTGTGTGGTGGTGATGCTATGTGTGGTTGTGGTGATGCTATGTGTGGTTGTCGTGATGCTGTGTGTGGTTGTGGTGATGCTGTGTGTGTGTGGTGGCGATGCTGTGTGTGGTTGTGGTGATGCTGTGTGTGTGGTGGTGATGCTGTGTGTGTATGGTGGTGATGCTGTGTGTGTGTGGTGGCGATGCTGTGTGTGTGTGGTTGTGGTGATGCTGTGTGTGTGGTAGCGATGCTGTGTGTGTGGTTGTGACTATGCTGTGTGTGTGGTGGTGATGCTGTGTGTGTGTGGTGGCGATGCTGTGTGTGTGTGGTGGTGATGCTGTGTGTGTGTGGTGGTGATGCTGTGTTTGTGTGGTGGCGATGCTGTGTGTGTGTGGTTGTGGTGATGCTATGTGTGGTGGTGATGCTGTGTGTGTGGTGGTGATGCTGTGTGTGTGGTGGTGATGCTGTGTGTGTGTGTGGTGGTGATGCTGTGTGTGTGGTGGTGATGCTGTGTGTGTGGTTGTGGTGATGCTGTGTGTGTGTGTGGTTGTGGTGATGCTGTGTGTGTGTTGGTGATGCTGTGTGTGTGTGTGGTGGCGATGCTGTGTGTGTGTGGTGGTGATGCTGTATGTGTGTGTGGTGGTGATGCTGTGTGTGTGGTGATGCTGTGTGTGTGGTTGTGGTGATGCTGTGTGTGTGTGTGGTTGTGGTGATGCTGTGTGTGGTGGTGATGCTGTGTGTGTGTGGTGGTTATGCTGTATGTGTGTGTGGTGGTGATGCTGTGTGTGTGTGTGTGGTGATGCTGTGTGTGTGGTTTTGGTGATGCTGTGTGTGTGGTTGTGGTGATGCTGTGTGTGGTGGCGATGCTGTGTGTGTGTGGTGGTGATGCTGTGTGTGTGTGTGGTGGTGCTGCTGTGCGTGTGTGTGTGGTGATGCTGTGTGTGTGGTTGTGGTGATGCTGTGTGTGTGTGTGGTTGTGGTGATGCTGTGTGTGTAGTGATGATGCTGTGTGTGGTGGTGATGCTGTGTGTGTGTGGTGGTGATGCTGTGTGTGGTGGTGATGCTGTGTGTGTGTGTGGTGGTTGTGCCCTCTGCTGTAGGCGCTGGAGCGGCAGAAGGAGTACTATGAGTGCATCAGGGCAGAGCGCGATGAGCTCCGTGCAGAGGTCGCGCTCCTCCGTGAAAAGACCAAGGTGCATTGTGGGACATGGGGATCTTCTTAATTCCTTGGTCTTTGAGACCGGCGGTGCACATCAATCCCAACTATTACTACATCGACGCATCATTGTCTCCAAGTTGTTCTGTTCCGCACCCCTTCCATCATCTTTTTATGCTGCTTCTTCCTGGCCGACACGATAGAGCATCACACGGTAGAAATTTAGACAATGGGACAGCCACTGGGGAATTGTGTCCATGTTGAGTGCCACGGTGGCTGGCTACCATGAAGTTTACCATGCTTGTCCAAAATACATGAGAAGAGCGCTGTAGAGGAACTCGCTAAGTGCCTCCGATTAGTACGGTTGGCTACATACGATGCGAAATGAGTTTAAGATATATTTTTTTATTTTAACAGGTAAGGTCCACTGAGCTACATAGCTCTTTTTTCAGAAGCGACCTGGCGATCACAAATTATAGCTCAACGAAGTGGCTCACGTGGACATGCATAGCAGCCAAATACTCTAAAGGGATGTTGATTCTAAATGTGGAGGGGGAAACCGGAGGACACGGAAACAAATCCACGGTGAGAGAGACACGCAAACTCCAAATATACAGCGGCAGGCGTCAGGGTCGGGATGGAGCCCACGACCTCCTGCATACCAGGCGAGGTCGTTAACATCTCGCCACTGCCAGCGCACGTATCCCCGTGAATGTCCGAGCTTCCATCTCCGAGCCCCCTCGTGGACACGTGCCCTCGCCGCCCGTCGATGTCACTTTCTCCGCGGCCGCTGTCCAGAAGCTGTCCCTCGGCGTGGCCGTGAATGGAGACGAGTTTGACGCGGCGAGAGACTCGGGGATGTTGGACCACGTCGCCCCGACGGCAGCAGAAGCCGCGGTGCTCGGTGAGTCGTCGTCTCTGCCGCTCCGGTGAACGAGAGACCCTTGGTTGGTGCGCCGCACTGTGAAGCTGGTGAACCCGAGTTCGATTCCCAGCCATAGCTAACGTTGGTGGCGAGTTGTGTCTGTGCCGGTCCTGGGGTGCTCTTTTCGCCAAGAAGTACGAGCCGGTGTGGTGAAGTATGGGCACATTACCACAAGACTACCGTGGCTCAGGGAGGTTCTCATTCAGCAGTTTATTTTAAAAGTGCTGTAAATTCATCTTGTGTTTTTTATTGTCTAGTTTCGTTATCTAAGCACGTAATATTCAAGCTAAAGTTCACCAGGTGAGAACTCAAGATGCCAGGATGGTCTCATTCACACCAAAATGACAAAAGCAAACCACGTTAAATAAAGTACTGATACATCAAGAAAGCGAATTAGAAACCAGAGCAAACTCTAGGGGTCGTGGAGAGTAATGTTGGTTGCGCGCTTCTCTCTTCTGAGCGCAGATGTCAGGTTAAAGAGACTGACGGAGGAGAACGACGCCCTTCTGGACGAGGTGAGATGCACGTCCAGCACCCCGCGTTGTATTTTAATATTTCACCACGACCACCGGCGCCCATCAAACGCCACGGTCGCGTGCGATGCAGCCGCACTCCCACTTGCGTGCAAGCAACGCCGCCGTCCCACCAAGCGACAAAGTGTCGCCAACTCCCCGCAACTTCGTGACATGTTCGCCTCTCTCTCCGTTCCGCCTTTGCCGCCCCTGGCCACTCAGCTGCGCCGCACCAGCCAGCAGCTGGAGGAGGAGCGGCGGTGCCGGGCGCGAGTGGAGGTCGCGTTCGCTCGCCCGTCACCCTCTGAGCTCGAGGACGACTTCTACCTGCGCGACCTCCAGCGTGAGTATTCAGCCAGGTCGCCGGGACCCAAGGCCCCGCGGCAGGGGACGATCGCTCCTTTCCCACCGGCACATCCGAGCCGAGCCAGCGCGCTGTTCTGCGGGTGGTTTTCCTTCTGGCCAATTGTCGTGCCGAGCCGGTAACCAAAGCGTGCTACGCCGGCCTCACGAGACATCTGAATCTGGCTTGGGGCCAAGCAGGTTCCACCATCGCCGTCACCTCCACGAGCCGCAACTCACGCGGCTCGGCTCCCGCAGCGGAAATCTGACCTGGCGCCTCGCTGAGCCAACAACGCCAGGCGGACCTGGCACCGCTCCGGCGCAGCTCGGTTGTACAGTGGAAAAGGGGCAGTCGAACCACGTGTGACTGTTTGGTGGCGTGATAAGAGTTCATGGCTGAACAATCGTCCAATAAGTGCGGTGTGATTCCATTTGCTTTTCCCCCAAGGTGAGACAAACAAGCATCTCAGCGAGTACAAGTACAAGCTGGCCAAGTCGGAGCAGGAGAAGGCCACGCTCGAGAAGAATGTGAGTCACCAGGGCAGCGGTGTTCATCTGAGACGCATTCGTCCTACTGAGCAGTGCCCAGGCCGAACCGTCATCACCTGCCACGATCTCTCTGCCTCCTTGCGTTGTCGCCATCGCTCACAGCCCTGCAACGCCACCACGATCCATCTCGCTCCGACTCACTGACCTCATCACTCGGCGGTTGTCCTCCCTTTTGGCTGCCATTCCATCGCCAGTCTCATCCATCTGCGACCGTCCCTTCACAGCCGGCATTATTTCTCAAGTTTACATGTGTGCCTGAAAATTATTTGATTCCTGAGGTGTATGAATTCCTCTAAAGATTCTGCATGTCATATCTTTGCTGGGATTGTCTCTATCATGCATTATGGTTCCATATTTCTCCCTAGAAGTTACTAATTGCAATTTACCCATAATCAACCTCATCTTTGCTGGTTTCCTGTTCCCATTACTGGCATCTTCATCGCTACTGTGCTGGGTTCTCCAATGACTTTGCTCCTTTTCCGAGTGGTTTTACAGAGTTCCGTGTATTCTCTTGTCCCCTTTCTTACCACTCGCTGCTAAACACACACACACAAGTGATACAAATGTCCTGCATCCTTAATGGTTTAGTGGATGACAGCCTTCGGGCATAACACAACAAGATAGCAACTGGCCGTGTAACGACCTTTACTAGTTGTTCACCTCGCCGAGATTGCATTGAGACATATGCAAGGACACCCTTCGCAATGTAATCGTGATTATTTTTCACGACAATAAACTCAGCACGTTCGTCAATACCGCTGAGGCCTTTTATGGAGCAAAATAAATGGACAACGTTTCAGGCAATGGCCCTAATAGCCCTTCTTCAATGGTAAGAAGGGCCATTTGCCAAAACGTTCCATTATGTTTTCCATTTAAGGCCACAGCAGTGGTACCGACGCACGTGGTGAGTTTTGTGTTGTGCATTTGCACCACTTCAACAAAGCAACAGCGTCACCATTTCATGTTTTTGGTGCCCTTCGTGTAATCTGGCTCAGCCAGGCTCTCTTTAATCACACCACCAATACTCGGAATCATCTTTGTAATTTGTGTTAAAAAAAAAACCGTTATCATGGCAGTTGGTACAATGCACACACGTGGGTGCTATGTGTCATCTATACTTGGCGGTTCTGATTATGAGAATACTTTTTGTTTCCATATTTCGGATTCCAAATGTGCATGTGTACGCGTGCCTCTGTTTGTGTGTGTACATTTGTACATTTGCGGTTCGCACGCTGCGCTACGAACCCAGCGACCAGAGTTCAATTCCCACTCACGGCCAACATCGGTGATGAATATCTGAACCGTTCCTGGACCTCCCCTAGGTCGACTCATCCTCAAATGAGTAACTGGTATGGTGTGTAAAAACATCACCATTATGGAGACAGAGGCGGCAAGGCCTTCATAGGTGCTACCTGCTAACAGCACTTTCTCCGACAGCCTGTTAAGGCTACACGGGCGATCTTTGTCCTTACACAATGTGTGTGTGCGTGCATGGAGACAGATACTACGGTTACAGGGACAAATTTCCCGTCACAAGGCAGCAGCGGATGGAGCAGAGAAGGAGGAAGATGAGCTCAAGGCGGATAGGAGGAGGCTACAGAGAGAGGCGAGACACCGGCTCTTGCTGCGCATATGTCCGCATGTGAACGCGTCTTGATATGTGGCGAGTGGTCACACGACGGTTAGCGCTGAGCACTACCAACTCGATTAACCGAGTTTGATTCGTGCTCAAGGTCGTTGGTGGTGTGTCTTATCATCAGCGCTGGCGAGAAAAATGCAACTGGGTATGATGCTTGCTGCACCATCCCCTCGTGTGCTATGCCGGCCTGCGTGGATAATCGCTCACAGTACTTAGGGGAGGGAGGGACTTGTGGCGCAGGAGTTGGCTCACAGCGCTCTGAACTCGGCAACCTGAGTTTGATTCCCGGCCACGGCTAACATCAGTGGCGGGTGCCATCTGAACCAGTTCTGGGCCTCTCCACTCCCCATTCACCAACCCACACTGACCAATTTGGTGAAGTATACTGGGACAGCTTCCTTGGTTGACACGCCATGGGGAAGCTACCAACCAGCAGCACATCGACAAAGGGCTAAACATTATTATGGCTCACAGCACTCGACTATACTTAGTGCCGGATTATCCGAGTAGCAAAAGTAGCTACATCTGTAGTAGCTACGGGTCCCGCACTTTCAAGGGCCCCGCGTGAAATGCTTTCGAGCTATCAATTCCGGTTCAGTGATTCTGCACTTGCTCTATTACTATAGTACTATACTGCCTTCAACTTTTATGAACGACTGGGTGTTTAAGGTTAGCGATTTTTTATTATCTGGCTGTAAAAATACAATGACTGTACTGTGCAAGTAAAAAATGTGTGTTTTAATATTTCAGTTGTTTTATTTAGTGCCCCATGTATAACAAGCTACAGGCCCCGCACTAGCTTAATCCGGCACTGACTATACGGGGGAATCTTTGCCTTTGTGTGTGAATGTGCCGCTCGCCAACCGCAGCTTCATATGGCCCTGGAGAAGCTGGACGAGATGGAGACGACAAACAACCACCTGATGATGCGCCTGAGCAAACTGAAGGCCAAGCGGGACATGGCCTACGCCCAGCAGTAAGCCGCCAGGCTCCCCGCGCTGCCCGGCGGAGAGCGGCGGGGGTCGTGCGGGCGGCGCACCGGGAGTCTCGCGCCGCCGAGCCAGAGCGGCGCCCGCCAGCTCGAGTCCTCACGGGGTCTGCTCCACCGCCGCTCGTCGCACACCCCTCGTTCGCATCCACGTGGCCCGCCGAGCCCCCACCCGCAAGCGCTGGTGCATACAGGCCCTGCGCTGTGGGGTTCGGATACGGTTCGTGCCGCTAGTCAGGGTTTGTGCATCTGCCGGCCGTCTCAGTCCGTCAACCCGTGGCACCCGGGTCTGCCCCGTGACCTCCTGCCAGGGGGCGTCTGACTCTCAACGTGGCCTTTAAAGTGCACGTGCCCTGGAACAAGCACCGTGATGACGTCACCGGCACTTAGTGGCTATTGTTGGTACGTGTGTGGTCTCGCGGTGTGACGGCCGTGCAGAGCCACTTATTGGGGGAGGGCACGGCAGTGTTGGTGTCGTGTGCCCCAGCGTGGCTAACCCCCTGGGCTTCGCTGTCCGAGCCACTCATCGGTGGCTGAAGGCCGCATCAAGAGCAGCGGGAATGCGACTGATGGACGGGAGCAGGTGCAGCGAAAGCGACTTATAGCCGCGTCTGGAATAAAAAATATATACAATTATGAAAGATCGTGCGGTATTGATGCTTAGAGGTGTTCGCGGTCACTCTGACCATATTGCGCATGACAATGTTGAGCTAATGATACGTAACAGGCACAGATGGTGCAAAGGGACAGCATTGATTCGCAACGCGAGGAAAAATCACGAGAAGTGATGTGGCCAATTGCTCATGAAGATCCATTATGAACTCCGCAGAGAGCTTGTGCAGACAAAGGCATGTTAGTTGACTTTATCGCAAGAATTGTATAGCGGATATTTATTTTTCCTCCGGGAAAAAAGAAATATTCAGATTCTGGAGTCAGAATCTGAATATTTCTTTTTCCCGGAGGAATCTGATGAGCTATAACGCTATTATTCACAGATGTCCAGTAACAACGCAACCAGGCGGTGAGCCAGCACCATCAATTGCCCAAGCTCTGCAGGCCTCTATTAATGTTTTAAGCCTGGCTTATTTTACAATTACATTGCCCCTGCATTGGCCGATACTCAGCAAGACATGAAGAAGCGTCGCACTACGAACGGAGTGGTGCGAGACGTGAAGCCACCAGTCCGCTCCGTATGGATCGCAACTCCCCGTGGGACTTGAACGGTGCTGGGCAGCACCGCGTGCTGCTCCCTGTGCTGGTAGTCGCTCGCCCGTGCTCGGCTGCGCTGCTGAACGCAGCACGCGGCAGCGCCTGTGGGGTGGCGATTACGCAAGGCGCCTAGCGATGCTTCGTGGTGACGAGATGTTAACTGCCTCGCCTGGTATACAGAAGGTCGTGGGTTCGATCCCGACCTTGACGCCTGCTGTAAATTTGGAGTTTGCGTGTTATCTCTCTCTCTCTCTCCCCGTGGTCGCGTCGATTTGTCTCCGGGCACTCCGGTTTTTTTCCTCCACATTTCGAATCAACATCACCACGCGTTTAAGAGTATTTGGCTGATATCAATTTCCACATGATAAGCCACTTCGTTGAGCTTTCATTTATGGCCAGGTCGCTTCTGAAAAAGAACAATATAGATCATCGGGCCTTGCCTGGTAAACTGTAATAGTTTAGTTTATCTAATGCACACAATGCGTGCACTGAAGCACGTGTGTAAGAATCGATTATTATCGGTGTATGCAAATCGTGTGCAAATGGAATCATGTTTAGGTGCATGGAGTGAATAAAACTGCGTAGAGGAGATTAAATTAAATGATAAATGGCATAAAAGGGACGGTAAGATTATTGAACATAGCATTATTGAATCACATAGCACCCCCCACCCCGAAATTGCGACAATATTAAGTTGTCTATGGAGGAGGCGAATTCTGGTTGTTGTTATTTTAAAACGGCCAAGAACGCATGTGAGTGATGGTCGAGTCACCACTGAGGCGACGCCGCCGCTTTGCCTCAGGCACACACGTGGCCACGAGATCGAGAAGGGAATTGTGAACATTTGTACAAATGCGAAGAAACAAGTTCAAAGCATTATCCCCCCCCCCCAACCAGTGTCAATGCGTGCAGTTTTGTCCGGACGACAACGTTGACTTTACGGCTATTGGATTTAAAGAGAGCGCATGCGATTACCGGAATTTGTGAGATGTGTCCGTTGCTGCGGCGAGGGCCCTGTGATGGCTCGGCACGCTGCCTCTCGAGTTGTGAAACTAAGTTTGCCCCTTGCGCCGCAGCAGATGAGAGCCCGCGATGGTTCAAGGGCGATTTACCCGCGGCGTCGAAAAGCTTCACATCGGGGGCGTGTGCGCGGGTAGTGGGTGGAGGTCTCGAATGTTCGCGAGTTCTACTTTCCTCTCAATGCCACCCGGGAGCCCCACGTCTCGGGGGGTTCGTGACCCCACGGCGTACTGTCAGCGGCCAACGGAATCGCATATCACACGCGGAGTCGTTTATCCACCTGCGCCCGTGTGTTTTGCTTGAATTTGTTTAATAAATGTCCAAATGTCCACGGACCCGTGCATGTTGATGGGCTCCCTGGTTGAATGTGCTTCATTCATTAAAAAGCACACTTCGTCACGTGTGCGTGTTGAACTTCATTCGCGCGCTCCGTACGTAGCCAACCGTGCTAATCGGAGGTGCGAGGGTCAGAGTGAGCGCACTCGATGTTGAGTCGTTGAACGGTGGACACCAATGTACAACCAGCCACACTTCGCGCACCGCGTTACAGGCACAGCTTAGCCAATGCAATCATTTCTCATCGCGTGGAAATAATGTGTACAGAGACGCGATTGGCCTGCCACGCTAACCGTATATGTATCGTACAGCACACCCGTGTTTCATCAGTAATTACAACCAGCATCATCAGGAGACAGACAGATCTTTAAATGTTGCGGGGTTACTCTCCAACACACCGGTGTGATGTACTAGTAACGAATTGGCTCGTTTTGTTAACGTGACAAACCTTACTAGTTGGATGTGTAGGGTGGTGGCGGGTTTACACGATCAACACAATACATCTCTTATGGATATTTGTAGCGAAAGCCTACCTGTTAAACCGTAGGTGTGGGCGTTGTACAGCATTTGTTCAGGTGTTGTATCTATGCATGTTGAAGTTATTTCGCACCGTACGTAGACAACCGTGCATATCGGAAGTGCGGGGTAAGGACAACAAACGAAACACAAAAAGCAGCTCTAAAGAAATGATGGTTGTCACTTAAACATTTGCATGCCCTTCGAATTGTTTGGGTGTGCAGTCTCTGGGTGTTGTACGTGGTTGTAGCCTCTAGGTGTGGGTATTGCAATAGCAAATGCAGGTGATGGCTTTAGCTTGTAGGTGTGAGTGTAAACTTGATTCGAAGCTTTCGTGACTGCAGGAATTACTCTTTGGTTGTGACGGTAAAGTCACGTAGAATGAAATTAAATTCAATAATAATAATAGTTTCTACGTGACTTTACCGAAAGAATCAAAGGGTGGTGCGAGTGTAGTTTTAAATGCGTGGCATCGGTGTTGACGGCCGTAGCTTTATTATATAAGGGTGTTGTTGTTGTGTCTGTGGGTAAAGGCGCAGACGCTGCTGTGTCGTTACACTCGCAGCCTGTGGGTCACGCAGCTGATGCCGGCGGTCTGGCCGCTGGGCCATGTGTTGTTGCCGGCAGCCCGTGTCGCCACAAGACTTGTTTGTGACGCTGATCGTATCTGGCGGAAATCTAAATGCGACTCATTTTTCGAAGATACACAGCCGTGTCTTGGGGTCGTGCTCGCGTCACTGAAATCGGGGCTTGGTCACAGACTGGCACGGAGGGCCACGCGTGTCGTTGGTTACTCAGTGGGGACCACGCGTGTCGTTGGTGTTCAGTGGGGACCACGCGTGTCCTTGGTGTTCAGTGGGGACCACGCGTGTCGTTTGTTGCTCAGTGGGGACCACGCGTGTCGTTTGTTGCTCAGTGGGGACCACGCGTGTCCTTGGTTACTCAGTGGGGACCACGTGGCTCGTTGGTGTTCAGTGGGGACCACGCGTGTCGTTTGTTGCTCAGTGGGGACCACGCGTGTCGTTGGTGTTCAGTGGGGACCACGCGTGTCGTTGGTTACTCAGTGGGGACCACGCGTGTCGTTGGTGCTCAGTGGGGACCACGTGGCTCGTTGGTGCTCAGTGGGGACCACGTGGCTCGTTGGTGCTCAGTGGGGACCACGCGTGTCGTTGGTGCTCAGTGGGGACCACGCGTGTCGTTGGTGTTCAGTGGGGACCACGCGTGTCGTTGGTGCTCAGTGGGGACCACGTGGCTCGTTGGTGCTCAGTGGGGACAACGCGTGTCGTTGGTACTCAGTGGGGACCACGTGGCTCGTTGGTGCTCAGTGGGGACCACGCGTGTCGTTGGTGTTCAGTGGGGACCACGCGTGTCGTTGGTGCTCAGTGGGGACCACGTGGCTCGTTGGCACGGTCAGGACTCGCGTGTGGCTGGCACGGAGGATTCCTGGCGACTGCTGGTTCCAATCCCCGTGGGCACAGTCTGTGCTACAGACACGACAGCTTCTTCTCTGCAACACTCGACCAGGTCAGCTGCATCTGTCACCTCCAGAGGTCAGTGGTGTGCTTCAGATCAATGTGTCTTAAATATTTTAATTGCCTTGTTTATACTGAAAGCTGGTGGCCTGGCATGTCTACTGTATTTTATTGTTCCTATATTCAGCGACTTGATTTATCATTGGGTACGTGCACATACATCGACGTGATAATGCATGATTAAGATGCAATAAATGCTTTCAACAAGGGAGGAAGAAGAGACGTTACATTGGCTCATTAAACATCAATGTGCGATTCTATGGTATGTGCGGTAATGTAGCGGTTAGCATGCTGCGCTACGAACCCGGAGTCCTAAGTTCGATTCCCGCTCACGACCAACAACAGTGACGATTATCTGAACCGGTCCAGGGCCTCCCCTAGGTCGACTCGACCGAAAATGAGTAACCTGCTTCGGTGGGGCGTGGTGCTGGCCACCCACCACCTCGTGCACCGTGCCGGCCTTCGTAGGCGCTACTCGCTAACAGCGCTTACCCCAATAGACTGTTGAAGACTATACGGGGGATCTTTGAATGTTCCTTTGGCTATCCTTGTGCTGACAAAATGTCGCTCGTGTATGGAGTTGGAAAACATCGGGAAATAGGACAACTTTAGTTACTGCACTGAGAGTGATGCACACGCACCAATTACTAACACCAATGCCTTAACAAGAAATATAACTTGATTTGAAGCTTTCGTGACTGCAGGAATATAACAGGATGTTTAGGGAAATGGCTCTTCTTCACAGCACACTGAGAAGCCAGAGTGGGTCGGTAGATACTTTCTGACCGCGATCACTTGCCCCAACAGTCTTTTTATTTGAAGGCTACACGGGGGACCTTCGACGTCCGTGGGGCTGTCGAGACCGGCGCTAACCCCTGCGGCGGCTCTCCTGCAGGGGCTGTGTCCAGGGCCATGCGGGCGCTGTCGGACCTCCTCCTCGTCGGTGCGATGCTGGGTGAGTGGTGGCTATTCCCTAATCCCTCCTCCATCGTCCCTGGCGTCTACCTCGGCGACCTCTCACCAGTGCCGGATTAAGCTAGTTGCTGGGCCTGTAACATGTTATAAAGGGGCCCTAAATAAATAAATACATAAATATTAAAAGACATTTTTTACTTGCATAGTCAAATAATTGTATTTTTTTTAATTTGCTATACATCCAGATCATACGACAAATCGCTAACCTTAAAACACGCAGTCGTTCGTAAAAGTTGAAGGCGGTATAGTACTATAGTAATAGAGCAAGTGCAGAATCACTGAACCGGAATTGATAGCTTGAAAGCATTTAGCGCGGGCCCCTTTAAAGTGCGGGGCCCGTAGCTTCATGTAGCTACTTGTGCTACGAGGATAATCGGGCACTGCCTCTCACCCAAGCCGGAGACTTCCCGTGGGGACTGCAGGACCATAGGGAGGTTTGGGGTGGGGGGGTAAGCAGGTCCGGGGTAGGAGGGCACAGACAAAGGGTCTCGATCACCTGGCGTCTTTGCTCCGAGTAACGTAACCTGGCACGCACCATCATTCTCCTTACCGACTCCCCTGACTTTCGAGTGACACTTGATTCGTAAAATAGATTCCTTGCGTCTGTCATCGGATGGTGCCAGCACTGGAGGACTTCTCGTGGCTGTAGAAGTCACGTGGATCAATAACACGAGGACACATGGCCAACAGAAAGTCGATTTATTGCTCCGCCGAACTTACGCACGTGTTGAGCAAAATGATAGACCTCGTTGAAGGAAATACTGAAGTTGTTACTTACTCAGTACCTGCCCCAGACAGGTGTCTGATATTCTAAACGTAAACAAAATAAAAGTTAACGCCAAGTGAAGAGACCCTATTTTTCAAAAGGAGGGGGGGGGCAATCTAATAGGGAGTGACCCACACGAGGCAACAAGCAGACGTGGACCCGAACCTCGCCAACCAGACCCCTGAACGAGCCACCCAGACCCCGAACCTCGCCAACCAGACCCCTGAACGAGCCACCCAGACCCCGGACCTCGCCAACCAGACCCCTGAACGAGCCACCCAGACCCCGAACCTCGCCAACCAGACCCCTGAATGAGCCACCCAGACCCCGGACCTCGCCAACCAGACCCCTGAACGAGCCATCCAGACCCATAAACGAGCCAACCAGACACCTAGCCTGGCTACCCCCTATCCAAACGCTTAATCCCACCACGAGAACATAACCCATCCTCCATTTGGCGTTTGTTTACTGCTCACATTGGATCAATGGCCTGTGCATTGCAGATTTCACTTCGGTTTTGACGATGTTTGGAATTGACATAGATCCTGTTTGCTATATATTTTTAAGTAGAATAAAAGCATGTAAAAATGTGTGCTTCAATACGTCGTTTGGTGGTTGTGGGAAATCAATCAAGGGCAAGCCAAGTTACTTTTTTAAACCTGTGGTTTGTGGGTTTTCGTACAACTCACATCTCAGATATGGGCTCGCATTGGCAAAGAGCCTGCCTAGCTTGATTAGCATCTCAATCTAAGAATAGTTTGCAGATGCAGGTGGTCATTAGCATACCTATAACCCCTTAAATATCTTACGGTATATTGTTGGCACCCCAAGTCCTGAGGTCTTGAGGGCATAGGCGCATTGTCTTACGAGCCGTTTGTTGGGACAACATTTCGGCTGAATCCCACGTGCCCGCGCCATGAACCCGTGCCTCCTCTCTGCCTGCAGGGTGCATGGCGGAACAGCAGGTGCTGGTGAAGCGGGTACAGGAGGGAGGCACCGTTGTGTTGAACTGCACCGAGGCATCCGACGTGAACCACTGGTTCTGGTTGCCCGACTTTCAAGAGTGCGCGGAGGGCAAACCTGCGTCTGAGCAATTCGACGGTCGGATCGAAATGACGAGCAACCCCGACTGCGAGCTCGTGCTGCGCAACCTGACGGCGAGAGACGCGGGGAAGCTCATCGTGCCGGAGAGCATGCACCGGAACGTGGAGCTCGTGATCACGCCCGGTACGTGGCGTTGTCGCAATGTCGATCGAGCCGCCATGTATTGATTCACCCATGACAGACCACAACAGGTGCCAGATACGTTTGGGGAAACGTGACCTGGGATGATTTTTGTTCTGAGTGAATGGACCCGGGTTCGATTCCCGCTCACGGCCAACACGACGATTAAGTGAACCGGTCCTGGGCCTCCCCTAGGTTGACTCAAATGAGTATCTGGTGCTGTGTGTAAACAGTACTTGGGAGACAAAGGTGGCCGGGCGTGGTTCTGGCCACCCACCCCCTTGTGTGCCGTGCCAGCCTTCATAGGTGCTCGCTAAAAGCACTTTCTCCAACGGTCTCTTAAGGATATGCGGGGATCTTTGTACGTCTGTGTGTAGCTGTATGTCGGTTTGTGTATTTATTTGTGTGTGTGCTCTTTTAGCTTTCAGTGCGCTTCTGTTAGTTTGTCTGATTTTATTAGTGCATGTGAGGAGCTGGTAACCTCTCCACTTAATCACCTCATCAAATCTTGTGACAACTATCGTCGCATCTCCCTCCTCCGTTTGCTGGGAAAGATCCTGCCAAGGGTTATTCAACGTTGCCTTGCTTTGCCAGGCAGTGCACTGAGGAGAGGCTTGCGGAGCCTCAATGTGGTTTCAGGCCGGGGCGGTCTTGCACTACATTAGAAGTGTAGGGAATTTCAACAGGACCTACAGCTCTCCTTTATTGACCTGCTCAAGTCCTATGGTAATATCAGTAGGCCAGGGCTCTTGGTTACTCTTCGTGCTTACAATCATTAAGGACATTCATGATGGCGAGCATGCCCAGGTAAATCTGCACGGTCGGGAGTCAGAGCCATTTTCTGTTCACCTTGGGGTGCGACTGGAATGTCATTTGGCCCCTACACTATTTTACATCTTCGTTGACCATGTCGTTCGAGAATAATCCCATGAATAAGAAGCTTTCGTGACTGCAGGAATTACTCTTTGGTTCTTTTGGTAAAGTAATGTAGAAAGAAAAGTAATTAAATAATATGATACGACACTTCGATTGCAACACAAGCAACCGTCATCAGGTAATAATGAATGAGAAAACAAACCTAGTAAACCTAGAAATGTAATGCAATACCACACAGAGAGTCCGCTAACATAACAGTCAACACCCTACCTGGTTGATTACGTTCTTCCAAAGATTGCTAAATTTGAGAGAGAGCCAAAACACAGACATGGAGACACATAGACACGCAAACGGTTGCTTGTGTTGCAATCGAAACGTCGTATTCTATTATTTAATTTATTTTCTTTCTACGTTACTTTACCGAAAGAACCAAAGAGTAATTCCATGACTGTGCCGGTGGAATTTAGATCTGGTGTGGATACAAGGGGGAGCTAATCGAAGCCCGGGTGCAGTCAAGGAATGGCTCCTTTTTGGTCAAACATGTTATGTATGCTGATGATCTGATAATTGATACTCTACTGCTGAACCTGGAGTATGCTACTAAGATAATGGACCTTTTTATTATTAACTCCACAAAAACAAAGTACCTACCTGAGTATGTTACATCATCAAATACTACCCCACCCCCTTCACTACCCATGAGTGATGGGCAGTTGTGGAGAGCATCGAGAAGGTTCCATACCTGGGCAGTGTCCTTATGACCAGCTGCGGTTTAGCAACATAAGTTCCACTTCAAATCAGTCGCGTAGCGTTGTCTTGTCATCAGCTTTGTAACCCGGTGTGGGCATTACATGGCCTATTGCTCCATACAAAGATCCCCGTGTCTGCTTGACCAGAGTTATGCCCTCTCTTCTCTATGCCTGCGAAACGTGAGCCGTTTAAGGCGTATTATTTCCGCTGGTTTTAAACATTCAGCTTGGTCTGCCTACACAATCCATCCTGTGTTTAACCAGTCTGGATTATGTGAGAAGCTCACAGATCCTTGAAAGGTCAGGTCTTAATTCCATGGCTGGGTCATGTAGCCCGCATGCCCAGCCAACGCATGCCCAGCCACCGCATGCCCAGCCACCGCATGCCCAAGCAATTTCTGTTTGGCCGGATACAGAGGGCTAAATGGGCGCGGCACGGGCTAGATAAGAGATGGACTGATGTGGTACTCGAGGATATGGAGCTCAGTGGACTTGCCGATGACTGGTAACAGCGGTGTTAATGTCTCTGTGGAGGAGCCTTTTTAAAGACGCTACTGGGCAATTGGAGGCAGTCGCCCTCAGACAACAGTGGAGGGCGGCAGAGGAGCGACGCTCACAACAATGAGCTGAGCTCTGGGCGGCTAAAACACAGCAAGTGGTGCATCTGCCAGTCACCTAAGTCAGTTAACCCATAACACCTGGGTCTGTCCCGTGACCTGCCAGCAGCGAGCCTTTGACACTTCACGTGACCTCAAGGTGCACCTAGCCTGGCACAAGCGCCGTGGTGACGTCACCACCACTTTAGTGGCATACGGCGGTTGTTGTTGCCGTAGTTGTGCCGCGTGCGTAAGTGGTCGATGGTGTGCTGTGATAAGGTGGGCACGTCAGGGGGTGCTGGGTGTGCGTGTGTCACGTTGATAAGGCTGTTTTGCTTCTTGTGCAGCTCTTGGCAACGAGCGGCGTCCACGTGGTCACGCCAACGTTCAACATCAGCATTCAGGCCACCCGCAAAGCTGCTGCTGTGTGTGTTAGCTGAATCGCGTTGCCACAACGTGGTCACAGTATTGGACATGCGCATGTTCACCCCCTCTACACCGTTCATAATGCTAAGTCCGCCAATTAAATGCAAATTTTTATGCTAATTCCTTTGTCAAGGCGCTCTGTTTCCTCTCACACAGCTTAAAGGTCGCGGTCTGAGCTTGGCTGTGTTCACTCCAGCGCTGTCCTCTAGACAGTCTGGTCCCTTCACCTGATGAAGGCCACTTGTGTTGTGGCCGAAACGTCGTGATTTTTGTTGTTTTATTTTTTACCTACGTGACTTTACTGAATAGAACCAAAGAGTAAAGGATTATGGTTGTGCCGTTGCATTGTTCGTACATTTGCTCGATTTAAAAGGCGCGTTGATTCTAATTAATCAGCAGACATGGTAGTGCTGTTCGCCCTTGTCGTGGATCCTACGTTTCCTTGCCATAGAACCGACTCAGCTGCCAATTCTCATGAAGGAAACTGCCGATATAAGAATCAGCGTGGAAGAGTGGCGATTTCAGAACCGGGCTTTTTATTGTTGTTGTTGTTGCTGCCAGGAACATTGTTTATGGTGCAACACATTTTTGTCTACGACAATTTTTTCCAAATATATTGTGAAACTTGATAAGTTATATTTTCAACGAACCGGCAGACTCCACTGTGTCTATCTTACGCTAATTGTGTTAATATAAGATAATGCTAATTGCATATATATTTTTTATAAATGTATCGTTTGAGACATAGCATACTACTGATATCGATGATCCGACAATAATAATTACCAGGGCTTAACTTCAGCCTGGTCTATCTGAGTCGGAAAACTGGAAAATACTTCCAGACGCATCACACCACATCCAGAATACCTCTCTCGCTACGGCGTATGGTTACTCGTCACGTGCTAGCTCCAGTCGACCAGCGACTCCCGACATCGTCAGTGATAAATTAACTTCCGATGATGACAATGAAGTACTTAATCGATGTGATGTTGTGAAAAAATACTCAATTGTCTGAAAACATCTGAGGGGCCGTCCGTAAATGACGTCACGCGATTTTGGACGGTTTTTGACCCCCCCCCCCTTCGTCACGGGCGTCACAAAAAGTCAGACCCCCACCTCAAATATGACGTCACAAAGCTCTGCCCCCCCCCCCCAAAACATGCTTCAAATCGCTTTAAATTATTGTCATTGTAGTGCGTATTTAATGTAGCGCTGCACTCTGATGTTGTAGGAAAAAACATTTATTTAAAAAAAAGTCTATTTAATTAAGTAGAACGTGTTGTCTATATTTATTTAAAGTTGCGCATTTTGATGTGACGTCACATTTCTCAAACCCGCCCCCCTCGTCACACATCGTCACAAATATCTGACCCCTCCCCCCCCAGGTGCGTTACGTCATTTGTGACGGCCCCTGAACATATAGAGAGCCGCAGAGCTTGGGCAATTGTTGGCACCGGCTCGTCTGTGGTTCTTCACGCTTGCGTGGCCTTGTGGGATGCAGTTTACATGTCCTTAAGGGACGTAAAGAAATAACCTAAAGATTATTCATGAATAACACAAATAAGGGACCGTCCATAAATAACGTGACGCACCTGGGGGGGGGGGGGTGGGGTCAGACATTTGTGACGATGTGTGACGAGGGGGGTGGGGGGTGTTTGAGAAGTGTGACGTCACATCAAAATTCGCAACTTGAAATAAATATAAACACGTTCTACTTAAATAGACTTTTTAATGTTTTCTCCTACACCAGAGTGCAGCGCCACATTAAATACGCACTACAATGACAATAGTTTAAAGCGATTTGAAGCATGGTTTATTTTGGCGGGGGGGGGGGGGCAGAGCTTTGTGACGTCATATTTGAGGGGGGGTCTGACTTTTAGTGACGCCGTGTGACGAGGGAGGGGGGGGGTCAAAAATCGTCCAAAATCGCGTGACGTCATTTATGGACGGCCCCTAAACATATATGCCGTGTGTCTGTCGGCATGGTGATCTCAGACTGCACCGGGCTGCACATCCAAGCGTCTCCACATGGCCCCTTCATGGTCAGCGCGTCTGTCAACCTCACCTGCCGGCTTCCCCGGCACGTCTCATCTGCCACCCCCGTGCGCTGGACCTTCTTCACGCTGGGGAAGGGCGCAGCCGAGCAGCACGGAGAGGTGGTGACGGCCAGCAGGGAAGGGCTGTGGACCTGCACCGTCGGGGATCGCGCCACCCACTTCTGCCTCAGCAAATCGAGTCAGCCCCTTGCACAGCGGACACTATTGTTCGATTTGCATCCCACTGGGATTTAGGCACACAGTCGTTGAAATGCGGTGGTTTTTTTCTGGAAGGCTTTTGCTGTTTTTTTTTCCAGGATTTTTCTGTTGCGCGTAGTCACTTTTAAGATGTTCTCTTGTTCATGTTTTTGTTTTGTTGCGGTTGCAGTCGAGTCAAGAGCCGCATGGCTCACTGGGTTGTACCTAATCAATGAAAAATCTGAAACTTTTGTTCGTCGCCGCGCTTACGCCAACGCACGCCTCTGCGAGCGGTGCGAGCCGACACGGTCTGGCCTTGGTCTTCATTTCGTGCCATGCTCAGCTTCTGCGTCGAGGTTTCCAGTAATCAAGGTGACACCTGGGCCGAGACAGTTGACCCACCCGAGTCGCCAAAATTAACATTAATTTGTGACGCAACTTCCATCACAGACCTCCACTTGGGGTTGCTTCACACCTACGATTAGCGCGGTTGGCTACGTACGGTGCGAAAGAAGTGCAACATACGTGCATACAAGAGGCCATCTCATCGAGATGCTCGGAGAGATACTCGCGAGCCGCTGTGTCTGCGAGCTGTTTACCGAGATGACGAATTGCTCGATTCAAGCCGCCACGTGTGTGCAAAACCCGTAGCAGGTGTCACATGGCGAACACTCTGCACGTGGATTCATAGCGCTCTCTGTCCAGGCTCGTCCACGATGAATGGCTGGTGGTGCAACGAGACCAAGCTGGTGATGAGCGAGGTCGGTCGTTCTTCCGAGAGCAGCCCGTGGACCATCTCGTCGCTCCCTATGCCCTTGCTCATCGCCGTCTGCGTGGGAGCAGCCCTGCTGCCGCTGCTGCTTCTGTCAGCAATCATTTACGCCTGCTTCATGAGTACGTATTTTTTGCCGACGCTTTCTCGTTGATTTTACGGTGTTTACAATGGCCGGGATAGGCACGCCACGTTAATTTTCGCTTGAAGTCTTTTGAATGTAACGTCTACACGAGAACACGTCTTTCAGTTAGACGTCAAAGGCAAACATGGGGGAGTGGATGAGACCGTGGTTGATGTGATGTTTAATTCGAATTGTCTTCATGTTTTTTTTTTAGGGAACAAAGTACTACTCTCTCCATACGCAACCCAGTAAGACTTTTCACGCGCTTTTTTTGTTGTTGCTGTTTCAGTACCACACGGTGTGCTTGATATAACTCCACTCATATTTAGACAGACATTTTATAAAAGTGTCCTGATGCACGTGTCGCCGATTTTAATGTAACGCAGGTATGACTGCAAGCCACATACAATGCTGCCAGACAAAGCAATGGCCGTACCCAACCATGTACTGGACCGTTACCAAGGTAGAGTGAATTTGTGTGTATATTGTGAGGCAGAGTGAGAAATCTCTCACACGGGATACGATCTCAAAATGAGCTAGTGTTCGTTTTGTTATTTTTGCAGGAGTGGTATAAGTAGTTCGAGTGACCTGGTTTTGATGCCTCGTGGCAACGACGGTGTGCATATATTTAGACTCAAGGTGGTGGTGTCTTGTGGGAAAAAAAACTACTCGATGAGAATGCTTGTTGCATTGTATGTAAAAAAAATCAATTGGGACGTTTAATTAATGGTTAATTTTAACGTCAGCCCGAAGCCTAATGTAAAATGGCTTCAACATAAATTATGCAATGTCACAGTGGTCTAGGCCCATTGGTAGTTTCCATCTTCGAGATAAATATATCATTTACATTTAAAAATGAATAATTCTCGACAGGAAACATTTTGGTTCACGTGGCGTGCTTTTTTCATAATATTCATGCTTTCTTTGGCACAATAAACCTAACATACGCTATTTGACAGAGTCTGTGGAGGAGGACTGTGGCGAGGAATACGTGCCGATGAGTGGTCTGAGTCAAGGTGCGGTCCCAAAATGCCCAGCACTCTGCCGTCCCCCCTACAGCATCACCGCTAAACCTCCACCCAACCACAACCACTATACACCCCCCCCCCCTTCACTGTTACCATTCACAATACCTGAGCTTTGAAATGTTTATACATCAAGCTTTGAACTGCCAAAACCATCACTACAACGTAGCAACCACAAATGCTCATACTAGCCCTCTGCAGTCCATCAATGTTACCTGTACGGTATCTTTGAAACTCGTCTGTAAATTGCACAATATTATTCCTTAAGGACCCTGTACTAGTTCTCTACAATGTTTTTTTCTTTTTTTGCTGCTGTGCTCACGCACCACACATCTCAACTTGTAAAATAGTCAGGCAGTTGGCAAAACGGGATCATCCTTTTAAGATATCAACTAAACTCAAACTTCGTATATTAGTTACTAAGGTGCCAAGAACAATGAATTGTTCAATCTGTGCAACTTTACATACATTTGTTTTACTTCTGATGAACCAACGGCAAGTTCTGTGTCTTTGAGTGCAGGAAGTGGAACTGAGATAGAGATAGAATTGCAAGACTACGAGAACATCAGCAAGTCTGAGACGGGTAAGCGGGGACTTGTGATGCCTCACCATTTCCTTTCAGAACTCTTAAACCCCCAAGCCAATGTGTAACGATGTATTTAATTGTATTATGTGAGTTAATTAGTTAATAAAGGGCAGTGGCATGGCCTCGTGGCAGCTTGTTCGCCGCTTGTTTCAGAGGCTCACAGTTCGAATCCAGCGGCCCGCCTGAAGCATATTAGGCACCGCCTGCTCCACAGTGGACATTAAAGTTACTGTGACGTCATCCACATGTGCCGACATCTAGGTCCAGAATCACCAAATTTTAACTGCCCAGCAATTACTCAATTGGAATTATGCGTCGCAACCATCGCCGTAACACTGTAAAAACTTGACAGGATCCTCATAAAAAAGTCATGAGACTCGGTGAGGATTTTCTGCGCAAACAAGAAACTAAATCAATTACTAAGCAATGCGGTTGAATATCAAGTTTACAACAGCGGCTTGGCATTCTCAAAGTGTGTACAAGGTTTTTTTTCAGACACAAAACAAGGTACAGTAATAATTACACGTGACAAAATACAATACACAAAGGTTATGTTGACTACATTGACTGTGCATCATTTATCCAAGCAGACAATATTCAAAATGGTAAATGTGAAAACGTGAGCGACTCAGAATATTGAGCATAGCGAATATGGAGGACTGAACTGTAATGTAATTCCAGACATGGGATGTAAGATTTCACCTTAAGCCCTGTTTTTTACACTCTCAGGAACAGGTATTTCAAAAGCCATTCTTCCATAAACTGTACTTGAAACTGGGAATTTCTAGAGGGTTTTCAACATGTAATTGAGAAGACTTCAAAGTAAAAGTGGAGCAGAATGACTTATAAACTAAGATGGGGGTCGTCCATTTACCATTCAAAAGAGGAAGCTGGACCAACGCAAAGCGAGCAGACCCCGATGGGTATCTCGAGTGTGCTTCTTCACTCCGGAGTCCGTGGCCAGCATCCACTCGCATTGTTATTATTATGGCTGCGTGTCAGCAGTTACTGACAAATCCTTCTCTCTGCACACATAGGTGTAAGTGTTTGTATTTGTGGGTGCATCTGGTCATATATGGTCTGTGCGTGGTTGTGCGTACGTTGCCAGTATCTGGAAATGCAGAAGCGCAACCTCGCAGGAATGAAGATGTCTACTTCAACGACGACCTCTATGGAGAAGTGGAATGAAGTGTTACAGAATATTCGGACAGCTTCTCTTACGTGGACGATAAAGACTGAGATTCATGTCGAAGCGCCCGTTTCATGATTTTGGCGAGACTGGCCGATGGCTTTTGTCGACACGTTCCAGAGTCAACGTCACACCAGAATCAGACCCTGCAGGTCGTTCCCAGAGATACGATCTACATCAACATCAGCCTTGATCTATCAACTGCTGGACGAATGCCTGCCCAAGATGTCGCCATCTCTCACAGTCTTGCGATGCAACAATGCAATTCGTTCCTACACACGAGCCCATTTCAACATTCTATCTCTACAGGATGCCATGATATTGTTATTCTTATCCTCTCAAGTTTCTCTTTAACTCATGTAAAGTGTGAACATTTTTGAAAGTTTTGAGGTGTTTTTTGTTTTTCAGATAGTTTAGTATAAGAAAAAAAGTAAGTGCCAAACTAAGGTAATAACACTTTTGAGAAATCTTCCTGTGGCCTATAAATTGTAAATACTGACCTTAACACATATTTATGCGGTACAGATTTAAAATGTAATGTTTTCCAAAAATAAATATGAATGCCTTTCATGTACACTTAAAATGCAGCTTGTTTCTTCACAAGTTTTAACTCTATAACATCTCTTTTACATCTTAAATTCACACACAACTGCTACTCTTTCAGGATGTTTTACACTTCAGTTTTTTACTCTACAAACGAAATTGGGTCATCTTGGCTAATGTGCTAATTTACGAGTGTGCTACATCTATGAAGCCTCCTTGAGTGACAAATTTGTGAACAGACAAAACCAATCAGGCGGCACATGTGCACTCAGGGCCTGCCTGACAAGCCATGGTGTCCACCAGTTGGGAAAAGGTTGTCTCCATGTTCTTAGCTGCCAACAAAAATTGCCGTCTTGCCATAGAGCACCCTGTCAAAGACACAAACACATATGTACACATGCACAAATATGCTTACACATGTACACAAATACACAGACAATCAATTAGATCCCATTGTACGTCATAGAATGAAACAGGATGTCAGTATTGTCTTCAGATACCATTTACGACTTGCTGAAACATAATCACAACTCAGTGCAAAGCTGACCACAGACCTACCTGACGTAGCTTTAAGTACAAGAGCGTCCTCCAGTTTAGCAATGAGTTCCTCCACTTCGTGGAAGGCCCCTCTGGATTGTTGCTCTGCACTCCGCTCGTGAGTGCAGTATTCCCAGCTGCCACCGGGATTTGGCTTTTCCACGAAAAGGTCTTGCTCGCTCGGGAGAATTTGTTTGTGAGACGACATGAGCTGCTTCCTGGGGGACTGTCTCTTATCTGTGTTCAGATTCTGTCTCTGATTAGGAGAAGACATTTGTCTCGTGTCAATACAGTCACGTCATCCTTTCAATTACAAACATCTGATTAAGGCACGTTACTCTTATAGCAACAATACAATTGCCGCATCTCGTAAAAATGTGTGTTGCTGCTTCACATGAATTGAGGTGATGCATAGCATGAAGCAAGAGTTGACCTGTTGCGTTTGTAAATTATATCGGTGTTTGTAATAAGCTGGATGGATGACGAACCTTGCTACCAAGTCGCTTATGTGAGCCACAACGTTCAGACTTGTGAGCCTCAATGCTGCAGCCATGTAAGGCAGAACACGCATGTCCTTGCTGCTGGTGGCTGCCTGTTTGATTAGGGCAATGCCGAGAGGTGGCAGGAACAACGGAGGTAGGATGAACCAGGGTATCTTCACCAGATCTGGCCACTACTGCACTGAACACAATGCTCTCCCTGGCCGCCACAGCCAGACGTTGCTTCCCTTTGCTGGGGTGCTCCTGGAAACAGAGATACGTTTCTGCGTTTGAAGCTGGAAAATAATGGTGAGCGGCACGAAATGTACTTTACGTTAAACTCATTTTGAGCCTACTCTTCAGCCGCACAGGTTGCAGCTGCTGCCTGCAAAGTAATCTTCTTAAGTTTACGTTGAAAAATTAAACAGGTGATTTACTTAATCGTCAACGCGGTTTGCTTTTTAACACGGCGGGTAGCTTTTCATAGTTTAAAAATGTAAAACTGTAAACATAACCATCGCCAAACATGTCATTAGCTCTTATGGCTCTTTCTGCTGTTGAAGAGCTTATATTGCTTAATTTACTGTACTGTGTCCTTTTCATGAAAAGCAACTGGCAGGTTACCGTTTGCAGTGCAGAGTGGCGTGCGATGACATCCTTTGCATTGTGGTGTGCTTTGTGGCCGAGCACTGGACGCTGCCGTGTGCGCTCTTGTGTGGGTCGAGGTCTGGGACTCATTTCTCGCCGTCCTTCCTGAAGCTCCACCTTGGCCAACACGTCTGCAGACACGGAATGCGCCTGGCCCAGCGGCAGAGCGTAACACACCAGTACACAAGCGGTCACATCACATGCCGTGCGTGGGCGTTGGCTCAAATAGCGAGATAAACCTTCAGCAATCTACTGTGGACAGTAGTTAATAGTTGACCTCAACTCAACACCAAACTGCAGGCACGATAGGTGCTATTTCTGTGTGCATTTAGAACAATTCTAAACTATGGTTGCAAATAGTGAGAAAGTATGAGTGTTTTACCTTATAGGAATGAGGTCCCCGTTTAACACTTAAATTGTACACAGCACATATGTAATATATGATACTCATGATAATGTGCAGGCCTTTAGAAATACACTGCTCCACTGCTGGATTAAGGCTTCCCCATGCGTTGTCAGTTATGGGGATTACATATTCTTTGGGTCGTTCGGTAAAGTCACGTAGATAGGTTAAAAGAAAATAAAAAAAACTACAACGTTTCGATCGCAACACAAGCGGTCGTCTTCGGGAAAAAAAAAGACGACCGCTTGTGTTGTGATCGAAACGTGGTAGTTTTTTGTTATTTTCTTTCAACCTATCCACGTGACTTTACCGAAAGACGCAATGAATATTAATTCCTACAGTCACGAAAGCTTTAAGAGTTATGGGGATTGTTTGATAAAGGCTTCACCACGCTGTTGGGGCCCAGGACCAGGTACGATATCACTCACCACTGATGTTAGTCATGGCTGGAAGTCAAATGTAAGTCGCTGGGTCCACAGTACAACGCGCCAACTCCATCACCACCACTCCATACGATATAACACTGTTACATGTGGCATTGAAAGTGTGCAAGCACCTCAAATCGTCCTGGCCTGGCTTTACCTGCTGCTGGAGTGGCTCGGAGCCGTGCCTTTTCAGGGGGAGGCCCCTGGCCACCCTGTGGGGGGACCCTGCCGAGGGGTCCATGCAGTGGCCACGAGAAGGGGCCAATGCCACCTCGCCTGTCGCACTGCATAGGGAAGAGGGGACGTCGTTCACGCGATGACAAGTTCTAACATACGTCTGTAAGTGGCCCTTATTGGTAGTCCTACCCATTTTGCGAATTAACCAATTATTAATGCACTCTTGAACACATCTAAAGTGGTGAAACTGCACGGGCACTACTGATAATTTGGTCAGTAAACATAAAACTACTTTTTTAAGCATAATTTTTAGCCACTGCATAAATATGTACAAGTTGTCTTGGAATGTGTTGTTTAAATACCAAAGGTAATCTATTAATAGTTTAGGATGATTTTGCCATGGTATTTAATGTCCTACACATCCACAGAGGCACCTACTATTAATTCGCTGAAGTAATATAGAGTTACAGAATAAATCATGATACTACCAACCGGCATGTGAAATCAAACACTGCGATTTAAGGCACACTGCATAGAAGCCAAATGTGTATTTACACTACTATGCAAAATACACCATGTGCATATCAAGGTACATGCGGTACAAGCACAGCAAATTGTATGCCAGAGGCTTAGTCACACACACTGGCTGAGATGGTCCTGCGCTGAGTGGCGAAGACGGGCAGAGGCGAGCACGTCTCCACACCTCCTTCGTGCGACAGCGCTCGCCGAGAACAATGTTCCTCATCTTCCTCAGGCACAGCCGCACGTCACTCCACACTCCACCCTGCATGCCAACAGCACGCCCTGTGTGTACTCATCGCGTACGTGCACAGCCCTTTTGGCTACTGCCTGACCGGGGTTCTCTCACACCATGCGGGAATGGGAGTTATTTGACCATACCTATCAGCTGGTGACATTTGCTCAAATTAATTTCAGTCCAGAATCTGAATATTTATACTGGAGGAATCTGATGAGCTATAAGGCTCTTTTTCACAGATGTCCAGTAGGGGCAGGTCAGAACGTTACAACAACAATATAAAAAACGATAAGAGTGCAAAGTAAAGGAAAGGTATACACATATCACTGAATTAAATATGCAACTAAAACTACAAAAATGTATCTTACGAGGTAAAGCCCACTGAGCTATTAGCTTCTTTTTCAGAAGCGACCTGGCCACAAATGATAGCTCAACGAAGTTGCTTATCACGTGCAAATTTCTAACAACAAAATTATCTAAATAATTTAAACGCATTTTGATGGTGACCGAAGATAAGAGTACCACAAAGCAGTTGTTCAGGGACTGATGATGGATTTTGCATAATAAACAGAGGCCAAGTGCTTTTTGTACACATTTATGCATGTTGTTTGAAACTCATGGTTTTCCGGCCTACACTACGTTTGTGTTATGATGGGTTTATCTCATCATATACAGATTTTAAATTGTGGAGCACATCTATGGCCTGACCGAGGTGCAGCTCTCTATGACGGGATGCGAGGGCGCATGCCACCCAGTGTCCCGCCCAGTCAGGAAACAGTTCTGGCACAAGTCCAAGTTCCAGCAGCGCAAACAGCGGAACCTGGCAATGACAGAGGTTAGTGCACATGAATTATCATCATCAGAATATTACTGCTTGCGTTTGGTGTGAAAGCTGGTACATGGCTGTGTATGGTAGCATGTGGCTGAAAGTTAGCCTGTAAATATAAAAATTTCCAACAAATCATTGAATACGCTTGCACTTTTTGTAAAGCATTCGTACAATCAAATATGGACACAAAGTGGTAGGGGAAATCAGGCTTTGTGACTGTGGTTTTACTCTTGTATTTGTATGCATCAGGCACCTGAGACCCACAATTGGGCAGGTTTTGCAAATGTTACACTTGGCCTCATGAATGCTACCCGCAGCCTTCATCATCCGGTACATTGCAGGCAACCAGAGGAAGAGCTGCGGCTCAGAGAGGCACCACCCTAAAAACTGAGATTCTGTGATGCTGCCAACAGACTCCTGTGTGAGAAACCGCACAGGCACAGCAGGTTACTCACACATCATACACCTGTAACAGATCCTCATAGCAGCATAAGCACACAGCTGTGATACCTATTGAGCTCTATATGTTTATATTCTTGGTTATTTTGGTAAAGTCACGTAGAAGTGAAACAATAAAATAATAAAAATATAAAACAAAACAATTATATTGTTTCCCTTCTACGTGACTTTACCGAAAGAACCAGGAATATGAATCCCTGCAGTCACGAAAGCTTTAAATCTCTATATGTTTATGCATAAAATGCATTCTGCACGTAGCTTATCTTGTAGATTGTATGCCTCATGCACATAGGAATTCAATATGCTCAGGGTTCCGTGCCTAATGGGTCGGTTTTATGGACGGAAAGTTAAACCTTGGAATGTCTGAATGGTAACTCACGGCATGGAAGAGGCTGGTCACTGCCATTTCAGCCGTCCCAAACGCACACCCCTCCCCCAGCAGTGCCAACAGCTGTGAAGCATGCACAAAGCATTCCGGGGCTAAAAAAAACAAATCCATTACCCTTTCCTGTTCAAGAGCCATATATACTGTTAAGGATATGGACGTTAAACAAACATTACATGTTCAACTCATTTTCACATACACACTTTACACAGCCGCCACTTAAGTATACATTTCAACAGTATGCCGATATATAGATGAATGAATTGAACAATTAATGTGTATTATTATCATGGGAATAAACTAATCTTGTGCTATTTTGTGTTGTGACATCATAAGTTATTTTTCAATTGGCAAACAGGAGGAGTCCATCATGTACGATGCTGCATAAGATTCACGTAAAATATTATTATTCAGTTACTAGTGGAATAAATATTGTACGTTGTCTCGATCCATGCAGCACCTGGGTCGTGTCCTGTAGGAAGGTCCTGACAGCGGACTTGTTCACTCCAGCCGCAACATCTCTCTTGCCCTGATGGTTGTGCAGCATGGCCCAATAAACAGCTAGAAGACAATAAAGAAATGCTCCTTCAAGTGTGTTTCGTGGTTCACAAAAATGTTTTCAAATGGTTCTCAAATTACCATCCAATTTACCTTAGAGGTGCAGATGTAGTATCCCTACTGCTTGCTACAGCATATTACAGTATTAACAATGCGCCGATTGCATGAAATATATCCTATGCTACCGATGACTATGACAGCTACGTTTAACTTATACCTTTGGACTCAAAAGTACATAAATGTTATTGCATGGAATACCTATAGCATTACATTGTGGAAGTACTGCAGATATCAGTGTGGGATTGAGCCCACGAAATTATTTTCTCTGTAGTCCATCAAGACAAACTCAAACTTTTTGCAAAGCAGAGGCACACAACACCACCTCTGTATTTGTGAGTCAGCTGCCCGGTGGATAGGAGCAGCAGGGCATTCCACATGGAGCGGGGAGACACCTTGCCACTCCGCTCACTTCAAAACGACAGCACAGTCAACAGGCTGGTGAAAGTATGTGAGGAAGAACTCATTTACTCGTATAACTTGGTCAGAAGGAGAAATTCAACTTGTAATTTTTCAAAATCAAAGTGTACTTACTATATTGGTATTTACACAGCATTAATAAAATGTGCAGTCGCTATAACATTCAGCACCGTACGCCCTCACCTGTCACATATGGCAAGTAGGAGGTTGAGGGTGAGCTCGCTCGCAAGTTCCCCATCAACATGCGGCATGGGCTGCTCTCTGCTGGCCATGCCATGCACTTTCCGCAGCAGTTGGTACACTTGCCGGACATTCAGCTCACTCTCCCAGTCCACGGCGGAGGAATTGAACACCGTTAGGATTGTGGACACGCTCACCAGATGCACTGCAATACACGTAGAATGCAAAGCCAATTTTCATGACCCCGTGACTTGTTTGATTATTGCATTTGAACTAAGGAAAATTTTAGAGAAACAGTGGCATACAAATTAATATTTAGCTATGACAAATTTTGGATATGGGGTATTACATATGATCATGAATGAGACTGAATGGACATTTTCTTGATTTTGGCTCTTTGAGAATTCAGGACTTATTCACAACTGTTTCATGATAACCATTGTGACATTTTGCAGTGATCAAAACTCAATCAGATTTTTTGTGCAATCGAAGAGACAGCAGAAAATACCACTTATTATACTGTAATTGCAATTATCTAAAATTATGTGAACCTCAATAAAACAAAATATTTATAAGTTATTCATGAGAGCTATATATTTTGATAAAGAAAATGCCTACATTTAAATAAATACGAGTATAAAGACTACATCACTGTTTGAGACAAGCATATTCAAATGGACAAACGTTTTCGTCTGTTATGTCTAGTTCAGCACTTTGAATTTAGCCTTAATTTTCAGTTCAATATTTAAAACTAAATTATTCATGGAACTGAAGACATGACCTGCTGAGACATGTCTAGTTGTCTAATTTAGCTCATTAAGGCACCTCTCTTGAAACTTCATTATCGCACTGCCATTTGTCAACACTATATGCATCGTACATTTCAAAATGTATTATATTTATCAATGTTTACCTGAAACATGGCATGCATTGCTCAAGGATGTTATAAATATTCCATAATGTGGCTATTTGTGCTATGCATTGGAATATCCCAGATATTATGTTTAAGTCTTTAACATTCTTATATATTTCTACTTTGTAGCACTGCAGCACTGCTACCCGTAATCCAAATCACACTATTAAGGGAAGGAACATTTTTATGAGATGACACATTTTACAGTTTTGGCAAAGAGATAGCAAATGCGGTGCAAAGATACTCACAGCAGCATAATTTCTGCAGTGCCAGCAATTTTGCGGCAGTCCTGTACACAGCATAGCGGATTACGTTCAGCTGCTCTGTAAGTACAAGACGCAACAACTCAGCATCAACAGACTGTGGGCCCATCTAACTACAGGAGTGTAGCTGGTGCAAGAATGGTATAGAACAGGCGGTGTCTGGGTATTCTCCTTTTGCCGAACGCATACATTCAGTTTGGATAGCTATTCAATTGTAGGCGATATTTCTCGCTCACATGAAATACTTTGATGTACTGTTTTTGTCTTGGTCATGTGTGTATATCAACATAAGCAAAAACAGGCTTGAGAACTGCCACAAAACTCGTGCAAGTTTTAATTGCAAGTCCGGTCTGATACTAAGAAAGCACTTATCAGGCAACTAAAACAATGTACTGTATAGCAGAGTGACTTTCTGCCTCTGTGGCAAGAATGTAACTCCATTGAGAGGAAAGGGCACATAGGGACACCATGGTGGCGAGACGTTAACTACCTTGCCTGTATACATGAGGTTGTGGGCGATCCTGACCATGACGTCTGTATATTTGGAGTTTGCGTGTTCTCCCTGTGGTCGTGTGGATTTTTGTCCGGGTTCTCCGGTTTTTCCCTCCACATTTAGAAACATGCGTTGAGAGTATTTTGTGCTACGAATTTGCACATGATAAGCTACTTCGTTGAGCTATCGTGCCCAGGTCGCTTCTGAAAAAGAGCTCTATAGCTCAGTGGGTCTTATCTGGTAAAATAAAAAAAAAATGTTTAATAGCTCTGGAAAGTGAAATCTTTGTGAGGCCAAGTAAAACAACGTATTTTAAACACATGTGCCCAATTAAATTCAAAACTGATGTACAGATGTATCTCCTGCCTTCTATTCTCTCGAATTTGAAGAAGTGAGACCATTTCTTACCCAAGTCTCCAAGAGCCCCCTGCATAGCAGGGTGGAACCAGTGAATCTGACCACTCGCCCCACTGCCCCCACTGCCAACAGAAAAGCAAGCAGCAAGGAAAACAGCATCACTGTTAATGACTGTCAGGGTTTCGAATAAAGGTTACATGCCAAATATAAGTTGATTGTTACACTCTACCGAAATAGGGTTTATATATCGGGTTTATAATGACAATGCAAGAAGCCAATAACTACTTACTGCACGTAGTATGGGACTCCCCTGTCTGTCTCCATCGTCTTCCATGGGCCATCGCTGCCACCGTGCCAGGCTAGCAAGCAAGGTAAATACAGCAACAGAATCTCAGAGCAAAACAACAAAAGTCCCCTTTACCCAGGAAAGCCATAGTGATAACTCTCTATCAGTAAGGGTTCTGCATTTAATTTTTTGCTCAATTCCATTCATGGTTATTTCACATGTGGGAGGAAACCAGAATACCTGGTGCAATGCTCCAACATGCAAAGCTCTGGCAGATTGGATTCAAGAATCCTTTGCTAGACTGCCATCTCCTGAAAGCTCATAAGGGGCCGTCCATAAGATGGATTCTGGCTTAGTAACCATTGGAAAGATGTTATAAACCATTTCGGTTCTTAATTGATTGTATTTTACGGTGACCTTCAGACCGAAGTCCATCCGCTGGCACTGCCTCTTAATACCTTGCACACGATGGTCAATGGTATAGTTTATAGCATGTGGTATAATAAATAGTATAACATCGTAATGTTTAACACAATTCATATGGCAATATATAGTATTGTAATTGTATAGTGAATATACAGCAGTGTGGCATATAGCGGGGTTGATAAAATAAGACAGTGTAAAGTTACAAGTCTAATATTTTATAGTCTAAAGTATAGGGCAGTGTATAGTAACGCATTGTATAATTCAAAGGTGGATTTTTTTTGTCTATGGATATGATATTATACCATGTAGTTTATGGATATGATATTATACCATGTAGTTTAGATTGGAAGGTATAATATTATATTGTATAGTAGTCCAGTTTATAGCATAGTTATTAACGCAATACAGGACAGAGCAGCGCACCTATCCTATTCATTTTTTCTTTCCTTTTTTCTGTGTACCCGCCGCCACCCTCCCCCGATCCGGTGGTGGTGCTGCTGGGTAACATGCTAATTTATGTTCATTCCGCCCACACAGCTTAAAAGATGCGGTTCATGCTTGGCAATGTTCACTCAAGCACTGTCTTCTGGACAGTCCTGTTTATTCACCTGAAGAAGGCGACTTGTTTTGTGGCCGAAACGTCGTGAAAATCTTATTTTGTTATGTTTTCTTTTTATTATTTTATTTCCATTCTACGTGACTTTACCGAAAGAACCAAGAAGATGAATCCCTGCAGTCACGAAAGCTTTAAATCGAAAAAAAATTAAAACCAATGTTTAATACTGTATTCTATATTGCACCTGAAAGTTGCAGCTTAAGCCATTTGTTTATCCATAATTATTAATAGTCTGAATTATAATTTCTAATTAAAGCTTGGACTTAATATAACACACTGCCTGTATAATGAATCAACAGGGCACGTGTGTGCTGTACCAACAATACCGCATGTGTTCCTTGTATGGAAACACTATACAGCACTTTACACTTGGCAGAAAGTAAACATGTCAAAGGCTCAAGTTATTGCTCTGCAGACTGAAGTATACAATGATCTATGTGTTACCCTTGGAATGCCAGATAAAATATCAGGCTTACGTGAATGTACTGTGTTGTACATTGGTGGCACCAAACCTGATACCTCTCATGGCGACGACTCTTGTGGTAGCGTCCAGCTCTAATGATGGCCAAGCCAAGTTGACAACATCGTTAAGTCGGCTTACACACCGACTAGACCTGGTATGTCAAAAGGTAGATATTAATGACAGATCTCTTATGTAAGTCACTGGAGTTAAGAGATAAGTGCTAACTGCCATCATGAGGTGAAAGCACCAGCAACCTAAAAGTACACCAGCATAGGAATATACCACAATTATGACTACAATATTGATAGCCCCAATTTGAAATACTGTACTGTAATTGTTTAAATATTAACAATGGAAATCTATAAATGCATTAGTATTGCATATTAAGAATGTAACTTCAAAACATGTGACACTATTACACATAATATATCAATTTCTCTAACGACATTCTCATTGATTTAGACAAAATCATTTTTTACATTACCAATTTATCATTTGACAGTCAGAGGTAATGAGTTTTACAAATCAACAGAGCATGCAATGAAAAGACATATTATGTAAGCAAGGTGCAGATATGTACAGTATTAGGAATTATTAAAATAAACACGAGCTCATCTTAGAACTCCACAGAGGTGGAGCAATTTCAAAAATATCCAAGAGCAATAACAGCAGCAAAATAGGAAAATACCGAGGAGCAAATGCATGTCAGATCACAATTTTTAAGACACTCAATTACAATGTAATTCTTTAACGACGTAGTGCTGTGACGCGTGTATAAAATGAGTTTATCTGTGTGCTTTAAGACAATCCCGACTGCTGAGTGTTTGAAGAAGTGCGGTTTGTGAGAATGGGTCAGCCCAACCAAGTCCCAGAGGGCCTCGTTCTGTTGGTCAACTCACGAGGTTACAGCCCCTCTGTATGTTGAACCTTTTTCACACGTAGCCAATCGTGCTAATTGGAGGTGGAACATGCTAGATCTTGCACCAATATCGATGTCACGAGCGTCATTGGCCCCCATCTGTGCACCAGATGATTGTGGAACATCGTAGATGTCTAGGATGTGAAATATCCAAGATATTTGACATCCTAAATGTTCCACAATACTTCACAGACCCTGGCGATGATGGTGGTGGGCACAGATGGTGGCCAGTGACGCTCGTGACATCGATACGGGTGCAAGATGAGATGGGTTTTTTTCTGATGATGCTGCTGCTAAAACTGAGGATTGTGGCGGTAAACATGCTTATACTCGTGGGATGAGTGATGCAGCAACATTTGGCCGAGATCGATGTTTGCTGGAGCGACTAAAGGACGGTAGCCGACACTGGTGTTTTCTTTTTTTGACGTTGCCGCTGGCGGAATTGAAAGTAGTGGCGGAGGTGAAACTGGCGATACCCACAGCGCCGATTGTTGTGCAGCTGAACGATGGAGACGCCGCTGGTGCAACGAAATATGGTTAATGATGCTGCTGGAGCAATTGGTGATGTTGCTACTGGTGATGATGAAGACGGTGGTGAAAGTGTGTGATACGATGACGATGATAATAACAATGCCGCTTGATTTATGAAGGCGTTGTTAATGCGATGATAATGTTACTGCTCACGATGCCGACGCTGATAATGATGCTGCTGCTACTGGTGGTGGTGGTGACCCGTTAAAGTCGCAGGTGACATGGTAGAAGCTGGTCGACACGCAACCTTAAATTCAACATAGGGCCAGACAAACGGGAATCTTGTGTGGGTGCTGCCTCGTCCCAGAGATTCGTCGTGAGACGCGTGGCTCGTGAGGAGGTGCCAGTGTCAGTGCAACACGACGAAGACCTCGATGACGAGATGCTGCAGTCTCAGACGTGAGGTGCCAGTGACAGTGCAACACGACGAAGACCTCGATGACGAGATGATGCAGTCTCAGACGTGAGGAGGTGCCAGTGTCAGTGCAACATGACGAAGACCTCGATGACGAGATGCTGCAGTCTCAGACGTGAGGAGGTGACAGTGCAACACGACGAAGACCTCGATGACGAGATGCTGCAGTCTCAGACGTGAGGAGGTGCCAGTGCAACACGACGAAGACCTCGATGACGAGATGCTGCAGTCTCAGACACTCCAGGACGAGGAGATGCGGTGTGGGGTGGGGTGACGCGACCTCCAGGATGAGCTATGATGGGCCGACGATATCCAGGATCAAGAAGAATCTCCGGGATGAGGCGCTCCGGGGCAAGGGCCTCCGTGGACAGGTAATCTGAAAGTGACCCCCTCCAGATCGATAAGCTCTCGAGTGAGAAGCTTCACGACGAAAGCCACAAAGAAAAGAGGGGGTCGCGAGTGAGCAGCTGAATTGAGGGCGAGACACTCCGGAACGACGATGCTACGTGGGCCCAGGGAGCCACAAGGCGAGACGGAATCCCCTCTACGAGAGGGCAGGGCGAGTGGGGGGCCTCGTGAAGAATCGCCTGGCTGATGAGCTCTAGAACGAGGAGTTTTACGGGGGGGGGGGGTGAAGATCTTGCGAGGCGAGTGGGGTGAGTGGTAGTGGTGGGTGTCTACTTGAGGGGGTGAGGAGACGCCCGGGTGAGACTACACTTTGCATTGGTTCGCATCTCGGATCGACAACACTGAACTAAAACATGTTTAGAATATAAACCTGGACTAGAGCAGAGCGCAGTATGGTCAGGGCAAGGGTCGACAACCAAAATAACAAGGGCAATTTCCTTCAAATTCGGTAAAAACCCCCCTCATAATTTAGCTCTTCTGTACCTGATGGCTGCTTGTGTTGCAACCGAAACGTCGTACGCTATTATGTTGTTTTATTATTTCTTATTTATACGTGACTTTACCAAAAAAACCAAAGAGTAACCCCCCTCCCCCCCCTACAAGACGACGGGTACTTAATGGATAACGTCAAAGCACATTTGTTGCAGATCGCACTACTTTAAGAACAGCAGCACGCGCCCAGCGATGGTTTGTTTGTAATACGGCATTACGACCCATCGCTGCCGGGATTTTGAGACGTTCGCCGTTCCGTCGAACGTAATGAAGCGTCGGGAGCCACGAAGCAGCCCCTCAAAGAGCTGCCACGTGCCTCCAGAGCCGCAGGTTTGTCGACGTGGGGTTTATATCGGGGAATATCACGTACTAGAATCACACGTACAACAATAATTATGTCACGTACAAGAATCACGTTGTACTATATGTCACGTACAAGAATCACATTGTACCATATGTCATGTACAAGAATAATTATGTCACGTACAAGAATCACATTGTACTATATGTCACGTACAAGAATAATTATGTCACGTACAAGAATCACATTGTACTATATGTCACGTACAAGAATAATTATGTCACGTACAAGAATCACATTGTACTATATGTCACGTACAAGAATAATTATGTCACGTATAAGAATCACGTTGTACTATATGTCACGTACAAGAATCACATTGTACTATATGTCACGTACAACAATAATGTCACGTACAAGAATCACATTGTACTATATGTCACGTACAAGAATCACATTGTACTATATGTCACGTACAACAATTATGTCACGTACAACAATAATTATGTCACGTACAACAATAATTATGTCACGTACAACAATAATTATGTCACGTACAAGAATCACATTGTACTATATGTCACGTACAACAATAATTATGTCACGTACAACAATAATTATGTCACGTACAAGAATCACGTTGTACTATATGTCACGTACAAGAATCACATTGTACTATATGTCACGTACAAGAATAATTATGTCACGTACAAGAACCACATTGTACTATATGTCACGTACAACAATAATTATGTCACGTACAAGAATCACGTTGTACTATATGTCACGTACAAGAATCACGTTGTACTATATGTCACGTACAATAATCACATTGTACTATATGTCACGTACAACAATAATTATGTCACGTACAACAATAATTATGTCACGTACAAGAATCACGTTGTACTATATGTCACGTACAAGAATCACGTTGTACTATATGTCACGTACAAGAATCACATTGTACTATATGTCACGTACAAGAATCACATTGTACTATATGTCACGTACAACAATAATTATGTCATGTACAACAATAATTATGTCACGTACAACAATAATTATGTCACGTACAAGAAACACGTTGTACTATATGTCACGTACAAGAATCACATTGTACTATATGTCACGTACAACAATAATTATGTCACGTACAACAATAATGATGTCACGTACAAGAACCACGTTGTACTATATGTCACGTACAACAATAATTATGTCACGTACAAGAACCAGGTTGTAAAAGGCCGCGGACACTGTCCCGCGGTCACCATCGACGAGACTGTGGAAGGGGGCGGGGCGAGCCGGGCCGCGTCGCCAAGGCGACCGCGCCGCGTCGCCATGGCGACCGCGTGGGGTGCGCGCGCCCGGCAACAGGCGAAGAGGTTCCGCGCCACTCTTCGAGCTCCGGTTCGTACCGCGGTAATGGTCAACGTGGAACAAACCTTTATTTTTTAATCCCACTAAACTCCGTACACCCAATTACTGCACGGTACCGCGAATTACGATTAATTGTTACGCGTGCTAGACGACGCGCGCGATTTGACTGAGCGGCGAGCGAGGCGCCTTCAGCAACGTGCAGTGCGAGTACAGCGTGGTCCACATGTCCAGTGACCCCCAATTAATTGACCCCAAACATTGCCTCTAATTACTTGATGTTTTAATTTAACCTTACCTTAACTATGTATAATCTTCAGTGTTAGAGTATTACATCTGGACCACCCTGTGTATCGCAGTGGCCGAGTGTACAACGAGCGATGGGTATGGATACGGCTCCGTGTTATATGTTTCTGAGGACGCGATAATATTACTCGGGATATCGCTGATATACAGACATTGTTTACTCAGGATGTCGCTGATATACAGACATTGTTTACTCAGGATATCGCTGATATACAGACATTGTTTACTCAGGATATCGCGGATATACAGACATTGTTTAGATACACGACAGCTGAGGATACAGCCACAGCTACGAAATATAATAAGTCACTGAGGACAGCCTTCACGGAACACTTGAGGATACATCAATAACAATGAAAGCAGCATAGATACAGTAACGCAGGATACATCAGTTACAGCAGTGTTTAATTCTACTGAATTGAGATTACAGCAGTGGTGTAAAACAGCAGCCGATACGCACCACAACAATACCGTACCCACAAGGGTTCTCGTATTCTTGTACAGGGAAATTGAGTTTTCAGGTCCATACGGCGTGCAGACGTTTCAATACGGGCACAAAAAACAATGTTTTGTCTATTTGTTTGTGTTTCTCGCTTGTGATGGGACTTTGTAGGATGAACGTTGAGATTTATAAGAGGCACGGGGTGACCAGTAAGGTCTGAATTGGCCTGTAATACAGTGAGGGAAAAAAGTATTTGTTCCCCTGATGATTTTGTACGTTTTCCCACTGACAAAGAAATGATCAGTCTATAATTTTAATGGTAGGTTTATTTGAACAGTGAGAGGCAGAATAACGACAAAAAAATCCAGAAAAACGCATGTCAAAAATGTTATAAATTGATTTGCATTTTAATGAGGGAAATAAGTATTTGACCCCTCTGCAAAACATGACTTAGTACTTGGTGGCAAAACCCTTGTTGGCAATCACAGAGGTCAGACGTTTCTTGTAGTTGGCCACCAGCTTTGCACACATCTCAGGAGGGATTTTGTCCCATTCCTCTTTGCAGATCTTCTCCAAGTCATTAAGGTTTCGAGGCCGACTGTTTGGAAACTCGAACCTTCAGCACCCTCCACAGATTTTCTATGGGATTAAGGTCTGGAGACTGGCTAGGCCACTCCAGGACCTTAATGTGCTTCTTCTTGAGCCACTCCTTTGTTGTCTTGGCCGTGTGTTTTGGGTCATTGTCATGCTGGAATACCCATCCACGACCCATTTTCAATGCCCTGGCTGAGGGAAGGAGGTTCTCACCCAAGATTTGACGGTACATGGCCCCGTCCATCGTCGTGAAGTTGTCCTGTCCCCTTAGCAGAAAAACACCCCCAAAGCATAATGTTTCCACCTCCATGTTTGACGGTGGGGATGGTGTTCTTGGGGTCATAGGCAGCATTCCTCCTCCTCCAAACACGGCGAGTTGAGTTGATGCCAAAGAGCTCCATTTTGGTCTCATCTGACCATAACACTTTCACCCAGTTGTCCTCTGAATCATTCAGATGTTCATGGGCAAACTTCAGACGGGCATGTATATGTGCTTTCTTGAGCAGGGGGACCTTGCGGGTGCTGCAGGATTTCAGTCCTTCACGGCGTAGTGTTACCAATTGTTTTCTTGGTGACTATGGTCCCAGCTGCCTTTAGATCATTGACAAGATCCTCCCGTGTAGTTCTGGGCTGATTCCTCACCGTTCTCATGATCATTGCAATGTTTCTTCCATTTGCGAATAATCGCAGCAACTGTTGTCACCTTCTCACCAAGCTGCTTGGCAATGGTCTTATAGCCCATTCCAGCCTTGTGTAGGTCTACAATCTTGTCCCTGACATCCTTGGAGAGCTCTTTGGTCTTAGCCATAGTGGAGAGTTTGGAATCTGATTGATTGATTGCTTCTGTGGACAGGTGTCTTTTATACAGGTAACAAGCTGAGATTAGGAGCACTCCCTTTAAGAGTGTGCTCGTAATCTCAGCTCGTTACCTGTATAAAAGACACCAGGGAGCCATAAATCTTTCTGATTGAGAGGGGGTCAAATACTTATTTCCCTCACTGTATGAATAAGGTAGACACTGATAAGGGGTTGACAGGTATGAATAAGATAGTCACTGATAAGGGGTTGACAGGGTATGAATAAGGTAGACACTGATATGGGGTTGACAGGTATGAATAAGGTAGACACTGATAAGGGGTTGACAGGGTATGAATAAGGTAGACACTGATAAGGGGTTGACAGGTATGAATAAGGTAGACACTGATAAGCAGTTGACAGGTATGAATAAGGTAGACACTGATAAGGGGTTGACAGGTATGAATAAGGTAAGACACTGATAAGGGGTTGACAACTATGCTATAAAGTTGAAACCGTAGTAGTTTAAATTGTGACAACAGCTATGCACGTCACTTTGTTGAACGAAATATGCTGTATTTTTTCCTTTCATCTTGTGTGTTTATAAAAAGCAAATTTCAAATGGCAGAGAGCCCGGAGGCATCAAAAGCTGTAGATCACGGTGTTCCTGGCCATACTTCAAGTCCAGAACCGCCCTCAACGTCCACCGGCCACGAAAGGGGGTGAGCATCCCTTTGATTCAGAATTAGTTTTGCAGAGCGACATGTGCAATGTATAATAACAGAATCAGAATCTTTATTTTTTACTGAAGGAATCCCATGAGCTATACCGCTTGTTTTCACAGGTGTCCAGTAAGGGTGGGTAAGAAAGTTGCAACAACAATACAAAAATAACGATAGGAGTGCAAAGCATAGGTAAGGTAAGCGAATCACATGTTTTTGTTATGAAACTAATCTACTTTTATTTTACAAAGTAAAGCCCACGGAGTTATTAGTTTCTTTTTTAGAAGCAACCTGGCCAAAAATCATAGCTCAAGGAAGTGGCTTATCATGTAGACATGTATAGCAGGCAAACCATCTAAATAATCTAAACGTATGTATCTAAGTGTGGAGGGAAAAACCAGATACCCCGGAGAAAAAATCCAAGCGACCGCGGGGAGAACAATGACACAGAAATCTAAAGACTAACTGACTCTCAAGACTCCCTTTCCAAGAGGCTACTATGTTTTAATCTTCTGCCAATTAATGTTAGGCGTTAAGAGCAATGGGTATTTTAATTTATTACAGTCATATAAAAATCTATACTAATGGTAAAGTGATGTCAAGCACAACAGTTCAAATAATTCACACAACCGCTATGCACTGAATATATACATACGTGTGGATGGTACTCTTGTTGACATTTTTTTTTACAAAAATTTCAACTGAAATGGAAGTAGACAGATGTCTAGTCACAGCCCTGTCAGAATGGGCGAGATTTGAATCCGAGTAGAAGTGGGAAGTGACCTTTCCCTCAGGCCGAGAGTACTTTCACTGCACATGCCAGATGCGGGCTAAAACATGAAGGCGGTGTGAGGCAATAACTGCCTGGTAATTCGTCTGGCACTAAATGAGACAATGCCACTTCATATATCAATTGAAGTGTAATTATGAATTTGGAAGAAAAAAACTGCTCTCCAGGTAAAGAGGGTAGGATGGTTTGTAATTTGAAAGAGATCTGTTGTGTGTAAAGAAGGCAGGAAGGTCTGCATATAAAACATTCTGTAGGGACAGAAGTGCCAGTTTCTTTCCCCATATCTGTTGGGACAGTAGTCACTTCCTTTCTGTACATGTTACCGAGTTTATCTAAATAGATGTGAGTTATATTCTTGGTTCTTTTGGTAAAGTCACGTAGAAGGGAAACAATAAAATAATAAAAATATAAAACAATACAATTCTCACGACGTTTCGACTGCAACACAAGCAATCATCATAAGGTGTGAAAATCACAGAAAGAAATTTTGAAAAAAGTGGCGGTTATTTTTAACGTTGATTTCACACCTGATGATGATTGCTTGTGTTGCAGACGAAACGTCGTGAGAATGTTATTGTTTTATATTTTTATTATTGTATTGTTTCCCTTCTACGTGACTTTACCGAAAGAACCAAGAATATGAATCCCTGCAGTCACGAAAGCTTTAAATCTAGATGTGAGTTCTTAAAAGTGTTAGAAATAAGTATGTGCGTGTGATTTTTTTTCAAGTTCTGTGGTGATGACATTAAATATGTTTGTCCCTTTTGTCTTTGTGTTTCGAAGAGAAATTGATGTACTCCTCCCCGAACCAACAACTCCGTTGAATGATGATGAAGAAGAGGCGTCTGTCGTATACACAGCCACTCCTCGCGTGGCACTGGATACACCTTCAACAGATCACAGCTCCCCTGAAGCACTGGTAAAGCGCAGCACCCAGGTGGTGTGTGTACGCACACCATAAAAGCCGCAAGATTCATTGGAAATGTGCAGTCGTGTAATCAGTTGATATAAGCATTAACGGTGATCAAAAACTTACTGCGAATACCATACACAGCTTACCACATGAATTGGTTTTAACTGAATTCTCAGAAAAGATGGGAGATTACAAACCCACTGTTGACAATAGTGAAGAAAATGAAACTGCAATGTATGCATATGTGACATGAAAAGGGGGACTGTTAAAACATCATTGTAGGGGGCATGGTCAAAGGAAAACGAAGAAGACAGCCCAAGATTAATAGGATGATAAATGTGCTAACATGGAGTGATAATATAATCCGACACAACCCTGACAAAACACTGCGAAGGACATGCAAAAGTGCGGAGTTGCACCCCTACGACGACTTCGGTTAAGGGATAGATGATATATAAATACTTATAGACCCTAAAGAGTTGTGATGTATGATGTATTTTTTTTGCAGGGTCTGTTAACTAAATTGTGTTTGGTTGGTGGTGTGGTGTGTGGCAGGTATTGGCGTGGTCCATCGGCGTGAATTCCCGAGTAGCTGTGAGGAGCCTGCAGGATGCGGAGCGCAATGCAGTCATCTACACGTGTGGTCGGGCGGTCATTCTCTTTGACTACGAGAAGCACACTCAGCATATCCTTCAGGTGTGCACAGAACCACATCTCAGACAACGTATTACAGTGCAACACCGTGCTGTACTAAAGACACAAATCTGGAAAGAAGTCCACATTCGATTGCATATATCGTAAAAAATACGTCTTTTTTTCATTACCAGTAATTATTAAACTCTACATTTTTATTTAGCTCTCGACTTGCTGTTTGTAATTACATTGCAGCCGTTCCAATAACACTGTATTACTATACCTTGACATTATTTCTTCTGAAAACTAATTATGCACAATGTTATTATGAAAAAAATATTTTACCTTTCCTGTAATACAATAATATTCCTGAATTGTTTTGTTATCTCAATGTGCTATATGTCTTCCTTATATTAATTTGTGTATACTCTACTGCTTTTGAATCTCAATCCAGTTGCCTTAAAAATAAGAAATCGCATCTTTCCAGATTCTTACATGATTTACAAATACAGAATTCTCATGATTATCTGGATACTGTTTATATGTATGTTGAACTTCTTTCGTACCATATGTAGCCAACCGTGCTAATTGGAGGTGCAGGGGAAGGACAACAAACTTAACACAAAAACTGTTAAAAACAAATTAGTTTTCAATCTAGATTTTAAACTGCATAGCTCCAGTGGCTTCCTAATTTCGGAAGGCAGAGCATTCCAGACGGCTGCAAAAGCGCATCTGAAAGCACGGGATGCAGTGACCATATGTGTGTTGGACGTGGAGGTGCTTAATTTTGTGCTGTGTTTGTCTTAACAGGGACACGCTAACACTCTATCCTGCATGTGTCTGAGTGAAAACAAGCGGTGGCTTGCCACAGCAGACACTGGTCCAGGAAGCACTGTGATAGTGTGGGACACATACTCTGGGTAACGGTGACTTGTTTTCACAGTGAAACCAAGCTCACATGCAAATGCTAGATTATTCTTGCACTATATGCACGACATATGCTTATAGTATTATATACACAGACACACTGTATTTTATTTCAGTCACGTGTATTTTCAGATTGTGGATACATAAAACAAACCAGGATGTCATATTGTTCTATGTTACCAAAAAGAAAAGCGCATTCCAGATTGTTATTTAAATTCGGGTTGCATTTGAACTGGAAGAATATGTTTTGTTAAGAATATACATTCTTCATTTGGAGCTTTCATGACTGCAGGAATCCATACTCTTTGGTTCTTTCTGTAAAGTCACGTAGGTAGAAAAAATCATAGATCACGACGTTTCGATCGCAACACAAGCAACCGTCATCAGGTGTGAAACAAACACAGCAGGAGGACGTTCCAGTACTTAACACTCAAATACTGTTCTGGCTGCCTTTTCCACAATTGACAGCGTTTTTGAAAAGGGGTTTGTATTTTGCCAAGTGGGAATCGTGCAAAGTTGAAACCTTGCAAGATGGATGCTATTTTAAATACAGTATTTAAAGTACATAAGTGACAAGTCACATGCACTAGTCATGTGGAAATTATTTTTTAAAATATGGGTGTGTACAGGATGGAGGGGGGGGGGAGAACATGCTGCTATAAGCGGTTTTTGTTTGCAGAAAAATGCTCTGTACAGTAATATTCACTGGAATCCAAGCTGTATATGGTAGCAAGTGTATCTCACTGCAAAGTTTGTATAAGTAACTGTCGAGCATAAAAACATGGCATTACTTGTGCGAAAGATGCTGCTGAATGACTATGCCATGACCTAGTTGAAATACCAGTGCCAAACTGCCTCCAGGAGAACCAGCGAAAACACATTGCTATATTCGGTATAGCAATGTGTGGGAAATTGATGGATAGTTGTACGGATTAGTGCGCGACTGCAATGGGGAATATAATTCACGGAAATATTCATGCAAATCACTTAATTTTAGTTATCAGAGTAAGTTGTATTTATTTGTAAGTAATCTTACTTTTTCAGTTACTCTATAAATTTGATTTAACAGGTTTCCTAGATCAGCTGCACTTTGTGGCTGTGCAACCCGGCATTGAGATCGCTCCTAGCATTCTGAATTAAGCACAATAACTATATATGTGTAATTTGGGACGTGAAAGCGGCTAACAGAATCACACCCACATTTTGTAACAGAAAAAAAACGTCACATTCCTCAATAACACTGCCTTATAAAAGGATAAATATATAGAATAGGTGGCGTTTCATGCAGTGGCCCTACCTCATAGCACATACGTGTGAAAGGGGAGTCCACACGAGATGATCTTCGGGTAAGGGATTTTATTGGAATTCCTCACTATACAAATAGCATGAGTAGGTAGTCTTCTCTCTGCATGAGCCCCGGGGAATGGGTCACCACCCCCCTTATATACCCTCAGCCCCCAGATCTTTCCAGAAAGTTCCTCTCACTCCTTTCCTGCCAAATCTCTCTCTCTCCTCCAGTCCTCAGCGAATCAATCCCATGCCTTCCCGGCTTTGTTCCTGCCGCCCTCAATATTTAATTAATTTGCAGTGCATCCCTTTGTCCTCGCTTAACCCCAATGCGTCCCAACACTACCCTTACAAGTTGTACGGAGTGTATTTAGTGGGAAAAAAAACACTTTTACACCACACATTAATAATATAGCTGCACGTATACAGACTATGTGATTTTGAGGTGTATTTGCACTCCAGCTGAAATGTCAACGTGTACTCTGTATTCTCCCAGAATTCCGGTGCACACGTTGTTCTCATGTCATCCCGAAAAGGGTGTTGTTGCCATGACAATGAGCCCAGATGCCAGTTACATCATCACCTTGGGGACTGAAACACCCCAGGTATGCGATCATTACTGCAAGTCATAATTCACTGTTCTGTTGGAGTGGCATTTTTTCTCTCGTACGTTGCTGCAATTGCTGTTAAAAGAAGTAAGATGTATTAAAGTACAGTACATGTTTATTTAATTTAGTTGATCATGGTGTGCATTAATGTAACAGTAATTGGCAGCTGAGTGTCATGAAAGGAGCGTATGTCGTCGTGTGGTTGGTACATGTTAGGTGCCGTCCATAAATAACGTCACGCGATTTTGGACTATTTTTTAGCCCCCCCCCCTCCCATCATCACACGGCGTCACAAAAAGTCAGACCCCCCCTCAAATATGACGTCACAAAGCTCTATCCCCCCCCCAAAAAAATTACACATGCTTCAAATGGCTTTAAACTATTGTCATTGTAGTGCGTATTTAATGTGGCGCTGCACTCTGATGTTGTAGGAGAAAAACATTTATTAAAAAGTCTATTTAATGAAGTAGAACGTGTTGTCTATATTTATTTAAAGTTGCGCATTTTGATGTGACGTCACATTTGTCAACCCCCCCCCCCTTCGTCACACATCGTCACAAATATCTAACCCCCCCCAGGTGCGTGCCGTCATTTATGGACGGCCCCTTAGGCACATTGCAATTCACCCCCTCTCCCACACGATTGAATGATTTGCCCCGCAATGCAAGAATCAGTTATTTCTGTCAAATTTTTACTGTCCCGTTCATATTGTCTCTCATTTGTTCCGTCTCATCTATGCAGTATCGTTCCAGTAAAATGTACACAAAGTGCACATAAATTGTAAATACGATATTTCATTCCTGCATGCACAACTTGACGCACGTAATGTGCCCATAAGAATCAATTCATTTTCTTTATTTGTTTTCTAGAGAAGAGCCCATAGAAGGTAATGTTCCATAACTACTTCTGAAATCCTTTAATGTGACCCCTTTTTATCCCTAGGGCTGCTTTTCTTTCCCATACGCTTTGCTATCTAGATATTCCATTGCATCACAGGCAAATCAAAGTAAAATGTAATTATCAGATTTGGAATTTTGCCCAGTTGATTAAACAAGTCAATTTAATGTGAATGTACGTGTGCAGTTAACGATGACTGCGCTGACACCATCAACTTGCTATCCTAGTTTAATATAGCAGTGGCTGTCATGATATTAACCAGGTACCTCTGGTTCTGTCCCAGTACTGTCCCTTGAGCCACCCAGCTACCTCAAGAATGTATTTTAATCAATTAATAATTACAGTATATCACAGAAGGTGTGCAGCGTTTTACAACAGGAACATTTTGTTTCATAATGATGGTGTTTTATCGGCGTTATAGTGTGTCTCACTGAGTGTGCATCTCACAGTGGGAATGTTGTGTGTTGCAGAGGGTGTCTGTATGGCGTTGGACCATCGAATCAGATCTGCCAGTATGCTCCGTGGAATTGGATCCTGACTGGGGGTATCAGGTGAGGGAATCAGTTTAATAATAATAATACATTTACAGCCCGGCTACTGGATGAAGGCCTCCTCATGCCGTGTCGGTCATGGGGGGTTGTTTGACCATACTTCATGGTCAGTGCGGGGTTGGAGTCGCGGGGATGTGGGGCCAGGATAAATTGGGATTTCACTCGCCACTGATGTTTAGAGTATTTGGCTGCTATAAATTTCCACGTAATAAGCCACTTCGTTGATCTATCATATGTGGCCAGGTCGCTTCTGAAATAGAGCTACAGTATATAGCTCAGTGAGTCTAACCTGGTATAATTAAACTTGTTTAGTTTAGCTGGGAATCTAACTCGGTAAGGTTCATAGTACAGCACCGTATCGACTGCACTAATGCTGAACCAATAAGTAACCTTTCTAATATCAGATGAGAGCCTGATGAGACTTAGGAAACATGGGGAAAAGAATATAGCGATGTAAATGCCATATTCAAATTCAAGAATATAATCTTTTGTTTGCATGCTGAGATACTGCTGAAGCGTGACAGCATGAATACATCTCTGTAATAGAATGATCTATACGTTGTCAGATAACACAATGAGCCCTGTAAAAAGCCGTGCATATTCTGGGCGAAATTGTCAGTCAAGTCCACGAAGCATTCATAAATGTAGTAGCCATGATTCGGTGTCTTCAATCTCACCTGATAGTGACCCTAAGGAGTTGACAACAGCAACAGAGATTATGCTTTTTGATGATCTGGTTATATTCATGAGTCACCAATGTAAGATTAATATGTGTGTGTGTATTTCCCTCTTAGACACATGTGACTTTCAATATCAGTGACCACCGTCATTTCATAACTAACAGTGAAACACAGGCTGTGTTTTACCAATGGGTGAGTTACACAAAATCTGAATCATCCCACATGTAACACTTCCTGCATATCATGACCATCACTACTGGACGACAAACTGTGTTTGAGGCTATTAAAAACCGTGAAATACTCGAGAAGATTAATGGACTACAACATTTCTATTTTAATGCATGTGGCTAAGTTAAAATCTATTTCTAGTGATGTTCTTTAATGCAATGTCCGGATGGTGGTGTGTCTGCCTGTGTGTTCCAGAGTGATAACAGCATAGAAATGTATACCCCTGTGCTTAATGAGCAGGTAAGTTCAAACTTTTTTTGTCAATTAGTTTTTGTTATTATAAATGTACAATAAATTAGGCCAATGAATGCTCGGAAGATTTTTTTTCTTCTCTCTAAATTTCAAACCCTGTTCTTGAGAGAAAATTTGTGAATTATTAAAAAGGTTGCATGCTTCATAAACATTGGAATTAAAGAATATACACCCATGCTACTAATGTACAGCCTAAGAATAAAAAATGACAATTGTGAATTTGAGCAAATCTTAAGCAACAAAAGCAACCCTTTGCATAACTCGTAGATAGCACGTGAAAAATCCACTTTGTGATTGAACACTATAAGGAGTTGTATATGGATATGTGCACAGTCATCCAGGTTACCATATTGCGTGTAGTATGTGCGACATCCTGTAGTAGTATTATATGTTGTGTACTTGTGCATAATGACAATGGTGTGTATACAATTTATAATGTGCATGGTATGTGTCTGTGATATGCAGTTCACTTAGTGTGTGGTATTTGTATCTCACAGACATTTGGCCGTGCAGTGGGTCCCCTAACGCACTCTGTGTTCTCACAATCGTCTGTACTTTCCGGCACGGCTACTGGTAATCTGGTGGTGTGGAGTGTGCCGGGGTGTGCACCCAACGTGCACACAGCCACACATGGTGCGGTACGGAAAGCCCTTAAACTGCTACATCTACAAGATCGACCAATCACAACACTTGCTCTGTCTGACCAGTAAGTGGTGACATATTTCCAGCAATTTAATGCCAAAGAGTAGGACTCTAGTAAGCAGCTTGCTTTAGATAACGACACAATGAAGAGCCTGGATGAAACTCACTCAGTGCCATACCAATACGCACGAAGTGGTAGGTTAGATTCCTGACTTGCTCCTCTAATATATCTTCCCTCTGCCTTTAAAGTTGCACTGCCATGTGAAACTATACAATAGGATAAGTAAAGTATTTTATTGAAAATACATGTTTCGTTGTTTTTAAACCAGTTCATATTTGAAATATTAATTTATTTAGGTTAGTTGAGAGCACAGACACCTTTAATAGTAGCCTTATATAATGATGAGCCATGTAATACAACTCATATTGACAGTGTGCATCCTAATAATACCCGGAGGAGCATTCAAAGCTGCGCTTGTGTCCAAATGTCTGATTTTTCATGAGTGGTGGAATGTGACCTGAAATGTTTATAGATTCCAATTTGGGAAACTGCATTTTCAGCCACCATAATGAGGATTATGCATATAAATATGACATACTATATATACTGTATGAAAAACTTAGTAGATTTTTATAATTCTGTGTCTACACAGCCATTAACAAAACATTTTACGTAACATAATCTACTCACTTTCACACGCAGATTTGTGGTGACAGGTGACACAACCGGCACCGTTCGATATTACGACCTCCAGCTACGCCTGCTCTTCTGGCTCCAGATTCCCCACGTAAGGGTGCAGCAGGGAGGCAGGTTGGACAAAGGGCAGGAGGCCCCAGGCAGACTACCGGGGGGGACCAAGACTTCGGGGCAGGGAGTGGCCGCGGGGCACACTGTGGTGTGCGTGTCTTTCTCAGCCGAACCAGGACGCCCTCTGGAAGGACAGTCACCCCCACGTGACGCCAGCCTGGAAGCAGCACCATTCGTGGCAAGGTGCGTGTGTTTGCACCGAATTTCATTTCACAATCCTTTTTGTTATTTGAATGATACATTTATTTCTATGGGCCAGACGGAAGCTTCACTGGACACGAGGTTACACAATACACATGTGTAGTGACATGGAATGGGTCACTACGTAGCATAGCGCCGGTTGCTGGCAGAGAAGGGGATCTGCAGTTGCAGCAGCCCTGTCTGTCAGCAGGTCACGTGATAAGTGAGAGAGAGGGATGTAGGGGAAAGGTGATAGAGGGGGCACGTGACGTAAGCCCGGGAACCCGCGAGTAGGTTCTAGAAGGGTGGCCGGGGCGGAGAGAGGCCACTCTAGGAGGATAAAAGTGGACCCCGAGCGAAGGCTCGGGGCTGTTGCCTGGAGTGGAATCCCGTCGTGCTGCTGGCGTCTTCGCCACCATCTTCACCTTCTCGACGTCCGCAGTCCGGCAGTCTGCCAGCTGTCCTGACTGAGAGTTGTAGTTATCCCTTGTAACCTGTGAAGGCTGTTAATAAATAGAGTGCCTCCTACTGCTCGTGTCTCTGAGTGTGTCACTACACATGTAGCACAAGGCATAATTACTTTCTACAGGTTACAGAATTAGGGAATATATGCTAAGTATTTAAGTGCATTCAAATACATTTCCTACATAAAGACATTGTGCTTGTGTGTGTGTGTATTGCAGGGAGTTTGTAGCGAGCATGCGCGACGGTAGTGTATTCAACATAAAGCCCTACTTGTATCCCGACTTGGCTACGAGCACGCATCAGAGTGGCCTTGCTCTCGGGCCCTGGTGCACAGCCCTTCCAGGTGCCCTCTCTGGCTGCGTGCAGGCACTGGCAGCGCACCCTGACCGCCCGCTCGTGTGCATGGCCACTTCGCGAGGCACCGTCATCCTGTGGGACCTAGACACTCAACACGACGTGGCATCAAGAGAATTTCGCACTTCTGTCTCCAGCTTGGCATATGACCAGCCAGGTAAGTGGACAAGCTTCTTGTGTATGCTGATGTTTATTGGAGATCCTCTTGAAAGAAAGTCAGGTCAATTGGCTAATGGGATATTTACGTCCTAATTTGTCCTGTGTATTGACTCGAAAGTGTTATATTGTGTGTCTTCAAGTATGGTTGCACTGGCGTTATTTTGCTTGCAAAAAGTAATTTGAGCTTAGTCAAGTAATTTTAGCTTAGTCAAGTAATTTTAGCTTAGTAAATGCTTCAGCAACTGAACAATAAAACACTCTTAACAAAATGAGTAATACAATGCGTCTCATTCACGTATCCGTCCATCCACAGTTGGTACTGTGGAGAGCACAGTTGGTGCATTTTCCAGCCATCTCAGTCAGTCAATCCATGGCACCTGGGTCTATTCCGTGACCTGCCAGCGGGCATTCGACACTTCACGTGGCCTCATTGTACACGTAGCATGGCACAAGTGCTGTAGTGACGTCACCGCCACTTCGTGGTGAACGGCGGTCTTTCTTGTCCAACCACATGACAAAAGTAAAACAATGGAGGGACAGATGTTTGAAGGAGGCATACTGTCTGCTTGTTTATTTTTTTTACTTATATTCTTCATGACGACGCTCATGATTATTTTCTGTAATTAATTACTCTGAATGGCACCAGTACCAATATTACATCTGTATGTGAGATTTGTGCTATGTATGTGCCACCAATCAGGCAATCGTGTTGCCATTGGATTTTCTGATGGGTGCACACATGTGGTGTGTGGATTGTCCCTGGCGGACGAAACCGTGGAGCCTCTGGACTGCCAACGCCCAGAACATCATGAAGCACATGCCGTGACCAGGCTGTGCTTCTCTCACGATGGACGATACCTTGCCACATCTGTAAGTAATATACTCACGACAAATACCCCCCGTATAGCCTGAAACAGACTGTTAGGCCACATGCTGTTTGTGAGCAACTGTGAATGCCTGCATGGCACACGATGGGGTGCTTTTGTCTCCCTCGTGGCGACATTTACACATTGCGCCAGGTACTATTTGAGGCTGAGCCAATCTCAGATATGCCCAGGACTGGTTCAGATAATCATCACTGGTGTTGGTCACCAGATGCAAAGCGCAGCACACCAACCGCTACACTACTGCTCCCCGTAAGTCATATCCATACGTAAATATACACCGTGGGCTGTAGACAACAACAGCTGCTGCCGTTCGCCACTGAGTGGCATTGATGTTATCACAGCACTTGTGCCAGGCTGTGTACTTACATCAATAATGATACACATAACCAGCACGATACCGCACCCACATTCACTTACAAATGCCACAAATTTAATATAGCTTCACTCACTATGTTATATTTACCTGCATGCACCATACAGAACAGTCCTGTGTTGTTAATGTGCGTACATGCAAATCTCAAATAATTTGCCTCTCCATCTCTGTGCCCGTTAGGACACTACTCATGCAGTAAGCGTATTTGTAACCGTGTCTGCGAGCGAGTGGCGCTTGTTGGGGAGGCAGCGAGCTCACTCGCAGGCAATCTGTGACATCAGGTTTGAAGCACATCCAGACAAACAACAGGATACTCAACAGGACATGCATTCACCTCGCCTGCTGTCACTGGGAGAGGATCGCATTCTGGTAGGGTGTGAATGAGTTAATCTCTTGCATGTGTGTGGCGTTCTTATGAAACGCTATAAAATGTGCAAAGGTTGTGATTATAAGCAGATGTGAAGGGTACGTATTCTCCTTGGCTGAGACTACAGACCACAAGTCTTAGGCAACATAAACCCCAAGACTGCTAAAATTCGATGCTGAGTAAAGAAATAAAAACACTGTACGCTTGGGTTAAATGTGCGAATCATGAATTCACACCAAAATAATTGTGTAATTCCTATTTTGTGCCTGTGTATGATTCAGGTTGAATATGGCCTTTCATCCAACGAAGTGTCTGTGCTACGCTTCCAGCGCGTAGAACAGTCTGCTGTGCCCCTTTGCCTGCTCTTTCACCCGGCGCTGTCTGCTGAAACCTTCCTGCTCACGGCCAACAACCAGCACAAATACAAGCTGTACAATGCCACCACGCTCATGTGCCGGTGAGCATGCGCACACTGAACGCACGCACCGGATGATTTTCACAACGTGCCTGTGCAAGTATGCGCACAAAATGTTATCATACAAACAAAAGTGTTCATCCGCGCAGTGGAAAATCTTTTTTTTTACCAAAAAAGTATGAAAGTTAATTTCAGATTTCTCGCCGTCGGGGCCAGTCATCCCAATTATGTCAACTTCGGACTTTTCACAAAGTGGTGCTTGGGGATACGTAGGAACCTGCTGGCCATATTGAAAATATTATATTAATGATCACAAAAGCATAGTGTAGAAATTTACATACAAATCAACATGAAAATAATAGTACACCATATTTGTGTACTAAATCACCTTTACAGTATTGACTAAATACAGTATCAGTAATCTTAGATATAGAGCAATGGCACAGTATTGTGCATTACATCTCTTATGTTTTGTAAAAGTGGAATTCTGTATGAATACACATGAAGTTTAAAGTTCTGTGAGCATATTTTTCCAACAGAGTGGCCAGTGTTTTACAAGTCTCATTCCACTGAACATAGTTGCATAATAAGTGCATTGTGAACCAAATGAGTTAGCTGCTCCTGCTCTTATGATACGCAACATAGAGTAGTATACTTGGGCAAAATTGGTACAGGGTTTTGCCATAAACCGGGAAGGTAGTTCAATGGTAGAGTAGGGGTTTCGCAATCTTAAGGTTGCGAATTCCAATACTAGGTTGGGTATAACTCGGCCAATCACGCCTCTGGGGTCAGTACAATTAGATCCCCTTTTTGGGGGGAAATCAACAGTCATTCACTTCCATCATAGGAACGTGGAATTCCCACCACTGGCTCTGCAGGGCGATAAACAGGAGACGAGCACCGATGCCTCGATGCTCATTTGAGTTAGACATCACTTTGACGTTGCCATAAACAACCAAGGTAGTCCTCCACCCAATGTAAGCATCAATATGGACATCAGCAGCATGAGTCGGTCGATGACTCGTGGTTTTGTGCTCTTTGCTTTGCAGGAAGACAACATTGGCCCCGCTGCTTGGCTCCCCTCTCAAAAAAATATGTGCTTTGCCAAACACCGACATAACCAACAAAGCACACTTCCTTGTGTTCATCACAAACGACTGTGTAAGGCAATGTCCAGGTAGCATGGTTTACATTGTTCACTTCCGTTACCTTCAAATGTGAAAGCAGTGTGTGTTTAGTACTTTGTTGGAATATATGTTTGAAAATGTAAGCATCGAAAGAGTAGCAAAGTTTAAATTTTGGAACAAGCGTCATGAGCACGGTCGATCATTGTCATTGCTGACCAGCTGTACGTGCTCTTCTTCCCATCCGTGATGGGTTCAGGTTGGCTTGCAGATGCTGCCGTTGGATGGCAATCCTCACCACTGGGTGGGCGTGCACTGTCACGCGATGGCCGTGGACAGCCACATGCGCGGCGCTGTAGCAGGGGGAGGAGTGCAGGACGTGGCCTGCTCACACGATGGACGCTACGTCGTGACTGCGGGAAAGGCTGATGGAGCCGTGCACGTGTGGAGAGTCAACACCATGTCTGTCGCTCGTGCACACCACTTGTGCAAACCTCATCATGCTGTACACAGACGCTAAATTTGCGGTTTGAACTCTGTGCGCGTGTAGATTCTTAATGCATTTATGAATGTTGCTTTGTGTAATGGAAACAGGGCAATACACACAGCATCTTCCTTGGCTGGCGAGGGCATCGTACCATTTTACAGCATGCTGGAATGTGGCAGGGAAGGAGACTTATTCAGGGTGTGTATGTTATAGCGTATGCTCGTTGAACTTCTTTCGCACCGTACGTAGCCAACCGTGCTAATCGGAGGTGCGGGGGCATCCATCCAACGTTAGATTTTAGAATCACCAGCCTCACCAAATATATGTTAATTCAAAAAGCATCTGCAGAATGATTTGTGAGTTCCTCAATTCCTTCCGAATTGGTTTAGATTAAATACTGTATTGAGTTATAAAGCACCCTTCATTACATTAAACAAAGTGTTAAATAAAGTATTAATATTATATATACAATTGAGGCTCACTTCAAATGCCTAATACTCATTAAATTACATCACTAAAGACTGAAAATAATGTCAGTTTGAGAGTTGAAAAAGTTTATTTTACGATTAAATAAAAGGATTTTTTGTCTTGGGCAGCTTAGTTATTGTTGTTGACATGATATAATCTTGTAGGACTTTCCTGATTTTCATCTTTAAGGCTGGATTACCCTCGCATGGTTCGGCTAATTGTTAAGCATCACATTTTATACCTTGCATTTTTCTTTTCCTGAGGTGACGTCATATTTCCTCTGAATGTCCTTTTGTAACATTAACCCTGCATCTCTATGGTGAACCATACTGCCACACGCTTACCGCGTGTGACTGTGTGCGGTGTTTCTTATATGTGCTGTGTGGTGCAGGAGCTGGAGGACTACTTTTACTTTGCCCAGCTGCTACGTCAGGGATTGGAGACTCTAGATGTTCGGGAAGTTTGTGACCGTGTGGATCTCGCCCACGTTCCTTCCTTAATGCGGGCTCTGGGTCACTACCCAACCCAACAGGAGGTGAGACTTATCATTATTCTTCTGGTGAGAGGTTGTGCTATCTTCTTTGGTTCTTTCGGTAAAGTCACGTAGAATGAGAATAAAATAATAAAATAACACAATAAAATGTTCACGACGTTTCGGCCACAACGCAAGCGGCCGTCTTCAGGTGAAAGGAACAGACCTGTCGGGACGACAGAGCTTCAATGAACGATGTTAAGATTACTCATTGTTTTTTTTCGGTAAAGTCACGTATGTAGAAATACAATAAAATTATATTAAAACAAAACAATCACGACGTTTCGATCACAACACAAGCGATCTTCATCAGGTGTCAAGAACAAATCATGGAGGTAAATACAACAAAAAAGATGAGAGACGAGCATTTAACAAACATGAAAAACATTATGTGAAGCACACCCAGTGAGGCCAACAACACAGACACTTCCTGGCGGACCACGAATTTCATAAGAGTGTTAAATTTCGTGTTCAACCTCTGGATTGCACAAACCAGCATAGAAAGAGTGAAAAAAGTGAAAAAATACGAGGTATACGGTCAGTAGAAATACATATACAAGTCCACCAAGAGGTAAGGAGGGAGGAAAGATGAGCAGGGAGGCAAGGAAAGAGAGAGAGGGGGGGCCAGAGGGAAGAACAGAAGCTTAAATAGGAAATACGGTTGGGGGGGGGAGGGGCCAGAGAGAGAGCGGCAGCTCAAAAAAGCACATTACAAATACAAAATGGAAGCTCAAAAAGGCACTTATTGCACATACACAGCAGCGGAGTTCAAAAAGGCACATCTTGCACATACACAGCAGCGGGGGGGGGGGGGGGAGAGGTGTGGGAACAGGCTTGGGGTGTACATTTAGGACAATTACAACGGTAACTTCCCCGTAGAAGTATGACAATAAAGTATTAAAGCTTTCGTGACTGCATAAAATTACTCATTGGTTTTTTCGGTAAAGTCACGTATGTAGAAATACAATAAAATTATATTAAAACAATCACGACATTTCGATCACAACACAAGCGATCTTCATCAGGTTTAATTGTCCTAAATGTACACCCCAAGCCTGTTCCCACAACCCCCCCCCCCCCCCCCCCCCCGCTGCTGTGTATGTAAAGTCAAAACCTACACATCCACAGAGGCAACTAGTAATTTAGCATTGAAATAGCTAAGGGATTAGCTTGTGCAAATAGCTGAGGGATTAGCTTGTGACTGGTCACAGAAATAGATGTTAAAGTAAAGGCCTACACATCCACAGAGCCTTCAATGAACGCTGTTAAGATCATCATCAGCCATGGTCAGTCTACTGCTGGATGAAGCTCCCCAACCCTCCACCTCTTACTATTCATGTGCAATAGAGTACATGCTAATTACTAAGTATGCGTAGAGTGTTTTATATGCGATTAAGTTTATTCAGACATTTCTGTGAAAAATGCTGTTAACTGTGATGCACCCTCTTTGATGCATGTAGTATAGTGAAGTATGTTCTGTGTTGTCGGACGGTAGGAGATACATGATTATATATGCAGTGTGGTGTGTGTACGTTGTCGGTTTATGTCCGTTGTATGTCGTCGTGTTTACTACCCACAGATCGAACAAATATTAAATGAGGTTCGGTTTGCACATTACGCTGAGACGGGGGAGTTTGTGACATCTCTGAATCTCCCGGAATTCCTCTGCCTATACCTGAACCACCGCCCCGTGGAAGGGCCTACGCTGCAAAGCATCCGTGATGCACTCACCACACTGGGGGGTTCACAGGACGGGCACCTCGATCGCTCCCAACTGCTCCACGTGCTTCTCAACACAGGTGCGTGTAGCGCCTCCTCTGGTGTCCAGGGACTCGTATCATGGAGGAACTTCACTCGGATATTTGATTTAATGATATTCCAATCAGTCATTGCCAAAAAATACATGTCATACATGGGAACATGTCCAAAGTCACTTTCAAAGGAAACAAAACATGTCAAAAATTGTGTTTTGAAGTTACTCTTTGCCAATTCTGGAAAATAACTAGATTTCTCCAGAATGGAAACCTTTAAAAAAAAAACTGTTGCTCGAACAATTGTAATATGTAGGTTTGGTACTATTCCACACAACACACTCTTGCTCCGAATCTCACTTATTGTGATGTCACGTTGACCTGGATAAACTAAGTTGTGCTGCAGACCTTCCTCCTCGCAAGCGTGCCACGTTGGGTGTTTGGTCTGTGCAGGAGAGCGAATGACAGAAGGGGAATTGGCTGAGTGCTTCAGCTCTCTCATGAGCCTCAAGTCCCCACGCCAAGGGGACGAAGCGATCGGTACACGATGCGCACCTCCACACTGCACAACCATTCTGCCGAATGCTGAACGTTGTTTTTGCGGATGTGTATATGTAGCGTTTTTGTACGTGACATTGTGCAACACTGTACGTACGTGTGTATGTTGAACTTCTTTTGCGTTTTTTTTGTGAATTGTGCTTGTGCACCACTGCCAACGCAGCAGCGCCAAATGTTTGTCGGTAGTGTTTGCGGCCCATCCAACCTACAAATGTTTATCACTCATTATAATGCACATTTTATATCGTTGACATGTTCATAGTGCACAACAGTTGTATTCGTATAGTGTGCGGTGAACGTAGAGCGGCAATGTATTTGGGTGACTTGCATGGCATGCATTGAATAACCCAAGTCTTGTTGTATAAACATTTTAATTCTGTGAGCTGTACAGACACAGTGTCAACTTGGTGTGTGTGTGTGTTTTGTCACACAGAATCACAAGAGGTCCTTCAAATGGCATTGCCCGAAACTGTAACCCCAGAAGGATTCACAGAACAAGTCCTGGGATTTACATCACCCTGACTCTAAATAAATCCACACAATAGCACCCAAATCCCAGCTTCACGCTTCACTGCACCACTGAGAACCCGTCTCCAGATACCACAAATCAAATCACACCAGCTTCTGTCGACAGTGCATGGGGAATTGTGACAACATCAGATGCTAATTGAAATATGTAGAGGGATATTTAGGCTTTAATTTTTAGGCTGTCCAATCTGTAACCACATGTGGTTTTCAAATCAATTAAATACAGTGCTCTGTAAATGGAAAGCTATATATTGTATTACCTTTCATTATGTACTCTTTGTGAGGATTGAATTAACTTAACAAAAAACTGTCTGCACATTTCAACATACGTGCAAGTCTCATCTCCACAAACCCTAAAAGTAGATGCTGTGTCGAATATGATTGTCATGTTTATGTATGCGATTAATATATTTTAGTAATACAGAGTACACGTTTGTATAGGGATGATGTAATGAATACTGATTTTTAATTAGTTAAATTCTCTGAAATTGTACTTTCCATTTGAATAAACATTTAATACGTCAAGAACGTTTATATCTAATTTGGAGAATCCGTGTTAAAATTACATTTCTGAGAGCGAATCAAGAGGCTACACAAGTCTAAAATATGGTTCATAATGACGTCATTGGGTGGAGGCAGTGGCGCTATTGGTTAGCGCCATTGCTCTATAAACTCAGCATCCTAAGTTTGATTCCCAGCCACAGCTAACATCAGTGGTGAGTGATCGCTAAACTGGTCTTGGGTTCCCCGCACATTTTACTAGCACGCACTGGCGAGCATGATGAAGTATGTTCGTACCTTAACCAAGATGGCATGGGAAGGATTTCATCCAGCATTGAATTGACAAAGGATCAGTTAAGTTTGTGGTTCTTGTAATAAGTAATGCATTTTTTTTGTAATCAAAATTAGTTTTTTTAGTATTGTTTTATAAACTTATTACAATTGATGTTGCCACCATTGTTTAAAATGTATAATTTCCACATGTTTGCTTACTATTTTCTCATTCTAGCTGCATGATCATTTAACATGCGTTTTACCATGGTAAATACTGGCCATCTTGTCTGGCTGACAGGGGGGGGGGGGGTGTTTTCAGCACGTGTTACATTATCATCACAACCACGTGCAGACCACCAAGACAAAAGATCCCCCCGTGTGACCTTAACAAACTTGGAGTAAGTGTTGTTAGCGAGTAGCGCCTATGAAGGCCAGCACGGCACACAAGGGAATGGGTGGCCAGCAACACGCCCGACCGCCTTTGTCTCCCCCGTGGCAATGATTTTTAGACACCGCACCAGTTACTCATTTGATGCTGAGTCGACATAAGGAAGACCCAGAACCGATTCAGATAATCGTCACCGGTGTTGGCCTTGAGCGGGAATCGAACTCGGGTGGCCGGGTTCGTTGCGCCGCCGCTCCCCATGCCCCCACGTGCGCAGACCACAAGGGGGCCCCTCCACAGGCGTCGCACGGCAGACGCTGGGCCCCGTGCTGCTCTGCGCGACGTCGAGTGGCCGAAGGGGAGGCGGTCTCACGGCGGTCGCCACGACAGCGTTCCCTGTCCTTGCGGGTCTCAAGTCGAGTGTGTATTGATTAATCGGGCGTGTGCCGATTAGTTGACCGTTCCAAAATTCAATCACCTTTTAAATACAAAAAACGACAACGGTCAGGTTTGAGTGGTGAGCGAGGCAGAGCTATCTACATTTATAATTGTATAGTACTGTATGAGTTTTCGGTTAGCAACCTTCTAATGGGCCCGTTTCACGTGGGAATACGCTTACACCCACTGCTGTTACGTGCTGCTGATCACATGGGAAATAGGCACGGACTTGTGGACACAGCACAGTCTAATATTTTAAAACATTCAAGACTTGATTGTGGCCATGATGTAACGTCTAATGTCAAATCGACACCCGCCCCCTTGAGGTCCCATGGCACGTGTAACCGTTGAGACTTGTGAGTGTGCACAATCCCGAGATTTTCTCTTTGTGCAGGATGAGCAAACAACGGCCAGGAACCGGCCGCGCTGCGCTCCCTCCAGGGCGTGGTCCGGAAGCCACACGGGCACACAAAGCCCCTTTCCGCCGAGACTCATTGGACTTCCCAAGATGGTGATTCATAAAATAAAAAAAGTATATTTCGATTAAATTACCATATAATCAAATGTCAATTTTTTTCTGTTTTCTCTACCGGTATTTCCATTGACACATGGAGCATGCCCGTGTGTGTAGTCTCATTCGCAGATGGATGAGCAAAACATGGGGATGGAGCCTGGAAAGTGGCACGGCCCGGCTTTTCGTAATGACTTTAACATTTTCCAGCGCCTTGTTATGCTTCGTGATCCATGTAAGCAGATAAGGTACCACATGGTGTCCCTTTCACAAACAACGTCTACAGCTTCCTTTTTTTGCATTCTTTGGTTTCCAAACTGTACACAACGGTCCACTAACTCTCATATCGCAGCAAACCCAAGTGTTTCACAGCGAGGGGGGTTTAAGTTCCAGGGTGGCTGGGCCCTCACCAAAAGCCCCCGCTTGCAATGTAGCATTACTCGCTGGTAACGATGACAGCCCCAATGGCTTTGCTCCCCCCCTACCCGTTATGAAAGCTTTACTGTACGGGGGGTGCGTGCAATGTGCGGTGCCTCCACCCCCCTCGCTCCTGCAGGCCCAGACTCTGCGATGTCGTGACGGCGCTCACGATAGAGCCGTGGACTGGCGGCCTGAGCGTGGGAGCAAGCGCTCCTCTCGGTCACGCCAAGTTTCGCGCGAGCTTGCGAACTTGCTCACGACCCACGGCTGTTCGTCTCGCACTCACTTGCAAGGGCTTTCATGCCACTTCTTGCCACACTGAGAGCCCATTAATGGTGTGAAAAACAGCCGTAGTTTAACAACTTCACCTTCATCAACAATTCTGTTTACAGAGTCAATAACGTTGCGTTTGCATGTGTCCTTTTTATATGCAGACTTCTTGCAACATTTTTTCGATAATGCGAGTTGCACTGCGATAATTGCAATGTTATCCCCCCCCCCCCCCCAAATAAGGATTCTCTTTGTTTCGTGTAAACTTTCCTTGGGGAGATGCGGTGGAGAAGCTTTGTGTTGTTAGCGATGCCTTTGGGTCTTGTGATGCAGGTATTGATGGGGTGTGCAGGCTCTGGTGGTGCTAAGTGGTGTAGGGAGCGGTGGGGATGGAGATGCAGACCGGCCAGCTGCTACCCCACCACTCAGACTCAAATGTAATTCTAGATTTAGTAATCCCCCAGAGCCGAGACACTGCACAGATGCGCCGTTACCCTCAAACGCATTTCTAGCAAGACTGTAAATAGCCAATATACGTACCGTATGCTTTATTAAATGCAGGTGACCTCTTAAATTAGTAAATTCTACCTGGATTTTACCAATCTGTCTTTTTTACATTGTCTGGGATATTGACATCTCTTTTGGACCATTATAAATGAGTTCCCTCATCACGACCTGTATATCGATACTGCCTATGCACAGCATAACTCACAAAGTGTTTGTATTTATGATAAGAGTTGAGATGTGTAGTAGTTAATGATATTTCATCATGTAGTCACGTCATTATTTGGATGGATGTGCTGCGGGTAGAATTTAAAAAAATGTTGCTTCACTTGCCGTCCTTTACATTTTAAACTCCAGAATGCAATCTTACATTTCCACTCACATGCTCGTGGCGATGTCCATTACACTTGGCTTTATTGTTCGCTATCGTTTTCGTTTTTTTAAGACGTTCCAAGTGCCAACATTAGCTTCTCGTTTAAATCTATACCACGTTGAAGAAACCATAAATGTCATTAAAATAATCTGTGTACTAAAGTCCTTGTAGTACGAACGAGGGGCCATGTTAATCAATAAGGGCATCTGACTCCTTCACTGCCGTGTCAGCTTGTAAGTGACACTTTCTCTGCCTTTGTCAAGAGTATAAATCTCGCGTGTTGAATGCTGCACACATTAGGAGGGTCTGGCGCTGTGTTTTAGTGTTTGCCGCCCTACGTTGAGACAGAGACGCAGACCAGAGTTGAGTGAAGGGCGAATTACTGCAGCCTGTAGCCAAAACCGTGGGGCATTTCTGCATTCAAAATATATGATCACTGCCATCTCCTCACACAAAGGACATTCATACACCCTGTTTAGTGGGCCCACAACTGTGCCTGTTGTATAACATTATCTGTGGGCAGTGGAATATTTTGGTTGTAAGTATAAAGAGCTGCGAGTATGGTGAATACGAGAACCAAGTACCTTCATCGGTTTATAGTGCAATGCAATTGTCTTGGAGGGGTTAAGGCTGAATTCGGAAGGCCGTTTGAACACTCCATGAGCCACTCTTACTAAGCACTCACTGCACCCCAGAGGCCAACCGCAAGCTTCTTCAGGCAGCTGCCACAGATAAATTTGTCTTAATGTCTGATCAAGTAAGTGCCTTTCTAGGGTCACATTAGGGATCGACGGGCATGGGCGGAGGGGCTGTAAACGCAGTCTGCATTCTTTTGTTCACTGGTTAGCGGGTGGGGTATTCGCGTGAGCGTTGCTGCATTTACAATAGGAATTGTAAAATCCTTCTGAGCACACAGCTGCCAACACTTAACATTCCGATCGTACAGTAGTTATTAATTTAAATTGATTCGTTATTTTCCTTTCGTGAGAAAGTGCCGTGATTTAACATTGTACCGGTTTTTTTAAACACTGGCAGGGAGTCGTGGCTAGGAGTGGGTGGCAATAACAGGAATCATTTTCGTGTCGAAGTGGAACAAATGTTTGCCTGCCACCTCGGCGATTCAAGAAATCGTCGTAATATTCAGGGTAACGATGCCATTCATGAATGGATTCTATTTTTAACACTGCGGTGAATGTAGCGGGCTCCAGTAGCTGCGAAAGGCAGGCGAATCCTTAAGTTACAAATCTAAAAACTGATGTTTTTACACATGCGACTTTGTGCGTGTATCATTGATCTTAAGTCATCATCGCCATCCACGGGGGCAGATAGCCCGTAGATGTCCACTGCACATGTAATCACTTGTTTCCACTTTGCTCTCTGTCTTGTGCCAGTCTGCTCAAGTAGTGTGCCACATCTCTCTGGCACAAATTTATTGCGGTGTCGTCATCAAGCCATTACTCTGTTAGGCCTTCCTCTCTTTCCGGTTCCTCACATTTTTTTCCCGAACAACAACAACAACACGCTTTTAAATTTTCCTGTTGTCCATTATCTTAAGTCCCGATTTTTTTGTTATTTGACGAATCTATGCGTCGTCACGACACCCCAAGTGTACAGCGTCTAAAATCTAAATACAAGGTGTACATGGTATTTCGAAGGCACAGCACAGGGTGAACACCGGGCCTCACTGGTGGTTGCAATGTTAATAAGCTTAAAAAAGTCAGAGAGTCTCCACTTGCTCGCCATCGTTGTCAACGCACGCCTGGAATGTTCTCCAGGTGGCCTCCAGAGCATGGAGGCAATTTTCTCGTGGCATTGTTGCACATTCTCAGAAGTGTTAACTTTTTTTTGAAGCACGCTGTACAATTTCACATCGAGGCGGTCACGCCAGATAACCGCGTCAGGAGCAGCGGAGTGTATCGCCGCGATTGTGTCTCCTTCGTATTTGTGGATCGTGGCATTGCGTCGTTACACGGTTGTTACGGTCTGTTCTGGATGGCCACGGTCGTACATTGCACGGCCACCGCCCACCAAGCTGATGTGTTGATAGCTACGCTGCCTTCTCCACACTGCGACATCCACGCATTCATTGCCTTTCAGCAGAGCCACTGCTAAGCAGCGGTGAAGACGTAGCACACCTTTGCCTAGGTGATTTAAAGCCGATATAGATGAAAGTTGTTGATATATGCTGAGGTGTGGGGGAAGGATAACTAAAAACATTGCTGCTTTTTGTTTTTAGTTTTTTGCCCTTCCCCCGAAACCTACGATTAGCGCCGTTGGCTATGTACGGTGCGAAAGACGTTCAGCATAGCTACAAGAGGAACACATTGAATAAAGAACACTTGCCAATTGTAAATATTGCCTCATGTGGGTAAGCGACCTTGGGCATGACACATCACTCTCAGGGATGATGGCCAATGGACAAGACTGGTGACATCATTCCCTCATCAATAAAAACGACAGTTCACATAATAGAGATGTGCACGCCGGGAATTACACCGAGAGGCATAGAAACACGGATCAACAAACAAACACCATCGACTGGCAAGGAAAGTAATCGGGCTTGGGCAGGACACACCAGTGGCCAGAAGCAGGCTACCAGAGGTTCCTGGAAGCCCCGGGGCTGGAGGCCTAGAGCTGAATGTCCCTTTGTGGTGCCCACTGTTGTGTGAAATGGCACCTGCTTGCCTCAGTAGAAATGTTTAACATTGTTTTGCAACATAGCGTAAGACGAAAAGAAAATAAATTCTTTGCTCTGGTATAGTCAGTGCTCCTACAAAGGTTACGATATTCCCGAATGTGGCCTCCCCGGCGTTTCTAAATCATCTCCTCGGAGCTCTCTCTGGTCGTGAATTGGCACAACATATGCTTGCAGATGATAAGCCTGCTGATGGGGCAGCCTTCCGACGTGGTACCAATGGGCTGCCACCTCCAGGAAACCATTCCACTGGGGAACCCTCACAAAAGGCATGGAGCGCAATAATTCTGGGTGAAATACTGAGCAGCAACCTCAGCCAGGTATAAAAAAGAGGGCGGAGCGCCTTGAGAACGCCTGTCACGCGAGGTGGTGCTTCTTCCCTGGGCGTTTGTGGCAAGATAACCGGAGTTAGGACACGCCGGTGTTTTAAGATCCCCGAGCACCCATTTAGTGGCGTCGGCTGCACCGCGCCCGACAACGCCACGGTCCACGGGCAAGCGAGAGCCACGCTTTCAGGGACCCGATAATTGCGAAGGCTTGCAAAATGACAGACGTCTATTCTAGATTTGAAGCTTTCGTGACTGCAAGGATCCATACTCTTTGGTTCTATTCGGTAAAGTCACGTAGGTAAAAAATAAAATAACAAAAATCACGACGTTTCGGCCACAACACAAGCGGTCTTCATCAGGTGAAGGGACCGTGCTGTCATGAGGACAGCGTTGGAGTGACAGCACGGTCCCTTCACCTGATGAAGGCCACTTGTGTTGTGGCCGAAACGTCGTGATTTTTGTTATTTTATGTTTTTCCCTACGTGACTTTACCGAATAGAACCAAAGAGTATGACAGACGTCTACTCAATCCCTGCGTCACGACTTGGCCAATTTATACCACCTTCCCGACAATGACGATACAATTGGACGCGCGTGCGGTGAGCGGGGATGCTGTATGGTTTTAAGCAAAATAAGGGAAGGTTGCGGTTAAAACGGTGGGCTACGTACGGTGCGAAAGACATTCAACGTACAATTGTGGATGCCGCCCCAAACAGAAGCGTTCGCAGCCGCTGTCTGATGACCGCCAGCGCCTGGTTGGGACGGCTCGCTGATTGGCTAGGACAGCGCTGTGTCTCCAGATGAAGCTCACTTCGCCCTGCGAGATAAGCCACTGTGCAGTATTCGCACAGCGCAAAACAAGAGGACAACTCGAGTGGGATAATACAACAGAGACGTAACTCGACGTGAACTTCGTGCAGCCTAGACACTTTTTTTTTAAGTTGATCGGTTTGGCAAGACAAACTGTACTCATGTTTCAAAGAAGAAAAAATGGCACACTCAAAGAGTGCTTCATAATTAATGTATTCGTGCTACTATTATGATCTTGAATCACAGTTGGCCTCCACATTTTCCACGCTGGGGCGTTTTTTTTATTTGCACAGCATGGGGTACGCTTTTATGGTTAATACTTAACCAAATAACTTTTGCTCTATGCTCTTGCTAAGCAGAGCTCTTCCGAGCAAGAAACGACAGTAAGTTCAACGTCTCAAAGTAATAAGCAAAGCTCTAGGTACTACACAATGCTTGAATTGGTGCAGTGAAACTGTACATAGCTGCTGCTCTTATTACCCCCAAGGCCTCTTGTCCACGGCCTCAGCCGATCTGTACAAAATATAATTATCCATATAAGGATTCTTCCTGCTTTCCATGGGGCTTCTTTTCCCACACGGATAAGAGAAGTGGCCTGAGAAGTGGTTGAAGCATCACCCTGTTATCCGCATTCATCCATGGACAACTAAGCGGATATCACGAGCTACGTTGGCAGATTGTGCAGATAATATGATCCACGTATGAAAAAACAAGAATAGGTTTTACCCTTTCTGGCATTAAAACAGAAGGTGTTAAGATGTTCAATCACCAAATAGAAACCTTTTGTAAGGAATCATATGCATTGACCATGCATACTTGTGATGAACATGCAAACAAACATACTCTGAAAATATATGATGCATTGTCTTTTAAACTGATTGGTCTACACCACAGACAGCTTTCTTTAGGGCTTAGTCTCACCAGTATCAGACCAGAGAGCGCCAAAAGGTGAACAGCACAAAGACATTTCCACTTTCAGAGCATTGAGAGCACCGGGTGAGCAGCTACCAAATGGGACCTTTTGCCAGTAACAATAGGATCCACCTTATATCGGGCCGACCATCCATCCCCCTGCCACCATGTCCACCGTGAACGAGTGGAGTTTGACCCGACTGAATTTTAACGAGAAACATTTACACTTGAAAGAAGGTGCCCTTCCCCCAAGTCCCACGCTGCTTTCCCGATTCCCAGAACTATGACTAACACAGTCAGCATGTGCGTGTAAGGAAAAGATGGGGCCCAGGGGCGAGGAGGAGGAGGGGGGTGCCTTGGCGAGAGTCCTGCAGCATGCCTATGTACGTCAGAATGGTAAGAAAAGAGCGCTTTGTTGGGACTTGGGACCCGATCCTTCACAGCCGCTATAGTGATGTTTGCCGCGTGTGTGTGTGTGTGCTGACCACCAGCTCACCATGCATGGCTGTGCCCTCATCAGTCCTTTCACTTCCACAGAAATCTCTTCATCCCAGAGGATTAACATTTTTTAGGGGGAGCAGGAGGAATGCCAAGATGCTTTATATTTTATGCATGAGATGTTACGTGGGCGTTTAGTTTTCGGAGAAAACAGGACAATGGAGAGCATGCAAAACAATCGTTTTTTTTACACAGCCCTGCATGATTATATCGGGTATCTTTGACGCAAATTAATTTTCGCACTTTGATGAAGGGACTCTCCAAGTAAATTATGCTGATGAGCATAATCGTTGCAATATGTTCAGAAACATTTCCATTCGCGGGTTATCCAATTGCTATACGAAGAGGCACAGGCGAATGTGTGTGACTACATATATTGTGTGGCGCGTGTGCTGTTAAACCTTCCCTAGTAGAGAGTTAACAACTGTGCTTTATCCGTGACCACCAGAGCCGTGAATTTGCGTTGGGTGCCCACATGCTTGTGGCATGACTCATCTAACGCGGACAAACAAAACATCCCTCTCCCTCTCCAGCTTCCCCATGACTCCCTTCCCATTCCACACAAAACACAACACTGATTATGCTTGGGCTGTTGCCATTACACGTCAGTTGAGCCCCCCTGTGCGGGGTTTGAAACCCGCTGGTATTTGTTATAAATGCAGTCACAAGCTCGTTGCTATTGTGTCTATTTAATGAAGTACAAAATTTGCTTTTGACGAATGAATGGCAGCGGTTTCCGAATACGTATTAAAATATCGATTCCATTATCAAAACAATTACACGCATTGGGGAGTTTGTTTATCCAGAAGCGATGCAATGATTTGATGCATTGACTCATGAGAGGGCCGTTCTGGGGTGAGCTTACATCTGCGCATTCTGCTTCTGGGAGATATGTGACCCTTGGCTGTTTGCAACATTTATCAAGTGGCACAAGCAACCTCCCTGTGCACCCCTCAACCTCACCTTTGCCCTTTACCCATTTACACAAATGGTGCAGCTGTGGGATGGCCGGGTGATCTGGATTTCTGGAAAATATCTCAAGCAGCCAACCACTCCTTCTATAGGCTAAGCCATGTTCTGTTATCCGCATTATTTACATAAGTAAGTCATTTTATGAGGCTATAATGTCTTAAATTTGCCCTCTGTCATTTCTTAATGTTTTATAATTGTGATATAGATGTCTCAGACTGGCTCTTTAAACTATGGCAAGTCCACTGAATCATGTCCTATAAAAAAAAAACATTTCAGATGTCTCTGAGAATTCCATTGATGTGATTTATGAATATGTTGCATGCATCATTCAACTTAGCAAACACCGTTTGGTCACATCTCTAACCAAGTGTTACTGCACATCTTACTATTTTTACACCATAAAGATCAGCACCATCAAGGAATACACATTCATATACACGAGTGAGGCTTCACTTGAACTTTAGCTTGAACAAGGTAAGCTGGTCCATTATGTGCTTGAACTGCTTACGCTCCCGGATGATGTAGGTATACAACCCTCACTGCACCCCGTGCCTAGGTAATGGGACGCTTCAGAAATATAAGGGGCAGCTCACCCATGAGAGGATGCAGTGCTCCCAAGGCAATAGGCTGGGCAGCCACCTTGTGGAGGAAGGCGCTGGAAAGTAATTATAGTCATCTAAAAAGCAGTGACCTGGAATATTGTCGGCAACAGAGAAAATAAGAGTCCATCAATCTGTACTGTATATAGAGGTTGGTGCCAGAGGTGATGATCATGAACCAAAGACATAAGATGCCTTTGGTTCATGATCATCATCAACCATGATCAATCTACTGCTCGATGAAAACCTCCCCAAGCTTGCACCACCGCTCACGATCTTACGATGCAACAATCCACCTATTAACACCCGCACTTGGCGTATGGTATAATTTATGGAGACGTTATAGTAAAGCGATAACAGCAGTGAACAGGGTACCCAGTTTTAGGCGTAGCATAGACGATTGTGCGAAGGAGTGTTTGGAGGTAATAAAAGTGACGCCAATACCCAATAGGCCTTAAAAGCGCAATGTCGCGTACTCCCTGCCTACGGCGGAAAAATCTGTATAAACACGGGAAGCAGGCTGGTAGGGGAGACTCAAGGAAGCTCAGGAAGGGGCTGCTTCCTGATTATAGCAAGTCCGCTCCATGCAGACTGCAGCCTTGATATGCACCTGTTATCGCTGCGCTGTTTTGGAATGTCTGCGCGACACGGTTGTTGACGCACGCGCAGGAGATTTAGAAAGCTGGACACATTTTAAATGTAACAAAGAAGAGATGTGTTCTGAAAATCTGATTATTGTCCGTGGTTACCCTCTCAAAGTGAAATGAAAAACAATAAACTGTAATCACAAAGTCTCAAAGTTGCTTTAAAATAGTCGCGCTTCGTGATTTTGCAACATGTGTTTAGCATCGCTTGACTCAGCTGTGTACTTTGAGAGGAATTTAGTAAAACTATTTGTGAAATTACATTTGCGTGTGCCAATGTACCCTCAACGGCCACTTTCCCGCAGTAGCGGGTTGGATTCTGCTTGAGTATCACGAGATAAGATAGGGCTCTTTTGGAAAAGTGAGGCTGCTACACACCCAGTGACATGACATGGCACATTCGTGGACCGTGACGCTCCGATTTCAATCAAAAGGGTGTACATTAAGAGTACACACTGTCAGAGTGTTGAGATTCCACGTGGTCCTCATGGCCCATTGACTGATTTGCACAATTTTCAATGAGGAACAATAGTATAATTTACAATAAAAGAGAGAGAAATTGGCATGGGCAGCACACCTGGTGATGAATATGGCCTTGTCACATCCACACTGTCCTCCTCCACAATCTTCTGACAGTTGTGTTTTACAGACGTCCATTTGGAAACAATATTGAACTGGTGTGAGATGTAACTCGGGCCTGTGATCGATGTATCCCGCTAATAAACCACACGGCCTTGATGGCATTCTTGAACCGAGAAACCGAGAACTGGTTGTGTGTGAGGAGCTTCAAGATATCACCCCGTTGGAAGAGATTGACATCCAAGTTATTAAAAAAAACACGATCTGATACTTTTAAGATAAGTTATTTCACCAAAGCGGAAGAATTAAAAATCCAATGGCTGGACCTCGGCTCCTGATGGCGCTGATGTGGTCGTACAATTGGGAAATGTGGCCTCCAAAGCTGAATCACGGTAAGAGGGTTCTATTTGCCATGGCAAATAGAAGAAACCGCACCAGCTACGCAACATGTGGCTCGCAAAATGGATGTGGATGATGTGAAGGGTTGATGGGTACTTCCTCTATTGCGCCTGGCAGTGGCAGCGAGCACCACATTGAATGTCACAGATGCTGTTCTATCACCACATACTGTTAATGTGACCTAATTTCCCCATCATGGCAAACGTCAGTGTTGTCGGTTCTGAGCCTCCGCTAGGGTGACTAAGCCTTAAATGGGTGCCAGGATCAGTGTGTATTTTGAAGGTAAGAGTTGGTGGATCTCCACTTGGATAGGAGTTGGAGTGAGTTGGTGGGTTTGGCGTTGGTAGATCATGAACAGCAAAAGCAGCGTCATGATTGTTATCATCTTCATGTATCACCACCGTTCCTTATCACTACGATCATCATTACCATAATCATCCATCATCATTGCTATAATTTTAATCATCCTTGTTAATATTGTTTTTTACATAACGTCCAACCGTCTGGCTTAGTGCTGCAAATCCATACCTCGGTGGAGGGCACTGTCACACACACACACATTATTAGCGCGCGTGTGTTCGTGTGACACAGACGGAGCGTGATTGCTCAGCTCGATCCGATCGATCGTGGGGCAAGCATCCCTGATGTGAGCATGCAAAGCCTCAATTCCCATAGGCACTTTTCAGGCTGTTGATTGGCTGCCGTAGGGTTTTATTTTTTTGCGGAATGTGCACCACCCATTATGGGTCACGAAACAGGCCAAATACTACGACCTCCAGTTTAGCAGAATTGCATTTGCAGAAATTTTCCAGCGCATGCAAGAAATCTGCAAGAACGCGGAAGCAAATTGCACTTTGATTGTGGCCCTTCACGTTGGGCAAAGTTTTCGATTGGCGCGAATGAGTTTACAGTGAAATGACCACAGTGACTTGTGTAGGAGGGCCCCCGTCTCATTGCAAAAGTGGATACAAGAACCCTCGCAGCCAAAACTACACAGCACGCTGGTTCGAGTGACACAGCACGCTGGTTCGAGTGTGGCGCACATGCACACTCATTCAGCGTCTCGCTGGCACGCCTCTCCCCTAGCGCTCCTCCACACCAGCCGCCTGGGATGGCTTTCTTTCCACACGGAACAAAGCCACTTCAGTGCTTGCATTCATCGCGGCTAAATAGCGGATATTTAATGGGTCATTTGTGCCGCACAGAAGTTACGGGATGATCGATGTTGCTATGAAAATAGTTGTATCTGCACCGCGTGGGCTGTAACATAGACCGATACATAATAGACGTTCACGTGCATCGGGTGCGATCTAAAGAGTTGACCTTGAAGCTCTCAATTGCGTTCCAGACAGAGCTCCCGGGCTAAGGGCAGATGTGTCATCCCTGCCCTGCCCCCATCGGACGCACAGAGAGCTAGCAACAAAGGTTTGAGTTGAGTAAGTAGTCGGTGGAGGGGCATGGAGTTCGGGCTTTCGGATTCCAGAGCTGCCCGTGAGGCATTGTCGTGACACAGAAGCGTGCTAAGTCGGGAGGCTAGTCACAATCAAATATATTCCGCAGAACAGACACTGAATCCGCAAGAGACACGGGGGTGTCGAAGTCGGGTCCCCCGCGTCGCCGTGCACCACGACCAAGCCTCGTCTCCCCTTGTGGCCTCCTTGTGGGGAAAGGGAGCTGGAGCTGCTCAAAGTTAGATTGCACACGTGCAGCTAGTTCGCTCTTGGTCCAGATTTCGCCCCAGCTCCAGGTGGCTCCCTGTAGCTCCAGGTGGCTCCCTGTAGCTCCAGGTGGCTCCCTGTAGCTCCAGGTGGCTCCCTGTAGCTCCAGGTGGCTCCCTGTAGCTCCAGGTGGCTTCCTGTAGCTCCAGGTGGCTCCCTGTAGCTCCAGGTGGCTCCATGTAGCTCCAGGTGGCTCCCTGTAGCTCCAGGTGGCTTCCTGTAGCTCCAGGTGGCTCCCTGTAGCTCCAGGTGACTCCCTGTTTCTCCAGGTGGCTCCCTATAGCTGCAGGTGGCTCCCTGTAGCTCCAGGTGGCTCCCTGTAGCTCCAGGTGGCTTCCTGTAGCTCCAGGTGGCTCCCTGTAGCTCCAGGTGGCTCCATGTAGCTCCAGGTGGCTCCCTGTAGCCCCAGGTGGCTCCCTGTCGCTTCGTGTAGCTCCGTGTCGCTTCGTGTGACCCCCTGTAGCTCCATGCGGTTCTCTGTAGCTCCAGGTGGCTCCCTGTAGTTCCAGGTGGCTCCACGCGAGCGAGTGAGATGCCACAGAGCCTGGTATTTGGCACCATCGCCTTCACACGGCGCGGGCACGGGTCCCAGTCACCTCTAAGAAACGTGGCGCACATCACTTCTGGCTTTGCCTATTGCCATAGCGATGCGTTCACACAACGACCCCTCTGTCTCCTCTCCAGAACCCCACCACGTCCTCCCCTCGTTCCCCCCACTAAGACACTCTACATACGAAGTTTTACACGGCTGCCATGGCAACCCCTGTAGGCAGTCCACGTAGCCATGGCGACGGACACAAATAGCGCCGTCACTTCGCACCGCGTCTCGCTGCCCCCGCCGCCACCTCCCTCCCATCCGAGCTGTGGCGGCTGCTGCTGCTGCTGCGTCTGGTTCTCGTTAGACGCGAGGCGGGAGCCAAAACTCCTGGCGGTAGCCGCCGCCGCCGCTGCTGCTCTGAGGGGGCCTCACCCGCCGCCTGCCATCCCGAGGAGGGAGTCATGAGTTTTGGATGAGCGCCGCGGTGGCTAGGAGATGTTAACTACCTCGCCTGGTACGCAGGAGGTCGTGGGTTCGATTCCGACCCTGACAACGCCTGCTGCTGCTGTATATTTGGAGTTTGTGTGTCTCTCTCTCATCATCATCACGGTGGATAGGAGATGTTAACTACCTCGCCTGGTACGCAGGAGGTCGTGGGTTCGATTCCGACCGTGATAACGCCTGCTGCTGCTGTATATTTGGAGTTTGTGTGTGTCTCTCTCTCATCATCAGCACGGTGGCTAGGAAATGTTAACTACCTCGCCTGGTACGCAGGAGGTCGTGGGTTCAATTCCGACCCTGACAACGCCTGCTGCTGCTGTATATTTGGAGTTTGTGTGTGTCTCTCTCTCATCATCATCACGGTGGCTAGGAAATGTTAACTACCTCACCTGGTACGCAGGAGGTCGTGGGTTCGATCCCAACCCTGACAACGCCTGCTGCTGCTGTATATTTGCAGTGTGTGTGTGTCTCTCGCTCTCATCATCACGATGGCTAGAATATGTTAACTACCTCGCCTGGTACGCAGGAGGTCGTGGGTTCGATCCCGACCCTGACAACGCCTGCTACTGCTGCTGTATATTTGCAGTGTGTGTGTGTCTCTCGCTCTCATCATCATCACGGTGGCTAGAAGATGTTTACTACCTCGCCTGGTACGCAGGAGGTCGTGGGTTCATTCCCTACCCTGATGCCTGTTGCTGTATATTTGGAGTTTGAGGTCTCTCTCTCCCCATGGGCGCGTGGATTTTTCTCCGGGTCCTCCGTATTTTTCCCCTCCCAATTTAGAATCAACATCACGCGTTTCGAGTACATGGCTGATATACATTTCCACACGACGAGCCACTTTATTGGGATATAATTTGTGGCCAGGTCGCTTCTGAGTAGAGAGCTATATAGCTCAGTGGGCCTTACCTGGTAAAATAAACAAAGTTTATTTAAATTTCGATTTAAAGCTTTCGTGACTGCAGTGATTCATATTCTTGGTTCTTTCGGTAAAGTCACGTAGAAGGGAAACAATAAAATAATAAAAATATAAAACAATAAAAAATATATATTTGTATTATTTTATTGTTTCTTGGTTCTTTTGGTAAAGTCACGTAGAAGGGAAACAATAAAATAATAAAAATATAAAACAATAAAAATACATATTTGTATTATTTTATTGTTCCTTGGTTCTTTCGGTAAAGTCACGTAGAAGGGAAACAATAAAATAATAAAAAAACATTTTTATTGTTTTATATTCTTTTATAAAAATCTAAAAACATTTTTATTGTTTTATATTTTTATTATTTTATATTTTCCCTTCTACGTGACTTTACCGAAAGAACCAAGAATATAAAGTTTATTTAGTTTATGTGTGGAGTTGAGCGTGCAGCATCAGGCACGGCGCTGTCATAACTTCAGCTGATTGCTTTAGATACTGTACTCATATGCTGCTATTACCGCTTAAGTCAGCATCCCCCACGCCGAATGGGTTATTATACTCGAGGGAGGCAGGCAGGCAGGCTGCAATCACCAATTACCACCAGTCCTGTTTGTTTCTCGATTCGTGCATTTCCCCCGACTTTTGTATCGCCACACGCGACGCTGGCTGAGAATTTGTATCCTGGAGGAATCTGATGAGGCTGTGAAGATTTTTGTTGTGTTTACAGATGCCCAGTAAAGGGGTCGCGCGATGGGGCAGGCGGTCAGAAAGTTACATGAACGAAAACTAAAATACAACAAATGATACAACAAGAGAAAGATTGGCGGAAAAGTTAAGCAAGTCACGAATAGATATCAACAAAAAGATAAAGCGTGGACGTCAAAAAGAGTGCACTCGTACGTAAATCGCCCACAGAGAGATGTATTGCGTGCACTTCGCCGTCGTGCCGATCAACGCATCGCGCGGCGCTTTCAGATGCGCCTCTGCGGCCGTCTGGAACGCTCTTCCTTCCGACATTAGGAATCCACTGGAGCTACGCACTTTTAAAATCATCATCTAGATTGACAAACTAATTTCATGAGAACGTATTTGGTCTGTTTCGTTTGTTGTCCTTCCCCCCCCCCTCCACCCGCAAGTCAGATTGGCACGGTTGGATACGTACGGCGGGAAAGAAGTTCATCATACACATACACACACGTGCTGTCAGCACACGGAGGCCATGGTGGGCCTAATGAGCAGTGGCAGCAGGCGGCGCGAGCCATCGAGAGGCGCGGTGGCTGAGCGCCACGCCACGCAGAGGTGGAGGAGGATGACGCGGATGCCTGTGGCTGGAGGCGTACCATCGACGCGACACCCCACACACAGCCTCAACTTGTACTGTCACACATACAGGCCGTTGTCGATCCACTGCTGAATGAAGGCTTTTTCCCCTATACCACACGGGTAGTTAACGACGGCGCTGGGCCGGTGCGTATTGGTGGAGGTAGCGAGCACGGATGTAGGAGCGAGGAATTACAATACAGTACCATTGATTTTTTTTTTACCCTCTGCAGTGCCCTCCGCTGGCAATAACTTAGCCCCGCAGAAGGCCATTAGACCTCTCATGCATGGTGGTCACCCATCCAAGCACTATCCAGGACTAGAAGCTGCTTAGCTGGCGAGATCTGACAAGATCGGATGCATTCCGCGTGATACTGTCACGTTCGACATCGCAAACTATCTTCCTTTAAATGACAAAAAGCAATTTTAACGCAAAATTACACTTCAGGTATTTTATGGGATTAAACCCAAATTGTTCCCTTTTCAGCCTCAAACAAGGCAGGAAATTATTTGGGGGGGGGGGGGGTAGTAACGGGGGGGGGGTAGATGAGGCAAGTTCGTGATTCATTAAACATGTATGTGTAGAGCCGCAGGGTAACCTTCCTCTGCATAAGCGATTTATTCCGCAATGATAGATTGTGTCCAATATTGATTTTGCGTAGGTTTTCGTGCGTATCTAGGGTGGAGTGGTGGCGCGGTGGTAAACGCACAGTCCTATCAATTCGGTGACTTCAATTTGATTTATGATCCCAGCTAACGAGCGCCACGGTGGCGAGATGTTAACTACCTCGCCTGGTATGCAGGAGTCGTAGGTTCGACCCTGACGCCTGTATATTTTTTATGAGTTTGCGTCTTCTCCCCATGGTCGTGTGTATTTTTCTCTAGGTCCTTCTGTTTTTCTCTCCACATTTAGAAACGTGCGTTTAGAGTATTTGGCTGCTATACATTTCAAGCAACTCTGTTGAGCTATCATTTGTTCATTTGTGGCCAGGTCGCTTCTGAAAAAGAGCTATATAGCTCAATGGGCCTTACCTGGTCAAATAAAAAATAAATCGTTTTTAGTGAGTTTAAACATCACCCACACCACTAACCCACAATGGTCAGCGTGGTGAAGTATGGTAAAATAATTCCCTTGTCCAGCAGGGGATTGACAAAAGTGCTGAACATTATTTCCTCCCCCCATCTCTAAATAGAGGATGTTGAAAATTACGCGACATGAGACAATATTGGAGCACAAAACTAAGTTATAGGCAACATTATATAATGCAGACAATACATATATTATTTGGGTCTTTCGGTAAAGTCACGTAGATGGTTCAAAGAAAATAACAAAAAACTACGACGTTTCTATCACAACACAAGCGATCGTCATCAGCGATCGTCATCGTCATCAGGATGACGATAACGATCGCTTCTGTTGTGATCGAAACGTCGTAGTTTTTTGTTATTTTCTTTGAACCATCTACGTGACTTTACCGAAAAACTCAAATAATATGAATTCCTGCAGTCACAAAAGCTTTAAGTCAAGATTTATGCAGACAATATTTTAAAACTATTCTTACACATCAATATGTTCTGATTCCAATGGTGCATAGTTTCAGCTACTGTTTCACTTATCGTATACCCATTAATATATGCAGCATCCTTTATTTAACCAGAAGGTAAAAACAAATTTGGGATGTGACTTAGAACTTTCCTTATCTCCATAGCCTCTTTTAATCTGACAAAATTATATCTCTATATGTTTATTCACACAAACATTGAAAACAAATATTTTACAAAATAAACCAATGTCCCTTTACGTAGGTGATAATTTGCAATGTTGTGAAAAACTACAGTTTTTTTACGCATTTTTGGATTAACGGTTCAAGTAAAGCGTATTAATTCCCTTCATGTAGCAAAGGCGTTGTGGTATCAAAGGTCTGAGATTTCAACGGAAAAGCGCGGATCATGTTTTACATAACCTGCACGGAACGTATGGTTAGCGCCCCATGCCAATACTTTTTTTTCCACGAGTAAACATTTTGTTTAAACAATTGCAAAAGTTCAACTTACAGAAAATATTGTTCTGGCCTGACACCCCACTGAGAATGAAGCTATGCCCCCGTGCCGTGTGGTTCTGGCTTGCGCTGCAAGGAGGTATAAACATTCCCATGGGGAGTGGGCGGTGGTTTCCAACGTGACGCCCGACTGCAAGGTTCAATAAAGCAAAGGGTGGCAAAGGTGTCGTGGGCGTCGCAGTCGCGGGGTGATCAGGGCCCGACGTCGTTCATGCCACCACACCTTGCCGTTGTTTCTGCTGGTTGATCGCAGAAGGAAATAACAAGGATAATAAAAAAAATAACAGTTTATGGTTGGGGTGCTGGGTGCAGCAGAAAATAAGGTGCAATGCTCATGCGTGAACGGCAACTCCAATATTCTATTTCAGCCACTAATGCAGATGAATCCCATCGGATTTCTAAGGAGTTGCATCCATAGTGCCGCGCGCCGATCTGCTTAATCGGCCTTCCACAGCTTAGCGAACACTGTGCTTTAGAATTATCTGCCACGGGAGCCACAGAGCCCGCACGCATGGCGTTTGTGCGACGGCTCATCTGTGTCCATGAGCCACTCGCTGCTACGATGAATGAAACCAGTTTCCGCAGACGCGAATTCGTGATCATGAGTTTGACTTTTGAGACATTCTCAATGAGATTCGCAGCATTGTCGAGGGGAGGGATCTGATTGTTACGGTGAGGGTTACAGACAGGCGTGCCACGCTAGTTCCATGCAACAAGCGTGAAACCGGATTGCGTGCGCCCCTGCTCGCTGCCACAGAGCCGTTCGTTAAAGCGCTGCTCGCGGCCATTGGAAAATCAACTTTTGCTCTTCTGTATAACGGGCAAAGCAAAGGATTATTGTACACGCCATGGCCATACTGCACGGTCCTGTTTATACTGATGCCTCGCAGACTTTCAAGGCATTCGTTTATGATGAGCGAGTTTGAGTCTGAGCCTTAAGCCTCTTTGGGTGTTCTTACACAGCTCCACGGGCTCAGCTGAGCACACACAACCGACCCCACACCCCTCTCGTTCTCTCTCCAGCACTTGGCCGTGCCGCCCACGTAGAGACAACAGCTGCCAAAAGGGAACAGCCACCACCACCACCAAATATGCACAAAAACATATTCCTCTCTCGCTACTGTACTCGACTGTCAGTCGCGTGGTAGAATATCTCAAATATCGCACGCAGATCTTCGCCGCCAGATGACACAGGAAGGCCTGATAACGGAACGTTTTATATATATAGACATCGGGCGCGGATGCTTCAGATATTCAACTATAACTTTATACTGCCCAGAAGTGGTTGCTCTAAATAGGGCGAGACATGTCGCGTGCTTGAGCCATGATGCGCGCCTTCAAAAGGAAACACAGCCTAATTTGGGGCTCAAGCACCAGGAAGTTTAATTTTATTAACGTTGCCATAGCGAAGCGCTGTCAACAGAGGCGAAAGGGGCTGTGGGGCCATCACTCCGCACACGACCACAATGCAGGAAACGTGGAACAAGGGGTGGGTGGGTGGGTCCGTGGGTGGGTGGGTGGGAGCCGGGGTCATGGGTGCTCAGGGCGGAGCAGAACCACCGCAGCTGCCCAAGAGCATCAGCGTTCCCTCCTGACTAGAGGGTGATAAAATATCTGGGCGGCCGTCTGGAACGCTCTTCCTTCCGATATGAGGAAGCCACCGGAGCTATAAACACGTTTACATCTCGAGTGAAAACGCATTCCTTTAGAACTGCGTGTTGTGTTTAGTTTGTTCTCCTACCCCCGCACCTTCGATTAGCGCAGATTGGCTACGTACGGTGCGAACGAAGTTCAACATACATGCAGAGTTTCATTCAGCTTCATTCGTGGTCTATGTATGTTGAACTTCTTTCGCACCGTACGTCGCCAATCGTGCTAATTGGAGGTGCTATGGGCCCCACCGAGACAGATGATGTAGATTCCGATTGAAATCTGCGGTCTTTCTTTACCTTACTGAACAGGAAATCATTCGGCAAAAATTCCTGCCGCCAGATAGTCCCACAGGACCGTAGAGTTAATCTGCTCTGCACTGGGGCTCAGCTGGATTGTAAATGTAAACGTCTTTCGAGTAGAAAATACATCTCTAAATTATGTATATGTAGCTAGCCTCTGTGGTGATGTGGAAATGAACACAATGATTATATGCGGGTGTATGTGGCTAACCATTCACCTTGCTCCACGCAGATACCATGGGTCACTATGTAAGCCGTATTCTGTCAACTCATCGTCTTTTCATTAACCAGAGCCCAAGGGGATTCATTGTTTTAGTAAGAAAAACTCCAACTTTTTAAAGTAGGCAATAATATACCTCGTTATTTACTTTGTTAATGGTATTCTCTACAGCGAGGCGAATTATTATTTTGTTACAGATTATTTAAGGGAAGGGTTGTTAAACATTTACAAACGCTGGTCATTTAGGCTTAATTTTCCTTTGCGATGTGGCTTTTAGAATGACGCTATTTAAGGGTCTTTAATACAAACAGTAGACCACAACTCTTTGGTCATTCCCTCGTGACCAGTGGCTCTGGGAATCGAACCACAGTCGTTCTGAAAACAGGTCCAGCGGCGAGTGTGCTGACCTTGTGCCAAATGTGAACGCACCAAATGGAGATCAATACACACGCATGGAGATCAATACACACGCACATCCACCGGGATGACCGCCAATAACTAAGCACGAACACCGGCACAGTCCTCCGATTGAGCTCCGCTTGCCAAGCCACGGCTTCGAATAAAAATAGGTGTTGCAATGTGCTGTGGAATTAGATTCCAAACCAGCGTTAATTTTACTACTTGGCGTTGGCCTGCGCAGCAGCTGGGATAAATCAGCGGCAATATCGTCAAGGAGGCAACGGTCGGTCGATCGGGTGGAGCATTCCGCCCTTTGGGAACAGCAACAGGAAAGGGGAAACCCCCCGTCTCTTCTTTTGTATGAATACAGTCTCTCGTGTCGTGTCACCTCACGTCTGCCATGATCTGTCATCCCCAAATCGAGAATTCCGTGCTCGCCCCTCCCGTCTCTAATGATCTGCCACAGCGTCTCCGGTGCTCTGCCACGTTTAGCCTCTTCCCATCTCCCCGACCCTCTTACACAGTGCTGACCTCATCACACTTCATCACACAACGTATTCGGATCTCGAGCAGAGCAGTGCACCCCTTTATGTGAACAAACGGCCTACGGAAGCAGATAACGCAGAGTTACTGTTTGAGATCCCTTCATTGACCCGTGATTCACAGAGGGCGATACTGCACTCGCCCCGCCACTGTTGTGGTCGATTTTGTTTAAGGCTGAGATAGTGTCTGTGGTTGAGATGGCGTTCCTGTCCCTTTCCATTCATGTGGTTTGAGATTGTGATTGGCGTCGTGTTTGTATTGTGTAAGCAGTGGCGCAGACGCTCTGTTTGTGATTGTGTGCTGCGGTGCAGGTGTTTTAATTGCGGTTCTGGGCAGAGCTGTACCGGGATGTCCCCTCCACCACGGAACAACCCTGGAAGAGGTTAAGACGACAAATAAACGGTGGCTCGAGAGACGGAGAAAGGGATGATGGCAGGAAGATAGGCGATGGGGGAATACTCACCACTGCGCTTGGTAGGGGATTGAAAGGTGTGGTCCGAGTATGGTGACTGGAATATAGGGTGTCGAACCAGGATTGTGGGGTGGTCCCATGGAGATCCCAATGATGCAAGGCGGGGACCAGAGATGTTTAGGGTGTGGTCGCAGAGATGCTGAGTGTGGTTTTATGGGGGTCCCTGGGATGCTGGGTTTTTTTTTTACCAGGTGATTGGAAAAATCTATTGTGTTGCAGGCAGGGGGTTCGCCGGGCGAGGCCACTATCGCATTCACAGATGGGGAAGAGAGGGTCAAGGGTGGGGGGGATGCAGGACCACTCGGAATTGGTAATTACAGAATGCAACCCAGACCTCCGACTGTTTCTCCATCTGCGAGCATTGATATTTCATCTGCCACTCATCATCCTACGCGTTATCGCTTTTCACGACTGATCTCGGGGGTGGTGATCGAGGTCCCAGCGATGCTGGGTGTGGTCCTCGGGAAGTTCCCCGTCGATGAAGCGTTGGGGGGCCACGGACGCCCGGGCTCAGGGTGTGTCCTCGGTGCCGGAGCGGGCCGCCCGCCCGCCCGCCCGCCCGGCGGGGGCGGGCCGGGGAGGAGCCGCGCTCTTTAAAAGGCGGGAGGGTCGCTCCGGCTCTTCTCGCACGGACCAGCCGCTCTCTTATCCCGCAGTCAAGCACCACCGCCACTTGTAGCAACACCGCTACCACCAACAACAACTCATAACGTCGCCATGTCGTCCTCGCAGCGAGTCTCCTCGTACCGTCGCACGTTCGGCCCCGTGACCAGCTCGACCGCCACCCGCTCCTACTCGTCCCGCTCCTCGGGCTACGGCGGCTTCGGGGGTGGAGGCGGCTTCGGGGGAAGCAGCATCGGAGGTGGCGGCGGCGGCATGATCCGATCATCTCGCTCCGTGGGCTTAGGCAGCAGCGCCCAGTCCGGCTTCGGCGGCCGCAGCTCGTCGGCCTCCTACGTGAAGGCCCTGTCGGGCCAGAACGTGGACTTCTCGCTGGCGGACGCGCTCAACGCCGAGTATCGCACGACGCGCACCAACGAGAAGGTGGAGCTGCAGGAGCTCAACGACCGCTTCGCCAGCTACATCGACAAGGTGCGCTTCCTGGAGCAGCAGAACAAGGCGCTCACCGTGGAGATCACCCAGCTCAAGGGACGCGAGCCGACCCGGGTGGACGGCATCTACGACCAGGAGCTAAGGGAGCTGCGCCTGCAGGTGGACCGTCTCACGGGCGAGAAGGCGCGCGGCGACGTGGAGCGAGCCAACCTGCTGGACGATCTGCAGCGCCTTCAGCAGAGGTGAGAGGGGGGCCTCTGGGTGGGTGGCGGCGGCGTTAGGGGGGGCGGGTGGACGGGACGACTGTGTGGTGGAGGGATGGGATGAACGGGCCAGGTGGAGGACCCTAGATGTGGTGAATTCGGGGTGAGCGGAGGAGTCGCGGTGCAGAGTTGAATGTGCAAGGAAGGTGGAAGTTGTACGGTGGAGGAAACTGGGGGTGTGTGACTCGGGGTGGAGTTGTGTGGTCAAGGGTGCATGGCTCGCGCGGGACGTTAAATAGTCGAGGACCTCTGGTGTACGTTTATGAATGAACATCACGGGGTGGACATCGTAAGAGTGGACGAGTATCGGGTGCAGATATCTACTTTGTGAACGCGACTAGTTGGACGTCGTCTGGCGGTGACGGTCTAAAATCGCAAACTGAACACGTTCCTTTTTATAATCTTTCCCTTAAAAAAACGCATCAAATATCATTGCCCGAAACGTCGTTTATAAATGACCATTGGCCGAAACGTCGCCAACGGCACGCATGTATATATCATTTGTTTCGCCTTTAAGACCGTCTTTATTGGCGAATGTGCCGAGTTTTTTCCCCCCCCGTTTATGCGCCACTGCCAAGGCGGTCGTTTCTCATTGTTTCAGTGGGTGGGTGGAGTGGGTGGGTGGAGTGGTGGGTGGGTGGAGTGGTGGGGATGGGTGGAGTGGTGGGGATGGGTGGAGTGGTGGGGATGGGTGGAGTGGTGGGGATGGGTGGAGTGGTGGGGATGGGTGGAGTGGTGGGGATGGGTGGAGTGGTGGGGATGGGTGGAGTGGTGGGGATGGGTGGGATGGGTGGAGGGTGTGGGGATGGGTGGAGTGGAGGGAGTGGGATGGGTGGGTGGAGTGGGATGGGTGGAGTGGAAGGTGCCGCGTCCCGTTATGAGGCGCCGCCACCACGGGATGATGGAGCCCTCCCCCCTCTCCCTGCCGGGTCTCTTCCCAACAAGCAGCGCCGCAAGGGCGTTGTTCCAAGAAGCCGTAGTAGACAAGGGAAGGGCATCTGTCAAGTTGGGCAGGAGTGAGCGGGTGCAGCAGAGGGCAGTAGAGGACGCGGCGGGCGGGATTAACGGATTCCAGCAGATTCCAATGTGGCGGTGGTGGTGGGGCCCCCCCACGCACCCCATCGGTAACTCCCCGGGTCCACGCTGGGTGGGATGGGGCTGGTGGGGGCAGGGAGGGAGGAGGGACCGGGCGTGGTCCGGAGTCTCGCTTTGTTCTCGCTTCTGGCTGTGGATGATGTTGCTCCACCACCCCCCACCCCCACCTCTCATTGCTTCCACTTGATTTGTTTACCACACGCGTTTATTATTACAAAGATAATTCGTTGCTCACCGTGATGACTTTTTTGTGATTGGGCCTCGTGCATCGCAGGCTGACCCATCTGCACGTTTAATTAATGTGCACGATGCCTCCCTTAAGATAATTGTGTGTAACAGCTGTATCATGTGGCACATCACTGCCATCTTGTGGTAGATGGCCCACACTCCCTGCGACGCCCTCGGAAATGGAGGCAGGGGGGAATTGTAGCAGTGGACTCAATGTTGATACCGTATGTGGCGTATGTTGAACTTCTTTCGCACCGTACGTAGCCAACCGTGATAATCGGAGGTGTCGTCGTCTTTTCTGCTGCAGGCTTCAGGAAGAGATGGGCGGGCGAGAGGAGGCTGAGAAGAACCTGCGCGCCTTCCGTCAGGTGTGACCTCGTTTAAGTGGCCACACGTCCACAAACAATTGACCAAAAACGCAAGCAACTGCGTTGGCGGTTGTAGACCGTGAACCCACCACATGAAGCACTCACACTGCCTTGTACCTTAACCATATTCTAGTAAATGATAATTAATATGCTGAGATTTTTTTGTTTGTTTAAAATGAATTGTCTTTATTGTGACTAGATGTCTATACTTGTACATTACACACCAAACGTGATCTCAACAAAAGACACTGGCGTAGAAGAGGGCTAATTTCTCTGTCCTGTTGATTCGCAACCTTGCCTGAACTCGTCCACCCGTTCTTTCAGGACGTAGACGATGCAACCCTGGCACGTGTGGACCTGGAACGCAAAGTGGAGTCTCTGCTGGAGGAGATCGCCTTCCTCAAGAAGATCCATGATGAGGTACACGCACGCAGCACACACACACAGATGCACACACGCCATGCGTATACCCGGCACGCACGGCGGTGACTACCTGTGGCGTGTCGGTGCAGACGCTCGGTCCTCCAGCCGTGCATAAGTGTGCCCATGATACAAAGGATGTCAAAATAAAAATCTCGTGCTGTTAGTGAGCACCTAATGAAGGAGAGCACACGTAGGGGATAGTGGGGCCAGGTAAGATGCCCAGCTGCCTCAGTCTCCCCCCAGTGCAGATGTTTTTACACAGCGCAACACGTGCTTATTTAAAGCCAAGACAGGTTCATATATTCGTCACCGATATTGTCCGTGAATGGGAATCCAACTCGTGTCGCCGGGTTCATCGTGACCCCCACGTGTCTCCCACACGGCGCGCGTTGTGTGTGTGTGTGTGCCGTCCAGGAACTACGCGAGGTGCAGGTGCAGGTGCAAGAGCAAGCGGTGCACGTGGAGTACGACATGCAGCAGACTGCCAAGCCGGACCTGACTGCGGCGCTGCGCGACATCCGCGCCGAGTACGAGGGAATCGCCTCCAAGAACGTGGCGGAGGCCGAGGAGTGGTACAAGTCTAAGGTGTGTAGAAGAGACAGCCCAGGCACCTATTTGCACGCCCGCACGCCTCCAAAATAAGCGACCGGTGCATCCAAATGGTTTAAATGAGTCTCTGGTTTTGTATTTATTTAAGCCTCTTTTTTTTTTACAGGTTTGAGAAATGAAAGCATTTTGGGAGATTATGGTCTTGAAATGAAGGAAGAAAAATAATGTTTTTCTGTGCTACAGTTTGCGGATATGAGCGAGGCAGCTTCCCGCAACAACGACGCTCTGCGTGCAGCCAAGCAAGAGCTGAATGACTACCGTCGCCAGGTGCAGGCCCAGCAGTGCGAGATTGACGCACTCAAGGGCGGGGTAAGTGCACACTCGGGGGACGGACGCTGTCACACCACAATGTGCAAGCGACTCGCACTAATATCAAAACATAAATCTATGTACAGACACACTATTAAAAAATACTAAACTCATTTGTCCCAGATATTGTGCAAGCGTACCGTATGAGCGCCGATTGTGATCCTCTGCATCCGTGTTCCCCTGCCTTCCCCCCCACCCCCTCGCCAGAATGAGTCTCTGGAGCGGCAGATGCGCGAGATGGAGGACCGCTTTGGGCTGGAGGCGGCCGGATACCAGGACACAATTGCGCGCCTGGAGGACGACATCCGAAACCTCAAGGATGAGATGACGCGCCACCTGCGGGAGTACCAGGAGCTGCTCAACGTCAAGATGGCGCTCGACATCGAGATTGCCACCTACCGCAAGCTTCTGGAGGGCGAGGAGACTCGGTACTAGGCACACGACGGGCGCTGGTTCATGTTTGACACGGTGTGATAGACCGACCCCGACCTTTGTATTTTAGAGCTTTAGTATGAAACGTCCTGACGCTGTATATTTTGTCACCCTTAGGATTGCTCTTCCGGTGCAGCAGTTCTCTTCTACGTCGTACAACTTCCGAGGTATAAGCAGTGTGCACCGCACTTTGGGGTGTATCGGAATTCTGTTATACGGTGCACCCATATCACAAATGCGTGCATAGAGTGGAAGTGTGTGTGTGTATACTTGATTACAATATGATTATCCCCACACAGAATCGAGCCCTGCCATTGATCGCCTGGCCAGCACCTTCAACAAGAAGACGGTCCTCATCAAGACCATTGAGACCCACGACGGCGAGGTATAGTGCAGTCGCACCAAGACCGCACAGATTGACCACACCGTGCACAAGTTGGTTGGGCTCGGTGCAATACCATGCGACATCGGTGCCAGCTCTTGTCCCTCGCATTCTGTGCGTGCGATCTGTTTTGCTCCAGGTCATCAATCAGTCGACTCAGGAGGAGGAGATCTGAGCTTCCCGTCGTCCACCTGCATGGCAGCTCCATCATGCGGACGCTGTTGAACGTCTGATGAATGGTCCGCTTGCATGGAGAGGAGGCAAACACAGCGACAGCCTGCAAAAGCATCTTGTCTAGCTGCTGTACCAACCCCATGCCCTTAGTCCTCACTTCACCATGACACATCGATCCTCTATCCTTTCTTTGAAGAGTAGGTTCAGCTCGTGCAGACCGGCCTCCTTTGTTAATGTTCATTTTTGTATACTTACCCTTACGTACAATCAGACCTATCACCAAAATAAAGATGACTTTCCAATTAGAGTAGCAGAGTCTTTGTTTTTATTCAAAAGGTTAATGCAGAACTTTAAATGCTTGATTTAACAATAACTTGGCCAAGATTGGAGGCATTTATTGTCAATGAATTGTCTGTTTAACCCAGAGTTCGATAAATATAATGTATGCCCCAGCGCAATTCGCCTTTTACATGTCCCAATCTAAAATTACACTAAATAGTGCACAAAACTGATAATTTGTAAATCTAGACCATGATGGGGTTGTGGCATAATAATTTCGGAAGCTCTACACTAACCCTGACCAGGATTTGAGGCTGAGTAGGATGAGTGGGTTTATCAGAGCCAGGGGCATATTGTCGGAGCTAGGAAGAGGAGTACTTGCTGTGTATAGATGGAAAATAAATGTTGTTTAGACTGTGCAGCCCAACATTTCCCCTACACTACGTGTCCTGTATACTAGCCCAACAAATTAATGTATTGTCAATACTCAAGTGCACATGCTGTAATGTGAAAGGTCATTGAGAGCTGCGGTTCCCCCAGTGGAGACACAAACGGCTCTTGTTGGATGTGTTATGTAACCATTGGCTGGCCAATTTTTTTTTCCCCCAGGCTCTTGCTCATCCTTGTAGGTCCCATAGGAGTCCATGGGCACGCTGGTGTGTAAAGCATTTGCTGTGCAATTTGGTTGGCCACAAGAACTGCTCACCGTTGCGTTACTCTTTTGGGTGAAGTGTATCGCATGCAGAGGAGAACATCTAGTCCTGAGTTGTCTGAAGCAACAAGTACATCAAGCATTCAACAATAGCGAGGCCGTCTGTAATGAGCCAATTTGCTTCCGTAACCTTTGCAATCAGTCGGGAGCATATTGAAGCAAAAGTCTGGCAAAGGGGAGTCCTTTGAAAAGTATGATAGAAACTGTAGAAATAATATCTTAAAACTGAGAAATTAATTCACCTTCGACAAACGGTTGATGTAGAGCTTACGACGATGGTTGGGATTGATGAAGCTGGCAGCAGAGTGCACCTGCTCTGCTAAGCCACAAGCCGGAGGTCGTATACTGCCAAATATGCAATTGGTAAAGTTTGCGCATGCTCCGATAGCGCACCCACCTTGCTGAACACCATCGGCTGAATTCTAGTAAATAACCACTTTAGTTGACTAATGATAGCTGGTGGCTTGTGGCTGTAGTTTGGGGCACTGAAAGCTGTGCCTCGGGGTTTTGTGTTTTTACAATTGCAGGTGATGTGTAAGTGCTTAATTGGAAAGGGGAATTAGGATGTGAGAATAAGTTGCTGCTAGCGTGTGGCTAGATCAGTTGTACTTGGGAAGGTGCACGGATTCTATGGCTGTAAACCCTGAGCTCTTGAGCTGGAAATTATTTGACTAAATTACTAATGAATGTTGACCGCAGCTATTGAAGTACTGTGGTTGAGAAAAGTTTCAACGTACCCATGCAAAACAAGACATTGCAACAAAACTGCTACAATTGGTGTTTGGTATTGATACAACACTAAGGCTACTGCTGCAGTATATTACAATGGTGTTGTGATGATTAAACACGTGACGGTAGAATGCTAGATTGAAGTCAAAGTTCATGGAACTAACATTGGATTAAACTTTTTTAATTCGCTTACGGACTCGCCTCATCGTCATGACGAGCGTGGTGATATTGTTATTTTTTTGCCATTTGACGTCCAACGTAAAACTAATGCTTCGGCAAAACCGGACGTGTTCAATGCCGTCACTGGATCTCTCGTCGCTATGTGGCGATCGGACAAGGTATGTGTATTTAACAACAGCGCATGCTTGTGCGCATAATACGGAATTTGGAATAATGGTGGTGGTGCAGTGGTTAGCACATTGTGCTAATAGTCTCTTTGACCTGAGCTTCAGTCTGCGTCGCAGCTGATGGTGGTGATTCATATCTGAGCCGGTTTTGGGTTTGGCCCCAACCACTTCGTTAACCCACACTGACTGGTAACACGACCATGATTCGCACGACGTAGGGTGTCCTCCAGCTGTGAATGGACAAGGGGCTGTCATCTTTGTAATTAAGATAATATTTATTTCTGGGAAAGCGTTGGTGAGGCCCAAGACTCGCCATCATGAGGGTCCTGCAGTTGGGATGCTTGGTCATTTATTTTCTTGAAAATTACTGCCATAAGCCTTCATCTATTCCCTCCTTTAGCTGCTACTCCGTCATGAGGCTTGACCACTGGCCTTCATTACTTTTTCATGACGTGGCCTGCCCAAGCCGCCTTTACTTTTTTAAAATTGTCAATACGCTGTCTCACTTGCATAATTTAAAATATGCATTTCTTCATGCTTTTTGGAGCATGTGGGAGCTTTTGTTTAATGGTCTTTGGTGTCAAAGTGCATGTTTCTGAGTATGGTGCCCTACTGAGAAACGGCGGCGACCCATGTTCGATTCTCGTTCACGGTCAACACCAGTGACTTATCTGAACCTGGCCTGGGCCTCCCCTAGGTCTACTCAGCCTTAAAAAATGAATACCTGGTACGGTGTGTATACATCGCAACGAAGGAGACAAAGGTGGCCGGGCGTGGTGCTGACCACCCACCCCCTTCATATTGTGCTCGCTAATAGCGCTTGCTCTCAACAATCTGTTAAGTAATATTTGCTCAGAGAAAGGTTCTTCATTAGGGATACGGTTGATTGTTTTTCAGCGCCTTAACTTCACGTGCGTGAATTGTTTTGCTCATTCCTGGACCCTTAATTGGAGAAAATTTCACTGTTGTGAATAATTGTGTGGTTTCGGATAAGTTTCCATACCATCGACCAAACTATTAATCCGTTTCTGGGAATATCAAATGAATAAATAATATATTTTTATTTAGACTGCACACTGAAAGGGGAATTTTACTCAGTGGAAAATTGCAATAAGCCAGTCTCATTGAGCCAGGTCTAAATAAAAAAATATATTAACAAAAAACCCATTTACATACACGCTTATATAAGACAATGGGTCAGCTACACTGAGACTACATGAGAAACGTGGAAAAATATACATTCGGAGGATTCGAACCAGGAGACACGCTCACGCCGAGTTTATCACGGTCACGACCCAAGTGGCAATGGAAACACCGCGGGTGGCACGTTCCGTTGCGCGCAGCGAGGCTGGCTGGGTTTCTGTGCCCGCGTGGAATAACTTCATCATCTGAGGATTCATCATCTGAGCGTGCCTGCTGCCGTGACCCGTGGCTCTCAATGTGCACCAACGTGCGGTAAGGAGGCGAATTTACCACTGCAAAGTGGGGTGGGGGAGCGGGGGTCGTCTTGGTCTGAGCCATGACGGTGACGCTCAAGGGCTGCATCTGTCTCATGGAGGAACGAAACAGAAAGACTACTCCACAAATATGGCTGTCGCCTGATGAAGCTAGTTGTTATTACTGGCGAAACGTCGTACTCAGATTGAAAATGTTGTGGCTCGGCTCTCCAACACACCGGTGTGCTGTTCTAGTGACGAATTGGCCACGTTCTGTTTACTTGACAACCCTTACTAGTTGGCTGTGTCAAGAGGATTCGTGCACTACACGTGTTGGTGGTTATTGTATGAATAAAGTTCCCTTGGCAGGACGACTCATGTGGACTCTATTTAATAAGGTTAAAAGTTTTGCTGGCTGGCTGGAAGGGAGGGAGGGACAGTCAAGCGTCCAAAGTACGTGCGGGTTGCTAGTTTATAGTAAAGCAAAAACTTTCTTGAAAATGACAAAATGAAAAAAGCTACGTTTCGGGCAATAACCCTTATCTTAGCTATAAATAAGGGACATTGTCCGAAACGTCGCCTGTCCCATGTTTTTGGTCCTTTTAAGGCCACACAGTTGTTATTGACGATGTTTTATTTGCGTCTGTGCACTACTGCCAGCGCAGTATATCGCCACCACATGGTTGTGTGTGACGTGATATCGTATCGTCTCACGATATCGTATCGTCTCACGATATCGTATCGTCTCACGATATCGTATCGTCCCACGATATCATATCGTCTCACGATATCGTATCGTCTCACGATATCATATCGTCTCACGATATCGTATCGTCTCAAACGATATCGTGTCGTCTCACGATATCGTGTCGTCTCACACGATATCGTGTCGTCTCACACGATATCGTGTCGTCTCTCACGATATCGTATCGTCACACGATATCGTATCGTCTCACGATATCGTATCGTCTCACGATATTGTGTCGTCTCACACGATATCGTGTCGTCTCACGATATCGTGTTGTCTCACGATATCGTGTCGTCTCACACGATATCGTGTCGTCTCACGATATCGTGTCGTCTCTCACGATATCTTATCGTCTCACGATATCTTATCGTCTCACGATATCTTATCGTCTCACGATATCGTATCGTCTCACGATATCGTGTCGTCTCACACGATATCGTGTCGTCTCACGATATCGTGTCGTCTCACACGATATCGTGTCGTCTCACGATATCGTGTTGTCTCACGATATCGTGTGGTCTCACACGATATCGTGTCGTCTCACGATATCGTGTGGTCTCACACGATATTGTGTCGTCTCTCACGATATCGTGTCGTCTCACACGATATCGTGTCGTCTCACGATATCGTATCGTCTCACACGATATCGTGTCGTCTCACGATATCGTATCGTCTCACACGATATCGTGTCGTCTCACACGATATCGTGTCGTCTCACACGATATCGTGTCGTCTCACACGATATCGTGTCGTCTCACACGATATCGTGTCGTCTCACACGATATCGTGTCGTCTCACACGATATCGTGTCGTCTCACACGATATCGTGTCGTCTCTCACGATATCGTGTCGTGTGTAACGCCACATCGCGTCGTGTGCCGTGCTACGCGATATCGCGATATCTGCGACTCTCGCACCGTTCGCGGGAAAACATCGCGGGTCCAGTCGGGGAGGGGGCGCGAAGGAGGGGGCTGCCCCGCTCCCGCGTAAGCTATCGCGGCCATCTTACTCAGGGGCCACGTCCAGCAGGGGCGGGGGGGGTCAGTCACTCCCTGATGACGACGTCGCCGGCATCACCCTGCGTAAGATGGCCGCCACGACATCGGCGACGCGGATTTATTATTATGTACAAATAAATTAATGTCTTATATAATAATTTATTGTACATTACTTTTTACGACCAACATTTATTTATTCATTTTTCTGTTGTCATCAGTGTGATGCCGCGCACACGGGATACAGGGGGGTTGTAGGGGGGGAGGGTTTTGGGGTCGTCCATAAATGACGTCACGCTATTTTGTACAATTTTTGACCCCCCCCTCATAACACGGCGTCACAAAAAGTCAGACCCCCCTGAAATATGACGTCACAAAGCTCTGCCCCCCCCCAAAACCATATTTCCATTTTGAAAATAAAACATGCTTCAAATCGCTTTAAACTATTGTCATTGTAGTGCGTGCGTATTTAATGTGGCGCTGCACTCTGATGTTGTAGGAGTGTTATAACAATTCTATATTTATATTCTTGGTTCTTTCGGTAAAATCACGTAGAAGGGAAACAATAAAATAATAAAAATATAAAACAATTGCTTTATTGTTTTATATTTTTATTATATTTTTTTAAAGTCACGTAGAAGGGAAACAATAAAATAATTATTATTACCGAAAGAACCAAGAATATGAATCCCTGCAGTCACGAAAGCTTTAAATCAAAATGTAATTCTATATTTATTTAAAGTTGCGCATTTTGATGTGACGTCACATTTCTCAAACCCCCCCTCGTCACGCATCGTCACAAATGTCTGACCCCTCCCCTAGGTGCGTGACGTCATTTATGGACGGCCCCTTTTAGGGTGGGTTGGGGGGCTGTTGGGGTGGGGGCTGTTGAGGTGGGGGCTGTTGAGGTGGGGGCTGTTGAGGTGGGGGCTGTTGGGGTGAGGGGTTTTTGGGGTGAGGGGCTGTTGAGGTGGGGGCTGATGGGGCGGGTGATGGGGTGGGGGCTGTTGAGGTGGGGGCTGTTGGGGTGAGGGGCTGTTGGTGTGGGGGCTGTAGAGGTGAGGCCTGTTGAGGTGGGGGCTGTTGGGGTGGGGGCTGTTGAGGTGGGGCCTGTTGAGGTGGGGCCTGTTGAGGTGGGGGCTGTTGGGGTGGGGGCTGTTGAGGTGGGGCCTGTTGAGGTGGGGCCTGTTGAGGTGGGGGCTGTTGGGGTGGGGGCTGTTGAGGTGGGGGCTGATGGGGTGAGGGGCTGTTGAGGTGGGGGCTGATGGGGTGAGGGGCTGTTGGGGCGGGGGGGGGTGATGGGGTCAGGGGCTGTTGAGGTGGGGGCTGTTGGGGTGGGGGCTGTTGGGGCGGGGGGGGGGTGATGGGGTGAGGGGCTGTTGGGGTGGGGGCTGTTGGGGCGGGGGGGGTTGTTGGGGTGAGGGGCTGTTGAGGTGGGGGCTGTTGGGGCGGGGGAGGCTGATGAGGTGGGGGCTGTTGAGGTGGGGGCTGTTGGGTTGAGGGGCTGTTGAGGTTCGGGGCTGTTGAGGTGGGGGCTGTTGAGGTGGGGGCTGTTGAGGTTCGGGGCTGTTGAGGTGGGGGCTGTTGAGGTGGGGGCTGATGGGGTGAGGGGCTGTTGAGGTGGGGGCTGTTGGGGCGGGGCTGTTGGGGCGGTGGGGGTGATGTCAGAGTCGCAGCCCTGCCCAGTGCTGCCGAGGCAGCGGTGACGGGGCCGGGACGCGGAGGTGGAGCCCTCGCTACGGTCACCACCACCACCACGATCACACGCCGGGCTCCTCGCCTCCTCCTCGTCACTGCAGAGGTGGGTTCCCCCGAGTTCTAGCGCGTTCTTGCGCTGTCGCGGCCGCTGTGTGGGGTCGAGGAGGCCACGGCGGGTCGAGGTGGAACGGACCCTGGGCGAGTCGAGGGGGGTCGGGATAGGGCGACTCGGGGCGGTGTTCGCCAAGAGTGGCTGAGGTGAGTTGGGGGAGAGGGCTGGCGAGAGGAGCTGTGGGAGTTGAGGGGATGAGGTTGTTAGACGAGGGGATGAGGTTGTTAGACGAGGGGATGAGGTTGTTAGACGAGGGGACCTAGGGAGCAAGGGGGTCGAGGGGAGGACTTGGGGACCTTGACAGACAGGCGTTAGCGCCTCGCCATGCCATCGCCTCCTCCGTGTCCGTGTGTGTAGTCCTCGTAGAGCTCCGCCGAACTTAGTGGGGAGTCGTCGCAACAACAATTCGCGACGTTCGGTGTTTGTGTTTCGTTGCCACAACGGCAGTGTGGAGGTTGGCTGCACGGGAGACATTGCCCTGTCATGGAACCTGCTCATCAAGGCCCTCTGACGGTGTGGCAGGGTTGAAGCCAGGTGGACAGTAGAATCGTCGACAAGGAACTTGACTGATTCGGTGCTGATGTTTGCCCTCTGTTCCTCGGATCAGCCTGCCAAGCGGTGCTGGCAGTCCTGGGGAAGGAGTAAGGCAATTTAGGACTTGGGTTCAAAGTGGGGCGTTGGTTTGGCCACGTTGACCCGGGAAGATCTGGGAGACCGAGGTAGCAGAACCAGGGAGACGAGGTTACCTGGGGTAGACCGTGGATTTGAGAAGCCAATGGGGACTGGAGGTGGACAGTGGTACCTGTGAAGCCAGCGGTTAGCCTGGTAAGCTCGTGGAGACCTGGGTGACCAGTTGGATTTCAATTGATAGTTGTCAGCATCAGAATCTGTGTTTTAGACTGGAGGAATCCGATGAGCCACGAAGCTCTTTTTTCCCACACATGTTCAGTTGTAGGAACACGGGGGGAGGGCGAGGAGGCTGAGTGCGTGCTAGAGTGAGACCGCTGCCCTCCTGTCCCGTTTCCTTGCAGGCACGGGTGGGGGGTAATGGGCGAGCTGCCGAGCTAGGGTGCCCCCTGCACCGCAGCTGACCGACAACGACCGTGCCCTGTGGGACTGCCCGGACGGCAGCAGCAGCAGCGGTCATCATGACGAGCACGGCAGCGTCGGGCGGTCCGCCCCCAGCAGACGGACGAGATGAGCAGGAGGCAAACGAGACTCCATCTCCATCACCGACGTCGTCGGAGCCTCGGGGCTCCGTGTCGAGCATGGCCGGCAGCTATGCGGGCGACGGGCCCAGCGCTGGACTTCAGTCGCTGCTCTTTGCCTTCGCTCGCACCTTCCTGTGCCTCTTCCCCACCTACCTGGCCGGCTACCTGGGCATGAGCTTCAGCTGGATCCTGCTGGGAGTGGTCGTGTGGCTGGGGTACAAGCGCATTCGAGCCAGCAAGAAGCAGTTGCTGCTCAAGGGGGAGCAGCTCAGCAGCTTTGAAGAGTTGTGCATTCGCTCTGGGATCAAGCACCAGGATCTGCCCGCCTGGGTTCGTATTTAGGGCCGGCCTCAGCCATGCCCACCATGGCACCCATGCTGACTGTGCCCAGTCTCTCTTGCTGTGTGACACTGAGCAGGGAGGGCCCATTCGCAAGAGCCCCAGGGACCACACAGGGATAGAGGGAGTGGCTAAGAAACATTTTATTTACCATTACATTACAATAATTAATGTGGATTTCATTGCAAAAACCTGAAATATATCCAGTATTATGTTTGTTCACCCGGGGAAGCCTCGCTTGAGGCTCCTGACTTTTTCAGGAGGGTCCTGGCAAGTTTTTGCATTGGGGGCAATAATTGGTGTGTAAAGTACACGCACCTCTGATTAGCACGGTTCACCATACATATATTATCTCAAGTTAGTATTTTGCCGGTATTTTTTTCTTTCAAACTTGGATCATGATGCCGGTTCACACTCGCTTCTTACGAATGCCCACTTTGAAGCACACGGAGTGTCTTTTTATAGGCAATAAACCCAGAGTAATAATCAGGGCAGCCGTTTGCATCGAACCATGAACCCATGAAATAAGTGGTCAATGCGCTTCCGCTAGGGCTACGTGAACACCCTGATAATTTATGCTCATGGTCATATCACGCAGAGTTCACACGATCTCAGCAAATCTTAGTAGCTAATCAGGGCTGGATAGTGTTTGGATGGGTGAACACCATGCGAAAGAGGTGTTATGGGCTTCTGAGGGGCTACGTTATGGGCAGTCGTGGCCAATGCAACAAAATAAAGTATTGTTTTGTACTTGTATACTTCCATATAAAACTAAACTATATTTTACCAGATAAGGCCCACTGAGCTATGTATCTGTTTTTTTAGAAGCGACCTGGTCACAAATGGGAGCTCAGCAAAGTGGTTTATCACGTGGAAATTTATCGCAGCGATATACTCTAAACGCTTGTTTCTAAATGTGGAGGGAAAAACCAGACGACCCGGAGAAAAATCCACACGACCACGGGGAGCACGTACAAACTCCAAATATACAGCAGCAGCAGGCGTCAGGGTAGGGAATGAACCCACGACCTCCAGTGTACCAGGCGAGGTAGTTAACTTCTCGTCACCGTGACGCCCCCTGGTATCTCTGCTCCCCGCCTTTACCAACCTGCACTGACCGTCAGGGAAACTGTAAATAAATTCCCCACGGCCAGCATTACGTAGGGTGGATTTACAATGGCCCTGTGCGTGCAGTGTATCTCAGCCTGGCTGTATTAAAGGTCGTGTATACGCGAGTGTGTGCACAACTCGCTGCGAGTTACATGTAAGGAAAGCTGAAAAGATTGAATAAGGGTCATGTGGCATTCATATTCCTTCGTGAGCTGTACACCCCATGTGTTCTAATCCAGCTTTCCCAATTGCAATAATCCCATGTATCACAGGATATCGTTTTACTATACTGTGTTTCTAATTCAACCCAATGAGTTGAACCTCCTGTTTGGCCTGTGTCGGTTTAACAAGCAAGCACAGTCTGGGTGTTGCAAATTTGGTGCAATATAAACGGACCAAAAATTCTCTATCCAGAGCTTCCATGAACACTGCCATACCATTGAAATGTTGAAAAGTAAATGTAAATATAATGTGGCAGATTCCGTTTGAGATTGTGCCATTGAAAATACACGAGCGAGACGGTGCATATCCACTACATTTAAGCAAATATGTGTTAAGACATAACTAGACAGTGTGCTTGTATTGCCCAAGCAGGATGATTTACCGTACCGTTGCTCCTTTGTGCTGATTGAACCGTCCTGTATGTGGTGGAATAGCTCTTAGTTGAAAGTTACGTGATCATGGCAAGGTCACTACCCTACCCCGTTATGCACTGTCATGAGTAGTTCTGTGCGTATCTCAAATACGTTATTCTGAGATGAATTCGTGAAGGTCGTTTCCATTGTGGCCGCTCATGTGACTTTTCATGATTGCACAACAGACACGTGAGCAGGGCTAGGCCTTTAGAGTCACAGGTTTAAAAGTTTAGGACCAGCTAAAAAATAAGGTCAAGGTCGGTGTAATTTTACGTTATGAGTGTGGCACGCCACACAACACGCGCAGGCTCCAAAAGAAACACGCCTGCCTTCTTCCACCCATCAGCACATCATGCGGAGTTGACGGAGAACGCACGTCATATTTTCTGTGAAGGGCCATTGCCCAGAATGTTGTCTATTTGCATCCGTTTTTATACATATTAAATATGCCTCTAGATTAATCGTTTTTTAATCGCAACATTCCTGATGTATGGATATACATTCTTAATAATTTATTCTAAATACAAAATTATTGCAATAAGGGATGCAGAGGAACAAGTGGGTAAATGACTGCGTTACTGTGGTTGTGCAGTAATCGCACACTCTGGTGTAAATACAGCACGTGGATATAAATGGCCCAAGAAGACTGCGGCTTTCATGAGGTAGAGATTGTGCCGAGGGTGTGGATGACGAAGTGAGGAACTCTTCCCTGCAACTGGAGGGACAAATCAACAGCTTCGATCATGTTTGGCCCCGGACAATGCTCCCCGTGTCCGGCCGCCACATTCGTCTTGGAGCATAGCGCTTTGCATGGCTGGTTTCGTTTGTGTTGATGAAGTTCGTGTAGAAGCAGTGGCCATCATGTAGGGGAGATTCTGCATGCCAACCAACTTCTGTTTAATCCCTGACAGCTGAAGCAGCAATAATTCCTGTACTTCCATTAAGCCGTGGTCACGTACTATTCTTAAAGTAGCCTATGTACTGCATGTGATGGTACACTGTAGGTAATCTACTGTTTTAAGTTTGTATTTCCTTGGCACAACACTGTATTGCAGTGGTAACACATTTCTTTTTGAAAACTCATTTCTTTAGAGCTGATTTGTGTGTTTAGTTTCTTTTCCTTCCCCGGACCTCCGATTAGCACGGTTGCCTATGTACGGTGCGAAAGAAGTTCCACATACATCACAGTGGGGTCGTGTTTGAGCTGTTACGAATGCAGCGCGTTGTTTGATGCTGTGTAAGACAAGCACTGACAAGTCCCTGTAAGGTGGGCCCGCAGCTCAAACATTGTATAGTGGTGGCTGCTTACACTGGTGTCAAAAATACAGTACTTACTGAATACAGTGCAACGTTATTTGTGTACGCTGCATTCGAAAGGTGTAGCCTGCGTAGTTGCATTCTTTTTACATTTTAAATATAAAAATCGCTGCTCCGTTTCTTGTAGAAGTTTCCGTTGATCTTGCTGTTAAACTTCCAGCTTGTTTGACCATTGAAAATGGACTGCATTCTTTAATGCCATAAAAGTGTTCAAATGGGTGGTTTTTGTTTTTTGTGCCAGGTATAGAAGTGAATCGCCACATGCTTTTTTATGACCTAGAACATGAAAGACTTCACATTGGCCACTTAATGGTTTAAAACGTTAATATGGTATTATCCCTTATTATTAACACATTAGTGTTAATCATCAAGTAGTGCTGTAGAGATTACGTACCACAGTACACAAGTACATGTGCTTACATTTGTAATTAGCAGTTCGTTTGGCACCACTAAGTATGTATTCGTCAATCAGAATACGGGTCTCAAAAAATGTGGTTGCTTCAGGTATCCAGTACCCCGATGTATTAAGTCTTACACCAAATTCCTTTTCACTAAGCTTGGCAGGACCCTCCTGAAAACAAGTCATTTGTCTAAGTGAGGTTTTTATGGGTACACAAGCATAATAATAAATTATGCATGAAATAATGTTGACTTGGCATGCGCAATGTATTAAATGTGGCAGCCTCATGACCCAACACTTGGTCAGTTTGCCTGGCATCTTCCGGGGAAATCGCTAAAGTAACCTGTTTGCCGTGGTGGACATTGAACACATCAAATTGGAATTATTGCTTCATGTAACTGTGGTTCGCTTAGCACCTCTTTTAAAAGACGTCGTATGTCATTGGAATGTCACATGTTTTAATAAAGGACATCAAGCCAGTCAAACTAGTTATTTTCTTCACATGAATGATTTAAATGTCAGACTAAAAACATTTCATCAGTGGTCATATATATTTAACTTTCATGTAGTCACTGTTTTGTAATGCGAGCTGGTGAGAGTTGTCTTACCAGTAGTACGGTAATATTCGTTGCAATGCTGATGCTGTGCCAATGTTTTTACAGGTGCAATTCCCAGACGTGGAGCGAGTGGAATGGCTGAACAAAGTACGATTACATGACAGACACACACGCATGCATGTGCACACGGTGTCACCAATTGGCACAAATGCATGTTTAGAACATGTGATGCTGCATTGGGGAGCGGAGTGCTGAACCCAGCCGCTGTGACATTGCATTCCACCACACTGGCTGCACAGGAAGTGAATGTATGGGATCTTCTCTGATGACATCATTCACAATAATCAGTATAATTTAATCTAGCACTTTTCACAAAAATCCCATAATTAGTCTTGTAATAGTGACTTCTTGCCGACATACCTTATAACATTAATATCAATTTACCTTTGGTGCTCATGAGTGTTGTCTTGTTTGCCTGTGGCAGGGGGACCTGAGTGACCAAACGGAACAAAAATGAATGACACGAGGAAAGCCGAGTGTCTTATTGTACAGCTGCTGTGTGCTGGAGTGGAGTGGTTGGTGTGCCGTGCAGGTGTTGGTGCAAGTGTGGCCTTTCTTTGGGCGCTACATGGAAGGAGTGTTCCGGCAGGCGATTGAGCCGGCTGTGCGTGGATCAACCGACTACCTTAAGACATTCACCTTTACCAAGCTCCACTTTGGAGAGAAGGTTGCTTGCCGCACCCCACCGCTGTTCTTTGTCGATCCAAACCAACCTTAACTTTGAACTTTGCTCATCAAGTGCCTCAAACGCCTCTGTCAGTGTGCAGTGGACAAGGGATATTACAGTTGCATTATGAGGGGGCATGAGATGAAGGTGGAGGAAATTTAAATTAATTGGCTTGTCGTTACGATGGGTCAAGCATTTTTAGGTGGCTTGCATATACTTTGGTTGATTGTGACTGGACATTATTAAGAGTAATGCACAAGCTTAACATTTTAGTTTATTGTGTTCTCTCTGAATGCTTTTTTTACGAAAAATAAACTTATTTTATTTACCAGGTGAAGCCCACTGAGCTACGAGTTATTTTTCAGTCAACCTGGCCACTTATGATAGCACATCAAAGTGGCTTATCATCATATGTGGGATTTTATAGTAGCCAAATAATCTGTACATAGGATATTTCAACAATGAAACATACAAATTCTACTTGCAGAGTATTTGAATAACATAGCCTGATGACACTGAGTCTGTACCCTACTTATTCACGAATAATTGTCTGTTTTTTCAGCCATTTAAGGTGACTGGAATAAAGACATATTCGCAGAATGTGGACAAGAGGCAGATTATCCTTGACCTGCAAATCAGGTTGGTCATCGCAAACATGACGCGCTGGGGATTTTGCCATGGCAAACTTTGCACGTCTACGTACGCAGAGTGCGTTGCCTGTCGGGGGTGTACGTGCCAGAGCTATATCTGTGCACGTGTCCGCTCGTGCAAGCCTTGCACGGGCGGCGCATGTCATGTCGCCGAGCATGCAGGGATTTCAGGTTAGCTTATGTTCCATGGAGTACATGTGGGAGTGGAATGTTTTTCGGGTTCGTTGAGTGCGGGCCCGCTTGAGTATTGCTGGGCAGGTGCGGTGCTATTGTTATCCCCCTGTATTGGGTAACTCAAGTCAAAATGTTCGCAGCTTTTCTTAGGCCTGCTGGTACTATGTTGGTATTGTTTCATTGCTATGTAGTCTCTCCGGTTGCTGCAGTTGATAGTTTGCTTAAGTTTTACTGCCTATAGTGGTTGTCAGCCATCTGTTGATGACCAAAAATACAACTTTAACCTCAAGTCAACATTTGCTTGTGTGCAGTCTAAATGAATGTCATGGTGAGATTGATAATTGACGATATAATTACTGTGATAGGGGAAAAACCAATGGCTGGCAGGTGCGGTATATGTAAGTGAGAAAACAGCATTACATTGTCTGTTGCTCCTGTTGAACACATGTTTGTTGTGGTGAAGTTGATAAGCGTCTACATGATAAGCGTTTCTATTTTGTGGTATGTTGATTGATACATTTTTGACAAATGCGTGAAGTGGTCCTTGTGCGAAGTGGTTGTTGCAGTGGTCACAAGGAGGCGTGATCCTACTCATACATGTTTCAACTATGCTGGCATTTTTTAATTGACCTCTTAACTGCAAATATTTTGATTTTAGTAATACATTTTAGATGTGGTTGTATCATTTGATGATTGGGAATACGCACGGTGATGTGAAGCAGCGAAGCCACTGCGTGTGCAGTTGTAAAATTCGGTGTCTTGTCAAGTTAACGGTGCCAGCAGTGAACACGTGGAATAATCTCTCGGTGGTCGACTAAAAATAAGTGAAGTTGATGCATTTTTTGTGAAGTGCAAGAAGCCTTGCTGACGATACGTCCAGAGTAACTTTGATATTTCAAATTGCATAGAAATGGAATAGAGTATACATTTTGTTTCAGGCTTGAGTTTAAGAAACTAAATTTGAATGAAGGCATAAAAGGATACAAACTGGTTCTCGGATAATTGTGCCATTTAACCCCTGCCTCAAGGGCCACTCCCTACTCGAGGGACCCGGAACCACCGTGCCTGTGTGTGTGTGTGTGGCACCTTCTGTTCACTCTGGGTGGATCGCTCACATGTTACTCCCACATCAGTTCCTTGCCCTTGATAGCTCCTCAAATGGGAATGTTATGAGAATAAATAATACGCACAGTAAAGCGTTTCCCTTCCAAATACAACACTGAGATCTTGATCTCCAGTCATATTTTATACTGAAGTAATGTATTCCAAACAAGTGTTTATAGCGTATGTTTACACTGCCTCTTGTGTTTTCGTTTACATAACATGTGTTTGTGTTAGAAATTGAACCACTTTATGGCACTAATCACGTTACATTTATTAAATGTCAAGTTTAACATGGAAACAATCTGAAGTAGCTTTGTAAGGACTAAGCCACTGGCTTGCTCAAACATCAACACAGAACACTCTGTGCACGTGTGTTTGTGTGCACATGTATTTTCTGCGCTGCATTGGGTATTTAATTAGTTACAAACATACTTGTGTGTGAGTGTGCGAGTCTGCATCAACACACACACACTTATTGTAAGCATGGGAAATGCCTGGGATTAGAAATCTTTGAATAATGCCTTATAAGGAAATGCAGTGTCGGACAGCATGTGGGAGGGTAGTGACAGTGCACAGTATATGGCCCAGCACCATATCTGCAGTGTCTACAGAGCACAGTGCAGACTCTTGCTGTGTAAATGCAGGATGCGCTGCTAGCTGTGTAAACTCTGCACAATGCAGTGTTCCAAATGCACTTGGACCACAATTGAAAGGGATGTGGTTCACTGCTCACAGTTTTTTAAACTGCACAGTTTTCAAAGTCCCATTGCTAAACTGCAGTGTATAATTGAGGTCGTATGTTTGGTGAATAAGGAGTTGATGTGATTATTTGGATATGCTGCATATATCTTTAATGGGTTTAAATGGCTCCTTCAGTGTACTCGTATAATTTGAGCAATGTATATCAGAACCAATTCGATTTTTTGGAAAATCTGTCATTTTATCCACATTGTTTTGGAATAATATTTTGTATTGGTATAATATTGACAGTACTTAACTGGATTCCGGTTAAATATAAATAAGAAACCCACTTTAATCATTATATTGAAATTGTTATGTTCGTGATATGGCTCAAGCAGGCGATTGTTTATTGACGAATATTGCACAGCTGATGTAAACCGGAATTTAACAACATTCGAGAATGAGCAAACCGTTGTTTCATTCTATATGGATGCACTGATTTAGATATAACCAGTTGCTAAGCTGAGTATGTAGTTTGCAAAAGTTTAACTTTACCCGGGTTGTTGGGGGAAATTGTATTTCAGTTATGTCGGTGACTGTGATATCAATGTGGAAATCCCAAAGTACTTCTGCAATGCTGGAGCCAAGCAAGTACAGGTATGCAACAGAGATGCATGTTTTTATTGGAGCTTTGTTAAATATACAAAGCTTGGTTTAAACCCTGTCTTAGTGTTTTTTTCGGAATGAAGCTTTTGACTGTCAGTTTGGCTATTTTTTGTACTTCAACATGACTCCACGATGACAGCAGTTGATCAATGCCATTCTTCTTTAAGGGTCACATGGCCACAGCAGACTGTACTCAGAGCGTCGTGGAGCTGCTTTGCATTGCAGTGGCGAGTGCTGCTCATGGCATGCCAATGAATTGGATTGTGCAAGTCATAATATAACATTACAAGTTCTTGCACTTATTTTCAAGGCAACAGATTAGTCCACGTGCTTGATAATGTTTCGATAATTGCTTTGATTTTCCATTGAGTAAATTTGAAAACACTCGTTTACCATTATATTATCACAATTTATTCTAATAAATATTAGCATCCATAGAGCAAGAATTGTACAAATCAAAACACCTTCCTACCTCAATGGCAATTGAGCGTTACTCATTTCTGTTGGTCTCTCCGCACCTCGTGGTGGAAAGTCCACCGTTGCTTTGCCAGGGACTAGCGAGTGATAGTGCAGTGTCGGTGGTCACTCGAGATCGGCCTTAGGTATCCTTTTTTGTACGTGACACATTCCGGACGACCTTTCTGAACGTGGCTGGTGCAAATTGGTTGCACTGGAATTAGGCCACTCATTTTTGGAAAAAATTGACTGCATATAAATTGATTTTTAATGATAAAATATATAATATATCTAAAATGAAATGAACATGAACACATTTGAAATGTTGATCTACATTGTTACCGTTGCGGAAAATCTCGGGAGTTGTTCATGACATACAACATCCATCTAAAAATGTCCATGGGGGAGCAACTGCCCCTTATTTGTGCTGAACTTATTTCTGTACGCGCTTGCTTGTGTGTGTGCAGCTCCACGGCTCTCTGCGCGTCATCCTGGAGCCCCTCATCAGCCAGGTGCCGTTCTTCGGAGCGCTTACGTTCTTCTTCATTCGCCGGCCGGTGAGTTCCCCGCACTGGAAGGTGCCTCGAGTTTAGGCAGGGTGCACTCTTCCGTACCTGGAAGCAATGAGAGTGTTCAGGCAGTTTCCCTCACTACCTTCAAGAATACAGGCCCCAGAAGAGAGGGTTTCTCACAATAGAATGTCCCTCTTTCATTATGAATCTTACGTGATCAACCTTGAACTTTGCCTGGGCCTGGATATCCACACTTCTTTCTGTTTTTCATGTTTCCCTGATGATGTATTGATACATTGGTTCATGAAAAAAGTCACTAATAGGCAGTTCCACTACTATGGGGCATTGTAATCATCCTCCCAAGTGTGTGGGTAAATTGTTTAATAAAAATGCCATTTTGTGGTCCAAGTGCTGGTTATAATAAAACTGTGTTATATAAAATTGTACTTAGAACAACGGGAAGGTAATGGTATATATGTAAGTGACGAAGGTTGCAGGGAGGTGGATGTTGAGGGCGTGCATGGGCAGTGAGGTGGGGATCATTACTACTCCGTTATCAGGAATGTGGGCAGGAAACGGCCACACCCTTTCTCTGGAATGTGCACCGCTCTTGTAGGTTCATACTGACAATGGAATTTAATTATGAGATGCAAATTAGTTGTTGGTGGAATGGACCCAGGAGCTCAGCTTCGTTGCATAAAGTGAAACTAATTCCTTTGAATATTGATTGACACAGGAGTTATTAAGTGCTGTGTACTTTTCAACCCATGATCATTTTGTCCACTTGTACGTTTCCAGTTAACATTCCCAGAGTTGCCAACTGAACTGTATTGATTGGAAGCAGTGCAATATGCTTATTACTCTATAGTGGCACAAGAGGGTGGTAATATTGAATTAATTAACTAATGTTAAAAAAATAAAATCTTGGGAGAATTGTCTTGGATAATTTTAAGGAGGATGTTCAAATACTACACATTGCAAAATACTCTTCCAACAAAAGTTCAGAAATAAATATTTTGTTTAAAAATGTAAGTTGCATAATGTAGATTTTTTTTCAGAATTCATTACTTCATTTTAACAACAATTCTTCTCTATTGATGTTTTGCTCTCTTGCAACTTGGTCTTTTTAAATACTCTAAATATTTTTTTATCAGTAACTGTGTAACATGAACTTTGAGCTTAACTTCTGTTAAAAATGCGGTATTATCGGAACACACGGTGATGAAAAGTATGAGTTAACCTGTGCTGGTAAGTTACGAGCTCGTTGTTGGTATAATGCACCATGTCAACCCTGAATGTCGAGAACAATTGTGGTTTTGATTGTTTCAATGAAAATGACGTGACATTTGTAACTGAATCAGTGGTTTGATAATGGTAATCTTCATCTTTATTTTGTGGCAGCAATTGAACATCAACTGGACAGGACTGACCAATCTGCTAGACATCCCAGGGCTCAAGTAAGTCTGGTTACCATTGATGGTGTCAATACAACTCATGCCAGACCTCGAGCAGGCCAACCCAGCTCAGGCCTGATCCAGTGTAATGCAGGGGTGGCCAACCTCTAACAGAGCAGGAGCCAAAAAGTACCCATGAGTTCTGCAAAGTGCCAAGTGTATATATAGGTGTGTATATTTTAATAGTTTTCGGCACAGCACGGGAGACATTCATTATTCTTTGCTACTGTGATAGTAGTATGTTCTACGTTATGCCCATTCGATAGGGCCGCATGTGGTGGATTAGAGAGCTGCATGTGGCTTGGGAGATGCCGCTTGGCTACCGCTGGTAAAGTGGGTAGATGGGAAATGTAAACAGTGACCAAACCAGATGTTGCCCCCTTACATAATCGCTTAGCTTGTATTAACTCCTTTGCGGACCCAGTCATTTAATGCCTCGTTTGCAGTCAATTATGATCCCAGAAATGTGACTCGTGTTGAGCTCTGTGTCACGTCAGCTCGTGTTTGACTGTTAATTTTTTCAGCAACATGTCGGATTCCATGATTACCGACCAGATCGCCAATCTCATGGTGCTGCCCAACCGCTTCACAGTGCCCATCGTGGGTGACTTGGAGCTTGCGCAACTCCGTTTTCCTATCCCCAAGGTAAGCTGTCTCCGACCCTTATACCCAGCCCTCCTTGCCACTTGATTGATCTTGGTTGACACCAGCAGCAGTGCTAGCAATATGAATGTCTTAATATCAACTGTGATCCAAAGTCGATTTGGCTTCTTATCTGCCCTAGATCTATAAAATGAGCACCACTTTTTGTGGGAAAGCAGCATACTTTTTCCTATGGTCAGATTGATACTCACCAAAGAAATGTGGACTCCATACTAAAGATCCCTCTTATAGCCTTAGACACTTGGGGTTAGTGCTGTTAACAAGTAGCACCTCTGAAGGGCCGCACTATACACAAAGGGGTGGGTGGCCAGCACCACGCCTGACCACCTTTGTCTCTCAAGTAGCGATGTTTACTACATACCGCATCAGGTACTAAGTCGACCTTGGGGAGGCCCAGGACCGGTTCAAATAATCGTCACTGGTGTTGGCCCTACTAAGCGAGAATCGAACTCCGGTCACTGGGGTCGTAGCGCAGTGCGCTAACTGCTGCGCCACCGTTCCCGGACTCCAATAATGGAGAGAACAGCACTTTTAAATGCCTATTTGTTCAAAGGCACACTTTGACTTTTTAACCCCACCTTTAAATGAACCTCACCTCTTAATCCATCCTGCTCCAAATATTCATCCCAACTGCCAACCACCCTTCCAGTAACACTCTTTGTCATTGTGTTTGTGTTTGATTTGCCTGGCACCATTGCTCATACAGTAAACCGTTTTCATTTTGGAGGTGAACAGCTGTCGGCAGGATTTCTGCTGAGTTACTCCGCTTGGTCTTTATTTGTATGTCAGCAGGAAATTACCAATTTCTTGTGGTCTGTTGCCTCGTGAACATTAAAGACATGGCATCACGCTTTAGCTTAAACCATTTTGTGCCAGATGTCTACCGTCATCTGGTAGTTTTTTCGGTTTATTCAAATTGGTTCAATTTGTAAATACAATAAGTTAATAGACCGTTTTCAGTATTGAGTGTTCACAGAAATTGTACAATTTAGCAAATCATTAACAACGCTTGAAACCACACTGTATGAGATTTCAAGGACCATGGTGGTGCATGCAAGTTGTAATCGTATGTCTGAGTCTCTGTACGGTTATTCACATCTGCAGGGTGTGCTGAGGATACACCTGAAGGGGGCACGTGACCTGGAACGGAAGGACAACCTTTTGAAAGGAATGATTAAGGGCAAGTCTGATCCTTACACGGTGCTTCATGTGGGCCCGCAAAGATTCCAGAGCAAGACTATTCAAAAAAACCTGGACCCTATCTGGAACGAGGTCTATGAGGTATGCGAAACAGCAGGTTGTCCCCACTTGTCCACGTTAGGAAGCACCTATTAAAGGTCATCGTGGCACCAAAAGTAGCTGGTGTGGAGAGCACCACGTAAGGCCACATTTTTATAGTCAGTGTTGATGTACAGTTGTATTTAATTTTTGGGGATATCATTTGATTCTGTTGTATTTGATCGAATTTTAAATAGGTACTCGTTAACCGCAGTTGCCCCAACTGTTTGTTAAAGACTATGTGGGGGATCTCTGTTTTGTGCACCTGCAGGCCATTGTGCATGAGGTTCCGGGTCAGGAGCTAGAGGCCACCCTGTTTGACGAGGACCCTGACAAGGATGACTTTCTGGGCAGGTAAGAGCATCCCTCTTGACAATGGTCCTTGCCCTTCCCTCCATTGCACCACACATATACTCTGCCTTGAACTCAACTTATAAAACACTGCCTGTCCCTCCTTACTGTTGTATTTCAGTCTGACTATTGACTTGAATGAGGTGGCAAAGGAGCGTGTTGTGGATGAGGTGAGTCAACATTGCACACATCCTATCGCATAGGTGAAATTTATTTCTGGAGATGCTCACAGTTTGTGAGGAATTGTGGGTGTATTGGCTTGTGGATTAATGTAGGGTTGATTAGCTTGGTGTGTGGGTTGAGGTGCTGCTGTTGGTCTGGCTGTGTATACGAAGGATTTGTGGTGGTGTTTTTTGTGCAGTGGTTTGTGCTGGATGAGGTGGACACGGGGCAGTTGCACCTCAAGCTGGAGTGGCTCTCACTGCTCACCGATGCCAGCAGCCTAAACGAGGTACTCCTAATTCTTAGTACTCACAGAGGCAAAAGACAAAGATCCCCTGTGCAGCCTTAACAGAATGTTGCGGCAAGTGCTTTTAATGAGCACCTAATGAAGGCTGGCATGGTACACGAGGTGGTGGATGGCCAGCACCACGTCCGACCGCTTTTGTTTCTGTAGTAGCAATGTTTACACATCGCCCGGGTGCCTCAGGTAATCATTTGAGGCCGAGTTGATCTAGGGGAGGAAGGGGACTGGTTCATATTTTCATCAATGATGTTGGCCGTGAGCGAGAATCGAACTCGGGTCTCCGGGAACGTGGCGCAGTGTGCTAAGCACTACACTACCGCTCTCCACGCACAAAAATGTGAGCACACATCTACATTCATATTTAAAGTAAGCAATGAAAAGAAAGCGGTCAGAATTGGGCTAGAACACATTGAGAGGTATCAAATGGGTGCCACATATTTTTTTGGTAGTGCTACAGCTTTCGCACCGCCACTGACATTGCCGTGTCTAAACGTATGCGTGTGGTCTCGCAGATTCTGGGCAGCATTCGTGCCGGCCCAGGTCAGGCCAACGATGGGCTCTCTTCGGCCCTGCTCGTCGTGTACCTTGACTGCGCACGGAACCTGCCGGTAAGTCCTGCTCCGCACACACAGCTCACTCTCTCACACCTGTCGTGGAACGTTTTCACGAGTGTCACAAATTCCCATTTTAACTTTAAAGGATGATGCAGCAAAAAAACAAATATTTCTCTAAGTTTTAAATGCACAGCTAATCTGTTTTAGTTCGCCAACATTTGCAAAAGTTTGCTTCCTTTTCAACATTCTGGTATGCTGAAAAACCAAGTCGGTTGTGCCATATTTTTCCACGTGACAAATGCTTAAAGTCACAGTTTTGCGCTCCATACAAGGGCTCTTGCAGCTTACTGCATTTGTGTATTCCCAAATGTTGGGAGCAACGTCTCTGTGACACCATTGGAGCTATTTAATTGAGTGCCTGACTATTAATCTACCTTCGATTCGTTCTCATGAACAATGTTTAAAACTTGTGTAAGACATCTCAGGACATGCAGTTTAGGTGTACGTCTACAAAATTAGATCTAACCCATTCGGTAAAGCCACTGTTGCAGCAATATTTAAAGTTACGTAAAGTGCATTTAGTGAATGGGTCTTAGATGTGTGCACAGTCTATAATCCTATGCAGTAGAACAGTACTGATGTGTAAGCAAATTTGCATTCATTCACAAGCAGTGAGTTCTGAGTGCTGTGTTCCATGAAAAAGGGGTACGTGTGTTGTTGTAGGCATTGCCTCTTCTTGATGGTGCCTTCTGGTCTCAAGTGTTGTTCTTTTGCGGCGTTCTCTGAAAGACATTAAGCGTGTAACCTCATTTCTAATTTGTCCTCTTGGTCCCCACCTCCTACCTGTGTCTCCCATCCACCTTCCTTTGCTACACACCTAAGAGTGTGTTTGCTGGGACATTAGGCTGTGGCTACTTGCAGGGCCGGCGAGCGTCCGGCCTGGTGTTTTGTGAGAATACCAGCAGCATGTCACAGGCACTGTTTGTGAGTCCCGAGCCTCCCTAGCCTAATTCCCATGACATATCTGGGTCCGGACCCTAGCAATAGTTCAATTTCCATTTGACCAGTCCCAAAACTGGCCTAACCTTTTCCCATGGCTTGGTCTGAACATGAACCACCATTAACCTTACATTCAGACTCTGACCTTTAAAAATGTCTTTATAATTTATTTCATAATATGTAATGGCAATTGGAACCTTTAACAAAATAAGGATTTGCAAGGCAGATGGTAAAAGGACGTATGCAGAATTGTTGATGGTGGTCTACTCACTTCATCTCTTAAACATTAAGCAAAACCTGGGTAAATGGGTTTGACGGCAGGTTGAGGCCAGTATTATTAAAGGTGAGTGCACGCTGCAAAGGGCTTCCTTCGCCAGCCTGGGAAGGCATGGAAAAGCCCCTTCCACATTTAGATGTATCTACAGACAAGGTCTGGACCGGAAAAATTGGGTCATGGGAATAAAGCATTCACTTCCAACATGCAGTGCGGTGGTTTTCCTTTACCCGATTCGTGTCTGACAGATTTACCTATCCTCTAACTAGCTTTTATCTGACCAGTGTTTACTCAACAGATATTTTTTGTATTTGGCAATTCGATTGTGGCTTATGATCTTGCCGTGAATGGTTTGTTTCTGTGCTAAGTTTTCACCTTGTATTACTCACAACAGTGGTGCTCGATGTGTTGATGTTGCGTGTGCGTTGCACAACATGATCGAGTAATGTGGTTCTCAGTGCTAAATACCAGCAGCAGAATTGTGTTGGAGCGCATTGACAGATGTCTACTTGGAAGTGGTATTCACTTTGTAATTATGCACAATTTGGCCACTGATCTGCACGAACTTCAGCAGGAAACAATAAAGGTGGAAAATCCACACGTTCTTGTGATATCCACACATTGTATTTGTCTCTCATGTAACCACCCCGGGAGAGGCTTTTTGCAGAATTGTTTCCTTGGCCTCAAACAGGTCTCTGACAAGCGCGTGTGTGTAGGGAGGGCGTTAAACCCTGCTACTCCCTGGCACTGTGCATTGTTTTGCACTGTGATGTTCTAACAGCGTGTTAACTTTTGTGGTGTTGAAGTAGCTTGTGTTGATGCCTACTAGCCTTGACACGGAGTTCACTTGGACACGGCATGTGTTCAGTTGCACTGTGTAATGCTTTGCAAATAATGACCTTCTGTCTGACCGCATGCAATTAACACCATTGTTTTTCTTCAATAACAGCGAAATTTGTTTGAGTTTGAATTCAATGTCAGTAAGAAGCCTTCCGCACATATGTCTGTCAAGGTAACCGTTAACGATCATCAACTAAAACATCTCACAATCCACCTCTCTTGGGTGTCATAATTCCATTCCATTTTGCTGAATTAACGGTGTGCTTTTAAATCGCTTTGCAGTTCCTGGGCAGCTGGTTTCACAACTCCATTGCTTTTGGCGATGTGAATTGCTCTCTCACCCGAGGCTGGCTACCTTCCACTAACGCTAGAGTGTGTGTGCCGCTGTCTTCCAGAAGTAACTGCACCTCGCATCCTCCTGGCCACTTTGCTTTTTCACTGGGAAATGCGGAGCTTGTTTTTACTTTTGTTTGTGCGTAGTGACTTGTGTGCTGAATGAGTAGGTGGGTTACCACTGCCAGAACCACTCGCGCTGCATCAGTGCAACAGTATGCTGCTTTCTGGACACGTTTTTACATTCTCTTTGCATCGCTTTACTTGCTTACATTTGCTGGTGTATTTTAATAGCGGAGTAACAATTGTATTTACTGGAGTCTACTTTGGTCTTGTTCTGCACATGCTGTACTGCCTCCCCCCTGCTCATCAGTGCCAGGGTCTTCCAGAGATGTACACACACTCGCATGCATATATATGTATATGGTAATGTGTATTAAACGAACAAGCCGACCAGCATAAATCAGCTCTGTGCCCCTGCTAGCTTGAATACAGGTCCTCAGTTTTGGTGATGTCTTTGATATTTACGAACAATGGCCCATCACTGAAAATATGGGACCTGTCAACTTCCATTTGCTTAATATAACCATACAATTTCCACTGGCCGTGGAAGTACTTTGGAAAGGAGCAATGGTAATGCAATTGTGTGTTCCAAGCCCCATTAGTAAACAAACACGTTATAACGCGTGACATTCCTCAATCAGATATGGCGATAGTTGAGTGACTCACCGGATATTCATAAAATAATCACCCAGCGCATTACATGTTCCAAGCTTGTGTGTCATGTGCGTTATATAACGCACCATGTTGGAAAACGAGGTCGGTATTTGGCATTCGTGTTGCTTCATGCTGTGTCAGTTTTAGAAGAGTTATATTCCTATACCACATTGCAAAAATACTGGTTAAAGATCACGCATATGCACAGTCCTTTTTAAATCCCCTGCTGGATGATGCTATCCCCACGCCATGCAGATCATAGGGGTTATTTTGCCATACTTCACTCTGCTGGTCAGTGCAGGTTGGGGACGGGGAGAACATGAAAGCTTAGAAGTACAGGATAACCTTGCTGCACTCCCTCTGCTACACATTGGTCACCCATCCAACCGTGTTATATGCTCAATCCTGCTTAGATTCCAAAATTTAATGAGATGGGGTACATTCTGGGTGATTTGGTCATGAGTGGCACTAGAGCTTCATATACCAAGTATTGTAATGTGTTATTAGCCTACATAAATGTTTTAGTTGCCATAACATTAAGGATGTAACTTGAGATTGCTGTTAAATGTTTAAATAAGTCGTATTTTAGATTTTTATTTAAAGCTTTCGTGACTGCAGGGATTCATATTCTTGGTTCTTTCAGTAAAGTCACGTGTGGTTTTCACACCTGATGATGGTTGCTTGTGTTGCAGTCGAAACGTCGTGAGAATTTTATTGTTTTATATTTTTATTATTTATTGTTTCCCTTCTACGTGACTTTACCGAAAGCACCAAGAATATAGTATTACTTATGTTTGCATTAATGAAATAATAGTTTTTAACAATCCCAGTGCATGCGTGTGTATGGTATAATTGTTGACGTTTGTAGCACCGTGTGTGCATGTATTAAGGCCTTCATAGGCACTTCCTATGAAAGCCTTCATAGGTGTTCGCTACCAGCACTTGCCCCAACAGTCCGTTAAAGAGTCCATCTTTTGCATGTGTTATGGGTATGCCTGCGTGTGACGCTTGCGCATGTGAGGTGTGCGCATGTGAGGTGTGCTTGACCCTTGGCAATTAGTATCTGATCACAGCCTGAGGTCTCCACTTTGTTGATTTTATTTAATAAATATATACTTAGTGCAATATCTCATCATCAACATTGGGAAACACAGGCAGGCCAGGTGTGGTGCTGGGTTCACTGCCGCCCGAGTGCTGTGCCATCCTTAGGTGCTTTTACTTGCAAAACTTGTCCCCCCCCCTCCCCCCACGGCGTTCTGTCCAGACTGAAAGGGAATTCTTAGTCTCCGTTGTGTATCGTCACATTTGTTCGTTCGCACACGTGTGACTTGCAAGCGCTTAATGAGACGTGTACGTGCGTGCGATGCGTGTCCGGGTCTCCAGCCGAAGAAGAAGGGCACCAACCTTGAGCCCAGCCCATTCGTGCAGCTCTCCGTCTCTCACACCACATTTGAAAGCAAGGTAAAGCCCTTCCACCACCTGTCTCTTCTTAAGACTGTGAGCACGCACGTGCCTGTGAAACATCGGGCGCCTGTTCAAAAGTTTGGGGAGTGCGAGTGCAGTTGTCAGCCGCGTGACCTAAGTTCGATTCCCATTCACAACCAGTAACAGTGGCGAATATTTTAACTGGTCTTGAGCCTCCCCTTGGTCGACTTAGCCTGGAATGAGTACCTGGTGCAGTCTGTAAACATCAGCACCGGGGAGACATAAGCGGCCGGCCATGGTGTTGGTCCACTCACCCACTTGTGTGCTCTGCCGGCCTTTTTATCAGTGCTCACTAATAGTGCTCGCCCCAACAGTCTGTTGAGGCTCTACAGAGGATCTGTCTTTTGTGTTCAAAAGCATGCATCTGGCTATTAAAGCATAACAAAAATGTAATGCTGTATTAAGCAATATTTTGGGAACTATGCTGCACATGTAAAGTAAAACAATGCAAGTTTCATGGTAATGAGTCATGTAATGGTGAAGTCTAATGATGCTGCTGGCAAACTACAGTAATAGCCAACATGGTAAAAGCTTCATATTGTTGGCATAACAACTGTTTGTCTTCTCAAGTAAATGTGAAATGAAACGTAACGATATAACTCATTTTATATGTAATCTATTCAGATTTTTCGATTGGCCATACACATTCACCTTATCCACTTTTTAACACTGTATTCCTTTTAAACAGTGGACTAATTAGTCTGAACGTGGCCTATAATGTAATCTTAAAATTTTGTCTGGTAATCGGTGTTTGTTACTTTGCCGACATCTTTGTGTCAGATTTGTTACAACACGAATGACCCAGTCTGGGAGCAGCCATTCACTTTCTGCATCCACAACCCCACTGACCAAGATCTCGACATAGAGGTGAGATACGACCATTACCACCACCTCCACACGCCCGTGTGAAGGTGGTAATGCATATCTTCTGCCAATAAAGCCTTACGAATGCTATAAAATTTCAAATTTTGAAGCATTACCAATTTTATCTTGAAAATGAGTTGTTTACATTTTATAAATGCATTAGCATTTTTGGCATGCACTTTATTATTATCATCCAACATTTGCACAAGCATTGTTTTATAATCAACTTTTTTACTCACTGTCAGGCTACCCACAATAAACTCCAGGTTCATAATGACAGCTTCACATACTTCAACATTTCCAGATCCCTTAAACTCAGAGTGAGGTCCTAAAAAACACCCCGTGGAATTGTGATGGACAGCAAAATAATTGTTGAGGTACTTGTTTTCATATCTAAAACAGAACCCATGAATGTTACGTTTCATATTTAACTACAAATGTTTCGAAATATACTTGTTTTCACAAGATGTTTACAATTGCCTTAATGGCGAACACAGTGAGTGCAGTGACTGATGGGACTTGAATTAATACGTAATTCACTGCAGCATTGGTTTACATATTCTGTGAAAGATCGGAGCTGTCTCTTAGACTGGGCACCATTTACGCAGTGCCAGCTCGATATGTTTTACCAGTGGAAACTCACTGGATCCAAGCACTACTTAAAATCTACATAAAGCAGAGTTGCATCTGACATGAAAGCAGGTGTGAAGTACATTCAGCCACCACAAACCTGGATTATTTAATATTGTGGCTTTACGTAACCTACGTCAGGTCGGATTACCTTTACAGGCAACACCTCAGGGCAAGGAGTATCTCAGTATAGTGTGTGTTTATGCCAACTTCGTGCTTTGTGCGTGTGTATGCGTGGCCATCAGGTGAAAGACGACGATCGGCAGTGCTCCCTCGGCTCTTTCAACCTGCCTCTGAAGCGCTTGCTCGCAGCCGATGGCATGACTCTGGACCAGACCTTCCAGCTGAGCAACTCTGGGCCAAACAGCGTCATCAAGATGAAACTGGCTCTCAGGGTCTGCGTATTTTCGATATACACATTTATGTTTCACCAATATATTCGTTGATTAAACTCTTGTTTAAAAAAATCACATTTATCGAGACATTTAGCAGCCGTCTATGTTGTACATTTACTCTTAAAAAAATGTAGTTTAGCAAAACTCTTTTACTTCAAATTAAACATGTTTTAAATAAGTTTGACATTTCACCAGTGGCAGAGCATAAATACCGCCTGAGTTTGTGATAGCAAGTGGTTATATGCATTACTTGACAATTGCATGACATTCTGTTTGCCAATGTGGATAAACAACTGGTGCCACCAATGTCTGTAAATGTCCTTTTCAGATTTTGAAGGTGATGCCTAAGGAAGAAAACTTCATTCAGGATGGGCAGAACCTGGTTCGGAAGAAAGTAGGAAAGCCTCGTGGCAAGAAAAAGAAGGATGCAACAGGGGCTGGCCCCAAGGCCAATGGCATGGGTCGCACTGTGGCCGGAGGGGCAGGGGGCTCCCATTCATCTCTAATTACCGACAAAGGAGGCGAGGGGCCCCATGCGCAGGAAGGGCCTTCACCTGGATTACACGCGGCCACGAGGCTAGCGGCTGGGCCAGGGAAGGAGCCAACGCCGAGCATTGCGTCGGATATGTCCGTGCCGGCTTCCACGCAGGAGCTCCGTCGCCGCGTCCGGCAGATGCAGGAGTAAGTGTGGTGTGCTTGTGCACACGTAGCTTCTGCCATGTGTAGATTTTTAGTCAAATGTTTATTTGTTTTAAAGAAAGTCCCATTTAGCAAGTTACCCAGCTAGTATCCGTGGTACATGAGCACAGCACAAGAATAAGTGTGATACGTACAGAAGAACAGGCATCAACCGAACAGAATGCGTCAGAGGTACAGCAAAAAATTGTGCTTAAAGTAACAAATCTTGACTTAAAGCTCTCGTGACTGCAGGAATTCATATTTTTGGGTCTTTCGGTAAAGCCACGTAGATATAAAAATAATAAAAATATCACGACGTTTCGATCGTAACACAAGCAATCGTCTTCAGGTGAAAAAATATAGCGGGAGAGCTACTGAGGCAGCGGGAGAGTTACTGAGGCAGGATGCCTCAGCAGCTCTTCTGCTATATTTTTTCACCTGATGACGATTGCTTGTGTTGCGATTGAAACGTCGTGATATTTTTATTATTTTTCTATCTACGTGGCTTTACCGTAAGACCCACGGAATATAAAAGTAACAATATTAACAGACATTGCATCAAAAACAAGGATGAGGTAATGAATGGTCGGAGAGGAGATGAGCGCGAAGCGAAAACGATCGAGTGACTAAAACCATAACGGGAATGCGACGAGTAACGGCAATCGAGTTGGATGCAGGTGCAGCCCGAACTGTGCACTCTGAGCTCAGAGTGATTTGAAATGGAGGGAGCCGAGCCCATGCTGAGCGGGAAGGGCATTGCAGTAACGTGGGGCAGCAGCGTGGAAGGACATGTTGCCAAACCTTGTTCTAAGGGCTGGTATTTTTAGTAAGAACATAGAGGTACTTTGGAAGTTGTAGCTGAGAAATTGCAGAGTTAAGAGGTCCTCTAGATATTAGGAGGATTTGTTTAAAAGGACATTTAGGATGAAGTTAGTCTAGTGGTGGTCTCTTCGGATGTCAAGGGGTGATACATTGGATGCGATTTAGAGGTTGCAATGATGCGTTCTTTAGGGACATCAACGGAAAAGCGTAGAGCAGAGTGGCATTTTTTATAGTGGTTTCAGGGGCTAGTAAGTAGATGTCGCAATGGTCAAAGATGGAAAGGATGGTGGCTTTGACTATATCAAGAGTTAAACAGAGAGAGAAAGAACACAGCCACTCATTCAATTTGTAAGTGACTGCAAGATGTAAATACCTTCCATATATTTGAAGTCAAGTTGCCAACCCTGTTTTCAATGCATGTACCATGTCTGTATCAACAGTGAGACTGGTGTTGGAGATTCTCCTCTCGGGCAGATTCAGCTCACCATCCGACACAGCGCACAGCGCAATCAGCTTGTTGTGGTTGTGCACGCATGCAAGTAAGTGGCACTAACCGATGCACACCCTAAATACATTTGCATTTGTTCTGACACATGCAAGTTTATCTTTGAACCATTGCCTTGTTCTCATCAATGTTTCCATCTTCTTCAGAAACCTTCTGACACCATCGCATGAAGGGGCAAACGTGTACGTGCGCATATATATGCACCCAAACCGCAGGCGGCTGGGGAAAAGGAAGACTTCAACTGTTAAGAAGTCTGTCAACCCTGTCTTCGATGAGACGTGAGTGGGTGGAAAATAGGGATGTCAGAATTCAGCTGAAAGCATACCATAGAACCAGCTACTCAACTGTTCAATTAGTTTTCATTGTGCTCTTTCATGATTGAGGTGATAACTTTATTCCTATCTAATCAACCCCGACTATTTGTTGCCTGCCTATTGTAGATTGGAGTTTACGATGACACTTGCCGAGGCGAAGGAAAAACACATTCTAGATCTGGCAGTCAAGCATGACGGGGGATTCCTGGCCAAGGAGGAACTGTTGGGAAAGGCAAGCATCATGAAAGACATTGACACCATGTTCTAATGTGCTACACCTTGCTTCACTATATTGCTCATGCAACAGAAGCAATGATTTAATTGGAAATGCTTTCTTTTATCTCCAGCTTCAGGTTGACGTGCAGTCCCTAGACCTGACAAAAGGCACCACCAACTGGTGAGTGGAACGCAGGGCGTCTTGCACGCACCCCACGTGTAGCTCCTCTTTCACATCACGACAATTACCTGTCCATGGTCACCAGTGCGACTTTTACAACCATTTTTCTGCTAGAGGATAATCCATGGCCTAACATTTCTGAATAAGAACTACAGTGAGGGAAAAAAGTATTTGATCCCCTGCTGATTTTGTATGTTTGCCCACTGACAAAGAAATGATCAGTCTATAATTTTAATGGTAGGTTTATTTGAACAGTGAGAGACAGAATAACAACAACAAAAATCCAGAAAAATGCATGTCAAAAATGTTATAAATTGATTTGCATTTTAATCAGGAAAATAAGTATTTGACCCCTCTGCAAAACATGACTTAGTACTTGGTGGCAAAACCCTTGTTGGCAAGCACAGAGGTCAGACGTTTCTTGTAGTTGGCCACCAGGTTTGCACACATCTCAGGAGGGATTTTGTCCCACTCCTCTTTGCAGATCTTCTCCAAGTCATTAATGTTTCGAGGCTGACATTTGGAAACTCGAACCTTCAGCTCTCTCCACAGATTTTCTATGGGATTAAGGTCTGGAGACTGGCTCGGCCACTCCAGGACCTTAATGTGCTTCTTCTTGAGCCACTCCTTTGTTGCCTTGGCTGTGTGTTTTGGGTTATTGTCATGCTGGAATACCCATCCACGACCCATTTTCAATGCCCTGGCTGAGGGAAGGAGGTTCTCACCCAAGATTTGATGGTACATGGCCCCGTCCATCGTGTCTTTGATGCGGTGAAGTTGTCCTGTCCCCTTAGCAGAAAAACACCCCCAAAGCATAATGTTTCCACCTCCATGTTTGACGGTGGGGATGGTGTTCTTGGGGTCATAGGCAGGATTCCTCCTCCAAACATGGCGAGTTGAGTTGATGCCAAAAAGCTCCATTTTGGTCTCATCTGACCACAACACTTTCATCCAGTTGTCCTCTGAATCATTCAGATGTTCATTGGCAAACTTCAGACGGGCATGTATATGTGCTTTCTTGCGGGCGCTGCAGGATTTCATTCCTTCACGCCGTAGTGTGTTACCAATTGTTTTCTTGGTGACTATGGTCCCAGCTGCCTTGAGAACATTGACAAGATCCTCCCGTGTAGTTCTGGGCTGATTCCTCCCCATTCTCATGATCATTACAACTCCACGAGGTGAGATCTTGAATGGAGCAACAGGCCGAGGGAGATTGACAGTTCTTTTGTGTTTCTTCCATTTGCGAATAATCGCACCAACTGTTGTCACCTTCTCACCAAGCTGCTTGGCAATGGTCTTGTAGCCCATTCCAGCCTTGTGTAGGTCTCCAGTCTTGTCCCTGACATCCTTGGAGAGCTCTTTGGTCTTGGCCATGGTGGAGAGTTTGGAATCTGATTGATTGATTGCTTCTGTGGACAGGTGTCTTTTATACAGGTAACAAGCTGAGATTAGGAGCACTCTCTTAAAGGGAGTGCTCTTAATCTCAGCTCGTTACCTGTATAAAAGACACCTGGGAGCCAGAAATCTTTCTGATTGAGAGGGGGTCAAATACTTATTTCCCTCATTAAAATGCAAATCAATTTATAACATTTTTGACATGCGTTTTTCTGGATTTTGTTGTTGTTATTCTGTCTCTCACTGTTCAAATAAACCTACCATTAAAATTATAGACTGATCATTTCTTTGTCAGTGGGCAAACGTACAAAATCAGCAGGGGATCAAATACTTTTTTCCCTCACTGTATCGGTCGTGCTGAGGGGCCCAATTCTGCATTTTCCTCAGACGCCCAGCATCACTTTGCCTGTACTCACTAAATTAACTTCTACAACCAATTAGTATCCCGTGAACATGCACTATCACTATTGAACCTGACTTCTGCTTGTATTTCACAAACACACTGTGGTTGTTGTTGTTCGATTTGAACTGAGTAACTGTAACATTAAAAAACTGTTGATATTTTTGAATTCAGGTTGCCTATAATTTAGAATTGAGAGGGTCTATATCATTTTCTGCCCATACATTCGCATCTCGTGTCAATTCTAGAATCTCCTATGAGTTTGGCCCGTTTAAATTATTTGGTGCTATGCGAGACAAATCACAATACAAACTTAATGACACTCTAACATACTTCGAGGCCAAAAAATTATTCCTTAATCGTGAGACATTTATATAATTCCCGCGACAGTGACATTCACTGGCATCGCCTCAAATCCTCTGCAGCCCACTCGAGTGGCTGACCCGTTGTTATGTGGCGCTGTGAGGACACAACCTCACGATGGAGGCGCGTGTGTGGTGTCACCGCTGCAGGTACGACTTGACGGTGGACGGAGACATCCTCAAGAACAAGTGAAGGAGGGAGCGAGATCACGGCCTCAGGGTCCCTTTCACTTGGCTATGCCTTATTATTACACATTACTGTCACATATTTACGGCTGTTTATAGGTTACGCAATAAACTTTTTTTTATTTTAAAATTTTAAATCGAAAATGTGTTACGTATGTTTTAAATACTTACGTGTTTGTCTGCACGGTAACAAATGTTACGACTGGTCGCTGCCCTGCGCTGGTCATGACAATTACAAAGCCTCTGTGCTGGCTTACTTTACTTTTAAAGCTTCTGACGCCAAAGCCCAGCTTTACCGGTTCTCCTTCACCAGCCATAATCTACAACTACAGAAACATCTGCTGTTGAGTGGGTAGGGCCTGTAATTAAATAATATGATCAATGTTTTCCCGCAGTCGCGTTGTTTATGGGTATGTTTTTTTTTATGTATTAACGATATCGCAAGTGTCAGATTCATAGATCTCACCGCCTGCATAAAAAAACTCAAGAATCGAGTTACACAATATATGGACTTTAAAAAAAACACACACACACTCCAGCACCAAGACACGTCTAATCTAGGTAATTTATCAAAGCCAAAGTCTCAACCAGTCTCAGAATAACAACACAATATTTATAGCAATTCAACAATACAAATTAAAACCCGCCCGACACGTGTTACACGTGGTCAACATAGGACGTGACATAGCCCAGACAAAGGCGTTGTCCGTGGTTTTTAAGTGGGGGCTCTATCTTGTCCTGAAGCGAGATGGTCATTACAAGGGTGGAAGGCGCGATTTGGTGGAGCAGGTACGGCAGAAGTCAGCCAGCATGGCCAGGTCTCGCCCAATGCGAAAACACCACCGCCGCCGTCACACGGGGGGCTCCCTGCTGCAGGATGGACCGCACGGACGGCCGGTCACGCCGGGCCGCTCTGGTCACGCCGGAGCTGCCGGCCGGAGCTTTGCCGGTGCCACCGCCTCGTGCAGCGCCTCTAGCGCCGATTGCGGGAAAATAATGCGGGTCCAGTGGGGGGGCGGGTCCAGTGGGGGGGCGGGTCCAGTGGGGGGGTTGTGGGATGAGGGGGGGTCCAGTGGGGGGGGGGATGAGGGGGGGGTCCAGTGGGGGGGGTATAACTCGCCGAGCCGCCATCTGTGCAACAACACAAAAAAGAGCTTCCTCGCTCATCGGATTCCTCCTCGAGTCTAAATAAAGATTCTGAGTCTGGGGGGCGCTGTTGGGGTGGGGCGCGGGGGGGGTGACGTCAGAGGTGCGGCCCCGCCCAGTGCAGCGGTGCCGGGGCGGGGACGGAGCTGGCGCCACGGTCACCACCACCACCACCACGCCGGGCTCCTCCTCGACACTGCAGAGGCGGGTTGAGGCAACAGTGACTCGAGGTGGAACGGACCGGAGGGGACCTGGGGGAGACAAAGGGGGTCGGGATAGGGCGACTCGGGGCGGTGTTCGGCAAGAGTGGCTGAGGTGAGTTGGGGGAGAGGGCTGCGCTGGACAGGAGAGAGCTGGCGAGAGGAGCTGTGGGAGTCGAGGGGATGAGGCTGTTAGACGAGGGGATGAGGTTGTTAGACGAGGGGATGAGGTTGTTAGACGAGGGGATGAGGTTGTTAGACGAGGGGATGAGGTTGTTAGACGAGGGGATGAGGTTGTTAGACGAGGTTGTTAGACGAGGGGATGAGGTTGTTAGACGAGGGGATGAGGTTGTTAGACGAGGGGATGAGGTTGTTAGACGAGGGGATGAGGTTGTTAGACGAGGGGTTGAGGTCGACGGGAGGGACTGGACGCTTGGAACAGTCTGGAGAGGCGTGGAAGGCAATCGGAGGCTGGGTGGGACAGGGCTGAGTGGCTTGTAGGCAATGAGGACTTGGATACAAAGGGGGGCGTGAGTTGGCCACGTTGACCCGGCAAGATCTGGGAGACCGAGGTAGCAGAACCAGGGAGACGAGGTTACCTGGGGTAGACGGTGGATGTGAGACAGTGGTACCTGCGAAGCCAGCGGTTAGCCTGGTAATCTTGTGGACACCTGGGTGACCAGTTGGATTTTTAGTTGATAGTTGTCAGCATCAGAATCTGTGTTTTAGACTGGAGGAATCCGATGAGCCACGAAGCTCTTTTTTCCCACACATGTTCAGTTGTAGGAACACGGGGGGAGGGCGAGGAGGCTGAGTGCGTGCTAGAGTGAGACCGCTGCCCTCCTGTCCCGTTTCCTTGCAGGCACGGGTGGGGGGTAATGGGCGAGCTGCCGAGCTAGGGTGCCCCCTGCACCGCAGCTGACCGACAACGACCGTGCCCTGTGGGACTGCCCGGACGGCAGCAGCAGCAGCGGTCATCATGACGAGCACGGCAGCGTCGGGCGGTCCGCCCCCAGCAGACGGACGAGAGGAGCAGGAGGCAAACGAGACTCCATCTCCATCACCGACGTCGTCGGAGCCTCGGGGCTCCGTGTCGAGCATGGCCGGCAGCTATGCGGGCGACGGGCCCAGCGCTGGGCTGCAGTCGCTGCTCTTTGCCTTCGCTCGCACCTTCCTGTGCCTCTTCCCCACCTACCTGGCCGGCTGCCTGGGCATGAGCTTCAGCTGGATCCTGCTGGGAGTGGTCGTGTGGCTGGGGTACAAGCGCATTCGAGCCAACAAGAAGCAGTTGCTGCTCAAGAGACAGCAGCTCAGCAACTTTGAAGAGATGTGCATTCGCTCCGGGATCAAGCACCAGGATCTGCCCGCCTGGGTTCGTATTTGGGGCTGGCCTCAGCCATGCCCACCACGGCACCCATGCTGACTGTGCCCAGTCTCTCTTGCTGTGTGACTCTTGAGCAGGGAGGGCCCATTCACAAGAGCCCCTGGGACCATGCAAAGGATAACTGTAGACGCTCAGACACATTTTACATACCATTACATTACAATAATGAATCTGGATTTAATTGCAAAACCCTAAAAATTTATCTCCAGTATAGTTATGTTTGTTTACCCAGGGAGGCCTCACTTGAGGCTCCTGAATTTTTTCAGGAGGGTCCTGCCAAGTACGGCATTCCAGATGAGTTTATTTTGCGGGTCATTTTATTTTTCTAACTCGGACCATGACGCCGGCTCATAACGGCAGCTTGCTGCAAGATATATCACATTGCACATATACGGAAAGCGTACTAGCTAAGGGTGACGTGGCATCTAGATTCCTCCATGATCTTTTGCACACCCCATGTGTTCAACCCCAGCTTTCCCAATTGCAATAATCCCATGTATGCACTATTCTGTGCTTCTAATTCAACCCAATGAGTTGAACATCCTGTTTGGCCTGTTTCGGTTTAACAGAAGTAAGCAAAGTCTGGATGTTGCAAATTTGCTGTAAACGGGCCAAAAATGCTCTATTCAGAGCTGTCAAGGACACTTCGATACTCTTGAAATGTCGAAAAGTAAAATCTTTTTTTTCAACGAGTGCTTTTACCCACAGCCAAAACAATGTGGTACATTATGTAACAGCACGTGGATATAAATGGGCCAAGAAGACTGCGGCTTTGATGAGGTAGAGATTATGCTGAGGGTGTGCAACTGGAGGGACAAATCAACAGCTTCGATCATGTTTTGGCCCTACAATTCTCGTGTCCGGCCGCCACATTTGTCTTGAAGCATAGTGCTTTGCATGGCTGGTTTAATTTGTGTTGATGAAGTTCGTGTAGCTGCAGTGACCATCATGTAGGGGAGATTCTGCACGCCAACCAACTTCTGTTTAATCCCTGACAGCTGAAGCAGCAGCATCAGTGGGCAGTCCTCCAGTGAGTTGTGGTGCACTATTCATAAAGTATACCGTGTACTGCACGTGATGGTGTAATGTAAGTAATCTACTGTTTTGAATTTTCTTTTTACAATGCTGTAACAGGAATGGCATCACAATGTTGGAGAGCAGTCCTGAATGTAGCGCGTTGTTTGATGCTGTGTAAGGCTAGCACTGACAAGTCCCTTAAACATATCTTGTTGGGAAGGGGAGTGACTCCTTACATTGAGCTCATCATACTGTACAACATGTTTTGTGCACTGTAATTGAAAGGTGTAACTTGCGTAGTTGCATTCTATTAACATTTAAAATTTAGAAATCGCTGCTCCATTTCAGGTAAAAGTTTATGTTACTCTTGCTGTTAAACCTATTTTAAATATTACCCCAAATTCCATTTCACTTGATGGAGCCCTGCTGGAAATGTCATGAGACTCGATGAGGTTTTTTTCGGTACACAAGAATAATAATAACTTATGCATGAAATAATTTTACTTTGCATGTGCGATGCATTAAATGTGGCTGCCTCGTGACTGTCATTCACACCACTTGGTCAGTTTGCCTGGAATTTTATTGGGGAATTGCTAAAATAACACATTTGCTGTGATGTGGAAATTGAACGCCATGTGATATGATGATCCACGTAAGTAGTGTTGGTGCTAAGATCCGAGGCATGTATTTAAACTACGCACAAGACATTTGAAATGTTTTCCTCATGTTACTGTAGTTCACTTGGCATCTCTTCCAAAAGACATCATTAGTCATTGGGGTAGAATGTTTTAATAAAGGACATCAGACGATCAATGTAGTTATCTCACACGTTAATGTGTTAAACATCAGACCCAAGAATGTTTATTCCGTGATTGTGCTATTATATACAGTTTATGTTCTCATAGTCACTGTATGTTTGGGAATGCGAGTTGGTGAGAGTTGTTTTACCAGGAGTACGGTAATATTCGTGCACTGCTGATGCTGTGTCAATGTTGTTTTTACAGGTGCAATTCCCAGATGTGGAGCGAGTGGAATGGCTGAACAAAGTACGATTACATGACAGACACACACGCATGCATGTGCACACGGTGTCACCAATTGGCACAAATGCATGTTTAGAACATGTGATGCTGCATTGTGGAGCGGAGTGCTGAACCCAGCCGCTGTGACCTTGCATTCCACCACACTGGCTGCACAGGAAGTGAATGTATGGGATCTTCTCTGATGACATCATTCACAATAATCAGTATAATTTAATCTAGCACTTTTCACAAAAATCCCATAATTAGTCTTGTAATAGTGACTTCTTGCCGACATACCTTATAACATTAATATCAATTTACCTTTGGTGCTCATGAGTGGTGTCTTGTTTGCCTGTGGCAGGGGGACCTGAGTGACCAAACGGAACAAAAATGAATGACACGAGGAAAGCCGAGTGTCTTATTGTACAGCTGCTGTGTGCTGGAGTGGAGTGGTTGGTGTGCCGTGCAGGTGTTGGTGCAAGTGTGGCCTTTCTTTGGGCGCTACATGGAAGGAGTGTTCCGGCAGGCGATTGAACCGGCTGTGCGTGGATCAACCGATTACCTTAAGACATTCACCTTTACCAAGCTCCACTTTGGAGAGGAGGTTGCTTGCCGCACCACACAACTGATCGTTGTCGATGCAAACCAACCTTGGCTTTGAACTTTGCTCATTAAGTGCCTCAAACGCCTCTGTCAATATGCAGTGGAGAATGGATCACAGTTGCATTATAAGGGTGGGTGAGATGAAGTTGGAAAACATTTAAAGTGAATTGTGTCTGCTTTTTCAGCCATTTAAGGTGACTGGAATAAAGACATATTCGCAGAATGTGGACAAGAGGCAGATTATCCTTGACCTGCAAATCAGGTATGTCATCCCACGTGTGACTCGCGGAGGATTTTTACTTGTCAAACGTTGCACGTATATGTACGCAGAGTGCGTTGCCTGTCAGGGTGTATGTGCACAAGACATGCGCACTGGTGCGCACTGGTGCGCATGTCTTGTATGCAGGTGTGCAGGGATTTCAGGTGTACATGTGGCAGTGGATTGTGTTTTGTGTTGGTTGAGTGTGGGTTCGCCTGAACGTTGCTGGGCACAAAAAAACACTGCCAGAGATAACACGTCGGCTTTCGCGACCAATATCATCCATAATAGAGTTTTTTTGGGTTAGATCGCGTAAATATATAAATGTGTCGTTAAAACCCGCCACCACCCGACACAGCCAACTAGTAAGGGTTGTCACATAAACAGAACATGCCAATTCGTCACTAGTACAGCACACTGGTGTGTTGTGGCTGACTCTCCAACACACCGGTGTGCTGTACTCATGACGAATTGGCATGTTCTGTATACGTGACAACTCTTACTAGTTAGTTGGCTGTGTCGGGTGGTGGTGGGTTTTAACGACACATATATTTACGCGATCTAACCCAAAACACCTCTTATGGACTGCCAGAGATGGTGGTATATGGAAGTGAGAAAACAGCATTACGTTGACCGTTGCTCCTGTTGAACACATGTTTGTGCTTAATTTGATAGGCGTGTACTTGATAAGCATCTCAATTCTGTAGTATGTTGATTGATACATTTTGACAAATGTGTGAAGTGGTCCTTGTGCGAACTTGTTGAAGTTGTCACAAGTAGGCATGGTCCTACTTATGCACATTTCAGCTTTGTTGTCATTTTTGTATTGGCCTCTTAACTGCAAAGGTATTGCTAATAGTAATAACGAACTTTAGATGCGGTTGCATCATTCGAGGAGTGGGAATATGCACAAGTAGGCGAAGGAAATTGTGAAGCAGCGAAGCCACTCCGTGCGCACTTAGAAGATTAGGCGTCTTGTCAAGTTAATGGTGCTAGCAGTAATCTCTCGGTGGGCTAAAAATAAGTGAAGTTGATGCATTTTTTATGGAGTGCAAAGAAGCCTTTCAGACGATAAATCCAGAGTAACTTTGATATTTCAAAATGCATAGACATGGAATACAGTATACATTTTGTTTCAGGCTTGTGTTTGACAAACTAAAATTGGATGGACAGAAAAGGAGTTGAACTAGTTCTTGGATAATTGTGCATTTAATTAACCCTCCTAGGGCCACTCCCTACTCGAGGGACCCGGGAAGATCGTGTCTGTGTTGTGTGTATGTGTGTCACTCCGTCTGTTCACTCCCACGCTGCTCCCTCGTCAGCTCCTTGCGCTCGATAGCTCCTCAAATGGGAATGTTATGAGAAGAAAAAAAATACGTACAGTTAAGTGTTTCCCTTCCAAATATGAACTGAGATCTTGATCTCAAGTCATAGTTTATGCTGAAGTCATTTATTCCAAACGTGTTTATGACGTAAGTATGCACTGTCTCCTATGTTTGCATGTATGTGTGCTTGTGTTAGAAATTGAACCACTTTATGGTACTAATCGCGTTACATTTTTGAAATGGCAAGTTTAATATGGACACAATCTTAAATAGTTTGGTAAGCCTAAGCCCCACTGGGTTGCCGCCACGTGCCCACACATCACACAAAACTCCGTGTGCGTGTGTCTGTTTGTGTGGTGTAGTTTGTGTGCGCATGTATTTTCTGCACTCTTGTGGGTATTTAGTCATCTTCATACGTGTGTGTGTGTGCTCGTCTGCATCCACACACACACTTAGCATAAGCATGGGAAATGCCTGGCACTTGAAATCTTTGAAAAACGCCTTTTAAGGAAATGCAGTGTCGGACAGCATGTGGGAGGGTAGTGACAGCACAGTAAATGGCCCAGCACCATAGCTGCAGTGTCTACAGAGCACAGTGCAGACTCTTGCTGTGTAAACTCTGCACAATGCAGTGGTCCAAATGCACTTGGACCACAATTAAAAGGGATGTGGTTCACTGATCACAGTTGTTATTTAAACTGCACAGTTTTCAAAGTCCCATGGCTAAACTTCAGTGTATAATACAGATAGCATGTTTGGTAAATCATTATTTGGATGTGCCGCGTATATCTTTAATGCATTTAAATGGTTCCATTCGGTGTAATTTTCACTCGTAATTTTAGCGATATATATAACAATCAATGTATTTTTTTGAGAAAATCTACCATTGTATTCACATTGTTTAGGAATTAGATTTGTATTGTTATGTTTCCAGTACTTCACTGGATTACACATTTAAAAAAATAAGAAACCCATTTTACTTATTAAAATTGTTATGATTGTGATGTGACTAAAGCAGGCAATTGTTATGTATGTATATTGCATAGCTGATGTAAAGAGGATATTAACACCCTTCCAGAATGCGCATATTTTTGCTGATAGTTTATATAATACATCAGACCCATATTTTTATTCTAAATGGATGCACTGATTAATATGTAATCCCGAAAAGAGATATGTGGCATGAGCTAATGAGCGGAGTATAGAGTTTACAAAAGATGAGCTTAACCAGAGTGGGGGAAATTGTATTTCAGTTACGTGGGTGACTGTGATATCAATGTGGAAATCCCCAAGTACTTCTGCAAAGCTGGAGCCAAGAAAGTACAGGTAAGCAACAGAGGTGTATGTTTTTATTGCAGCTGTGTTAAATAAACAAATATTGGTTTAACCCTGTCTTAGTATTTTTTCATGAATACAACTTATGAATATTGTCTTTGTTATTTCTTGTACTTTAGCATGACTTAATAATGACAGCAGTTGAACAATGCCAGTCTTGTTTAAGGGTCACATGGCCACAGCAGACTGTACTCGGAGCGTACTGGAGCTGCTTTGCACTGCAGTGGCGAGAGTGCTGCTCATGGCATACCAATGAATTGGATTGTGCAACAGTAATGTAACATTACAAGTTCTCGCACTGATTTTCAAAACAAGACTATTACACGTGCCTGATGTTTGGATTATCCTCCTTTAGTGTAAATGTGGAAACAGTCGTTTACCATTATATTCGCAAGATTTATTCCACTAAATATGAGCATCCGTAAAGCAAGAATTGCACAAATCAAAACATCTTCCTACCTAGATAACAATTGGGCGTCACTCATTTCTGTTGCTGTCTCTGCTCCTTGTGGAAAGTCCACAGTTGCTTTGCCATGAAGGAGCAGCTGCCCCCTTTTTTGTGCTGAACTTATTTCCGTACGCGCTCTGTGTGTGTGCAGCTCCACGGCTCTCTGCGCGTCATCCTGGAGCCCCTCATCAGCCAGGTGCCGTTCTTCGGAGCGCTTACGTTCTTCTTCATTCGCCGGCCGGTGAGTTCCCCGCACTGGAAGGTGCCTCGAGTTTAGGCAGGGTGCGCTCTTCCATACCTGCAAACAAAAGGAAGCAATGAGAGTGTTCAGGCAGTTTCCCTCACTACCTTCGAGAATGCAGACATGCAGAAGGAGGGTGTGTCAGAGTGCACACACACTGGAACGCCCCTCTTTCATTGTGAGTCTTACGTGTTAAACCCTGAACTTTGCGTGGGCCTGGCTATCCTTAATTCTTTAAGTTTTTCATGTTTACCTGGTGATGTATTGGTGAATTGGGTAATGGGATAAACAGTCACGAATGGGCAGTTCCACGACTATGCAGCATTGTAATCATCCTCCCAATTGTGTGGGTAAATTATATAATAACTGCCACTTTGTGATCCGAGTGCTGGTTATAATAAAACTTTGTTATTTAAAATATTGTATTTAGAACAACGGGAAGGTAATGATATATATGTAAGTGACGAAGGTTTTTACTGTACACGTTCTCAGTATGGCTGCAGGGAGATGGATGTTGAGGTGGCATGCGTGCGTGCATGGGCAGTGAGGTTGGGATCATTACTTCTCCGTTATCAGGAATGTGGGCAGGAAACGGCCACACCCTTTCTTGTTGGTGCATACTGACATTGAAATACAATTATGAGTCGCAAAATGACTTGTTGGCAGAATAGGCTCAGTAGCTCAAACTTAAAGATTTAAACTAATGCCTATGCTCTGTACTTAGCAATTCATTAAAAAAATATGTTTCCATAACCGTCCCAAATTTGACAAGGTCATTTTATTGAATGGAATTAGTGTAATATGTTTGTAGGGACGTAATATCAAAGATAATGATGGGGCTGGGGTGTAATGACTGGGGGGTAGTCTGCACCTGCGCACACAATAGGTGTACAAGTCGTTGATGGGTGGATGGGATAATTAGGAATTAATCGAGGGTGGTGGAACTTGTTGGGCCTCTGCAAGGACAGACCAGGGCGTGACCAGAGGCTGTTGCTGCTGTGGCCGTATGTTTTGATGGCTAAAATGAAGCATGTATAGTCTACAATGTTCAAAAATAGAATTTTGCGAGATTTTTCATGTCAAATTCTTAAGGAGGATGTTCAAATTTTAATCATTGCAAAATACTATTCCAATTCAGACATACATAATTTGTTTCAAATGTTATATTGTATAATGTAGATTTTTTTTTCAGAATTAATTACTTTACATGACAATTCTTCTGTATTGATGTTTTGCTTTCTTGTAACTTGCTATCTTTAAATACTCTAAAAAATGTTTTGATCAGTCATTATGTGACATAATGCCACATAATGTTGTACGTATGGTGTTATCGGAATGCACGGTGATGAAAAGTATGAGTTGACCTGTGCTGATAAGTTACGAGCTCGCTATGGGTATAATGCACTTTGTGGTTGTGGTTGTCTTAATATGATTTTTGTAACTGAATCAACGATTTGATATTGAATGTTATTTTTTCTTATTGATGGTAATCTTCTTCCTTCTTTTGTGGCAGCAATTGAAGATCAACTGGACAGGACTGACCAATCTGCTAGACATCCCAGGGCTCAAGTAAGTCCGTTTACCATTGATGGTCTCAATAGAACTCATACCACACCTCCAGCAGGCCAACGCAGCTCAGGCCTGATACAGTATCTTGGGTAATGTAATGTAAACAGTGACCAAACCAGATGTGGCCTCGTTACATAAACACGTAGATCGTTTTCACTCCTGTGCGGAACGAGTAATTTAACGCCTCATCCGCAGTCTTTGTGATCCCAGAAATGTGACTCGTGTTGAGCTCTGTGTCACGTCAGCTCGTGTTTGACTGTTAATTTTTCCAGCAACATGTCGGATTCCATGATTACCGACCAGATCGCCAATCTCATGGTGCTGCCCAACCGCTTCACAGTGCCCATCGTGGGTGACTTGGAGCTTGCGCAACTCCGTTTTCCTATCCCTAAGGTAAGCTGTCTCCGACCCTTATACCCGGCTCTCCCTGCCACTTGATAAAACTCATTTGACACCAGCAGCAGTGCTATGTATTTTTTTTATTGCAGCAACATGTGGGTCCGGCAAGCCACACCGAGAGATTCCAACAACAGGATAAAATACAAAATCCACAAACATCCATTCCGGTGTGGCGTGACCACAGGAAAGGATCACAACGAAGGGGAGTAGGGCCCCCCCTCCCCGGTGCCGCAGTAAAGAGTGGACCTCGTGCAGGGGGGAAATAGACGATTTAAATGGGGAGGGGAGACGGTGGGGTGCAATAGCAATGTCTTAATATCAACTGCGATCCCAAGTCGACTCGGCCTCTTACCACCTAAGAGCTATACATATCTAGATTTGAAGTTTTTGTGACTGCAGGGATCCATACTCTTTGATTCTTTTGGTAAAGTCACGTAGGTATAAAATAAAATAAATCACGACGTTTTGGGCGCAACATATGAGCACCACTTTTGTGGAAAATCAGCATTGATTTTCCTATGGTCAGATTGGAACCCACCAAAGAAATGTGGACTCCACACTGCTACTCTCAGGACCACCAATCGAGAGAACAGCACTTTCAAATGATCGTTTGTTCAAAGGCACACTTTTTCACCCCATCTTTTAATGAACCTCACCTCTTGCTCCATACTGCTCCAAATATTTAGCCCAACTGCCAACCACCTTTCCAGTAACACTCTTTGTCATTGTGCCTTGTGTACTTTGTTGATTTGCCTGGCACCATTGATAGTTCAGTAAACCATTCCCATGGTGAAGGTGAAAGCTGTCAGCAAGATTTCTGCTGAGCTACTCTGCTTGGTCTTTATTTGTTTTTATCAGCCACCCAGTCATGTGAGCAGGAAATTACCAATGCTTGTGGTCTGTTGCCTTGTGAACATTTAAGACAACGTGGCATGACGCTTTTGCGTAAACCATTTTGTGCTTCATGTCTCCCGTCATGTGGTAGTTTTTTGGTTTATTCAAACTGGTTCAATTTGTCAATACAGTGACTGCATTAATGTAAACAGGATGCAGTTTTAAGTGTACACAGAAATTGTACAATTCAACTAATCATTCACAAAACTTTAAACCACACTTTATGTCATATAAAGGGCCATGGTGGTGCATGTAAGTTGTAATTGTATGCCTGAGTCTCTGTACGGTTATTCACATCTGCAGGGTGTGCTGAGGATACACCTGAAGGGGGCACGTGACCTTCAGCGGAAGGACAACCTTTTGAAAGGGATGATTAAGGGCAAGTCCGATCCTTACACGGTGCTTCACGTGGGCCCGCAAAGATTCCAGAGCAAGACTATTCCAGAGAACCTGCACCCTGTCTGGAACGAGATCTATGAGGTATGGAAAACAGCAAGGTTGTCCCCATGTGTCTGTGTTAGCAGGCACCTATTGAAGGTCACTATGGCACAAAATTAACTGGTGTGGAAAACACCATGTGAGGCCACCTTTTTATACAGAGTGCTGATGTACATACACTGTACAGTAGTATTCCATCAGTTGCTTCGATTGTTCTGTGTTTGACCTGAAGTTAAATACGTGCTCGCTAACATAATTTTTCTCAGTGGCTTACAAGCCTGAAAATTAATCCTTGTTGTTGGCCTTTTATATTGTTTCTTGCATAATTATGAAAGTACAACTACTGCCTCATAGATTGTGTTTTTATTCATGTGGTTACATGTATCTGTGGCTGTGCATGCTATATGTTTGTGGCTGGCAGTGTACACAGTATGTCAGCGGTTACCGCGCTGAGTTCGATTCTCACAGCCAACACCAGTGATGATTAACTGAACTGGGCCTGGGCCTTCTCTACTTCGACTCAGTCTTCAATGAGTACCTGGTCTGATATGTAAACATCACCACTAGGCAGACAATGGCGGAAGGGTGTGGTGCTAGCCACCCACACCTTCATGTGCGTTCTGGCCTTCATAGGTCCTCTCTAACAGCACTTGCCCCAAAAGTATGTTCAAAGCTATACTCTGGATCTTTATGTGTGACTATGGGGAACTAGTGCAATGGTTAGCATACTGCATGCAAACCTGGCGACCCGAGTTCGATTCCCACTCGCTACTAATAAGAGTGCCGAATATTTGAACTTATTTTGGCCCTCTGAGTCGACCCCGAGGTTAAAAAAAAGGTGGCCATGGGTGGTGCTGACCACCTTCCCCCACACGTTCTGTGCCGGCATTCATAGGTGCCTGCTAACCACACTTGCCCCAACAGTCTGTTAAATCCTATATGGGGGATCTCTGTTTTGTGCACCTGCAGGCCATTGTGCATGAGGTTCCAGGTCAGGAGCTAGAGGCCACCCTGTTTGACGAGGACCCTGACAAGGATGACTTTCTGGGCAGGTAAGAGCATCCCTCCTGACAATAGTCCTTGCCCTTCCCTCCATTGCACCACACATATACTCTGCCATGAACTTAACATATAAAACACTGCCTGTCCCTCCTTGCTGTTGTATTTCAGTCTGACTATTGACTTGAATGAGGTGGCAAAGGAGCGTGTTGTGGATGAGGTGCGTCAACATTGCACACATCCTATCGCATAGGTGAAATTTATTTGTGGAGGTACTCACAGTTTGTGAGAGATATTTACGCAGCTTTTGTGGGTGTATTGGCGTGTGGATTAATGTAGGGTTGATTAGCTTGGCGTGTGGGTTGAGGTGCTGCTGTTGGTCTGGCTGTGTATACGAAGGATTTGTGGTGGTGTTTTCGTGCAGTGGTTTGTGCTGGATGAGGTGGACACGGGGCAGTTGCACCTCAAGCTGGAGTGGCTCTCACTGCTCACCGATGCCAGCAGCCTGAACGAGGTACTCCTTAATCCTAGCACTCACACAGACAAAATACAAAGATCCCCCACGTAGCCTTAACAGACTGTTGGGGCAAGTGCTCTTAGGGAGTGCCTATGAAGGCAGGCACAGCAGACGAGGAGGTGGGTGGCCAGTACCACGCTAAGCCGACTTCGTCTCCGTAGTTGCAATGTTTACATTGATATTGGCAGTGAGCGGGAATCGAACTCGGGTCTCCAGGAATGTAGCACGGTGTGCTAACCACTACACTACTGCTCCCCACGCACAAAAATGTGAGCACACATCTACATTCACATTTAAAATAAACAATGAAAAGAAACCGATCAGAATTGGGCTTGAACACATTGAGAGGTATCGAATGGGTGCCACATATTTTTTTGGTAGTGCTACAGCTTTCGCTCCGTCGTTGGCGTTGCCGTGTCTAAACGTATGCGTGTGGTCTCGCAGATTCTGGGCAGCATTCGTGCCGGCCCAGGTCAGGCCAACGATGGGCTGTCTTCGGCCCTGCTCGTCGTGTACCTTGACTGCGCAAGGAACCTGCCGGTAAGTCCTGCTCCGCACACACAGCTCACTCTCTCACACCTGTCGTGGAACGTTTTCTCGAGTGTCACAAATTCGCATACTTTATTTATTAATTATTATTTTCATTATATTTCAGAGCCCCGTTACAGAGCACAAACCACGACGCAGGGAGGGGGTACACAAACTCCACGGACAAATTCCCATTTTAACTTTAAATAGAAATGTAGCAGAGTGTGTTTTTTACCTACTCTTTGGTTCTATTCGGTAAAGTCACGTAGGTAAGATGGTTTCAAATTAAGCAACCATTGGAAAGATGTTCTAAATCGAACCAAACATTAAACTAATTTTCAATGGTACAGTATATTTTTTTCAAATAGTGGTACCCCAAACTTTTGCAGCTCTTAAAATTCCCTTTTCACACCATCGAAGTGTATACCCAGTTGCTGTTAATAGCTCAGCTTATTGAAGAATATATTGAGTGCATTTATTATATTGATGTAATTTAGACTTAGTTTTTTTTTCACATCGGTTTGCTGTATGATAGTTGGGTAGCTGTATGATAGTTGGGTAGCGCGGCTCCTTTGGCGCCCATGTACTAGGTGCCTCTGTGGATGTGTAGGCTTTGACTTTAACATAGCTATTTCTGTGACCAGCCATAAGCTGGTCCCTCGGCTGTTTCAATGCTAAATTCTCCTGTTTGATGTGTAAACTCCTTTGTCGGGGTACCTCACTTCTCTCACCCAGCGTTCATTGGAGCTCTGTCATCCCGACAGTTTTGTTCCTTCACCCAGCGTTCATTGGAGCTCTGTCATCCCGACAGTTTTGTTCCTTCACCTTAATCCCTCTCACACAGCTTAAAGGCCATGGTCTGAGCTTGGCTCTGTTTCACTCCAGCGCAGTCTTCGAGACAGTCTGGTCCCTTCACCTGATGAAGACCGCTTGTGTTGTGGCCGAAACGTCGTGATTTTTGTTTTATTTTTTACCTACGTGACTTTACCGAATAGAACCAAAGAGTATGGATCCTTGCAGTCATGAAAGCTTCAAATCTAGAATTGTTTTTTACCTGTTTACTCACCAGCTTTTATCTCACCCGCTAATTTGTTTCCTCAACAAATAAATTATTCTACTTGTAAATACGATTGTGACATGTGAGCCTGCTATGAATGATTTGTTTTTGTGCTAAGCTTTCCCCTTGCATTAATCACACCATTGGTGCTCAATGAGTTGATGCTGCGTGTGCATTGGACAACATGATTGTATTATGTGGTTCTCAGTGCTAAATACCAGCAGCAGAATTATGTCGGAGCGTGACGACAAATTTCTACTTGCAAGTGTTTTAGGCACAATTTGGCCACTGATCCCCCATGCACTTCAGCAGGAAACATCGCAGGTGGAAATTCCAGACGTGTTTGTGATATCTACACATTGTTTTTGTCTCTCGTGTAGCAACCCTGAGAGGAGGCTTTTGCAGGGTTGTTTCAGGTCTCTGACAAGCGTGTGTATACGGAGGGTGTTACACCGTGCTACTCCCTGGTGCTGTGCATTGTTTCGCACTGTGATATTGTAACTGTATTTGCTGCTGTGGTGTGAAGCAGCTTGTGTTGGTGCCTCCTACCTTTGACACGGAGTTCATTTTGACACGGCATGTGTTCAGGTGCACTGTGTAATGCTTTGCAGATATTGACCTTCTGTCTGACCGCATCCAACACCATTGTTTTTCTTAAATAACAGCGAAATTTGTTTGAATTTGAATTAAATGTCAGTAAGAAGCCTTCTGCACATGTCTGTCAAGGTAACCGTTAACGATCATCAACTAAAACATCTCACAATCCACCTCTCTTGGGTGTCATAATTCCATTCCATTTTGCTGAATTAACGGTGTGCTTTTAAATCGCTTTGCAGTTCCTGGGCAGCTGGTTTCACAACTACATTGCTTTTGGCGATGTGAATTGCTCTCTCACCCGAGGCTGGCTACCTTCCACTAACGCTAGAGTGTGTGTGCCGCTGTCTTCCAGAAGTAACTGCACCTCGCATCCTCCTGGCCACCTTGCTTTTTCACTGGGAAATGCGGAACTTGTTTTTACTTTTGTTTGTGCGTAGTGACTTGTGTGCTGAATGAGTAGGTGGGTTACCACTGCCAGAACCACTCGCGCTGCATCAGTGCAACAGTATGCTGCTTTCTGGACACGTTTTTACATTATCTTAGCAGAGCTTTACTTGCTTGCATTTGCTGGTGTATTTTAATAGCGGAGTAACAATTGTATTTACTGGAGTCTACTTTGGTCTTGTTCTGCATGTACTGTACTGCCTCCTCCCTGCTAATCAATGTTAGGGCCTTCCAGAGATGTACACACACTTGTACGCATATATATGGTAATGTGTATTAAACGAACAAGCTGACCAACTTAAATCAACTCTCCATGACTCGCCGCATATGAACAAAATAATGAACCTCATTGCATGTTCACAACTTGATGATTGTCTGGTTTTGTAATGTGCATTACATAATGCAACGTTTGAAAATTAGGTCGGTGTTTGGCCTTCATGTTGTTTTATGCTGTGTGTCAGTTTAATGAGTTTTTTGTTACATTTAATATTCCTTTCAAAAATATATCTTGGCACAATTAAATTGAAGACGTGTTTTACGAATATCATACGATAAAGAAAAGGGTTGTGCTTTGTCAGCCTTGACACCAGTATATGAAGATATGAAATGTAATTGGTGACATGTTTGTAGTTGACTGGTGACGTGATTTAAAAAGGTTGAAGTGATTACCTGCTCAAACAAGCAATGTGACAGCGCTTATCTCCAACGGTGGCCCTGCAAATTGTGCTTAGCTTCTGAGGTCTAATGAGATGGGGTACATTTTGGGTGATTTGGTCATGAATGATACTGAATCTTCATTGACTAATTAGTCATGCGATTTGTTATAAGACTAAATAAATGCTTTAGTTACCATAACTTTAATCATATAACTTGAGATTCCTGTTAAATGTTGAAAAAAATAACGTATTAGGTTTGCATTGATGAATTCATAGTTTTGTTTATGGTATAAGCATTGATGTTTGTGTTAGCGTGCGAGCGCCTGTTATAGGGGGCGGTAGTGTCATTGTTAGCGCACTGCGCTACGAACCCGACGACTTGGGTTTGATTTCCAATCACGGCTTCCACCAGTGACAATTATCTGAACCGGTCCTGGGCCTTCTCGAGGTCGACTCGGTCTCAAATTACTACTTGGTGTAGTGTGGAAACATCGCCACTCGGCATGTTTACACATGCTTGTTCGCACATATGTGACTTGCAATGCTTAATGAGTCGTGTATGTCCGTGCGATGTGTGTCCGGTCTCCAGTCTGGCAAGAAGGGCACCAGCCATGAGCCCAGCCCATTCGTGCAGCTCTCCGTCTCTCACACCACATTTGAAAGCAAGGTAAAGCCCTTTCACCGCCACTGTCTTCTTTGGACTGTGAGCATACAGGTGGTGCCTGTGAAACACTGGGCACCTGATGGGGAGTGCGAGTGCAGTTTTTTGCGCACTGCGCTGTAAACCTTGCGACCCGAGTTCAACTCCCTTTCACAACCAATAACAGTGGAGAATATGTGAACTGGTCCTGGGCCTCCCCTAGGTCGACTTAGCCTGAAATTAGTACCTGGTGCAGTCTGTAAACACGAGCACCGGGGAGACAAACGTGACTGGGTATGGTGTTGGTCCACTCACCCCCTCGTGTGCCTTAATAGGTGCGCACTAACAGTGCCTTCCCCAACGGTCTGTTAAGGCTATACAGGGGATCTGTATTTTGTGTTCAATAGCATGCACCTGGCTTTTGAAGCATTACATTTCAAAAATGCCATATTAAGTGTTGTTTTGAGGATAATTCTGTGCATGTAAAGTCAAAAATCATAAATTTTCATAATGTTAATAGGGTAATGTAATGGCAAAGTCTAATCATGTTGCTGGCAAACTACAGTCAAAGTCAATGCGATAAAAGCTTTTATATTGATGGCAAAACAACTGCTGTTGGCTTCTTAAGGAAGTTTGCAATGAAACATAACAAGACCGCCATTTATTGGCAATCTATTCAGAATGACATTATTGGCTGTACACATTCACCTTATCCACTTGTGAAAACTATTTCGTAAAACTGTATTCCTTTTAAACAGTGGACTCATTAATCTACGAGCGTGACCACGGATCTGATCCTAAAAAAATGTAGTGTCGGAATCCCATTTGTTACATTTTGCGTGTTTGTTACTTTGCCGACATCTTTGTGACAGATTTGTTACAACACGAATGACCCAGTCTGGGAGCAGCCATTCACCTTCTGCATCCACAACCCCACTGACCAAGATCTCGACATAGAGGTGAGCTTCATATCGTCTGCCCATCAAACATTACAAATGCTACAAAATGTCAGATTTTCAAGCATGTTCACCATTTATTTCTAAAAATGGGTTTTTTACATTTCAAAATAGCATGAAATGAAACATTTTGACATCGATTTTCTTTTAAATTCAACATTTACACAAAAACTGGTTTACAATCGACTTTCTTACCCACCCTCCCCCCCGTGGCCATCAGGTGAAAGACGACGATCGGCAGTGCTCCCTCGGCTCTTTCAACCTGCCTCTGAAACGCTTGCTCGCAGCCAATGGCATGACTCTGGACCAGGCCTTCCAGCTGAGCAACTCTGGGCCAAACAGCGTCATCAAGATGAAACTGGCTCTCAGGGTCTGCGTATTTTCTATATATACATTTATGTTTCACCAAAATGTTTGTTGAACAAACTCTTCTTTAAAAAAAAATCACATTTATCGAGACGTTTAGCAGCCATCTATGTTGTACGTTTACACTTTAAAAAAATTACTTTAGCAAAACTATTTTATTTAAAATAAAACGTGTTTCAAATAACTTATCAAATGTTTACTAGTGGTTGAAGAAATACCTCCCGAGTTTATGACAGTAAGTGGCTATACACATTACTTGACAATTGCATGACATTCTGTTTGCCAATGTGGATAAATAACTGGTGCCACCAATGTCTGTAAATGTCCTTTTCAGATTTTGAAGGTGATGCCTAAGGAAGAAAACTTCATTCAGGATGGGCAGAACCTGGTTCGGAAGAAAGTAGGAAAGCCTCGTGGCAAGAAAAAGGATGCAACAGGGGCTGGCCCTAAGGCCAATGGCATGGGTCGCACTGTGGCCGGAGGGACAGGGGGCTCCCATTCATCTCTAATTACCGACAAAGGAGGCGAGGGGCCCCATGCGCAGGAAGGGCCTTCACCTGGATTACACGCGGCCACGAGGCTAGCGGCTGGGCCAGGGAAGGAGCCAACGCCGAGCATTGCTTCAGATATGTCCGTGCCGGCTTCCACGCAGGAGCTCCGTCGTCGCGTCCGGCAGATGCAGGAGTAAGTGTGGTGTGCTTGTGCACACGGAGTTTTGCCATGTGTAGATTTTTACTCAAATGTTTATTTGTTTCAAGGAAAGTCCCAGTTAGCCAGTTGCCCAGCTAGTTTGTAAGGGAGATCTGTGGTGCGTCAGAACAGAACAACAACATCCATCTTCTTTGGTTCTTTCGGTAAAGTCACGTAGAATGAGAATAAAATAATAAATTGATAAAATAAAATAACACAATAATATTCTCACGACGTTTCGGCCACAACACAAGCGGCCTTCATCAGGTGAAGGGACGAGACTGTCTGGTAGGACATTCATGTGATACAGAGAGGACAGGCAACAACAGAACAAAACGCGTCAGCCGCGCAAGCAAAAAGGGCTTAAAGAACAAAATAACTACATAAAGTACGAACAGGCACATTGCATCAAAAACAGGTATTCTGCACCATAAGCAAGGATGAGGTAATGAATGGTCGGAGAGGTGATGAGTGCGAAGTGAACACAATCGAGTGACTAAAACCACCACGGAAATGCGACGAGTAACGGCAAATGAGTTGGATTCAGGTGCAGCCCAAACTGTGTATTCTGAGCTCGGAGTTATTTTAAACGGGGGAGGGAGGGGAGGGAGCCGAGCCCACGCTGAGAGGGAAGGGCATTCTAGACAAACGTCAAAGTGGAGGGACCAGTGGTATAACGGAACAAGACCTTTTATTGTGATTTCAGATGCTAGGCAGTAGACGTCACAATAGTCAAATCTGGGATGATGGCTTTTGAGTATTTCAACAGTTTAACTGAGATAAGACCACAATGTGACTCGTATTAATTTTGTAAGCATCTGTAGGATGTAAATACTGTCCATATATTTGAACTCATTTTGCCAAAGCTGTCTTCATTGCATGTACCATGTCTGTATCAACAGTGGGACTAGTCTTGGAGAGTTTCCTCTCGGGCAGATTCAGCTCACCATCCGACACAGCGCACAGCGCAATCAGCTTGTTGTGGTTGTGCACGCATGCAAGTAAGTGACACTAATCAATGTACATCCTTAATACATTTGCATTTGTTCTGACACATGCAAGTTTTTCTTGGAACCATTACCTTGTTCTCATCAATGTTTCCATCTTCTTCAGAAACCTTCTGGCACCAACAGATGAAGGGGCAAATGTGTACGTGCGCATATATATGCACCCAAACCGCAGGCGGCTGGGGAAAAGGAAGACTTCAACTGTTAAGAAGTCTGTCAACCCTGTCTTCGATGAGACGTGAGTGAAAGCACACCAGGGAAAGAATTACTCAATTCTTGGTTCTTTCGGTAAAGTCACGTAACTTTACCGAAAGAACCAAGAATATGAATCCCTGCAGTCACGAAAGCTTTACATAAAAATGTAATTAATCAATTGTTTAAATATTTTTCATTGTGCTCTGTTGACTAAAGTGATAGCTTTATTCCTATCTTATCAACCCCCGACTACTTGTTAGTCAGGGATGATGTTGTTTTAATGGCTGATCATTGTTTAAATGCGGTTGGCTCACATGAAATTGATTTCTCTAAGACAAAGGTACTTTTCAAGCCCACTGGCTATCAACAAAGATTCGTTCATGAAGCCATCCATATATACAGACATAGACACAATTTCAACCGAGAGGATGGGTACAAAATCAGCAATCATTGGAAGGACGTCATCAACCAGTTTAAGTCATAAATATGCGATGTTTCCATCTTGTCACCTTCTGATGTTAGTTTTATTTTACTAAAGACGGGACAAACAATTCCAGTTCCTGCGGTGTTGCCCCCTGAATTGGGCGTACCACAAGTTAATTTATGCACGGCTCATGCATCTACCCTTCTCTTGATTCTCCGATTTCACATTAACATAACCATCTCCACTTGTGCTGGCCCCAGGGCACTTGTACCCTGCCCACTTCGTTCTGATACCAGGACGCTAGAGTTACGCCCATTTTAAAACAGCTTGCCTTTAGTGGCTTCCCCCCCCTTTTTCCCATCTGATGACGGTCGCTTGTGTTGCAATCGAAACGTCATAGTTTTTTGCTTATTTATTATTTTAACATATCTACATGACTTTACCGAAAGACCCAAAGAATACTTGTTATCTGCCCATTGTAGATTGGAGTTCACGATGACACTTGCCGAAGCGAAGGAAAAACACATTCTAGATCTGGCAGTCAAGCATGATGGGGGATTCCTGGCCAAGGAGGAACTGTTGGGAAAGGCAAGCATCATGAAAGACATTGACGCCATGTTCTTCACTATATTGCTTCACTATATTGCTCATGCAACAGAAGCAATGGTTTAATTGGAAATGCTTTCTTTTATCTCCAGCTTCAGATTGATGTGCAGTCCCTAGACCTGACAAAAGGCACCACTAACTGGTGAGTGGAACACAGGGCGTCTTGCATGCACCCGAAGTGTAGCTCCTCTTTCACATCACGGCTATTACATACCCATAGCCACCACTTTGTCTCAAGTTATCTACAATTTAGAATGTAGAGGGTCTGTATAATTTTCTGCCTATTCTAGAATCTGCTTTGAGTTTGGTTTGCTTAAATAATTTGGTGCCATGTAAGACAAATCACAATTAAAACTTAATGATACTGTAACAATTATTCCTTAATCGTGAGACATTTATATACTTCCTGTGACAGTGACTTTCACTGCCATAGCCTCAAATCATGTACAGCCCACTCGAGTGGCTGACCCGTTATGTGGCGCTGTGAGGACGCACCTCACGCTGGAGGCGTGTGTGTGGTGTCACCGCTGCAGGTACGACTTGACGGTGGACGGCGACATCCTCAAGAACAAGTGAAGGAGGGAGCGAGATCACTGCCTTGGGGTCCTTTCACTTGGCTATGCCTTATTACCACGCATTGCTGTTACATATTTACGGCTGTTTTTATAGGTTACTCAAACTTTTTTTATCTTAAAGTTTTAAATCAAAAAGGCGTTATCTATGTTTTTACATACTTACGTGTTGTCTGCGTGGTAGCAAATGTTACTGGTTGCTGTCCTGCGCTGATCATGAAAATTACAAAGCCTCTGCTGGCTCACTTCACTTTTAAAGCCACTGATGCCAAAGCCCAGCTTACAAGTTCTCCTTCAGCAGCTACACCTACAAAAACATCTGCTCATAGCTAATTTCTATGCATATTGTGGCTCTGGACACTTGAGCAGGTTAACAACTTAACATCTTAACATATCTAGGACTCACAAATTTCAAGACCCAAATTGACCACATGGCTGACAAAATAAAACAATTGTATTCTTATACAGAAACCAACGCTGTATTCCACCTCGACTCCATCCACCTCGACTCCATCACCTCGACTCCATCTCGACTCCATCATATAGTTAAAGCCACCATCCTGCCCATATTTTATCGTGACACCATCGACCGCCTAGCTTCTGAATCTACCTTAAAATGTCTCATTCCATTATACCACTCCACTCTCTATTTTGCCATTGATAACTATAGGGCTCATCATTGCAACCTGTACATGCCCCCTGGGTATCTTGAGACCATCACCAGGCTGTCTTCAACCTAAAGATTATCTTAAACAAATCTGCCAATTACCTAAAAGGACCATTTTGTCCTCTCTAACTCCTCCCTATAGCATCAGAAGTGCCTCCTGATTCCGTTTAACACGACTAAATATTCCATTGGCTAAAACTTTGGTAAAAAAAATTTCCGTGTTGAACCACGTTTTTGGAATACCCTTGGCCACTAATCTACATCTTGGTTCCGTCCCTTCTCGCCCCCTCTTTGCTCTCCTACTAAACCAAAACAGAGCTTACTTGCACTGGTACCGAACACTTTGGGCGCCTTACTCCCACGTTTGCACTGGCTTTCGATTCACATGTGTATGTTACTTTTAGACTCAAATAGAGCTTAGGTGCATCTGTGTCTAAATATTCCTATGACACTTGCACTGTTTGTGCCCCGTGTGTGTTTCGTTTATGACTTAAATATCTCGTTTGTTGTGCAATATTTATTAAGGACCCTGTATTTGCTCTCTGAAATTTCGACATGTTTGTTTTGTTACCGTGCTCACACAACGCGGATCTTCCTTGTAAAATAGCTGGAAAACTGCCAGTGTTAAGGAGAATGGTTTGTGCACGTTATTTTGTTCATCTGCTACCAGTGTAATTTCACAACGAAATGTTACATTTTGCATCATCACATACCGGAGTAAAGTGAAATGAGTTAAGCCACATCAGTTCCACATTTTCTGGCTCATTTTCCTCAGTTATTACCGTTTTACGGTGTGTTTTTTTATCGAATTGGTACTTTTATGGCGCATTTCTTTAAATTGTGTTTCCCTAGTTTGTGACAGGACCAGCGCACGTGCACCAAAGTGACTATAGCGCAGCGCTGTTACCCACTTCCCTTGGGTATCCATAATTTCTGAAGCACCTGTGCTGGAGCATGTGTGCACATCTGCTGAGGGCCCACTGCTACATTTTTAAGTGCTCTGTAATTTTTATGTTACATTAAACATATGTAAACTATTAAACGTGTTAATCTGCGTGTATTTTCTTGTGTTCACAGCTGTCATTGCTTATTACCATCCATTGAAGAATCGTGGTTTTCGTATATTTATAACCGGTGTCTGCTTTTGTATCAGTTTTCTGCAAAATGCAAGAATATAGTTAATATTAGTTAAACAAAAAGATAAAATGGGTCTGAAGTAACAACTTAAAGGAATGTATTTACAAAAACTGTTCAGAGAATCAAATGAATCTGACACGCTGGCTCAAAAGTTTGAAAATGCGCGTTACTCATCCCCTTTCACTAAAGAGATAGCCTCTCAAGTTTGCTGTAAATGTTTTACATTAAACACTCGTGAACACAGCTTCATATTCCCGAGTACCATCTGGTAATTACATCCAGCATCGGGCGATTTTCCAGAATAGTCGGCGAAACGTAACACATTGGAAATGTGGATTTACTCTCCAACACACCGGTGGGCCGAATTAACTACGGCAATTGGCGCGTTTTGTTTACGTGACAAACCTTCCTGGCTGTGTCGGGTGGTGGAGAGTTACAACACATTTCTACTTACAACGATCTAACTCAAACACCTTTATCATTAATATTGGTCGCGAAAGCCTTACTACGTACGTAGTTGGACTCCAGCTTGTTCAGAGAATGCAGCTGCTAAGAGTCCTTAAAGCGCGCACACACCGTTTCGCGAGCACACCACACACTCGTTCTCTTGTCTTTGCATTGGCTACCAGTGAAGTATTCGAGTGGACTGTAAGATACTGCTGCGTACTGCTCACCTACAAGGCGCTCGAGGGGCTCGCCCCACGATATTTGCAGGAACTGAGCCGTTCTTACATTGAGGTCTCTGGTATCTTCGGATCGCCTTGTGAGGACTGCAACCCAGAGGTCAAGGCTCATTTCCTTTAGTGATCGGGCTTTTTTTTTTACCAGTGCACATTCCAGACGCTGGAACGCTTTGCCTATGCTCAGAAGGCAGATTCGTCAGAGATAATGAATTCGGTCGAGAAAAATCACGTCTTTAAATTGATCATCTCCTAGTTCTGCCCGTTTTCCCCGGTTCTGTTTCCTGCTTTCCATACACGGCGCATTGGGATCTACGGTTTAAATGCGCCGTACAAATGTAACTTATTATTGTAGTGTTCTTTACGGAGGCACACCCTTGAACTTGGAGGCAACACGTTTATTACACGGCCCCAACAGGGCCACTACTTAAACATACGCAAGTTAACAAGACCCCTACGGGGTAACTACATAACCGGGTCAGTCGGTAACATTTTCACTGACCCACGATGCCGAGCGAAGATCGAAGAGACATAGCACCGACGATTAATTCCAGCGAACAGCCCTAGTCGGTGGTCGGGACTCGGCCTTTATGGGCCGGGGCGTGGCCAAGGGCTCCGCCCTTAGCCACGCCCCTTTCCAGATCCTTCCCGAAGACTCTGGCCCCTACATCACGTGTCCCTCTCCCCTCCTTTTGGGCCCCCATTGCCACCTCGTACGGTCACGTGCCCCAGACTGCCACGTCCTCACTGGAGCTCTCTCTCTCGCTGTCACCAGGACGATGCCCCCTTAGGGCCCGCTTCCATGGCATACCAACTCTGGTGCCCGAGAGAGGCCCAAGACACAGCCCCACTCTTGTGAAGGGAGCTGGCGCTCAATGCCAGTGACTCCATTTACATTGTCAATAATCCTAGCGCTCATTAGACGCTGTTCCTCCCACTTCCTGGATAGCTGTGAAAAAGAGCTTCATAGCTCATCAGATTTCTCCAAGATAAATAAAGATTTTTTTTTATAGTGGAAGGCTAAACGTGATTTCACGTATGAAAAGTAAGAATAGGTTTTACCCTTTCTGGCAATAAAACAGACGTGAAGATCCTCTTTGGTTCTTTCGGTAAAGTCACGTAGAATGAGAATAAAATAATAAATTGATAAAATAAAATAACACAATAATATTCTCACGACGTTTCGGCCACAACACAAGCGGCCTTCATCAGGTGAAGGGACGAGACTGAATAATTGCAGTCACGAAAGCTTTAAATCGAGACGTGAAGATGTTCAAACACCAAATAGAAACGTTTTTTACTGGTAGGAACGAAGTTGTAAACTGAGTGTACCAGCCTGCAATAGATTAATGTGTCCGTCCGTCCCCTTTCAATACTTTAACGAAGTGAAATCTCGTGCTGTTGGGTGTAAAATCAGCAACAGACAGCGCAGAGACTTGTCCTACCAGCCCACCCTGCAGGGACCTGTTCAAGGAATCAAGTTGGCATTAACCACACGGGGAGGGAAAGGGGGTGGGTGGGTTGGTGGGAGAGGGGGCGAGTGGGTGGGTGGGAGAGGGGGCGGGTGGGTGGGTGGGAGAGGGGAGAGGGGGTTGGTGGGTGTGTGGGTGGTCGTGTACACGTGGGGGAGGGGCCTCTGCAGTGTTTATCTCGGCTGCATCGGAACGGTGAAGCCGGAACAGAAGACGCCCGCTGTTGTGTTTCCCGCCCGGAGTAGTGCGCTCAACGAAGCTGCCCGGGGCAGAGTTCCTACAGCTGCAGGGGTAAGTTGTGGACAGGCGTTCTCCTTACGCAAGCCACGCTCTGGTTATCATCTCGTCATTACTCCACGCTCTGGTTATCATCTCGTCATTACTCCACGCTCTGGTTATCATCTCGTCATTACTCCACGCTCTGGTTATCATCTCGGTATTACTCCACGCCGTGGTTATAATCTCGTTACTACTCCACGCGATTGTCATTGTCGTACGTTAACATTGTCATAACTTGTTTTTTTAGCTGAACTGGATTTCCAGTATTTGTACGCCGTACATAACGTTCGTATAACTTAAACGATGATGCATTGTTTATACCGCATTAGTGTTGTTAGTGACAGAATTGTACTTGGTTGTCACACGCACATTGCGCTACCGTTGCTATTGTTCGAGTTGTAATTGCGCGTAACTACTGCGTTACAATGCGCGTAGTCGCTATGCCCTGCTCTCATCCCTCATTGATAACTCCCAACGCATTGCGTCTGTGATGGGAATTCTTGGATCATACTTCACCACGCTGGTCGGAGAACAAGGTGGGGGGGTGGTGGGGGGGCCGCGTTGAAGTCTTTTATAGACAGACGAGTTGCGTCGCGCACAGAGAACCTCGCAGATGACCCAGCTGCTCCAGCCGTCTTCAATGTCACCTCTTCCCCACGCGAGAGATACCGACCCCTTAAAAGTCTCGGGTCACCGATTGACCGCGAGGTCATGCGGTGCTGCTCTGCACGCCTTCTCTTTCCAAATGACAGCCACTCCACGCGTGATCTCTGGTCTGCAGCGCCGCTCACAACATCTTTCACTCCGCAGCTCCGCGCCCGAGCAGAAACATCAACGTGGGCCCCGTAGTGCGTGTTGGTGGGAATGAGTTGTAGCGGAGAAAAGAGATTTCACGATCCCATTGTTCGGAGTGAACGCGCCGAGAACAAGGCAATCGGTGGTGACACTTGCCAAAATCCGTGACCAAGATTTAGCCCAACTGCGTAAGTGTTTTGGTGTCTGTGTTTCCGTGTCTCTGTGTATCTTTGTCTCTGCACTCTATCTGCGTGTGAGTGTATTCGTGTCCATGTGTGTTGTGTCTCTCTGCGTGTGTAGTGGTTAGCGCGCTGCACTACAAACCTGGCGACCCGAGTTCTATTCCTGCTCACGACCAACACCAGTGACGATTATTTAAACCGGTCCTGGGCCTCCCCTTGGTTGACTCGGCCTCCAAATGAGTACCTAGTGCGGCGTCTAAACATCGCCACTCGGGAGACAACGGCGGCCGGGCGTGGTACAGACCACCCACCCCCTCGTGTGCCATGTTGGTCTTCATAGGTGCTCGCTAAACAGCACTTGCCCCAACAGTCTGTGAAGGCTATACGGGAGGATCTTAATCTGGCAAAACAACCCCTAAACTGCTCGGTGGTTTCCAGTCAGTGACGCTGTGGTGACTGTAAGCAATGCCATTGGGGGAAAGGCGCATTGATCGACTGATATCCTCATGGCCCTTGTCGCCACGGTGGCCAATGTGGGCTCTGTAAAGGTGCGAGGGGCTGCTGACACCTTCAACTAAATTACCAAAACGACGCAGACGAGATTAAATTAAGCTTGTGCCGGATGCCTGGGGAGATGGGCGTGTAGTACGTCTGCTGGCCAAACCCAATTTTCAGAATAAGCTCTTTCACACAGGGGTGAAGCCAGGAGAGGCTGCCATTCCTCTGTCTGGAGCTGGACCGGTACCGCCTGGATCTCTGGTATACAGGAGGTCTGGTGGACTGATTCTGACACTAGTCACTGAGGGGTGGACAGTCCTCCACTCCAGGCAGGAAACTGCCAAACAACAGGGGAGTGGCTCTTCTGAACAAAATAATGATGGGGGGGGGGGAGTGTGGAAGCGTGGCAGTGAGGTGTGGGAAGATTTGATTCCCAGATAGTATAATTTATCCAAATTTTATAGTATCACATGGGCTTTGGCAAATATAGTTGTGATCTTATGTCAGAGCCAATGTCAAACATTTGGAAAATTCCTGGAGTTCTGTGCTCTTCATGTGCTCCACTATAGGGATATAAATGCCTGGAAATCAAGCTAAAATATGATTGAAACAGTTTCAAAGCTTAAATTTTAGTCAAGATTTTAAACCAAATGTAATTTGATGGTTTTTTTGGTTATTGGTGACCGGGCTGAGGCCATACATAAATTACACTTGAGTAATCAGTTTTATGACAGGTGGCTGCTTGGATTTGAAAATCAAGGATCTCAGCATTGCCGGCTAAGTGTTCTGAGGCTTGAGCTGCCCTGCCACGTTCCTCCAATTTAGTTTTAAAGATCTCCGCCGTTATCCCCTGACCCTGTCTCGCCACACGCATACAGCACCATGTTTGGGGACTTGTTTGTGGAAGACGCCGGCCCTGATTCTGGAGGCAACTCCTCATCTGGCCGAAGACCAGCAGCAGCAAGGAACCTGCCTCCCGCTCCTCGTGAACTCACGTGCTTGTGTGGCATTCAGAACTTGGGGGCCACGTGCTACCTCAACTCGCTGCTGCAGACTCTCTTCCACACACCCGAGATGCGCGGTACATATTTTCACCCAGTGTTTAGTATTTGTAATTAAAGTACTACTATTTATTGTTTTGACTGTCATTTGTAAACTATAATATTTCCCTGACAGAAGCCATTTTTAGCTTGAAGCCAGAAGAACTTGGTGATCTTGCAGACAAAGACAAACCTGGAGCTAAGGTACCAAATAATATTGCTTTCCTTAACAATTTTACATCTTTGACTGTCGAAAATATGTCCTCTGTCAAGCTGTCGACAGGTGGGGAGGTAGCTTCTGCTGGACAGCTTATGAGTGTTTTAAATAGCCTTGGTTTGGCAATCATTTTGATAAACAATGATTTGCTTTCCTTTGTCAATTCACTGTTGGATGAAGGACTCCACACCACATTCCATCTCACTGATGGGGGTTGTTTGACCGTAATTCACTGATCAGGATGGGTCGGTTAAGCACCAGACCAAGATCATATCAGATATCACTCGCTGCTGATTTTCGCCTTGGCTGAGTACCTTGTGCTAACCACTTTACCACCATTCCACTCGGATTTTTGTATTATTTCCCTTATTTTGAAACTTGACTAAATGACATCTGTATTCATTGATTAATGTTGATATACATCTAGTCATTGCCTGAATATATATAAGAAAAAAACACTTTCGTAACAATTGAAGGCAATATAAATATCCTAAGTCTGACTAGAATTTAAAATATATGTTGTACATTATTCATGTCTAGTGTTATAAAGTGGTATGCGTTAATAGACATAAATTATAGCATTAATAGCTGGTACATTATGAATAAGTCAAGGACATTCAATTTTCAACGGATCGAGTGCTGTACCGTTGTACAGCAGGCCCAGCGGGTGTCTGCGCCTGCCTTGAACGTTGCGTTTTGATAGTTTTGGCTGTGTGTGCGAGCGTGCGTAGGTGCGAGTGATTCCACTACAACTCCAGCGCTTGTTTGCCCAGCTCCTGCTGCTCGATCAGCAGGCAGTGAGCACGGCTGCGCTCACGGACAGCTTCGGGTGGACGCACACAGAGGTGCGTGCTTCAACGATTCATGTCGCCACTCTAAGTTGAAAACCAATTTCTTTAGAGCTGCTTTTTGTGGTTTTTTTGTCTTTCCCCAGCACTTCTAATTAGCACCGTTGGCTTCTTAGGGTGCGAAAGAAGTTCTGCATGTCACACTTTCCTGTGAAGTGCTCCTTTCAGATATGCTACTTTTTATTTGTATCTAAAGTTGGTTTCTCAATGATTTTTAATATAATTGTCTAGTAAATTGAGTTGGATTTTGGGTTGGTGATGTTCATCAGAATTCGGATGTGATTAAATATTGCATGTACACGGTTGTAAATGTGTGGCTAGACATACAGTACAGAGAAAACAATTCACATGATATTTGACATTGTCATTATTAAGAAAATATCTAAAGTTACTATTTTTGTACAGTGGCTCATTGTCACACAAACTCACTGTAATTGAAGATGCAGTACAGATTAACCCTATTCACTGTTGAAATATGGCTTTAAATCATAATTTTTTTCTGTAACACTTCAGACGGTGAGCACTAAATACGTGTTTTGGGTTTTTTCTTTGTTACCAGCAGGAGGAAATGATGACTGAAATGTTGCTTTGTGATCAGTGAGCGAGTGGAATGTGTGGGTCCTCAGGAGGGGCACCAGCATGACGTGCAGGAGTTGAGTCGTATCTTGTTCGGAGCTCTCGAGTGTTCGCTGGTGGGTACGATGGGACATGACCTCATCTCTCGTCTCTACCACGGCACGGTCGTCAATCAGATCACCTGCCGTGATTGTGGCCGTCGCAACGAGCGCGAGGTACCTGCGACGTGCGGTGCAGCACATGCAAGACATCCTAAACTGTATGTGAGAACATGTAAAGATATAATTCTCTCTCTTTGTTGGCCAAAAGAGGGTACTCGTACACTTTCTCGCCTAGGCCTTTCATAATTGCTCCGACTTGTCCATTGTGAAAATCTGTATGCAAGGTTATTCTAAATTAAGTGTTTTGAATTGACGTGTACCAATCCTCAATTTCCAGTGCAGTTTATGTTACATGCTCAGACTGAGTGAATGTTGGGGTGGAATTTGCTTACCTTGGGAAAAAACAATAGCCACCTCATAAGATGATACAGACTTTTCAGTACAAAGTACTAAACAGTTGTGTGCTATGGAGTTTAAAACAATTCTGATTTGTGCAATTATCGCTCGGATAAATTTCAAGAAAGTAGCTCTTATCGATACAATTCATAATTTGTGACCACTGCGCAGGAGACCTTCCAGGACTTGACGATGGCTGTACATGGCAATCGTGGTTTGGAGGAGGCCTTGAGCAGCTACTATTGTGAGAGTGAGGAAATGGAAGGAGACAACCGCTACTGCTGCGATGAGTGTGCCCGCCTCGTCTGTGCCACCAAGGTGCTTGCTAGGACTTGCATTGCACACACACACGTAAAATACGGGACACATCTGAAATCCTAGGGTCTGGATTGTTTTTATTCCCGTGGCTTATTTTACGTAGGCACGAGCTTTACTCGGTCCCGTGTGGAAGTGAGCCTCTGATATCACAAACCAGCTGGTTTCAAACCCATGCAGTTTCGATGTCCGGGGTCCCCCTCAGCATGGAACCTGCAAGCCGTTACATTATTACATCACTGCACCCTCTCAATCGTTAAACCAGATGAACACAAATTCAGGGCCAATTTTTGACAATACATGTGCTAGAATATTGTTCACTACCTACCAGGTTGTATTTACATATTTCTACATTTAACGGCTTAAAAAAAAGTACTTTAAAGTAAATTACATTTGTTTGTAATTTTAGATGAATTTCACATTCGATTTCTTGCTATTATGATTATTTTCACATCAGTTGGCTAATTCCACCGGAGTGGAATACAGGCTGTGGTAGTGATGGTGGCCCAGTGTTGTGTTTAGATCCGAATTGTGTGCTGATCTGGTGACGGTGCTTGCGGTCTTGTGTTTGTTTCCCTGCCAACAGAGTGCCAAGCTCCGGACCCTGCCTACCATCCTTACCTTTTCCCTGCTCAGGTTCAGCTTCGACTTTGTCAAGTGCGAACGCTACAAGGAGACAGGGCGCTTCACCTTCCCCAGGCTACTCGACATGCGCCCCTACTGCGAGGTGCAGGCATCGCCAAAAGCACCCACCCATTTTTTGACATCTCAAGGAAATCAATTGTAGGTGCTCTTATTGGGAGTAGAATGGTTTGTGGGTTTTTTCCCCCTTTCCACGAGCAATATTGCATGCAATTATGACTTCAGTTACGCTGGTCAAAAGTTTCCACATTTATCTAATTTGGAAAGTGAAAGGAAGATGATAATATAAATTACCTTTATCGTGACGTTCTCAGATGGGTCTCTTGGGGAGAGAAGACTGCATGTACGAGCTCTTCTCGGTCATTGTCCACAAAGGGGGTTGCCATGGAGGCCATTACCATGCACTCATCTGCGATGTTAGCCACCTGGGAGTCTGGACCGGCTTGGTGCGTATTCTCTGACACAAAATGAGTCTGTAAATCGTGAAACTATGCTCTGACACTTGTGAATGAATCAAATTTTTGTCATGTATTCCTAATACATTTTTTTGTTTGGCTTGTTTTTGCGATTTCCTATTATAGATTGACGAAGAGCCGAAGGTAGAAAATGGTTCTGCACATGGTCAAGATGAGTGTCCAGACCCTGTGGAAGCATGTCGCTCCATCCTGAACGAGGTAACTGCATGCAGGAGATCTATGAACCGGGCCGCCCTTTTTAACGATAGCCGAGCATGTAACAGTAACAGTATACGCGTGTGGATGTGTGCAGGCCGGAAACTGTGGCTTGTCCCTGGATGTGCTTTGCCGACGCCTCCAGGAAAAAACTGGAACTTCTTGGAACAAAGGCCATCGTGCTCGATATGGCCCAGTCACCAAGGTAATGTACGTGCAACTTGCATTGACGTATTTTTGTCGTTATAATGCACATCATTTAATCTCAATAAAATGTTAATTAATTTGTTTTATGTCTCAGTTTCTTAAGAGCCATGCCAATATTTTCGACTACAATGCTGCAAAAAACTGGGTCTCCCTGAGCACCGGCGTCGCATCGACGTCGTTCCCGGTTTCGGGCGACGCGGAGAGAAGCACTTCAAACGGCTGTGCCGCCGTTAACGAGGAAGGGAATGAAAGGGCGTGCGCTAAGTCTGCAGATTCCGCTTTGGAAGCGCCGCATGTGACCAGCAAGGGAGACGCGGATGCGGATGGGTCCTTCAACATGGAAGAGCGTCAGTGGTTTGACTTTGATGACAGCCGTGTGCAGCCAGTCCGGGAGCAGGAGCTGGCACAGCAATTCGAAGGCCGTGAAAGTGCCTACATGCTCTTCTATCGGCCGCGACGTGGTGAGAGAGAAACGGGGGGGCTCTGTCGTTAAGTGTATTTATGTTATATGTTGAACTTCTTTCGCACCATATGTAGCCAACCGTGGTCATCGTAGGTGCGGGGGACGAACAACAAACTAAACACAAAACAATATAACAAATGTCTCTAGTACATCATTGATAAATTAAATTATAATTTTTCGTTTATTTTTGTTGCAATGATTGAATTCTAGAATGAAAATATCAGTGAAGCACTCTTTCGAACAGTTTTGGCAATAAAGCCATCCACAATACAGAAGCATTAGAGATAGACCTTGATGTTGGTTGGGTATCACGCTTGATGTTTTACCTCTGTGTCGCCAGCAAAGAAAAAATGGTCCTCTGAGATCCCGCAATGGCTTGTTGATGAAGTTACCATTCTCAACACCGAGCTGATTGCGTTAAGGTAAATGTACTCCCATAGTGTTCATCCCAGATGTATTTGCCATGTGTTTTTGTTCAGCTTTGTATATAGCTCATCCTTTCTTAAATTATGTATTAGGCTGCCCTTGGCTCTTTCAAAAGTCATTATTCTGCTCTGTGCAAATGCTACTGTGGCCTCCTGTTGCTCTCTATTTAGACGTAGAGCCCAGTAGCCTAACTTGAGCATTGCTACACAGGCAAGAGTTTGTGTTTTATACTCGCAACATTCTGTGTGTACGTGTTTGCATTTACATGAATGGTTATGTCCAGTATAAACTTGTCGAAGAAGATGACTTAACAGCATCACGAGGAATGTCAATATTATAAGTTTAAAGGTAGATAAACACATTCACGGTGTGGTTCGCGTAGCAGCAGCAGTGCAGCAAATGCTATTTAATGTAATTTTAGAATCCTTCCTCGTTAGGTTTTTTAAGGCCTTGATTATATTCAGGTCTCTTTTGCAACAGGGGCTTGTGTCAATGCGCACAAAATGCTATCGACTTGTAAGTTAAATGGTTTGCATTTATTTTTAATCGACGTTTGTCGTAACTGCGGTAACCTCCGCGGCGATTATCCGTCGCTGTGCGTAACGTGTGCCAGGAAGCAACACGAGCAGCAACTGCACAACTTGACATTGCACTTGCACTTGAGTCCCCTTTACGCCTGGGACGCCGAGGCGGGGGCCTTGCGCCCAGCCTCGCCGCACGGAGACCCCGCCCTGCCGCTGTGCACGGACGCTCGCGTTGGCGTGACGCAGCTGCGCAGCGAGATTGAGCAGGTGAGCATGCCCACAGAGCACTCTCACCGTTGTGCGTGTGGGGAGCGGTAGTGTAGCGGTTAGTGTACTGCACGACGAACCCAGTTACCTGTGTTCGAAACCTGCTCGCTGCCAGCACAAGTGACGATTATCTGAATCGGTCCTGGGCCTCCCCTAGGTTTACTCGGCCTCAAATTACTACCTGGTGCAGTGTGCAGTAAACATCGCTACTAGGGAGACAAAGGCGGCCATGCATGGTGCTTGCCACCCATCCACTCGTGTGCCCGTTCAGGCCTTTATAGGTGCTTGCTAACAGCACTTGCTCCAACAGTCTGGTCAGGCTATACGGAGGATATTTGTCATATAGAGTTGTTATGGTAAAATCCAATACAAATATAAACTATATTCTTAGTTCTTTCGGTAAAGTCACGTTGAAGGGAAACAATAAAATAATAAAATATATATAAAACAATAAAAATTCTCACGACGTTTCGACCATAACACAAACGGTCGTCTTATTGTTTCCATTCAACGTGACTTTACCGAAAGAACTAAGAATATGAATTACTGCAGTCACGAAAGCTTTGAATCAAAATATAAACAACTTTAATTATAAAGACATTTTTCAATCCACTGGTGGATTAAGGCTTCCCCATGCCATGTCAGCCTTAGGAGTTGTTTGACAATACTTCACCATGTTGGTCATTGTGGGTTGGCGAAGGTTGGTGGCATGCCCAGAACTGGCTCGGATGTTACTCGCCACTGATGTTAACCCGTGACTGGAAAACGAATTAATAAACTCGGGTCACCGGGTTTCTAGCACAGTGTAGCAACCCGGTGACTGTGCTATGGCTCCTCCCCCACCTCCCAAAATGAAACCACATGAGGACGTTAGGAATAATGTGATGCTGCAGTCGTCGGGATAATTGATTTACTATAGAGGGAAAAAAATGTCACTGCTAGAGGCTGTTGTTCTAGACTTGTGTGTGCTGCGTAGCATATATGACAGTACAGTACATGTAGTGCCTCTTCTTGTTGGAGTTGTGTCTTAACCTTTGGAGTCATTTATAAAATAGTTTACATTTTTTTTTAATTTTTATCTGTTTTGGCCTTCTGTTTTTGGCACAATAGTTTCTACCTATGTTGGAACAGTGTGGCTGTTGCGCTTTGCAATGTTAAGTCTGATCGTATGTTTTATTCTGGGTATGATTGCACACATTGCTCCACAGTGCGCAGTAATTTTGTACAAACGGCTGCAGATCAAGTAATGTAAGCTTGTGCTCATGTTTTTGGAACTTACAATTATGTAAGCCAATACTTCGTTTTCAAAATTTCTGTGTGCGTGTGTGCATGTGTGTGCGTGTGTGCGTGTGTGCGTGTGTGCGTGTGTGCGTGTGTGCGCGTGTGCGTGTGTGCGTGTGTGCGTGTGTGCGTGTGTGCGTGTGTGTGTGTGTGCGTGTGTGCGTGTGTGTGTGTGTGTGTGCGTGTGTGCGTGTGTGCGTGTGTGTTCACTTTTTTGTTAAACTGTAGCTGCTCGAGTCATGGGAAGGCCCTCTGGCTATGAGCCTGGCCAAGCTGCTGCCTGCTGGCTTGCACATCTACGAGCCACTCCAAGGTCAGGGCTTCACTGCTTCGTCAGCAATTCACAAATCCTTGCACGCTTATATGCCAACAAGGCATCTATACCAGACCGAATAAGATCCCAAAACGGTCGTCCTTTCTGCGGTGTGGTGGCGGCGTGTCGCACCTCCCTTCACTCCTCTGCTGTTTGCGGGACGCTGCTGTTTCAGGCAATCGCCCTTCACAGCAATGTGTAAATGCCCTCGCATCTCCGATTAGCACGGTTGGCTATGAACGGTGCGAAAGAAGTCCTACATACATACATATTAGTACCCCTGCTAAGTCCTCAACCTTAGCCTTTTAGATGTTTGCCTGTTTACACACTGTAATCACTTGCATAAGTCCCCACCCTAATACTACCCCTAAGTCACCATCCTCATAACCTCTATACTTATATGTGCACATTCCTTCACATAAAATATTTACTGACGACAACCAGGCATACTCTTTTAGTGGCACTAAAAACTCACAAAATGAAAGGAGGCTGGGCTGTTTGCCATGGTGTGGGGTTGGTGTCAGTGATAAGGTCAAGGGTTAGGTTATGCTCGGACTCAGACTGATGGTGTACTTCCTCTTCTGCCAAATATGCTGTTTTCACTTTCGATTTCCTTTTCACTTTTGGTATTTTTACAGCATCCCTGCTGAGGGCTCAAGCATAACGCTGTATGACATGGAACTGTTCTGGCCTTGTCTGACCCCCACACCCTTGCAACTGTGTTCAGATGGGGACAGGAGTCTATCTGAGGCCGGCTTGAAGGATGGATGCAACCTGTTCATATGGGACGGCAATCAGGTGTGTATACGGTAACTGCAAACCACATGTGGCAGAGCGTGTTTGTATGCAGTGAGTTACAAATGTACACAATCCAGTATCACAAAAAACAGTATATTTAATTGCCAGTTGAATACCTCTTCGAACTTTGACACGTGTGTTTTTATTAGCACTCGTAAACTAACACAACGATTTAAGTGGGTGTTATGAGTAATACTCATTATGAACACTGTTGGGTGTGCATAAAATATGAGACTTAGGTGGCAAGATAAGTATACATGCCACGTGTACATTACTGTAATTAACAAATCTAATGCGCGAATGGTCGATATCGCCATCTGTACAAAAACACACTCGCACAAAATCTGCTGTACCGTTAATTATATTTTAACTGTGAGATTGCCCCTGCGCCCTCCAATTTTGTGCCGGCAAGGTTGGCGGTGTCCCAATTGCAACTGGAAAAGAGAACGAGCCAGTGCTCCTCGACCTGGTCGTGAGCGGTGCCGCAGAGGCCGACGGGCCACGCGGCCCCTCGTCGTGCGCGGGCGGCAGCCAGCCCCGCGTAGGCCTGGACTCCTCCCCCTCTTGGCAGAGGGGCTTCCCCAAGGCCCTTCTCCTCGGGGGGCTGCGGTCGGCGTTGGCGGCCGAGACGGGGATCCCTGCGCAGACCCTGGGGCTGGCCTTGAGCCAAGGGGGCCGCAGTGTGTGGCTGGAGCGAGAGCGGGAGGACTCGGTCACCGTCGGCTCGCTGGGGGTCGTGGACGGCGACCAGCTGATGCTCTTCAGAGAGTGCACACAGGACGCGTGAGTTGTTAATGCGAGTGCTAAAAAGGTCACCAAGTTGTCGGGGGTGTGGTATTTGAGTTTGTATGCTGGCATCTTGTGGTTTTTTTGGAAGTTATTTTCTATTTTCTTGTTGTCGACCAAAATTATTGTTGTGTTTTTATTTTATAGATTACAAGCAAAGTCTGCACTGTTGATGTTGAATCATTTACACATACAAGGCATGGGTATAGAGTAACGAATAGCAATAAACAAGATTCGAAGCTTTGACTGCAGGAATTACTCTTTGGTTCTTTTGGTAAAATCACATAGAAATACATTTATTATTATTATTAAATTTCTTTCTACGTGACTTTACCGAAAGAACCAAAGAGTGACTAGCAATAATTTAGTATTGTAACTTTCTTGCAGTGTAAAATGTCTTCACCGAGCAGACAATAGCATATTTATTTTTAACACTCATGGTTTCAGGTGTATTGCGCATCTGTACCGCTTTTGTATACACTTATAATGGTTATTTACAAGAAATACATTTCCATTAAAGTCTGACTCTTCATAAGGTGAGATTGATTGCCGTATTCGTAGTAAACAATACTTTGAAACACAAACTCGAATCTGTTACGAAACACCCTGCTTATAAGTCTTCCCAAACGTGGTCTGACAGTGCTGCCCCTCTCCCTATGCCGTCCCTGTCAAGTTGTCAGAGTGGCCTGAAGCTGGAGAATCCAAGCGACAAGGGCCAGCAGAGCTCGGTGACCCCCAGCCTGCGACTGAACATTAAGAGTGGACTTCTGGACGAGTGCGGAGCGCAGAAGTCGTCGACCGTCGAGCTCACCTGCCCAGTTGACACGGTCGGTAGATGTCAGCTGCCCACCATACCTCGTGGAACCGCATCACCAGATTTTGTGATGACCCAGTGCCATGCTGAGCCAGTACCCAGTGGACCGTGTCGGTCTGCACTGCGAGTCTTCACACTGGTCGACCTCGGATAAGGTGAAAGCTATTCCTATTGATATTAAATTACCTCGCTGACTCGTGTTATTGCTGGCGTCTCCAGGTCGTTTCCACCATCAAATCTTTAGTTTTGGAGAAGATGCACCTTGAAGCAGAGGCTGCAGGTAAGCGTTAAAGTATAAACAAAAGTTCCATATTTAAATATTATAAGTTTGACACTTTGAAATGAAATTTGTCTGGCAAGAACATTTTTATATCCGAATTATTCAATTGCAACTTGCATATTATCCAATCTCGTTATGTTTTGTAATTATTGTAGCATTTTCAAGATATTCATGCAAAAGCTGTTTCATGTACAAATATTGTTTTCCTGGTCGTGCTGTTGCCAGATGGATACTGTTTGCGAATGGCGGACTCCACAGGTCGTCTCCTCTCTCCCAGTGAGTACTTCCAGTCCCTGTACATAGAGAACCTCTCCCCATCACAAGCTCCACCAATCACCTTGGGTATTTGTACTGTTTCCTGAGTACCTGTACTCGCTTCGGAGTAGAATATTACTTCTTATTATTTAGAATTCCTTTGCCACGTGTATGCGTACTCGTTGAACAAATACACTCGCTGCTCTGTCTGTACACTCCTTGTTTGTTCCGCACGCAGTGAGGGAAGATGCAATGCTGTGTGATGCTGGCTTGCAGCAGGATGCGTTGCTCACACTGTGCTCTGGGAGGGCACCAACTTCTGGGGAGGTACAGATGTCTCATTCACTATTTAAACTAGGCCTTGACATTCTAAATATTTAAAATAAAATACTAACTTGCATCCATTTGTCAATCCACGACTGGATGATGAAGGCCACTCCATACCATGTTGGTCATGGTGGTTGTTTGACCATACTTCACCATGCCGGTCAGTGGGGGTTGGTGAAGGGGGGGAGGGGCTTTGGACTTCATATTTCACTCATCCAGGTGCATAGCACATTGTGTGAACAACTTGGTCACCACTCTGCCCCTGGAAATGTTTGAATTCAAAAAAATTCTGCTACAAAAACATTTGGAAAGGTGATCAATAGAGGGCTTGTGAAACTGAATGATGGAGGGAAAATACGTGCTTAAGAGTTGGGGACCGTGCATCACATTTGCAAAGTAGCATCCCTTGGAGTTGGAGTCAAGGTGAAGGAGAGAGTCAAAAGGGGGACTATTCAGTGTTATCTTGAGCAGCAGAATACCAAATCCGAAGACTAAATAATATAAGGTATAAAACAATTTGAGGAACATGATCATTGGTTTTTTACCCTTTTATCTGGCAACAAAACTGACACCTTTTTTACAAGGAGTCATGTTTACATTGACCACAATACCTGCGGTCGGAACGCAAACTAATAACAACAACTCTTATAATACTCTTTGGTTCTATTCGGTAAAGTCACGTAGGTAAAAAATAAAACAACAAAAATCACGACGTGTGGCCGAAACGTTGTGATTTTTGTTTTATTTTTTACCTACGTGACTTTACCGAAAAGAACCAAAGAGTATGGATCCTTGCAGTCACGAAAGCTTTAAATCTAAAACTCTGATAATGTATGCACTGTACTTGAAATTGATTGGTCCACACCCGAGACAGCTTTCTTTAGAGCCTCGTCTCACATGCTGTTGGACCAGAAGACGCCAAAAGGCGCACAACTCAAAGACAATGCACCATCAGAGTATGAGAGCTCAGGGTAAGCATTTACACCATTGGAAACCTCATTTGCCAGTAACAAAATATGATAATTGTTTTTTTACCCTTTTATCTGGCAACAAAACTGACACCTTTTTTTACAAGGAGTCATGTTTACATTGACCACAATACCTGCGGTCGGAACGCAAACAAAAAAGGTGTCAGTTTTGTTGCCAGATAAAAGGGTAAAAAACCAATTATCATATTTTGTTACTGGCAAATGAGGTTTCCAATGGTGTAAATTTGAGGAACACTTTGTTATCTTGTTCAGTATCACTGCAAAATCTCAGGATTGGAAATTCATTGTTTCTTATTACCGTACGTAGCCAACCGTGTCAATCGGAGGTGCTTTAACACATTACCACCCATTTCTCACGGATGCCGGAGGTTGACGATGTTGCGTATTATTTTCACAGCTGTTTTTGAGCTTCACTGTCAGCGGCGGCCCGGACTCTCTGGAGCTGGACTTTGTTGTGCCGCAAACCTCCACCATACGCGAGGTGCTGTCCTCGTGCCGTCGTTGTCGTCTTCCCGCGTAAACTTCTTAACGACAGCTCCGGTGGTGTTGTCTCTATTCATTGTGTGTGATGTAGATGTCTTCGCTTGATCTCGGCGTAGAGTTGTTGGTCCCATTTTTAAGACTGTTTGTTTCACATGATTCGGTTTTCCCAACAGGCTGGTACGGCACACATAAATAAAACCTGCATGCCGCAAGGTCATTTTAAATCCCAGTTGGGGATTGACGTCATTGTTATTCTGCTTTGGTAAATGAAGTCATTTCGTCTTTGTGGGATGTCGGCGTTGCTTATTTGCTGGTTAGATTGGATGTTACTATTGGGAATGTGGAATTTCCACCATAGGCTTGGGAGCACTCTGGGAAATGAGCACCCACCTCTGCTCATTTCAGCAGTGAGACCGTTCACATTTCACCAGTAAAGCATTTTACTGTACTCTACACAACACTTTTTCATTATAAATTATTTAGTAATTGGGTTTGTAGTTGCTCATGTCTACCTTGGGCATTAAAGGCCTTCTCATTGATTGGATTGTAGCTTTTAAAATTGGATTTTGTTGATATTCCTAGCCTGTATTTCGTAATAAAAATAATTACTATAATATATTATATGCACATAATTGAACTTGCCTTTCTATTTCCAATATCGTCTTTAAATGTAATTATATAAATTACTACTGGGTATTCTCCGCATGTAATTTTAAATTGTGTTTGTATTCGCAGTGTTTAAAGCTCGTGCTCAACAAAGCCAACGTAAGCGGTACGTTTAATTTGTATATGAGGCTTGCGATGCTGACGATTGCACTTTACTTGAAACCCTGCCATTGACTTGTGAATATAGGTAAAGTACATTTACGAATGCTTTATTTTTGCACTCTTGGTTTAATGCTTGAGACTGATTAAAGGCACGGCACATTTAAAGGTCCTGCTGCTCTCTGAACATGTGCGTGTCTGTGGCCCTAACCTCCATCGAATCAGAATATTTATACTGGAGGAATCCCATGAGCTAAAAGTGCTCTTTCACAGACAAGTGGCTGCTCCCCAAATCACGGACAAGTCACGGTGTTCACACCGCGCGAAGGCGTGCTTTGCCAAAGTTCACTTCGACTATCAATTACGTTTTTTATCAAGCGTGCATTAATAAACGTATTATCACGCTAGTAATGTGTTTGCCGGTTAATCGTTTACACAGGAAAGAGTGCGTGTAATGAAAGTGTTTTTTATCCTGGTGGAGGGTATGTAACTGAGAGTTGTGTGTGTGTGTTTTCTTTATGCAGCTGGTGACTGGCATCTCCGTCGTGTCAACTGGTGCGGAGACGTGGGGGAGCCACTGTACAATCAGGTTTGCAATAGAAAAGTGTTTGCCGATTGTGTAATCGTCACACACAGCACGCCCTTATGAACAATAGCAGTTTCTATACAGTGCCTTGGGATGCTGTCACATTCAGACGTGCTATATACATACAAATGTAACTTTTTTTTTACTGTAGGTTTTGTGTGATTGGAGCTGTGTGATGAGGTTTGGGTGCATGATTCTGCTGCGTGGTAAATGTTTGGTTGCATGACTGAGCTATGCACAGCTGTTCGGATGCATGAATTGTACTGTGTGCAGTGGTGTGGGGAGCGGTGGTGTAGCACTTAGTGCTACGCTACGCTACGAACCCGGTGACTCGAGTTCGATTCCCGCTCATGGTCAACACCGGTGACGACTATCTGAACGGGTCCTGGGCCTCCCCGAGGTCGACTCTGCCTCAAATAAGTACCTGGTGCGATGCGTAAACATCAGCACTAGAGAGACAAAGGCGGCCGGGCGTGGTGTTGGCCACCCACCCCCTTCGTGTGCCATGCCAGCCTTCATAGGTGCTCGCTAACACTACTTGCCTCGTCTGTTGACTATATGGGGGACCTTTGTTGCGGTGGAGGTGTGCTGCAGAATGCATTGTGTGTGGTGTACTCTGTGTTATAGGATGCAACTCTACAGGAGCAGGGTGTTCAGGGTGGGGATGTCCTACAATTAACAGAAGGACCCCCACCTACCAAGGTAATGCTACTTTTTGAAAAATTATACGCAAAGTGTTCATTTGGGAATCTCCATAGCATTCATTGCCTTAGACTGCGAAAACTTTGCAGGACATTCCTCAAAAAGGGTCGTGATACGTTCTCGTTGAGTTTTTATAGGTTAAACGAGCGTAACGAAGAAAATAATATTGCGTGTGTATTAATCATCTGCTCCACAGTGGTGGACATTAAAGATTCTATGCCGTCGAAGAAGAGTCGGCCATCGTGTGCCAGGGTTATGATTCAAATTTGTCACCTAAAAATGTACATGCAAATGATTTAGACTGCAGTAATTGATATTATTTGGCTCTTTCGGTAAAGTCACGTGGATAAGTTGAGGTGGACAAAGGGGGGAAGGTCCCAAAGGCAAGCTGTTTTTAAAGGTTTAAGATGGGCGTAGCCCACGTGTCAAGTTGCAGTGCGCCCAACGAAGTGGGTGGGCACAAGGGCCCTGGGGCCAGCACAAGCGGGAGATGGTTATGTTAATGTGGGAAATTAACAACTTTTTTTAACTTGTAGTAGTACGCCCAACTTCAAGCGGGAGATGGTTATGTTAATTAATCAAGAGAAGGGTAGGCGCAGCAGCCCTGGAGAAATTAGTAAAATAAAACTAACATCGGAAGGTGACCAAGATGGAAACATCACAGCCAGTTACGACTTAAACTGGTTGATGACGTCCTTCCAATGATTGCTGAGTTTGTACCCATCCTCGGTTGAAATTGTGTCTGTCTATATATGTATGACTTCATGAACGAATCTTTGTTGATAGCCAGTGGGCTTGCAAAGTACCTTCGTCTAAGAGAAATCAATTTCGTGTGAGCCAACCGCATTAAGACAATGATCAGCCACGGCTGACGTCTTGGTCCTTCCGTGTTTCAAATCTGCCTTATGCTCACGAACGCGGTCAGAGACATGTCGCTTGGTAATCATTGAAGATTTGGTCCAACAAGGATTGATGCTGATGTACCGTCCCTGGTGAGACATTGCCTCGCCAACACATACTTCACCTGGAATGGAACATTCTACCGAAAGACCCAACGAATATGCAAATTATTTAATTGGGAAAAACAGCAACTGTCTGTCGCCTACTGTGAAATCTTGGCAGGACCCTTTTGAAAATGAGTCTTGAGACTCGGTGAGGCTTACCTGGCTTAGATGCGCAAAAGAGTAATATATACGTATGTATTCCATGACCTGCCTCCTAAGGGAAGCATCAGTGTTTACTCGCCATTGGGTCCTTTCTCGATGTGTTTTTGTTTATTGCCACATACCGTCCATCATGCCCACATGAGTGGTTTGAATCCCAATTCTAAGCATTTAATTTTTTTGGTAAGCACCTTTTGTTAATTGGTGTTTGATCATTGTTTAGTGTTTAGTTAAGTGATTTGTGTACATTGTATGTTTTAGATATGCTGCTCTATACCTTAATAATTGAGGTTTTGGAACTGAAATAAGTATATAATACATGTTATTTACAAAATTAAATTTTAATAAAGACGGTTATACAATGAAGTGGCATTAATATACAATAAATGTTTGAAGTGTGCTATCACTTTGAATGGAAGTAGCTGAGTAAACAGTCAATGTTTTGTATAAATCTCTCCGTGTACGCATTGGTCTTGACTTGCGCACGGCACGTGTGTGCTTGTTGGCAGGGCCTGCTGACCTTGTCCGTGTGGTTGCTCAAGCCTGCGACTGGATTCTTAGCTGTGGAAAGAGGTGCCAGAGAGGGCCCTGACGCTGGTACACAGGATCAAACGCTTGCTGGCATCAGCCTTTTCTGATTATCTTGGATCTCACACTTGGCAGCATTACACATGTAATATGGTAGGATCTAAGCCTACCCTTACAACCTTATGCAAATAGAATCCACATTTCCCTTTCTCTGTACCATAGCTGTCTGGCACAGGTATAGGTGAGAGATTGGATTTTTTGGCTTGTATGTTGGTGTTTAACAAATAGTATAGGCACATACTTTTCCTTTCTTTGATGCAGCTTAACAAATGATACCAACTCCTTCCCTTACTCTCCAATTTGAGCAGGCAAGGATGGCACCAAAAGGCTGAGCCACATTGGAGAGGTGCACATCTCTGGCATTGCATTCCTAGATGACCTCAGGGCCAAGGTATGCAATAGATAAGACTTTTGAGAAATGAACTTGCAAATTGTATCTTTGCTACTGCGTCCAATTTACCAGTCACTAAAGTTCTTAAATTTACCAAGGTGATGGCAAGGCAGCATACACAGCAGGGTCACAAGGGCATTTTCTACAACGGGGACATTAATCTGCAGTTGAGTCATCACTTTATATTTTAACATTGGAGTCACATGTCGTATGTATGTTTAACTTTTTTTGCATTATACGTAGCCAACCGTGCTATTCGGAGGTGTGGGGGGAAGGACAACAAACATGGCATTTGTAATGATGACTCTACTTAAGGGTGCGCTTAGCTTCTTGCGCAGTGCTTTTGCTGAATGTGGAAACCCCCGGAACTGTCGCTGCTTCGAGTTTTTTTTTTTAATTTGTCCCCATCGTCAACCCCGCAGCGAATCGTCTTTAACAGAGCGTGGCCTGCTGCAGGTCCTCTCCTTGGGAGCAGTGCAGCCAGAAGCAGCGGCGCTGACGCTGTCCCCGCGGTGCGTGCGCGTGCGGCTCCTAGAGGAGGGCTTGAAGCCCGGTAAGATCCTCCGCAACGGCCAACAGCAACTCAGGTGAGCCATGCCTCCCGAGGGAGAGGGGAAACTTTCGCCAAACTAACGAAGCCAACGGCCGTTTAGTGTGACGCGCCGCGCAAATGCAGTACGCTGCTTCTCAAATGGGCAAAGTCGGTTCGTGTGCAGGCGCTGGATGGATTGTTGCATAGCAAAGATTGCGAAGGAGGCGGTTGGCGGTTTGGGAAGGGCTTCATCGATCGGTGGAATGAAAATGGCTGAACATATCTGATGATAATGATACATTTTGAGAATTAGAATATTTAACAGTATATATCCATGAATGCTAAAAATGCTTACATATTGGAGTTGCCACATTGAGGTTTCCCTCTGTGTCCCTAGAAATCTGGGTCTGCGGGGGACATCCCAGCTGTGTGTTCAAATTCTCCCTCAAGAGGAAGTATTGGGGTGAGTGGCAGCACACACGATGCATATTATCGCTTTCCAATTTGCATTGCAGTTTTCATATTATGCATGTACAACATTCTGCATTCAAATGTAAGTATTTTGTCACAAGCACGCGCACTTAAAATGTAACCGTTGTACGGTTGCATTTGAACTGTTATTGCCAAAACCATGCTTTGTTTTAACATTGCAAATCTCCGTGCTCGAGTTTTAAAACCTGCCATTGATTTTTCTCTGCTTCGTTTCGCAGGCCATTTGACCTGTTGCTGCAACTGCAGTTGCGCGTTCCGGGGGAGCGGCGGTACCGTCCCCCTCGGGAGATGATCCTGGACACCACGCAGGGCTGCACAGTGACCTCCCTCCGCAACGCCGTCGCACAGACCTTGCAAATACCCGCTCAGCAACTGGAACTCGCCAAGCGTTTCCCAGACACCTCCAAGTGGGTCTGTATCTGGGAGACCACCAGCAAGGTGTGTTTTGGTTGAGTTGGAAGGACTGCTTGTAACTGAGAGCAGGCATGTTTTATAGATGGCAAAAATTCAACACCGTTGTCAATAATACTGAGGCTTTAAAAGGAATTAATATAAATATGCAATAGGTGATGTTTTCAGCACAACCCTTCATCGCCCGAAATGTCACTGATTGGAAATTAACAAAATTTCCTCCTTAGGACCATATTCATTGACAATTGAGATTTTGTTATATTGTACTTATACACCAATAATATAAAATGACACTTAACGTCATGACAGAGGATATGCCAAATAAAACATGAACCATTGCTCAGACGTGCTATCAACAGGCATCACGTTAGCATGAAGGGAGGCATTTGGTGTTAACCCACGCACCTGGAGTGCCGCGGTGAAGGTTGTGGGTTCGAATCCGACCCTGATGCATGCTGTATATTTGGAGTTTGCATGTTCTCCCCGTGGTCACTTGGATGGTTATCCGGGTCCTCCGGGTTTTCCCTTAACATTAAGAAACATGCTTTTAAAGTATTTGGCTGCTATAGACTTCCACATGATAAGTCACTTTGCTGAGCTATCATTTGTGGCCAGGTCCCTTCTGAAAATGACTTTTATAGCTCATTGGGCCTTGGTAAAATAAAAAAGTGTAGTTTTACTTGAGCTTCGAGTTTGCTCTGCAAGGTTCCTCTTGTGTTGCCCACAGGGGGGGAAGGGCAAACGACGGCAGAACAGAGAGAACCTACGGCAATCTCCCTTCTTCCTGCACGACGGAGACACCATTGGGGTCAAGGTACGTTTCCATTCTGATGCATTCAACTGTTGTAATAGCTTTCAATATGGATATTGAATTCACATTCAATACAAATAAATGTAAGTTATTATATTCGATGAATGTAACCTTTGTACTCATTAAGTATATAGTTATTATTCTGCCTAACAATCGATGTGTGCACACATGTCATCACTCGACTAAGCCTATCGGTTAAATTTGTGGCATTAGCATTTAACCAAGGGAAGCCATGGAGAGATGTGACATTTAATTCGTAGGCTTTGCTCCTGGTGGGGAGCTGTCCACAGACACCCCTTGGCCATAATTGTGCATTTTTGGTGGCGTTACGTTGCCAGTGGTGCACAAGCAGAGTGGTGCACAAGCAGAGTGGTGATAGATAAGGGCCGTTGTCACCTCGTGTATATTTACGTCAGGCAGTGTTGTTGACGAATGTATTTCGTTTTTGCTAAATTGCCAAGGCAGTGCACATTTTAAACAAAATAATAATTTTCTTACCCATTAACCACCTAGGCTGCACTTAATATCCTTGAGTGTGGTGTACCTGGGTCAGATTCGTGGTTTTGTGGATAAAAATGTCATTACTTGCCTTTCAGTGTGGAAATGGTCAATTTCAAGCATTTAACGTGCAGTGAAAATACGAATGCATAATGTTGCGTGATAATCTACACTTAAAACCTAGGTTTCGTAGCCATTACTTCGATCCACATTTGTTTTTGTGGCCAAACCTGAAACAAATATGGTTCGTGATAATTTGGTTTTACATACGTTTGGTTAAACGAAGTTATTGAGCCGGTGCTTCTTCCGGCTTCACCTTGACCTAGATTGCATTGTGTACCTTTTTCCGAGGTTTTAACTAAAGATGTTCTTTGCTTCTGCCCTGCTTTGCCGACGCCCAGGACTTGAGTGTGGACAGTTCCCCAGATTTCTCGACCGCCGAGGATGACGAACAAAATCTGCGTCTACAAATGGAGAAAAAACAGAAGGAGTATGACAAAGCACCCTCCGCATGTTACACAAAATAATCCTTTATTCTCGTGGAGAATATAGGAAACTAAATAGATAAGCAGACAGTCTTTCATATAGATTCTAAGAGTGCTTATTTGCGTATAGTACTGCTGAAATAATGCGAACTCTTGACTGGTTTTGACATACAGTGTGTTGTCAGCAGTCGGGCTTGAATCAATGCTTGTGAATTGTCAGGCGTTATAGGCAAGGATACATCACAGAAATAATCATTGTGAAGAATATAAATATCAAATTAGATTAGCAGACAATACGCCTCCTCCCATATTACTCTTGCCACATAAGTATATGTTAGATCAACATTGGCGGGTGTTTACATATTTCTTTCTTTATATCACCTGCTTTAAAACATCGAGAGAGGGAGCCTCTCGTTTACAAGGGTGGTGTCCAGGGTGCTACAAACTCAGAGGGAATATTTTTTAACTCGGTAGTTTAGTTTAACACTCATCCTTTCATGACCAATATCCATAATAGAGGTTTTTTTGGATTAGATTGCTTAAATATAAATGTGTCGTTAAACCCTCCACCACCCGACACAACCAATTAGTAAGGTTTGTCACGTAAACAGAACGTGCCAATTCGTTACTAGTACAGCACACCGGTGTGTTAGAGAACAAATCTACAACATTTACAATCTGAGTACGACGTTTCGCCAATAATTACAACTGGCATCAGGCGGACAGATTTTCAGTAGTTTAAACAGTCCCTAGACATGTTTTGGTGTTTGATGTATTTTGTTGTACTTGCGAATTAGCGGCAAGTCACAGAAACTGGCTGGTGATGGCGCTGCAACCGCTCGTCCCCGCCGAGCTGAAGTCGCCCTGTCCATCAGTGTGGCTGACTACAGGTGACAGCCACCCAGTCTCACCCAGTGCTCCAAGTTGAGCCAAAGGTAAATTCCATTGATCACCACCTTGCATCACCGAACAAGCTCGAGGCTCATAGCTTCTACCACTCGTATCCACTTCCTTCCTTTTTCCCTGATAAGTTCCCCACAAGTGTTTTCTGTTTACATCTCTTAAACCATCTCATCCTTTACAGCCTTTACACAACTGTGTGTAATGCATTTTAGTACTGGCCATTCATCTCATGTGACAGTGCCTCTTTGTCCCACTTTGCTTTGCATGGTCTCAACGTGGTCTTGGATGTAACTGGCTTGTGGCATCGTGTGTCCCGAGCACTCCAAACTTTTCTGTCATTTGCTTGGTCTGTCACGCAAAGTCCGCTATACCTTATGTTGGTATAGTTAATGAAACTTACTGTAGACAATGTATTGTAATACATTTTAATGTATTTATCAGCATATGAAAACACTTATATGGGTTGTTATTTAATTGCAGTTGTTTACCATTGGCCCAAAATTCCAATTGGCCAGCAACAAACACTATTGAAGTAATAATGGATGCTATGTAATACGTTTTAATGAATAATTGTAACAATAATCACGTTTGTATATTTCAGATTCGTAGGATTCAGTGCACGAGGGATAGGCTGTTACTTTGAATTTCTTGATATTCTAAGAGCCAAACTAAGAAATGTAAGATTCTAAAGATTGAGTTAGCCATCTACAGATAATCATAACAAATGGTGTACATTGATGATTCTTAGGATTCAATAAACATGTTTTCCAAGAACCACATTAATCGAAGCATGGAATGTTTAGAAAGTCTCAGGTTTTCATGGACATGCCAAAAAATGCATTGCTAAACCTGAGGCTTATTTAGGCTTCTTAGGGCTCATTGGGAACTCTGAACACTTGGCCGCATCAAAGAAATATACAGGATTCATTGGGTTGAAGGGAATGTTCAAGACTGTACCAACTAAAATAAGATAACGTTGAGAGAATTGCCTCACCAGCAGGAGAGTTTCATACGGCTTGCACAGCTGTCTCATTAAATCGCAATCTGCCACTGTTGTGATGCACACTTCAGTGTTATACATTTGCAGTGTACATGGATCCTCGGAACTGGAAGAAATCATGAAAGGAGAGAGTGACGAGTGTGATGGATGAAGAAAAAATACCAGCAATAATGTTACTGTTAAAAGTTCACCAAGATGCCATTTGTACTTTTAACTTTAGCCTCGCAGGTAAACACTCCTGCCTACATTTTATTTTCATTTAACACATACAAATTAAAGTCGGCTAAAAACAACATACCGTTTCAAAAATCTATGTTTTAATTGTCCTCGTACACTGTAATTGCAATTCAAATGTACTTTTTTCAAATTAGTTTTAACAATTTATTTTCTTCTTGACGGTTTTACTTTTAACTCCGTAAAATATTGTAAATGTAAATACACTTGCAGAGAAATACGTGTACAGTCTCAATTAAATCTATGTTCAGACAAAAAACCGCATGGGAGAGTCTCTTTTATACTCTTTGGACCAGGCGGTGTGGTCTACGTCCCTGGTTTTGCATCTCCTAGAGATGCACGGGTGGGTGATGAATTGTCGAAAAGTCCCACCCAACAACTTCTCCACCTGGCGGCAGAACGACAGACGAACTTGGGCTTAGCCTGTCGGACAAGGTAATGTGCCTGTGTCCCCTGTGGCGTGGGCAGCTTCTTTATGCCCTCCCTCAGGCAAGTGACATATTGGTCCGTCTGGGGTCAATGGCGTCAACCACTGAGGTGGCTCCTTGGCCCAGGCTGAGGATTGGTCCAGGCTATTGAGTGGCGGTGGTTCACCAGTCCAGGGGTTTTCCGTCCCTGTCCAGGGCCTTTTGTTGAAGCCCCGCAGGCAGTTGACATACCGGGTGGATGGTGGCCGTTGAGCCAGCTTTGTGTGCTGCTGCTCTGAGATGAGCGTGGATCCGGTATCCTGCTCCGTGCCTGCGATTTACTCAACACCCCATGGAGGCATTCACGTCAGGGTACTTCACTGCGTCCATGAGTGTCCACCTGTCGGCAATTTCAGCCTTCCACGACCCATGCCGGGGGTCTTCTATGGAGGATGGCGCTGGATCGCCCCAAAGCGTCCGCTGTCGGTCCTGCCCTGGGATCGTGTTTGGTCCTCCACTGCTTCATGTGGCCTCCATTGGAGACTTTGCCCACTGTGTACGTGCATTGGCTCACGCTCGAGGTCACCATCCTGTTCTTGCTGTCAGGTCAACCAGGCGGGTAGGTGAGCTGCAGGTTCTCGTTGGCAAACCTCATACCAGAACGAGGTGGTGTTGTGGCTCTCTCCTCGGGATGGGAAAGAGTGACCTGGAGATGGATTTTAGGGGGGTGGGGGGTGGGGGAGTAGGCGGAGGCCTAGTGTGAGTGCAGGCATGCTGAAGCCTCTACAAAGTTGAACCCTGGCAGGAACCAATTACACAAGACACTCTGTGTGCAAGAATGAAAATCGGCTTTTCTGGGGCTCGTGATTATTTTTCACAATTCCACAATCCGGCAGGGGTGCTCTTTCTCCGCTAGGGGGCGGGTTTCCACCACGGGGGCGCTGCTCACCAGTCATAGCTGGATAAAAAAAAATATCCAAATAACCAAGCCCACTCTTTTTGTCGACTGTCGCATACCTGTCAACCCATACGGTTTACCCGTATTCATCTTGTACCGGGAAATTGAGTTTTCAGGTCCATACGGCTTAAAGTCGTTTCAATACGGGCAAAGCAAAAATAAAGTATTTCTCCCTTGTGATGGGACTTTGTAGGATGAACGTTGAGATTTTATAAGGGCACGGGGTGACCAATAAGGTCTGAATTGGTCTGTAATAAGGTAGGGCACTGATAAGGGGTCGACAGGTATGATATCGCCATGTTTAGTGTTGGTACACGAAAATCAAGACCAGTGCTCCCCATGCCACTGAGATTACTTAAATCAATTTGGCGATATTGCGTTTGGCAGTGGTGCACAAGCACAGTTAATATAAAGGGGGAAAAAAACTCGTACACAATAGGCAACGTTTCGGGCAATAGCCCTACATAGCACTTTTTTTGTTTACTTTGAGGCAGTGATATTGACGAATGCGAGTTTGTTTATGTTACCGAGGTGCTTGCTTCCGATGCCATTCGTGTATTTTGTACGATGCAAGCCGTCGTTTCGTGTACGTGTCTCATCGCCGAAACTTGTCACTTATCTTCCCCAAGCACATTCGAAATGTCTCCTGCACGGTATCCATGCTGTAACCTGCGAAAGGCTTTTGGTGTTGGGGGTGGGGGGAGCACTGCACGGGAATTGTCTGGGGGGGGGCACAACTCCGGGTTGCCAAATTCATCGTTCAGTATGTGAGCCGCACCTCCACTGTTCCACCTCCCTGGTAATTAACATTAATGTCACCTTTTGTTTTTGTGAGTGCTTTGCAGCAGTGACAACAAAACAACGTTTTTTTAAATGTTTTTTTTTATTTCCTGCTTATTTAAGCAAAGCACGGGTTTACATGGAGTAGAGCTCATGGCACTATTTAAGAACAGCTTTCATTTACACATTTTGTACAGTTAAAGTTTGCTATTTTTATTATAAAGTACAAAATATAAACTATATGATATATAATATGAAGCCTTAAGATCATAAATATAAATCAATTTTAAGTGTCATGATTTTTAATGTAAAGGAGATATATACTGTTAGCAGTTTGCTAATAACACTGATTAATCCAGTGAGTACATGACACGAGTTGACGCGTCAGGAGCAGAGCCAAAAAACCGGCAAAAAACTCTCAACACGCGTCCACTTGGCTTTGGGAAGAACGGGTTGTTAACCACCACACAGGGTCCCTTTGATAAGAGGTTTTTGGGTTAGATCGCGTAAATATGTCGTCAAAACCCGCCACCACCCGACACAGCCAACTGATGAAGCTAGTTGTAATAACTGGCGAAACGTCGTACTCAGATTGTAAATGTTGTGGCTTGGCTCTCCAACACACCGGTGTGCTGTACTAGTGACGAATTGGCCACGTTCTGTTTACGTGACAACCCTTACGAGTTGGCTGTGGCGAGTTTTAACGACACAACATTTATACATTTACGCGATCTAACCCAAAAATCTCTATTGTGGATGATATTGGTCGCGAAAGCCTTCTACGTGTTAAACAGAGTCCCTTTGCTTCTCCAAACACAACACACTTTGCTTCTGCAATGGAGACATCTGCATACATTCGTGCGCACGTCTTTTCATTTGTTTTGGCGCAAGTCGCTCCTCCGCAGCAGCCGCGAGCCTCTGTGGCTATGCCCCTGGGCGAGATTTTAGCAGAGGCAGCGAATCCGAGGAGGGTTACACGGTCACCACGTCGACAACGCATTAAACCAAGTACATTGTTTAAAAAATAGAAACCTAAACGTTAAATTAATATCATCATCGTTTATTTCTCCCCCCCCTTTAAGTTGCTTCGTTATTTGATTGATTGAGAGCGCTAATGAAACATTACAAATGACATTTAGACAATTTGGAGATCAATTGTATAAAGGGAGCCAGATTTTGTGCACAACATTCACTTTGTTAGTCCACCCTCTTGCCACTCTGCTGCACATGAGATTGGTATTTGCGATTTATTCTTGAAAGGAAAGACTTTTTACGCGTGCTTGTCCGTGTCAAATCCATTGTAACCTTCTGAAAAATTCTCCACGCATTTCATTGTTACCACCCTTCTGCGAAGGTTACACTCTACAAGCGCGGCATTTGTTACGAAGTTGTATTGGATATTAAAATCCTAGACGGTTGCTGGGTAATGTAATTGTTCATGCGTTTTTTTATATATATGATGGATATAATGTGGCGTTTACATTAGCCACGAACACTGAACAACACTCTTAGCGTCGGAGGGACACAGCCGCTGTGTATTGGACAAAATCAGTCGGTGTTATAGGTGTAAGGTTATCGGTGTTCAAGCAGACTACCCCACCCGTTTGCTTCGAGGTGCAGGCATCTGTCGGTCAACCCACCCCTGTGCGTCTCGCACAGCATCGACAAACGTGCAGACTGCCAATTTGGTGTATCGCTTTGTACAGAAACAACACGATCGTCCTCAGGTGGGATGAGGACGATCGCTTGTGTGGCGATCGAAACATCGTGATCTATTATTATTTTTCTACGTGACTTTACCTAAAGAACCAAATAGTATAATTTCAGATCCTTTTGCGAGTTCATTTGCATTATGTGCTTGTTACGTAACGCCAACGAACTGACATTTGAACTCCTTCCTACCTTTTGCGCGACCAAAAGCGACCTCGCCCGATGCGAGGCGACGCCACCGCGTGGTGGCGAACGGGGGGGGGGGGGACGTGACGTCACAGGGAATGGCACCACTCCCTGTGACGTCACACCTTCAGATTCCGTGCGAAAACAAAACGCGTTTGTATAATCGGGAATTGGGGACGCGTCCCTCGTGATTACGAAGTGCGGATTGTTTCCCAGGTAACCAGCATGATACGCTCATGTTTACGCATATTACATCCGAAATGTTTACGTTTAACTTTTTTCAGCGATAACAAAAACGTGTACGTAGAATATAAGTAAATTATTAATGAGACCGCATTTTATGAATCGTAAAATAAAACTAAAATATTTACAAGTAATCCTCTGTTCTGTCCCACCCAGTGTATTTACCTCGCCCACCCCTCTTATCCATTATTCACACAAGGTAAAAGAAAAATATCCGTTTGAATTTGAGTAAAAGGTGCCCAAATAACCTGCAATGGGCTGAACAAGAAAATATAAACCTATGGGAACCTACTATGCCCTCTGTTTTGTGAAAGCCTGTGCCACGTGTACAACACGGAGGTACATGCTATTTTTCAGAATAATATTCGGACTATTTATGGATTGACACGACTCATCCATTGTTTAGCTCTCACCTGGGCAGACTTTCCACTAGGGTGACCAGAGGTGACTGAATACCTCCACCTAAAACCATTACGATATTTTATTTCAAAGCAAAGCAAAAAAAGTTTGCACTTTGGCTATGAACAGATTATACACAATTTATGAGAAGCTTTCTGTGTTACAGGAAAGCGTAATAAATATATTTTGAAGAGATTAAAAATACTTCTACCTTTTTACTAACATGCACACATTTCAAATGTCTTGCTTATACTAGAAGTAAAAATCACAAAACAAATACATGATCATAAAGCTAAATAAACTACAGTTTTGTACAAAAAGTTATTCGGAATAAAAACGACAGAACTCAAATGGAATGCCGGCAAAAAATATAACTTTCAAAATGCAGGTTTCGAGAATGCAACGAGCATTCCCAATCAATTTAGGTTTCGTAGACTCGTGAAAATGGCTTCCCTTTGACAGTTGCATTTGTCAAGGAGTGTTTTAATCTCATATCGTTATTATGCAAGTGCTTAATTGATCCAACATCCGTGATTTGGTGTGTGGCTGTTTAGGTCCAACCATGGTGAGGCTGTGTGTGATCTGGAATTGTCTTTTCCCGTAAAAACATTTTTGATAAGAGCCACATCACGTGGTGCAGTGCTTTATCAACATTATCTTTACATTATTTGCAGGATAACTGCATGACAGGCTGACCCTTCTCCTCATGACTTTTACTCATAAATCATTAAATACACAAGATAATTGAATAACAAACAACCGTACTGTTGAAGCTCTTGACATTAATTTGGCAAAGTGCTGACCATTTTATATATTTCTACCTTGCACATTTCATTGCTGTATTTCCAAGCATGCCAAAAGCGGATTACAATTTTAGTGTCTCATTATTGAGCAGCAGCTGAGCTGCTGTTTCGTGATGCAGCAAGATGTCTGGAAATCTCGAACAAGTGCCTCGAATAAAAGCTTTCGTTAAGTTCAGCTCATTGCTTTTTTTTCTTTCTGCACAAACGTTGCGTTTAACCAATTAAGCAAACCGCCTAATCCCAGCATTTGAATACATGTTTTGGCAGTGTGGTCCTGTTTTGTGAGTGGCACCGATCAGCGGTCTAGTGACGAATCGTGCCAAGTGGGGGCTGGTGTCACGAGGGAATCTTCACGGGGTCGGCGCTGGCTTCGTGGACACGTTCTGTGACCCGAGCATAACCTTTGTGACAAAGTTGACGATCGCGCCGGCTGGCTGCTCTGGCTCCAACTCGGCAAAGAGATGGCAGAGGTTGTCCGTCGTGCTGGCCTGTTTCTTTGCCACAAATCCAAAGATGCTGAAAATTATTGGGGGGGGGGGGGGGGGGAAACACGTTACTCGGATTACATTTTACAATGGATAATAATTAAGAGCAGTCATTAATTCAAATAATTGTATAGCCTGTCCACGTAATGTGTACATGTGGCCTTGTTCAGAGTTTGAAGTTAGAACAATCTTATTGATGATTATTATCACTCAAGTGTGTGAATGTGGCTGTAATATTGATGTATAGGACTTAATGCCGAAATATTAATTTTAACAGAACACAAGTTGAAGTAAAGCATTTTAACAACTAACAACACATGCATGAAAAATCCAAACCAAAATTAAAAACAAACCGCTGAAATAACGAGTTACATCCAGCACACATTGATAATGGATACTGTCACGTTTGTCAGTCTACTGTAGGTCGTTAAATCAGGATGCCCTTTAGGTGAACAATCTTGGAAGGCGTTCGCGCAATTTTACGTACTTTGCAGAGTTGCTTCCATTGTTCTGCCACCTAGAGGCGAGAGAGAAAAAAACGTCGATATAATAATTTGGCAAATAAACACCGAGTCCAAAGGAAGTGCCATGTGGAGAGGCATGTTTAGTTTTGTTTTAAATACGTTTAATTTTGCTCGTATTCAAAAGATGGAAAACACAGCTGCACGAGGTTCCTATTAACAAGAACAAAATGTTTTTGTACCAAAAGTAAACAGTCACTCGTGCGACCGAGCATTTAGCGCTAACCTGACGGCTAACTCATAACTTGGAGGCTTTGGCCTCTTTACATTAAAGGGATAACAGCATAACTTCGTACCAATACTGTGGTTCAATTGAATCAATAAAGCGGTTGTTTTTTTCTTAATGAGAATTTCCTATTTGATTATGTTAAACCACTAGAGGAAACACACAAGCTTAAATGCAGTCTAGATATATTCACACCTGTATTACAAACAAACAACGAGCAAACGTACTTTCTTTCTTGAGGGTCCAGGTCACAGAAGGTCACTGTGATGGATGGGTAGTGCCTCCTGAAAAAGAGCCTGCAGGAACACAAAGCAACACGGATTAGCTGCTGCTAATCACCAGTGATAAACACAACAATGCAGCATCGCTGATTTCCTGCAACAAAGTTAAGTAACGTGGGCCACTTCATACCGCCCTGCGAGTTAAAACCCAGCTGATTGTAATCATGCAAGGTACGAGGAACTTATCAATGTATGCGGTATACTCGGCAGAGCTTGTGCTGCGTTTCATCAGATTGCGTGCTGTGTCCTGTAATCTATAATTATTTTTACCTTGTTTACCCAGGAAGTGAGTCTATGGACTTTTTCAAGAGCCAAGTTTTCGCAGTAGGTGGCAATGTTGCTTTGTGTAATCGATGCAGAATAGGGGAAGAACAAAACAAGCTTCACGCAAAAAGGCACCCGAGTGAGAAATCGAACCCAGGTCCCTTCTTGCCGTGAGGCGCAAGTGCCACCACCGGCACCACCTTGCCACTCCGTGCTGAGGACTCGCAATGGTTTTGTCCGCATTAATGTTTCTCGACCAAACGCTCGGGAAATAGCAGCTTACTTGCGCTGATTGTCGGTCAGGGTGATTCCCTGCGCCGACACCTTGAAGTGCACCGCGGTGGCGGCCGGTGTAGCGGCGCTGGCCTCCAGCACCTCCCCGACGGCCTTGGCGATGGCCTGCGGCCCCGTCAGAGACTCCATTTCCACCGAGCCCAAGAACAGCACGTTGCATGCTGGAGGAAGAAGAGGGCGGTGGTGAGGGAGAGGAACGCATGCCAAGAGCTAATTCTCTTGAGACGGATTCTAAATTATTACTCGTTTAAGTGAATGCCCTCCCTCTAGAAGGAGCTATGGCACAGTGGTTAGCGCACTGCTTTAGGAACCCGGCATCCTGAGGTCAATATCTGGACAGTGAACATCCACGATGAGACATATATGGACCAGTCGTGGTCCCTCCCCCACACCGACCCAGCATAGTGAAGTATAGTCAAACAATTCCCACGACCAACGTGACATGTGGAGGCCTTCACCCAGAAGTTAACTGACAAAAGGGCTGAACATTCCTTTATGCGCTATAATTCACAACGCCTGCTGGACGATAAAAAAAAAGTTTGTTTTGTATTTTAAAACCAACATTTATATATATGTGTGTGCGTGAGACTGCTCCTCCAATGCAGTTGCGCGCTTTCACAGAAAGCGTGGCCTTGTAGTTGGCTACACGGCGGAGTGGCCACCTACCGGCTCCTTGCTTCAGTAATTCTGATGCCGAATTCGCAGTGTTGGCTTCACTGCTGTCCGTTTCGGAGCACTCCATCGGATCTAAAACAGGAGGAAAGTCATCGGATAAATGACGACCCAACGATTTAGTGCCACAGCTGTTGAAGAGAGTATATTCCCCGCAGTGCTTGGAGATGGGAGGAACATTTAACAGCGAAACACTTTTACTCCCGAGTTAACAATTATAAAGTTCTGACTGAGGGTAATTTCACAAGTGGTCCATCAGTATAAAAAAAAAAATCCTGGAAATCATTATTTAAATCGTTTTCACAAATAAACCGTGCTTTAAATGTTAAGCTACACAGCTGCCTGTGGTTTATCGCCTGTAAGTAATTGTGCCCCCGAGAAGGAGTCATAATATGATTCTGACGAGGACAGATTGGTGTGGTTGTCACCTTTATCGGGGATAATGAGCTGACAGGGCAGCGCCAGTGGGGTGATGGAGTGCTGGTAGACCAGAGCGGACAGACTCCCTGTGCAGAAACACAAACAGCGCACTCCAGCACAAGCGGCCACGTGGGCGTGCAGGGTTGCGGTGAGCATCTCCTCGATGGGTCTGCACCCACGGGGTGACGTTTGTGTGTGTAAATATAAACGTATGCATGTTGAACTTCTTTCACGCCATACGTAGCCAGCCATGCTCATCGGAGGTGTGGGGGAAGGACAACAAACTAAACACAATAATTTGTTCTAAAGAAATGAGTTTTAACACTAGATTTTAAAGTGATGGGTGTGGTGGGCGAGCGGTTTCTCTGGTGGCCTCACCGAAGAAGGGTTCGTTGGGGCATCCCTTTAACCTCACGCCCTTGGGAGTCGATTCAATCAAATAGTGCCGGACCAATTCGTTGGCCAGGTCTCCTACGAAAACAAATTCGAAATGCAATTATTCAACGTGACACGAAACGTTGAGAACACGGTATGCAAAACATAACTCCGTATCAAAAACTAAATGATGACGTACAAAAAAAATGTAAGAATTTATATAACCGCAACGACTGCATAATCTACTATAGGAGAGTGATACTTTTATGTATAATTTACCTTTTTTGGTTTGCTGGAGGACGCTCGGGGGGGGCATTGCCACCTTAACAGCCAAACCGTAGGCCCCGCGGAAAGAGTGGCTGTCCCTGATGATGAACGAGCCTGGCTCCGAGTCCTTGAGCACGGCAATAGCTGCAACAGGAGGAGGGTCACGTGAGCCAACCTCATCCCGTCGCAATTGTGACAATAATGACAATTTCTACTTGTCACGCACCGCACAGTACTCACTCGCTCTCAGAGACTGAAAATGACTCCGAGGCGCGAGGAGCCACAGAGAAACACGCGGTGAGCCCGCACTGACATTTGCCAACGTTTTATAGATGGAGGTGTTTATTGGCCAATTCATGAGTGTTTACATTTGTGAGGAAACAGGAGCACTCTGAGGAGACTGCGGTGGTATGAGGAGACTGGTGGTGGTGGTGTGAGGAGACTGGTGGTGGTGGTGTGAGGAGACTGGTGGTGGTGGTATGAAGAGACTGGTGGTGGTGGTATGAGGAGACTGGTGGTGGTAGTGGTGGTGTGAGGAGACTGGTGGTGGTGGTATGAGGAGACTGGTGGTGGTGGTGTGAGGAGACTGGTGGTGGCGGTGTGAGGAGACTGGTGGTGGTGGTATGAGGAGACTGGTGGTGGTGGTGGTGTGAGGAGACTGGTGGTGGTGGTGTGAGGAGACTGGTGGTGGTGGTGTGAGGAGACTGGTGGTGGTGGTGGTGTGAGGAGACTGGTGGTGGTGGTATGAGGAGACTGGTGGTGGCGGTATGAGGAGACTGGTGGTGGTGGTATGAGGAGACTGGTGGTGGTATGAAGATTCTGGTGGATTGTGGTGTGAGGAGACTGGTGGTGGTATGAGGAGACTGGTGGTGGTGGTATGAGGAGACTGGTGGTGGTGTGAGGAGACTGGTGGTGGTGGTATGAGGAGACTGGTGGTGGTATGAGGAGACTGGTGGTGGTGGTGTGAGGAGACTGGTGGTGGTAGTGGTGGTATGAGGAGACTGGTGGTGGTATGAGGAGACTGGTGGTGGTGGTATGAGGAGACTGGTGGTGGCGGTGTGAGGAGACTGGTGGTGGTGTGAGGAGACTGGTGGTGGTGGTGTGAGGAGACTGGTGGTGGTGGTGTGAGGAGACTGGTGGTGGTGGTATGAGGAGACTGGTGGTGGTGGTATGATGAGACTGGTGGTCGTGGTATGAGGAGACTGGTGGTGGTGGTATGAGGAGACTGGTGGTGGTGGTATGAGGAGACTGGTGGTGTGCCTAATCTATGAGTGTCGCGCGTCACGTCCTGCTCTGTAATGTGGATGGTGATGTCACTTGGACGTACCTTGGTCTCTTGAAATGTCCTTTTTGTACCAGTACTTTGTAGTATCTTGGACAAACTTCACATATGCTCGAGTTTCGGCACTTACATCTGAAATTAAAAAGGTTGAAATTGAATGTGTTAAGACGAAAAAAATATATATATAAGATGTTACAGTATATGCTGGTGGGAAATGTACTCTTAAGGTCATGTAATAATGATAACCATAACATATACGAATGATTGCCCTAAAATGTATACACTCGCAATTGCTCAGGAATTTCCCTCGTTCATCGTGGCCTTGAGCAAACAGCACACAAACACCACGCACAGCACACAAACGCCACGCACAGCACACAAACGCCACGCAACTGTGGCTACCAATAAAACCACGACAGCATCACCCAGCTACAGCGTAGGTGACCGGGAACACATTTTACACGCACGACAGCACGCACCGCTGGGGAGCGAGGTGACGCTGGACTGCCTCGAGAAGTTCGCATGCAGGGTCCCGGGCAGCGTGGAGGACGGTGAGAAGCAGCTCATGGTGGGCGTTCCACTGGCAAGCGGCGACGGCGATTCCCGATTCACCAGCGTGTAGTGCGGCGAGCTCACCACCCAGTCTCCCCCGGGGGGGTACCTCTTCTCCGGCAGCGCGGGCTGCTGCTGCAGCTGCTGCAGGGCTCCCTCCACGCTGCCCTGCTGAACCGGGTGATCGGACGATTCCTGCTGTTGACCATTGCCACCGAGGACGGGGGAATTCGTGGGAGGTGTCCAGAGGTGTTGAACGGGAGACCCGCGGTACTGCCAATTCTGTTGCGGGTGACCGTAGGTTTCGGCGCTGTGGTTGACGCTCGCATGGCCTTGGTGAACCTGGCCGTCTGCGTTTGATGTCGGAGACCCGTGGTGCTGCAGGAGTATGCCACCGGCGTTGGGCGCCGAGCCGATGGCCTGGGCTTGGGGGGCCTTGCCGAAGGTCCTCGGCTGGCTGTTCACGGAGAGACCTTGGGGGCTCGTGAGGCCTGTGGCAGGCGAGGCCACGTTGCCGGGAGAGTTGTAAGATTGGGAGTTGTGCGATTGGGCCCCGACGCTGTTCGATTTCTGCAGAGGCGCCTCGCTGCCATTTCTCAAGTGCGGCCGGCCTCCTGCGCCCATCCCCAGTCTGGACCCTAAAAAAAAAAATGTTTCAAGCAAACACACGTCACTTACGTACGTACGTTGCATGTTGAACTTCTTTCGCGCCGTACATAACCAACCGTGCTAATCGGAGGTCAAGCCAGGAAGGGTAAAGGCTTTTTTTGTATTTGTCATCTTAATACAATACTGGCAAAAAGCATCCATAGATACGTCAAGGCTTTAATGTACCAGGGAAACACTATTATGAAATATATTTTTTAAGCAGAGTGGTTTGAGATTGTATCCACCGCGAAAAAGTTCGAAGCGCCAGAAGCGTTACGGCCAAGCGAGCTCAAGAAGAAAGTCCGCAAAGTAATACCGCTTTCACATTCACGCTCTCGCCATCGTGCGGCAGATTAATTCTCTCTTCAAACCGCTGCCATTGTTCACACCTGGCCCCGGAAATCTGCTATTCATGAGGGTGGAGATTTGGGGGGGGGGGGTTTCTGCCTCGCTTTGATTCCTAGAAATGCCACAGACTGCTGCACAACAGTAGAGGACAGTACTTCAATAGTGCGTGGGAAGCCTCCAGGCAACGACACGCAGGAGCCGAGAGATCAGCCATCTCTCAAGGATAACAGTCTGAGGGGGGGAGGTTATGACACAACCACAAGCCACGGCTCCAGGAGCGGAATTAAATAATTTCTTGCAGATTTGATAACAGTTATGAGGCAATGTAACGCCGTCCTTCAAGGTAGTTTTACAAAATAGTCCTTCACATCGTTTGCCAAACTGATTTGCTGCGTGGGAGAAGAATGGATGTTATTTGGCTTGATCTTGTCAACACATACCAAAGTGGCGTGGTTATGTGACCCAACTCGACTCTCTCTCTCTCTCTGTCTGGCCAACACGTTCAAAATAATTGCTAACACCCACGGCAAAATGGTGATAACATAATGTGCGTGACAAAAGTGCTTCCAGTCTTGCCCTGCCGCTTTTACTCTCACCCTGGGGCCAGCTCGGCTGACGGTTGCTGTGGAATGCAGATTGATAGCTAAGAGTGTTAGACCAACACCGAATTTGAGATGCTTTTTTTCCAATAATTTTTAGCAGTAGACACTTCGTTTGACATGTGTTGGCAGCGTGTAACTAATGTGCTGTGTAATTGTTTTTTTCTTCATTTTATTCGTGTATGGACGCTCCTACACTTCGTTTTTAAATACACCCTGTTAATAACTTGCAGGCCTGATAGGGTTATTTCACAAAGCAACATGACGGAAAAACCCCACGGGGACGATGCAAGAATGTTACGGGCATGTATAACTTACGTAAGACATCCATTGAGACAAAGTTGTAGGCATATGCGTCAAGTAGAATGACAATCAAGAAAAAGTGTGAGTTTCACTAAATTTGCTTCATCCGAAAATAAATCCGATTTATAAACCGCAACATCAACGTACCTATCGTTTAGTGGTGCAAGAATGCATCAATTAACATTCATCCTTAAACTCACGACAAATGCATCAAATTGTAGGTGTAAGACTTGTTTTTACGATAATTTATGCCGCTCAAACGAGAAACTCGGGGCGGAGCTAATTTCCACTGGAATCTAAGAGCCAATGGTGGAAATTCCACATTCCCATGACAAAGGCCATTCTCCCCATAGGACAACTGCTGTAAATAAAGCGGTAGCTATTTTATCAACCCCCAAAGAGGTGATGGGCAGAGTTTTGCAGCCACCCAAATGGGCGAGCCAAGCACGAACGACAACCCGGCGCCACCCGGCTGGATTAATAAACACACCACGGGTACACGCAGCGATAAGACTCCAGTGTAAGAATGCGCAGGGAGATGTACAGCGGGATAACAAAGCCGGTTTTTGCTCGGCACGAATCGACGGGGAAGGGGCAGGAGTCTCACCCAGGCTGGGGCTTGCGCCGTAGCCCCCCTCGGGGGGGCTGTACGAGTGCAGCCCGGGAGTAAACGGGCTCCCGTACATCCCCGGCGTGCAGCGACCTGCGGCACACAATGAGTCCACCAATTACCAGGGGGAACAATCGGGCGAGGTCAAAAGCACGCAGCCGTCGCCTTGACGTCCGAGCGGTGGGGGTGGGTGGGTGGGGGGTGCCGTGCTCATCGCCGTTGCCCGCTCGACCCACCCTGGTTCACGTACGGCGTGGGCGGGCACACGGGGAACGCCGGAGTGGGCGGCACGCTCTCCTCGCGCCCGCCCGGCACCGGGGTCCCGCCGCCGCTCCCCACCTCCGCGCGTTCGGACCTCGGCCGCCCACCGGCGTGTCCCTCCGAGTGCTGCGATTGAGAAAGAAAAATCGACGATGGCAACGGCGCGGTGGGCGAGCGGTAGTGAGTGCCGCCGGGGTGGGGAGCGGTGAAATCGGCTCGCGTGTAACCGCCGGGTGAATTGTTGCGTCGCGTGATTGTGAGAGATGGTGATGGCTGGTGGAGGTCTTCATCCAGCAGTGGATTGATCATGGCCGATGATGACAAAAGCCAGTGAAAAATAATACAATATAAAAAATGCTCAATGAAAAATAAACATTAACAATTTTTATACATGATTGCAGAATTCATGCCTCTACATTACTCAATGTTGTTAGATGTTGTACATTATTCTGTGATGTGTATGGTTGCCTGTAAAGCACAATTTATTCAGCTGAATGTTTTTCCTGGCTAATCCCCAGAGATGTAATATCTTGTGTGTCCAGGGTGTTAAGTGACACATACGTAGCGAAAGTTATGCTACAGCATTATATTTTTCTCTCCGATACTCGGAAGAGTGGTGGCGCAGTGGCACTGCTTTATAAACCCCGGCAGTCTGAGTTAAATCCCCGGCAATGGGTAACATCAGCGGTGATTGAGATCTGAAGCGGTCCCGCGTGGCTAATCTACCCCCCCCGGCTACTCAACCCGCACTGTACGTAAGTTGAACTTCTTTCGCACCCTACGTAGCCAACCATGCTAATCGGATGTACGGGGGGGGGGGGAAGGACCACAAACTAAGTACAAGCCGTTCTAAAGAAATGAGTTATTTAATCTCGGTTTAAAAGTGCGTAGCACCCAGTGGCACTGACCAGCGTCGTGAGTGTAAGAGAAATCCCTTCACCCAGAAGTGGATCACGAAGGAAGGATTCTACGTTATCGTTATTGCGATGATCCGATGCCCACGCTCACCGTCGCCGTGTGAGAGGACGCCGCTGCCGTGGGAGTTGGGCTGTTGGGCTCGGGAGAGGAGCAGGGTGACAGCGAGTAGCTCAGGCTGGAGTTGCTGCGCGGGGTGCGAGCTCCCTCGGAGCCCTCCTTCTCGTCCCGCCCGGCTCGCTGAGCCATCGTGCGCCCCACCTGCTGCTCTGCCTGGTGAGGCTGTGGCGGAGGAGCTCCTTTTGTTGCATTCAAGAAAAGTCAAGAAGTAAACAGCAGGTTAACGGGTAGCTTGGAAAGCCTTCATGAATGCCACATTTCTCTGTGCGTCACGTGAAGAGCGTAATAAGTTGTTGAACGTTATCCCGACAAAACAAAAAAAAACGTGTTATGCAATCGCACATTTGAAACAATGAAAATAAAATTTTAACAAGGGCGCTAACTTCCCGCACCTCCGATTTAGCGCGGTTGGCTACGCACGGTGCGAAAGAAGTTCAACGTACGTACACATCATTTGCTGAAAGCATGCACAAGAATGTAATGGCGTGACTTTACTGCAGCAAAAGGGAAATTGTTCGTCAATCGATGCCGCGCTTACCAGGCTGCTGTGCTGCACACAATCCGCCGGCGTAGGCAACGCGGCCGTTGTGCACGACCTCTTGTGGCTTTCCTTGCTCCGGTGCACTGTTCCACGTTGGCGATGCAAACGCTAACGTTTGAGTGTGCTGAACAATTATGTCCTCAGAGGGCCTCATATTTTCCGTGTATTCTTCCACTGGTTTCTGGACATATCCATTCCCATTAACAGCCTGGTTGTATACGATGGACTTATTGGAAGGTGAACGATGGTCGGTGGTGCTTTCTGTCGTTGGTCGATTGACAATCGCACAGTTACCATCCGGAGGCGGTCCCAGTGGTTTGAAGGTTGGGTCCAACTCCTGGATGAGCTTGTTGAGCTCCAGCAAAGACTTCTCAAAGTCGGCCTGCGCCTGAAGATCCGGAAAGCCGAGCGCCAGCACCTGGCCAGGAGGCAGCTCCTGCTCGTAGGCCTTACCTGGAACCGGCCGGTCGTAGGTGACGTCGGACTGCTGTCGCGTGAGCGGTCGCGAGCGACTCTGCCAGCTGCTCACGGTGCGCTGCACGGCCATCCTGCTGCTCATGCTGCGTGCCGGGATCTGCGGCGTTCTCTGTGGAGCCGGCGCTCCAATTCTGTCCCCCGTCACCTCCGCAGCCGGGTGTCCGTAAAAGCCCCCTCGTTCAGCCATCGACTGTTGCTGCTGCTGGAAGGCAGGCCCGACGTGCTGGTAGGCACTGTTCTGGTCAAATGCCACCGTTTGATTTGGAACAGGCTCAGGGCTTCTTATTACGATTGAGGACTTCATTGTCTGCTCTTGATAGAGTCCCATTCCACTGTTACCATGAGCATTCCTCACCGGTGCAGCGCTGTAACTTCGGTTCACCGCATTCATCACGACTGTTTCTCCTGGGATATTTCCAGCCCTGCGGTCGTGAGCATACCCGTTCACGAGGGCCGGCTGAACGTTGACGATGCGGTTTCTCGCGGCGACGCGATCTTCGGCGCTGGAGCTGACTGCTCCCTCGCCCGCCTTTCCGGAGCCGCACGCGCCGCCGCTCGCCAGATCGTCGTCGTCCAGAATATCCGTCTCGCGCTCCGTCCCCGCCGAGCCGCCGTTGACGTGCACCTGGACGGGGACCACACGCAGCGCCGCGCTCGCCTGCGCCGTCCCACACGCCGACTCTTCCCTGCCGCCGCCGTTCCGCGCCGGCCGCTTTGCCGGCTCCCCGGCCCCACCCGCCCCGGCCGCCGCTCCCCCCGCCGCGGTCGCCGCGGCGCCGTGGAGGTGGCTGTGGGGGTCGTCCGTGCGCTCCGTCTTGGTGGACGCGGTGGAGTTGCCCGAGTCGGTGCTCATGGAGCGGTTGTGCTGCGCGGCGCCGCTGGTCGGCACCGAGAGGCCGTTGCCGGCGGTCGGCACGCTGTCCGTGGAGCCTTTCTTCTTCACCCTTGCGTACAGGCTGCCATCCACGGGGCCCTCCGTGTGGGGCACTTCTGTGCAAGAATGGGGACACGTCGACGGTGCATTAACGTGATTCACGTCGTCAGTGTATTTGCGTGTTCAACGAGACGAGAGGCACTAAATGGGGAGGGGCGTTTGTAGCGGTTTGGTACCAGTGGTCGGAGTCTGTTAACAAACTCAACTTTTATTCCCAATAACTTAAAACTCCCATCAAATGTTATTTATTCATCTTATGCAATATCAAGAGATCTCCGAACGTTATGTTTTTACTTTGGGTTATGTTTTTACTTGGGGTTATCCAAATGTAAACAACTGCCACGTCTTACATAAGAACAGTATTTATTTTTACAATATTTTTTTTTTACACAAGAGTGAGCCGACAAAACGACACATCTTTAAATGTACTTTTTCAAATCTGCTTTCCAAACTTTTATAGGATTAGGACGCACCTTCCTGTAGATTCCTCGCCAAGCAAGACATCTGACAAAAGCCAACGTTTTCAGCCGTCGTGTTTACCGTGGACATATTGACTCGATCATCCACATATGAGCTTCAAGCAAACCGGCCAAACGTTTACAATATCCTTCTCTCTCCCATGCACTTACCTTCGCCCGCTGCATGGAAACGTTCAACGAGCAAGGCGGCGATGGGCCCCGCGAAGATGGGAAGGTGCGTGTGCTGCCACAAGTGCGTACGTGTGAGGTTTTAAATCTCCGAGCTCTGCTCAACATACTAAACGGATTAAGAATGGAATTCGGGAAATATGAGGCACAGCGGCTCTCGCACAGCTCTCAAGTATTTGGCAGAGGTACAGTCGTGTACTGTACTCGAGGTGAGAGTAGAGGGAAAAAACAAAGTGAAGAATTTTCTGGGTGGTGGAGGAAGCTGTTCAACAATCTCTCCGTTCCTCCATCTCGCTCGTTACCAAAATACAAAGTGGAGCGTTTCTAAACATTTTACCAACGTTCGGTGTTCACGACAGGAAGATTCCTGCCTTTACGCGCGTCCTCCTCGTAGACGTGCTCGTAAAAACGAAGACGTGAATTTGAAAGGGGGGCCTCTCTTTGCACCGCGACATCGCGTCACAAACGCATGGCCGTGGGAGGAGGTCGGGAGTCCCCGATGTAGCAAAGGGAGTCCCGAGGGGCCAGACGGGCGTTTGTCCGCTCGTGTGCAACTCGTCTCTGGACAATGCTCAGGCGGGGGCTCAGCTACTGCCGCCGCCGCCGCGGCGTCGGTGTCCTTCGTGCCGAGCGGTCGTAACTTCAGAGCTGTCGGTGGCATTAGCTGGCCCAGGGGAGACCCTTCTCCCCTGGGCCAGGGCTGCACGTTTGATTTCGTCTCCGGGTAGAGGGCAGCCGCACAGCAACCCCGACAACCGCCTCGGCAGAATCACGCCGAGAGACGTGGAATTAACCCGATTTTTTTTAATCACGCGATGATGCGTTTGCAATCTTTTGCTTCCAAATAAGATCAGCATTAACAACCTAAGTTGATTCTGTCGGAGCTTAGATTTCGCAAATTCCGAGAGCATAATCCCCACGGTTTCTACCACGTTAGCAGTTGTGCCTACCGCGAGGCTTCGGTAGAAACAACCAGTTACCGTGTGGTGTGATTATAAATCACTGTGTCCTGTAGTGCTACATAACAGTTACCGTGTTGTGTGATTATGAATCACTGTGTCCTGTAGTGCTACATAACAAACCAGTTACCGTGTGGTGTGATTATGAATCACTGTGTCCTGTAGTGCTACATAACAGTTACCGTGTTTTGTCTGATTATGAATCGCTGTGTCCTGTAGTGCTATATAACAGTTACCGTGTGGTGTGATTATGAATCACTGTGTCCTGTAGTGCTATATAACAGTTACCGTGTGGTGTGATTATGAATCACTGTGTCCTGTAGTGCTACATAACAAACAGTTACCGGGTGGTGTGATTATGAATCACTGTGTCCTGTAGTGCTACATAACAAACAGTTACCGTGTTGTGTGATTATGGATCACTGTGTCCTGTAGTGCTACATAACAAACAGTTACCGTGTGGTGTGATTATGAATCACTGTGTCCTGTAGTGCTACATAACAAACAGTTACCGTGTGGTGATTATGAATCACTGTGTCCTGTAGTGCTACATAACAGTTACCGTGTGGTATGATTATGAATCACTGTGTCCTGTAGTGCTACATAACAAACAGTTACCGTGTGTTGTGATTATGAATCACTGTGTCCTGTAGTGCTACATAACAAACAGTTACCGTGTGGTGTGATTATGAATCACTGTGTCCTGTAGTGCTACATAACAGTTACCGTGTGGTATGATTATGAATCACTGTGTCCTGTAGTGCTACATAACAAACAGTTACCGTGTGGTGTGATTATGAATCACTGTGTCCTGTAGTGCTACATAACAAACAGTTACCGTGTGGTGTGATTATGAATCACTGTGTCCTGTAGTGCTACATAAGAGTTACCGTGTGGTGTGATTATGAATCACTGTGTCCCGTAGCGCGACGTAAGAGAGCAAGGAGGTTGATTTGTGTTACATAACACTACACTATTCACTGTAGAAAGAAACTCATCCACAAAAACTAAAAAAAAATCACTGTTGAAACGTTTAACAAGTCCAGCGGTCCACCTTCTGTTGGTTACGCAAATGTTTTGACTTGCAGGAACGTTACGGCACAACCTCGTGACTTTGTTTCACATCTCTGAGGCGCATGCAAAACATTGAACCTCCGACAGAACGAAGCCGTTTTTCTCTTTGCGGGACACAATCGACCCCACAATACACACCTCACAGAGAGCTACGCGACACGACCAAGACAAATGACACTTCAACGTCAGGTCACCAGTAACCACAAACACGCAGCCGTTCCACAACATGACCACCCCCTCTGCCTCCACGCTGTGCTTGCAGGAAAATACACAAAGGTGGAAACTATCAAGGACAACTTCCAAAAAGTACGTACGTAAATTTTAACTTTTACCAAAACCTCTCCTGGCTAAGGGTGGTTCTGTCGGTCTCGCAAATGGCACTGAAGATTGGGATTGTTTTTAAGGTTGGCCGTACCTAGGACGCCACGTTTGGCGAGATGTTAACTACCTCACCTGTTAAACAGGGGGTTGTGAGTTCGATCCTGACCCTGACGCCTGAATATCTGAAGTTTGTCTGTTATCACCGTGGCCACGTGGATTTTTCTGCAAGTCCTCCGGGTTTTCCCTCCACATTTAGAATCAATATGCGCTGAGAGTAATTTGGCCGCTGTAAATGTCCACTTGAAAAGCCACTTCGTTGAGCTATCATTGGTGGCCAGGTCGCTTCTGAAAAAGAGCTATAGCTCAATGAGCCTTACCTGGTAAAATAAAAATGTAGTTCTCGGGCTGCACGCGAATCGCGTGCGAGAGCTTTATAGAGCAATCATGTGCCACGGCCACTGCCAATCTATCCACCAGGCAGCGGTGGATGTAGTCAGGCTGCGGGTCATATGGCGATTGTACAGCTTCTATAAAAGAAAAATTTACGGCCATCTACTTCAGCAAACTCGCCCGCCAACAACGCCTGTGTCCGTGGGAGACCGCCGCAAGCAACACAATGCGCTCGACTCGGAAAGGGAACGCGACGAGTAAAACAGTTTAGACTGTGCATACCTGTGGCTCAAGATATCAACGCTGGATCAATCGCATAGACACCGGAGAAAAGAGGCCACCGGCAGGCACTATCCTAGGCCGGAGCTGCGGGCTACGAAGGCAAAAGCAAAAAAAATGTACATATCCTGCAAGGCTGCGAACTTCTCGACAAATATCTTTCTTTTCCCTCCTGGGGCCCAGCGCAGGGGCCAGGTCAGTTGAACGGGGAAAATATTTTTTGGCGTTTACCCACCAGCCTGCCAGCAACCTCGGGGGCACCAACCCAGAGCAAACATTTGTTGAGCCTCTGAGCAGCAAGATCTCCGTTGGATCTCGTAGACTTCAGCAAAAACGTCCTTTGCTCTTCAACACATCACGCATCTTGTGTTGGTTTATCATTCAATGTATGCGCAGCCTTTTTCAGCATGTATGTAGTTCCTTGTGCGGTGTGGCGGGCAGGTAGCGGTGTGAAACTGCTAGAGCCGACGTGTTATTTTAAAATACCGACAAATTCCTTACGACGAATACGCACGATAGAAAAAGGAAACATTCAGTACCTTCAACGCTGTCCTCGCGGTGCACGTTAAAGGTTTCGTAAGAATCCCAGCGGATGAGGGGATCCGAGGTGTTGTAATCGACACTTAATTCGGGATCGTTCTGATACATGTCGCTGCCTGAAAGAGAAAAGCCATTCTTTTTCACTGTCGGGGTGGGTAACGGATGAACACAGCCATGCTGTGGTGCCGCGTGGCAACCGTCGCAGTTTTGTATTGGAGTGACTTGTGGCCTTTGCCGTGCAATCTGAATACAAATATGTTTTTAAAGATGAAATCTAAAATGTGTTGTGCTGAGTTTGAGAGACCGAGTTTGAATGCCTTATCCTTCATTCTAGATTAAAAACTCGTTCTCTAGATTGAAAACTCATTTCTTTAGAACTTCTTTTCGTGTTTTGTTTGTTCTCCTTCACCCACACCTCCGATTAGCACAGTTGGCTACGTAAGGTGGGAAATAAGTTCAACATACATACATACTACGCAAGTCTAATGCGCTTGCTCTTTCGTACATATCAGCCAAATGGACCACACGCTTGAGCCTACTTCTCAGGTTCATCATGTGACCAGTTCACTATCATCATAACTAGTTACCGAGTAAGGTGATTTGCTTACTTACATATCATTAACAATTTACAGCCTGCTATCAATAGACTTCTGAATGAAGGCCTCCCCATCCTCACAACGGTGCCAATCATCGGAGTTGTTTTAGCAGACCCCACTCCTCACCGGCCAGTGACGCAGGCAGCACCAAATCAGTCCGCTCCTCAAGCCAGCTGTGACTTTAAATCAAACTCAGGTTGCTGGGATCATCGCGCAAAGCATTAACCACTGCACTACTTATCCATTGTCCGCAGTTAACTGTTCCGTAAAAAAACGTAAAAAAAACACAATGTCCTACCTGGGGGCTTCTCTGGACCCGGTGAGAAGATAAACTCAACCTTCCCATTTTCAGGAAATCTTTCATCTGCAACAAAAGCATTCGGTCAAAACTTTAACGTGGTTTCTCATCACATTTGAATGATGTTGCACGCGTCTCTGCTTGCTACATTCCAGGGAACTGGCTTGCCCGTGTTGGTCTCTGCCGCAGAGTTATGTGTAAACTTGCAACTACAATAGCCGTTGTGAATGAACGGCCGTGATTACGATCTTGCTTGCCACTGTGCACGGAGGCACCTACAGCAACAATACAAGGGCCAGACGTAAAATCCCTCGCTGAATCGGCGCCAACTTAGCGGACAGACGCGTCCGTGACAAAAGCTGTGTGAGCTGTTGCGTGCTATGGTACCCAATACAATCAGAACGGCAAACCGAGCTAGCCGATCGGTTTATACGGAGCAAAATTGCACGTCAGACGATTCTCGGCACTGGGAAGTAGAACACTTTTAAGCTTACAAAGATAACGACAAAGATCCCCCCGTATCGCCTTAGCACATTTTTGGGGCAAATGCTGTTAGCGAGCACCTATTAAGGCCGGAAGAGTACACGTGGGTGGCGAGCACCACGCCCGGCCACCTTTGTCTCCCAAGTGGCGATGTTTACCCCCACACTGCACCAGGTACTCATTTGAAGCTGAGTCGACCTAGGGGAGGCCCAGTATCGGTTCAGATAATCATCACCGGTGTTGGCCATGAGCGTGAATTTAACTCGGGTGGCCGGGTTCGTAGCGCAGCGCGCTATCCGCGACACTACACGGACACACCCACGCAATTAGCGAGCGAATTCAGCACAAAACACAGGAAAGTGGTCCGTGGCAGATTCATCCTCCGCGGGTCAGCCAAACTCCACGAGCGTCGCGTCGTCGCCATCAGCTTCAAGAAGACATGCAAGGGCCGCGACGCAAACTTGGCATCGCCTCGCGTCCCTCTATACAGACAGGCAGCAGTATCAGATCGGCGGCGCGATGGCGGCGGCGAGTCGCCAGAGCCGGCGTGGTGGGCGAGCTGTTTTGTTTGCGAGTGGCGGCGTGGTCGTGGCGCGCAAGTCACCGCGGCAGGCGGCGTCCAGCTCCTCCTTGCCGAGCGCGAGCGGGCTGAAGTCCTGCACCACGCACGTGTGGAACTGCGCGCGGAACACCTCGTCCCGCGTGGCCGAGCGGTACTTCTTGTGGTAGCACTTGACCTTCGCGCGTGAACGTTCGGGGGGGGGGAGGGGGGCAGGCAGGAAAAAAAGGGGGGCACATTTTTTTTGTTTCCACTTCGCGTTAGAGGAGGGGGCGAGAGGTTGCGGTTGCCACCTCCAATTTACAGCCTTCAGCCAGTGGCGGATATTCCACATTCCTATGACGGGGGTGAGTATATCCGTAGAACAACAACTGTTGACTTCCCCATGAAGCGGCACTCATTTTATCGAACCCGGTAGGATGATGAGCCGAGTCGAACCCCAATCAGGATTTGAAATTCACAACCTTCCGATCGCACGCCGCTTGCTCTACCGCTGAGCCACCTGAACCACCATCATCTTGATCGCTGCAGTGGTATAATTACGCAGCTGACAATTATCCAGGACATTATTTATTCACTAGGAAGACTTACAGATTTTGCTCTGGCTCCATTAGCAAGAGGCAAACCAGGGCAGGTGGCAACCCAAGGTGCAAGCGTTTTCCAAATCCACAGCAATCGGAACTGCTCTGATTGCCTTCTAGCACCACGGGCGCTGTGGGGTGTTTTCTGTTGTTGTTGTTGCTGCTGCTGCACCACCACACACGTGTTTTTCACTAGCGTGCAGCCCACATGCTGAACGTACAGTACTTCTGAAGGGAATGCGAGGCTAAAGGCTACATCTGTCACAGCCACATTTTTCGGGGTGTACCAACAAGATAGTTGAAAGAATGTTTTTTGCGAGATTCAAACCACAACAATTTTTTTTTTATTTCCTTAGCATCTTTGTGGTTTTTTTCTCTGACCATATTACCAAGTGGCGGTTCTTATACTGCCATGATACTGAAGTCAATTTATTTTTGTTACAAAGAAACCAAAAATAGATATATCATTACCTGTGCCGGCTGAGAATATAAACATGCTCTTTGTTAAATTTCGACCCGAAAAAAAAATCTGAGTAATGCGAAATGGGACCAGGAATCCCGAGAAGAGTGATGGATATAGAGGAAAATTCAACGGGACTACTCATGGGTACAGGTGCATGTCACCGTAACTCCACCAGCTGTCACTTCAAAAGCTCTTCAGGACTGCAGAGGGCCGGGGGAAAGTGCTGATCAATCTTGGCTCTTCAAATCTGTCACTTGTGTTTGTAAAAAAGCAAAGGTTTCCTCTTACATGACTTTAGATGAAGCCACTGTGTCCTTTCATGAGCTGCGCGCTGTTACTCGGCGTGTAAGCACGGTGCTCCTGCGGCTGCTCCTCCCATGGCTCATGGGCTGGACAAGGGCCCCATACGGACCCTCTCAAAACATCCACGCGCATCCGCATTGAGCGTCTCTAAAAGCACTTCCCTCCCTAGTATTTATTCTGACCTAAGTAACCGAGCCAAATTAATGCCGTTGTTTTTTTTGCCGTGCGTACAAGTTTGTTGGGAGCATCCTCTGGCCATGGGGAAAAAAGACAAATGCGGTGGCTGCAGATGTTATTTAAATTTCCGCTGTAATATATTTTACTCGTAGCAATATATTGATATGTCGAACTCCATGATATTGCCCAACCAATGAAGATCATTTTTTTCAGATAATTTTTATTACACCACATACATATAAACAAAACATAGACGAACGTAAAATATGTTGAAAGTGTTGCACGTGTACGTGAACACCTTTAAGGCAGTCTTTGTTAACACAGATCTTGCATGTCATCACCGCACATGTAAAACAGGCCTCAATCTCCTAACGTTTCCTTCATACGGTGGAACCAGCACAGACGTTCCTGACATTTGCTCCATTATCTGCAACCCGATCCGGCACATAGCGCGGACTCTGCGACCAGAGCAGGAAACGAGAGCCACGGAGAGCATCGCTTCACTAATGCGGCTTGTCCCCATCTCCCTCGCCGATGATGGAAGCGACACGTCGGAGGCCCTGACATTCCTCGACTATCTCTCTCCCCCTACGTTCTTCCCCGGCACCCACTCAGGGTCAGGTGCTGCGGGACGCGGACACCCCACGGCGGTCCGCTTACAGGCCCCCGGAAAAATAATCCAAAACAAATGCTTAAATTGTGCCTCTGCGCCGGTTGGCCGGGTCATTTTCACACGCATTGCATTAATTTTGCGGCCCCTTGCACAATGGTTTGGTTAACGACAAAAGTAAATAAAGTCGTAAATTTCAAACACGTGGTTTTCACACAGAACAAGCCCCTTTCATTTCAGATTTTAAATCGTGAAAACCTATACGGAACTGTATAGTAAAGTATGCCGGCTATGAGGCAAGGAGTCGGCGTAGAGCATAGGGAGCCCCTTTTACCTGCTGTTGCGTGACAGAGGCACTGGCGACACAGCCACAGACAGACAGGATAACGACGGGTGGGGTGGGGGGAAATCGTGTCGGGGGGCTTTCGTTATCGATGTCGCCATCGCCGTGTGCCCTGCCATGGCGCGACTGGCTGGGTTGGGCTACCGGCTCGCGGCTGGGATGGTGACGGAGCCCCTAGACATGGGGCAGATCTCCACTCAGATTACCCCTTGGAGGTGTCTTCCATTTTCTCAGGTTCCCTGAACCTTTTCAACCTAAAGTTTTCACGATTCCCTTGGTGCCCACAAAATGGTTTTCATTAGAGATTTCTTATTTCACGCCGACACAAACTAAAATCCCCAACGACGGATTTTATTTTCTCTCATCTGCAGACCAAATCAATAGTGAAGATAATTTAAATTAATGTGTTACTTACCAAGATATCACCCTTCAGGGGCAGCCCGGGTTCGATTGTAATACAGAAACTGTTGGAATGTTCGGTTGTGATGTTGCTGCAAAGAAAAACAAGAAAAAAAGGACGGTTTCTTTTTTTAAACAGACATTTACAATTCCTAAAGGGAAATATGAATCACTTTTGACACATTACTCACTGTCGTGAGTTATTTTAATAAACGGAATATGCGTGCAGTTAGCCATACTCACTAGACGCCAGACGTGTAGAGAGGCTGCATGGCTTGGTATATTTTGAGAAATGGCCGGCAACCTGCGACGGTAAACAGGAACTTACTAACAATGGGATATTTGTAACAGGGGAGCACGTTAATGGCCCCAGCCAAGTTCTACCAGCAGACACTTCCAAAGCAAATAAGGTTAAATGCTTTGGGGCAGTTTGGGCATGACTGCAACATTAAGAAACTATTTACACCAAATCTATCTTAGAGTCTGTGTCTCTAATGGGTAAAACATGGCACAAGATTTACTTTTACACAAAAGTCACAATTTATGATCATATTTACCAGTGAAGGAAGATATTTTTTTTGCGGGCAAGTTTACTAAGGTTGTGAACTCTGCCCCGTGTTTACGCGATAAACATGGCCCCGTCAAGCCAGCAGGATGTCCCGAAATGACACGGATAGTGTAGATCATTGTACCAGTGCCGGCTTTATGGCCAATACAAAAATAAACTGATAATAATAAGACATCTAAATTCCTCTCAAACCTTCATGTTTACAAAACCAGAGTATTGATTTATGGATAATGTTTGGCATAATAGCGAAGCCTTAATTAAACAAATCAAAAACACTCACCACTGCCTTTTCATGGACAAAACATATACAGTGGGCTGATGATTCAGGCAATGAGAGAGAGAAGAGAGATTGACTGGCTTACAGTGGCGGATCATTATTTGCAATGTGGGGTTTTTTTTGGAAGCTGGTACATTTTAACAAAGTCAAAACTCAAAGTGACCGCTCTCTCCAAATTGAGCACCGGGCGTTGTTCATTTCCTGTTAACAGCCCCGAGCCAGCGGTGGAAATTCCAGATTCCTGTGATGGACGCAAGTCTATCCATAGGGCAACCACCGTTGGACTTGCCCACAAACCGGTACTCATTTTATCGAACCCGAACGGAGGATGGGCTAAGTCTCAACCCAGGATTTGAAAACGCATCTCTCTGATTGCGAGGCGCTTGCTCCAGTGCTGAGCCGCATGGGCAGACAACATTTACACAAACAGCTTTGATTTGACAAAACTCCAAGTGACCTCGAAGTGACATTAATGTTGTTAAAACTTTATCATCCAATAAAACGTAACAAAACTGAACAGAACGCATATATATTTTTTTTAAATAGCTCAGCGAACACTCCAATCTGTGGCTTACCTCCATTGGCCTCAAAGTTGGGCAGGCCCTGCACCACAATGTGGTGTAGAAAGAGAGGCATGTTGTTCACCTTGGTTTTTCCAGAAAGGAGCTCGCTGAAATAGGTGACATACCTGCAAAAGCCACAAAATCACCGACGTCAGATAAGACGAGCTGAAGGAAATGCAAATAAATGTAACAACGACCAAACAAGTGAGCACATGTCAGGTGAAGAATTCCACACCTCTTCTGCGAGGGCTGCGACACAGCTGCCACTTTGTCATCGTAAAATTTCTTCATTGCATATCTGTCCAGGGCCTGGTGAGCGCTGCGAGATCATAACACAAAGGGCATTTCATAAATGTAAATTCCTTTGTGACACGAAAAACATGGCATTTGGGTCATCCATCTGTCGAATGGGTTTTTTTATAAGGCGGTGAAAACACGATGAAAAGACAAATTTCTCTTTGAAAGGGGCACCTAAGAAAACAACGGTAAAGGACTCTACTACTTGGCTCGAGCCAAGTTCTACAAGTGGAGTAAGGTGCAGTGTTTCAGGGGTAGCTTGGGCAAAATACAAAAACTAAGAAACCTGGGAGACCAGGGATCTGCGATCTCAACGCACGCTGCGTTGTTTCATATTCAGGGGGCTAGTCTCAGAAGCTGTCACTGTACCTGGCACAGATGCTGTTGTAGTACATGTAGGAGGCCACCACCACACCAGTTCGACCTTTGTTGCCCTGCAGAGGTAACACAGATTCAATGGTATATGGTAAGAATATGTTTGATTAAGCACACAAAAGATGGTTTGTTTGCCACTGCTCAATTCGTGACAAAGCAATATTAAGTAACGTAAGTGGGTTTTTTTCTCCCATGTGAATATTTTAAGACATTGCAAGGTTCAAAATGAAAGTGACAATAAATCTATTCCTCTTTTACGTGTCCTCCTACAGACCGCAATATTTACAGCAAACCACAGACACTGATTGTGCGGTTAACAAAGCCCGTGAAAGGGATCGTATTTCAAGCTCCTTTGAGTTCCCAGGTTTCACAGCAGTGACACTTCACCGACGCGCGCAGCAGGCACCTTGCAGTGTATGACGACGACGTGCTGTGGGTCCGCGTTGAGCCACGAGTCCATGGCCTTGCACAGGCTGCAGAGGATGTCCAGCGGAGGGGCGTGCAGGTCGGGCCATCCAAAGTCCTTCACCTGTCACGCCACGGTTTTCCGAGCATTAACAACACCCACGGTAGGAGCTCTTAACCTTTATTCCTGCCTGGCAGCATTTACAAATCATTCAAACAATGGTTATGGGAAGCCACTGGAGCTCTACACTTTTAAATCAAGATTGAAAACTCATTTATTTAAAACTCCTTTTTGCGTTTAGTTTGTTGTCCTTCCCCAACACTTCCGATAAGTACGGTTGGCTATGTACGGTGCGAAAGAAGTTCAACATACATAAAAACTGAAAATTATTCAAGAGATACCAGGAAATTATTCTTTGCTGTAAACACTCCGAGTGGAAATGTGTCCTGGGCGATTGCGTAACCCAGCTGCTGCACCATCCATGCTGCTTCACAGCAGCAGACCATGAATAATCTTGTGGCATACTACAATTCCACACCCTATTGCGAGCAGATGGGTTGCAGAAAGTACTTTCTGGAATCAAATCGTTATCTGGCAAGATGCCGATGTGGTTAGAGTGCACGCGACTGACAACCAAAAGTCCCACTCATGGTCAAGGGGGTCAACCCCAAGTCTATCATCCCTTGAGCGTCAACAAAATGAGTACCACGCTCTGGGAAATGAACAGGGGTCGTGCTTTTTAGAGGGCGACCCCTGCCATAGGAATGCGGGATTCACGGCACTGGCTTGAGGGCTGTCGGTGAAGATGATTGCTGCTCCCCCCCCCCCCCCCCCGTTGTCCGTTTGCACACGGAGGGCACTGCCTTGACTCCAATTCCCTTTAACCAGAACCTGGGGCTGGCCCAGGACATGCTGGCGGGACTATGTCGCTCAGCTGGCATGGGAACCCCTGGGAATTCCCCAGGAAGAGCTAGAGTCTGTCGCCAGGGAAAGGGAAGTCTGGACCGCCCTATACGGCACGCTGTCGCCGAGACCCTCACCGGGACAAGCGGACTGAGAAACAAACGAGAAACGATCGAACGTAAATTTAAACAGCAGGCACACGTTCAGTGGTGCACCGTTGTTGATTTTATTAACAAATCCATTATTTTATGTTTAATAATGCACGTGGCGCGATGGGAGGTTTTTTTTCTCAAGCGTGTAACGCCAGCATAGTTTAACTCTCACGAGAAAGTTCAAAACAATGGCTTGAGGTGGAACAGAGTCTCTCTTAGGTGGTGACAGTAGGCTGATGTTTGTTTGACTTCCTCTGTTGCCACAATTGCTCCGAAAGCAAGTTGCAAATGCTGACCTTTGGAGCAGGTTGTAAGCCACAGTGAGCAGAGATATTTGTGATGTGTTGAACGTGGTATTTATTTCGCTCATATCCTGCGTACGATATCGAGGTACTCACTTGCGGATTGAGCTTTTCAATGTCGTGCCTTCTTTCAGAAAGGTTGAGAATCTAAAAAAACAAAAAAAATATTTGCACTCGTTCGTGATACAAACGTAAACTTGCAACAAAATAAATCAATACCTTGCGTGTAAATTGCTTACGTGTAGAGGGGCCACTTGTGACCGCCACCCACAATGACCAGCGTGGTGAAGTATGGTAAAAAAAACAAGCAACCCATTTTCTACAAAAAGGTGGGGGAAGCCTTCGTCCATAGGTGAATTAAGAAGTATTCATAATACAAAGAGGAGCGCAAGCCATTCTTTTTGATAATTCCACCGCCACAAAACCAAACTGAGCAATATAAGATCGGACCTCAAGCCATAGGGCCTGTATTCTGAGGGGTTTCTTCTTGTAGCACACATTCGACAAGAGGGCCTAAGCTACTCAAGTGCAAAAAACTTAGAATTTAAACTGGAAGAGTGGTATCTCACAGGCGGTGGAGATGATTCACTGACAGACGTTTCAACTGTGCACACACACCCCAGCCAAACGCGACGACCTAGGCCACAGTTGAAGTCTTTGTCCCGCTGAGATCCAAACTTAGAGACGTTGTGCTAAATGCCAGGCCAGATACCACGTAGCCTAGTATCAATATTCCTACTGTGGCCTCAACTCTATGTAGAATATCATAGGACATCAAGTCACCCGCAGAAGATTCTCTTGGATTCAATTTATTCCGCAAACAATGGTCTCCATTGAATTGCATCAAAACATCGCATGGCAGATGCAGCTGCCTTCTACACCGATGGAATATTAAGAATAGCCAACAGTGCGACTGACTTCACTCATCTTAAACATTGAAGTGCACAGTTACGCCACTGCCGACTTCCATCATTCGCCAGCAGTATTTCAGATATTTACCAGGTTATTCCTGCATCTGTCTACTGGCGCACACATTTCGACATTAACATATAAACATTGCTGATCGACTCTGCCAAATGAAAGACGGAACATCACAAGGTGTCCTTGGCTGATCCCGATGACGCCTGAAGCTCACATACACCAACCCGGCCGACCTCTATGGACGTTCTAACACGTAGGCTTTCACGACCAATATTTTCCAGAATAAAGTTGTTGTTTTTTGGGGTTAGATTGCGTAAATATAAATGTGTCGTTAACCCACCACCACCCGACACAGCCAATTGGTAAGGTTTGTCATGTAAGCAGAACGAACCATATTGGTTACTACTTCAGCACACCGGTGTGATGGAGAGTAAACCCACAAACATTTACAATTTGAGTACGGCGCTTCGCTGGTGATTACAACCAGCTTCATCAGGCCCAGGTGATTAACCCGAATTGTACGGACGCGTGGAGCGCGACGTTGGTGTGCTCACCAGGTAGTTGTCCGCATGCTTAGATTTGAGCATGTGCGCCACCTCGCGCAGCTGCTGATGGTACGTCAGCTGGGAGCCTCCCGGCGGGTAAGACACGGCGATGATTCGCTCGGTGATGTAGGTGAGATCCAGCTCCTGGCCGGGCTCCATATTCAGCTCCACGCTCCAGCTGCACGGCCTGCGGAAGGCCGCGGCACGACGCGTTATGCGGAGAGAACGCCGGCGCGGCGGTCGCGCCTCACCCCGTGCGTCACCGCGCGCTTTACGACACGCTCTTTGCAGACGGAACAAGATGGGAACAGATGGCGCTCGTGGAAATGCCAAGGTGATATAAACAAAAGCACACGGCCGAATGTATTACGAGTGAGGTGTGTTGTCTGTAAAATACACGCATCCCTTTGAGATAAAAAGGCTTTTAATCTTAAGATGTTATGTTCTTAGCAATGTTTCATCAAGACTGTACATTTCACAAGAAAGCGTCATAGATGCACACTTAGCTTTCCTGTTGAGATTTATCCTGCCTGATAATCATAACTATTTGGATGTTATTTTGAACATCAAACAGACAAGATAAGGTGAAAGAGAATGGAACGTTTAACAGGAAATCAGCACATAGTTATGTAAATACATGGTAATTGAACGGCTGTTTTTGTACTCTGCAGAATCTCAATTCATCTCACGTGGATCCCACTGAAAGCCATAAAGGCACTGATTTAAAAAAACTCACTTACTGGCTTGGTTTACGCCTGGTGTTAGAAAAACCTTCAGGGTTAGATGTCACCAACGCCTGCGAAAAGAAACGTAGCCCTTGTTACGAGAACGTTCCTCGTTTTTATTTCAGCATTATATTACCACATTCCAACATGATTAAACTCACTTCATAAACTTTACATTAAAAAAAAAATCATTCCATGCCAATGGTAGCACATCAGCGTGCAATGGATATTTGCTTGATAAAAGGGTCTTCGTTTTCTGCTCCACTCGTGTAGAGGTGAAGTGGAAGCCCTCGGACTAAAATGATCATTCTAATTTACATTTGTTTGTAAGGCGCCTTCCACTAACGTCTCAAGGCGCGTGCGCAATCGTCCAGCTCGAATGGAGTCGCCCTTTGGGTCCGCGCGCGTGTCAAACCGCGGCGACCACCCCACCCCCGCCGCCTCCTTCACGACGACGGCTACATTAATCAAGATCCGTGAAGGGGGCTCATTATCTCCGACGGAAAACAAACAGAGGCGGGGCGGGGGGGGGGGCGCCTTGAGAAATTTGGCGAGAGATGAGGAGTGTTCCAACGCCAGCAGTGGCCTCCAGGCTCACAGCATCGCTCGCTCGGGAGAGAGGCGTACTGTGGGTTCTCCGATGCGGGAAAACCCGCTTTGCTTCACAAACCGACCAGGTCATCCCACTACGGCTAATTCTGCGGTTTCCCAACGCCGGAATTTGGCAGCTAAAACCCGGGGATGCACACCTGTATACTGTGCTGCCAGTGGTTCATAAGAATAATGGCCATAGCACTATGAAGAAGGGTCATTGTCTGAAACGTCACACAATGTATATTTTCTCCGCAATTTAAGGGCCACAGCGTAACTGGCGAATGTGTTGAGTTATTGGTAAAAAAAAATGGTGTTCCTGACTATAATATAATTAAATACTTTTTTAATATATAACACTCTCCACATTTTTCAGTGTAAGTATCTTCAGCACCGAGAAAAAAGACTAAGGCAAGCGTATGACAGCTTTACACAAGGAACACCGTTATGAATTTCACGTGGAAAACATATTAATTTAAGGTTGGAACAGGGTTATTGTACTGCTGCAGGCACTTACTGTCGGGTTTACATGCTTCGAGGGGATGTCCAGGCTGCTTGGCTAAGGAGGGGGAGCAGGAAAGAGAAGAGAAACAAGAGACGATGTGAACCAGATGTCAACAAGCACTACCTCGCGAAGTATTCACGTCTTCCTGCCCCCGGTGGCCTAACGCTCATTCACTGGCCTGAAGGGGCTAAGGAGAAAGCACGTCCCGTTTCAACAATTTGTTCCATCATTTCCCAATTCGACCGAGAACAGTCTCGCAAATTCAATTAACAAGCCCAGCGCGCGAGAAAGACGCGACCGGTGGTGAATATCAGATTCAGGCGTCACGCGTGAAGTGTGGCGAATGTGAAGTTGTGATTTTACTCGACACCTCCTGCCACACAGCACGGCCAACGCAACATTGTCAGAGAAACAACTTTACGAGTGACGGGGAGGCGACGCGCACAGAGGTCAACTCGCGACGAGCTCACGAAACAGAAGCTGCCCGTGAGCCCTCGTGCAACCGCACACCTCAAGGTTTACAGACGTCCATACGCAGCGCGCGTTCTCAAGCGCGTCCTTACCGCGCAATTTATTGTATTCATACGCATGGTAGATAGCAAGTCGGAAACGAAACAAAAACAGCGCAAAGGTTCGCTCGTGACCCTTAGCCAGCACGCACCTGTACACGGCTGTACCTTGTGCAGTGAGCCGAGGAAGTTCACCGAAGCGGTCACAATCAAAAGTAAACGCCGCCTCCCCCCCCCCCCACGGCACGAGGGGATCCCCTCTCACACCGGGGCCACAGCGGCCCCCAGTCGCAACCAAACCGCAAGCCGGCGCCCTCTCACACGCGCAGACACGGCAGCGTTGCGCTTCGCAGGGCGGCGCAGGGAAATCGCGCACATTTTCACGATGCTCAGAGGGTGGGAGAAAGAGAGAGAGTTTGGGAGGGAGGGGAGGAGGCCTGGGTGTGTGTGGAGGGGGGGGGGGCTCCTACTGGGCAGCTTGGTATTGGCCAGGGATCGCCTCAACACCTCCACCCCCATGCACCCCCCGTGAGAGATGCAAACGCGAGAGGAGGTGAAATGACCCAGACCACGTCTCAGACAATTTATCGCGAGGTGATGAAGGATTGCGTGCTGCGATCTACAATAAAATGGTTGACAAAAACAATGGCAGTTAATTCCGCGCACATGCAAACCGCAAATTGGAATTTTAATCTCGTTCTTTTTTCACGACATTGTTGAGGCAATGTTCACATTCGTTTTTGATTACCATAGCTTTATCTGTGCATGCGAAACCAAAATATCAATCCAAACCAGCTGTAACAATTTATTCCTGGCAACGTGACCAAGCTAACTTGAGCCCTCGCCGACTGCTACCTGGCACACACAATTAAAAACATTCACCCGATAGCATCTCTCAAACACAACTCCTGCTGAGGCCTCTATTGCGAAAAATTCCTGCTCTGGCCGGCAGGTTTCTCAGAATTAGCTATTTACTCAATAATTTTCCACGGCAGTAGCGTCCTCAACATCTCACCAAATATAATCAAACAACAGTCTTTAAAATCCAACACGAACAGCCAAATGACTCCCAACCAACCCAAAAAGTGATCAGACCTTCCACACAAGCAGGGCTGTTCTGTGAGGTCTGGTTGCACGCATTCACTTATCGATAGCTGCATCGCAAGACCGTGAGAGATGGTGAGGTTTTTGGGAAGCCTCCATCCAGCAGTTGATACATCGTGGCCGATGATGATGATGGCATATAAATATATTTCATTTAAAAAGTATCTGGATGCTGCCTGTCCCTCTGGCAAGACACATTTGTGTTTGGTAAACACTTGAGCAAACCTTGGCACAATACGTTGGGGCCAAGGTATCCTATCTAGAAATGAAAGCTCTGAATGTAACCACACTCTCCCTGGGTGGAGGGTTACCGACATTCAAATGGCAGTTCGACTGAACGGGTGCCAACGCACACGAAAAAAAATAATCAAACCACTCCCAATCTCATCCAGCGACACCTCAAACGACCCCAATTCAAAATCACGATGAAGTGACGCTGTCTCGCTTCTAAAAACGATATGAAGATGGTCGCAAAACACCCCACCCCCTGCCCCGCCACCGTATCGGGTATTGACATCCACCAGGACTGTCTCTTTGCACGATGACCTATGATTTCTTAGCGCCATGTCACAGTGTAAGATGGCAAACAAAGCTTATACTCTAAACACGAACAGTTAATTAGAGTTGGAAATAAGGAGACGGTAGTCGCAGGATGGAATGCTTTCTGAAGGCTCAAATTGGTAATGTGGGTGTCCCAACGCATTTCAAGAGGTTTTCAATCAGTGGACATTGCTCGCTCGGAAACACGGACACTTACTAGAAGCATGAAGAGATGCATTTTCAGGACAAGACTGGTGACAGAATGGCATAGATAGGAGATCACACACGCGCTATGAACCTGGTGGTCCAAGTTCAATTTCTGGTCAGGGCTTAACCTTTCACCAATCCTCATTGACCAGCATGGTGAAGAATGCTCAAACAACCCCCTAGGGCTGACTTGGCAAGGCGAGGCCTTCATCCATCAGTGAATCGACTAAGGGATGTCTGTAATTGAAGTCATGATTACATTAGTATTTAAATAATAAGTATGGTAAGCTCTGTAAAAAAAATGCCAAGGGCATTATTCTTGCGACGCAAATGTACGCATCAGCAGAACAGTCCCGGGCTCGCGCCCGCAGCGTTTCCCAGCAGGCTGGGCCATTTCTCCGTTGATTTACCGCCACGGGCCAGCCCCACAGGCTTAATTGTGAGGACAATTAAACTAAATGCCTTCCTAATTGTACTTTCACTCGGGTGCCTGGAGTGTGTCAGTCCCGTCTACCAGCATCACTTTGAACAGACTCCAAACTAAATTCCCAGACATCGCGGCGGAAGCCTCATCAGATACCGTTTAGAGCAATGGCCTTGGCTGTTCATACCAAGCACTGGGGGGTGGGGGGCAGGTGGGGGGGGCAGGTGGGGGGGCAGGTGGGGGGGTGGGTCTCCTCCCACGTTTACGTGGCGTGAGCTGGGCCCACGTCTGTGGCATCGCTGAATATTTTTGTTTCGTAGACGAGCCGTGTAAAAACCTTCAAGAGGAGGTCGCCCGGAATTATTGCTCAAAACCGTGATGTTGTTACACGCCAGCTGATTACGTTCGATGCATATAGAAATAGCAATTTAAAATAGGCGCAATACGTTTTAAATGTCCATATGCGTTTTGTAATGTCGTATGACTATTAAAACACAAGCATGTAAATGTAAAAATGCATGGTTTAAATAGCATTATTGAATCATGTTCCTTTTTACCAGTTGCCATTTACTTTTCTGAAAATGCAGTAAACCTATTTCCTTTCACCTGTTTTATTGTACCCAAATGCCCGTTTCAGCAAGGCTACAAATAGTAGAAAATATCACAGTTTACAGCTTTAAATGTTGCCGGAAAAAAATAATCGCTTTGTTTTTGTCATTAATCTTGTATAACGAGGTACAAGTCTAACGCTGTTTAAGGCCCCCTCTTCCAAGCGTCAGCATTTCGATGAGGTCCTGGCAATGGCTTTGTTTACTCGAATGAGTTATAAATGTGTTTTTGAAGGCCGCATGTGCCGAGGGTCCACGCGGGCATGGATCCCTACAAATGTGTTCGTCATTTTCGAAGGTTTAACGCCACAGTTGCTACAGCCATTTGGCACTGTCAAAAAACACAAAATTGGTGGATAGTCATTTCGGAATTCAGACAAAGTGGTCAAAAGAAAGATACAAAAAATAACGATGACAGATTGTTGCCTTATTATTCAACTAAATTGCAGGATATGAATTCCGTTTGATATGCGCTGGTTTCTCATGCGGCATCTGCTGACACAAGCTTGTAGGTGCTCCCACATACCACAGCAGCAGCAGCAGCCAGTGAGATGCTTTACATCTGGTGCACCAAGAGTACATGTGCTATCCATTAGTAGAGCTTTAATGATCCAAAGTCAGCTAGATAATGGATAATACAATTTTTGTATAAACAAACGTCTAAACTTAGGTGCACTCATTACCACAATCATTCACACGGGGTTTTTTTTCAGGAAGAGTAGCAAGGGCGGTTGTGTGCGTACGGGATACATTTGTTATCTGATGGGCTGTGTTTCTATAACAAGATGGAATTTCAATGGGAATATTCATGCCAACAACCCCGGATTATTTCCAATGCCTACCCATGGAAATGATTTACTGTTGGAGTCAGGCTACGAGCCAATAGCCGCAGCGGCAGACGCCTTCTGTACACTTGTGAATCACGAAAGCTTCACATTCGTCCAAAGAGTCAATCAACAACATTAAGCAACGTCAGACCATGCCCCCCCCCGCCCCCCCCCCAATCCGGCACGATGTTACAACGGTTTGTGCATTGTTTCCCGAGCGTACTCGTAAGTAAACGACGCTCGCCCCCCACAATTGAGGTCATCGCTTTAAACAAATTTAAACAAACTTGCTTTGTCTGCCAGAAAACAAGGCCCTCTCGCTGCGTTCGAGTGAACAAGCCCCCCCTTTTCACGGCACACACGACGACCGTGACACCTGCCAGCGAGCGGCATTTCTTTTTTTTTCACCAAGGAATGTTTTAGAGTCGCTGAAACCTTCAGGACAGGAGTATGCATGTGACACGCCATGCGGTGGTCATGGGAGGAGGTGTTGGGGGGGGGGGACTGCTAGACAGGTACTGTATATAATCTCACGCCACCGCACTGGCGCCTAAACAGCATACCAGAAGTCATCGCTGCGATTTGTGGGCAGCTGTTCAAACCCCAGTGCGGTTGTACTCGTGCAATAATTCCGTGAAAGGCCGTCGTAATCATAATTTGTAAACATCTGCACAACAAAGTAGGCGCACCTTAAAGGTAGTAAATTAAATGCTGTATTATATTACACTCCATGGATTTCAAAATTAAATACACAATGCTAATTATACCGACACTGGGGGCACTAAGCAACAAATTATGTGGTGAGAGTAGTCATTCACTCGTTTAGATACCAGACCAACAACAACAAAAAACATCTGTCTATGTATGTATACCTGTTGAACTTCTCTCGCACCGTACATAGCCAACCGTGCTTATCGGAGGTGCGGGGGAAAGACAACACTAAACAACAGCAACAACAGTTGCCGCGGCAGCTGCAATGGTTATAGCGCGCAACGAACTTGCAATGCAGTGGACGCAGGTTCAAACTCCAGGTGTGGCGGTTCAAACAATGGGGGGCTCTCACCATTAACACCGCAGCAGCCGGCTGCATTCTGTAAATTAAAAGTGGTTCTCAATCCAGTTCAAGTGAAAGGTGCCCACTGAAAGAGATTCAAGTCCAAGCGATTTCCTGACCAAATGAGCATTGAGGTGGTGCTCACCTCCCATGACTCAGCGGTGTAAATTCCACATTCCTATGGCGGGGGAGAGTCTCTGCTTAGAACAACCTCCATTGACGTCCTCACAAAGTTGCATTTATTTTAATGACACCGGAGGGAGGGATGATGGTCTGATTGAAACCGCAACCAGGATTGCAAGTTGTGAGCCGCTCTCTCTATCTCTCTCTCTCTCTCCTACTAAGCCACCTGGAGGTCTTAAACAAAGCGGTGTTCAATCCAGTTCAGGTCACCAGAGGTGTCAACTGAATGGGATTAGGCGGCGACAAGAGGCTGCACGGCAAACCCCATTCATCCTGTGTGCACGGAGAAGGCGGCTACTGAAAAATAGAACACGATCCAATCGTCGTAGGGTGAATATGACCGCAAATTAATGTTTGCTTTTGCTTCTTCCTCTTACACATTGTGCCTTTGTGCCAGGACGTGCGGCCCAGAAAATCAACAATTTGCAGTATTAAAAAACAACAGTGAAACAGCACGAGAGAATTAGCGCCTTTTCTTCTTTAAAGCCAAATCAAATACAAGTGGTTCTGCTTTACAATAAGGCCACAACCGTGGAGAAAAAAAAATATAGGGTGAATGATTGTAGGCGCGCGAATGAGACCTCAATCCAGTTTCCCCGATGAAAACCGAATTATACCCTGCCCGCTGGCGCATACACACAGGCAGCCCATATTTATTGAAACCGTACTTTACGCTCCAGTGTACGCAGCCCAAATAAGGGCCCAGCTATTCCGCAACGGAGATTTAACAGAAGTTATGTAACGGCGACCAAGCCGAAGCTCAAAGTGCATGCGTCGAATGGTGTGTTTTGGAATTAACTTATATGTTTCGTACGCAATTGGTTCATGTCGCCTCTGAAGCCAGCCATTGGAGGCACTATCATTTAGCGCAGTGTTAACAATAAAACACAGTAGGTTTTAGGATGGAATCGCAGCCCTGTATCTTGCATCACTGGGGGGTGTGAATAGTTCATCACCGACAGATATCTGAGATTGCATCAATATCGTGACAAGTTGGTGGCCTTGGGTAGGACGCGTCGCGAGACGGGACAATGGCCGATGCTCAAGACTAACTACGGAGTGGCAGCCAAGGAATTGAACGCCTCTGATGCTACATCCACTGCGGAGATGAAGCAATGGATCTATTTTTGCTAATTGGTGGATTTTAACATTGCAGGATCATGAAAGATAGTGAGAGCTTGGGGATGTTTTTCATCCAACAGTGAATTGACCATAGCTAATGATGATGATGAATGGCCATGGGACTACAACATAAAAACTAAATTTCTGGAGCGTGTTTATGAGTCAAACATTACAAGAAAGTGTAATAAGCGAATAGGCACTAGCAAATAAGTAATAAAACAACAATGTCATTAAAAAAATAATTAAGCACAGATTGAAAGCCACATTTCAGTTACTTTAGCCACAATGGTTACTGAAAAGGTCACCACAAAAGTCAACAGACCTGGGGGGTTTTTCCAGCACAAAGGAACGCGGTGTAACATTTATCAAAAGTCACAGGATGTCAAAGTTCAAAACGACGTGGGTTTGTTTGTTTGTTGACGTCAAGGGCGAGGGCACCGTGATGGTGGCGGCGTCGTTACTTACCAACTCGTAGTTGACCGGAGTGGAGCACGCGGCCGCCACCTGAAACAGAGACGCGATGTCAGCGGTGAGTTACAGCGGCCACCGTGGCTACAGCGTTCGGACGTGACAGTAACGAGCAACAAACGGCACGGGCCGCGTGTATCCACTAAAAACAAAACGCTTTTGTACATTTATTTTGAGAATTTTCGAGAACCAAATGGCATGGTAGTTTTCAAACATTAAACGCTGCAATTATCTGAATTCCAAACCCGAAACCGCAGGAAATGTTGGTGGAATACGCATTCAAAAATAATTTGCACACCGTATGGCTAGCACAAACCAAATAAATGTGCATTTTTTATGATGGTAATATGAGTAGTATTTTTGTAATTAAAAAAATGGTGTTTATTTTACGATGTGAGCCATCTAAATTATTCCATACCAGGCCGACCAATAAGTGATTATGCACGTCTCAAAATCACTCCGCAAAACTCTTTGAATGTCCACGTGGTTTGAAATATTGACTCTGTCTAATATTGTGATCAAAACGTACATAACAATCACACAGATTTCATTATCCCGTCACAAATCTCATCAGGGTTTATGCAATCAAGGGGAGGGGGACATTGTCACCGATAGAAAGCACCGCTTTATCACAACATATAAAGAGATGCCCTCACACATCAACACTCTCAACAGACAGAGTATTTTGCGTTCCACGCTTCTCCACGCATGCCTAATAATACGTATTACCTTAAAAGACAGTAATCACGGTTTGTTTTGGCTAACACTCTGGCCTACGTGGACACCAAAGTGAGCTCCCCATGTCCATGTGTGGCTGCACAGCGGCCTTGTAATCGCTGCCCTTGGGACATGGGCCCACTGCACGCCACGGATACCTAGGCTGAGCTCCATGCCTCGCCCCCGTGGGCTTGCAGCTGTTGTGGTCTAGCAGGCATGTCACCAACACAAGTCTAGGCAATGTGCCACATCTTCACATCTATTGACTCGCGCATGCCTGGGTTACAATGCCACTTCCTCTACCACTTTTAAGAAAAGCGCTCGATTATTTTTCGTTATAAACGGTGACAACGGTGATTCCCATATTGAGGTGAGAGAACCATGATGTTGAATTAACTTGTCACTCTTATTAAAACAAACAAAACATACATGTTTTGGAGTTACTTTGCACTTTTGACAACTGTGAAAAAGAGTTATGGCTGTATAAGTAGAGAGGCTTATGGGGATGGGCATTCAGGACAACGATTTTAGGAAGAATGCTCTGCGCTCAACAGACTTTCTCAAATATTAAAGAAAGACACCTCCTGGCACGAAGCACCACTTTTGTCAAATAATTTGCCCTATAAATAATTCTCAACTTCCCAAGCCAGCTGGTAAATCAAGGGAATTATTGAACAATATATGCGTGCAAACAGTTTAACAAGTACAATACAAATTTTAGACCTCTGCAAACAGATTCAAAGGTAGTGACTTCAAATAAGAACAATTCAGCCACACATGAAGTAAGAAATGTAAGAAGTGCTGCATTTGAAATTGGTAAAAGTGCTCAAACTCCACTGATTTGCAGTTTAAAAATATTTCACGGCCGATAATTTCAAAACATATTTGGACCGATTACAAGACAAAATCTCCCTGTGAAATTACACGAAGTATTTTTAGCAGAGAATCCCAACTCCACGGTTGCAATTGTGTTTTATATGTAACTACACATCAAACGCCTAGGTAATAAAACGAAAATAAATCAGGGCACTTTGACCCCCTGTGAGGGTCACCATCTCAAGAGAAGCTGTCTAATACTCCCACTGGGAGTTATGCCAACCCCCACAGGGGCCCTGATGCCCTCTGCAAGGGAATTCCTGGTCAGGATCAAATGGGTTCACGTTTCTACATTTCCCAGTGAGATTATTTCAATGCCCGTCAGTGTTCTAAATAAGACCCTGCCGCGGTTAAAATAAATAAATGATGTTCCATAATTAATCTTTTGAATGCGATTGTATTACCTGTTTATACATTCGTCGTACATTCAGTGAATGTATTTCAGAAATTGTTTAATAATTCCACCGTTAAAACAGATTAACTATTTTATCCATGCACACAGTATGCACAGACCACAACAATGACATCGTAACATGATATTCAAGTGCATTAGAGACACTTTGAATGGGAATATGAACAGGTGCATTTTTGCAACGTCGCATAACAAAATAGTACGCTGATACTTTAGGTTGTGATATATGAACAACGAATTGGATATTCATCCTCAAAAGCTTATAATCCCACTCCCAGCATCCCCAAATAAATAACCTTACCTGAACACTCTGCTTCTTTATCAACAAGCACCTTGCAATGCCAGCAACCTTGCTTGAAACCGTTCTTTTTTGTTGTTGTTTGAGCAACGACTTAATTTTCAAATAAAAAAAACAAAATACTCCGAAAAAGGTAGTCGTGACAAAACGATCAGGAGAGCGACAGAGAGCCAGCGCTCGTGACGGGCATAGCGACTGGCAGAGGGAGAGATAGACGCCTCGCTCGCCCAGACAGCAGCTACCTAGGGGCTCGCGTCCAGACGCACGCCGCTCTCCCTCCCCTCCCTCTCTCTCTCGCCCGTCTGTTACTGTACACCGCGGAACCGCTGCACGCTGGCGCACGACCTTATCGGCCCCGAGCATCTGAGGAATGCGCCGGGGCTTAAGAGATCCTGCCGGGCTGCACTAAAGAGGAGCACAAACATCCCCGGCGCACGAAGCCGCCGCCGCCGCTTCTTCTCCTCCTCCTCCGCCTCGACCCACGCCAGCGCCAGCAGTTGCGCAATAAAAACAGTCCTGGAGCTGATGTACTTTGGGGGGGGGGGGTTATTTAAATATTCTCATTAAGGCTCAGTTTGAAAAGTGGGCATTCTTATGGGTCAAAAAATACCGCTGGCAATTGAAATATTGAAAAATTACTTTTTTTAAGGAAACCTAAATTTAGATTTCAAAAGTTAATAAATGAAACTTCTTAAGAAACTATTTTCCTCCCTCCTTAAACTCTTTAAAAGAACCACCCTAAATGGTAGTGGTGTAATTGTACAATATCAACACTAAACACACTCCCATTTCCGACTCGCATTTAGACTGCGGTCCATTTACATTCTTGAAATAAATCACGACCGCTGTTTTAAAAATCCTGTCACCAAACCTCATCTCGCGCATAACGACCCAAGAATTTATGGAATGAAATAATAAAGGCCACGAGGTCATCGACTGACTCACCTCGAAGGAATAACAAAGTATGGGATTCAGTTTTGTCTTTAAACGTTTTCGTAACTCTTCCACCACAGCAGTCCGTACGATGCGATTAAAAAGACTCTGTCTACGCATAGACTATGCATGACAAGCACGCACACACACGTAGTCCACCCACACAGTGCAACAGAAGAAAGTGTTTGACACTCGCGGAAAAATGAGCCCAGGAAAAAGGCGAACGGGTCGGGAAATAACCACGGTCGATCAACACAACTCATCCGACAAGTATGACCAGTACTGTCACTCAACAACAACACAAAATACCCATACGTCTCTCTCACAAGCCTCCTTTCTTTAATACAAGTGTTACACGTCCTCGAGTCGCGTGGGCTTTGAGGGGCATCACCGAGCACACCCTCTCACGAAGCGGAGACGGCGACTTATTTAGTTCTTTGGATTCACGTCATGTCCTCATGGGACCTTGCAATTGCGCATCTGACAAAGATGCATCCTTAGGCGCAGCCTCTCTTTTTCTTGTTGCCTCTGACAAGCTTCATCTGTCGGCTGGGCCTCCATGCATTCCTGCGAGGCCCCCACATGAGTGATCAGATTACAGGTAATACGGGAGAGCAGCGAAGAATGAAGACAAAGCTCAGCGAGAGATAAAGGCGGTGACCAAGGCACAGAATTCGAGCAGCACCTTGGAAAGGATGAAGCGCACAGAAGCTGCTTTCTGGATTTAATGAGTTGGTATCTACGATAAAAAAATAAATTGTTTAAGACGTCCAATTCCAAATCGTGTCTACAAGAAATATAAACAGCAGCACTAATTTCCGTTCATGTTCTTGGATATGCAGTAAACAAAGCCGCGAACAGATATACTCAATAATATGAAAACATGATAGCACCATCGGAAAAGTGCTGTACGTAGAGGAATGTACTTCACCTTACCCATAATTAGCTGCAACTATGCGAGGGCCATACCCCAGGGAGTACGTTCATCTTTTCACCGCCAAGTGTGCTTGTTGCCGTCACGAATACATGAATAAAGCAACGGTTCCTCAGAATTGCCTTTCCGTGAGACACAGTGGCAGTGAGGCGAAAGGAGACCACGCACACACGCACGCACAGATAACGGAGTATTTTTCGCAAACAATCATCGGCCCCCTTTTCACAAACAAGCAAAGAAAAAACGATCAAAGCCACCGGAGGAGACCCCGCCACAGTGCCGGCGCAGTGGCAGGTGAGCGTGGAGGGGGCATTGGGGGTGGGTGGGTGGGGGGGGTCGTGGCGGGGGCTCCCGAGACCCAAGACCCATTCCAGACAGATTTCGCCCACGGCGCAGCAGCAGACAAACACGAATGTCCGAACTGTCTTCGGGGGGTTTTCAGAGCTTCTCCGCGGCTCTCGTGCCACGTGGGGTCTCGAGCCGCTGACGCAGGTAAGGGCTGCAAACTCGCGCACCTGCCGCTACATTCCTGGCCGACAAAAAAGCGCGCCCTCGAATCCATCAACCAGCGCCGCTCACGCACTGTTTTTTTTTACTCTTGGCATGGTTTTGTCCGTTCTCGTGAAGAAAGAATAAAAAACACTTTCGAGCATAATTTTGCTTCTACAGTTATATATTAATATATCTATATTTTCGTTTAATCTTAAAACCGACGTGCAGGACTGTATGCAGTACAATTTTGATTTACATAGCGTTTAAAAATGTGATCGAAATCTCAAGATGCTCTAAAACAAACGGCGGGAATACTTACTCAACAGAGAGGCAGCCGGCCGGTCATAGGCAGAGGGACAAAAGAAAGATGTTGAACTTGAGCAGGTGCAGGGAGTTATCAGCACGGATTGCTGGAGAAGGCAGTAGCAGCAGGAGGCTGAGAAGCGACGCCCCCTTTGCGTGAAGGTTCACTGGAGGATTCAACATATTGGCCTTAAGCTTGATAGCACCCATCTTTAGGTGGGAATCTGAGAATTGTATTAAAGGATATGAATGCGAGGAGCTTCACACGTGAATTTCACACTGCTTGCATTCGCATAACTTTAAGTGGGAAACAGTGTACAAATTATAGACTGAATATTATGAACACAAAGATAAAATCTACATTTTTGCAAATCAATTAACATTCTTATCAAAGCCACCGATTCAAACCCATGGGCAGATGATTTTTTAAAAATATTTTCATAATTTACGAAAAAGTTACGTTCCATCCCTTGCAATGTTCACATCTCGTCCACACGCCCTAGACCACTGGCTCTGGGATTGCACTGACAGCCTCTGTCACCGATCCGAACTCTACACCGGCTGCAGCTGTTTATTATTGATGTCGTTCAAAACTTTATTTTTCAGTTAAAGCAGTCGCGTTAATGAGACATTCTTTGCTGTGCTGGGGAGCTAGACACCAAGGTAGCCGGCCTTCAACAATGCGCATCATGAATCGCCGTTTGACGATACGGCATTTCCCACTAAATGTCGTATTTGTTGGCAAAATAAGCGTGGTTTTTCACTCTCCCATGAAATTCCAGTTCATCACACCACCATGGCTAGCCGACACAACAACAAAGCTTCAGCCGAGATCTAAATAGTCAACATCTATGATGGAGTTTTTTTTTGTTTTTAGAACGAGATCAAACTCTTTCACCAGGCGGAGCATGTAAGCATGATACAAACACCACTGTCATATTCCTTTTCTGCATTTCACATGGCAAAAGTGTTTCGGCAAAAGTGTTTCGGGGAAAATGTAAGTCTTAAAAATTAGACTTGCAAAGGATTTATTTTACTGAATTGTACCCCCCCCCCCCACCCCTAACTGACGAGACACTGAGGTCACCTGTTCAGAGTAAATAGATTTTGCGCTGCATTTTAGAAAGCACACCGTTTATTACTAACCCGACACTAGAAATGTATACACAGGTACGCCCGAATGCCTTCCATCGTCAAAAAATATACCGTGCAATTTTCTCTGCTGGCACAGACGTCGAACAGGCAAAAGGCCTGCGGGTATCAGGACTCCCACACCGGCCCATGATAAGGGGGGGGGGGGCGGGGGGGCATTAGCGAAAGTTCAAGAGACTTGAACTAGAAATAAATCGGCATTGGCTGAACAAAAACATCGTCCGTTTTGACATTTTTCGTGAGTGGCAGCACGGCATCCCAGATCGCACGGAGATAGCGCAAGCATTAGGGGTACGGCCATTCCACGCCATACACTCAGTCTCCCAGATACTGTAGCCGTTCTTCAGATTTACTGCGAAACATTGTTCCAGTCACTCACTGCATGAGAAGGTATTTGAGAGCGAGCAAGCGTAACCGCTGCGCTGCAGAACAATATTGTTCTCCACGACTCCAGGCACAACAAACAAACACGCACACATCTCTGTGGACAATCGGTGCGCGAGTGTACAATGCACACGCACGCGGACACACCAACGCTCGCGCACACAGAAATGTTCCAGCTCTGTACAAACAGGCAGAGGAAACACGGGGGGGGTGGGGGGGGCCCGCTAGCGGGAAAAGGCAGAGAGGAAAACATGTGGGGCCTGGCTCCGGGGCCCGTGCCATCATAACTCACGGGAAGGGCCAACGCCCTCGGACGCCCTCAAGGGAATCTTAGCCCAGAGAATGTAACGCGCCCGGAGAGGCGGTGATTTCGCCGTGCTCGGAGCTTTCGTAACGGCGCATGAGCTTGTTGCTCGACACTTCCACGGTCGTGATAGCGCACGTAATTAATCCAGCAGAAGTTAACGACTGGACAAGTAACAACGGCTAGTGCTCAATATACTTATTCATTTTTCTCGCTAAAAAAAATAACGGATCCAGGCGTGCGTTAAAACAAATCTGACATTCATTAGGTTTACCAGAGTGGGACAGTTGTTCAGAATGAATGCTGCCATTCCAACATTCGTCTTCTTAGAGACGCCGTCATCCTTCCTTACCAAACGTTCGGGGTTGCCTTTCAAAGAGTGGCAGAAGCAGCTGTGATCAAGCCGCCAATTAATTACACCAAATTATTGTTTGTATATTTTAAAAAAAAACACCACCATGATGATATTCCAACTTTCCTACCAGAAATGCGTCCCTTGTCATGAAACTGACAAGCTCAAGCTGGGCTATACAAAATGAGGGTAACGCTCCTGAGAAACGCCTTTTTCCTGCAGCGTGCGCCGTCACGCTACATTTACAGAAAATGAGGAACGCAGGGGGAGGCATGGCCCGATGGGAATGAAAGAGGATTTATCTTCAGTATGCGAATCGGACGGCATTCAGGAACCCACACAGATACGCACGCGCCACGACTCCTCACTCTTTACGATGCGACGATTGTGTTACACTAATGCAGCGGTCGGCAAAACCAAAATAACAAGAGGGAGCCATATTTTTCGAATTCGGTTGTGTAAAGAAACAAGAACCCCCTCAACATTTCAAAAACCGCAACGCAACTGTGAATAACGCGTCACGAAGCAGCGGTCCTTAAAGAGCCGCACGCGGCTGCAGAGCCGCAGGTCGCAATGCCCAGAGTAGGGCCCAGAGCCGCCCTTGCCGAGACTGACGTTGCACGAGATGCCCGTAATGTGCTCTGCCTTCTCTCGTCGAACCCCCGGGGTGAATTTTACAAATGGGCAACAGCTGAACGTCTTCGCCGGTGTTTATAATGAATCCGCCCCACAATTTCACGTGTGCTAAGCCCCTGTTATGGCCCATTCATCATGCTTCTGCGTGTGTCAGTGGGCGTTTCGCAATGGTTTAAAGTGGCAATGGTGACGTGACGCATCTTACGCGATTAAAAAATATCGTTGCCGTTGTGATTTAAAGAGCAACTTCAAAAAGGTCACATTAAGGGTACTTAAACATTAGAAAAATAAACAAGGAAATTTATTTCACATCAAACAGCCACGACACAATGTGATAATGACTTGGAGAACAAGAAAAGTCGTTTCATGGAAAATTCCCACTACAAACGACCCACACGGGCCTTGTTGATTAAAGCGGTCCACCACCACACAAAGGCAGGAAGGGGCCCCAGAGTAGTTCATTCAAGCCCACTGCCCTCCCCGATAAGAAATGGGTTTGAATGAAGGAAAAATAATAACTTTCCCACCAGAAGCACAGCGATGTAACTTAAACACGTGTGCGATGCGTAGTAAATATCACAGAAAATTAAACGTGCACGAAATCCGCATTTTGAGTCTGTAACACCAACGCTTGAATTGAAGGGGCGTTCTATCGCATTCTCATAGCAACTCTCAGCATATACGGCACACGTCAATGCATGCAAAGCTTCTACCACGTAGATTTCCGCGGTTGTGCGGCTACGTAGATCTCCGATGCGAATTCGGCACCGATGTCCAACGTTTCGCTCCACGTTCTGGGAGCATTTTCAGGAACCGACCTGGGAACTTTTTCAGGAACTGACCTGAAGAAGATCCCAGTACGTGGTGCGAAACGTCGGACAGCGTACCGAACAACTCTGCGGTACAACCCGAAAACACATGGGAGAGTTGTCTCTGGATGCAGATGTAGCAGTGTGAATTGAGACAGACGCTATCGGACCTGGAGAGGCACGAGCTGCGACTGAACCATCCACACAGCTTCATATACAATATGGTGGCACGTAACCAGTTCCTTCAGGAAATAGCATTCAATCAATGCGTGGAAATATTTTTTAAAAAACCTCCCCAACCAAGGAAAGTAAAAAGCCATTGTTCAACTTGTTGGTTTTGCTGCATGACTTACTCTCACTTTTCATACCTGCCCAGTCAGGGCCCTACTGATGAGGTGGACAAGCTGACAGCGCCAGCTCGTAAGAGCGAAACAAAATAAAAACACTTAAAGGATCACTTTTTACGGCGTTCCCGATTTCGTGCGGAATTTCAAAAAAATAAATCACGATAATCACGAGATATTTACAATGTGGAAACATGCCAACACGTGAGCAATGTCTTTCATCCGCAGAAAGCAGGATACATGGGAAAGTGCAGTGATACAATAAAATGCGTGTGAATTAACATCCTAACGCAGAGAGAGAAGACAACCTTGCTCGTGGTGATAGAATGCAGAGGTGGGTTACGCTCAGAGCTGCTATCACCACCAGCACCACCGCGACCCTGGGACAACTGTCGTGGCAGCGCCACAATAACACAACCACGGCGTGGAGCAACACAAAAAAAAAGTTGTTAAAAGATGAAAGACCAAAAACATGTCGGCTCACGGACGTGCTCGCCTTTGTGAGATGCTCATCAGATATGAACATGTTGATGCTTTAGTGTATCAGTACAGTCCACAGGATGATAAATGATAGTGTAGTGTGACGGTCTGTATAACATTGCTATGCCTATACAAGTCGTGTCTGGTTTACGGCATCAGCCAATGAAATGTTAACGTTGCAAGTATTTCTAAAAAGACTCCTGTTGCCCAGTTCCTATCTCCCCATACTTGATGGATTTCAACACAAAGCAGTCTGGTTGATTGATGCTCCAGCACTCATTGATTCACTCGCTCACTGACGATCAGTCGCCTCACTATCACTCTTCTACCTCTACTACCATTGTTACGCTTCGGCATGACGCTTCTTCCAATATTAGGAAGCCACTGGAGCGATGCACTTTTAAATCGTCAAGATTGAAAACTAATATCTCTAAAACTGCGTTTTGTGTTGTCCTTCCCCCGCACCTCCGATTAGCACGGTTGGCTATGTACGGTGCGAAAGAAGTTCAACATGCATAGGTTACTGTTCCCACGAACTTAACGCCTTGAATCCTCACACCGCGCGACTTTCTAATTCCCTCCCAGTCGCTTTTCCCAATGTCTTCTTTCGCACCGTACATAGCCAACAGTACTAATCGGAGGTGCGGGGGAAGGACAAACTAAACACAAAAAGCAGTTCTAAAGAAATGAGTTTTCAATCTACAACTTTGGTCAATTTCATCTCTTCTCTTGACCGCCTTCAGTGCTATTGTTTGTTGCTGGCTGCTTGGTTGTTATGGGCCTGTACTCAGCAACTGATTTTTTTAAAATCCTCCCAATTTTTTTCTTATGAAGAAAGAAAAGCCATTCAGAAATGGTGCAAGAGGCTGCCGCTGTAACTGCCTTCTTTGTTATACATCTCACAATAAGACCGTCACCCCACATGCACGCACAGATGTGAGATGCAAGCACAGCAGAAGAATGCATTCCAGAAACATTTTCGGTGGATTTTGCGTGGAAATGCACAACAGATTTTTTTGGGGGGCAAACCGATGAGCAGTAAATGCAAGCCAGACATCGAAATGTTGAAGAGCAATAATCATTTGGCTTACAATACACAGTTCAATAGGTGGCGACCTCGGATCCCAAACACCACAGAACACTTCGCCGAATGACAAACAATCAACTGTAATGCGCACGTATTTGTTTTAATCCACTGCTGGACGAGGGCGTTGGTGAGCGTGAAGAGGTGAAGGCAGCAGAGTACAACGATTCATTCGTTGGTGAGCGTGAAGAGGTGAAGGCAGCAGAGTACAACGATTCATTCGTTGGTGAGCGTGAAGAGGTGAAGGCAGCAGAGTACAACGATTCATTCGCCGCACTGCCCTCTGCTGCCCATCACGAGGGTCCGCAGCCTACGGCACCCGGTGTGCACGGTGGGCAGCACCCTGCTTTAGGTACCGAAATTCGACGAAAAAATTGTGATCATTCCGTGTGATTGGGTAACAGCCCTTTGACCGACAGCGGTGTATAGACACTCATTACATTTAATAATGCTGTAGTTACACCACAGTTACAACAACGTTACATATAACAATCGCACCATCATAACAACAATCAACTCGATATATATGATTCTTTTACAATTTGACAAAACAACCGATGTAGCGTATGTCACACACCAAAGAAAAAAAATCCTTATTACTTCAACAGAGAGAGAGAGAGATAACTCACCAGAGGGTCTCCTCCCTCCTCCCGGTGTGTGTCTGTGTGTGTCTGTGTAGAGTGAGGCGCTCTCTCTCTCTCTCACTCTGCGTGTCGTTTTGCCGGACAGCGCGAGCCGGGGAAATGCGAAGGATTCTTCTACCGAGAGCGGACGCAGCTGCGCCGTGTATCTGCCGCTAGGGCAACGTAGAAATCGCGAGCAGCAAATCGGTAGCTCTCAAAGTCTGGCAATGCCTTCAAATCACTCTCGGCAAGAATGCTGCTGCTGCTGCCTTTCCCGAGCTGCTGCTGCTGCTGCTACGACTGGCAGCAGGGCATAGTGTCCATGCTCCTGTGAGTACATGCTGGGGCATCTGTCAAGCTGTTACCGTGACGCTGTATATACAAGGAATTGGTCACGCAGTGTCTCGCTATTTATGATCAAGATATAGGAGTTGAATCGTGCGAAATAGTTTTGATTCGTGTGTGCTGTGATAATTAGTTGGCACGACCCCTGCATCCAGAAGAGATTAATCAAGTTACGGTCACCAAGTTGGAGAAAAAAAATGTTGATTCCGAGTTTAATTGCGATTACGGATCTTGTGACAATTCACAACATCACGGGGTTCGCGACATCACAGCGACCCTATGAATATACAACAGGTCAGAATAAAGGGGTTTGTTGATGAGGTGTTTACTCAAAAGCCCCCCATTGGGTTCCCACAATACTATGTTTTTTCATTAAACTGAACGATGTAACTTTAGCAGGTAAAACCCACCAGGCTATGAGCTTTTTTTCGGAGGCAAGTTGACCATACATGATCGCTCATTGAAGTGGTTTACATCATCACACACGTGGGAATTTATAGTAGCAGCCAAATAATCTAAAGACATGTTTCTAAATGTGGAATACAAAACAAGAGGACCCAGAGAAAAATCCACGTGACCGTGGGGAGAGCATTCGAACTCGAGAATGAACCCACGGCCTCCTGCGTACCAGGCAAGGGAGGTAACATCTCCTCGCTACCGCAGCGCCCCAGAATAAAACAAACACCCAATGAGTGGTTTTGAATGATCAAACAACATTTGTGCATGAGAAAGAAAATTTAAATGTAATTAAAGAGAGAGCAGAGAAATGTTGTGATGAACTTTCAACACCCATGTTTCTTGACTGGAAAAGCGCAGGCATGAGTCTTCAGCAAGATCTCAGTGTTCGCTATCAAACAAGGAATCACCTCTGCTGCGTGCGTCTCGTCTCGTCAGCGCTGCTATTTCCTTGGCCCGGGTCCTTTGTTGTGATAAAAAAATAGGTTTTAAATGCGATTTAACCCTTCATCTGCGATTGCCCAGTTGAAGCGAGTGATTGACCACAAGAGAACAACTTCTCTGCACAGAGAAAGTCCACTTTGCTTTGGATATACTGGAAAACATTGACTGGAAAGTACAACAATGTATATAAAGTTGGGTTAACGTAAAAAATATATATACGATCATGTCCCACGCCTAAAATACCAGATATTTAACCCCGTTTCAATATATTTAATTTACTGTATGTCCATTGTCTTGTTGCAAGTACCAGTGGAACATAAGGACGAGTGGCGAACAGAACTGGCACGAAAACAACCGAGGGAAGCCAAAGCAAAAGCCTCCACCGCCCCTTTTCCTTCCATTCAGTGTGGTGCGTGTGTCATCGAAGTGACCATAAACATCGCCACATTTACCAAAACATTCCGTTCTAGCTCTTAAACATACCTCGCCACATGTCATTTTTATTTAAGGCAGTGGCCAGCTGCCTAAGGTCACAGTTATGTCAATACTTCTAACCACAAAAAAAATACACAAAACAGTGTCCATGAGTAGCCGTCCAGAAAGTGATGCCTGTTGTATTTTTGGAGTCTCTGCGTGTTTTCCCGATGGCCGCATGGATTTTTCTCCGGGTCCTCCGGTTTTTCCCTCCACAATTAGAAACATGCTGCAAGAGTATTTGGCTGCGAAAATTTCCACATAAGCCACTTGATTGAGCTATTCGTTTTAATAGCCAGGTCACTTCTGAAAAGGAACTACAGTGTATAGCCCGTTAGGCCTTACCTGGTAAAATAAAATAAAAATTGTTTAGTAAGTCAAAGTGCTTTCCTGCTGCTCAAATGAGCAATTAGGCAGATATCATCTTCTGTTTACAGCTCTACAGGGTCAGGGTGGAATTTTCACATTGCTATGATGGGGGCCAGTCTATCCGTAGAACAACCGCTGTTGACTTCCCCACAAAGTGGTACTTATTTGATCAATGCCAGAGAGAGCACGGGCTGAGTGAACCCCCAGCCATGATTTGAACTTCCAACCTTGCGATTGCGTGCCGCTCGCTCCACCCCCCGAGCCACCTACGATCGTGTAAATGTAAAACACGGAGTGCAAATCTGAACTTCAGATAGATTTATATTCTGTCCGACCAACTCGCGTGCTAACCTTCAACAACACCACGGCAGTGCTGGCTTCAAGGGGGCAACGGGGCCATTTGGCTCCAGTCCTCCACGGCTAAGAGCAGCAGATGCAGGGACCGCTCCCTGGTGACGTGCGGGCGCCCTGGCTGACGACCGCAGCAGGGGGTGGGGGGAGCGCGAGGAGGAGACGGAGGGGGGGGGGCTCTCCGGGCGGTCGCCATGGAAACCGCACGCCGCAAGATGCAAGGGACCAGCGGAGGCGGTCGCCAGGTGACGTCATTTCCAACCCACCGGCTCCTCCTCGGCCACGTGACTCGCCGGCAGAGCGAGTGGCTCGGCAGGTGGAGAGTTCACTCAGCCCCGTCATCCCTCACGGGGTCGATAAAATGGGTACCACTTTGTAAGGAAGCCTTCCGGATCAAATCGCCCCCGCCGAAGGAATGTGGAATTTGCACCACTGGCACAGGGATATAAACAGGAGATGAGCACCGCCTCGATGCTCATTCGAGCATCAAATCGCGTTGGCTTTAACTTGCAAAAATCAAGTCCTTTATATACCCAGGAAAGCTTCACCAATCTTCAGCCTCGTTTTCAATAGTCATACATTGGATTGTTCACGAGTCTCATTAATGAGCGTTTGGCATGTGAGAGAATACCGGAGGAAAAAAACCCAAGCAAACGAGGAAATAATAACAACACTCAAAGCTCCACACAGAAGGATTAAATCCATCACCGTTCTGCCACCTCCCGGCTGACATGCAACTAAAGTCGGCCACACGGAGCAATCCCTCTCAGTCTCCCATCCAAGCACCAGCCGGGGTCAAATTCTACTTAGCTTACTTCATGCGACTTGATCGGGCACACATTCAGGGTGACTTGGTGAGAGGTAAATTAAATGGCAATCATTCATCTGTGATAGGGGCGCCGCAGAAAAACCAAACCGTAGCTACGTGCCAGCAATTCCAATGGGTTAAAGAGCTGCAATTTAATCACAAATTTAAATGTAAAAATAATAATAATTGTGTATTACCCTTTGTCAAACCACTGTTGGATGAAGGTCTCCCCATTTCGTGCCCACTATTTGCGTAGTTTGACCATACTTCACCATGCTGGTCAAAGCAAGTGAGGGGGGAGGGCCAGGTTCAGTTCGGATATCATCATCATCAGTCACGGGCGTTTGCCTTGGCTGAGGATCGAACTCGAGGGGACAGCTCCATAGCACAGTGCACTCACCACTATGCCACCAATATACCCACGTAAATTCTAACAAGATATTTAAAAATACTCAGATATGAAAATGTGCACGCTTAGAGGCTTAACTACTATGAAAATAAAGGAAAAGTCCTTATTTGTACAGAAAAAGAGTGTGTGCATGTGTGGCTAGGAGTGTGTGTGGGTAATGTGTGGCTATAAGGGATGTGTGTGTGTGTGGATAATGTGTGGCTATAAGTGTGTGTGGGAAGCGGTGGTGTAACGGTTCGATTCCCGCTCACGGCCAACACCAGTAACGATTATCTGAACCGCTACTGGGCCTCCCCTAGGTCGACTCAGCCTCAAATGAGTACCTGGTGCTGTGTCTAAAACATCGCCACTGGACCGACATAGCCGGCCCGGGCGTGGTGCTGGCCACCTATCCGACCTTCACAGGTGCTACTCGCTAACAGGCACTTGCCCCAAAAGCCTGTTCAAAGGCTACGCGGGGGATCTTTGTCTTGAATGCGTAGCTAGAACGGTGTGTGTGTGATGTGTGGCTGTGTTTTAGCAGGTGTGGCACGCGTGGTTAGAACGGTGTGTGTGTGAGATGTGTGGCTGTGTTTTAACAGGTGTGGCACGCGTGGTTAGAACGGTGTGTGTGTGTGTGAGATGTGTGGCTGTGTTTTAGCAGGTGTGACACGCGTAGCTAGAACGGTGTGTGTGTGTGAGATGTGTGGCTGTGTTTTAGCAGGTGTGACACGCGTAGCTAGAACGGTGTGTGTGTGTGTGAGATGTGTGGCTGTGTTTTAGCAGGTGTGACACGCGTAGCTAGAACGGTGTGTGTGTGTGAGATGTGTGGCTGTGTTTTAGCAGGTGTGACACGCGTAGCTAGAACGGTGTGTGTGTGTGTGTGAGATGTGTGGCTGTGTTTTAGCAGGTGTGACACGCGTAGCTAGAACGGTGTGTGTGTGTGTGAGATGTGTGGCTGTGTTTGAGCAGGTGTGACACGCGTAGCTAGAACGGTGTGTGTGTGTGTGAGATGTGTGGCTGTGTTTTAGCAGGTGTGACACGCGTAGCTAGAACGGTGTGTGTGTGTGAGATGTGTGGCTGTGTTTTAGCAGGTGTGACACGCGTAGCTAGAACGGTGTGTGTGTGTGAGATGTGTGGCTGTGTTTTAGCAGGTGTGACACGCGTAGCTAGAACGGTGTGTGTGTGTGAGAGATGTGTGGCTGTGTTTTAGCAGGTGTGACACGCGTGGCTCCAAGCGTGGCCCCAACTGCCGCCAGTGCAGCCACGTGTAGGTGGGGAGAGGCGGGGTGCCGTGGTCACACAGCTCCGTTTGTGAAGCCCGGCACGGCTTCACGGTCGCCCAACAGGCGTTGGTGTGCGGCACAAAGGCAGATTTTGTGTGGAAGTATAAGCACGTCTACCGTTTGCGATTCAAATAGTTAAATGTGAAAGAAAACAGGCGCACAAATACACACCCTGTGCCAATATAATGCTGCACTGTCGAGCGGAACTCGAGTGTGGGTAACCATTTTCTTATTTACGTAGCTTTTACATTTTTTTCAAAATTAGGTTACTATGATAAAACGTGATACGTTGCACAACAAATACAGTTAATACTTCACGAAACGTTCTAAACTTGTGGCATGTTCTAAGATAAAAAAACGAGTCGGGGGTTGTTTAAAGGATACACGACATAAGTAACCAAAGGCAGAGGGAAGAGAAATGAAATAACATGAACAATGACTCGCACACACACACACACGTGCAGAACACGCAAATGAGAGTCCCAGAGCATCATCACAAGGCACAGCGAAGTCCACAATCTCCCCCCCCACCACCACCATAATCATCGGGGAGTTGCATCACTGTAGGTTTCCAGAAACAATTCAACACAACCACGCTACGCGGACTGCGTCAAATAAATAACCACGACAATTTAAAATGTTAATTAACCATAAATGTTGATGGGGGAAAAAACTCACAACCAACACCGTGACTTGGGTCAATAATAAGAGAGCAATTTTTTTTTTTACTTTAAACATTTTGCGTTTTGCAATCTTAAATCTTGAACTCAATTTAGTATCTACATCTCTGAAGTTTACTGCTCACGGCCTGCTGAGCACAGACTCACAGCAGCCTCGCCACTTTCAGACTAAACTAAAAAAAAATCACAAGTTCTCAATGTTTTAACATTCTCAAACAAACAACCTGGATGTTAATGAATTAGACTTTTGAATGTTTTTAGAGTTATTCTTGGCGCGCACGCTGCTCTAAAATTGCCTTTGAAAAAAAAAAGTGATCCACGAGGCGCCATAATCAACAGCGCAGAAACATGTGTTGGTGATTTTAGCTTGCGCCTTTCGGCGAATATCCCACCGAGCTCACGAGCCACATGTCCTGAGCAGCACAGCCACAGCACAGCGGACTGTTCTGACGTTAAGTACACAACATGACAGCTCATTGTCGGGTTTTTTTTTATTCATAACATCCTACCGACGAAGTGTGGCTTAATAAGAAGCAGCAATTGTGCACTCGGCTTGCTCGCTACATATCCCATAGTGTGCTAGTTTATTTGTGTTCTGTTTTTCTATATTACAAAATGTTCATTTTACAGCATAGAAAAATCGGTTGCACGTGCAAAAAAAAGTTATATTTCGTAAATATATTTGTGCCTGTCCTGTTATTGCCTGGCCTATGACTACTTGACTATAAACCTCACTCAAAACCAAACTGAGGCTGTGTGCAATATGAGATAAATTGCTGCTAGCAATCTTGCTGCTGCTCCGTGTTTGTATGAACTTCATTAAAACGCGGCGCTCATTCTTCTCAGCATGTCCGGTCATTAAATACTGTACTAAAGAGATTTCTAAAAATGCCTCTTGAATATAATCTAGGCAACAGTGCTCTCCCTCGCCCACTGCGCTGCCCAAGATTGACTTAAAATCTAATTTTTTCAACAACAACTTTTACAGAAAGAAATAAAAGTCAAAGTGTGGTTTCCTGCCCAATTGCGCGTCGAGGCAGTGTTCTTCTCCTGTTTACAGGCCCGAGTCAGTGGTGGAAATGCCACGTTCCTAAAGCTGGGGCGAGTCCACCCATAGAATAACCACTCTTCGACTTTCCCACAGGGTGGCATTCATAAACTAAGGCCACCGGTTTTTAAAAATATATCATCATTTCGATTTAAAGCTTTCGTGACTGCAGGGATTCTTCTTCTGAGTTCTTTCGGTAAAGTCACGTAGAATGGAGATAAAATAATAAAAAGAATAATAACGGAATAAAATTCTCACGACGTTTCGGCCACAACACAAGTAGCCTTCCTCACCTGAGTAGCCTCACCTGAGGAAGGCTACTTGGAACTACTTGTAGCATTCCTCACCTGAGGAAGGCTACTTGTGTTGTGGCCGAAACGTCGTGAGAATTTTAGTGTTATTGTTTTTATTATTGTATCTCCATTCTACGTGACTTTACCGAAAGAACCCAGAAGAATATATTATCAGTTGATGTTTGTGCACTCTTTTCCATCTCTTCTGTAATGTGGTTGCTTTTTCTATCTTCTACATTGGTTGTTTCTATTTGGTTGATTTTGCACAGATTCTTTACTATGCACGATATAAAAGGACCTTCCTACATCACCAAAACAAAAGCCCAAAGTATAAATATTCTGCTATAAAATTATCCAGTTTGTAATTTCTAACTTTTGAAGGGATATGTCATCGTCCACCTTGTATGGTAACCAGCCTACAGCTGGTATCCTGCCCCAGACAAAATGTGAATGTGTATTCTATTTTAAATATTTTTAAGATAGTTTATTTGCATAACCTGCGATTAATATACGTTTCTGAAAAGCGCATAGGCCTACGGAATAAAATGTGTTTTATTTAAACGTGTGGAGTTCCGCTTACACGTCTATTTTGTATCGTCCTTCAGGCTTCTGCTTGGAATGTCCAGCCATTCCCTTTGCTTGTCAACGGAAACTGGAGTAAAATTGGAGTCCGTGAAGAAAACGAACGCAACAAGAGGGGATAACTCTAAAATAATAAGCTTGTTTGATAAGTCTTGCAGGTATTTGTACAGACCTCTTGAGCTCCATTGTCTTCAGGGACATATAAGTACCATATATTAGGATCGAAAACTCTATAGAAATGTTCTTTCATGCAGACCAGACAGCCAAACCAAATCAGGAGTGCTTTATCAGTCTAACATTATTATTTTTTTAAAACCAAAGTTGTACCCCATCTGATTCTCAAAGGTCCTTGTTCAGGCTCCTCATCAGCCATTGTAGCTCCATCGGACTCGAGCGGAGCGTCTTTGCTCCATTTCGCTGATGGTGCAGGAATTCGAGGTGAAAAGCACACTGCTGCCTCCACTTCCTGCCAGCGCCATGAAATTCCAGATGCCATCGCATTAAGTATTACCACATGCTACAACCTATTTGGAGGACAGCATAAGTTTTATTTTTATTCGTCAGTATCACTTATGACAACTTTTAAAGAAAACATGCCATTCTTTTGAAATGCAGGGTATAATTACGAACCACAGCGAGTTCCGCTGAAAACACTGCCATTCAACCACATTGTTTTTTTGTAAATATATATTTATAAAAGTGTTTTATACTATTCAGAGGCGTACGTGAAAATAGCAAAGCCATTGCCATGTGAATGTTATGCTAAATACGGCACAGACAAAATGTAAGGGGAGAAATAGTTGCTGCTCGGCGGTGGTGAATCATTTATAAAACTGTGCAGTATGAAAAATCAGGAAAGGCAAATGTCATCGATACGATGCTTTGTAAACTGACCGTGAGTATGTTTGGCAAATGCCACGTTTTAAATAGTCACCGAGCACTCCTTTAAAGTGTCAGTGGGTAAAACCTTAATCTACCAAAACCTTCTCATTGTCTGATACAGCTTACATTTCCACAAAGTGTATCAGAATCGTTTCCTTTCAACTCTGTTTTTACAAAGCCTTAACGGTCCACCAAACCTCCATGAGGACTCAAGCTGAGGGATCTTCACAGCACATTGGCACTTTTAAATGAGAGTAACAAGACCAACACTGAAATCGTCCATAATCCAGCTTAGCGAGCCATTAGTTTTCTTTAACTGTGTCCCATTGTCGTGGGCTTTGCTTTTACTCCTCTTTAACAACCACATTTAAATAGGGATGCCCACAGTTCTGACCTCCCGGCCTCTGGGTTTCTGTGCGCTTAAGAAGCAAAGAAGCAAGTGAACCAGGTTGACTTTGACTGCAGAGTGCTTTGTCCCGACACGGCCTGTCCTGAACTTTCGCCATGGTGCTCCACAGCCCCGTATCTTGAGAGGGCCCTCACACGAATGAGCTCTGGCAGGACAGCTTAATGTTACCGTCCGTCAGTGCGGCGTCGTGGTTTTTTATGAATGGAAGTGACAAAACGACGCGAAGTGCTCCCCACATTACGCCAGCGTATCAACAATTACCGTTCCTTTTTTGCGACAAAACATTTTCGCACGCGCAGAGAAAACAAGTGCGCAGCACAAAGCGTCGCTTCCGTGCAGCGGGAACAAAAGGCGCATACGCATTCATCGCTTTGCTCACCGACGTGACGATAAATACTCCAGTCGCAAAACGAAGAAACAAAAACGGTATCGCGGCAAATAATGAAGGAAAAAAAATCGCACTCAAATGTTATTGAGCGAGCAAATGCAACCTATAGAGGAAAACGGAATACGCTATTCCGTGTGCTCTCCGCTGTGCAGGTGTCGTGAGCGCGCGACCGCCACACAACGCGCCAATTATGCCGGCGGTCGCTTCTCAAACCGTTTTAACTTCAGCACTGTGATGTGATGTCCCTTGTTTGTGTATGTATTTTGAACTTCGTTCGCACCATACATAGTCAACCGTGCTAAATAGGTGCTGGGGAACAACAGCGAACTAAACAACAAAAATTCAGTTCTAAAAAAATGAGGTTTTAATCTCGATTATGTAAAAGTGCATTGTCCAGTGGCTTCCTAATATCGGAATGGAAGAGCGTTCTAGACGGCCGCAGAAGCACATCTAAAAATGCATGATGCGGTGACCATCTTTGTTCCAAAAGCCGCTGCGAAGATGACCAGAGTTGGCATAATGGTGGTTTACGCTCCTTGACGAGATCAGTGAGGTATTGTGTGGTTCATTTGTGGCAAGCACTTTGTGTGTAATGAGTTCGACCTTACAATAACCTTAAACCATGCTTGTTCGCATTGCAGGACAGCGTCGCATATCTGACTTGCTGAGTACTAAAGTACATGGACGCATGAGTGAACAAGTCAGATATGTGAGCAAATGACGGCAACACCGTGCACAAATACGTCGGTGAATGTGAGCGGTTCATTGGTCAGGGTGGACATGTGACAGTCGAATATGTAACATTGTACCGTATAACTTGTATGTACATAGCAGCCCTCCTCGTTGCTAACACGATAAGTAACTTGGCACACACGATGAATTACGCTCCCCAACTGAAGCAGCTGTGACCAATGATGGAAAACACAATTACACAGCTGACTCTTTGAATTAACCATTTGCTATATTTTTCCAGCGGCTCGATGGTAAAAAAAAGTATTCAATAAGGAAGCATTTCCTCAGTGGACAGAATTGAAAATGTCCTACTGCAGTGATGATACCAACAAAGATATACGTTATGACGTGTACAGAATCAATCATAGGATTTGTTTTAATCTCACCTTTGATTCGCATTTTTTGTGGCAGATATACTTGCAAACTGCAACAGAAGAAAACAGGGGAGAAACATCAAAAACAATAAAGCTTGCAACATCTCCGATCGTTCATCACAGTTTCAAGAGAGAGAACGAGTCGGGCGAAGGAACTTATTCCGCAGTCGGGCGGTTCGAGTGAAATCCCATTCAGGGGTTGCCTTCACCCTTCATCAACTCAAGAGGTTCTTAAAATAAGGACCACTTCATGAAAATTCACACGTTGTCAACCTCTGGTTGGAATGGTCCCCACCATATGAATGTGGAATTTCCACCACTGGCTCATGGCCACCAATAAAGAGGAGTGCCACCTCCATTGCGCATTAGAACAGAGAGGCACTTTGCCCGAATTAGACCATAAGAGAGTCAACAATGCAATGGTCCTAACTGCCAATGCATTCATTAGGGGACAGAAAGGTCATGAGGATTATGTACCAAGTTGCAGATTAAATGTCCTCCGAGAGGTTACCGTGCTTCCCTGGAGACTTTGTGAGCACCAACATTGCAACGTAAGAGCACCGATGGCTCAGAAATGAGGTTTCCAATTTCCAAGCCCAATATTGATTAGATTCAGCCTAAATAATCGATGTGAAACAATGAAGCATATTTTGCACACCAACACCATTCTAATATTGTTGCAAGGCATGACAGATATATTTTAAAAATAGAAATATAACAATTAGAACTCCAGTATAATTAAGATTTGTTGACATGTTATTAAAAATGAAACAAAATAAAAGAGGATTTTCATTGTTACGATGTTTTAACGAGACGTATCCATGTAAAATTGGCTCAACTGGGCCCAAACAAAGCAAAGTATATTTAACAAGCTTGTAATATAAACATAGGCCAGTCATGGCTGATGTTAAGTAAATGGTAACATTTCAAACAATTGCAATCAGTTCTCATTAAATTAGTTTGCAAATTTGCTTCAAATTTGCAAACACGGGAGGCTTATTTGTAAAAAAAGAATATTTTTCAACCACTGCCAAGACCCAGCAGGGATCTTGGACAATACCATCTATTGTACCTTACAGTCCATATACAGCCACACAACAGAACTCCTCATTAACAAATGCAGTGAGCAGCAATTAATTCAGCCCCTCCCAGCAGCCAGTGGGTGATCAAATTCAGCGGTAAACATTAACTCATAACACGTTGCACCTTAATAATTGTTTTTAAATTTAGAATTGGTATAAACATATATGCGACGGTGGCGACAGACAAGGCCAGGAGGGAATGGCCGCTAAAAGGAGTGTGCATGCCCGAAAACGCGACCGCCGGGGAGATGGAGCTGTGAAATCTGCTCACACGCAGGAGTGAGATGGATTGTGTGGCATCGCAGGGCCACGAGGGATGGTGACGGTGTGGGGAAGCCTCGTCCAGCAGCGGATTAACAATGGCTGACGAGCAATATATGAAACACACTGGCTTTGACACGCATCTCCAAAGATTAGACAAATTCCCGTGCCACATTCAGAAATGATACAGATTACCATAACATTTGAAAACTCCGTTCATGGAACGTAACTTGTTCCACGAGTCTTGTAATTCATTAAAGGTTAGTCATGCGGTTTATTAAAATAAAATAAACGCATGCGTACATTTCCACTGCAAAGTTCTGTGTATTTTCCTTGGTCCAAACGACTGAATGTCGATGCTATTCTCGTTTCTTTTGAGTCACCCGCTGCGGAAGGGTGGAGCTGCAGTGGAGGTCGCGGTTGGGCAGCTGAGCTCATGGCAAAGCATGCACTCCGGCACAGCCCCTCGTCGTTTCACAGCCGCACAATTCTCAGCAACTGCGCGTGCACCGCTCTAAAAATAATAATCATCGGGCAAAGAACGGGTCCGACGCCAGTATAGGTTTACATATTAAGTGTAGATTAATAGGCTAACGTGACTACGTGCGTCGTGATTATAACTGCTAAATGGAGCAATTGACCAGGCAGAACAAAGACTTAGTGAAGATTCTTAGTGCATCAGCTCGACTTAAGCTGGGTAGGGTAACTGCCAGCAATGCCCTGCTGCTAATCTGCTTAAACGTCCCCAAGATTTGGCCTACTGCCTTTAAAAAAAATAAGCACGTAACCTCCCACGTGCGATATTCCCAAGTGTCACCAGCCTGTTTCTGTGCTCGGTTTGGGCAATAATACTGAAACGTGGCATTGAGCTGCAATTTACAAGGAGGGAGTTTTGCATTCCGCTTCATTGACAGCCGTTTTAATAGCGGTCATTATCCGTTCCTTCGAATGACACCCAATATGCGAATGTGGAAATAGACGTTACCAGTCGCAGTACGAGCGATATTTTTGGTAAAAAAATTGGTATAAGGCGGCCTTTGAAGGATTTTTTTGCAGAAAGCAGTCAGTAAAGTGGAATAAATAAGCATGAGCTTTCAAAAATGGAAATGGATATGGGTGGATCAAAATACATGCAAATTACATATTTATTTGAATTTCAGAACTGTTTCGCAAAGACATTCAACGTACACAGTTCACAGTACTCTCCATTGTAGCTGCGAGTTACGGTCTCGGTCCCTCTAGTGGCTGAAAGTATAATGCACTCCATAGAGCTCTATCCATTGCGTTTTAAGTGAGTGCCACGTGTTGCTTGGCACGATGTCCGACGTTCCGTTCTATGCACCGGGGAGCTTCTGCATGGAACTATTCAGGATGTATACAGTTCTCGTCTTCAGAAACTTTTCGGTTCCTGAAAATAAGCTCCAAGCACTTGGGCCGAAATCAGACTCAGAATCTGTATTTATCCTGGAGAAATCCGATGAGCTATAAAGCTTTCTTTCACGGATGTCCAGTCGGGGTGGATCCGAAAGTTACAGCGAACAATACAAGCAAAACGATTGGAGTGCAAAGTATTGGAAAGGTAATCAAATCAATGAAAATAAGTACGTAAAATATATGAAGTGCAGAAAGTACAATTTGCAAAAGTATATCAATTCCTGCCGATGTTCAACAATACTGTGCATGGACGCTTGGGAAAAGCAGCAAAACAACAACAGTCCCAGACCACAGCAAGTAAACACATAGAAGTCTCTCAAATACATTGCACTATCAAATTGAACAATCGATACACGGGTATGGATCAAAGTTACAAATCACATTGGCAAATGTGGTTGTATCTGGCACCACGCGGCATAACACACCTCCAATAAGCATGATTGGCTATGTACGTTGCGAAAGAGATTCAACATACGCACATACTACGGCAAGTCGAATGTGCTTGTTCTTTCATAGATTTCAGCTAAATGGACCACACGCTTGAGTCTACTTCTGGAGGTTTATAATGTGACCAGTTCACTATCGTCATAACTAGTGACCGAGTAAGGTGATTTGCTTAACAGAAGTGTCCAAAAAAGCTCACTGACCGTAGCCAAAAACATGAGATTTCATCTCTGTATTATTTGAATTGAACAGAACAGACCGTCTCCAACAATGACCGATGGACAACGCATTTAGCGCTCAGGAATGTAAGATCGTAACAAGGACATATCTCGTTGCTGTTTTGACGCATTGCAAAAACAAAATCGTTCTGCGTCGGTCAAGATGCAAGAGATGACGACCCGGTGGTCGAGACGAATGACGGAGTAGCAGCCAGAAGCGGAGACGCCCAGAGAGAGAGTTCCAAGCGCGGAGGAGATGGAGCTACGGAATCCGCTCGTGCACAGGTGGCTGGAGCTGCTCGCTACGCCGCGAGACCATGAGAGATGCCAAGACGACCGCCAGTGGATATGATCATCAGAATCACAAACTTTATTTATCCTGGAGAAATCCGATGAGCTATGAAGCTCTTTTTCACACACCCCACCCCCCCTCCCCCCGTAGTTGCGGGTCAGCTACGAGCGGGATTCGTGATGATGATGACCACTTTAGCAAGAAACTCATCCATCCGCTCTACTTCACTGTAACCGTTCAGAGAAGATAAACATCGGCGAACGACATGAAACCCGCGCTTCCAGCCGCCGGCCCCTATATACAGCACACGCACGACCGTTGACTGAAGATGGAACAAAGAGCTCGCCACGACTGGGCCGAGGTGGCTCTATGGCCTCTTCTGAAACTTTACCACCACCACCACAGCGATGCTGGCTGCTCGACCGTCAACAGCGCGCTCCGACGAAGCCGCCGACAACTAATAATGCCACGCTCGATGAAAGCGTTACGACGATGCTTTCATTTGGACGCCCTTTCAGAGAGCCCTCCCTCTTCGACACCAGCAGATGCCAATCGCTTGCGATGCGGTTGCATTCATGCAAGCCGTCGGCAAGAGTGCTGCTGCGTGCGCTTCAGTTGAGCCGCAGGTTTCACAGCGAGCCAGCAGAGGGAGGCAGCACAGCTGCAGGACGACAGGAAGCCCCCAACAGCCCCACTCTTAATGTCACCTAAGGTACGGACGGCGAACTTCTTTCGCACCGTACGTAGCTAACCGTGCTAATCGGAGTGCGCGGGGGGGGGGGGGGGGACAAACTAAACACAAAAACGCGGTTCTAAAGATGAGTTTTCAATGTAGATTTAAAAGTGCACAGCTCCGCTGGCTTGCTAATATCGGAAGGAAGAGCGTTCCAGACGGCCGCATCAGGTATAACGATGGGGTGTTCAGATGCTCCCAATTCCCTGCCCAGCAGAAAACAACAACTCACACGGATGGACTTTAAGGATAGCGCCCAAATGGAATTGACGAACTAGAAAGAAGACCACGTGGATAAGAGAACTTACACAGGTCAATAACATCATCCAAACCATGAATACAAGTCAGGGGGTTTGGGCAGGACCCGTCATACCTAATAGGGTTCATGGACGGTGGTCAATAATAGTAACGGAGTGGCAGCCAAGGAATGGAACGCGTTCAAAATTCATCCACGATAGAGATGGAGCGATGAAATCTGTTCATGTGCAGGTGCTCCGTAGTCATGGAATAAAGATAGATATCGGAGGAAACACACACACTCATCATCATAATCAGCCATGACCTATCAACTGCTGGATGAAATCCTACCCAAGCTCTCCAATGGGCTTTCAATGCAACAATCCATCTAGCTCCTGCACACGCACCGATGTCAATGTTCTATCCCTATGGTGGGCACCTCTTGAGCATGCTCCTCTCCTCTAGCTGTAACTCTACCGCTAGTCTCGACCACTGGTCGTTATCCATTCTAGAGAAATGTCCTTCCCAAGGTCACTCCCTTTCCAGCTGGATCCGTCCGGGTCAGCGACACAGAAAATATTTTCGCACTTGGCACACCACATCCAGTATACCTCCGGTAATGGCGGTGGCTACAAGTCATGTGCCTAGTCCAGATCCAGAAATTATTCACTGCTATGCTCAATTACTACGGTATATAAACTACAGTCGTTGTAATGCACAATGAATATGACTGCGCACGTGCCATTGAAAAACACACGCGTCACATTTACATTTCCGTGTTTATTTTGACACAAGACTCCCAAGTATCGTGTTAAAGCCATTCAACCACCCCGAAACATTTTTATCCAAATCAAATATTTATTCTCTTTTTCACAGATGCATACGATGATGGAAAGGAACCAATAAACTCTGCAGTGACTGAAGCGTTTTTTTGGTGTGTGCACATGCGCACACACACACACGCACACAAACACGCACACGCGCACGCGCACACGCACACACACGCACACGCGCACACACACACACGCACACACACGCGCACACACACGCACGCACACACGCACGCACACACACGCGCGCACACACGAGCGCACACACACGCGCACACACACACACACACACGCGCGCCACGCGCACGCGGGCACGTGCCTAAGGCACGACCGCAAACCACCGCCGCTGCTCGTTTGTTGCTGGCCACGGCCACGCGTCGTGGGATACACCGCGAGCCGCAGCAGCAACAACGCGCCGGGCGGCAACCGGCTTTACATTCCGACAAAACCGACAAATCCCTAGAACAAACCGATTCATCCCGATGTATGTTTTTTTTATCTGCACCGCAACAACAACTTTTGCTTTTTACGATTTTGTAGAAGCACCTGAAATGGGAGCAATCCTGCAATTATCCTGAAGTGTAGAACTGTCACTTGAATACATTGTAAGGTCGCACTCACTACACACAAAGTGCTTGCCGCGAATGAACCACAATACCTTGCTGACCTCGTCAAGGAGCACAAACCACCATCGCGCAAACTTCCAGTCATCCTCACAGTGGCTTTTGGCTCACCATCGACAAAGACGGTCACCGCATTGCGCGGCGCTTTCAGATGCGCTTCTGTGGCCGTCTGGAACGCTCTTCCTTCCGATATTAGGAAGCCACTGGAGCTATGCACTTTAAAATCGTCTAGATTGACAAACTAATTTCATTTGAATTGCTTTTTGTGCTTAATTTGTTGTCCTTTCCCCCGCACCTACGATTAGCACAGTTGACTACGTACGGTGCGAAAGAAGTTCAACATACGTATGTCATGAATACAGAAGAGTAGCATATGCTATACATGGGGGAGCATCAATGCAACGAATAGTGCACGTCGCCCTGCACCTAGTAGCCTCAGTTGGATTCCTGGTCTGCTTTAACATCATTGGCGAGTGATATCTGAACCGATACTGGGAACCTCTTTTACCACGCCGCACTGCCCAGTGTGGTGAAGTGTAGTCAAACAATCCTCGCGACCGACACGGCACGGGGAGGCCTTCATGCAGCCTAGATTGTCAATTGGCTGTGCATTATTATTATTTGCTGTTGCGTAACACGCTGGTTATTTTGTACATTTTTAGCAGTCATTAGCTGAGTTTATCTCACTGATTAGCCCCAATTATTATGTTTTGTTGCGTATGGCAACACGGTTCACGAACTAAATGCCAACGTTCAGGTCTGCTAGCCACGAGGGGGCTTCAGGAGAGAGTTCTTGTAATTTTTGCTATCCCTCTGTTGAAGGACCTCAGGCTGCAGCGGTTTATTATGTGGTCCATAGTTTGGGTTGCATGGTCAAATAAGCCCCATGACATCTAAACATATCCACTTCTATCTTGACTTAAAGCTTTCGTGACTGCAGGATATTATATTCTTTGGCTCTTTCGGTAAAGCCACGTAGACAGAAAAAAACCCCTAAAAATATCGACGTTTCGATCGCAACACAAGTGGTCGTCTTCAGGAAAATATCCACTTCTCCCAAGCAACCACAAAGCAGGCTTCACACAAAGAGAGCAGTCATTAACGGGAGTGAGCCTCGCCTTTTTTATTTTAAATATTGTTCCGCTTAACTTAACAGCGCAGCATGTGTTATGTACTCTATATATTTATACAAAGGGTACTCGAAGGGATTTGAGAATAAAACGCTATAATAACTATAGTGCCAACATAATAAATATATATTTCAAACGTTTGTTAATTCAATGCTGGACGAAGGCCTCTCCTCGCTGTTTCAGTTAAATGAGCTGTTTGCCGAGACTTCTGCACACACTGGCCAACACAAGTTCAAAGATCACTCACCACTCATGTTAGCCATGGCCAGAAATCAAACTCAGGTCACCAGGATCATCGTGCAGTTCGCTAACCACCGCAGCACCGCTCACCAAATTATTAACAATCTTACAGCATCCTTGACCTCCATATTAAAACAAAAAAATAAACGTAGCAGACTAAATGCTTCTTTAGTAAGTTAAGATTAGCACATATTTAACAATCTTGTTTTTCAAAAAGTTCACATGCATATTGTATTGTATTTATATTTGGTATCGCAGGGGAAGGCCCAAATATACATGGCAAGAAACAAACGTACGGCCTGAAGGAGCTTCGAATCTGGACACCCCCTTTTTTGTTTGTTTTGAAGGATGATCGTTCTGTATCCTTCCCCGCCTGGAATGCGTGGTGGTCGGTTGTAACGCATCCTGAGCCGTGCATGACTCAGAGGATTAAAGGAGTCGCAGCAGGAAAGCCTACCTCTTCCCTTGACCCAGGGAGGCCCCCACCCCAGCAAAGCGGTCACCCATGCGTGCATCAGTGGCACGCGAAATTGGCAAACAGGAGTGAAATCACCGCGCTAAGCATCGGTTTTCAGCCTCCCCTCGGCCTGGGTAGGAAGTCAGGACGGGAGGTAGAGGTCGCGCTTCTTCCCCAAAAGCCGGGAAACGTTTTAAAACTGCAGGCAAAACCTGACAACCCGCCATTATCCAATTTCACATTGCTTAAGCAATGCGGTATTATATTACCGTCATAAACGTTTTTACTGCAAGTGTTTTATGCGCTTTATTTATACCGCCTTTTCGAATTAAATAAGCACAGTCTTGGATTCAGCAAAAACTCTGGCACACAATCACACATGCTTATAGGGTACAATGTCATGGGCTCAACAATGTTCACCTCTCAGCCAACTGAAAATGGGATTGATGGTGATTCCTCACGGACATTTACTGCTCTTCTCCATTGTACCAGTGGCCACTGTGCCAGCTACGAACCCACCGTGCCTCCCAACCTTGCAGTACGACCTTGTTTAAAGGGGGGGGGGCATACGAACAGGGGTTATGGCACAACGCGCTCGATGTTGAAGAAACTTCAGAAACCCTGAACAGAGGGAGTAACAATGCGATCTGCATTTTGTGTATCGCGCGGTCTGCGCCTCCGGGCCTCGCTCCCCGTGTATGCGAGCAAAGGCTGCAATGTCCATCGCTTCATCGTTACGAATCTGAAACCATCAGTTTTTTTACTCGACTCCAAGAATTTAGAAGCAGGGCTGAGCCTTGAGCAGAGGGGGGCTCAGCCACCTCCACGGAGCCACCGAGCCAGCTGAACCACCAAAACGGTGCATAGAGTCCTTTAAAAATAGCAACATTCTTAAATGTTTACAGTTCCCCCACTGAAACACGGGGGGGGGGGGGGACATTTTGGTAAGATCACGAGTGCTGGGGGGTGCACACTGCCACCGAGCGCGACTCTTGAGCGGCTCCCTCTGGCCCCAGGCTCTTACCGCGACAGCAGAGGCCCTGCTGGCCCAGAGGCTGCCTGCACGCGCCGCACACCCGGGGCCGCTTGAAGCTCTTAGCTTTGAAGGTGTGAGCGTTGGGGGCCTCCGCTTCTTCGGGCTGAAAAACACAACAACAAAAAGGAATGCAGCAAACGCGTCCCTTCAGTCGGTCGCATTCACCATCAGCATAACTGCAACTTACCCCCATTAACTTCCATCAGCTGCATCGTCATCATCATCATCATCGGGACATCATCACAATAATAATGATGATCATCACAATAATAATGATCATCATTATGATAAATATGATCATCATCATGATGATTATGATGATCATCATTATTATCATGATGATTATGATTATTATGATGATCATTATTATCACGATGATTATGATGATGCCCCGCACCTCTGATTAGCACGGTTGGCTACGTACGGTGCAAAAGAAGCTCAACATACATACATAGAACATCAATACAACATACATATACATGCATTATTCGGGTGACAAGTGACGCAGTGGCTACACTTGTGCCTCACAGCAAGAGAGACCTGGGTTCCATTCCTGACCCATGCAGGTGCCTTCCTGTGTGGAGTTGATATGTTCTCCCCCTGTTCTGCATAGGTTTTCTCCAGGTTCTCTGGTTTTCTCCCAACGCTATAACAACCATTCCATGTAACCGGTATGCGGCCAAACATTCCAATGACTTAAAAAAATTACCCAATTGGGATTACGCAGCAACTTGCCCCCTAGTGTGGAAACTTGGCATAGACCTCTTGAAGAGTAAGTGCGACTTTAATGGTTAAACAAGTTTACTACTAATAATAAATGATAATATCGTTACACCTTCAATAGTGCTGTTTATTGCTGGCTGCTTGGAATGTTGATCCTTTGAGCCTCTATTCGGCAATCATGATCAAAAATATACAAAACGATAGCTAATGTATGGCATCTATTCAACAAATATAACTTAACAGACAACACCTGTGGTTAATATTGAAACTTTCCAAATGACTCGTGAACACAATGCAACACAGAGCCAGCACACTGCTTTAGAGCCCCTGTCCTTTTGGAATGAGCCACATCCTTTGACAAGCCACCCACTGACTCATCCTATAGAGAGACTGGCCACTGCCATGGGATTTTGAGCACGAATTAACGGCCACCAGAGGAGATAAACACCAACGCATGGCTAATTTATATTGACAGACACATGACTTTGCTTTGACTGAGCCACTGGACAAGTGACAATACCGCACCTCCGATTAGTACGATTGGCAACGTACGTTTGGAAATAAGTTCAACATACATACGATACTGGGGTTTACCATGTAGAGCCGCATTATATTGACTGTTCTTTGTCTAATTCCCCAATTATACTGTTACAATTTTCATATACACATCATGTCCTGAGATTAAGTGTCACTTTCGAAATTATTTCAACATCAGTGTAACTCCAACAGTGTTTATCCACACTTCAGAAGGAATACGTTTTCCACACTTACAGCCAACCGCTCATATTTTCATTCTCATAGCTGGACTTGAACGAAAGAGCAAACCCGAATGAAACATGAATGCTTTTTTTGTGTAGTGTAGGGCTGAGATAATCAACTCCACTAAAAGTGAGAACACGATTTCAACACGAGTGGCCGATTCCCAGATTATAACCCGGATTATTAGCGGTGCCAAGCTTGGAGCTCGGAACACAGGGAGCCTCTCCTGGCCTCAAAAACGTACTACGTTGAACTTCTTTCGCACCGTACGTAGCCAACCGTGCTAATCGGAGTTGAACAAAGTATCAACACATTACAGTAATACGACTAACAATCATGAGCAGGGTGGTACACAGTCGATATTTATAAATGACAACAAGCTGCTGCCGCGACCCTCACCAGGACAAACGGATCGTGAAACGAATGAACGAAAACAACGCACAATGAGCTGTGGGGACCTTTAAAGAACCACCAATGAAGGTCCTTATTTGCCAGTATACAAATATAACACGGAAATAATGGCGCAATTCAAAATAAAATTACACAAAGCACTTTTGTGTGTGTGTGTGTGCATACATACACACACACACAAATGATGACGTGGAATAACTGGGTGGTCAGAAAAGGCTAATGAGTGTGGCCTCCGTCACAGTCCAATGTTGCCCAAAATTTAGAAGGCCTCACTCAGCAGCCCGACAATGCTCCCTTTACCAGGGCACTCCCCTCCCCTATACCCCCCATACCCCCCCTCCCCTATACCCCCCATACCCCCCTCCCCTATACCCCCCATACCCCCCCTCCCTATACCCCCCATACCCCCTCCCCTATACCCCCCATACCCCCCTCCCCTATACCCCCCCCATATCCTCCCTCCGCTATACCCCCAATACCCCCCCTCCCCTATACCCCCCAATATCCCCTTTCCCCTATACCCCCCATACCCCCTCCCTATACCCCCAATACCCCCCTCCCCTATATCCCCCAATACCCCCCTCCCCTATACCCCCCCATATCCCCTTTCCCCTATACCCCCCATACCCCCTTCCCCTATACCCCCCATACCCCCCTCCCCTATACCCCCCATACCCACCTCCCCTATACCCCCCATACCCCCCTCCCCTATGCCCCCAATACCCCCCTCCCCTATACCCCTCCATACCCCCCTCCCCTATGCCCCCAATACCCCCCTCCCTATACCCCCCATACCCCCCTCCCCTATACCCCCCATACCCCCCTCCCTATACCCCCATACCCCCCTCTCCTATACCCCCATACCCCCCTCCCTATACCCCCCTCCCTATACCCCCCATACCCCCCTCCCTATACCCCCCATACCCCCCTCCCCCACCTCGTGCCCACTGGGAGTGCAAAGCCAGAAACCACTCCATTCACTCTCCCACCACACGCGCGATCATTAAGAGGCGGCCCATTGTACAAACTAATTTGTCACGGACAAATCGCAATCTACAATAAGCAGGTACAATACTCTTATACACACAGCGAAGAAGAAAAGCACTGGACAAAGAATCCCTGTAAGCGAAAATAGTTCGTGTATTTGCTTGCATTTAAGCTGCGTACACATAACAACATTACGCTTATCATAATCCTGTAAGCGCGCAACCAAAAATACCCCGGTGAGATAAGTCTAAAAGTTACCACAATGTGGATGATAGCGTTGCCAGCTCTCCGGGTTTGGCCCGGTCAGTCTGGGTGGGGGGGTGGCGGCCTGAGGCTTGTTTAGATACGTTTATAAATTCCAATTAAAGATAACAGTGCAAAAAAATAGATGCAATCATGAACAATAATAATCTCTCTATAAAAACCAAAACGCATTTTGAAAACCACTTCAGCAACGCGCTCAATGCGGAGGACATTGGCAGCGGCAGTGTCGGATGGCCAGCTGCCCACGTTGACCTGGACAGTCTGGGAGTTGCCATCTGCGTTCGGGTGGCAGGAATTAATTCGTACCGAGATCTGCTACCGGTTCTGCTGTGTCGATCCTGCACAGTTTTGCTAAAGAACCTCGTGCGTTGGGGCTGTGGGCAAAGGTGGCGACCGTGGCCTTGGCTCTCTGCCTTTGTCTCACAAGCGAATTCGCTTTGATGCCTCACTTCTTCTCTGGGCGTGATGAGTGAAAACAAAATGCTTTAAGAGGGCTATACACCGCTCGTTGTAAAGTTCAAAGGATGGTAATTTGCGCAGGAGTGGGCGTTCTGTGCTTCGTGCAATCGGCAGACGAAAAACGCGGCATTCAGAACGTACCCAAAGAAACCGTTCAGATTGGAAGCAACCGAATGAAATTCTTTGAGTGGGTTGAAGAGTTCACTTCCGAGTCCTGTGCACAGGACTTAAACCAGCAGCTTCTCATCACTTTCCCAATTCCTCCCGCTCACATGACCGGGAGCAAAATAACAAAGGAGTGCTAGATCATTCATTGCTAACTTGTAATTCGGCTGTAACACCGTTGAAACGGTGAGCACCTCCGATTAGCACGGTTGGCTACGCATGGTGCAAAAAAGTTCACACATGCATGCATGTATACAACAGTAATTTCCTGAATGAAGTCAGCAGAGTAACACTTGTTGGAACAAGTGGTTCTGACCACTGCACCACCACTGCTTCCACGCACCATGAACAGGGCTAGCATCTGCGGCGAATGATACCTGGACTGAGCCGCACTCACCAACGTGGTGAATTACGGTCAACAAAACCGCCATGACCAATGTCGTGGACAGACTTGTCCAGCAGAGGATTTTAAAAGTGGCTGTACGCTACATTATTATTATTATTATTTGAAGACTCCAATAAGTCAGAAGTGGCGACAGTGGTGAGCACACTACGCTATAACATGCGTTTGATTTCGAGCGACGACTAACATTTGTGGCGTGTGACATCTGAACCGGTTTTGGGTCCACTCTTATCAACCCGCACTGACAAGTGTGGTGAAGTATGATCAAACAAACCCGCATGACTGATGCAGAAAGGTATTTGTCCAGTTGTCGATTGACAAGGGACAAAAACTCACCAACTGACTTAATCCAATAAGAAATGAATGTAAACAGAGAGAACTTTCTGTATGTATGTTGAACTTCTTTCACACCGTACGTAGCCAACTGTGCTAATCGGAGGTGCGGGGAAAGGACAACAAACAAAACACAAAAAGCAGTTCTAAAGAAATGAGTTTTCAGTCTAGATTATGTAAAAGTGCATAGCTCCAGTGGCTTCGTCATATCGGAAGGAAGAGCGTTCCAGACGGCCGCAGAACCGCATCTGAAAGCGCGCAATGCAGTGGACGTCTTTGTTTGATGGCCAGCCAAAAACATCAGCCTGGACACATTTGCACTGCCCCTCTTCAGGACTGTAATGGCTTTGTGGCTGTGGATGACAGCTGATAGCAAGTGGGAATTTACACACCTGGGCAATGACACATATGTGCAATGACACACCTGTGCATTAACACATCTGTGCAATGACACACCTGGGCAATGATACATCTGTGCAATGACACACCTGTGCATTGACACACCTGGGCAATGACACATCTGTGCAATGACACACCTGGGCAATGATCCACCTGTGCAATGATACACCTGTGCATTGACACACCTGTACAATGACACACCTGAGCAATGACACACCTGCACACACAGACTCACGATTGCCACCTTCAATCTGCACAGTCCTCAGACTCGCATGGGATCCGTTTCCCAGAAGGTCCCAGGTGGCTTGGAATGCTTCTATACGTGTGTGATCGTTTAGGAGCACGAAGGAATGTAACCACATAACACTGTGATAACGGAACAACCTCTCCTTTACTCAATCATATTTACTTAAAGTGGCTTTAAGAGCTGCCGTAAATCACTGTAAGCACTGGAGTTCCCAGAGTGCTATGAAACTGCCATGCTCAGAATAGAAAACAAATACTGTAGTCTGATTTATTACAAAGCAACGACACCAGGGCAAAAAGGGATCATTCAGAGTAAAGAGCAGGTCGATTTTAGGCCAACATAACACTGGATGGACAACAATGAAGAGGTTTACTGTAACAAGCCGCCCCGCAGACTATGACCAATTTATCACCCGAGAAAAAAGCCCCAGTGTGTTCCTGCTTCGGGAACGAAATTGATCGATGGTGCCTCCCGAGTCTCAAACGGCGACGACCCGAGACAAAACCAAAAGCCGGACGGCGCCTCCGACAGCCGGCGACATGGCCGCAGAGTCCATCTCACCAACTAGCATCTCTCCATCAACTAGCGTCTCTCCACCAACTAGCGTCCATCCACCAACTAGCGTCTCTCCATCAACTAGCGTCTCTCCATCAACTAGCGTCTCCATCAACTAGCGTCTCTCCATCAACTAGCGTCTCTCCCCCAACTAGCGTCTCTCCACTAACTAGCGTCTCTCCACTAACTAGCGTCTCTCCATCAACTAGCGTCTCTCGACCAACTAGCGTCTCTCCATCAACTAGCGTCTCTCCACTAACTAGCGTCTCTCCATCAACTAGCGCCTCTCCACTAACTAGCGTCCCTTCACTAACTAGCATCTCTCCATCAACTAGCGTCTCTCCACCAACTAGCGTCCCTCCACCAACTAGCGTCTCTCCATCAACTAGCGTCTCTCCATCAACTAGCGTCTCCATCAACTAGCGTCTCTCCATCAACTAGCATCTCTCCCCCAACTAGCGTCTCTCCACTAACTAGCGTCTCTCCACTAACTAGCGTCTCTCCATCAACTAGCGTCTCTCCACCAACTAGCGTCTCTCCACCAACTAGCGTCTCTCCACTAACTAGCGTCTCTCCACTAACTAGCGTCTCTCCACCAACTAGCGTCTCTCCACCAACTAGCGTCTCTCCACTAACTAGCGTCTCTCCATCAACTAGCGTCTCTCCACTAACTAGTGTCTCTCCACTAACTAGCGTCTCTCCATCAACTAGCGCCTCTCCACTAACTAGTGTCTCTCCATCAACTAGCGTATCTCCACTAACTAGCGTCTCTCCATCAACTAGCGTCTCTCCATCAACTAGCGTCTCTCCACTAACTAGCGTCTCTCCATCAACTACCGTCTCTCCACTAACTAGCGTCTCTCCACTAACTAGCGTCTCTCCACCAACTAGCGCCTCTCCATCAGCGAGCGCCTCTCCATCAGCGAGCGTCGAGCGGGTGATAGCGATGTCTTTAGCTTGCCCCCTCTCGAGGTCTCTGGCGGGCCGTAAACAACAGAGTAACCGTAGGAGGGCTGAGCCCGCTCGGTGGGAGCGCGCCGTCCCTTCTCTCTTTCTCGCCTGCCCAGTGATGCACCTCGTTTGACACAAACGGAGCAGTGGGGGGGGGGGGGTCCCTCGTAGTGAAGTGCACGCCGCCTGCTATACGCAGGCGGCGTGCACTTCACTGCAGTGATTAAGTCGGCAAACAAAAGACGCCCTCCCATGAACAACTTTGCATGCGTCTATGATTCATCGCTTAATGCAGCCACAATGGTCAGCATTAACATAGCATTTGTTTGGTAACTTTTGTCATACGAGAGCGTCTGACAAAGGCTATACGCTCGTATGAACGTACCAGCGTATGACAAAGGGAATACCAATGCATTGTGCATTCTGGTCCCGTACCAAGTGACGGAAGTAAATGAACTGCTCAATCACACGTAGCAGGAGTGCTTAAAACATTAAATATGCATCGCTTGTAGCGGCAAGAGCACTCAAACACACAAGGGCCGTCTTACGTCAGAAACATTCCCAAAGCAAAAGAGCGACACTTCCTCGATACCGTCACTCAACACACACGTGGAGGACACATCGCATCCGTGGCAATGACAAATCCTTAGACATTTCGGAGATTAGGTAAATCTGGACTTACCTACCAATGCAATTACATCACAATGTGCTGTCACACATTCTTATTGCTGTGAAAGTACAGTAAAGTGGAGATATACACAGATCAACCACCTACCTGGACAACCTGGAAAGTGACCTCTGGATGTGCTCTCGGCTCAGCCATCCGAACGCGCTCACACGCGCAAGCACAGACAAAGGTCCCCCATGTAGCCTTTGAACGGACTGCTAAGAGAGCTGTTTGCGAGCACCGCGCTACTGCGCTGCGACTGCGCTCCGAGCGAAGGTTTTATTCTGATACCGTGAAGGTAATTTTCTTAGACAATGTCCCAGATCACGTGATCGCGGTGACGTGAAACAAAAGAGCGAATTTACACTGAGTTCACCTCCCATTGCCGTTCGATGTTAATGATGGTCATTGCCAAGCATTTTTACTGGCCGACTCGCCCAGCTAAAGATTAACTTTTACCCGGACTCGGATTGGAATGTCCGTGCTGTGTATGCTAAAACTAAGCGGGGGGGTTTATTTGCAGTTATCTTGTAAAACAAACGTAGCCCTAGTGAAAGTTAGTGAAAGTCAAGCGATACGTTTTAAAGGTAACGACGTTCACGCTATTTCAGACCGATGCTTTCACGAATGAGCTTTCATTGTATTCGCGGCCACGCAGAGGACGAGGCCAGCAGGCTCCCAAACGGGTGCGTGACCTCGACAGCGCCTCGTCTCGCACAGAGATACGATGCTGGTGGACGTACACTTTGTATCCATAGCTCTCGGGCATAACCGTAAAGGTTAGGAAATGTTTAACCACAAATGTAAATAATCACCTCTTAATGTTATACTGTTATTTCAGATAGTAGAGGAAGGGGGGGGAGACATGATCCAGTAAAATGGCAAACACGAACCCTGTTTATAAAGGAACATTTGAGCGGACAAACACGTTGGGTCACTGCGCTCAGCGCACCCGGCACGCTGGATTCTCGTTTAATGGCAGGATGCTGTCAAGAGGAGCGGCTATTTATCACGGGTGCCAAAGAGGTGAACATTTACCAGATCCTGACACCTCCCTTTCCGAAAAGCGGAGGAAACTTCTCAACACGCGCTCGCTCATCGTGACCGCGTGCAGAGTGGCGCACGGGATAAATGGAAGACGGGCAACAAAAATTTTTTAGTGTGTGTCCGAGCAGCTATCGCATCCATAGGGCCTGCTGCACGCGTTGCATTCAGCTGGATGCGTTCAGGCTGAGATGTTCAGCCGTCCGACGGTTTGTGCCGTCGCCCGGGTGACCGAGGTAAACACTGCGACAAGGGGTTGTCACGGTCCATTTCACAACTTTGTCCACAAAATTGAATTTCGAAAATATCTACGAAGCAAGAAACTCTGAATGGCCATTGCCCATTGGAGGAAACAAAAGCCCGATTGTGATATGCGCGGTGAATTGCATGCAACATCAAATAACAATTTTATGGAAACATTGATTGCTATATCAAGTAACAAAAAAGGTTTAAAATATAGCTTTTAAAAAATCTCAACTATTTTGTCATTAAGTGCTGTAGACTGCACTTTACATCATGGTGCCTGATGGGAATGGAATGTATATTTTTTCTGATTAACAGCTATTGCATTGGCAGACGAATTGTGACGCTATTAGTAGCCATTAAGTTAAGAGATAACCCTTTAAATCAAAATGTATTGCTACTAAACAAACCCATTGAAAAAGTAAACAGATTACTATAATAGTTCAATAACAAATACGTCCCAATAAGGCGGTTATATGCCAACATGCCGACCATTCTTGAATCAACAACTCAGCGCCGTTCATAAGGAAACCCTCCCGTACGTCAGATCCCTCAATTCCACAAATGCCAGCGGTTGTTGCCACCACTCGGATTATTTTATTCGGCAAAATGTAACATTGCACACGTGTCCGCTCCACTGGCGTGCAACGCTGCATTCACAAACTGCGCGTTCACAATTTCTCACACGACGTTAACATCTTCATTGCTGAAACACGCAGCGATGAGTTATAATTTGCTGCAAAAAAAAACGTTTACTCTGGGGACTTAGAGCGCCTTGTGTGAGTACAGGATAAAGGGCCCGACAAAGCCTAGAAAGGGGGTTGTGTGTGTGTGTGTTTTTATCCTTGTCCATTTTGCCCTGTTCAAGCAATGCGCACCCAAATCGAGATACACCGTGGTAATCCTGTGCGTGCCCATCTTGGGTCCTAGCAACCGGGGCCACTGCAGGACGAACCGAACGGCATCCCCCCCCACCCACCGCCCCCAGCACGCGGCAGTCACACACGCACCTCCCGCTGCCAAGTGTCGCCGCCGCGCGCCGCTCTGCTCGGCACGGCTTCAATAATTCAGTCGATTCTTAGGACGGGGAACGGCCTTAGCTCGTTACGCGACAGCGATCACCGCCAGCGAGGAGAGAGCCGTGAGGTGGGACCGCTCCCAGGTGTTGTCTCGCCATCGCGCGTGCTGCCGCGGTCTGCACGCCGAAAAGAATACCCAACGCCGTGCGTGACGCTTCATCCACGAGATCATTCCACATTTGAAACTATGCTCGGCGGGATCTATACGTGGCTACAAAAAAGCCATTTCCTACAGATGTAAGCATGGAAGACGCTTGCTGTTTTTTTTATTAAAACACCTGCACCCATGACTTGATGACCAAATAATACATTCTCATTGACAGCAGTCTCAATCCACTGCTGGGTGAAGGCTTCTCCCATACCGTGTTGGTCACTGGGGTTGCTTGGCCATACTTCTCCATTTATGTCAGTGTAGATTGGCGAATGGAGGGACGGGGGGAAATAACCGGTTCAGATATCACTCGTCACTGATGTTACCCTTGGCCGGGAATCGAACTCATATGAGGCGGTTTGTAGCTTAGTGGGCTAACCACAAGGCCACCACTCCTGTGGTTTGATATCTCTCACGAAATGCTAAATCTCTATCATAACGTTACTCTTCTACTCCTTCGTTGGTGCACCGAATGCACATATCCTGCACCATGAGAACATGTTCTAAAATAAAAGTGACCGGCAACTATGGCTCCCAAAAGGCTCTCATGGGCTGTCCTTACCTTTTTACGCGCATAAAAACAGATTATTTACATCATAGTGTACCGTATAATGCATAGCTCCCATTGTTCCGAGTAAAGCATCGGCATGACCAATCTGCGTGTTCCTAACAAGCCAGGCCCTTGTTAACACATACCAGAAGGCTCACATTTCAAGCCTCTATTCTGCATTAGTTCTTTATATTGATTCTTCCCGTGATCAGCGAAGCAATAATAAAAGGGCGCACTCTCTCCCACGCGCTGGCGGGGATTTGTGGCGGTGATCTGCCGGCTGAGCGCAGGGGTCAGCAAGCCAAAGTGATGTTGTGTGGAGCCCTCCTTCTCCTCTGGGCACCGGCCCAGCGCCATCCTCCAGCCGCGACTGACAGTCACACGTCGCCCGACCCCCCCCCTCTCTCTCTCTTCAAACGGTGCGACATGCTCTCTCGAGCAAGGGAGTTTAAACAGAGTACACAACTGTCACGTAAATACGCCACAATCACTGCTTTACGTCGCTCTGCAGCGTTTTACAAAACACGTCGGCATGATGGGAATTGTTGCATTAGATCACTCAGCAAGCACACGATGAAGCCAGCACGGCAATTAATTTTCCATATTTTATAGACGGTGCTTGGAATGTCCATGCAGGTGAATCCAAACGTTTTACGTTTGGATTCAACGTTTAACAGACGGTATATGAACTTTAGGCATGATGACACAAACTAAACGATTTGCGATCAACACTCCAAAAAAATTCTGTGCTGGAAAAGTTGTTCCAAAAAAAACCCACACACACCGACACTACGTATGCAACATTTCACGTGTAACCTGCATTTTAAAATGTCCATGTATTTCACGTTATACATTTCTAAAGGGGGGACCCCCCCCGCCTCCCCGAAACATTTGACGGCATTAAAACGGTGCGGAATTCCTCCAAACCGCCGCTCGGTCAATCAAAGCGACTGGTAAACACGGCAAAGTAAAAGTTATCCGTCGAGAGCGCGGGGGGGGGGCCGTGAGCGAAACGAGGCTCTGAGCTTCGAGCGGCGTTCGCTTGGCGGCCTTGGCCCCGCTCCAGGCCGATGGAAATACAAATTAAAAAGAGGCGGCCGCTCTCTGCTCGAGTGTGCGGGCGCCAAGCGGCCCAGTAATTTCGAGACACGCAAGACGCGCCTGGATTCCGCTTCGTGACATCACCGCCTTGTGAAGACAACGGTCCGCTTCATCCAAGCGATTTTGGAGCGCAGTGCGGCGTTCACCGCACCGCGTGTCGCACCAGCGGCGTTTGTTGTGTGAGAAGGTCAAAACTCGGTTGTTAGTGAAATGCAGGAGCACGCGTTTCTTGCAATGGGTTGTTAAACGTGTGCAGGGTTATTGTTGTTATTATTCTTATCATAAATCTGACTGGCAGAGCATGGTGAGGACGTCATCCAGCAGTGGCTTAATGAAGGGTTATACATTGTTATTTTTTATTACTGCTTTTAGACAGAAAAGCAGTGGTTGTGGTGTAAGTGCACTGTGCTATCAATCCAGTGATGAAAGTTCCATTCCTGGCCATGGCTACCATCAGTGAGCGTGTAATGTCTGAACTAGGTACCGGGCACCCCGCCTTCACTGCCCCGTGCACTGACTAGCATGGTGAAGTATGGTCAAACAACCTCCCTGGAGGGAGGCCATTATGTAGCAGTGGATTAACAAAGGCTGTTCATTATCATTGCTTTAATTGATCATCATATATTTAAATATAATCACCCCTTCCAAAATGGACTGCTCTAAGTGTGAATGTTTCTTTTTTTTAACTCCTCATTTTGTGACCCACATATTTTAACGATCTTAATTCCCTTCTAGCCGAGACAGCATGTGTGTCATTGACAAGGAGCATTGTGAATGTTGCTCTGCTCTTCCACTCGGGTTTGTTTGTGGGTGGAAGCCCTGACAAGCAGCTGAGCCCTTCGTGCTGCTCTCATGCCAGGTTACACTAGTAACGCTTTCAGGCCGATCACAACCAAATGGCACATAGCAAGAACAGAAACCTGCTGCAAATGAAGACAAACTAAGACAAACTATTGTACAGTGCTGTTTACTTCTTTGGCAAGCACAAGGACTGTATCGTCATGCGTTCGTGGAAGCATCACTCAATTTCCTAACCCTTGTACAAACGACCAGCAAGAACGACAGTTTAGCAAAAACATTGCCATAAAAATATTATAAAGTACGTTTTTACACACAGTAAATAATAATAAAACACAATAACCTACAGCCCTTTGCCGACCGACTGATTTTGTTATTGTACTATTTTAGGTGAAATCTTAGCATTTCCTATAATCGTATGCTTTTTTATTTAATGAAGAGGGTATTTAATTTGCCTTTATTGGTGCGGGGGGGGGGTGGAGCATGAGAGCCCAGGCCTGGTTTAGATGTCACTCACCACTGATGTTAGCCGTGGCCAGCAATCCATCCATATCAGGTTGCCGGGTTCATAGTTTGGTTCGCTAACCAAAGGCACTACCCTCTCCTCCGCTTACCCGGTGAATAATGGCATGAAGCGGTAAGAGCCGTTATATGAAATACTCATAAATGAAACGCAATAACACACCACCTCAGCAACAGCGTGGAATGAGGGTAATGAAACTGTTACCGCTGCGAGGCTGCGTCAGCTCGAATGTTCTCTCCAGATCCCCCTGCGGGCGACCCGCCGTGGGGGGACGTTGCCCCTTAGGCGCGAGCTCTTCTCAGAAGGGACATTAAGCCGGCTGTCACATCCGCTTCCTTGAGGGTATTCAAGTTCCCAAGATGCTCTCTCGAAGACTAGACCATTGTGTGTCTCGTCATGGTCAAATATTGCAAAATCCCTCACAGAAGGCCCCTTTCACAAAGAAGGAATACGCCATTTCACCGAGCCGCGCACTCTTCAATAATATTTGCATCACAAATGTAATAATAAATGCATCCTCATTCAACGAAACCACAGGGGATTTGTTCCATAAGCAACATCTTTACACTCTTTCAGCAGTTATAATGCTCCCGTAAACTTTAACTTCGTTGACATTACTTCAAGTATTATTTATCCATGAAAGTACCAATGAGTCTCGGGGCTTTTATTTTCATTGGGATGTTTGACGAATTCATCGATTTAAAAAAGTGTGGAAACCTTCGGAACACCTCAAGAAAACGAGAGCATGTGAGGGCATAATGTTTACTGGTCCACACAGACAGGTTCATGACCACACGCACAGCCCAGAGGAGTTTGAGAGTTTCACAAACCTACGAAGTTAACCAACCCTCGCCTTCATTAGCTCTGGATACACATCCTGAGGGTCACGTGAACACATTAAATACAACGAATTTGAACGCAAACATTCGGTCGTACACACGTGATTAAAACATAGAAAAGTTGACAAAAATATTTGATATTTATAAAACAATTAATGGATGATGACAGCCATGATTAATGAATTGCAACATGTCCCTGAACATAGAGGCAACTCAAAAAGGGATTTAGATGAGAAGTTGAAAAAATATATTCCGTGTATTTGTACAGCACATTGTAACATATGCAGGTGCCAATAATTTTGGAAAGCTGGTGGGCAAAGGTCAAGCACCTTCTAGTTTGAATTCAGCAAACTCTGGGCTCCAATTAGCATTTTAATAGCGGAGACAATGAGGGGAGGGGCAGTCCCGTCCCGTGCCAGTAAATCACGTGGCCAGATATTTGACCTCCCCTTGTGAGTCCATCGCTCTCATCTCGTTCACCAGCTCCACCCCTGACCCCTTGTTGTGCTTGGGCAGAAATGGTGCCACATTCACGTGATCAGTGCCAAAGACGTGGAACATTCCCATGTTCTATCACTTGGTGTCCTTCCCCCGCACCTCCGATTAGCACGGTTGGCTACGCACGGTGCGAAAGAAGTTCAACCTGTATGCGTACACCATTTCTTTCTTCTCGACTTCGCAGTCAAATGTGCAGTGTCGGTTTGAAGCAGATGAAGAGCACCACATCGCGAGCACTCATGCCACGCGTGGTGCAAAGAACAAAGTTTTACAATTTACTGGGATGCAGACATTAATTGCTTGTATGTGACTTCAATCTTCTAAGTTGAAGGCTGAGGAAAGAAAGCGCAATGCACCGACTCTCAACACAATAACGCTCCTCTTTCGAGCCAGTTCAACCTTAACGACATGATCGGTCTGTAATAGCAGTCATTTACACAATAACTGTAATAGAAGGGGAAGTTAGAGAAATAACAGCATTTACGATACTCGCAGGGAAAATTAGACAATTTAGTCATTTTCCACAGCCAGCTTTCAATCTACCTTAAAATACGTTTGAAGAAGATTAAACCCCGATAAATGGAAACATCTGGCCGAAATTATCCTGTTCGGTTCCACGAGGCCATACTCGTGTCAAAGTGATGTGGAAGACGTGGTGAACTTATTAGCGGAGAGAGCGAGAGAGAGAGAACGCAGAGCAGAACCTCGGGTGCCCTCGTCAGAGTCGGGTGTGACCTTGCCAAGCCTCAGATGAAAGCTCGATCTTGTGAAGTTCATGGCTTCTACAAAGAGGGGCTAAAGTATATTTATGGTAAATGTCACTCGGCTCGTATGTCACGGCGATGGCCAGGGCGTGCACGTCTTCCTGTTTCAAGATCAAAACAATAGGTAGACGGGAAGATGGATAGGTCGATACGTCAACGAATATTTTGGAAACTCGACAAATTCATTACCTACGTAGAGTCTGTAACAAAAATATGAATGCAAACAATGACGTACTTACCTAATTCTTTTGGTTCAAATTTACAGCATCAAAGTTATATTCTTAGCTCTTTCGGTAAATTCACGTTAAAGGGAAACAATAAAATAAAAAAATAAAAAATATATATAACGTGACTTTACCGAAAGAGCTAAGCATATGAATTACTGCAGTCACGAAAGGTTTAAATAAAAATTTAGCATCAAAGTTGTTTACCAATATTGTAAGAAAGAACAGGGGTATTGGATAAATCCTGGAGAAGTCCGATCAGCTACGATGCTTTTTTTCACAGATATCCAGTTGGGGCACGGGGTCAGAAAGTTACAATAACAAATAATACTCTCCGTGGCTGGGAATAAAACTCAGGTTGCCGGGTTTGTAGCGCGGTGTACTAACGCATCAATCTGGAATAATTCCCTTTTATCATTCTGCCCAAAGCCGGTTTGCCGTGTGAGCTGTTCACACAATCCTGTCATGGCCAAAACTTCTGATGTAAAATAACCACACACACACATAGAACCCCCAGAAGGAGGCTTCTATAGATATAGAATATTTGTGCATTATCGTGATCAGATATGCCAAAGCTCATGTCGCCCACACGTATGGCAAACGCAGGCTGGGCCCCCCCCCCCCCCCGTCAGCAGCTGGCGTCGCGAGCTTTGCTCGGATTTGCAGAAGGCGGCAGGGGGGGTCTCTTACTAAGCGCAGGAATGCCAGGAGGGCTTCGTCCCTCCCCCTCTTCCCAGCTCGCAGCGGATCCGCAAGATGGCTTAATCCTAAACAATCCACAGCGGCGGCCAACCCCTGCCCCATCGCCCCCCCCCCGCCTGCTAACCTTTGAACTTCACTGCATGCCACGAGACCCTTTCAGATGCCCCAGAGTGCAAAGGGGCACTCTGAGCCGTCACTAAAGGGCACCGGCGATCGGCTTTATTCGCGTGCACACAGTGACCAGGTGTTGCCCAATGTCAGGCCAAAAAACACGCACGTGACTGCCACACAGGTCACGAGGTAACAAAGGAATGGCTTTGTTACAACAATAAAAAAATTTGGCTAAGCAGTGATATTTAGAAGTAAAATTAAAGGCGCGGTCCCGAAATATATTTGCTCGGCTCACGCCACTGCGGGTGGAAATACTTCCACTAGATGGGGTCCTAGAGAGCCTCTCTCGAGGTTATTGTTGGCGTCCTCTTCCCTGCAGGAGACACACGTCTTGGGAGACGTACGTACCGTGTTAAGTACTGCCCCGAAAGAGTTTTGTTTGACATGGACACAACGATTGATGTATCAAGGCACTCGACGAGCTGGAGGCTGGAGGCTGGAGGGGAAACACGATTTATAACTTGCGACGCTTTCACCAGCTGCCTGCATCTCCAGACACCGAGGGAGAGGTTTGACGGTGACCATTGTGGGACAGCCGGCGCCGACTGATCAATGAACCGAATTCAACAAACGCCCCCGAGCAGTTCCCCGTCTCTCCTCCTCCTCCCAATCTGACCCCCAAGCAACTTAACTCTTCGCCCACATGGGAATGATGTAGCTTATTCGACCGAAGCGAACAATATTTCATTCCAGTCAACGTTCAACGGTTAAGGGGAAATCTGACATTAAAACGGAGATAAATGGATTAATAACACATCACGATTTGTTAAATAAATACAAGTTTGGTATCCAAGAATATTCGCAGAAACCATACCTAAACAAGCATTAATTAAATTACAATTCATAACATTGGCCAAGATAAATATCGGTATAAACTTACAAATTAAAATTGGACGATATGGTATGGCATTTGCTATATAAACGCCTTGTAAATGCAATATAAACAATTTTGTAATCCTAAAACTTGGACAAATAAAAGTTATATTCAGACCCACGGCCAGAAAACAAGCGACGGGCATGTATAGGGGTATGTCTGTCAGAGAGCCGTCGGTCACAGCTATCCCTGCTGCGTGTGATGTACAATCCTGAATACTCGAGTTATCTTCAGTTGTGTTTATACCAAACTCATAAATAGGGCCTCCCTCCCCAGTCTTGCAGTTTACTTTCCATCTTACTGCAGCACACAGTTCACGTGGAACTTTAAAATCCTTTGCATGATTTTATTTTTAATTAGCTGGTAAAACATTGAACAATGGTTATTAATAGTGACGCAGTGGTTGCCACTGTTAATTGCCTCTGCTTTACTGATGCTGGCAGCGTCCGTACTTTGGTTCCCAACTCCGAGCACAAAGTTAAATGCATGCACGCGCCCACTGTCGATACCACCAGCTACACGATCGATGTCAACAAATCAATCTTGCCGAACAAATATCTGAGAATGAAACAGAAATCAGGAAACCACACGTAAAAAAATATAAGTTCCGTGTGTTCCGTGTGTGCGCTACACCAAACAATGGTTACAGTAGATCCAGGGACTGGCTCCAGTTCCTCTCTGATGGAGCAGCCAGCACAGCTGTTGTGTGTGTGGAGCGGGGCACCATAGCAGAGATAAACCACGAAGGAGAGTGAACTTGTGTGGGCCAAAGATACAATCGCTGGTGCAGAGATGACCTCGGCACCACCCTCGCACTGGCCCCGATTACAGTTATTTTGTGACAGACTCAACCCAAAATGTTTAATTTCTGGCCCCATGCCTTAAAATGGTATACTCCAGATGCTAATTTAGTGTTTGCTTAAATTCATCATACGTTCTGAACTTAAAAAAAAAAATCTGAATTGTGTAATTACCCACGTAGATCTTAAACGTATATAACGCCAGTGGTGGCTTGAACGTGGCATACCAGTAGCCAAGAAGGACTGCCATTTGTAGGAAAGGCCCCCGTGAGTTTAGTGGCAATTGAAGGTAAATCCGTGTTTTGGGGGATTTTTTTTGTTTGACATGTATCGGGTGACAGGTACGCAGAACACCTGCCCACGAGCCTCCCGATTTCTTTGTTCGAGCGGCACAATGACGTGGGAAAAACCCCCCATTCGCATGCGACCGGCCTTGTCGGAGGTGCCACTGACGCATCCCAGAAGGCTCCTTTATTGAAAAATATGCCAACCAACTCGACGTGGCAATACGACGCCGAGTTCGTGAACAAAAATATATAAATGTGTACGTGTGCAACTCCGTATATTTTGGCATATTTCCCCGTACGTTTACTTTCAAATTTAACAATGTACCATCCCGAGTGGTGCCTTTGTCCAATGGTATTTGGAGAGTTTAACACGTAGGCTTTCGCGACCAATATTATTCATAATAAAGGTTTTTGGGTTAGATCGCGTTTATTTATAAATGTGTTGTAACCCTCCACCACCCGACACGGCCAATCAGCAAAGAAAAGTGTCTTTTGTCAACGTGACACTTTTCTTTGCTGATTGGCCGTGTCGGGTGGTGGAGGGTTACAACACATTTATAAATAAACGCGATCTAACCCAAAAACCTTTATTATGGGTATTTGGAGATTAAAATATCATTATGCGTTAAATGTTAGGCAGTAAACTTTGATTGCAGAAGGCCTCCCCCTTCAACAGTATTTTTTACAAACTCGAATGAAAGGCAGTTTAAACACGTAGGCTGTCGCGACCAATATCATCCATAATGCAGGTATTTTGGGGTTAGATCGCGTAAATATGTGTGTCGTTAAACCCGCCACCATCCGTAACGAATTGGCACGTTCTGTTTACGTGACAACCCTTACTCGCTGGCTGTGTCGGGTGGTGGTGGGTTCAACGACACATTTATATATTTACCCGATCCAACCCAAAACACCTCTATTATAGATTAAATGAAAGTGTAGTTAGTTTCAAGACAGGAAAGGAATTCCGCAACCACACCATCGCGAATAGGGGAAGGTGAAACATCTATTTTACATTTTTGATCAACGCAAATAAGCATCACGATGCAACTCGCCGACAGCTCTGCGCCGTTGACAGAGAAACACGTGGTCTGAGAGATTGACCACTTCTCTCGTCCGGTTTACTGCTCGCAGGATCACGGCCTAGCGTCATTGGAGAGCGCTGACATTCTAGCAGGACACTGAACATCTCCGCAATAGCGCACGAAGATGAAAAGAAAACTTGCTTCGAGGAGACATTAAGGCTTTGATGGCTTTGTGTGTACAAGCAGAGAGAGAGAGAGAAAGAAAAAAATCTCCGTTGAAGAATGCTGAAAAACATACAATACACCCCCCCCCCCCAAAGGCATGAAGGCGGCGTGAAAAATAGCAACTGTGATTGAAGCAAACGGAATTCAAGGCGCGCAGTTTATTGAAACTAAGTGTAATTCATTTTCATGAAAAGCAGATTCATGGCGGTAAAAACAAAGGGCATTATTTAAAAAAATAACTAATAACATTTGTATATTTGTAGTGACTACAATTTCAGACTGATCAACAATAAGCATGAAGGGTTTGAGAGGAGATTTGCTCATGTATTTATTTTTCACGGAGTAAGAGAACGCCCATTAATCATTGATAAGAAGCCATCCCGAGCGCCTGCTGTTATGTTAACAAATACTTGTAGCCTCGTGACGATGACATCGCTGATAAATCACTGGGGAGACCGGTCCACAAAAAGGCACCTCCTCAGGGAAGGAGGAAATATTTGATAAACGTGATAAATGTGATGAATGTTTAACCAAAGTTAAACCTTGAGAACAATTACCACTTTGCTTAATGCAGTCACAGCCGTGAGTTAAGGATGACAAATGTTTTCGTGAATATACAAAAACCCCCAATAGATGTAATCTATTCAGATCAGTCGCACTATTTAATGCGTTCACTAAATTATCTGCTCCCAACTCCATCTGACGAGTTTACTTACATGCCCACCTCGTCCAATCGGTGTTTGTCAAACGTTTTAGCCATGATCCTCAATCTCTAAACAACATACTTCATCAAGTCTTGGTAGCAATGGCAAATACTGCAAACCCCTCCTCCTACTTGACGACGATGTTTCCAACGAGTGCGGCTCCTATCGAGGGTCTTACTGACTAGATACGACTCTTCACACTCCCCCTTATTGGCCAGATTCTAATGAGATAAATCTCAAGTGACAATTGCCAGATTTCTCAGGGTCATTTTCTTGTATAGAAACAAATGAAAGTGCTTCCATTCGGGGCACGTTGTTTAATTTATTCTTGAAGGTTTTAAGCAGAGATGCAAACTTCCTTCCAAACTTTCCTTCCGGAATACTTGGCTACGCCATCAAAAGTCAGGATTTTCTAAATACTTCTATACAAGTATATATATAAAACGCCATAATCCCTTACGCAGTCCACCTTCTAAGAGCTTAATAATTTTACGATATCCATACATGTATTACACACGAACGCGTAAACTTCACATATAACTACGAGAGCCCATGGAGACAAAAGATTATTTGAAAAGGTCGACCCAGACAATGGTTCCTTTTGAATTGCCGAGCATTCAAAGAAAAGTGACACAAAACATAAGTGCGTAAAGACGAACGGGCCGCGTGCATAAACATGACTACGATTAAAAAAAAAACCAATGCCTCTCCGCGGAATGTACGTTGTTAATTATGGAAGAATGTAAAAACAAAACCTGTCAGATAATAATATCACGCAAATGACAGAGGATCAGTGCTCTAACCACACTGCGGGGGCGGTTGTTTCTTTACAATTACACATTCGCGACCACCGGTATCCAAGTAAATCCGCGTAATCCTCGTCAGGGCCAGAGCTGCATCCGTGCCGACCCCCCCGTCTCTCTTGCCCCCCCTCTCTCTTGCCCCCCTCTCTTGCCCCCCTCTCTCTCTTGCCCCCCTCTCTCTTACCCCCCCTCTCTCTTCCCCCCCCCCTCTGTCTTACCCCCCTCTCTCTCGCCCCCTTGCCCCCCTCTCTCTCTTGCCCCCCCTCTCTCTTAACCCCCCTCACTCTCTCCCCCCATTCTCACTCCCCCCCTCTCTCTCCGCCCCCCCCCCTCATCTCTTCCCCACGTCTGGGCGAGGAGAGAGAAACTTTGAAACCTCCTGCACGCAGCAGCCAAAGAGGAATCCGCTTAATGCCAAAATTATAGGATACGATAGGAGCCGCTAAAAGTGTAACATTCCGCCCACATATTTGTGTTGTGCTGAAGAATGTCGCCGCATCGCATTGCATGGAAGCTGTTGGTTGCGGCGTAGTTTGTGGACGCAACTTGAGGTAACGTTCGTGCTGGGGTCATCTTCGCTGTCAGGAATTCGAAGTTGATGTGAATAGACGACACAGGTAAATTACGGTTGTTTTCCTTGAATAAAAGTAAAATATATATAAAGTATCAGACAAACTATTACTCACAGATGTGGATGGTTATTAGTGATATACTTTATAAGTGCAAGACGGTGGGGGTTTGTGCACGTGTCTATCAGTGTGGCGCATTCACGATCGCCATTCACTGGCTCGTATCACGTTACCGCGCGCACGGAGTCTCAAGGCACTGGTCAGGAAGGACTCTGACACACACAAGCACCGAACAGCAGAGGCGTAATGATGCATCACTGCGTTGATTAACACTAACATGCAGGCTCTACACACATGCATGAGATCGCATGTGTAAGAGTCAATGTGTTTTCAATTCGTATATTTGGTATGAAATGGGTTGATATTATTCCTACAATTTTGATTTGAAGCTTTCGTGACTGCAGGAATCCATACTGTTTGGTTCTTTCGGTAAAGTCACGTAGGTATATTTTATTTTATACCGACGTGACTTTACCGAAAGAACCAACGAGTATCATTCCTACAACCACGAGCGGCCGATAAATTGATGGGTAAAAAGAGAATATATTACTCAATCGTGATTGTGAATCACGATAAGTCGTTGAATCGCCGGTACTGTGAACGGTCACACCTCTGCTAAGCAACCACGTCCACGAATACGGTGGAATCTTTAGACCAATATGCAACATCACAATGTCAAATGTTGTCACCGGCATTGTTGTTCATTCACGTGGTCGTGCTCTGGCACCGCTCTCCAGCGTGGTGCCGGAGGTTGTACCCCGAACAACTTCCGGGCACATGGAGCGAAGCGTCAGACGAAGTCACCCCGGACGACGCGCGGTCAAACCCACACACAGCAGCAGCAGAGCGCCGTCAACGGAGAAATCATCTCGAGATGCAATAAGAAACTTTGGCTGGGTCACAGCCCCCCCCCCCCACGTCCCTCGAGGACGGTGGAGCATCCTCCAGAATGATGCATCGCCTCCCTGCACCCCCCACCTGGTTCACCAATGGCGAGACCAGTTTTGAGGCCGTGACATCTCAGCCCTAGTTGACCCCATCAACCATCACGTGCCACTCTAGGTGGTGGGGGGGTCGGGAGAAGAGCGATCCCGGAGCGAGGACGTTTAAAAACACATCTGAAGGGAGGAGCACGATGGTTTTCTCTCTTTGCTCTTCAAACCACCGTGCGGTCGGGGTGCTCAGGGTTCACGTGACGGCGTGCTCTCTGGACTGGAGAAGCTCGCCTCTGAGGCTCCTTTTCAAAAGCTTCTGGGTCGAACGGCCAATGAGCCATTAAGTAATGCGCTCAACGAAACTATAAAACTAAGCAATGATTTTTATTACAATTTAAGAAGGCCCACTGAGCTATACAGCTCTTTTCAGAAGCGACCTGGTTATTACAAATGATAGTCCAATGAAGTGGCTTGTCGCCTGGAAATTTATAGCGGCCAAATTACTCTAAATGCATATTTCTATAAATGTGGAGGGAAAACCCGGAGTACCCGGAGAAAAAATCCACGCGACCACAGGGAGAACATGCAAACTCCAAATACACAAGCCTCAGGATCGGGAACGAACCCACGCACTCCTGTATAACAGGCGCGGAGGTCACCATCTCGCCACCACGGCATCACCACTCTGATGAACCACCGGTTCAGCAAAGCTACACGATCAGCACCTTCACAGAGAGTAAAATTACGTCTGGGTTTACACCGTTTGTGAATTACAGAACTCCTCTTATCTGCGACACTGTCACCCACGACTCACTGCAATTTTATCCCACGGATAAGAGGATTAAAATCGCGCATAACCCCGCCACAGATAATAGGATCTGTGATATTGCTCCGCCACGGTGAATAAGAGGATTTCTCATGGGCAGTCATTAAAGTGATCTGACAATACATCACACGATAGGCGAAGTCCCTCGAGTCCATTTAACACCTTTTTTTTAAGCAGCTTCCTTGTGCTTTTTTATTTTGCATTTTATACACGAGCACAAAACGAGGCCATCACATTAACTTTGTGTGAATAATTCCACTTAGAAAGCATAACAGTGACCAACAACATGAGCATGGTACGGCAAACGATTCGCACAAAAATGAACGTTTTAGACAACACGTATGCTATTAAAAATAAGAACAGGTTTTACCCTTTCTGGCAATGAAACAGGTGTTAAGATGTTCAAACACCAAACAGAAACTTTTTGCGAACGCAAGCTTAAAACACACGAACGATTTGACAGAATGAAAAGGTCCGCGTGAGTACAGCAGAGCGTCACGCTCAGCCATGCAGGAGGCAGGGGGATTCGTGATTTTTAAGAGCCACGTCCGAGGCGCTCTCATTCGAGACGGCAAAGATGAAGGCCAGAGGAGACCACGACGCGCTTCGGTGTGTCGGCTTCACCTACCCAGATGGCGCAGGAGACGCACACGAGCGAGACGCGCTCCCTGCGCCCACCGGGGACACTCAGAGTGACTGATGGCATCTCCTCCTCCTCCTTCTCCGCACGCAGCAACGGCAGCACCCAGCGGTAGCAGCAGCAGCAACAGCGGTGAAGCAGCAACGATGGCACAAGCGCTCGTTCGGGGACTGCAGCATCACACGGCACGCAGCAGAGCCCACGCGCAGCAGCAGCGGCAGCACGCGAAGCGGTTCTGCCTCCTCCTCCTCCCGCTCGTCACGGCCATCCCAGTGACAGCCGCAGACCACGCGCGGTCCCCGCACGCACTGGCGGCGGGGCCGGTAAACAAACGCGTGGCACCCCCCACCCACCCACACCACCCCCACACACACAACTCGGCTCCGCCTCTGGGTGAGACCACACAGCCTGGGAAGACAAGGGGGTTGGGGGGGGACACGGGACAACTCGCCAAACAAGATCGCCCGACTCTTTTCAACTCTTGCGGGGCCACGGATGCTTTCGGGAAAAGCGCGTAATTGGTAACCTGGTCATTTTTTTGTATTTTGGTGACCTTTTTCTGTCTCATTCATTTTTATTTTTCGCTGGTTTTTGTGTTGTTTTATGCCGTTTGATGCGTTGTTTATGTTACTTGCACTCGCTCGCCCGTAGTGTTACTGAGAGACAGAGCAGTGCAAGAAGCGGACCCACAATGAATGAGACAGCCGCTAAGGTAGACACGAGCTGGGCGAGCTAGCGAAAATAATCCACCTTTGTGAAAACAGGAAAAGAGGGATCACAGGGTCCAGGAGCCAGTCAACGAGTGGCAGGAGGCCACTGTAATTACACCGGGTCTCAACAAGAGAAGAAGGCACACTTCCCAACGCAGGGCCAATTAGACGAGACGGACTTGTACCCTCAGAAGCTAAGCAGGCTTGAGCCTGTATAGTGTTTGGGTGTTGACACCCCCGTGCACAGAGATGGGTGGGTGGGCCGTATGAGGCATCGTGGGCAGTTGAGAGTAGTCTACCATTGCTTAGTCTACATTATAAACTGCCAGTACACTCACCAAACTTAATAACCAGGCTACAGTCTACATTATAGACTGCCAATACACTCGCTCCGATTAAGAACTAGGCTACAGTCTACATTAGTGTGTTTTTTATTCTGTATTAAAAACAAAATATTCACTTTATTTTTATTATTATTTTTATATCTACGTGACTTTACCGAAAGAACCAAAGAATAGTGCAGTAAACTCCACTGTTGTTCTGTACTCCTTCCACCTTCACAGACCCATGCTCACCAGCGTGGTGAAGTATGATTAAATATCCATCACAGCATGCAAGGCATGGCAAGAGGCCTTCATCTAGCAGTAGATTGACAATACGGGGCTGTGCATGTTCATGAGCTACGACATTATCAGAACCATGGAGCTGACGACATTTATTAATTTTAAAATGACCACAGTATCTGGTCATTAACCAATTGCGTGGACGCCCCCTTCTCACGGCCTTGCGGAGCCTCCACCACTCGGCACGGAGCACGGGAGGGGCAATCATCGAGCTCGAGAGAAAGAGAGACAGAGACTATTTCATCCTGAACATGGAGGTTCATTGACTTAGGGAACCCTCGTGTATTTATCTGTACGTGTACGAAGCCACACGAACGCTGCTCTCTGCATATCACTTGCTGCGATTGTGCGCCCCCCCCCTCTCCTCCAGCTAGCGATTGACCTCTCATCAGCTCCACACAGTGTGGATCAAACGGCCCCTCATGCTGACAGATCAAAGCACTTCCCCAACGACGGCGCCCACGCCTCTCTCTCTCTCTGTGTGACGCCCACACCTGCAGTGCATTATCTCTCTCTCCCCTCCCACCTCTGCCGTCAACAACGCACACAAAAAAGGACTGACGGGGCCTTCTTTTCCTTTCCGCGCAATTGGTTTTTCGCTTTCATGCGCACGTCCAAACACACGCGGCGAGAAAGGGGCGCAGATATGCCGGACCCGAGTGTCAGAGGCGCTCAAACTCGGCTCGCTGCACGCGCGCCGAGACGCGACCACACCGACCCACCACAATGCCACCCGCCCACCCGGAGCTCGACGGCCAACTCCGGCTTTGAACTTTTATCTTCAGCAATCAAGATGCACGATTCACGATGCAATGTTAGAAGAGTGTGGGTGGGGTGGAGGTTCTTCCTCGGCAGAAAGAGCGCGCGCAGAATGAACTTTTACAAGACTCCCCCGTGACAAAGAACGGGCGGCATATTATTGTTTTAATGCTTCACCTGAGCGTACAGGACACCTTAGATGTGATATTAATATTATTTGCGTTTAAAATAATGTACAGCTCTGTGTTGTGCCACCGCTGGATGGTCGAGTATCTGAGTTTTCAGAGCAAAGAGATCTGTTGGTTCGCTTGGTCTGTCGGAGGTTTGGGATGTACGGTGGAGCTTGTTGTTGAATAGCAAACTTCATAAATACTTTCTACTAAAGACTCGCTTTAAGAAATGTGGCAGCCTATGATGTTGAGATTGTTCAACTTTAACGGTGCAGTGCCAGAATCAGTTTAAGTAAAATGTTTATAAAACCTGCCTGTGTGGCCTCCGCACTGAGGAGGGCTTCAGATACAACAAACCTCCTCTCGTTCACGGCACACGTCGGATTGGGCTGTACAAGATGACACGTGAAGCCAGCGCGCTCATGTTGGTGTGCGGTGTCGGCACGGATGAATGAATGGTCTGGTGTATGCGCCTGGCTCGGTGGTGGTGGCGGGTGCCGTAAGCCGACAACTCAGCCTCGCTCAGCCTCTGTGGGCGCTGCGTAAAGTCAACATTTTCAAGATGGGGAGAGGGGGGGGAGTTTGTAAAGCTTAACAAGCAGAATGTATTGATTAACATTTCTAGAAAACGTTAACGCTTTGCAACAGTGACCACATAGAAGGAGAGAGGAACGTTCTGCGTGCACGAAAAACTAATTCTGCACACACAAACTGTACGATTGTATCTTCTTGGTTCTTTCGGTAAAGTCACGTAGAATGGAAATAAAATAATACAAATAATAATAGCAAATATGGAAATAAAATAATACAAATAATAATAACAAATATAATAACAAAATATTATTATTTGTATTATTTTATTTCCATTCTACGTGACTTTACCGAAAGAACCAAGAAGATGAATAACTGCAGTCACGAAAGCTTTAAATCGAAATTTGTACGATTGTAGCTGCTCGTTTATATCATACAGCCAATTTTATCCGACATCCTAATCACAAACTAGACTTTATGACACTGTATTCCAACGGACTGGATCAACATAATAAAGGCCGCTTGTGTAATTTCGAGCAGCGCAACACAGGCATAGACACAGTATCCGGTGATGATGCGCGGGCAGTGGTGCACAAACAACAACAACTCAATAACAACAACAAGTTCAAATTTTGATTTAAAGCTTTCGTGACTGCAGTAATTCATATTCTTAGCTCTTTCGGTAAAGTCACGTTGAAAGGAAACAATAAAATAATAAAATATATATAATATATTATTTTAAATATATAATATATATTATTTTATTGTTTCCCTTCAACGTGACTTTACCGAAAGAGCTAAGAATAACAACAAGTTCAATAAGGCGCCATGTCGAGCAACAGGTCTTCGTCACAGCGAGGCAGGCAGGGCCACGTGCTTTGCCATTTGGTGGCAGTGTTGATGACGACTAACGCGTTGATCAGAGCTATTGTATTCATTATTGCAACTATTAAAAAAAAGACCTCCGTTAATGATAGACCGTGTTTACGAACACCGGGGGATTCAGGACTACGCACAGCAACTTGCACGCCTCGCACATTACGGAGTTAGAGACGGGCAGATTTACATCAACCCCACCCCCCATCCATCCATGGCTCAGAGAGTGAGCCGAGACTCTATTCACACTTCATTACAGTCTGGAGCCCAGAGTCTCTCTTTTAGAATGACGTGCTGACAGCTGCTGCATCGCAGAGCCCGGGTGTTTAGGAGAGGGTGTGGAGATACCACGGGCGGCGGAGTGAAACTCCCCTCGACCGTGGAGGACAAACACGAAAGGTGCGGCTCTCGGCTAAATGGAAGCGAAGGGGGGGGGAGGAAAGGTCAAAAGTACAGATGGAGCAGCGGCACAGCGAGACGAGAGAGGCTTCGTGGCGACCTTGCCAGCCGGCACCACCATGACCGCGATCGCGTGTCAAGGCGGCTGTCTGCTCCGCGATGGTCCTCGCGACAGGAGGCCCGAGGGAATACCTCGACCTGGCTCGTGCAAGACGCCAAGGGCATGATGCAGGAAAGAAGAGGAGGAAGAAAAACCAACTCGCGCGCTGAACAAAAAAAATGACCTCGCTTCCACATCCGTGGTACAGCGGCTAGCGCACTGCGTTCACGAGGCTGGCCAGACGAGTCCGTGTGAGTGATATCGGCGGCGAGGGAAGAACACCAGAACCGATCCCGGGCACGTCGCCTTCACCAAGCCGCACTGATCAGCGTGTTGAAGTATAATCGAGCAACTTCCATGATTGGCATTGCACGGGGAAGGCCATCGGGGCTGAAATGATGGCGAGCCGTGAATATTGAACACTCGTGAAGCTCGGAGCCTCGCACCTCAGATTTCCGATTAGCACGGTTGGCTACGTACGGGTGCGAAATAATGTCAACATACATACATACGTACACACGGAAGCGTATCACACTCAACGGCAACCAACACTGAGGTGTAGCGATTACGACTGTGCTTTCTCTAATGCAGTAATAACGTGGGGAGGCGATGGCACTTGGCGTGGAGCCATGAAAGTGGAAATGCCCCCGCGAGGCACCGCTGAGAGTTGGGGCGCGGCAGGAGCAGCCGGCTGGAGGCCACTTTCGGTCTCGGATACAGGCACAGTACATAACGCCTGAAATAAATCGCATTAATTACGCCGATTGCGGTAACCTCAGCTCGGCTGATAAAGATATATTCTATTGGCCGGATAATATTGCGGACAATGGACAACATGGAACCCCAATTAGCTCAGTTGCTAATTGGCCAAAATCAGACTGCGTTACTACTGTTTCACAGGAACGATGGAAAATTAACCTTTCCGTTTCTGCATTTGTATTCACAAACATGACCGATGAGAATAGGCTCCACACTTTCTGAAAAATCGTCGTAATTTATCCTTTCAAATACGATAATTAAGAAAATTAACAATTTGTGTTTTATATTTTAAATGGTCCATTCCAACTACTCTTGTTTTTGTGCGACCATATTTACTCACTTGCACAATATCCATAACCGTTCTGGGTCGAGAATATGAATTATATATGAACCGGCGGTGTTCAGCATTTCGTTATTTACGTATTATGTATTTGACTGGGTGCAATGAACATTGTAGAATTGCACGCTGTAAACGTTAGACATTTAACATGTGCGTATACGTGTCATTGCGTTTGCTATGCGGACGATACCCTTGCACACCATATTTCCCATCCCAAGCGATGTTTTCAGGTTTTACTTATTCAAATGAATCTGCATTGGCCAAAGTCCTCCGAGGGCCCAGTTCCCGGAAGACCTGCGAAACCGGCATTTCGTTTCTTTGTGTCAGGGTCCCACTGCAATTACAACCGCTGCCACAAGCGTGATTTATGAAGGCCTGCAAAGCTTTCTTCATTAAGAACGGAACAATTTAATTTCCTACAGTGCAATTAGCGTTGCGCATATTTCGCGCGTTATCGAAGTGGCTCCAGAAATGCCAAGCATGGATACTGCGCATGGACTGTATGTATGCTAAACTTCTTTCGTACCGTACGTAGCCAACAGCGTGCTAATCGGAAGGACGACAACTTGGAGACGTCATTGTGACCTTCACATTTCAGTTAACTTGAGACCTAGTGTTCGAGATAATATTGATGTTTCGAAGGATAGTACATGCCTTATTCATAAGCCAGAGAGAATGTCTTTGTTGGCTCTCACACCACCTACCAAGTTCAATGTAAATGTTGAAAGAGTGGCGCATAGGGACAGCGCGTGAGAAACAGGAAGCGTTTTAAAAAAATCTTGCACAAAATTCATCACGTGAAGTAAACACAACGCAGCAAACAGAGAATCAATAATTAACAGAAATCATAAACTGGGAAAACAATGGTTTTGCTTCATTTTTTTTACTTGATATAGATTATAAAATGTACTTATTTATTGTCAAACGTGCCGTAGGTTCGGTGGGATTAATCGCAACGCTGCCTTTTCGGCAGCAGTAAGATCCGTCGTTCCGGCCGGATATTTCTCATCTGCATTGTGTTCGGGGAATGATGCACTTTGAAAATGTGAATACAAGCACGTTGCAAGCTACGAGAGACACAGACAAAATTAATCTCACGTCACTCCACCCAATCGCGGAGACGCATCGACGACGCGACGCTTACCTTCGCCATGCGAATTCTACGCAGCGGCACGACGCAGGAGAAAATTAATTTCAACCAATTAATCACGTGGACGCAGCAGAACGCGGAGCAGGACATGGCGGTCTCTGCGCTGGAGCCCCCTGCCCGGACTAATTGAAGTCCCCGATGCAGGAGCCGGCACGCTGCGCCTGGGGTCCGCCCATGCCGAGGTGGACGAGACGCGGACCAAACGCCGAGCCGACGGGAGGCAGCGAGAGTCCCCGGGGGCGATGGGACGAAGAAGCGCAGCGCGTGGGACGACTGCCACCCCAAACAAAGCGATGGCACTGGTCCACTGCAATCCCATTACCGCTGGGAAGCGCTCGGCTCCGGCGGATTTGCTGAGCAGCATCAATAACCGGGGTGGGTAGGCGGGTGGGGGGAGAGTCATATCTCCTTCAGGTTTGGCTTCAGCTCAGATAACTAATTTAATATTTTCATGTTTCCAGCAGAACGACGGGCAGGTTCTGAACTTTAATATTTTATCTTGGGCAACAAAAATGCAAAAGTCAATATGCTGATGTCCCTTCTTACGATGGCTCCTTTGTTTTCCTTCATGTTAGGTTACATCTAATTAGTTGCTTATGTTTTATTAATTGTGAGTATTATTGTTCATGCCACAATTTAATTTAATATCATTGCAATGATGAGAAATGCCATTAAAAAAGACAAGATTTAGAAAAATATTTAATAAAGTCATCCAATTCGACGTAATTGTGCCAAATACAGTGAGGGAAAAAACATTTGATTCCCTGCTGATTTTGTACGTTTGCCCACTGACAAAGAAATGATAAGTCTATAATTTAATGGTAGGTTTATTTGAACAGTGAGAGACAGAATGACAACAAAAAAATCCAGAAAAACGCATGTCAAATGTTATACATTGATTTACATTTTAATGAGGGAAATAAGTATTTGACCCCCTCTCAATCAGAAATATTTTTGGCTCCCAGGTGTCTTTTATACAGGTAACAAGCTGAGATTAGGAGCACTCCCTTTAAGAGTGTGCTCCTAATCTCAGCTCGTTACCTGTATAAAAGACACCTGTCCACAGAAGCAATAAATCAACCAGATTCCAAACTCTCCCCCATGGCCAAGACCAAAGAGCTCTCCAACGATGTCAGGGACAAGATTGTAGACCTACACAAGGCTGGAATGGGTTACAAGACAATTGCCAAGTAGCTTGGTGAGAAGGTGACAAAAGTTGGTGCGATTATTTGCAAATGGAAGAAACACAAAAGAACTGTCAATCTCCCTCGGCCTGGGGCTCCATGCAAGATCTCACCTCGTGGAGTTGCAATGATCATGAGAACGGTGAGGAATCAGCCCAGAACTACACGGGTGGATCTTGTCAATGATCTCAAGGCAGCTGGGACCATAGTCACCAAGAAAACAATTGGTAACACACTACGCAGTGAAGGACTGAAATCCTGCACCGCCCGCAATGTCCCCCTGCTCAAGAAAGCACATATAGATGCCCGTCTGAAGTTTGCCAATGAACATCTGAATGATTCAGAGGACAACTGGGTGAAAGTGTTGTGGTCAGATGAGACCAAAATGGAGCTCTTTGGCATCAACTCAACTCGCCGTGTTTGGAGGAGGAGGAATGCTGCCTATTACCCCAAGAACACCATCCCCACCCTCTAACATGGAGGTGGAAACATTATACTTTGGGCGTGTTTTTCTGCTAAGGGGACAGGACAACTTCACCGCATCAAAGGGACGATGGACGGGGCCATGTACCATCAAATCTTGGGTGAGAACCTCCTTCCCTCAGCCAGGGCATTGAAAATGGGTCGTGGATGGGTATTCCAGCATGACAATGACCCAAAACACACGGCCAAGGCAACAAAGGAGTGGCTCTAGAAGAAGCACATTAAGGTCCTGGAGTGGCCTAGCCAGTCTCCAGACCTTAATCCCATAAAAAAATCTGTGGAGGGAGCTGAAGGTTCGAGTTGCCAAACGTCAGCCTCAAAACCTTAATGATTTGAAGATCTGCAGAGGAGTGGGACAAAATCCCTCCTGAGATGTGTGCAAACCTGATGGCCAACTGCAACAAACGTCTGACCTCTGTGATTGCCAACAAGGGTTTTGCCACCAAGTACTAAGTCATGTTTTGCAGAGGGGTCAAATACGTATTTCCCTCATAAAAATGCAAATCAATTTATAACATTTTTGACATGCATTTTCTGGATTTTGTTGTTATTCTGTCTCTCACTGTTCAAATAAACCTACCATTAAAATTATAGACTGATCATTTCTTTGTCAGTGGGCAAACGTACAAATCAGCAGGGGATAAAATACTTTTTTCCCTCACCGTAAAGAACGCTAACAGCACAACAATAATATTGTACACGCAAAGGAAAGCGTCACGTTTATTCAACATTCCAGAGGAGAGTGCTTATTCAACATCCAATAAAAGCAATGTGTTGCCTAGTGCTGCTCAGTAATGCGAAAGTTAATGGCAAGGGCCCATTAGGAAGATTAAAATAAAAAGTCACTGACGGACCGTGCCAAAAAAGCATTTCTACCCCTGGGAAATCAGCGCAGCTCAAAACACACGTTCCCTCCACCGAACACATTCGAATGTGTGTGTTATGTCTGCAAGAGGTTACGCAATGCACTTGGCACATTGGTAGAGTTGCAAAGCCCTTGGAACAGATACTTTGAAGCGAAGGGGTTGTTGTTGATAGGTGGCTGCAGACTACTTGAGTGGCGTGGTAGAATGCCACGCCAGTGTGAGTTTGAGAAAAAAAAATTCCATCGACAAATTACGTAAAAAAAACACTGAAGCCCCATTCGTGATTTAATCACATCCACTTTAGAACTCGGTAACACGTAAGATGAACCTGGAATCAACAAATCATGTTCACAATAGGCATGTTTTGCAATGTCGAGGTAACCTCTGTATAAAGACAAAGATCCCCCATATAGCCTTTAACAGACTGTTTTGGCAAGTGCTGTGGGTGAGCACATATACAGGGCACACGAGGGCGTGGGTGGCCAGCACCTCGCCCTGCCTCCTTTGTATCCCTAGTGGCGATGTTTACACATCGCACCGGGTACCAATTTGAGGCTGAGAAGACCTAGGGGAGGCCCAGGACAGTTTCAGATGATTGTCACTGGTGTTGACCGTGAGCGGAGAATTGAACTCGGGTGGCCGGGTTCAGAGTGCAGCGTGCTCACCACTACACTACCGCTCTCCGCTAACCGCTATATTATTCACACAAACACGCACACCAATCTCTCCATGCCCATAAAAATCTCCGACATTTGATTACGTTATTCATTTAAAGAATCTCCATCTAGAGAGAGACGCTGCATATCTCGAATTGAACTGATTGCGGTATTGTCTGGTGGGGGGAGGGGGGGAAGAAACTCCCGTCTACCGAAAGGCAGCTATAAATATCAAGCCATCAATACAGCACTTTAAAATTAATGTTTCCTTTTTTAAATGCCATAATCAATTAAATCAGCAGTCAATGGTAACCGCGGGGTTCACAATTGGGCCACACTTAGGGTAAAATCGTTGTTTTCACGAACTCGAGCACGCTAGAACCGACGCATCCCCCCCCCCCCGCCCATGGCAGTCGGTGCAAAATAAAAGCCATCGCTTTACCTGGGCCCCCTCCACGACTTGAAGGACGTTCGTGGTGGCTTTGGCGCTGAAATAAATGTCAGAATTTGAAATCCTGTATTTTGCAGGACAGAAACAAGTAATTTGCAGTGGCATTTTGCTGGGGTTATTGTCAGGGCTTAATTTCAGCCGCACCCTCTCGAGATGCAAGTCCAGTGTGATAACCATTCCACTGCAGCAGTAGCAGCTTCGCATTGGACACTACGGAAGCCTACGGTCGCTGCCCACGTCCACGTAAGTAGCAGCGAGGCGTGCCCTTATGTAAACAGTAAAATTGTCAGAAGGCCACGCTCCATCAATATTTATTTTCATTCTGCGGTGTACGGTAGCATGAACCTTTTTTTCCAGTTTTATTTATTTATTTTGGTATAGCCCTGTGAGCCATTCGGCTCTTGAATCGGGTGCAACCACAACAAACAAATCAACAAAAACACGAACAAGAAAAACATCTTAAAGTGACTTTGTGACTGTGCAAACAGAAAATCCATGGAAAAAAAACAGCAAAATATTCCTGAAAAAAGCACCGCACACCAACGCTGTGTGCAAAAAATCCCAGTGGGATGCAAGTCAAACAACAACAACAACCACAAGAAAACTTAGATTAAGGCCGTCAGTCTAGCTCCGTACTACAACAAAATAAACATGTCCAAACCAAAAAACTTTTCGAAAACACCAAAAAGTAAAGCCATAATTGCAACGTAACAGTGATCACAGAGACTGTGACCGAATTTTTACAATAATCTACATAAATAACATGTAACACCAAATCCTAGAGCCATAGCTGGCTGCATGAGTTACTCCACAACAACAGAAGCATCAGTCGGAGTATCACATTTTTCAATGCACCTTTAAGATCAGCACGCTAAATCAAAATACAGATAATACTTTGCAGCGTCATCCGGAGCGAAACATTTTATTTTATTTTGCGCCAATGAATAGCAGTGGCAGCTAGGGGTGTGCAACTCCTCAACAGCGGAGACCTAAAGCTCCTCATGTGTTTATGCCTATTCGGGTACAGCCTTGTGGACGAGCTATATCCGTCCATTAGAAGCATGGTTTGTCGATGTTGCTGCAGGGATGAATGACGGATAGCCGACTGACCAGAACCTCTGACACAACATAATTAGTCAGCATCCGATTCCCGAGCAGTTCCACAACCAAACAAAGATGATAAAAGGAGACTGTTTACGAGGTCAAACAAGCGCAATTAAAAATGGGCACTTGAAGAAAAACACATCCATCCTCGTGAGGGGATATTTCATCCGAGCGCGAAGAACAAAACCTTCCACTGTTACATTTGACGTCCTTCCAGAGAAAACAAGACTTAGTGTCACGTACTACAACAGTGATTAAGCGGTCCAGGTCAGCCACCTGCTCCGTTAAGTGATTCTTGCCCGGGGCTTGTATTAGGCCTCAGTGCCCACATGTGCCGTTCAAGTAACAGATAATTTGAATTTCAGATTAAAATTCGCGGTCTTTTCTCGATCCACTGCTGTGGAGACGAATTCCAATCTCCTCAGGGCCGTGTCGGCCACAAGGGGTTGAGCTACCGCAACTTCGTCCTGCCGCTCAATGCCAGAGACTGCTTCAGAAGTCCTTTAGCCTTCGACGTTGTTAGCCTTGGCCAGGAATGCAACTCGGGTGGCAAGGCTCATGAATTTGGGTCGTCAACTCTTAACGACACTGCTCCCCTAAGATGAGTTATGAGTACTAATTAGGGGTACCAATTCAAAATGTTTCTCCGGGTTTCGTCCCAACAAATGAAACTTATTACATTCCTCTACAACCAGCCAACACGATTATGGAACCGACGTCTCTCTCTCTCTTTATTTTAGGTTTTCTTCCCGGATCCACGGCGTCTCCCTTCCAGTCTTGCTTTTTTTTCATTTTCAAATTCGATTTTTCCAGAAGCAACTCTATTCCGCTCTTGTTCGCCTCTCAATTTCATAATCTTTATCCCAATCCGCCATCAATAATAACGACTAAATGTCATACTGCTGCACCTATACAGTTTTACATCTATAAATACTGCATGCCGTTTCAAATGTCATGCCCATAAGAGGCAGGGCGTACGTCAGCCCCGTGTCATTTGTCGCTGCAGACTATTTCGAAAGTTTCTTTTCTTACGGACCACACATTTCATACATCAGTTAACGACAAAAGGTTGCCCCTTAACAGCAGCGATAATCAGGGAGATATGTCGCTCAAAAGGGCAGCTTCTGAAAGAAAATGTAACTTTATGGAGGTCCTGCATGGCACAAAAAAAACTGTTTTACACAGAGTTCAACTGTGAAGTCCACAGCCGAGTGGATGCGGTGACTCGGAGCCGGCTTCAATCGGCCCACTGTGCACTCTAAGCCCCATTATCTCCCGTCCCCATTTTCATAAAGCCGGAGGAATGCTGCACAACATTTTGTAGAAACCACCAAAATGTCACTACCCTACCCTTGGCTACATAACTTAGAATAATAATTGACGCCACAGTAGAGTTTCATCGACAGACGGTGAAACACCTTTAACGTTAATTTGCCTGCTCCCATCTCCCTACAAAATAAATGCGAAAGGGGTATCATTTCAATATAAAACCTTTTATGGAGTTTTTTTTAATACCGTAAATGTTTGCTTCTTGAAGGGTCCAACTTATGATTATAATCGCTTATGAGAAATGGAGTTTGTAGGCTTCCTCTCTTTCACTTTACGGTTACAAGTATTATTATTGTAGCACATTGCCCTGTAGTGTTTATTTTAAGTTCACTCCACGTTTACTGTTGTTCGCTGCTTGGTCTTTGGGATAATGAAATGTTATATTGCCACATTTATACATCCCGTTTCTTTTACTGCGACTGAATAAATGAGTTATAAAAATGGTGACGCATTACAAAGCGTGCGAATGTAAATAACACAAAACTTTACAACCAGATTGCATAGGGCGTTGATATATACACATACGAGTAATTATACTGTTGCTATTGGCCACTTAATTATTGAACACTACAATTGTGCAGTCGCCATCCACAACGTGACGGACAGACTGGGTCACGGCAATGCTTGGAGGGAGAGAGGAGAGAGAGAGAGGAGAGAGAGCAGAGGAGAGAGAGGAGAGAGAGGACTGTCCTTAACGTGGGTATCAGAGCCACGTGGATTTGTTCTCTCTGTTGGCTGTGGTGTGACCGTCTCGCACCCCCGAATGAATCGTCAGCAGAGGCCTCCTTGTAAACAACCCATCATAAAGGAGGCAGCGAGACACAGGACTCGCGCACGTTTGCGGTATAAAAAAAGAAGTGAAAAAATATTTTTTAAATGGGTGGAATTTTCTACAAACTAAACCGTTACAGGTATTTTGCATGGGCAGGTGCAGGATGGGGGCCAACGAGCCTTGAGTGAAGACTGAGTGTCCCGGACCATCATGGATCTACGACTCGTCCGAGCTGGTTTGTTTTTCCTTCGTCAAGAAGGCGTTTCCTCCTACTCCTCCTCCTCCTGTGTCGCGCCATTAAGCTGACGGCGTGTGGGTGGTTGTCACCGATGCAGGGTAGAGGCAGGCGGGCGACAGTCATGGGAATATTAAGCCATTTGAAGATGACGAGTGGCCATGCAATACCCGACCGCAAGAACATTCCTCACGTCAAGCGGGTATTTGCGTTCAAGAAAAAAAATCCCCTCCGTTACCAACATTTTTTAAACCCCTGATGAATGCCTAAGTTAAACAAATTAACACTGCAATGTTGTAGAGTCTGACTATGTATATTGTTTTCATGAAATTTACTTTTTTTTAATCTCTCCTTTGGGGCAGATAGGATGGTCTTGAAATGTATCAGCTGTCCCGCATCACTGAAAATTAATTAGTAACCTAGCAAACACATCATGGCATCACGGAACATGAACAAGTTAGTTATTATTGTGAGTTATCAATTATGTCTAAGTGCTTAACTAACCCGCCATGCAACATAGGATTCGGTACATTGCATGCCTATGCTCACACACTGTCACCGCAAATGGAAGGATATTTCAAATCGATTCTCTTCGCCACGTCTAGATTTACCCCGAGGTTTTCCACCGAACCGGCGCACAAAGGAGACACTTCACCTGGCCCCCACTGCACTCACATCATCTTACCCCGTCAGGCAAGCTATGGGTCGCCTTCAAAACAACCTACGGTCCCTCCCCAAAAAATGCCCTGTAATTCCATTTGGACGCCGTCCACCGACATTCGTCCTTTCATCCCCCCCCCCTCCCGTCCGTGAAGAAAAAGGCCATGCCCAGACCACCACTGTGACTGACGAGCATTTTGTGGTGACCCGTTGAGCCGAAAGCCTCACGAAGCAACTGGGCCACGTGGCAGATACATCCTTTGTACATTGTAAATACCCTTTTACAGAATGCGGTATAAAATAAGTACAGTTCTGTATTCACATTACCGAAAGGAATAATACATTATACATTTACGTTTTAGAAATATGGAAGGCAGCGAGGGGAACGCGTGAAAGCCCTGAAAGCGCGCTTCGGTAGCCAGAAAATCGAACAAGAACGATTGCAGCTCGTGCACGTTGTGGGCAAATTACAGGCAGGGGCGGATGAGGCCCTAGGCACTTCTGCTTCGTAGGCCTTCGGTGGTAACTCTCTACAGCTGCTACTGGCCGCTGCCCCATGTCACTCCCGCCGCTGTCACTCCGCTTGTTTCACGCGTAGCAACAACAGCAACGCCGCCTCGTCTTCCCTTGCACTGCTCTCCATAGAGAATGGGATTGTGGGAAAAAAAAACACAATTTGAAGATGTTGTTGCTAATTTTGAAATAAAAAAATCTTTCAAATTTCATCTCCGGTGTTAATTTCGCTCAAAAGATTGACATGATTCTGTCTCTTTGTATACACACTGTGCCTATCCTTGCTATATAAATATAATTATTCAGGAAAATATCTTGGTTTTATAAGAACAAAAACATGGTCGCATTTTTTCATAAGTCCTTTAGTTTTTTTTGTAGGTCCTAGGAGCACAGTGCCTACTGTGCCTATTGGATAATACGGCCCGGATTACAGATTGCATTTATAAGATGCACTCGCGAACACATGCAGGTGAACGCCATGTGGGCTTGAACAGGACACGTCACGGCTAGAAGGGACGATGGTGAAATAAATAATAACGCAGCGGCAACCAAAGAAATGTTATGCATTCTGGAGCATGTCCACTGAGGAGATGGAGCGATGAAATTGGTTTGTGTGCGGGTGCCGGGTGGATTGTTGTATGGCAGGATCGTGGAAAGTGATGGTGGCTTGGGGAAGCCTTCATCCAGCAGTGGATTGACCTTGGCTTATGATGATTACGGTGATGTGATGATGTGTTTTAATATTTGTATTATGTAGTTTCAAGTTTATTTTGCTCAACTAAGTGAGAGCTCAGAAGACCAGGATGAGATCTCATTTGGAATAATGAATTAAATAGAATTTGGCGCAAAAACAACCAAGTAGAAATTACATTTTTTTAACCACCTTACATAAGAAATAAAAGACACACACATAAATCAACATTGAATTAAACATTTATTTCCTGTAACGAAAGTTACATTAATTTTCATAAACATGAAAATTAATTTAATGTCATTTTAGCACTAGCCAATAAACAGACAAGGAGAGATATCACACATGGCTTAATACAGCATTATAATAATTGCCTTTCATGTTACGACAAGACAGTAAATGAACTGGTTACGTGACAAGCCCTACATTATTGGACCAAATATTTGCGTGCGCCAACTCAAAAATAATCTACACGCTTTAAGGTTAAGCCACGCTACGGCACAGTGAAGTAGGGACACTTTCCGGCATGTTGTATGAATCATTACATTTAATTCGTCCACATTATCCTGGAGAAAAAATATATATTTTTTTCCAAAACCATTGAGCAAATTAATGACATTAAGGGAATGTAAAAAATAAAATCACTATCTCTTGCCAAATAAAACACAAATCTCTCCAATATAAACCAGCTTAGTGTTGTCGATCACAATCCTACAGACTTCGGCAAAATTAAATTGTGTCAAAAGCCACAGCAGGATAAATATAACGTCAAATCAATTACACGGTTTCTATAGGAATCAACACAACACATGGAAGACTGTCCCCAGCACGCTTTGTTTTGCCTAACTGATATAAGCTGTCCTCCTTTCACCCAAAGGGAGATCCAAGCTCAAGCCTGCGAACGTGTGCCCAAGTCTGAAATGTGTAGCTGTTGGGATTATTTAAAGTGCTTTCATTAAAATCTCTCGCAAAAGCTATTTAATTTAAAAGGGGTCTCACAAACCAACACACGTGGTTAACGGAATTCGTTACCGCAGATATCCCAAATTTGGCCACATGCCACAAATTTTAAATCATTCATAACCGTGTTTAGTAAAACTGCATTCTTCTTTTAATTAAGTGGTCTCTCGCCTGTTTTCAAAAAGGTTATTGATTTGTGGGTGGAATGTTGGTGCAGCGGGTAGCACAGTGCACTCTGAACCTGGTTGAACCGAGTTAAAATTATTTTCTCAATCTACCGCTGGACGAAGGCCTCCCTCCCCGTGCGCCATGCCGGACATGGGGGTTGTTTGCCCATGTTTCAGCGTGCCGGTCGATGCGGGTTGGTGAACGGAGCGCCCAGGACCGGTTCAGATATCACTCGCCACTCATGTTCGCCCTGCATGGAAATCTCACACATATTTCCGGGTTCATAGTGCAGTGCATTCACCACCAGTGATAGTACCCAAACACAAAGTCTTTAACAGATTATTGGGCCAAGTGCTGTTAGCGAGCGCCTATACGGCCAGCGTGGCACGTAAACGTTGATTGGTCGATACCTCTCCCGGCCACCTTTGTGTCCCCAGTGTTCATGTTTTTACACCGTACGAAGTACTCATTTAAGGCCGAGTCGACCTAGGGGATGCTCAGAACCAGTTCAGATATACATCACTATTGGTTATGAGCGGGACTCGAACTCGGGTCGCCGCTGAACCACCGCTCCCCCAACACACACACGTTCCTACACACACACACGTTCCTACACACACACGTTCCTACACACACACACACACTCCTACATATACACACACACGTTCCTACACACACACACGTTCCTACACACACACGTTCCTACACACACACGTTCCTACACACACACACGTTCCTACACACACACACGTTCCTACACACACACGTTCCTACACACACACGTTCCTACACACACATGTTCCTACACACACACATGTTCCTACACACATACACACACGTTCCTACACACACGTTCCTACACACACACACACGTTCCTACACACACACACACACGTTCCTACACACACACACGTTCCTACACACACGTTCCTACACACACACGTTCCTACACACACACACGTTCCTACACACACACACGTTCCTACACACACACACGTTCCTACACACACACGCGTTCCTACACACACGTTCCTACACACACACGTTCCTACACACACACGTTCCTACACACACACACGTTCCTACACACACACACGTTCCTACACACATACACACACGTTCCTACACACATGTTCCTACACACACACACGTTCCTACACACACACACACGTTCCTACACACACACACGTTCCTACATACACACACACACGTTCCTACACACACACACACACACGTTTCTACACACACACACGTTCCTACACACACACACACACGTTCCTACACACACACACACACGTTCCCACACACACACGTTCATACACACACGTCCCTACACACACACGTTCCTACACACACGTTCCTACACACACACGTTTCTACACACACACACGTCCCTACACACACACGTTCCTACACACACATTCCTACACACACACGTTTCTACACACACACACGTCCCTACACACACACGTTCCTACACACACGTTCCTACACACACACGTTTCTACACACACACACGTTCCTACACACACACACACGTTCCTACACACACACACGTTCCTACACACACACACACACGTTCCTACACACACGTTCCTACACACACACACGTTCCTACACACACGCACACACACAACGTTCCTACACACACACGTTCATACACACACACGTCCCTACACACACACACGTTCCTGCACACACGTTCCTACACACACACACACGTTCCTACACACACACACGTTTCACACACACACGTTCCTAGTGGAGCGGGAAGAATGAATGGGACTCGAGAGAGTGATGGTGATGGGATTAGCGGCGTGACCGTGCGTGGTGGGAGACGAAACGTCGCCAAGACAAACTGCGTCACTCTCGCCGGACTGAGCCGAGCGAGCCAGCAGCCCTCGCGAGAGATGGCCACAGGGCAGCAGGGGCAGCGGCTGCTGCCATGGAGGGGAGACAAGAGGCGATGTTTAAAGAGCAGCGGGGGAGAGCCCAGGATCTAGCGCGGGATAAGTCTAAGGGCGCCACGACGGAGAGATTCTAACAACCACGCCTAGTATGTAGGAGTGCGTGGGTTCGATCCCGACCCTGACAATGCCTGTTGTATATTTGGAGTTTGCGTGTCTCTCTCTCTCCCCGTGGTCGCGTGGATTTTTCTCCGGGTCCTCCGGTTTTCCCCTCCACGTTTAAAATCAACATCACGCCTTTAGAGTATTTGCCCGCTGTACATTTCCACATGATAAGCCACTTCCAGTGGGCTATCATTTGTGGCCATGTCGCATCTGAAAAGGAGCTACCTAGCTCAATGGACCTTCTTACCTGGTAAAAAAAAACCCAACAACAATAGCAGCGCATCTTCTTCCCAGCTGAACTCGAGTGCCCTTCCCTTCACTCCCTCCTTCACCCCCCCCCCCCCCCCCGCTTCACCCCACTTCACCCCACCGCTTCACCCGACAACCTCCGGGAGGGTGGATGAGACCACGGAGCTCCAGGGAGCCATCGTCGCCGCGGGCTCCTCGCTCACAGCGCAGCCGCCGCGCTCCTCTCGTCGATGTCGACGCCGAGTCGTGAATCCGGTGCACGAATTTTGTTTTTTTCTCTCGCAAAAATGACTCCCGCGTATTTTCCCTAAGCGAGTTGGTTTTAATTCTTGCACTTGTTGTGACCGTAAATGGCCTCCCACGGAGGTTAGGAATTAATGATTTCCGTTAATTTATAGGTTTCTTATCGATACAGTAATGGGGATTCTTGAGTGTGCTTGCGAATCTAGGGCACTTTGGACATTACATCCACAGGGGGCTCATTAATATTTCATATAAAAAAAACATATTTCAATCTGTACATGTAACTAAAATTAACATTAAAACACGACGCATGACGAAGTTCTTTTGGCAACCTGCAGCTAAGACTGAAACCTCGCGACTGCACGCGGCCACTGGTGACACATCTTCAGAGAGTCGAGAAACGCCCGCGATACACAAATGAAGATTAACGGTGGAGAAACACATGGCAATTAGTGCACGAGCCCAGCATGCTGTCATTCTCAGCAAGAAGAGAACGTAGCGAGGCTGACCCACCCCCCCCCCCCCTTAACCTCTTGATAACCTCCCGAACTCCAATAAAAGCTCCGTGCGTCGACCTTTGGCTTTGAGCGGAGACCAATTGATTTGTGTACAGGCATGGCGAGGATTCCAGAAAGGCCAAGGCGGCAGCAGTAATGCGTTACAGATGTGACCAAGGTTGCCGTCCTCGGAGGATGATACAGAGCACGGCCTTCCCATCAGTGCCATCAGTTGGATCATTCTCCCTTTACTCACCATGCCCTCTGCTCTCGTCTCGTGCTCCAAGCACCACCACTCTCTAACGCACAGTTTCCCAAACTCCAATTCTCGCGACCTAGAACGCTACGTCTTTCTGCGTTTAGCGATTTACTCCCCCCCCCCCCCCTTTTAAATTCACTCGTTCCACGCTGCACACGCCGTATGATTGTTAAACACGTTCCACGTGACACGATAAGCAATTAACGCTGTCTGCGTCCCGAGATCTCGATATCAATTTGAATCGCCACCTTTAGCGCAGTTTAAAAAAATGCGTTGTTTTATTTCAGAAGTCAGAACATAGCAGCCAATGATTAACGCGTATTATTATTAATATTATCTTTCCATGACATATATATATGGCCAGGGGAGCAGCGAGGTGCAGCAGAGAGCGAGCTGCGCCACCAACCCGCAACTGGAGGTTCGTTTCTCGGCCGACAATGACTGGCGCGGTGAGGTATGGTCAAATACAGTAATCCCCTACGACCAACATTGAGAGGGGAAGCCTTTAACTTTCCACAATCGCAAGGCAACGTTCAGTGTACTTGACATGATATTGAAATTGTGTAATAAATGTAATTGCATTGATGCATCGATATATAGATATAAAAAAAAAGATAATGTCATATCCCTATAGAAATTACTGCTTCAGACGTGATATATTGGCTGTGTCACTGGGACACGAATCTCTGATGTATAAATTGTACGTATCTGTTCCTATCGCTACAAAGTGGATGACGCATTGATTACGCTCGCTCAGATCAAGTTCTGTGGCATTCGCTTCGAAGGGCTCATGCCCAGAAAATGCGTAATGTAATGGGCCTGTGCTCTGGAATAATGTCGCATCAATTACAGGAACAGCATGCCCTGTGAGTCATGTTCTCTCAATATTGCATTAGATTCACTCTGATGTGTTTGCACAACGCTCTCATGCAATGCTTCGGAAATTTTTTTTTGCCACAATTGTCAATTATTCCATTAAGTGCGTCTAATTTGTGGTGTTATTTTGAAGATACTTAATTTTAATGCACGAAGTTCGAAAGATGAAAGGATAATGCTATTAAAAGAAAATGTTCTCAGCCTGCTGATAATTGTGAAAGCACACGAGTGCTGGGGTCCACGCACTGCACTATGGACCAGGGAATCTGAGTTCAATTTCCGGCCACGGCTAACATCAGTGGCGAGTGATATTGAGTCTCGTGCTGGTCCTGGGCTCCTCTCCACTCCCTCCACCCCCACCAACCCGCACTCACCAGCATGGTGAATATGGTCACACAACCCTGATGACTGACACGGCATGGGGAGGCGGTATGCATCCAGCAGTGGGTTAACAACAGACTGAAAATTATTATTTATTGTTACTGCGCGCCATCTGCACCGCAACGTTTCATCTGATTGAGCAGCAAAAACAGCCTCGGTTAACCGTGGCTGGTTTCTCAAGCTTCTTCCAGCAAGCGTCAAACAAACACAGAGCGGAGGATGTGACAGATTTACAAGACTGCAAGCCTCCCTGTACACACACCGTGCAGTGCCCCACGTGTAGACCGGCAGTGGGACACCGCTACGCTAAAGCCTTTCCCAAGGACACTCATCCTGCCCCTCCCGTCGACACCGAGGAGACGAGGCAAAGCAAATGTACAGCAAAGCATTCGTACAGCGATTGCTCTGCAAAATACTGGAATGTCGCGCGACCCCCGAACGAAGGATCATCGTTTTGGCATGGGAGATGGCTGCAATTGAAAAAAGAAAACATCTATCCGTGTGTATTTGTTTACGAATTATGCCCAGTAATTTGTCAAATTCACGGGGTCAAAGTACTTCAGCAACAACTATTGGAATGGGGAAGCCCAGAAGGCTATGATGTCAAATTATAGAAATATTTACAATTCGTAAAATTAGTTCCCTGGCTTTATTATTACAGAGTTAGAACCACGCTGATCCATAATAAATATACAACAGCATCTAAACTCGTTCAATTATATAAATTATTTATACATTCATCACAATAATTTTTTGTTTCTCATGCACAGGCGGAGGTATGGATCGAGTTTTGGATAATAAGTTTTGTAAAACTTGAAAACGCGTGATGCTATGAAACCTTCACAAATATTCTATAAAGAACGAAAATAATAAAAGGAGAAATAGCCACAGGAAGAGAGTGTGCGTCTGCTGAGGATACTTGGGTGAGCTGCTGGATAATTGCGTGCAGGTGCGAGCTTATCAGGTGACATTCAACCTCGACCTTTCACCTTCCGCCTGCCTCGTGATGGCCAACAATGGCTTCCGGGCAGGTGCTCAACCCACGCCAGTGGGCACGGGCGGCTCACAGGCCAGGGGGAAACCTCCTGGTTGAATGACAACAAACACGGACCTCCCGGCGGGGCAAGCAGCCACGTCCTACACAAACACCCCCTCCCCGCCTGCTTCCGCCCGCCACTCATCCGCCTGCAGTAGCCACCTGTTCTGGTTGTCCCAGGGATCATCCTCTTTTTGAAGTCGCTGTCCTGGAAAATCTCTGTTGGTATTGAGATATGTTTTTCCTTCTTGTGACATGTCCCGATTTATTGTACCTTAGAGGTGGCAACCGTACAGCCAGGTCCCCTGCGGCATGGTTGTTGTGAACTTCATAGCTCTGTACTCGCAGCTCTGCGTTGGCATGTTTTCACGTATGTAAAAGCCACGTTTTAATTGTCTGGATAAGCGCAACAAGCAATTTTTGAAATTCCTTCATTTCATACAATGAAGGTGCATTGCATCTCGTGACTTCGCTGTGTGCCCGCATGTACAACGTAAGCATGGCTATAACATAACTTGAAAATCAAGCGTGTAAAGATACATTCATACACACGTGGGTTAAAATAGAGGCCGGGGTCTGCTCCTCATGTCCCCTTGTAGTAACTTTGCAGGTGTTTGGCCCCCTACAGCTTTCCCTTGAATAACATTTCATTTTACACCCCCACGCAAACGTTATTGTGGACCCACAATTTAGGCTGCATCATTTCCACACACCAGAGGGCCGTCAGAAGTATGCAGTATCCTGTAAGAAAGCTCAACACAGCAATACCGGTACCACACCTCGGCCACAAATCAACTGGTACCACCTGAGCACAGATACCAATTCTTGGACTGTCCGGGTCAATCCTGGTGGCGGACCCTAGGCCTACCGAGGGACTCTTAACATAAGACTTTATGCAATTATTGTGATGAGTGGTGGCGCAGTGGTTAGCGCTGTGGGCTTTGAACACGGCGACCTGATCAGTTCACATATCAATGGTGATATGTGAACTGATCCTCGATGACCCCCCCTTCCCCGATCCACAATAACCAGCATGGTGAAGTATGGTCAAACGGTCGCCATGACTGACACAGTGTCGGGAAGTCTTCATCCAGCAGTGGATTTCATAATAAATCCTACCGAGTGTAAGTATAACTATGCAGGGTGGCCCAAATGTCAGGACACCTCGGGTTATATTCATTTTAAAACTGGCATTGAAACATTGCAATTATGTATTCTATAAGTGAGTCTTTTATCCATTATCATTAATCATATATATTTATTCTTCATTTTCAGATGACATTTAAAATGGATTTTTTTTTACTGAATTGAGACAAAGCATAGTTGATGAATGTTCAAAGATTACAACTGTAATCTTTAAAAAAAATCATAAATTAATTTCAAAACAGAATTCCTGCATGCATTGATGTTAATTGAAGTCAGTTTGAACATTTGTTAACTTAAATTAATTAACTCTGTGATCTGTTGAAATATATAAAATAATCCTATGTGTCCTGACTTTTGGGCCACCCTATAGTCCATGAAATATTCTGAACTTCAGATAAACAGATGCAATCAACAGAGATCGTAATAAGACATGACTATACACACTGCTGGAAGGCACAGCAAGATAAAATAATACAAAAAAACAGGCCTTAATGTTGCAAGCCTTAATGTCTGATTGAAAGCTTACATTCCGTCTGAAAAACACCGCCGCAACTTGTGCAGTGCTTCGGACATAAGACCTGCGGGACCGTCATCAATAGGAAGTATACATGCAGCAGCAGCAGTAGCAGAAGAAGAAGGATGAACGCAGCTTTCAGACTGGGACAATGAAGCCATACTTTGCAATCTGAGATGCGCAACTTGGAGAATAGGAAGTTGGAAACGCAAGCTCCAGGGTCACTGAATGGAGGCATAGTCTGCCCCACAATAACTTGCGTGTAGCATCGAATAAAGGAAGTATTTTACAAAGTCTTTAAACCGACCAAAAAATTATCACAAAATCGTGTAAATGAATAAACTGATGATCCGATGGGCGCCAGTGGCATGGCGAAGTTGGCGTGGGCCCCGATGCAAGGGATGAGAGGGCCCCTCCCCCTGTCCAGTTCCCTTCTTCTTTCGCGGCCCGGCATCTGGGGCCCTTCAGCCCTTGGGTGCCAGCGTAGCTGCACTGCCTGCGCACTCCATTGTTACTCCACTCCCATAGATACAGTACAGTATATATGTAGTATATACCGTGTCACCGATGCTGTCAAAATCTCATTAATTTGAGCAGCAGATCAGTGCACGCCGGAGTTGGTGATGTTGCACGCGGTATAACTACCGGACTGCTGTGGGCTAGTACGGTCACTATTCTATGTTCAGGAGCTAATTGCCAAAGTTGAGGTCCGTTGGCCACGGACAAGTGGCATCGGGAGAGAGTTCGTGCAGTTTTGCTGTTCTACCTCCTCCGTTGAAGGAACACAGGCTACAGTGAGTTTCCTAAATGGGCCAGAGTTTGGGTGCCATCGCGACAATCGCACTGCGGATGCCGTGGCTCGTTTGAAACTCTGTTCCCATTGCCTTTGTGTTAATTATTGCTATACCACTGATAGAATGTTGATAAACATGTTATTGTATAATGGAGCCAGCCCCTTCATGTCATGGTTTGAAAAACCATAGCCCCCCCCTCCCACCAGCTAAACATTTCTGGCGCCAACACAGATGAGTAAAGTCCAGAGTCTGCTTTGCGGCTGGAGGTAAAATAAACCTCACCACAGTGCCGGGCAGTGTGCTGCTGATGCTGGTGAAACCAGGAGACTTACCGTGATAAATTATTAACAGCGTATGAAAGCAGATATTCATACATTGATTTTAAAAAAATGTACGAGCTATTTTATAATAGTTTGAATCTGTAAGCGTGAAGGTAAAATGTGCACTGTGGTGTATGCATCTATATGTATACTTAATTAATTATGCAGGGATATGAAAGTAAAATTACAATATTTTCTCAGAATTGTTGAAACAATATTTCACAGCCTTGGCAAAGATCGAGTTTTCAGTGAAATAAAATTTAAACATTTGTCAATACCTCGTGGTCATGTAGATTGGTGACTTAAGCGTTCAAACGCGAGTTAAAATCGGGCATCGCCCTTATACCACTCTCCAACCTCCAATATAAACACATTTATACAAATCTTCGCTTAAACCTCAGATTCGTTCAGCTCTGTTCATTTTCTTGCCCCAACGGAGCCGGTGACATTGGCCCCACTGTGAGTTGCCGCATATATTTTTTTATTGCCGAATAATTGTGAAAGCGCAGCACCAAGCAAGAAGCCCTCTTCGTGCCTAAACCCATTAACTCTGCCATTCAAAGCCTCCTGACTGCTGCCTACAAAGAACCCAATTTTACATGGTCCTGGCCTCCGCAGCTGCGCACTTCAGTGTAACCGCATTTCAATGGCACTAAAAGCCTCTGAGGGGGAGAAGAAAAATATGATTCCTCTTGCAAGAGGCCAAAAGGAGGTGGAGAGAAAAAAAAATCCCCGCTCGGTCACTGAAGCTTGCACGGGTGCCCACCGCACACTGGGCCCCCATTGAGGGTCAGGAATTTGGCAATGCGAGACATTTCCTCGCAGCAGGCAAGTGCCAGCCTTCATTCCAGCCAAGAGGGAGCCTGCCATTCTAGCCCGCGTCCCCAGCAGCAGGGGCATTTACTGCCGCTTGCCGTAAATAGCGGGCAACGTGCGCAAGCAGCCAGCCAGAAAACGGAAAGAACGGCAACGTATAGGTTGTCGGCATTTTTGTTTTATGTATTGTCATTCATCCCAAAATGCGTCGCACAACGCTGCACAATCCACAACACACACGGAAGTGGATGTATATATTGAGACTTTTTCAGCCAATTATATTATTAAGCGTTCATACATTTGGGAGGAAACCAGAACACCTGTAACAAACCCATGCCGGTGAGGGAACAACGCCACCCCGTACAAATGGAACAGATAGAGATGAGTCCACACTTGCTGCACCGCCTTCTCCTGGACGGTCAGGGTATGGCACCACGAGAAGAGAGTTTCTCAACGTCCGCGCGATGCGCCAACCCTCGCTGCCTCCATAGAGCTGGACTACAGGCCACGTGCAGCACAGCCACCACCGCCCAACCAAAGACCCTGGGGAGTGTGGCCACTGCTGAAGCGGAGTTATTGTGGAGGAGGGGGGGGCTAGGGGGTGTTCGGATACCAGAACAGCAGAGAGTTCAGGGCTTACGCAGCTGCTGACACCGTTTCGAGGCAGCTGTCAATGCTGCACAACGCCACAAATAAAAAAAATTACTATGCACAGTCCTTATTGTGCTGTCACTCTTTATACAGCTGTTAGTTTGTGGTGGGAATGCCGCCATGGCAATGCAGAGTTCGCTGGTTGAACTACTAAACTTTTTTTTTATTTTACCAAGTCAGGCCCATTGAGCTGTATAGATTTTTTTTCAGAAGCAACCTGGCCACAAATGATTGCTCAACGAAGTGGCCCATCACGTTAAAATGTATAGCAGCCAAATATTCACGTTTCTAAATGTGGCGGGAAAAACCGGAGGACCCGGAGAAAAATCAACGCGACAACGGGGAGAGAGAGAGAACGCAAAAAACAAATATACAGCCATCAGCGTCGGGTCAAACCCACAATCTCCTGCATGCCAGCAGTTAACATTTCGCCACCGTGACTATTGTAAAAGTGGCGCAAATGTATAATATCTCAACCCACCTCTGTCCACGCAGCAGTCTAAATTGGTGAATCACAGGAAGTTGAATGTTAGGGTTGTACGCAGTGGGGTGAAGCGTGGGTACTATCTAACCTCATCTAAGAAGTGTGGCCAGCGTGAAAGAGTAGGCCAAGAACACCCACGAGATTTCTCTCTCGTGAAGGCCGTTCTGCTAGCAGTGGTACGAGCCATCGCTTGCAAAGCTGTGCCTTTAAACTGTTGTCACCTTTCCGTCATGTAATAATTTACTTTATTTTAGACGTTACAATTACCGTCTTAACATTTTACGCGTGTATCTTTTCACGTACAAAATTAAGCGTTTCCAAACGTTAAAACCAACGATTCTATTTTGAGACGCGAGATGGAAGACTGCTCCGAGAAAGCTACGGTTGCAGAACCCTGACTGGTAACAATTAAAAGCCACGCGGTCGCATTGACTCACTCGCAGGTGCGGTCCCTTGCTCCGCCGCACCATTCAGGGTAAATATTCACGTCATCAACTCTTTATTTACTCACAGAGTCAAGAACAAAGCCCCTCTGTGCGTTATTTTGCCCTTAAAGTCACGCATTTTAGCGGCCGGAACGTGGACAAAAAAATAACAACGGCGGTATTCATGGCCGGTGACCAAGAAGAATTGAACAAACCCGTCAAAGCTATTGTGTGTACTCGCACACGGAACGTCACTTTGCAGCTCGGTGGGTTATTCGCGTTCTGAAATACGACGACGGCGTGGCGGCAGAGACCGGTTTGCCGCAATCCGTGGCACGGCGATAATCACAGCGGTCAAAAGTGCAACGCGAATAGCGATCAGAGCGCACGCCCGTTTCTGCACGAGGTGGAAAACCTCTATCAACGATGCCGAGATTAATTTGATCGGTGCGCCGCCTCCGAGTACCTTGAGAAGCTTCCTTCGCTCACCCTTCTTCCTCGTCTTCCTCCCTCTCGTTCTCTTCCCCTTGGCTGCCAGAGATGCTTCGCTCTGATGATCCGGTCTGTCTGGGGTGTCCTCCTCCTCCTCCTCGCAGCAGGTGAAGCTCACCGTGCAACCCATGGGGTTCCCCGTGCGTCGCTCACCGCCCCCGTGGAGCACCTGGACGCCAAGGAGCTTCTCCCCAGGCTCTCCGAGCTAACAATCAGCTGGCTCGGCAAACCTCCCCCCCCACCTCCTCCCACACCGCTTGTGTGGCGTTTTTTAAAAAAAATCCCCTCCTTTCAAAAATAAAACATGTCCAAAGATTTGGACAGCGACCAACGCAGCGCGATTATTAACGGTGCCTCTCCGCCACGCGCACGCCTCTCATGCTCGGCATATCGAGCCGCGCTGGGGGGCTTCGCATTTTCATTACCCACACTGCCACCCTGGCACTGGGAAAAAAACAGGTGGCAGCACTATTTTGCTCTCACCATTCCCCCTCCTACTTTGATGCCCTCCCTTCCTCTCTCTCTTCTCCGTGTGCTTCTCCCTCGACTTATTTTGCTCTCTCTCTCCCTACCTCCCTCTCTCTCTCTCTTCCTCTCTCTCTCCCAATTCTCTTCTGCTCCCCACTGCGTCTAGGCAAGTCCGTTGTGTTGGATCGGTCGGTGTTATTGTCGAAAGGAATTTAATGTCCAAAGTCATGCGCTGGCACTGCACATGTGTGCACACACGTGCGTGTGTGTGTGTGCGTAGGAGGGAGGGTTTGTCTGCTGCCGTCACTGCGTTGGCGATCTCCGCTGTGCACGGCAGCAAGAAAGGAAACCAGAGCCATGCCAAAGTCACTCTCCCAAAGTGCGCCACTGCGAAAGTGGTTCACTGCCCCCCCCCTCTCCCGCCCTCTATACAAGGGCACAAAAAGCCACTTTTGGCATTTGTTGACCAAGGGCCAGGAGGTTCATTTGCTGTGATAGTTGATCCGTTGAGAGAAGACCATTTAATTTGAAAATGCTTTTAGTTTTTATTTAAATATCGCTTGATTCTCTTCAATATGACAAATTATGCAACATTTCAAAGAAATCAAAATGCAAAAAAAGCTCAGGTTAAGTATAAACTTTCGTTTATTGGCTCTTCTCACAGTCAGGAAATACATTTTAAAACACATCCTCCAAATGAATCTTCGGACGTCTTTTAAGATTCGCCAAATTAAAAATGCAACGAGACTGAACACCGCCAGTCCACCCCTCTTACTTTCCCGGTGGAGGCCTTTATTTAGCCATTTACAAAATTCCCGTTGGCGGATTTGAGTTTCCACATGCCGAGCAGACACGGCGCGCGATATCCCCTTTCGTCCCCAACAGCGAAGCCGCGAGGCACGCCACGAGCCCGCGTCGGAAAGAGAACCTCCAAAATCAAAGTCCTCCGCTAACGCTCTGCGCTTCTCCACCATTTGTGTTTCGGCAACCGTAAAACCCGAATTCCACCGACGACACTCGGGCTGAGGAGGAATATTTCTGGGGCGAGACACTCTCGGTCACTGACCCACTTGGGATCTAAGCAGCGAGGGAGGTTAAATCAGGCATCCCCACCGCACTGCTGTCACCGACACGGAAATTCAATCTCAGTGGGAGTGTAATTGGGTTTGGAGGATATCTGCTCCTCGGTTATCTCAGTGCTGTATGGTTTAGTTTTAAAAATAAATATTTTGACATCCAAAGTATTTGAGATTGCACGCGATTCTTCGTCGGGGGGCGGGGGTGGGGAGGTGTTCGCGTGCAGTACTTTGGTGAAGAATACTTCCAACGATTTTGAACTGTGATTTGATCATTTATCGCCTGGAAAATTACATATCCATGTATACCATGTGCAAGGACTTCATTTTACTACCATTAGACAACACATTATTTTCATGAGACTACAAATAATCCAGAGGTGTCAGTAAAAAAAATATTGCTGTGGTTGTCACACCTGATGATGATTGCTTGTGTTGCAATCGAAACGTCGTGATTTAATTTATTTTACTTTTTCATCTACGTGACTTTACAGAAAGAACCAAATTAATATGGATCCTTCCAGTCACGAAAACTTCAAATCTAGAATAAATCCGGAGGTAATCGAAACACCAGAAGTTAACCCAAGCTGCCAATGTAACTACCACTCTATTTTAATAGGCGGTGCCTACACATTGTACACATTGTACACATCGTACACGCATTTGTCAAACCACTGCTGGCTGAGGGCATCTAAATGCCACACGGGGTGTGGGAGTCATTCGAACACACTTCAACGTGCGGGTCGATGAAGGTGGGGAGCATAGACATGAGAAGATAGTAGAGTACAATAGATTATTGTAGACAGTCCTTTGTCACCCATAACGTAGGTGCACTTGGACACGGACAGATTAAGAGTGAGGTCACCCAGTGAACTCAACTGTGCAACAGATTGAATGAAGTCAATGATTCATTTCCTGCCGGCTCAGAGTAATTTCTGACCGACATTAATTCAGCATTCGAGTGCTGTGAAGTGTAAGTTAAAGACCCTGTTACATTACTTACGAAAGTAGGACGCTGTATTTTAGTTGAATAACTACGAGCTCAAATTTAAATATTGCGAAACCTGGGACAAACGCGGTGGAAAACCCACCCCCTCAAATTGTTACCCACGTCTCCCATTCACAGTGTTACCCACGTCTCCCATTCATAGTGTTACCCACGTCTCCCATTCATAGTGTTACCCACGTCTCCCATTCACAGTGTTACCCACGTCTCCCATTCATAGTGTTACTCACGTCTCCCATTCATAGTGTTACCCACGTCTCCCATTCATAGTGTTACCCACGTCTCCCATTCACAGTGTTACCCACGTCTCCCATTCATAGTGTTACTCACGTCTCCCATTCATAGTGTTACCCACATCTCCCATTCATAGTGTTACCCACGTCTCCCATTCACAGTGTTACCCACGTCTCCCATTCATAGTGTTACCCACGTCTCCCATTCATAGTGTTACCCACGTCTCCCATTCACAGTGTTACCCACGTCTCCCATTCATAGTGTTACCCACGTCTCCCATTCATAGTGTTACTCACGTCTCCCATTCATAGTGTTACCCACATCTCCCATTCATAGTGTTACCCACGTCTCCCATTCACAGTGTTACCCACATCTCCCATTCATAGTGTTACCCACGTCTCCCATTCATAGTGTTACCCACGTCTCCCATTCACAGTGTTACCCAGGTCTCCCATTCACAGTGTTACCCACATCTCCCATTCATAGTGTTACCCACGTCTCCCATTCATAGTGTTACCCACGTCTCCCATTCACAGTGTTACCCACGTCTCCCATTCACAGTGTTACCTACGTCTCCCATTCATAGTGTTACCCACGTCTCCCATTCATAGTGTTACCCACGTCTCCCATTCATAGTGTTACCCACGTCTCCCATTCATAGTGTTACCCACGTCTCCCATTCATAGTGTTACCCACGTCTCCCATTCATAGTGTTACCCACGTCTCCCATTCACAGTGTTACCCACGTCTCCCATTCATAGTGTTACCCACGTCTCCCATTCATAGTGTTACCCACGTCTCCCATTCACAGTGTTATCCACGTCTCCCATTCATAGTGTTACCCACGTCTCCCATTCATAGTGTTACCCACGTCTCCCATTCATAGTGTTACCCACGTCTCCCATTCATAGTGATATCCACGTCTCCCATTCAAAACAAATGCATCTCAATTTTCTGTCATTTGATTATGGGGGCCTAAATGCATTTATAATGCCATTTACACAAACCCACATGGCATCGCTAATGGACTGCTATGTTTCTAAGTAGTTAATAGAGGCAAAAAAAGGCAGATTACTGAGAGAAAAAGCAGAAACATGTCCCTTGGACACTCTCCAGCAGCGAGCCTTCCCAGAAGCGACAGCGAGTGATCTATCATCTTTTACATTGCAACCGCGGCGCTCCGTACATTTTTCCCTCCCCACTTAAGTGCTCAGGTATCTTATTTCACAGGATCTAGACATCTTGAAGAAATGTTACTTCCTTCGGTAATTATTTCCACATAACACGCACCAAAAAAATATTTAGTTTCAGTGCAAGGCAATGTTAAATCGGAGGAAGATGTTATCGTTTTTGAATAAACACAATGAAAGGCAGCTCAGGCAAAAAAAAAATATATGCCAGACGATTCTAAGCGTTACATTTAAAAGATAAATACACAACTGCAGTTTGACTCTAAATTATTTTGTCAAATAAAGACAGGTCCAAGACTCTACTTTATCAAGCACTGCAGGTCGGTGGTATTTAATTAAGTCAAATGTCCTGGGGCCCTTTGAAAAGAGGCCACCACAGGTTGCCAAGGCTGTAAAAATGGCACCAGCAGTGGTACTTATTCAGAGGATGCTGATGGGCATTGGTCCACAGATAGACGCTGGCACAGAGCCATCTATAAAAACAGCCCCCTACTCGGCCCCACTTAACCCCTAACACTGCCCCCCCCACCACCCCCTCCCGCTTATTCCCCTACCCCACCACCTATTCCCTCAATACATTCCTGATGCTTCCACGAGGCAGTTCCCTGGAAGCGCTCTCCCGCCAGCAAAACAACAGCGCGCTGAGCGGAACTCCGGCTCCGGTTCTCCCAACGGGAGACGTCGCCGTGCGTCCAGGGCACGGGACAGCGCACGTGGCGACCGGCTCGGGCCCCAGCCGGAACCGAATGAGGACGCTTATATAAATGCACACACATGTATATAATGTCCACCGATCGGTTTGAAACTCGAGCAGGTGGTGGGCAATTTGCATGAGAAGAATCAACCTCGAGAGGAAGAAGTTTAAGAGCCCGGGCGTAAATAAGGAAGACGGGGACATTTTTACGGTGGACGCTGAAAGGGGCTCACGCCACAAAGCGCGGCATTCACGTTGGCCCCGCTGGCTGTGCCACCGCGATGCCTCGGCATTCATTCGCCGCTGCCCGCCGGCGAGACCACCGAAGGCACACACCCTGCCCAGCACCCTCTGAACTGTGCCACGCTTGCCCCTCGTCGCTAATAAGGCTGGCCATTTACAGACGTGTTTACCTTTAATTAGTTTGAAACTAGACCTTGACAGATTTTTTTTTCTTTTTTAAATACATAGCGTTCTTTTTTCAAAAAGCTAAAATAACAAAAAGTGGAAAGTAGTGAAAAGCAAATGAAAATTCGACGGGTTGTGATTCTTTACTACGAGTGATATTTGTTTCACAGTAAAACTTTGAAATGATGAAAAATAATGAGCTAGACATCACCTAAGCGCTTGTATGTCAGGTAATTAAGCATTGGATAACCCTTCAACACGGGGTGTGTTCTTCTGCAATACATCACTGAAAAACAGGCGTAATAGCCTCAGTATAAAATTTTACCATTAAAACATGTGGCTGACCAAATGCTCTCGATATATATTAGAAGTTAATATTTGATTACAACGAACAACGTCCGAGCAGCCAAGAATAACATTGAACTTGCGTAATATTTTCCATCATTGGTCACAGATGAGAATCTCTGGACATGGATGAGTGCACTCAGATAAACAGCGTGAGTGCCGCCGCGCTCGACAATCATTAGCCATCCGCTCCTGTTCCCCTTCTCCACAGCTGTGCCGCATCAAAATCACCTGCACGATGTAAACAACGAATAGTTCTCAGCACACACGAGGCGCCCCCCCCCCCCCCCCCCACGGACCACCGGCCACGTTCACAGCTGCCCCAAGGATTGCGTGACCCTGACGGCGATTACCGTTCGACAGCACAAACTCGTCCGCACCCCATTCGCTTCCGTTGCTCGAAGGAAAATCTTCGGATCTGTCAGAACGAAGCCGCGATTAGAGTCGTCTAAAGTCAATGCAAACACCGCGCTCTGGTCTCCGCGTCGAGCTGGCTGCAACGTTTTAGAGCCGCCGAGCGCTGCTTCGTGTTTGCCAGACCGCCCGGGAGCCGGGCCGGAGTAGAATAACGCAGTAGACACAACAGCGCAGTAGGCCGGGCGGAGTGCTTCTGGGGCACGCTGGCAACCCACTCAGCGCGAATCCTCACAGGGCTACTCGACGCCACTTCTCAAGGCTTCATTCGCCAGCCGCTGATAAACGTTTACCCAATTGCTCATTCCGTGATGTCGGATGGCCGGCGTAAGACCACAATGCAGCAGCAGCAGCTTACTTGCGGAAGACTGCCCGTTATGTTTTAGCGGCAGCGGCAGCAGCATAGGAATGCGCCTCTGCCGTTGCTTGTTAATTCAAACTTTCACCGACAAAAGAATACGTTGAGAAGGGTGGGTTGTGCTCCCCAATTCAAAGGACCGTGCTCTGCATCCAAATCTGTAAACATAAATCCCACCTCCCATAGCACCTTGTCCATGCTTCCGTGTACTCTTGTCAGCTTTCGTGAGTTTTTCTATGTCAATGGCCATGCTTATGAACCGTATGTCATAGCAGGTTAATATACATCGATTAAAACACTTTATTCTTCAGGTAAATTGGTATTTTGCTTTTCATTGTTGAGTTCAGTTTAAAAAAAAAACACTCCCAACCTGCTCTTGGTCACCTTTTTATTTCGTCACTTTGATTCCGGCCCACCATCAACAACAAACCCTGATGGGTTCTTAAGTTTCGTCCCTCTGACAGATATCTTCAATTGATGAAACTAATTTTGATTTAAAGCTTTCGTGACTGCAGGGATTCATATTCTTGGTTCTTTCGGTAAAGTCACGTAGAAGGGAAACAATAAAATAATAAAACAATAAAATTATTGTTTTTATTGTTTCCCTTCTACGTGACTTTACCGAAAGAACCAAGAATATGATAAAACAAAATTAACGGATTTGGGCAGATGCTGCAATGTGTGTATGTTGAACTTCTTTCACATGTACACAGCCAACCGCGCTAATTGGAGGTACGGAGGAGGACAACAAACTAAACACAAAAATAAATTATATGTTTCGTAGTGTGATGGTTGAGGGTTGGCACTAACGATGGAGTGAGGACATCCGCCAGAATGGGAAAATTGGCTAGAGACCAGGAGCGAGATTAATTATATCATCGCGAGGCCATGAGAGACGGTGGTGGAATGGGGAAGCCTGCATCCAACAGTATATAGATCATGACTGTTGATGATGAACACCTTTTCAAAAACACCGAATTATAAAAAAGCATTCAGTTCTGTGTTGCTGACAATGTTATATCAAGTTTAAAATGCAGATTCTATGATGAATATAAATTATTGCCTATCACTTGAAGTATCAACATCTGCTGGAGATTAAACCTCATACTAAATAACCTTTATATTGGAAATACAATATGTTATGTTTTTTTAAAACTCTTCCTTTCAGGGGCAATCTGGCCTGGAATCCAGAATGAGCCCAGAATAATAGGCTCGTGGCAACCACCATTTTTCAAGATTTATTTAAAATCATGTGGGATTAAAGGCGGCTTCGAACAGATTTCCAGGGGCAAAATCCTTCCTGATTACTGAGCACCGGTCCTTACAAGTTTCTCTGCACCAAAGAAATGTGTGTATATTTATTTATTTATTGCTGGCTGAGCGACATGCACGCTGTACGATGTACGCTGAGACACAACAGACACTATATAATGAGATGGAGGAATGGCCAACCAGAGATTAAATTTACTGCCTTTAAGCCGGCGCCAGGCATTGGTGGAGCTGCCATCCACGATGTCTGTTGCAGATACAGCAGCAGCAACAGGATCTCCACCCTGGAAAGGTGAGCAGTGAATCATCTAACTCACGCCGGACAATCTTAAGTAAGCCGCAGTGTTATACTAACGGAGATAAAAAAAAAACCAGTGTTATACAATGGGTCAGTTGTGTAACAGATCATTTATGCGGTTTTTCACGCTGCTGCAACCGCAGATTTTGTTCGGTTGCGGCAGAAAATAAATAAATAATGCGGCTCGGCTGAACTTCCTTCGAAAAAAATTAATACCGAAGTTAAATTCTGGCTCAACCTAGGTAAAGTTGAACTTTATCGTACTGCAAACAAACCACGTATCAATGCACTGTTTCGAGCTCCCACAATCGGAATGCATATTTTAAAACATTACCATGTTTTCATACCAAGCATTTTGCCCAGATTATTAAGCCTACTCGATTTTGGCTTGCGTCCACGACACCAAGACACTCTCGTGTTACATTATGAAATCAGACCAAGCCCTTTCTTGCAGTTCACGTTGAGGTACCTGGACACTCATCACAGAGACCCGATACGTTTGCTCCTCATGAAGGGCCCTTAATAAAGCCAATCCTTCAGGAAATGCTGTCCCTTGAAAGGTGAAGCCTGCGCTACAGAATGAAAAACAGTGACATTCAAAGGAGCCCATTGTTGTGTTCTGGATTGAGTTCACAGCACAAGCCCTGGGTTTTGGCAGGCAAGCCACAGCAAATGACAATGCAGATTATAATATATTGTGCACGTAAAGATTTACAACAAGTAGATGTGCATTAAAACAAATACGGGATTGGCCTTCTTGTCTTGAGTCAAGAATGAAAAAAGGTAACTATTTTTTTGCTTGAGTAAAAATATATATAAAACTAAAGTACATGAAATTATGCTCACGTCCAAAATGTAACAAAAACTGGATCTAGCTCATCTAACAAGTACAATTAAAAACTTTGGCTGAGTCTCAAGAAGACCGAACCACACAAATTTGACATCCAAGTGGATTCTCAAGTTACTGTGCCACGTCCTAATTAAAGACACACTTAAAAAGAGCTCCATTTAATTGGCCTTTTCCTAAAACGCTGATAATTGAATGTAAAAAAAACTCAGGAAGAGGCTTCAGAATAGAAGGCAAGGCAAAGAGACAAATGAAAGATGTTTAGATTAAAGGATTTGGTCAGTGAGCTGAAGAGTGCTAATCCCTTTCCTTCCAAACTTCAGCACGTCCCATCCCACCAGCTCAATCACTCTCAGGTCAAAAGGTCACAAGGGGTCAGGGAAGGCTAACTCTGGACAGTGGAGATGTGGAAGAGAGGGTCGGAGGTCACGTGGATGTTGCAGTCATAATGTCTATCTCCTACAAGTCTTAAACCTTTCATTCAAAAAGAAAAGCTCTTTATATCACAGTTTGACTTAAGGTTAACGGCGGTGCTCTAACATGTTTTTCATGTATTTTTTCACAATGTCACACTAAGAGGCTCTTGGTTTGTTTATAATGCGCGTGTATCTCTGTGCCGTATTAGTTACGTAAGAATTTTGAAATTTGCGTGGCTGGCCGTCTGTAAGTCAACACTCAGATAAGGATTTCTCAGGTGTCCAATGGCAAAGGAGGATGTACCGCGGGCAGCACATAATCTGCCTGGGATTGCATGCCCTCAACTCCGACTCTTCCATCCATAGATTCTGATCAAAGGCATGTGCCACGAGGATTGCCGCGGAATGCCTTGCGCAGTCGTCCCAGCGTGGAGTAGAGTGCCCCGCACACGAGAAATGTCAGTGGTGCTGCTGCTGCCCAACGGTGTCCTTTGGAATCTGCTTCACAGATCCAGGTCATTAGCGGCAGGCCAGGGCAACTTTGAAGCTAATCCTCTTGCGGCTATATGGGCTCGCATAAATTATCACGGAGAGGTTAAATTCAAGACTTTATGCGCAGGGCGATGTCGGGGACGGTGATTCCTGGTTCCACTCTTCTGGCATGCGTACAAAATTAACCGCATTTACTTTGGGGTTTTTTTTCTCAGAGAAACATGTGGAAGTGATAATACTTCAAGAAGTTGTGCAAAGAAATACAATTGCAAACGTATGTGGCAGGGGAAAAGCATACAATAACAAAAAGAGACCTTTAGGATAAAAACAGTCTTCAATCTAAATGTAAACTTAAGCACAACCAGATATTATACAAATATGGTACTCACAATTCCCATGCAAAACCGAGTGTGAATGTGCATTTAATACCTACTTAAATATACGAGTGCATATGACATTAAAAACGGCCACGCGGATTCCTGAGCCTCTGGTTGCTTTGTCTCAATTGACATTGGGATTTTTAGCAGTGAGTTTTAACCTCCGAGTCGTGACCTGGTAGGGGATTGCTCAGGATTGAGGTAGGGGGGGGGGTGCAATGGTGCATGGGGAATCACTGAATAGGCCTTCAACCAGAACAGAGCATGCACATCTATTTGTGCAATGTGCAAAAGTCTGTATCTATCACTGTGTTGCTTATGTTGAGTGTTGGGCTCAGCTACCCAAACCATATCATGCTTTTTGTAAGTGTATTTGCAAGCGAGACGGCCTACGTAAACATAACTACTACAACAGCCGCCATTCGCCACTAAGTGGCGGTGACGTCACCACGGCGCTTGTGCCAGGCTAGGTGCACGTGAACATGCCGCATCAGCATTCACAAACCGCATGTGCAGTGTATAATCCAGTTTAATGAAACAATATTTTCAGGACCACAGAGCACGGTAGAGTCGACATGTATGTAATTAACACATGATTGGAACAATAGCTAACAACAGCAAAAATTACCACACTTGAAATGGCATGGAACAGTAAAGATAAAAACTTAACACATTCGTCAATAAAACTGTGTGTATGTGTGCCCTTCAAAGGAAACATTAAATAGGCGACGTTTCGGGAAATGGCCCTTCTTAATAGTAGGTAGAGAGGCCAGAGGGACAGAGTGGAGAAGCCAGGGGCTGCACTCCACCACACCGTGGAGCCTACACACAGCTCTGCAGAACGTTTAACTTGAGACTGGATGAAGAGCGACGTTCATCGGTGTCCCATCGTGCCCTCCTCCACTCATAATCTACGCTCACAGCTCTGTTGTCTCCCCCCCCCCCCTGCACCTCCGATTAACACGGTTGGCTACGTACGGCGCGAAAGAAGTTCAACATACGTACAGCCACGGTTGTTCGCAGGATTGATAACGGAGGACGTGCGCCATCGGTACACAGAGTGCCCCTGTTCCATCCCGGGTTTTAAAAACAACAAATTAAGGGAACCTCCCTGCATGCAAATGAATCGCCACACATTGTCCATGGATATGGGGAGTCCAGCTCTGCGTTGGCAATATTGTGTGAGCTGAAGGCAAGAAGATCCCCCGGTGAGCGGTGCGAATAGCGGTGCTCGCCCCGGCTGCACGCGACGGCTCGCTCGCACCGGCGTAGGTCACGGCAGCGAAGAGTGGAGCCAGATTGGTGAGGATGTGACATGCTGGGCGTACATAGAGATCGTTGTCATCGGAGCCTGTCCACCAGCTTCGCTAGGGAGTACTGCATACCACTTTGCCTCTAGAACGATGGGACAATAACAGTGAAATATACACCCCCCCCCCCCCCCCCCACCACGTTACTATGTTTTAAACGTGCCCGTGGCTACAGCGCGTCAACATTGACGATGACCCGTGTAACCAATAAGATGATATTTCCCCTTCCTCTCACAACGCAGTCCCCCTGCATAGATAAAGGCTCATTAATAACCCCCCGAGGATGGGGGAGCAGCTGTGAATTAAGTCACACATTTAGATAAGTGTTCTAATACATTGCCAGCGGCAGTGCGCGGCCTCTTGCGAGCTGCGTTTACAAAAGAGTGAATTCCGTGTTTCTGATACGGATACCGGAATGATATCGCTCGTACAGTGCCTTGCACATCCGGCAAACAGAGATAATAGATCGGCACACCGGGCATTTTAAAGACACAATTCTCGACTGCGCAGGCAACCACTATCATTTCAGACTGCAGTGCAAGTCGGTCCCACACATTCCATAAGAAATACACGCCAGCACATACCGAATTACAGACGATACCGTGCTCGGGGCCGCACTGCAGAATGTCTCGAAATCGAAACGGCAATTTGGTTTGTCACCGTCCTTCTGACGTTTGTGCAAATTCTACAGTTGGGCACCGATGCGAGTTGGCGCTGCTAGGAGGGCAATGGGGGGGGGGGGGCTTTGTCTCAAAGTGGGGGCCCTTTGTCTCAAAGTGGGGGCCCTTTGTCTCAAAGTGGGGGCTCTTTGTCTCAAAGTGGAGGCCCTTTGTCTCAAAGTGGGGGCCCTTTTTCTCAAAGTGGGAGCCCTTTGTCTCAAAGTGGGGGCTCTTTGTCTCAAAGTGGGGGCCCTTTGTCTCAAAGTGGGGGCCCTTTGTCTCAAAGTGAGGGCCCTTTGTCTCAAAGTGGAGGCCCTTTGCCTCAAAGTGGGGGCCCTTTGTCTCAAAGTGGGGGCCCTTTGTCTCAAAGTGGGGGCCCTTTGTCTCAAAGTGGGGGCCCTTTGTCTCAAAGTGGGGGCCCTTTGTCTCAAAGTGGGGGCCCTTTGTCTCAAAGTGGGGGCCCTTTGTCTCAAAGTGGGGGCCCTTTGTCTCAAAGTGGGGGCCCTTTGTCTCAAAGTGGGGGCCCTTTGTCTCAAAGTGGTGGCCGCACGCTGGAAGCGGCCACGGGGCCAAACACAACGGCAGCAGCAGCAGCGCCACCACCAACACACACCGCGCCCTCGGCCACTCTGCACAAACAACCCGACGCGTCTCACCGCCGTGCTCCTGTAGCGCAGGCACGTGTGAGGACAACTCTTCAGTGTGTCCCATAATGCTATGCTACCACCGTGCCGTGATCCAAACAATTGAATGAATCAATTCACGTTTAAAACCCCGAAAAAGAGACGAGGATTGTTTTGTCATTAGTTTTTCAGCTGATCGTAAAGATGTTGCTTCCATGTGTGACATCCATAGTAAGCTCGGTGTTAATACCTCATGCGTGGTATTATTTACTGCCATAAGCCATTGTGACGTAATCACGTGCATCAGAGCAAATATCTATCATATGGAAAAGGTTCACGTATATGTTCGTTAAACCTCCGATTAGCACGGTCGGCTACGTACGGTGCGAAAGAAGTTCAACATACCCACAAACAACATTCATTTCTAAAACACGCTCCTTGCGGAGGTGAACTCGCGTCAACTATGTACGCCCTTGAGATCACTTTACTCCTCACATGGCAGCGATGGCGACCGGCAGACTTCGCGTGTCAGTCGTGCGACGGTCTCACACAGGCACCGAGAGAGACAGCCGTGGGTGGCACGTGGAGAGCCATGCACTCACCTGCGCGCAGCTGCACGTAGCGCAGGGCAGGTGGCATCCCAGGTCTCCCTTGGCGGAGCGCCTCACGCAGCACAGCAGAGTCATTTGGAACATTTCTCTCGACTGCTCCCTCCTCCTCCTCTCAACAGCCAGCCAGAAAGCACCAAAATGACTGCCTTAAAATCCGTTCCAGCGATAGACTGTGTTCACCACAACTATTGCTTCACTTTAAGAGCGCGGCTTCTCTTTGTTGTTCCTCTGAGTGCAATGCCAATGGGGATCTCTTAATGTGAGTGTGGCATCAATTTTTGGAACATCTGCCGTTAGCTACTGCTTAAAAAAGTGATCTTTCATCAGACGCAGCTTCTTTTTGAACGAAAAAAATTATTGTTCATACACAAGCTACATGCCATCCACACTGAAATATTTTCCTTTTCCAGCCCCTTCTCTTCCCTTCTCCCACTCTCTCTCTCTCTCGTTTCCTCATGTGTTGCCCTCCATTAACAAGCAGGTTACAAACCTGAGCAGTGATTGGGCGGCTGCGAAAACCCCAGGGGAGTTGCAGCCACAGCCCCAATTGGGCCATTTTGGCCGTCCTGAGCTGCCCTCTTTTTTTTAGCCGGCTTCTTTTTTTTTCCACGGTGAAATGTGATGATGGAGGGGAACGCCTCGCCCGGCCGCGGCCTCCTCCCCACCAAGTTAGCGTCTACGAGGAGCCAGGCCCTCGGGGACCCACGGCGACTCTCTCGCTATCTCTCGCTCTCTCTCTCGCTCCCTCTCTCTCTGCTCTCACTGCTCTTGAGTGAAAACAGAAATACAGCAACAAACAAACCCGGTGCGTTTGTGGCCACCCCGAGGGCGGAAAAATACGAGGAAGGGTCTTGCTTTTTTACTTTTACACACCTACTTACAGACTCAAGATTACAACATTAAAATTATGAATTAGTTTAAAAACACAAACGACACGGTTAATTTTGATTTAAAGCTTTCCTGAATGCAGTAATTCATATTCTTAGCTCTTTCGGTAAAGTCACGTTGAAGGGAAACAATAAAATAATAAAATATATAAAACAATACAAATTCTCACGACGTTTCGACCATAACACAAACGGTCGTCATCAGGTACACCTGAGAATTTTAATTGTTTTATATATATTTTATTATTTTATTGTTTTCCTTCAACGTGACTTTACCGAAAGAGCTAAGAATATGACACGGTTAATGTTTTCATTTTAACAGAAAATGCACGTCATTGTACTTTCCAGATATGTCACAAACGATGATGCGTTCATTTTTAATAAACTAACATTTTGACACAATGTGTACTCATGACTTTCCACAGACATCTTTAATGAAATTAACAGATCTTGAGGCTTACCGTAGAACATCATCAAAGTGTCACTAATTCATCTGCCCGATACGGGCTCTTGTCAGAACTCTCAAACGTTTAAGTCCGCGTGCAGACAGACAAATGGGTGTCATTAATCTGGCCCAGTGCACTTCAGAAGCCAAGTAAATTGAAGGATGAATGGCATGTTTAAAGGAATTAGACTGATCGTATACTACTACTCTACTGTATACACCAAAAAATGTTAGCCTGAAACAAACCCCTCTGTGCAATGGTACTGATCCACTAAAAAAAAGAGAACACATCTCGGGTAAGAATTAATAAAACCACAACCTTTTTGGATATTTTCCCTTGACAAGTTAATCTGATAGGTACGAAAGGAAATTGGGTCTGACAGCAGGCTTTGGGAACGAGACAAAGGGGCATCTGGAGGCTGTAAAAACATCGCGTACAGGACCGCAGCAACAAGAAGCAGGATGTCCCCCAGCCTGGGAACTCGTCATCGCTACCTTCTCATTTCCATCGCTGCAGCCAATGAATACACTCAGAGGTAATCGCTCAGGTACATGCAAGCACTGACCAATCCGTCGAACGTACCGCTCGGCACATTTATATACAAGTAGCTATTTCATGGCTTAGACAAATAATACCAGTGTTTCACAAATTAATTTCAACTCTATTCCCTTCGTTCCTATAATTGTGACTCAGATAGTATCTTCTTTGGTTATTTCGGTAAAGTCACGTAGAATGAGAATACAATAATGAAATAAAACAATAACATTCTCACGACGTTTCGGCCACAACACAAGTGGCCTTCTTCAGGTGAAAGGAACAACCTGTCGGGACGACAGAGCTCTGTCAGAGCTCTGTCGTCCCGACAGGGGGACACCTGAAGAAGGCCACTTGTGTTGTGGCCGAAACGTCCTGAGAATTTTATTGTTTTATTTTATTATTTTATTCTCATTCTACGTGACTTTACCGAAAGAACCAAAGACGATGAATCCTTGCAGTCACGAAAGCTTTAAATCGAAACTCAGATAGTAATTATAATTGTACAGCTCATCGTTAATCCACTGCTGCAAGAAGGCCGCCTCCCCTCCCACTCCCATGTCACCGCACTGGTCAGGTTGGTCTTGGGGAACGCAATATCCGTTCAGATATCACTCAATACTGATGTTAGCCGTGACCAGGGATCAAACTCATGTTGCCTTGTTCATAGCTCACGCTGCATAGAATGTGACATGATTGTCACATGGTCAGTATTAACAGTGTGGCACGCATAAACAGATGGTTCGTATTTTTTTTATACTCAAAATCTAATTAAGCACCATATTTTCAGACCAAATCAGTGTACAGTGGGAAAAAAAAACTAACGGTCATATTTTTGTTCACAATATTCTCAACAGCATGTTCACATACTCAATGCAGATTCCACCAATGTTATGCTATACCGAGGACTGCCATGCATTTTTATTATTCTGGGTCCAGCCAACATGCACATCTGGTGTGTTCCTTATGGGCGCAGAATGTGTCTACATGAAAGGAAATTGTACTCTGAAGATAACAGGTGATTTATGGGAACCCGATTAGGGTATTTGCGATACATTTCAATGATTTTAAAATTATGTTTTTTTAAAGTAATAACACATCCTTTTGTCACACCGCTGCTGGATAAAGGCCACCCCACGGCGTGTCAATCACTGGCGTTGTTCGACTGCACTGCACCACGCTGGTCAGTGCGGGTTGATGAACCACAGGGAGGGCCCCGGACCAGTTGGGACGTCACTCACCGCTGATGTCAGCCGTGGCCGGGAATCCAAGTCGGGTCAATGGGCACGTCGCGCAGTGCGCTAACCACCGTGCCATTGCTCCAACGCCCACCAGTCCACCTCCCAATTCATTTGTAAAAACACACACATTTAATAAGTTGCTTATGTATTTGCTAAAGTAACGGTTTCAAAATAGGCGTAGGAGTAAAATAAACTGTTGACTTTAAACCAAGAGCGAAATGGACACATTGGAGTTAACGTAGCTGCAATGATTTACCGTAATCTCCGGATCATACGATGCTACTCGGAAAGTAAAACCCACCCCAAAACTCGTGCCCGTTATACACACACACCGACCAGATTATAAGACCCCCCCCACCCCCACTTTAATAAAAAAATATATATTTTAAAAAATACACAGGGGGTTGAAAATGCGTATTATAATGCGGAAAATCAGTACGGAAAATTACTTTGCTGCCGAGATTAAAAAAAAAATGTGAGTGTAGAATCATACCTCTGCGTTGTCCACCGCACACGACACGTGTTCCAAGTGTTCCAAGTGGAACACGTGTCCTCGGTGTTGCCAGACGACTCACAGGGACGACCGTGCAAGCACACGAGGATAAAAAAAGGAAAATTTCCTTGTGTTTTCAAACAAGTAGAACACACACACACTGTGTACGGTTCTACATGAAAGCAAAAGCTGTGCATCCATAACGCATGTAACTTACTGCTCGTTAAACAAACACGGATCTGTTTCCGTTCTTGTATTTGCTCCCATTGACGTTACACAACGCGAGCCATTCACGACTTTCTTTTTCAAACCAAAACAAATGTCATTTGACATTTAAAAATAAATACTGCCGTTCAGAGCGTTTTGATTGATTCCTCATGGATGTTACACTTGCCTGAGACATCCATTCATCCTGCTGGAAAAAGGGCATTGTACGTTTCACCAGAGAGATGCATTATACCGTATTAGCAGACACAAGAAGCAGCACTTATTGCTTATTAACCTTCAACTCATTTCTCCCGTGGCTATGCACCCAACATGCAGCTTCTTACAGACGCGTCGTGGTTTCCTCAGAGTTCGCCGGAGGTAACCTGAGGTGTGGGCCCCCTATAATGTGTCGGTCTTAAACACGTGAACAATTGAAATAGTTTCATCTTTAAAAAAATGAAGCCCAATTACTCGTGACAGCTTTCTTCCGGTGTGCGAGCGTGTCACAGCTGAGCCTGACAAATTTATTGAATTAAAATTGTGTTCTCTCCCCACTCGTTTGACGTTGAACGTGTGTCCACATACAGTACGTAAGAGGAAATCTGTCTGCAGATGGCCAACGGTGCTGAATGTGATTATTGAGTTGGTCAAAATAAATAATTTCCAAATAAAATAATACGTTGGCTTAGTATGCTCGCACACAAGCATGCCAGAACTTACCAGCATATGGTAGTCACATCACATACAAGTATCCAAAACATTATCATGGAAAAAAAATCAATTTGGAAAAAGCATTCGATTCAACCCCAACAGTGGAAAATAAATACTCGGGTATTTAAGGAACTGTTTAGGGGGTAGCAGTGGCGCTGCAGTTAGCACACCAAACTATGAACCCTGAATGTGTTTAATCTCTGGCCACGACTCACATGAGTGGCGTGTTATATCTGAATCTGTCATGGATCTTCCTTCACCACCCGGCACTGATCAGTATGGCGAAGTATGCTAACACCACCCACATGACCAACACCTTCATCAAGCAATGGATTGACAAAGGGCTGTTAAGCTAATACTGTAATTGCCTAACCTTTGTGTATGTTGCTTCTCATTGATTAATTGTTGAAAACGCATTTGAAACATCATGTAAAATTACTATAACATGTACAGTCCTGATCAATTCAAATAGCAGAGATTGGCAGTCGGCTGTCGTGCACACGGTGGCTCAACGTCTGATTGTGCTGCTGTGGGGGGGGGGTTAGCAGAAAGTAATCCCACTTATGACGAGACGTTGTGTATTGATCAGCTGGTGCTGCCCGAATTATACTGGATGCAAAAAAAAAACCTTAATGAAGAAGGAACAAGACACACGGTCAAATTCTGGAAGCACAGTGCATGGTATACCACGTATTCCTGAATGCAGCTACGGGACGCACTCATAAAACCAGCAATGCATTGAATGGCACAAAGACGCGTGCAAGACCACCCAGACTTCAAAAAAAGACACCAACGTGTATCTGTTTAAGCTGCCTCGGACAAAATCACTAACAATGTGCTCAAGCTTGTCAGATCTCAGAAGCAGGCCTGGCCTGAGCCTGGATTGTACTTCAATGGGTGACCATCAATGCACAACAAGTTTCCCCAGGATTGCGGGGCTACGTGGTGGGACAGCAGAGAGCACTGCGGCAGACTCCCAGCGTAGCCCTGCACGTAACCACGCGCCTACGCCAACACTCCCCGCCTTCACCAGCCCGCAGTAACCGGGCAGGTGAAGTATAGCCAAACAACCCCAATGGACCGACAAAGTGTGCGCAGGCCCACGTCCAGCCGTGGACCGACACAATGGCGTGTTTATATAGTTACATGGTTTCTGCTTTTATAGTTACACTGTGCTTGGAGTGTCAACAGTAAATACGGGCGTTGCAGTGAACGAGGCAGCTGTCGGTACGCTTGGCTGAGGAGTGTCTCGTACACGTGTCCCCTTCCCTGCGTGTGACCAGGGGCTGTCGCAGCAGCACCGGCAGCTGTGGTCGCACTAATTGACTGAAGGGGCGTTGACAGGGGCAGGTCCTTAAATCCTTACTCGCCAATTTCCCATTTGAGGTCCACAATTACAATATCACTGTGACCCCCACCCTGTCTGTTATAAAATAAGTCTGGCAACGCGGGGGCCGACTCGATGAGCTCTGTCCCACGTGTTCTCAAATCGCAAAAAAAGATCTGCCTCGCCGTGAGAACATCAAAGAGGGTTGTTTTACAATATCCCACAAAAAAATAAACAAGGTCTTAATGTAAAATGAACGGTGTTTTGCTAAACAATATCTCAGGCCAATCGTTGAAGGAAACGTTAAAAGGAAAGGTGCAATGGAGCGCGACCATCCACGAACGGGGACATTTACTTTTACAAGGTGGGGTGGGGGGTGTTTCTCCATGGTAATGAGCAAAACATTACCGCGCACAGATAACAACGCCACAGTTTGAAACACTATACCCGTGCTAGAAGGTTAACGTCAACATCCACACGGAATAATCTGGCTGGCCAAAGTCACCGTCGTGTCGGCTGCTTCTTCTCACGGCTTGGTCCGTACGCTCGGCGAATGCGTTCACATGCGACCACACGTTTGCTTGTGACACCGATTCGTGTTACGGCGCAAATCTTGTCCAGATGGCTGTGGGGGTTTCAATGCATTTTCCAGACAACCTATGGAAATACAGTAGTCGGATTGGTATGGCAACGCTCGAGTCGAGAGCCACGAGGCTCATTGACGGCAGTGCTTCTGAACATCGCCGAAACGTCAAACACGGCCAACCACTCGGAATGCCCCCCAATGTTTGGTGCGCCGAAAAAAACAAACAGCCAGACGCCAGCCGCAATCGGGGTTACTTGACTTTAAAACGTTTCAGAATGCCAGGTATTCAAAACACCAAACTCGGGTCCCAATTAAAGCCCTCATGGAAAATGGAATGTGCGGAACATTGCACAAGGGGCACTGGAACAGAAACGAGACTTTGAAACGTTGGGGAGGGAGGGACCCGAGGCGAGGCAGAATGAATTCACTGTTGCATGCAGCTCCTCATTCATTGCCCAGACTTAAAACAGAGTGCAAAGGGCCAAACTCACCCCACCGGTGGCTTCCACAAGGAGTAAATAGTGATCATGATCATCATCAGCTCGTGTGGCGGAGCGAGGTGGATTGTTAGGCCACAAAACCGTGGGAGTTTGCGACGACTTGGGAAGGCCTTCATCTAGCAGTGGATTGATCATGGCTGATGATGATGGCTTCGGCAGATCTGGGTCCAGAACGCCCTGCCAGTGCAATGTAATTCTGCCCCAGCCGGCACGCAGACCACAACAAACAGGTATATTAGTTGCCATGCGCTGTGGCATATCACGGCTGCTTATACCGTATATCGATTTGGAGTATATCAACATAACTGAGTATTTCTCCGATTTTTTGTTGCGATCCTGAAGAAGCTCTCAGTACGTGGAGTGAAACGTCGAATATCAACACGTGACAATACAATCTTAAAACAGAGCGGAGAGCTACGCAGTTCGACCCAGGGCAGCAGCAGCCTACGCAGTTACAATTCAATTGCACAGGCGACGTTTGCAGCTCAACGATTTCCTCTGGAGCCTGGACACAAGTGCATGGCGCCCTCTGCTGCTCAAGGGCCACGTGTATCGCACGGAATAAGTTTTCCAAATGTTTGTTGCTTTCGTCGTCACGTCAATTAAATTCGCGAGTTATGTTGGTCGAATTTTGACTTAAAGCTTTCGTGACTGCAGGAATTCATATTCTTTGGGTCTTTCGGTAAAGCCACGTAGATATTAAAAAAAATAACAATATTACGACGTTTCGATCGCAACACAAGCAATCGTCATCAGATGAAAAATATAGCGGGAGAGCTGCTGCGGCAGGAATAAAATATATGTTGGTCGCTTTCATACGCCCAGGAACGCACTCTGGTGTTATTTTGCACACGAATGATTACAACTGAGATGCACATCGTTAACGAATACCCGACAGCCAATAGCTTCAACACTTGAATTTCACCAAGGGAGCAAATGGATCCTGTGGCATTTCCCTGCTCGCAAACACCACCGTGATGCGTATTGCGGCACAGACCTCCGCCCCTCGTGTTTTTGTTCCATATTCTCGTCGAGGCCCTCCTCGCCTCTGTCCCAACCCCACCAATTCCTCCACCTCCATTACACAAGGTCATAAGTTATGTCTCACCAAAATTACGTGTCCTTTTCCTATTACTTATTTACGGTCGTATAGACTAAGCCGTGACCGAGCCTGTGTCGCGTGAACGATTCGCACGAATTCCACCAGAGCTGGCGTCCATAACGCATTCCTGAGACTTCTCTCAACACGAGGGGGACGCAGAGAGAGAGAGCAGCACCGCGCTGCGTGTATAGGTGGACCCACGGTCTCACCCGTGGCACCACGGGACCATTGCCCTCACCACGCCTGGTAAATCTTGGTGGCGGGCGGAAACGATAATAGAATTGATTCAATCGCAACCCTTCGTCGTGTGTATGTTGAACCTATTTCGCACCGTAGCTTACCAACCGTGCGAATCGAAGGTGCACTACTGGATGAATATTTCCCAGTCTATAAATGACACAGGAGCGGTTCAGGATCACTCGCCAATTATGTTAGCCGCGAATGCGATTCTAATTCGAGTAACCTCCCAATAAACAAGGAAGGTTTGGTCAACGCTGGCCTAACGGTTTCAACCACATGCCAACGTTTGCCCAACGTTGCATGTTTAGTGGGATATTGGAGGGTTTAACCTGTCTTGGGTAATTTTTATGAGCAGCTCCGGTTTGGCAGCAGAGGTCTCACTCCGAATGAGTTGAGCGGCATTATCTTTTCATCAGCTGCGGAACGCCCACAGAATCGACCTGGCCACAAATGATAGCTCAACGAATTGGCTTATCACGTGGAAATTTATAGCAGCCAAATACTCGAACGCTACCTCGCTGATCACTGCATAAGAGGCGTCGGGCCTTCTCGGCCTCAGTCATGTTCTCCCTTCTCTGCTTGCGAAACGTGGAGCCTGATAAAGGGACATCTGTGCCGATTGCAAACATTCAGGCTGACCTGTCAACGATCCATTCTGGGTTTAACCAGACCGGATCGTCTGAGGCAGTGTGTGGCGCTCCTGTCACCAGGTGCGGGTCTGCCCCGTGAGCTGTCAGCAGCGAGCCTTCGACACTTCACGTGGCCTCAAAGTGCACTTAGCAAGGCACAAACGTCGTTATGATGTCACCTCCACTTCGTGGCGACTGGCGGTTGTTATAGGATTCAGTAGGTTAACCAGCGAGTGTACGCTTGGCTACTTACTCTTACAGTGAGGGAAAAAAGTATTTGATCCCCTGCTGATTTTGTACGTTTGCCCACTGACAAAAAAAATGATCAGTCTATGATTTTAATGGTAGGTTGATTTGAACAGTGAGAGACAGAATAACAACAACAAAATCCAGAAAAACGCATGTCAAAAATGTTATAAATTGATTTGCATTTTAATGAGGGAAATAAGTATTTGACCCCTCTGCAAAACATGACTTAGTACTTGGTGGCAAAACACTTGTTGGCAATCACAGAGGTCAGACGTTTCTTGTAGTTGGCCTCCAGGCTTGCACACATCTCAGGAGGGATTTTGTCCCACTCCTCTTTGCATATCTTCTCCAAGTCATTAAGGTTTCCAGGCTAACGTTTGGCAACTCGAACCTTCAGCTCCCTCCACAGATTTTCTATGGGATTAAGGTCTGGAGACTGGCTAGGCCACTCCAGGACCTTAATGTGTTTCTTCTTGAGCCACTCCTTTGTTGCCTTGGTCGTGTGTTTTGGGTCATTGTCATGCTGGAATACCCATCCACGACCCATTTTCAATGCCCTGGCTGAGGGAAGGAGGTTTTCACTCAAGATTTGACGTTACATGGCCCCATCCATCGTCCCTTTGATGCGGTGAAGTTGTCCTGTCCCCTTAGCAGAAAAACACCCCCAAAGCATAATGTTTCCACCTCCATGTTTGACTGTGGGGATGGTGTTCTTGGGGTTATAGGCAGCATTCCTCCTCCTCCAAACACGGCGAGTTGAGTTGATGCCAAAGAGCTCCGTTTTGGTCTCATCTGACCACAACACTTTCACCCAGTTGTCCTCTGAATCATTCAGATGTGCATTGGCAAACTTCAGACGAGCATGTATATGTGCTTTCTTGAGCAGGGGGACCTTGCGGGCGCTGCAGGATTTCAGTCCTTCACGGCATAGTGTGTTACCAATTGTTTTCTTGGTGACTATGGTCCCAGCTGCCTTGAGATCATTGACAAGATCCTTCCGTGTAGTTCTGGGCTGATTCCTCACCGTTCTCATGATCATTGCAACTCCACGAGGTGAGATCTTGCATGGAGCCCCAGGCCGAGGGAGATTGACAGTTCTTTTGTGTTTCGTTCATTTGCGAATAATCGCACCAAGCTGCTTGGCAATGGTCTTGTAGTCCATTCCAGCCTTGTGTAGGTATACAATCTTGTCCCTGACATCCTTGGAGAGCTCTTTGGTCTTGGCCATGGTGGAGAGTTTGGAATCTGATTGATTGATCGTTTCTGTGGACAGGTGTCTTTTATACAGGTAACAAGCTGAGATTAGGAGCACTCCCTTTAAGAGTGTGCTCCTAATCTCAGCTCGTTACCTGTATAAAAGACACCTGGGAGCCAGAAATCTTTCTGATTGAGAGGGGGTCAAATACTTATTTCCCTCATTAAAATGCAAATCAATTTATAACATTTTTGACATGCGTTTTTCTGGATTTTCTTGTTATTCTGTCTCACACTGATCAAATAAACATACCATTAAAATTATAGACTGATCATTTCTTTGTCAGTGGGAAAATGCACAAAATCAGCAGGGGATTAAATACTTTTTTCCCTCACTGTACATAGAGTGTTGTGTTGATGTGTGATAAGTCGTTTCTTTGTTCTTAGCCCAGAGCCAACTCTCTAAATTTCACGTTCACATGGCGGTGGTTAGTCCTTAAAGTCGCAAGCCGAAACAGTTATTCTCGTGACAGAACGAAGGCTTGTGGGTGCTGGGCTGTCCCACATGAGTTCGAACCTTTGTGATGTGCAAACAGGAAAAAAACATGCACATGCATGGATTCTGTCGCGTTTCCAAACTTGCATTTAATTGCGTTGTGTAATAACACGCAATTACTGTGTAAATGTGTCATCGCATCCGACGATGCGACAGGTGGTGTAAAAACACTCCTCCGAGCTACACGATCTGCTGTAGATCGGCGGAGGGGGTTAAGCCTCCAGATTGCGGGCTTGTGCTCGGCGGTGTCGGATTTTGGAGTTTTTACCTCCCGGTTCATGATCATAGAGGGGCTCGTGGCCGGCCGGAGGTTTTTTTTCTCTTTCCCCTCCAGGTCCCCTTGCTGCATGGATGCTTTTCCCACGCTAGCCGCTATACATATACTACTAGCATGCAGCACCCCGCTGCGACGTGTAAGTCCGGGCTCCCTGTCTTGGCGTCCTTCTTCACTCGGCGAGCGCGTACTCGCCGAGCCGCCACGCTGTACGCGTCCTCGGTGGCCACGCGAAGTTCCTCGTAGACCTCTGCCGGGCTCAGGCAGTGGGACATTCATCACAACAATGTGCGACACTCATTATTATTCACGCCGGCAGTGTGGGTCGTCACGAAGAACCCCAACCAACGGTGGAGATTGGCTGCACAGAGACCTTGCCCTGCCTGGAACCCGTTCATCAAAGCCCAATGACGGCGTGGCAGGGTGAAGCCAGGGCGGGGGGGAGGAGGGGAGGACAGACTGTGGTGTCCGCGATGAGGGACTGACTTGGTGCTCATTTTGACCTCAATTCCCCCGGCCAGCCAAGCCCCACCCGGCGCTCTCCGCCATGCGGCCCCGGCCACGTGCAGCGCCTCGCGCTCCCCGCCACGTGGCGCTCGCGGGCGGGTGACGTCACGCGGTCAGGGGTCACTGCGGGGGGCGGGGTGCGGGCGAGCCAGGCTCGGCGTACACGTGCGGCGACACAGAGGCCCTTGCACCACCGACTCTCTCGCTCTCTTCTCTGCCTCTTCCTCCCCGTGTCTCTCTATCTCTCGCCTCCCCAGAGAAGCCATGTCCGACGCCGCCGCCGCCGCGAGGTGAGTCAGCGAGAGGACTAGGGGCAGCGAAGGCTTCCTGCCCTGGGTTCGCCCCGTTAGCAGGGGCCGCCCGGCCTCTCGAGAAGGAGACAACGCCGGGTCTGGTTCGTACTCGCGGGACACCGCGGTGCTGGTGGTGGGTTTATCTTGTGTCTCGTACACGTACGTGCTCGGTGCGACATCTTCGGACATCAGCAGTCGCTGGGGGTCAGTGAGCGGTGGTGATGGTGGTCAGGGCTGCGGTGCAGCGTGACAGCTGCTTAGTGTCAGAGTGAATTTCGGCTGATTTCATCTTCGCGGCGCTGTGGCTGTACAGGCCAGGTGTGTGTGCACACGTCTCGGTAGTCCACGATTGAGTTGTTGGCTCGTGTGTTTGATGCATAATTGTCAATCCCTGATCAGTGCCCCACCTTATTACAGACTAATTCAGACTTTATTGGCCACCCCGTGCCCCTTATACATCTCAACGTTCATCCTACAACGTCCCATCACAAGCGAGAAACACAAACAAATAGACAAAAACATTGTTTTGCCCGTATTGAAACGGCCGTACGCTGTATGGGCCTGAGAACTTCACTTCCCTGTACAAGAAGAATAGGGGGTGAACCCTGTGGCTGAGAGCTCTGCTGCTGATGGCAGACACCGCAGTCGGACTGACGTCTCGATAAGTAAAGGACACCCCCTAACGTGTGTGTGTGTGCCGGGTCGAAATCAAGTTTTCAATTCTGGCCAAAAGCACACGGAACGCTCCCTGATTGTAAGGCGCACCACCCGTGTGGGAATGCGTCTTATACTCTGAATAACAGAGCCCAGTGCATGCGTGGCAAGTGAACCACCATGACTCTTCATCGCTGCGGTGGCTGTGTGTGCAGCATTACAGTGGCATGTTGCGGCGCAATAGTGGTACGTTTTGCTTTATCAGCATTTCAACTTTACTACTTTCATACGGAAAAGCACTTCGAGGTGATAAGAGCACACACACACACCAGCGTCGTGCCCATGTCTAAGGCTGTCAATGATGTACCTTCCCCTTTACAATTCACAATTGCCCTGTATCAGATGTGGTGTGGTATGAGTGCGGGTTTCATTCTGCTGGAACGCAGCCTGTTCGCTCACAGCTGTTGGCTGTCCTTCAACAACCATCTTGCTGAGCTCCTTACGTCTGCTGGAGAGGGGCGGGTTTTCTTCAGTCCTACTCATCAAAATGCTTCCCATTATCATTCCTGTGTACCATATTCATACATCTGAGCATCGCCGTCAGTGACAGTAAACGTATTGTCATTAAACACAATTAAGGTGTGTTGTATCTGTAGGCTGGCTTACTATGTATGCAGGCTGGCAATCTGTAGTTGGCACTCCTTGAGGAGGGACTTGGTTTTGTTGCAGTGAGGAAGGGCAGGCCACCTCCAAGAAGGGTCTGAAGAAGCAGCAGAAGGAAGCTGAGAAGGCGGCAAAGAAAGCTGAGAAGCAGGCTCAGGCGGTGAGCGTGAGAATCCACGCACTCACGCACACTTTGTGGGCCCACATTGTCCAGCGTTATGGCTCAACAAAGGTTTTACCCCACCGCGTAATAATGCGGCTTTCGTAGACATGTGCTACGTGATGTTTGTGCACGCGTTGCATCTGACCGGGCCACTTAAATGTTTTACATTATTTTGCAGGCTGCAGGGCAACAAGGAAGTGAGGAAGAGGTATGTGTGGGAAAACAGACATTTAACACAAATGTCTTTCACAATGCAACAGTTTTTATTGCCGGACAAATGTTAGTATTTTAATACGCATCGTTTTGGTTTGGCTTTGGTCTTCATAGGACTATGCTAAAGATCACTATGGAGTCCCGCCCATGATTCAATCACAAGAAAGAGTGGGTAAGCAAGTGCGATGATCAGTTCAGTATTATGCACTGCCAATGTTGTGCTTGATGTTATTTAGGTTACATTAGTGGGAATGATGCACCTGCTTGCATTTTATAGTTCTCATGTCAGTGCTTGAATTGAAGAGAAATTAAGGCCAATACTATAATGAGCACGTTCATATAACGTGTGTCTGAATAGATGGAATTAGCAGTGATGTAAATTTATTCAACATTCAGATCGCGTGTTGGTGCGTGTGGAGGAGTTGGCTGTGAAAAATGCGGATCAGAAGTTGTGGGTTCGAGCCCGTGTTCACACCAGCAGGAGCAAAGGTAAGTTCGAATTTCAATTGAATAAAACTTATCGCATGTTAATGTCATTAATTTTAAGAAGAAAAACACCCCAAACGGGTAGCAAACATTTCCGCACGGCAAGTCAGTGTGGCGAGTGAACAAATTGTTGAAATGTGCTGCGTATTGCGGCGCCGCGTGTGGTCCCGCAGGCAAGCAGTGCTTCCTGGTGCTTCGCCAGCAACAGTTCAACGTGCAGGGCATCGTTGCCGTTGGCCAGAACGTCAGCAAGCAGATGGTGAAGTTTGCTGCAAGGTACCGGTCACATCTACACCAGTGCTTCCCTAACCTATGGCCTGCAGACAGCTAGTGGCCTGCAGACAGCTGTGGGAAGAGGTCCACAGAACAGTTACAGATATGACAGTTTTGAGTTTTAAATTATAAAACGCTATTGGTGCAGCGTGGTGTGCGTAAAAAGTTTTGAGGGTTGATGGTGACTCGTTGACCAAAGATCAGGTGTTGGTATAAGATCATGACCAAGGTTTTCTGTTTTCCTCTTTCAGTATAAACAAGGAAAGCATTGTGGATGTTGAGGGCTTTGTGAGGAAGGTCGACCAGAAGATTGAGAGCTGCACCCAGCAGGACGTAGAGCTGCACATCGAGCAGGTATCGTCACATTGTACTACACGAGTCGGTCGCAGAGAGCTTGACAATTAACCAAACGTGAATATTAATTCTGTACATTCTCTGCAGATTTTCGTTGTCAGCATGTCGGATCCAAAGCTGCCGCTGCAGCTGGATGATGCCACCAGGCCAGAGAATGACAAAGAGGAGGTATAAACATAAACAGTGCACAACAAGCCACGTGTTCCAATACTTTTTAAGTTATTGCTGGCGTTGGTTGTGATTGTAATGATAATACAACACTTGTCATTTATTAAATATTTCACTAGGATGGAAGAGCAACTGTGAACCAGGACACAAGGCTGGACAACAGAATTCTAGACTTGAGGGTAATTAGAAAACCTCGCCACTTGACCATATTTTCACAATATGTAGATGCACATTCATTTTTAGTTTTTATAACATTGCCTTTGCTTTTCTATTAGACGACCACAAGTCAGGCTATTTTCCGACTGCAAGCCGGAGTCTGCCATCTCTTCCGGGAAACCCTCATCAATAAGGGTTTTGTTGAGATTCAAACCCCGAAGATTATTTCAGGTACATTTATTTGCGTTAGATAAAAGTATGAACATTGAACAATAATTTGCCTTTCCCACAAATGTGCTGCTTCAAACACACGTTCGCATTTTAGTTTAAGCCAATCCAATTGTTTGTCTTCCAGCTGCCAGCGAAGGTGGTGCCAATGTGTTCACCGTCACCTATTTCAAAACGAATGCATATTTGGCACAGTCGCCGCAGCTTTACAAACAAATGTGCATCTCTGGAGATTTCGAGAAGGTGTTCTGCATCGGTCCTGGTGAGTCTTCACTCGGCAAGCCTTTGTGAACCCATAACCGGTTGATTATTATCGGATGAGAATATTTTTTGTTGACAATGTATAATAATTAAAACATACTACAGCATTTAATATGTATGTCAACTACATTATGCATAACTCATTGCAGAAAACATTGCATATGGACATCTATTAATATTTGACAGTCATTTGATGTTGTATCTGTGTAGTGAAATAGAATAATGTAGAACTGTGTGCCAACGGATGTGTTATTTTTCATAGTTTTCCGTGCCGAAGACTCCAACACTCACCGCCACCTGACTGAGTTTGTGGGGCTGGATATTGAAATGGCCTTCAACTACCACTACCACGAGGTGGTAGAGTCCATTGGTGACACCTTGGTGCAGATATTCAAGGGTCTGCAAACAAGGTACAGAACGACTTTGACACCATCAGAGTGCAGAGTCCGGATGCAGTGGGGTTTCAAAGTTGATCTTTTGTGCCGATTGCTTTGCATTTGTTTTATGCTAGTGAAGTCATCACTGCAACAGATGTGGTGGAGGCTTCTGACCCCTTTTTAAATAATGCGATCTAACCCAAAAACCTTTATGAACAGATGTTTTGTTTAATATGTGGATTATATCTTGTTTTAATGCATTGAATGCAATTATTCCCCATTGATGGAACACGTGGAGTTGGACTTTTGCATCACGGTGGATCATATCGCAGTGCGTTGTATTCTCATAACCGTTAGGTACCAGACGGAGATCCAGACTGTGGGACGCCAGTATCCAGCTGAACCATTCAAGTTCCTGGAGCCATCTCTGCGTTTGGAGTTCCCCGAGGCTTTGGCCATGCTCAGGGAGGCTGGTGTGGAAATGGGAGATGAGGAGGACCTCAGGTAAATCTTGATGCACACAACTACCACAACGTATTTCAAAGTGATATTTTAGATCCTTAAATGCCGCGTGTCTCTTAATGTCTTTGGCAGTACGCCGAACGAAAAGCTCTTGGGACGACTGGTGAAACAGAAGGTAAGAGAATGTTATCCAAAAAAACGAATCGAGATATTAAAGTCACTTGCGCTATGTGAAAATAATATAGGCATGTATAAATGCAGTATCAATCTACAACTGTTATTTTGCTCTTGATTTGAAGCTTTCGTGACTGCAGGAATCCATACTCTTTGGTTCTTTCGGTAAAGTCACGTAGGTATAAAATAAATCACGACGTTTCGGGTGCAACACAAGCGTCCGTCATCAGGTTGTGTTGTGCCCGAAACGTCGTGATTTATTTTATTTTATACCTACGTGACTTTACCGAAAGAACCAAAGAGTATGTTATTTTGCTGCTACTGTTCTTGACTTATGTACATTATTTTTCCAGTATGACACAGACTTCTTCATTCTGGACAAGTACCCGCTGGCTGTTAGGCCGTTCTACACCATGCCTGATCATCGTGACCCCGTAAGTTGCATTTTCAATGCCGACAACTTTTTTTATATGACGTACACGGGGACACAACAGGTCAGGTTTTCGAACGGCGAGTGTTGTTTCTCCTTTCAGAAAACTTCAAACTCGTACGACATGTTCATGCGTGGGGAGGAGATCCTATCTGGAGCTCAGCGAGTCCACGACCCGGAGCTTCTGACGGAGAGGGCCCGCCACCATGGCATAGGCACGTCCAGCACATCCAGCACATCCAGAGTGCCGGGAATCGGTTGAACGTGCTCGTTGCTGGGCACGTGACTATCACCGCTCTGTAAAGCGTTGTTTTTCTCAAACGGGCCCAAAAACAAGAAACGAATGCATTAGTTTCACTATCACTAATAAGGAAAATAAAAAAGCACTATCAACAAAAATGTATGTGTAAAATTATACCATTCCAATACTTTATTCTGAAAAAATGTTTGCAGTGCTCATTCACATGATCGAATAATTGTGAGGGAAGCCTGATTAAATTGTCTTAACATTCGTACAAGGAAATAACATTCCCCAGTGGTCATTGAAACACAAACTAAAGATTGGTAGTCACGTTTACAAAGCATGGATTGTTGTTTTTTTGCATGGTTAACACCTGATTGTAGTTATATGAAAGCGACCATGTCCTTTGTGCATCGATTCAGACCTGGAGAAAATTAAAGCCTACATCGACTCCTTCCGCTACGGTGCTCCCCCCCATGCTGGAGGAGGCATAGGTAACCTCGTTGTGTGGCTGCGGTTTCACGATTGTGCTGTTTCACGGCTCTGGCGCGATTTTAGGTTGTACCACTTTTCGTTTGGCATGATGTCCGACGTTTTGCTGTACATGCAGGGAGCCTCTTTATTTCTTGAGGCTCCCAGATCGTGGAGCAAAACAGACACGGCACAACCCGGAACACATCAGAGTGATGATAAAGTTGTAATTACCTTTTTTTGCTTTGTGTTTAATCACTTAAGTCTCCAGCGCAGCTGTTTTGGTCGGTGATTAAACACTCGCATGTGATCCTTGTCTCAACAGGTCTCGAGCGGGTCACCATGCTCTACCTGGGACTACATAACGTTCGCCAGACCTCCATGTTCCCACGTGACCCCAAGCGCCTGACTCCCTAACTGCAGCTGCCCACCGAGTGAATGCAGTGAAGCCACCAAGCCTTAAGCGGGTTACAGCTTTGACGATTTGTTTTTGATGTGCATGGAATACCTGCGGAATGTTTAGAAAGCATTCGCTGGATTTTGATCTTTCTCAGTGCTCCCCCATCAGGGCTATTTGCTTGTTACCTTGATTAATGGATTTTCCATGTCATTCTTCACAGACTTTGTACTGGCAAATTTTTGCAAAAAGGTAATTTTTAAACATGCAGTTTTCCAAAAATAGTAACAAAAGAGATTTATTGGTCAAAAATTATATCAATAATCTGTGTGGATAACGAATCAGGACCTGATTGGCATTAACACATGTGCTGAATGAATCAGCTTCATGTGAATGAAGGTGTAGTACACGCTGCTGTCTAGAATAGTTTTCCCTGGTAATACGATTAAAAAAATTCCTTGTATTAACCACGAACTTGAAAATATTATTTCATTATTCCTACAATTGTGAACAAACTTTTAAAAAGTACAAAACCAGCAAAAACTAGTAATGAGCAATGTAATTTTTGATAACTGCACATTAAAATTGCCATGAATTGTGTGTGCGTGGCAGTACGTTGCCTCTTCCCGTGTATTTGTATTGGGGCAGTCAAGAGCCATTCTCGAACATCAAACAGAGCGATGCCCATATTGGGATGAGACTACAAGCATTGAGAACTGTTTCTCCTGTGCAAGGGGTTAAAACTCAACTTGGGTGTCATTGCAATTATTCCTTATGGCAGTACCCCGGGGTACCAAATAATACAAAATGGCCGAGGCAATTAAATATTTTATTTCTGGGACATATTTTTTCCAGGGATGTACTTAACTCCACAACAAGGGTACCAATCAATCCGAAATCAGTGCTACTCCACGATGTCGAAAACACAGCGAGGACGCTCCTATGCACCAGAGTGCATCTGAACTGCTCGTCGAGAGCCGCATCGCCGACCATCAGACTAAAAATGACTGCATCACGGACATTATGCGAGAGCCGCGGTACTATGGTACGCCGGGGTACTATGGTACGCCGCGGTACTATGGTACGCCGGGGTACCGCCATAAGGTTAATGTGTAAACTACACATTTCCAGATGGGGCACAAATTATGTAGGTATGAATAGCATATATCAAATGAGATTGTCTGAATGGGCTAAAGTCTCTTAACCTTCATTAATGTACTGTAATTTGTAAATAAAACATCTCCACTTATCAGTGGTCTATTACAGGAATTGACTTTTTACCAAATATAAATGAATGTTAATCATCTGACTTGGAAACCATTCACTTCCCAAAATGTAAGTGTAGGTAAAACTAGGCAATTTTCGGTTTATATTGCACAATGAGCATTTATTGTATCTGCTTTTATATGGCAACACAATCATGGTAATGGATATGTACACATGGCAAATACTAAAGAGCAAAAAAATATCCCAACTTAAAGCTTTCGTGACTGCAGGAATTCATATTCTTTGGGTCTTTCGGTAAAGTCACGTAGATAGGTTCAAAGAAAATATCAAAACACGACCACTTGTGTTGCGATTGAAACGTCATAGTTTTTTATTTTATTTGAACCTATCTACGTGACTTTACCGAAAGACCCAAATAATATATATTATCCCAGCTTTAACTGTGCCAACATGTAATGTTAATGTTTTAAACGTAAGTATGATATAACAAAGAAATGTACTGAAACAGTAACATGCATTAAATTTCACTCAAATGCTATGCGATATGACATGACAAGGGGAAATATACGCAGGTACAGAAAATTATCATTTTAAGCATGGGAGCAGCTCTGTATGAAACTTAAGTGATTGTGGTACAGATATTATCGAAAGATATTTTAGTGGACATCTTAAAAATTAGTCGTCACTGTCACTTCCAGATTCGCTCAGCTGCAGGTCACTTCCTGTAGAAAACAAAAACACATGTTACTGAGAAATTAATCATTACAAATCAATACGCAAAATTACACGTTATTTAACTGTATTTGACCTGGTCTATACAGTATTCACGAACAAGTCATTGCGGTAAGCTAGTTGCAAGAAAACTACCATTTTGGAAGCACGTGCATAAGAGTAATCGTGAATCCGTTGAGTGTGAAGTGCGGCGTGTGACTGCTTACTCAGTGTGCTCATGTATCCCCGGTGCTCTGAAGGTGGCTGTGCACGGGTGGTGCCGTTCGGTAAGTTTGCTGCGGTGGGTGGAGCTGGGATCTGTGGCTGCAGTGGCGTGGGCTGAGGTTGAGCGAGGGGCTGAGTCGGGGCAGGGGAGAGCGGCACGCGGCTCTCCAATTCCTCATTGGAGCTCTCGCTGCCACTGCTTGAGCTGTCCGAGTCCGAAGAGCTGGCATTGCTCATTTCAATGGCACGGGCCTCGGCCAAAAGCTCTGTTTCAGCACAAGAACATGAACATTGTTTAAGGCACAATGCAGCAGCTAATTTATTGGAAACCTGTCTTTACAGATCCAGCAAAATGTTCAACCATCAAACTTGTAATATTATTTTAGAGTTCTTATGTCACTTGCCTTTCTCGATGTCGTGCAGTGGTTCAGGAGACAGTTTTTCCTTTTCAGGTGAAGTTTTACTGCCCGATGTTGCTCGACTCGCGCTCTTTGTCGGCCCACTCTGCTGTCCTGCACGCCCACTCTGTTGTGGCTGCTGCTGCTCCAGTCGGCTCTGAATCTTACTGCTGCCTTCAAACCTAAAAATGAATACAACTTCATATTCATCGTATCTAAATGTAGCAACATTGAGACGCGTTACAGACCTGGGACACACATTGTGTCAAACGGTGAAAAGACGAGATTACTGTATGAATACATATATCATTGCAGTCAATCCTTGAATTGGAGGGGGGGGGGGGTTAGGATTTGAGTGATGTAGTCACATTTACATGCGAGGTGAAGTAGAAAAAAATGCATGAGCATGTCCAGGCCATGGAAATGTTTAATATACAAAAAGGAACATACATTTGTGGCTTTTCAAGCACTTATCACTCACCTGGTTTTCTTGACCTGGATGTTGCTGGTGAGCTTTTCCAATGTATACTCTCCCGTGTCATGGTTGATAATGAGAACACATTCCTTCATGCATGGTCTCTTGGAGCCTTTAAACACAGTTGTGGGTGGAGTAGAGCCCTGAAGCACCACATACAAAAATCAGGAAACGGTTTCTGGAATAGTGACAATGTAAATTATGGTGAAGACATTCCAGGACTGTATAAACCATTAGTTTTTTTTTATTTTTACCAATACGTAGTTGAATTGTAAGGCCTTTGACGTTTAGCTGAACTTAAGAAAACTGGACCGCTGCTGCACACACGTATGTACTATGTTGAACTTATTTCGCACCGTACGTAGCTATCCGTGCTAATCGGGAGGTGCGAGGCAAAGACAAAAAAACTAAACACAAAAAGCAGTTCTAAAGAAATTCGTTTTCAATAGAGATGATTTAAAATGTGAATATGTCCAGTGGCTTCCTAATATTGGAAGAGCATTCCAGACGGCCGCAGAAGTGCGGAAGAAGCGTCACCCAGAGGGGTAACAATGGTAAAAAAAAATCAGTTCTAAAGGAATTCGTTTTCACTCGAGATCATAAGCCGAGGCTCCCTTCCTACCTCGACGTTTGGCAGGGTGATGGTGACCTGATCACCTTTCCCCACGTCCAGTGTGCCCTCGCACGCCGTATCGATGGAGGCTGGCTTGAAGTCGTCTATTGAACAACAGCGTGTTCAACTTATATCAAACGAGCCGCATATGAACCTTATGGCGGTACCCCGGCTCTCGCATAATGTCCGTGATGCAGTCATTATTATACATACTCTTTGGTTCTATTGGGTAAAGTCACGTAGGTAAAAAATAAAAAAATCACCTACGTGACTTTACCCAATAGAACCAAAGAGTATGGATCCTAGCAGTCACGAAAGCTTTAAATCTAGAATTATTACACATTTTTTTATTAACTCACAATGTTGTATCCACAAATCGTCTAACTCAGTTTTTACCCACTTCCCAATGTGGTATCGACTGCAAACTTGATATACTTATGTCATACTGATGACAATTTATCATTTAAAAAAAAAACATTTTAAAACATTTTTTTATACGTTGTTTCGGCTTGGCTCTTAATTGTCCACGGTAAACTGACGTTGGCTGTAAATGACCACGGTCCCCTTACGTTATGGCAAGCTGCGGGGCCACTTCCTGGAGTCGTGGAGTTCTGCAATTGCTAGTACGGTACATTTAATTAAAGCGTGTTTAAAAAAAAGTTTTTTTAACATTACTTATTTTTAGTCTGTTGATTGTCGGCGATGCGGCAATCGACTCATCTCGACGAGCTGTACACGATGCACTATTCAAAGTCGATTTTTGTTCGGATTTTTTTATGCTGTTTTGCGTTTCGACATCGCGGAGTAGCACTGATTTCGGATTGATTGGAGTGAAGTACACCCCTGGAAAAAAAATTGCGTCCCAGAAATAAAATATTTAATTGGCTCGGCCATTTAGTATTATTTGGTACCCCGGAGTACCGCCATGAGGATCACGTTCAGCCCTCAATTGCAATATACAATAAACACGTCAATATAATCTGACCTCTCACGTAGTTCTAAAACCCAAAACGACTCAAACCAAATGTCTCAGTCGTGTACAGTGTCCTGCTTGTATTTAAACCCCAACATCCCACAAGGTTCTAAGTGCTAACAATGTCGCAGTGATGTACTCCCGTGTCTGTTATATAAACACGTGGCAATGCCCCTCGTTAATTCCCCAAGTAAACCCCCTTGCTAATGACCACGGGTAACGTCCGAATGAGCCGCGGGGTGAAGCGGTGGCGCCAGCGATGAGCGCCTTGCCCTCCGAGCTTGACACAAACAATATCCTACAGCATTCGCGGCCACGGCTAACATCAGTGGCGAACACGTTAAGCCAACCCTGTACCCTCCCCCGCCTGCACTTGACCAGCGCGGTGAAGTATGGTCAAACAGCGCGAGACGGCGCGAGGACGCCTTCATCCAGCGGTGGACTGACAAGAGGACTGCCAATGACGACTATAAATGTAAATTACGATAACTTCTTCATGTTCTTGTTGTTATTATGATCGAGTGGTGGTGGTGGCGGCGTTGGTTAAACTCTCACATCGGATGGCGTGGAAGCCGGCCCGTGGCCTCCGCTCAAAGCTCTCGCCCAGGCGCAGCACGTGCTCCTCGTTGTTCATGGCTTGGGGCGTCGTCTGTCACTCGACAAGAGGACGATCAAGCGACTTGACGAGCGAAAACCAAAACAAAACGAAGAGCACGCCGCACAATCCTCGCTACAAACTCGCGTCGCTTTCTTTAATTATTTCCAGGAGACGCCTGCGCACAGGGCCGGCCGCATGACCCCCGTGACCCCGAGTCCGCGGAACCACCCCACGCGCATGCGCACTCGGCGCGCGGAAGCCGGGTCCACGTGGGCGGGACGCGACGCACGTGTGCGGCCTGCGGCTCCGCGGCCGTGAGGCTTCTCTGTGAAGCAATCAACGCGCTGGTGGCCAATCAGCGATTGTCCAGCCGCTGCTTTTGCTTTCTGGTGGTGGTCGCTTTACAAGAATCTCCTCCTGGGCGGCGCGTCTCGTCGGTCGCGGGGATGCGTTGACCGTCGCTGGCTGGTCACCGTCATGCAGGGTTCGTGATACTCTTACGACTGAGGGACTGTCGTGTTTCCGTCTGGGCCAGCAGCACACAGTGGGTGTGGGAGGTGCAATGAAGGGAAATAAGCAGGTTTAGTTGACTAATCCATCGATGTAAATCTAATGTTAGAGCGAGTCAGGTATCGGACTGTTTCAAATGATGGCCCCACATCAATGCCCTGCCTCATCAACACATTATGGGTTATTTAAAATTGTAACTTACATGAGAGACTTCAGCAGTCGAACGCTTGCCCACACAGTCCGTCTCATCTTAATTGTTCATCCCATGAATATGTTATCGTTCGGATTCACGTAGAGTTGACAGTCTTTTATGTTAAAGTGAGTGTGGAATCAACCACAACTGCATTGTTCTTTGCCTGCGAGGTTAGCTTTATCACATAGAGGTGTGTGAGACATACTGCCTTAGAATGCAGGACACTCAGGGAGACCAGAGCTGCTGTCCTGGTCCCACGCAAAGTTCCCCTCCAGCAGGGGCCCCGCTGTTGGTTGCTTGGACTCCTGGAGGGGGGAGGGTAGATGAGAAGTGGCCTACGAGGATCGGGGAGCTGCGACGCACTGCACCGTGGAGCGCCGCCCCTAGGCAGAGGGGACGCGGGGCGGTGACACGCGGGGTGCTCTCTCAGTGGAGTCGGCGTTGTGTGCGCGGACCGTGGGGTGGATTGGTGGTTCAGAAGCTTTATACTAGATGAATCCGATGAGCTATGAAGCTCTTTTTCACAGATGCCCAGTTGTTTCACAGATGTCCAAGTTGGATGTGAAAACGTGTGGGAATCTTCATTTCATATCAGCTGGAGGCAGAAACAAGAGTGAATGAATGTGTTAACTCGTATAGTAAATATCAGGATAATTGGTTTAGGAGTTTGACTAGAGCTAGACTTTCATCCGCTCAGCCTCATACCAACCGCTCATACCAACCCGCACTGACCAGCATAGTGAAGTGCCTTCGCGTATATCTTCCCCCAGTAGTGGTACAGATCGTCTCCAGGCACTTGAATTTCTGATATCATCCATGATGACAGCAGCAGTGCGGCTGAAGGTGTAAGTGATGTTAAGAATAACTTGGTGAGAAGACGCCTTGATTTGACCATTACTACAAAACACGTGCATGGAGTACGACCGCCAGGGAGATGGGCGAGTCATGGAATCTGCTCGTTTGCAGGTGCGATATCAGGGATGGGCAACCTGCGGCTCTTTAAGGACTTCTTCGTTACGTTATTTATTAGGGACCGTCTCGTACTCGCATGCATCGCGGCTCTTTGAATGTAGAGGGGGTTTCTTTACCGAATTCGAACAAAATGTATCTTGTTCCTTTGGTAGCCGACCTCTGTGCTAGACGTATTCCTCCTACATCGCAGGATCGCGAGAGATGGAAGCAGCCTGGGGAGACCTGAATCAGTGGGTTGAGCATGGCCGATGATGGTGACGACCAAAGACACTTTCATTGCAGCTCGAGAAGCAGAGGCGGCGGCGGCAGTGCCCACCCAGGCGAGGGCGTGCGGGGCTCGGCCGCTCTCTCCCGAGGAGCGGGAGAGGCTACAGCGCGACTCGGCGCTGGTGGCCGAGTTCAAGCAGACGAAGCTCGAGCAGGAGGCGCGCAGGAACTGGGACCTTTTCTACAAGCGGAACTCGACACGCTTCTTCAAGGACCGCCACTGGACGACCCGCGAGTTCCAGGAGCTCGGTGCCTGCAGAGAGGTGTGGATGGGTTGACTTGTGTCCAGAATAAATAAATGTCTAGATTCACGTGTAGATGAAATGGCCAAAAATACATCGTCTTAGCGACATGGCCAATTTTGGTAATGGGAGATGTCTGTGCAGTTAAAAAAAATTCCCTAAAAGATTAAAATTCACACTTGCAAACACGTGAATCAAGTGCTTTAGAGTTAAAAGTACTTGATGGGAACTTCGTCCAGGAGGGGTGAAGACCTCATCTGAATTTTGATACTTCACAACTGGAAGAGAGTCTCCCACCCCATTTAACAAAATCGTATGCTTTTGTACTCCAGAGTGAAAATCAGAGGCTGGTGATCCTGGAGGCTGGGTGTGGAGTTGGGAACTGTCTCTTCCCACTCCTCGAAGAGGATCCCAACATCTTTGTCTACGCGTGCGATTTTTCTCCACGTGCCGTTGACTTTGTTAAGGTATGTGTAGCAGGTGTGTAGGATTACCTGGATGAATTGTCACCACATTTGTAGTTGCTCATTGAGGTGTTCACCCAGAGTTAGCATTCATCTGCAGGATCAGTCTCCACTGATTGTTCATCCCCCCGCACCACTGCCCTGTATCTCCACCCCAATGCCCTGTAGCCCCACTTGGCAGTCTTAGCCAGGGACATGCCCAACACCTACAGTGATCGCTATGCTGCAAGGCGATGAAAGCGTGGCGTGGAGGCCGACTGTAATTTTTTGTTATATTTTGCAGCCTTGTGAGTTTCTGAGCAACTTCTGCCAGCTAGTTTCTGGATCCTCTTTACACCACCACATAGCCAGATCATTCGAGAACACGAACAAACAATGCAGAATATTCCATGCTGCCCCTTCCCCGGCATGTATGTTGAACTTCTTTCGCACCGTACATACCCAACCGTGCTAATCGGAGGCATTACTGGATGGTAGAGCAGTAGCAGACCAGATACGGATGCAAGAAACGTAGTTTTACATCATGCAAATTAACGAGTACGAATTTTATATTGCTTTATTTTATAAAATGTTTTTGTTTTCTTGTCGTTGCAGAGCAACCCCTTGTACAGTAAAGAGCGCTGCTTGGCTTTCCAGTGTGACCTCACTCAGAATTCCCTCGTGGAGAATGTGCCGGAAGGGACGGTAGACGCAGTGACACTCATATTTGTCCTATCTGCTATCCACCCCGACAACATGGATGCAGCTCTGCTTAATATCTACAAGGTGGGTAGGACATCAAACCGCATCTAGCACAAGAATCCATGGTTGAGCACGATATAGCATCCTTGAAATGTTCTCGTTTCAGTCCAAATAGATGACATTCGAGCGAAACACATTTATAATAATTTTAAGGCGTGAAGCACGTTACTAAAGAGCATATCGATGTCATCATATCAGTCACACCATCACCAAACCAGTACACCTTGGTATGGGTTGTGGATTCACGCCATCTCGACTGCATTTTAGGCGACATGAAGAGCCACAACTAATATACGTATGTTGAAATTATTTCGCACCGTACAAAGCCAACCGTGCTAATCGGTGGTGTGGGGATGGGCAACAACTAAACACAAAAAGCAGTTCTGTTGCATCATAATGAAGAGGGAATGGAAAGCCGGGGGGGAGCAATCTCTGTGCATGTGAGCGTGGAGTTTTCCCTGCACACCTGGGGACAACAGCGCTCGCTCCGCTCCAGGTGCTAAGGCCAGGAGGACGCGTCCTCTTCAGGGACTACGGTCTGCACGACCACGCCATGCTGCGATTCAAGCCTGGCCACAAACTGTCGGAGAACTTCTACGTCCGTCAAGATGGAACCAGGGCATACTTCTTTTCAGATGGTATTACAATGATAGAAAAGTAAATTGTAGTCCTAAGCATCAAATATATTTATAAATGTGATAAACTATAGGTCACATGTTTATTTATTGATTATGCAGCATAGGAAACATGATGTCTGATATTCTTGGTTCTTTCGGTAAAGTCACGTAAAGGGAAACAATAAAATAATACAAATATAATACAATTCTCATGACGTTTCAACTGCAACACAAGCAATCATCAGGTGTGAAAACCACAGTAAGAAGTTTGTATTATTTTATTGTTTCCCTTCTACGTGACTTTACCGAAAGATCTACTCTTTGGTTCTATTGGGTAAAGTCACAGGTGAAAATAAAATAACAAAAAATCACGACGTTTCGGCCACAACACAAGCGGCCTTCATCAGGTGAAGGGACGAGACTGTCTGGAGGACAGCGTTGGAGTGAGAGAAGCCACGCTTAGATCACGACCTTTAAGCTGTGTGAGAAGAAAAACACAAAGCGCCTTGACAAAGGAATTATCATATAATTTAGCATTGAAATGGCTCATTGAAATAGCTAAGTTAAAGTATACACATCCGCAAAGGTACCCCTTGACAAAGGAATTAGCATAGAATTTAGCATTGAAATAGCTGAGTGATTAGCTTGTAACTGGTCACAGAATTTACCGAAAGAACCAATAATATGAATCCCTGCAGTCACGAAAGCTTTAAATCAAATGTCTCATGTTTTATTTTTTCAACAGACGTTGTGGAAAAACTCTTCATCGGTACAGGCTACGAGGTGCTGGAGAATGAATATGTTGTGCGCAAGACTGTCAACATCAAAGAGGGGCTGAGTGTGCCCAGGATTTTCATTCAGGGGAAATTTCAAAAACCCTCAGATGAACATAAACCTGCTTCGTGATACTTCACAGTACAGTGGGGCTCCTGTGCAGTCAACTACAACTGTACACTGCTAAAGTCTCCCTGCACCTTTGCCTTCACGCAATCCAACACTCTCCAGCACAAACTGATCTTAATGCTCCACTTCCGTGATGCACGTCCACCTATGGATCATTAGTCACCCTGTACACTCCAAATGCGGTGCAGAACGTGACAGTTCATAATCACCAACATTACTACCGCCACCATTCTCATCATGACCATAATCCTTTTCCACAGTGGTCTACCCACATCTGGACAAAGGCCTCCCCACCCCATCGCAATCCCTTTCAGTGCAGCGATAACGAACTTCATCACGCCTGCACGTGAACCCGTCTTCTCGCTCTACTTCCTCAGTGCTCAACTTTGGTGTTCCCCTTTGCTCCTTTGTGTACCGAAAATGGCATGCTAATGCACAGCTGGAGACCAAGGATGCCGTGAAGGTTGGTTAGAGCTATCGCCTCTAAGATGCATAATTATAACTCCACAAATTGGGAGAACTCCACAAAAGGCCCAGACCAAATTTTCTCTGATGCCTGAACGAGTGCAGAGGAGACCAAACAGCCACCGTTAAAAACTAGACAGATTCCGGTCACTACTCTTTCTACCAATTTGTCCTTCCCCCACACCTCTGATTGGCAGAGTTGGCTAAGTCCCGTGCGAAAGAAGTTCAGCATACAACAGATGCGTAAACTCAGATTAAATTATACAATTAAAATCTTGGCTGAATTTGTCTTGGACAGCAAAGGTGTCAATATAACCAGGTTCTAGGGCAAGGAGCCAAGGGAAAACAAAAGGGAGGATGCAATAGTTTGAGGCAATTCGACACAAGTCAAATATGCAAGAACCGAAACTGTAATCAGCTGAATACTTAGGTTATAAACAAAACAGGACCAGGATTTAAAGGCAACCTGGTCTGTGCTCGTGTCTTCACCCCAGCCTGAGGTGCCATATCTAGGTGGGATTCAGAGTCCATCAATCCATGTAGGCACTCGCTTCATTGCATTTGTCTGAGCAGCTCAAATTAAGTAGCCCCGACTGCATCCAGAAACGCTCTGCGAGTCATTGCTCTTCAGGGGCAACGTCCACTTCCTCATGGCTCATTTCTACTGCTCGTGGTGGCCCATTCGTAATGCTGGGGTATGCGCCTCACCATTCGTTCATGTTGAGCTAATGTGGGCGATGCCCCACAATCGTTTTCCACCATAATTTGTATTCTTTCAGATATGGGTATCGCTAGTGGACCATTTAATTCCCTAGTTGCCCTGAAGTAGTGCTGGTCCTTCAATTGCTGACATCTTTACGGCCATAGGACAGGCAGGGCACTAACGATGCACAAAGCAGATCATGCTCAAGCTAATTGGGACACTGCCCAGCCACAGTGCACATCAATATTACCATCAATATTTCAAACTCCACCATCGTCACTACCACCAACATCGATAGTGCATAGCAGGTCTCTCAAACGCGGTGGCAGGAGAAATTTTCCGCCACTGTCATGCGACTCCTGTTCACTGCAAAATCGCCGTGGATAATCAGTTTCCGTGAACAGATGGCAGGCCATAGGTGTGCGGATAAGAAGAGCTATTTTATTTAACAGGTCCCTGCAGGGTGGGCTGGTAGAAACATTGGAATTTTGCGCAATTTTATTACACCCAACAGCACGAGATTTAACTTCGTTAAAGTATTGAAAGGGGACGGACGGACACAATCTATTGCAGGCTGGTACACTCAGTTTACAACTTCGTTCCTACCAGTAACAGTATTTTTATAATAATTTTTGCAATGCTGTTCATTATAAAATACATGGTTTTACCATGAAGCACACTAGAGAATGTATATGTTCTTAAGTACTGTATTGTACTCGTTCTAAAGTCTTGTTTGCACAATGTTATTTGGGAGATGTCACGCCAATCCTTTGAATTATGCAAGGAGAAAATGCAAGAGATGTCTGCGACGTAGTAGCTCGGTGATACAATTACAATAACACGAGAAATACTAACCGTAAACTTTAATTGAAATGACTGAATGCTATGAAGCATATCATTTGTATAGAATACGAATACGTTTCAGGATTTAAGCTGCAAAAATATTTCAAGATGTAACAGGCATTTTTTACACTGTTTAAGCATGCAACGCAAAATATATAAAAAACATCCTATGTTCAAAAGATTCCTTCTGTTCCTTAGTTACTATCGAAACGCTTTTTCAATGTAGATGTATAGCAAGAAGTATTTTTTCAATAAAGCAGATGAAAACATTTGAGCATTTCTGATTAAATTACTATTAAGGCCCATAACCCCTCTACTTAGCTCTTTACAAGACTTTTCATTTGCCATTAATGTAAATTATATTACAAGCCAACAAAATATAAAGCTTGTAACTACATAGTTGCTTGACAAAAATCTAGTTCACGATGGAATAAACACAAGGTAAAAAATGCTCTTCATACTTCCGAGTGGTAAGGAAAACTTACACGTATGCCTTCCGTATGCATTTCAACGTCTCGCCAAACTCACAAATGTATTACCAAGCGGTCCTGTTGCAGCTTTCCTCATTTTACAAATGTACTCCTATTTTCATCCTCATGAATATCCCTGGAATTCGCCCACACTAAGGTTTGCTTTCTTCACCTTTACCACCGGCATTGTCCTGCGACTGCTCGATGGGCTTCGTGAGACCACGGATCGTCAGGTCGTACACCACCTCCTCCACCTTCTTCACGTCGTACTTGAGGCCATCATAGCGCTTGCGCAGCGAGTCGTTCTTCAGGTTGAGCGAACGGAAGCCAGCGTCCAGCTCGTGCACAAACGCCGCCACTCGAATGGGCCGCCCATAATCCCCGGCTGTCACGCTGTTCACTGCCAGGCGTGCCTGCGGTAATAGCAACGGTCAACAGTATTCCGTGGAAAACTGCAATGCATGGCAGATTGCTACAACCACGCATGTACCACTGGCCCATAATATAATTGGACAGGTAAATCGGTTCTAGATTTAAAGCTTTCGTGACTGCGAGGATCCATACTCTTTGGTTCTATTGTTATTTTATTTTCACCTACGTGACTTTACCCAATAGAACCAAAGAGTAGGTAAATCGGTGTTAAATGTGAATGTATTTCGCTGAAATCAACTTTAATCAGAAAATGTAGGTGAAAAAAAATATATTACTGTCAATGACGCTCCTAAGGATTTGCAAATTGTGTAATACAGTATTGGGATTGAAAACCATTCCAAAGTTCCAAGGATGCTCCTTACCAATTCACTGGCCATCATCAGCAGCCCAGTGAGGTAATCATCCAGGTCCAGATGGAAGCCTTTCTCCTGCTGCACCTCAACTGCACACATGAAAGCAGTCCCTTAACAATCTGTGCAAATTCAACATTTACTCAGAATAAACATATACAGCTTAAAATGTCCTGCAAACCTGGTCCAGTGTGACAATTTACAACACCAATCACCACAGCTTTAAAATTAATCAAGAGATTCCATTCTTTACACCGAGGCTACACAACGGGTGATGTAAAATAGATGCATCACAAATTTTTACTTCATCGCGATTTCTATAGCAATCTCAACTATATAAAGCAATGTCTCCTGTTTCAAATTCAGGTTAAATTTGTTTAGCCAGCTAACACCTCAAGAAAACAGGAGAGTCTCATTGCAACACTGACCTGCGTCACCAACAATTACAAAGGCAAAACAAAACGTACAGCAATATAGTAAAGTAATTAGAACAAAAAGCTATTGCATCAAATGAGGAATTACAAATATTGCACATCGCCAATGTGAACTCAGAACTACATATTCCCTGCAGCGCAAATCAGCTCGAAACACATTTCCTACAGAATGATCATGGATAAGCTGCACTACAGGCACATTAATAATTAAACAGATATAGGTTGACTACAGTACGAACGTGACTTCATTCCCACCACACATCAGTTATGGCACGGGCTTTAGACAAGAAACCCAGTCGTTTAAATATGCAGATGTGATAAAGCAAAACATATCACCGTACTCACTTCCAAGGATTTTCGCAGCTTCCTCCCGAGAGATGAGGCTCTCGGCTTCCAGGTACACAAGCAGGGCAGATAGATAGCTGAGGCGCTGCAGCACAAACCGCCAGTGGTCATGAAATCTACACAGGAGCAGCAATTCCAAGCAGTGTCAAGTGAGCACAAACCACAGATGCCTGCATCTTCAGGGGTTCCTGCACCTCGGACAAAAAAAGAGAACAAGTTTAAAATCCCAACATGCGTAGGTACTCTTAAATGTGTCTGCAATGTGATCTCAAAAACAAAATATAATGGGCATAATGTTCACCAGTGTATTAACACAATTGATGTTAAGAGCTTGTAAGATTCAGGCTATTGCCAAACATTGCCTTTCAATTTTAAAATATGCAAATTATTACCACAGTCACCCTCCTTCAGACATTAACTACACCAAATGAAAATCTAGAATACAAAGCAACATTTTCACAGGTTATGAATGACTACATTTAAGGGAACACCAGATGGAAAGCCGTCATATTTATTAAAATAGCTGTCAAAAGCATCCTCAAGTGGTTTCTCCCCACCTGTAGTAATACTCCGGAGGGAACTTGGTCTTGAGTACAGCAAAGTGAACTTTAACTTCTTCGAAGCGTTCTCTTGCCTTCTGACAGATAGTTGGCACTGCACAACGACACAAAGTTAGTCACAAGTTCGCTTCCCTGAATTGTGAAATGTCCTCACCAGTATTAAGCTACAAGTTCATTTAAACATTTACATTTTTGACCAGACAAGAGCCTTTTTTATTAAAACTCAAAAGGACACTTTTATCTCTATGCTTAAAAACCATGATTATTTTGTTTTATATATGGTAAGTATGGATAAGTTCCTACATCAAGTGCGCATTCATTATTGTATAAATACGATGATTTCTTTGTATGATCGGTTAACGAGGAAGGCCACGCCGAATCCCATGACTTTAACCTTCACAATCATATAGCCATTCATGAATGGCTCATTTCGTTCAAATAGACTAATTCATTTTTCTCATTTATACATTTATCCATTTTAATTACTCATTCGTTAAATAAAAAAATGTACGTGTGAATCCATAAAATTCGACATCCATGTCAAACAAAGCTGATTATCAGATATATATTTGTTCTCAGTTGTGCCATATAGATCGTCATGATGGGCTTTCTGGTTTGTACGCAGTCTTGTTTGGCATCATGTCCGACGTTTCGCTCCACGTGGTGCTGGGAGCTTTTTCACGAAATTCACTCCCGTTTTTTTTTAAGAAGCTCCCACCCAGCAGGCGGAGCGGGAGGATCATGTTCGACGTTTGGCTCCACATGAGAGAGAGATAAATCGTGGATGCGGAGCCGTGCCCCGTGGCTGTCACCACGCACCGGGCTGCAGGCCCTGGTGCACGCCCTGCAGCAGCGTGAGCGTCTCCCGCGCCGTCTGCTCCAGCGCCTGCACCGTCTCCCGGATCTCCTGCGGGACAACCTCATCATCATTAGTCGCCGTCATCATCAGCCGTGGTCAATCCACTCCTGGATGAAGACTTTCACAAGCCGCTGGCAACCGTCACAATCCAGCTTGATGTAATAATCTGCACGTAGCACATTGACATCAAGTGATTTCATTGATCCATCTCCTCTGTCGATGTCTTCTTGGAAGCGTTCCATTCCTCAGCAGTAGGTAAAGGTGCAGCCCTGCAATTGCTTGACTACGCCACTGCTTGCGGCATGGTCTCCTCTAGAGCAGGGGCCACTCAAGAGAGCTATAGAGTCGCTTTAAGGGTAATTGGCCTACTTCTAGATTTGAAGCTTTCGTGACTGCCAGGATCCATACTCTTTGGTTCTATTCGGTAAAGTCACGTAAAAGTATAAAACACTCCAGCGCTGTCCTCGAGACAGTCTGGTCCCTTCACCTGATGAGGGCCACTTGTGTTGTGGCCGAAACGTCGCGAATTTATTTTAAAATATATTTTTTGTTTTATACTTTTACGTGATTTTACCGAATAGAACCAAAGAGTAATTTGGCCTACTCTTCAATGGTGGCCAGTACACATGGAAGATGTCAGAATACCCACACTTAACCCCACCACACAATCAACTGTGCCGCTGTACCCACCAATACTGCAGGATGCGCTAAGGCGACGGGGATGTAAACAACAACGTGCCCAAATTTTGATTTAAAGCTTTCGTGACTGCAGTAATTCATATTCTTAGCTCTTTCGGTAAAGTCACGTTTGTGTTATGGTCGAAACGTCGTGAGAATTTTTACTGTTTTATATATTTTATTATTTCCCTTCAACGTGACTTTACCGAAAGAGCTAATATATGAACGTGCCCGTTGTTTCAATTGCCGCTCTGGGAGATCGAACTCGCAACCTCTGGAGCTCATCGTGCGAACCACCACACTACGGTAGCACACCCCCACTCATTGAGAACATAAATCCATTACAATAACTGCTGTAGTGCTTTGTCAATCCACTGCTGGATGAGGGCCTCCCCACGCGTTCTCACTCACTAGGGTTGTTTAACAGTACGCATTGCTTGACCATACTTCACCACGCCGGTCGTCAGCACAGAAGGGGCAGAGGACACGGGGCTCGTTCTCATTCCCCGCTGACGTTAGCCGAGGCCTGGAAATCGAACAGTATTGTCGTGATCTGGGCGTCGTGCGCTAACCCACTGCGCGCCACCACTCCATTGGCAATCCTGCAGCAGCCATCACGAGGAGTTTAGCGATTCTGCAAATTCGTTAAATCTCAGCCGCGTGAACGGGTGTCCTCCCTCTCTCCTCCACGACTTATCCCGTCTCGCGTGACACAAACACCCGCGGGCCCGCCGCCGCCTTCCTCCTCCACGTCCTCCCCCCGCCTTCACCTCGCGTTTCTCCTGCTCCACGCTCAGAGACTTGTTCACGGACAGGAACATGTCCAGCACCGACATGGCGGGGCCCTGGCAAGGAGCGAGGGAGGCAGCGGCGGCTGTCGAGGAGGAGGTGGAGACGGCGGCGTGAGGGCCGGGCCGAGTGAGAAGCCGGCGGTGTCAGAATTGTTCGCCCACGTGCGAAACTCAACTCCGCCTCCGCAACCGAAGATGACGGAACAATAATAATAAATAATAATAAAACACGCGGCCGCCGATACCGCGGCGGCCATCTTACACAGGGGTTGGGGGGACGCCGTGCGCATTGGAAAGCACGGAGGTGTCGTCATCAGCGGGTGACTGACGCCGCCCCCCCCCCACTGCTGAACGTGGTCCCTGGGTAAGATGGCCGCGATAGCGCACGCGAGAGCGGGGATCCCCCCGCCCCCACTGGCTCAGCGATATTCTTCCCGCGAACGGCGCGAGAGTTGCAGGTATCGCGATATCGCGTTCTACGGTACACGACGCGATATCGCGTTGCACACGATATCGCGATGCGACGCGATATCGTGATGCGATACGATATCACGATGCGACGCGATATTGTGAGGCGACGCGATATCGCGATGCGACGCGATAACACGTCACACACACACGCATCTGGTGACGATATACTTGCTCTGACAGTGATGCACTAGCAAACGAAACATCAACAAATTCGCGAATAACGCCGTGGCTTTAAAATGGAAAATAAGCCCCCAGGGTCTAGAATGCTATCGCCAATAAACTGCAACTTGAATCACTACCTATGAGATCTTTACTCAAAACTCTTCTGGAGGAGTTGTACACCCAGAGCTGCCACTGCTATTCAGTGGCCAGAAATAAAATAAAATGTTTCGCTCCGGATGACCGCGACAAAGTATTATCTGTATTTTGATTTAGCGTGCTGATCTTAAAGGTGCATTGAACAATGTGATGCTCCGACTGATGCTTCTGTTGTTTGTGGAGTCACTCATGCAGCCAGCTATGGCTATAGGATTTGGTGTTACATGTTATTTATGTAGTTTATTGTTAAAAATTCGATCACTGTTTTTTGGTGATTTCGAAAAAGTGTTTTGGTTTGGCCATGTTTTTGTTTGTTGTAGTACGGAGTTAGACTGATGGCCTTAATCTAAGTTGTCTTGTGGTTGTTGTTATTTGACTTGCATCCCACTGGGATTTTTGCACACAGCGTTGGTGTACGGTGCTTTTTTCAGGAATATTTTGCTGTCTTTTCCTGGATTTTCTGTTTGCACAGTCACACAAAGTCACTTTAAGATGTTTTCTTGTTCGTGTTTTTGTTTGTTGTGGTTGCACCCGATTCAAGAGCCGAATGGCTCACAGGGCTATACCAAATAAATGAAAAATAAGGCGACGCTGCGCGGAATGATGCTATAAATTAGGGCCATTGGCCGAAACGTCGCCTCAACCCCCCCCCCTCGTCCCGTCTGCGGGATGAGAATCGCGGAGTCGGCGACTCCAGTGGGGGGGGGGGTACCACGTGGCAATGCGTGAGAAACCCCACCGCCGTCCCTGCCCACCACGTGTCAATGCGTGAGAAACCCCACCGCCGTCCCTGCCCACCACGTGTCAATGCGTGAGAAACCCCACCGCCGTCCCTGCCCACCACGTGTCAATGCGTGAGAAACCCCACCGCCGTCCCTGCCCACCACGTGGCAATGCGTGAGAAACCCCACCGCCGTCCCTGCCCACCACGTGGCAATGCGTGAGAAACCCCACCGCCGTCCCTGCCCACCACGTGGCAATGCGTGAGAAACCCCACCGCCGTCCCTGCCCACCACGTGGCAATGCGTGAGAAACCCCACCGCCGTCCCTGCCCACCACTCACATTATTAACATTGGCTGCTGACATTTGGGCTACGCCCATTTAAAACCTTTATAAACAGTTTAACTTTAGAAGCTAACCCCCCTCTTCCTGATGACGAACGCTTGTGTTGCGATCGAAACGTCGAAGTTTTTTAGTTACTTTTTGTTATTTTCTTTGAACCTATCTACGTGACTTTACCGAAAGACCCAAAGAATATGAATTACTGCAGTCACAAACGCTTTAAGTCAAGATTTAAGAATTCATTTTAAATGAGACTTTCATAAGGGAGACATTGGATTGCAAGGAACATTAGCTCCAAAGCCCCGTCTAAATATTCTGACTTGGCATTGCAACAATATCTTACGTGTGCTTGACAGTACATTCCCCACATTTTTAATATGCAAAGGTGCTGTAACATTAAAATAAACATTCACACAAAACTTGCTAGAAACGGTTGTCAAACTTTGCTTCATTTAAATTCAGTTTGTATTCGAATACACACTTCCCATTGTATATAAACAGTCATGCAATACATGTACATCCATTACAGTAGTTTTTTCCCACCAGATTACAAAATATAAGGTAGCTATGAAGTTACAAAAAGGAGATGTTTGATCCGAGACCTAAAATTGTTAATTGTAAACCATCCCGACATCAGTGTTTTCAATGACATGCAGCCACATGGCCTACGTAGGTGGAACAGGTCTTCTATTAAGGGAGTTCGTGTCACCCATGTGCAGGGGGAGGAATCAATACATTTTTGCAGTGCCCAACATTCCAGAGGAGTGCCTATGTCAGTCATAACTGGGGATATTGCATCTGTGTGTATGTGTTGAGATGTACGCAGTGCGCGCAGTTGAGCGGGTGTAATCGAGGACGAGCAGGTGTGCGCGTTGAGGCAGGAGGTTGGCGCCGGAGAGATGGGAGGTAGGAGAGAGTAGGTGAGATGCGGAGTAGGTGAGATGCAGAGTAGGTGAGAGCGGATAGTAGGAGAAGCAGAGTGTGTCGTGACGGTGGCAGTCATAGGAGTGCCTATAACTGGTGCGAGAGTAGAATTAATAAAGTGTAAGCAGGTTACTTGTTACTCCGTGTCGGTGTATAATTTCGAGACACTCCATATGTATGTAAAGGAATGAGCAGATAATGTGGGGAGGCAGTGGTCTTTTCTGCCCTGATGTCCCTCCTAAACTTATGCAGACTTCTGCAGCAGCATGTCAATGTAGGCAACGTCCTGCAGGTCTTCCTCCAGGACTCCCAGCTCGCTCATGAGCTTCCTCGCTATGCGCTCCCCTTCTTCAGAACTCTGGCCTTCTTCCAGCACCACCTACACAAGCACACACAGAGGCGTATGCACGGTGAGTGGCAAACACCAGATATCAAAGGTGGTCTAAAACTGAAAGGACTACAGTGAGGGAAAAAAGTCTTTGATCTCCTGCTGATTGTGCGTTTGCCCACTGACAAAGAAATGATCAGTCTATAATTTTAATGGTAGGTTTATTTGAACAGTTAGAGACAGAATAACAAGAAAATCCAGAAAAAACGCATGTCAAAAATGTTAGAAATTGATTTGCATTTTTATTAGGAAAATAAGAATTTGACCCCCTCTCAATCATGAAGATTTCTGGCTCCCAGGTGTCTTTTATACAGGTAACGAGCTGAGATTACGAGCACACTCTTAAAGGGAGTGCTCCTAATCTCAGCTTGTTACCTGTATAAAAGACACCTGTCCACAGAAGCAATCAATCAATCAGATTCCAAACTCTCTGGCCAAGACCAAAGAGCTCTCCAAGGATGTCAGGGACAAGATTGTAGACCTACACAAGGCTGGAATGGGCTACAAGACCATTGCCAACCAGCTTGGTGAGAAGGTGACAACAGTTGCTGCGATTATTCGCAAATGGAAGAAACACAAAAGAACAGTCAATCTCCCTCGGCCTGGGGCTCCATGCAAGATATCACCTCGTAGAGTTGCAATGATCATGAGAACGGTGAGGAATCAGCCCAGAACTACACGGAAGGATCTTGTCAATGATCTCAAGGCAGCTGGGACCATAGTTTCCAAGAAAACAATTGGTAACACACTACGCCGTGAAGGACTGAAATCCTGCAGCACCCGCAAGGTCCCCCTGCTCAAGAAAGCACATATACATGCCCGTCTGAAGTTTGCCAATGAACATCTGCTGTGGTCAGATGAGACCAAAATGGAGCTTTTTGGCATCAACTCAACTCGCCGTGTTTGGAGGAGGAGGAATGCTGCCTATGACCCCAAGGACACCATCCCCACCGTCAAACATGGAGGTGGAAACATTATGCTTTGGGGGTGTTTTTCTGCTAAGGGGACAGGACAACTTCACCGCATCAAAGGGACGATGGACGGAGCCATGTACCGTAAAATCTTGGGTGAGAACCTCCTTCCCTCAGCCAGGGCATTGAAAATGGGTCGTGGATGGGTATTCCAGCATGACAATGACCCAAAACACACGGCCAAGGCAACAAAGGATTGGCTCAAGAAGAAACACATTAAGGTCCTGGAGTGGCCTAGCCAGTCTCCAAACCTTAATCCCATAGAAAATCTGTGGAGGGAGCTGAAGGTTTGAGTTGCCAAACGTCAGCCTCGAAACCTTAATGACTTGGAGAAGATCTGCAAAGAGGAGTGGGACAAAATCCCTCCTGAGATGTGTGCAAACCTGGTGGCCAACTACAAGAAACGCCTGACCTCTGTGATTTGCAACAAGGGTTTTGCCACCAAGTACTAGGTCATGTTTTGCAGAAGGGTGAAATACTTATTTCCCTCATTAAAATTCAAATCAATTTATAACATTTTTGACATGCGTTTTTCTGGACTTTTGTTGTTGTTATTCTGTCTCTCACTGTTCAAATAAACCTACCATTAAAATTATAGACTGATAATTTCTTTGTCAGTGAGCAAATGTACAAAATCAGCAGGGGATCAAATACTTTTTTCCTCACTGTATATGTTACAATTGGGAGCAGCGGCAATCAGTTTGTGGGTAAAGCACACTGTCAAACATTAGCCGTACTCCTACCCCTAATCAACAATTCATCAACCGTTTACAGGTACTTGCTCTCACACTGCCCGTACAGCCTTAACCTTAACCCTGCCTCGCAGTGGCTTAGCGGGGGCCCATGGGCTCGAGAGGATCAGGTGCTAGACTACAAAGAGGGGAGGGGGAAGTCATGCCAACCAAGCTACAGCACTGTTACCCCCACAGTTATCCTGTCTAAAATAAGTAAAACCTATTTGCTGCACTGTCCCACACAGTTGTGTCATTCCTCTATTGTTAATGTGGTGCTTAACACCATCCAAAGCAGCTCCAAAGGAGGAGATTCACCTCCAGCTCCATGAAGTCCCCGAGCCCCTCTACGGCGTCGATGTGCACGCGTGTTTGTCCCACCAAATAGAGCAGCCGCTCCTTGCGCACCTCCCCCCTCACGGCCAGCGCTTGAGACAGCACGTCCTGCACGGACAGACGGTTCCACGCACCGGCATCGCACCGGGGCCACATCCCTCTCACCCTTCATCACTCTGGAGAGGACTCCCAAGAGGAGTCCAGCAAGTTACTAATGGGCAGTTCTTTCAAAGATCTCTTGACGGAGTGATGTATTACAGGGGTTGTGGCCAAAATGTATGTAATACCATGATTTCTAGTCAACAATGAATATGCAAAGGGGAAACACACAATTGTATTTGGAGCATAACATTAAGAGTTGGTTTATGAGCCCAAATGTAAAATTATACACCTTAACCTTTTTCCGTTCCAAGACGTCTGCAAGTTACAGCGTGGGTCCCGTTCACCGCTGAATCTTGGAACACGCAAGCAGTTAGCATTGAATCTATTTAGAGGCATAGAGCGCCATTGTTTTTAAAGACATAGTATTCGCCGCAGAAAACTGTAGCGACATGACCACACTCTATGATAGCTGGTGCCAAACTGTGCCACACACCTGCCCGAATGCCCTTGTGGAAGCCTCGGTATGGATAAAGTTATTTTATTTTTTCTTTGATACCGTTCCAATGACGTACACATACGTCACGTACGTCATTAGAATGGAATGTGCGTCATCAGAATGGGAAAGGGTAAACATGCCCACAGCAGCAGCATCTGGAGAAAGCTAGAGAGAAGGAATGCTCAACACAAACCCCAACCTGCAATAAAACACACTGGGATGTACACACTTGTGTGCATCATTTTTAAAGTGTCAAATACAGCATTCGTCAATATCCTGAAACAGATCAGTTCCTGAACAGTTGTCCATAAAGCAAAATTCCGTATATCGAACGCTATTTTGCCATTGACTGCCATTATATAAAGACGTAATAAAGTCACACTTTAAAATAAGCAAATCTTATTCAGCACATTTAATGAAAAATATATTATTTTACGATGAAATAATAATTATTAAAAAATTGAACTCTCAAAACACAGACTAATGAACCTTCCACCATGTTTAATGTAAATGAATGTACAACATCAGTGAATGAATTTACCCCAAGTCCCACTGGGTCTGCCGTTGGGGTGAGGGTGTAGTTTGATGTTTTGGGTCCACTCATGTCTGGTCGGTCGTAAAACATGAGCTTGCCTGTGCCATCCTAAAGCACACAACACAAATCATCTCATGATGCATATTTACGTGCAGACCAAACATTTCTACCGTTTGTAAAGATTATCAGAATGTATGAAATGGTATCGGGATTTATTGTTCAACTTCATTCTCATCACATTAGATGTGTAATCCATAAACAACCAATCATACCACATCAACAGGTTAACATTACTGATTTAAAGCGGACTGATAAAAGGCAAATCCATCCAAACATGTGACAATGTCTCGCCAATCACATTATCATAACACTGTACAGTACATCAACACAGTACATGAATACATAAACGGTATGAATTCAGGCTCTGATACCATCACATCGGCGGCTTTGCGTGCATCTAAGATAACTTTGAAACCTACGTGAAACACGCCGAGTAATCGTACAATTGCTACGAGTTAGGCACGGAGAAAATGTAGGAATGTATGAATGTTGAACTTTTTTCGCACCGTGCGTAGCCAACTGTGCTAATCGGAGGTGCGGAAGCAGGACAAAAACGTGGGTAGGTGGGAGAGGAGGGCGAACTCGTGGATGTGCAGCACACAGGCAGGCAGGCAAACACAATGGGCAGGGGAGACCTCGGAAGTTAAATCCAGTGACTTGCAGGAGTTGGTGAATCTCAACTGAGAAGAGACCCACAATGAAGTAATGAAGTGTAGCAAGTAGGTTTTGGTGGGCAGGTAGACACGGGGGTGGGGGCAGGTAGACACGGGGGTGTGGGCAGGTAGACACGGCGGGGAGGGGGGGGTGGGCAGGTAGACACGGGGGTGTGGGCAGGTAGACATGGGGGGGTGGGCAGGTAGACATGGGGGGGGGTGGGCAGGTAGACACGGGGGGGGTGGGCAGGTAGACACGGGGGGGGTGGGCAGGTAGACACGGGGGTGGGGGGGTGGGCAGGTAGACACGGGGAGGGTGGGCAGGTAGACATGGGGGGGGGGGGGTGGGCAGGTAGACACGGGGGGGGTGGGCAGGTAGACATGGGGGGGGGGGGGGTGGGCAGGTAGACACGGGGGGGGTGGGCAGGTAGACACGGGGGGGGTGGGCAGGTAGACACGGGGGGGGTGGGCAGGTAGACATGGGGGGGGGTGGGCAGGTAGACATGGGGGGGGTGGGCAGGTAGACATGGGGGGGGGGGGGGTGGGCAGGTAGACACGGGGGGGGTGGGCAGGTAGACACGGGGGGGGTGGGCAGGTAGACACGGGGGGGGTGGGCAGGTAGACACGGGGGGGGTGGGCAGGTAGACATGGGGGGGGTGGGCAGGTAGACATGGGGGGGGGGGGTGGGCAGGTAGACACGGGGGGGGTGGGCAGGTAGACACGGGGGGGGTGGGCAGGTAGACACGGGGAGGGTGGGCAGGTAGACATGGGGGGGGTGGGCAGGTAGACATGGGGGGGGGGGGGTGGGCAGGTAGACACGGGGGGGGTGGGCAGGTAGACACGGGGGGGGTGGGCAGGTAGACACGGGGGGGGGGGGTGGGCAGGTAGACACGGGGGGGGTGGGCAGGTAGACACGGGGGGGGTGGGCAGGTAGACATGGGGGGGTGGGCAGGTAGACACGGGGGGGGGGGGTGGGGCAGGTAGACACGGGGGGGGGGTGGGGCAGGGAGACATGGGGGGGGTGGGCAGGTAGACACGGGGGGGGTGGGGCAGGTAGACACGGGGAGGGGGGGTGGGGCAGGTAGACACGGGGGGGTGGGCAGGTAGACACGGGGGGGGGGGTGGGGCAGGTAGACACGGGGGGGTGGGCAGGTAGACACGGGGGGGGGGGTGGGGCAGGTAGACACGGGGGGGGGGTGGGGCAGGTAGACACGGGGGGGGCAGGTAGACACGTGGGGGGGGGGCAGGTAGACACGGGGGGGGGGCAGGTAGACACGTGGGGTGGGGGGGGCAGGTAGACAGCGGTGCTCACGCTGAAGTAGCGCAGCTTGAGGCGGCCACGGGCCACGCCGTAGAAAGTGTCCCGCTGCGCGATTCGCTTCCCGGGGGCCCCGCTGAGCCGCTCGGCGGCGGCGCGCAGCGTGGCCACGTCCCGAACCCGGGCCTTCACCTCCACGTTCCGCATCTCTGCACTGCTCACACACACACCCACAGACACACACACAGAGACACACACAGAGACACACACACAGACACACACAGAGACACACACACACACAGACACACACACACAGACACACAGACAGACGGACTGTTGACGCACGTGCTGTGTCAGCGTAGCACCCACGAAGGCCGGCACAGCCTCACACATTGTGAGGAGGGAATTCAACCCCGACGCGGCCTCACCCGGACCGTGCTCGTTCCCGTCTCGGCTTCTACCGCGGCGCAGGTTAAAGGGCGAGCGGGCTGAGGTCCCCGCAGCCGTGACAATGTCGCCCTCTCTCGGTCACCGTGGAGACAAAGACAAAGGTCCCCCGTGTGGTATTCACAGACTGTAGGGGGCACGTGCTGTTAGCGAGCGCCTGTGATAGCCGGCACGGCACACGAGGGGGTGGGTGGCCAGCCCACGCCCGGCCGCCTTTGTCTCCCCAGTGGCGATGTTTACTATACACCGCACCAGGTACACCATTTGAGGCTGAGTCGACCTAGGGGATGCCTAAAACCGGTTCAAATAATCGTCACCTCTACACGACCGCTCGCCACAGTGGAGAACAACACATACCACAGGGGCCGTCCATAAATGACGTCACGCACCTGGGGGGGGGAGGGGTCAGATATTTGTGACGATTTGTGACGATGGGGGGGTGGGGGGGAGTTTGAAGAGTGTGACGTCACATCATAATGCGCAACTTTAAATAAATATAGACAACACGTTCTACTTAATTAAATAGACTTTTTAATAAATGTTTTCTCCTACAACATCAGAGTGCAGCGCCACATTACTACAATGACAATAGTTTAAAGCGATTTGAAGCATGTTTTATTTTCAAAATGGAAACATGGTTTTGGGGGGGAGGGCAGAGCTTTGTGACGTCATATTTGAGGGGGGGTCTGACTTTTTGTGACGCCGTGTAACGAGGGGGGGGGGGTCAAAAATCGGCCAAAATCACGTGACGTCATTTATGGACGGCCCGACACCACACGAAGAACAGACACCTATGCGCTTTGAAGGGCCAATCAGTTCAGTTTCAGTTTCTTTATTTTGGTATAGCCCTGTGAGCCATTCGGCTCTTGAATCGGGTGCAACCACAACAAACAAAAAAACAAAAACACGAACAAGAAAAACATCTTATAGTGACTTTGTGACTTTGCAAACAGAAAATCCATGAAAAAAAACAGCAAAAATATTCCTGAAAAAAGCACCGTACACCAACGCTGTGTGCAAAAAAATCCCAGTGGGATGCAAGTCAAACAACAACAACCACAAGAAAACTTAGATTAAGGCCGTCAGTCTAACTCCGTACTACAACAAAACAAACATGTCCAAACCAAAAAACTTTTCGAAATCACCAAAAAATAAAGCCATAATTGCAACGTAACAGTGATCATAGGGACTGTGACCGAATTTTTACAATAAACTACATAAATAACATGTAACACCAAATCCTAGAGCCATAGCTGGCTGCATGAGTTACTCCACAACAACAGAAGCATCAGTCGGAGTATCACATTTTTCAATGCACCTTTAAGATCAGCACGCTAAATCAAAATATAGATAATACTTTACAGCAGCATCCGGAGCGAAAACATTTTATTTTACGCCAATGAATAGCAGTGGCAGCTAGGGGTGTACAACTCCTCTAGAGCAGTTTTGAGAGAAGATCTCATTGGTAGCGATTCAAGTTGCAGTTTATTAGCAATAGCATTCCAGACCCTGGGGGCATCAATAGCAAAGGCCCTTCCTCCAGTTTTTATACGGCAATAGGGAATGTGAAGCTGGTAAATGAGCGAAGACCTGAGGTCAAATTTGTTCTTTGAAACAGAGAGGAGATCCAGCAGGTAGTCTGCGGATTTTTTTGTAAGTACATCGTGAATAAATAAGATCTGGTGCACAAGCCGTCGAACATTGAGATGTTAAGTTTGACCCAATGTAGAGATCACAGTGGTGAGTCCTATATGGGCAGTTCAATGCAAATCTTAAGGCCGAGTGATAGATGAAATCAAGCTTCTTCAGTACAGTACTTGGGGCTGATTTATACATGATGTCACAGTAGTCACGTAGAGGCAGTATGGTAGCTTTTATCAATTCCAAACGGAACATTGGGGGGAAGCAGTGCTTGTGTCGATACAGAAAACCAATTTTTATTTTTGTCTTTTTACCAATATAATCAATGCGATCTTCAAAATTCAGTTTTGAATCCAGGATGACCCCAAGATACTTATAGATCTTGACTTGCTCTATTTGATAATTATTTAAGGAATGCAATTGGGGAAAGTAACTTACTGCTTTAGTCCTGGTGAGAAGCATAGTACCTTGGTTTTGGAGGTATTCAGGACTAGTTTAAAAGCAGCTAGCTGATGTTGTAGTTTGTTGAAATCACCCTGTAGCTTAGCAATCACGTCATCCGGAGAGCGGCCAGCAGTAATCAGTTTCGTGTCATCTGCAAAAAGATTTACCCTGGAATGATCCAGGTCAGTGCCCAAGTTATTGACATAAAGAGAGAACAAAAGGGGGCCGAGGATGGAACCCTGTGGAACCCCTTTTGTTATCTTAACACTGTTTGACCTCCAACCATCTGTGAATACAGTTTGGGTGCGAGAAAAGAGGTAATTGTGTAACCATATTACTGCGTTTTCGGAAAAACCGAGGCAACTTAGTTTACTAAGCAGGGTGTTGTGGTCTACTGTATCAAAAGCTTTGGACAGGTCTATAAAAATACAGGCACAGTACTGCTTATTATCAAGGCTACTGTAAATGTGATTCAGAGAGTCTAATGCAGCAGATGTGGTACTGTATTTATTTCGGAACCCAGATTGTTTTAGATGTAATAGATTGTTGGTGGACAGGAAACTGCTAATTTGGTAGGCCAATAATTTTTCCAAAATTTTCATCAACGGGGACAAAATTGAGATAGGTCAGTAGTTATTTGGATCATCTTTAGGGCCCCCTTTGGGATGTGGACGGACATAGGAATGTTTCCATTCTAGAGGAACTGATGCTTCTTTGATGGACAGGTTGAATATATGGGCTATAGGTTTGTATATTAGGTGACCAACAGTTAGTAGAGCAAAGACGGGAATACTATCTGCTCCAGTAGAGGAGGACCCTTTGAGGTAGGACAGTTGTTTCAGAACATTACTTTCGTGGATTGGCTGGAAACTAAATTTGTTTAATGTTTGGACAGGGGTGTAGGAATTTGCATGAGCAGGGGTGGCTCCCAATACATTATCAAAAAGATTACCAGCTTCAGAAAAATGAAGGTTAAAATTGTCAACTTTTTTTTGGGGATCTGAAAAATATTCCCCATTTCGGTTAAGCTCAACAGGCAGATTGTCTGTTTTGGATGCCTTTTCGATACATTTCATTGTTTTCCAGAAAATCCTGGCATTTCCATGTGATTCCAGGAGGGTGGAGGAAAAATAGGCATTTTTTGCATGCCGTATTTTTTTGACGCATCTATTCCTTAAAATCCTGTATTCTAGCCAGTCATTGACCAAATTACTTCTCTGAGCACATGCCCAAGCCTTTTCCTTAGTTTTCATGAGCTTCGTAATCAAAGGATCACACCATGGTGGGCGGTTGCCTTTAGTTTTAAATCTAACCAACGGAGCATGTTTGTTAAAAACATGCATGTGTCAATTGGCATCCTGAATATCGTCACAAGGGATTATCCTGGTGAAATATTCTATTTGAAGTAATCATATAGTAACTATTGTGTATAATAGTGTATCGCCTTTGTTAATCCACTGCTAGATGAGGGCCTGCCCATCCATGCCTTGCGGGTTGTGAAATGTACTTGACCATACTTCACAACACTGATCAGTGCGAATTAGTGAAGACAGGAAGGATGGTCGTTGAAGCATAGTACAGGATAATGGAATGTCCAGTACTGGTACAGCTCCCTGCTAACAATCTAGTTCTGCAGTATCCTACAACACCTCTTTGTATGCATGATGATCACCCATCTAAGCACTGTCCAGGATCAAGCCTGCTTAATTTCAGAGATCTGACGAGATTGGCCACAATCCGAGTGTGATATGGTCATGGGTACAATGTTAAATAATAAGTAAACAAATAATAAGAGTCGCATTGAGGGTGACATGGCAGTTTATTCCTCAAATTGTCAGTCAAGAATCAAGGACACTTTTCAAGTTATAATTATAAAGCCTATATTGTCTGAGAGTTTACATTTGCCAGCCAGTAAACTAATAGTAAATTATTTTAACAAAGTCAAATGAAATGTCATGCATGTACAAAATAAGTCCTGAAATCCAAATCCATGTAAGAAATCTCACACTTCATACAATGCAGTAGGAAACATGTTTGAACAGTTAGCATGTCATTTTTAAATATTACAATCATTTACACACCTGTAGTAAAATATTTCATCATATGTGTATTCAGGTTAAGCTGCAAAGACAATTGCTAAATCTTGTGAACCAACAAGCAAATGCACTTAGTTATAAGATGTTATTACTCTGTTCTTGCACTAAAGTGGGCATTGCTCCAGGGTGAACAAAGTATTTTATTAAAAAAACAATATAACAATGTCAAGGTCCCGTTCATTTTCCACTGGAGCTTCTGCCACCGGTTTGTTGACGTTCCTGCCACAGGGCTTGTAGGAAGATCTCCTTGCTCTGCTCCATCATCTGGTTGTAGAGTCGCAAGTCCTCCTCCTTAGCATGCAAGGTGCTTTGCAAAGCCATCTTCAGAGCCTCGTTCTCATCTTGCTGAATCGCCAGCCTGATAGTTGCACCCAATTTAAAAACAACGTGTTATAATAATAATTGCAGCCCTTTGTCAATCCGTTGATGGACGAAGGCCTGCCCACACACACATGGGGGTTGTTTGGCATACTTCACCACCCTGGAAATTTGTATTTGGTGAAAGGGTGAGGGGAGGCCCAGGGCAAAATTTGTTATCACTCACAACTGATGATAACCATTTAGGGGAATCAAACTCAGGTCGCTGGGTCCATAGCACTGTGCGCTAACCACTTCTCCACTCAGAGTGTTAGTATCATTACATTAACAAGAAGCCATAAATGAGGAAAATATGCTAGTTTTTTAAAGCTGCATATAAAAAAGTAAGCTCTTCAAAGCATTCAACCTCTGTACTGTAATTAAGTTTGACTTACTGTGTTTCCAGCTCTGGAATTCGTGCATCAGATGGTAGAGCTGAGGAAGAGCTGTCCTTTTTGTCAGTGAGCTGAATGCTCCTTCGGCTTATCTGCCCTGAGTGTGACATGAACATATTTTTTCACATCAATTTAGTACGAATGTACTGAGCTAATCACAAGTGAATAATGTAATCACTTTCCGTTTATGAATTCGCAAAATAAGCACGAACATACCACACTGCAAGCAGACGAAGCAAAAATATTAATACTTCCTGCACTTAAATTTCTTTGACATAAGTTAACAGTATTCGGCATTTTTTGTTACACTTCTTGCCTGCACGCATTTTGCTGCCAGCCTCCATCCGGGCCCGTCCCAGCTGCTGCTCCAGCTCAACGGCCCGTCGCCTGCTCTCCTGGTGCTTGACTTCTGCCTCCCGGGCCTTGTCAGTAGCTTCCTCAACCCTGTAAGCCACAAACCTTCGATTAGCGTGGTTAGCCACGATTCGCTACGCGCGGTCCGTTAAGCATGGTTGGCTACGTAGGGTGCGAAATAAGTTCAAGATGCATACATACATACACGAAGTCAAGAACTATTACAGTTAAGTTGTATAATTAATTACGCATTGCTTTTGAAATCTGGGCTGTTTTTTACTATCTGCGGTTATTCTATGTGTTAGCTTGCTAACAATAAAAATAATTTCAATAATAATATTCATATAAAAATACTAAGTCAGATGTTAAAGTATGAATTGTAAAAATTAGGTATTAAGGAAACGCACTATGAGACGATATATTTCATGCACATGGGACGTGTTCAATACGATGAAATAATCGGCATCCGAGATGAATATTGATGCTTCACCTTTGCTGCAAAACGCCAACCAGCTCCATTAGCCTGTCCCTCTCCACCTGGGCAGTCTGACTCAATGCCCTTAACTCCACACACTGCCGTCTAAGCAGCTCAGTTTCCTCACGTATACTGTATGACGAGAGTAAAAAGAAATCATCTGAATAAATTGTACAACTGTGGTGGTGAATCTCTCATGACATCTAACATTCATTTATTCCTCACTAGCTTGACTACCTGGCTTCACCCGGGACTTGGATTCACCACGCCCGGCCGCCTTTGTCCCCCCAGTGGCGATGTTCACACATCACAGCAGTTACTCGTTTGAGGCTGAGTCGACCTAGGGGAGGCCCAGAACCGGTTCAAATAATCGTCACCGGTGGTGGCCGTTTAGCGGGAATCGAACTCGGGTTGCCGGGTTCGTAGCGCAGCGCGCTAACCACTACACTACAATGCGTTACGCTTCCACATGCGCGGGTAACGTGACAGATTAGACGTCACAGCTCACTTGCTGTGCAAAAAAAAAATGAATTATTGAGCTCCCCCCCCCAAAAAAAAAGTGTCTTTTTATAATTTTTGCATGGTGTACAGTCTGGAAAGTACCCACATGGCAAATTTCCAGTTTGTTGCATGTCGGGAAGTATGCTAAACATTTTGAACAGACACACATATTCACAACTTTGCCTTTTATATATATGGAGAAAAAGGATTATGAGACTACGCGTTTCTGGGATTCAAAAGTTTGACGTTAAAAAACTACACTTTAAAACATTTGTGTGCAATAATACCAGTGATGCCTGCCTCATGAAGTTATTATTTTGTAGATCCACACCTGCTGCTTGATGGCCTGGTTGCACCGCCAGATGTTACAGTCATGGGAGATGCCTCCACCAGGGTATGGCCCATCTTTGATACCATCCTGTAAAACACAAGCATAAATAGAGATGATAATATCAACAGTACAAAACTGCCAGTTTTTTGCTGGATTATGATGTTATGTTTGTTTACCTAGCAGATCCCTGTGAAGAACCTAAATGAAAAGGAGCAGCTTCATCACCTGTCCCTTCAGCTGCCAGCCTCTGGCGAGAGAGGGAGATGTATATGTACAGTTCATCAAGCATTTAATATCAAGAACAGACCCCACTCATGTAAGTTTAGTAAAACATAATATTTACATTTAACCCAACCTTTCGGACCATGTGCTGAATTTCTTGCTCAAGTTGTTTAATTTTTACTTCCTTTTCCGACACCATCTCCTGAAGTTGCCTGACAAAAGTGTTATCTGCTTGCACAGCACCTCCGGGCTGTTCCAGGTCAGGAAGATTGCCTTGGCTTTTGGGTGAGTATCCACCGAGCTGACTTAGGGTGTTGCCAGCCTGCATGTGGAACTGCTGCTGGCCCTGGTTTTGAACATCCATCGCTTGACCAACTCTCACGACTCTTTTTTCTTTGCCTTGTTTTGCCGCATCATCTGCCGATGATTTCAGGAGATCTTGAAGACGTTTTTGTTGTTCCTTAATGTAGGCAGAGTAACAAACACCACGTAATATGAACATACGGTACTTCACACAGCTAAATGGTATTTATTATACAGCTATGAATTAACAGTGCCTGTACATACATTCTAATAGCATTGCAATAAGTCATTTTACATGGAAATGTTATATTATTTTTTAATATAACCAAAGAAAATAATTTACCAGCAGAGTCTGGATGAGTTCATCATCATTCTGTGCCTTGACCATCAGAGTGGATATCTGTCCTCGCAGGGTCTTCACCTCGGTTGTGAGCACGATGTTACGCGCCCGCGTACCTTCCAGCTTCCGTCGGCCCTCGTCCTGCTCTTTGCGCAATGTTTCTAACTCCCCTGCCATCTTCTGAGGACGTGCAAAATGTTTCTTCGAGTTACGAGTTAGCTCATGACAATACCTCTTTAGGTAACGAATCTTAAACCAAATGCAAAACATTAGCACTGTCGCTGTCACCATTTGCTGGAACTTACTTCCATTGCTTCCTTGCGCTCACGTTCCATAGCTCGAATGTGTGCCTGGTTCTTGTCTTGCAGGGGGGTGCGTCGAGGTCCACCGTTACCAGTCATCTCCTCCTCCTCCAGGAGGAGCTCCGAGCCTCTGCTCCTCTGTGTGCTCTGGCCCAGCTGCGCCTCCAACTCTCGTACCTAGAGTGCACGAACAACCAATCAACTACGAGTGGAGGGGCAATCGATCACAATAGATAACACAATAAACAAGCTAAGGATTTTACAACTTGCTAATGCTCACCTTGGTTTGTAGGTTCAGTATCTGCTGGGATCTTCCCCTCCAGCTGCCAGGATTGCTCAATAAGTGCGGTATATTAACTGTTTCGCCAACTTCATTGGTCAATACCTGCATGTATAAACACAATAATGAATCATGAAATCGAATTAACAAATATCTCAAGTTATATAATTTGTGAAATATTCCCCAAAATGCCGGAGGTAACAAACCTTGTGAGCGGTACGCAGCTCTTGCTTGAGCAGCTGCACCTGGTTTCTGTAGTCAGAGAGTTTTAGGTTTGTTGCTGAGAGTTTATCTTGCAAGGCTTTCTCTTCATTCCCGGCTCCAAACTGCAAAGTTATAAAATGTTCGTTCAATTTTTAATAATAACTACAACATTTCAGCATATGAATGTGTTGCAAATAAATGTGTCATTAATACGACATACCTTTGCATCAACAGATTTTAGGATGTCTTTTCCATGAGTTCCACTTCCCGTACCTTGCCTTTTGTCAGAATCAAACTCTTGGCGCTGAATAAATAAAAGTTGCTAGATTAAACGTTACAATTCTCACACTCAGATTAGGAAACGTGTACAAAGTAGGTTTAGTCCACGTACAATATGTGGATGAATTAACTGAATTAAGTTCATTGCCTCATCTCTTTAGATCATAAAAATTAAAATGTGGCGGATTCGGAGCTTCATTTCAGCTGGGTTCGTCTGGCTCAGTGACTTGAGAAATATTGGCACACTCAGCACACGGCATCCAGTGTACCTCTCGTGATGGTTATAGCCACTAGTCGCATGCCTACCCCAGTCTACGAGCAACCTGGAATATATTCGGGGAGAATAAATGAAGTCCTGGTCGTACCTGTTCTTCGAGCTGGCGAAGTTTAGTGGTGAGCTGCTTCACTCTGCTGCGCTCTCTCTCCAACTCAGCCGTCATCTCCCGCACGCGCTTCGAAAGTTCCACGATCTTTAGGGCGGCAGTGTCTCCAGATGCGCCTACGGGGCCTGCAGGAGGGGACAATTACATAACCAAGGCACGTTTAACATACTGTGTGTAATCAACATAATATACATAATGTTATATTTAAAATTACATTATAAACCAATTAAAGACAAAGATGCAGCCCTGCATTCCTTGTTCACGCCCCAGCACAGATGGTGGGTGTTAAGCCGGCTTTGATTAGTGTTAAAGCTACAAATGGTAATAAAAACAAGTATGGTAACTACAGCAGCTCTAGTAAGAGGTTTTTATCCTTTTATCTGGCACCAAAACTGACACCTTTATACAAGGGATCATGTTTGCAATAACCACAACACAAGCAGTCAAAATGCAAACAAAAAGAGACAACTCTGATAATGATATGCACTGTCCTTGAAATTTCATAATACAGCAGCTCTGTATTGAACATTGCATTTTTTTAATGGTAGCTCTGTATCCCGAAATACGAAACGTCCGTATACTTACGTGAATACAGAGCCCTATGGTCAGTGTAAACATGTCCTTAAAATAGGTCCCGGTAAACGTCAGCCCTATATATATGTGGCTAATTTATGGTGGGAACCGAACCAGCGAGGGCGAGGCGGCTCTCCTCCAGCTGCGACTGCAGCTGTGCAGCACGGCGATCCTTCTCGGCCACGATCCGGTGGAGTCGCGACAATTCATCTCCCATCTCCCTTACTCGCTCCTGCAGGGACCTCACCGCCTCGTCCTTGCCCCCACTTGATGGCCTGACAGACGGAGCACCGCAGCAAGATGTATATACACATACCCTTTGGTATCGCAACACAAGCAATCGTCATCAGCAGTTTTTTTCTTGCTGTGGTTGTCCCACCTGATGACGATTGCTTGTGCTGCGATCGAAACGTCGTGATCTATTATGTTTCTACCTACGTGACTTTACCGAAAGAACCAAAGAGTATGGATTCCTGCATTCACGAAAGCTTCAAATCAAGATTGTATATACATGTATTTAAAACTACTTTCATCCCCTATTCCACGTCTCCTGCAGCTCTGAAACACCGTTTTCACATCATATTGAAAGTATCTTAGCGGCAGTTTCGAGTAATCACGTGAAGCGGAGGACGTTTTTATCAAGAATCGTACGTACCACGTACACTAAATGGGTAAAGGCTCTTTTTGGGGTCATGGATTGTGCTTATGGGTGCAAAAGACGACCGCTGAAAACAAATACGAGTTTTTCCTAGTTTTTGTTTTCAAGAGATGTAATGTTTTCACGAGATGTAATGTTTTCAAGAGATGTAATGTTTTCAAGAGATGTAATGTTTTCAAGAGATGTAATGTTTTCACGAGATGTAATGTTTTCAAGAGATGTAATGCTTTCAAGAGATGTAATGTTTTCAAGAGATGTAATGTTTTCAAGAGATGTAATGTTTTCACGAGATGTAATGTTTTCAAGAGATGTAATGTTTTCAAGAGATGTAATGTTTTCAAGAGATGTAATGTTTTCAAGAGATGTAATGTTTTCAAGAGATGTAATGTTTTCACGAGATGTAATGTTTTCAAGAGATGTAATGTTTTCAAGAGATGTAATGTTTTCAAGAGATGTAATGTTTTCAAGAGATGTAATGTTTTCAAGAGATGTAATGTTTTCAAGAGATGTAATGTTTTCAGCTTCTGCAGTAGCTGAACGCTAAGGAGCATGCCACGTTTCAAGTGCAAGAATATGCATCGATGTGGCAGCCGGAATCTTCACCATAAGTCAAAACTGTAATTTTAATCAGATAACAGAACAATATAGAAATGATAACAAACTTAAAAAGAGCTCTCAAAGAGAAGTGCGTTTCCCAATATTCTAAGCACAGTTTGGCAGTGTTCATGTCATTTAATGGTCCTATGCCAATGATTGATTAAAATTCCACATTCGTGTGGATCCAAAATATCATAAATACAAATTCAGAGGGGTTTGTTTATCTTTACATGCCTATGTACTATTGGAACTGCGCCATGTGGACCTAAGTCTTACACCGCATGTTTGTGACACTAGACGATTCTGACATTGGCAGTAAAGAGCTTGCAACAACATTTCAATATTTTGCTTGAATAAGAGAACTGACAACGCGCAGTGTGTCCCATAGCCGTTCCCCACGAGGGTGTGAGTTGGAGTCCCCGGGTCCCAGGGTGTGAGTTGGGGTCCCTGGGTCCCAGGGTGTGAGTTGGAGTCCCCGGGTCCCAAGGTGTGAGTTGGAGTCCCCGGGTCCCAAGGTGTGAGTTGGAGTCCCCGGTCCCAAGGTGTGAGTTGGAGTCCCAGGGTCCCAAGGTGTGAGTTGGAGTCCCCGGATCCCAGGGCGTGAGTTGGGGTCCCAAGGTGTGAGCTGGAGTTCCCAGGTCCCAAGGTGTGAGTTGGGGTCCCAGGGTCCCAGGGTGTGAGTTGGAGTTCCCGGGTCCCAAGGTGTGAGTTGGAGTTCCCGGGTCCCAAGGTGTGAGTTGGAGTCCCCAAGTTCCAAGGTGTGAGTTGGGGTCCCCGGGTCCCAAGGTGTGAGTTGGGGTCCCAGGGTGTGAGTTGGAGTCCCCGGGTCCCAGGGTGTGAGTTGGGGTCCCAGGGTCCCAGGGTGTGAGTTGGGGTCCCAGGGTGTGAGTTGGAGTCCCCGGGTCCCAAAGTGTGAGTTGGGGTCCCAGGGTCCCAAGGTGTGAGTTGGGGTCCCCGGGTTCCAAGGTGTGAGTTGGGGTTCCAAGGTGTGAGTTGGGGTCCCAGGGTGTGAGTTGGGGTCCCAGGGTCCCAAGGTGTGAGTTGGAGTTCCCGGGTCCCAGGGTGTGAGTTGGAGTCCCCAAGTTCCAAGGTGTGAGTTGGGGTCCCCGGGTCCCAGGGTGTGAGTTGGGGTCCCAGGGTGTGAGTTGGAGTCCCCGGGTCCCAAGGTGTGAGTTGGGGTCCCTGGGTCCCAGGGTGTGAGTTGGAGTCCCCGGGTCCCAAGGTGTGAGTTGGAGTCCCCGGGTCCCAAGGTGTGAGTTGAAGTCCCCGGTCCCAAGGTGTGAGTTGGAGTCCCAGGGTCCCAAGGTGTGAGTTGGAGTCCCCGGATCCCAGGGCGTGAGTTGGGGTCCCAAGGTGTGAGCTGGAGTTCCCGGGTCCCAAGGTGTGAGTTGGGGTCCCAGGGTCCCAGGGTGTGAGTTGGAGTTCCCGGGTCCCAAGGTGTGAGTTGGAGTTCCCGGGTCCCAAGGTGTGAGTTGGAGTCCCCAAGTTCCAAGGTGTGAGTTGGGGTCCCCGGGTCCCAAGGTGTGAGTTGGGGTCCCAGGGTGTGAGTTGGAGTCCCCGGGTCCCAGGGTGTGAGTTGGGGTCCCAGGGTCCCAGGGTGTGAGTTGGAGTCCCCGGGTCCCAAGGTGTGAGTTGGGGTCCCAGGGTCCCAAGGTGTGAGTTGGGGTCCCCGGGTTCCAAGGTGTGAGTTGGGGTTCCAAGGTGTGAGTTGGGATCCCAGGGTCCCAGGGTGTGAGTTGGGGTCCCAGGGTCCCAAGGTGTGAGTTGGAGTTCCCGGGTCCCAGGGTGTGAGTTGGAGTCCCCAAGTTCCAAGGTGTGAGTTGGGGTCCCCGGGTCCCAGGGTGTGAGTTGGGGTCCCAGGGTGTGAGTTGGAGTCCCCGGGTCCCAAGGTGTGAGTTGGGGTCCCAGGGCGTGAGTTGGAGTCCCGCCCGTCGTACCCGGGGTCTGCAGGAGCCGTGAGCTCCAGGCCGAGGTCCTCGTGGTCCGCGTGGTCCCCGCGTCGCTCCCGCAGCCGCTCGAGGCGCGCGCGCTGCTGCTGCTGCAGCGTCGCGAGCTGCAGCCGCAGCCTCTCGCCCAGCGCTTCGTCCATGCCGATTCCGCGTGTGTCGGTGTCTTGTGTCTGTGTGTGACGACTGTGTGTCACCCGAGTTGTGTGTGACCGGGGCTGTGTCTGTATGTGACTAGGTCTTTGTGTCTGTGTGTGTCTGTGTGTCAGTGCGTCTGTGTGTCAGTGCGTGCGTGTGTCAGTATGTGTCAGTGCGTGTGTGTGTCAGTGCGTGTGTGTCTGTGTGTGTCAGTGCGTGTGTGTCTGTATGTGTCAGTGCGTGTGTGTCTGTGTGTGTCAGAGCGTGTGTGTGTCTGTGTTTGTCAGTGCGTGTGTTTGTCTGTGTGTGTCAGTGCGTGTGTGTCTGTGTGTGTCAGTGCGTGTGTGTCTGTGTGTGTCAGTGCGTGTGTGTCTGTGTGTGTCAGAGCGTGTGTGTCTGTGTGTGTCAGTGCGTGTGTGTCTGTGTGTGTGTCAGTGCGTGTGTATGTCAGTGCGTGTGCGTGTCTGTGTGTGTGTGTCAGTGCGTGTGTGTGTCTGTGTGTGTCAGTACGTGTGCGTGTCTGTGTGTGTGTCTGTGTGTGTCAGTGCGTGTGCGTGTCTGTGTGGTGTGTGTGTGTCAGTGCGTGTGTGTGTCTGTGTGTGTCTGTGTATGTCAGTGCGTGTGTCTGTGTGTGTCTGCGTGTGTCTGTGTGTGTCTGCGTATGTCAGTGCGTGTGTGTGTCTGTGTGTGTGATTGTGGGGGGCGGTGTTGTAGTGGTTAGCGCGCTGCGCTACAAACCTGGCGACCCGGGTTCGATTCCCGCTCACGGCCAACACCAGTGACGATTATGTGATAACGATCCTGGGTCTCCCCTAGGTCAACTCAGCCTCAAATGAGTATCTGGTGCGGTGTGTAAACATCGCCACTCGGGAGACAAAGGCGGCCGGGCGTGGTGCTGGCCACCCACCTCCTCGTGTGCCGTGCCGGCCTTTATAGGCGCTGTTCGCTAACAGCACTTGCCCCTGCAGTCTGTCAGGGCTATAAGGGGGATCTTGTTGAGTGGTTGTATCCGTATCTGTGTGTATCTGTGTGTATCTGTGTGTATCTGTGTGTATCTGTGTGTATCTGTGTGTATCTGTGTGTATCTGTGTGTATCTGTGTGTATCTGTGTGTATCTGTGTGTATCGTGTCTGTGTGTGTGTCTGTGTGATTGTGTGCCTGTGTGTGTGTGTCTATGGCGTTGGTGTTCTGTCTCTGTTGGGTTGAAGCCTGAGAAACCGGCGTTGCCGTGGAGACGAACGCGCGGTGATGGTGCGCATGCGCGACACCTTTCCGGCTTCGTCATCATCATCATAGTCATTACCATCATCATCACAGTCATTACCATCATCATCATAGTTATTACCATCATCATCATCATAGTCATTACCATCATCATCACAGTTATTACCATCATCATCACAGTTATTACCATCATCAACATCATAGTCATTATCATCAACATCATCATAGTCATTACCATCATCATCATAGTCATTACCATCATTATCATAGTCATTACCATCATCAACACCATAGTCATTACCATCATCATCACAGTTATTATCATCATCATCATCACAGTCATTACCATCATCATCATAGTCATTACCATCATCATCACAGTTATTACCATCATCATCATAGCCATTACCATCATCATCATCACAGTTATTACCATCATCATAGTCATTACCATCATCATCATAGTTATTACCATCATCATCACAGTTATTACCATCATCATCACAGTTGTTACCATTATCATCACAGTTATTACCATCATCATAGTTATTATCATCATCATCATCATCATCACAGTTATTACCATCATCATCACAGTTATTACCATCATCATCATAGTCATTACCATCATCATCATAGTCATTACCATCATCACAGTTATTACCATCATCAACATAGTCATTACCATCAACATCATAATAGTCATTACCATCATCAACATCATAGTCATTACCATCATCATCATCACAGTTATTACCATCATCATCATTATAGTCATTACCATCATCATCATCACAGTTATTACCATCATCATCACATCATTACCATCATCACAGTTATTACCATCATCATCACAGTTATTACCATCATCAATATCATAGTCATTATCATCAACATCATCATAGTCATTACCATCATCATCATCATAGTCATTACCATCATCATCATAGTCATTACCATCATCAACACCATAGTCATTACCATCATCAACATAATAGTCATTACCATCATCATCACAGTTATTACCATCATCAACATCATAGTCATTACCATCATCATCATAGTCATTACCATCATCAACATCATAGTCATTACCATCATCAGCATCATAGTCATTACCATCATCATAGTTATTACTATCATCATCACAGTTATTACCATCATCATCATAGTCATTACCATCATCATCATAGTCATTACCATCATCATCATCACAGTTATTACCATCATCATCATAGTCATTACCATCATCATCATCGTTATTACCATCATCACCATCACAGTTATTACCATCATCATAGTCATTACCATCATCAACATCATAGTCATTACCATCATCATCATAGTTATTACCATCATCAACATCATAGTCATTACCATCATCATAGTCATTACCATCATCATAGTCATTACCATCATCATAGTCATTACCATCATCATCATAGTTATTACCATCATCAACATCATAGTCATTACCATCATCATCATAGTCATTACCATCATCATAGTCATTATCATCATCATAGTCATTACCATCATCATAGTCATTACCATCATCAACATCATAGTCATTACCATCATCATCACAGTCATTACCATCATCATCATAGTCATTACCATCATCATCATCATAGTCATTAGCATCATCAACATCATCGTTATTACCATCATAGTCATTACCATAATCAACATCACAGTTATTACCATCATCAACATCATAGTCATTACCCTCATCAACATCGTCATTACCATGATTAGCATCATAATCAACATCGTCATTACCATCGCCAACATCATCATCACTTTCATCACCATCAACATACCATTTTCAACAACACCAACATCAACATAATCGCGTCAGCACCATCAACATCAGTCAACAACACCTTACGTAAATATTACCGGCAACATTGGCACCACCAACATTACCATCAACCATCACCATAATAATTCGCATTATAAACCATCACAGTTGTCTCCAATGTTGCCATTCACGTTATTGTGAATGCCTTGAAGGTGGCCGGGTTTCTCGAGATCAGAGGGTTGAATTGTCACCCCTAGGATTCTAATTTTAAATCCAGCCAGGTAGCTGTTATTAAACCGGCTTCTCGGGTATGTAATGAGTTGATTGTCTCGGCACAGTAACTAATAAATGCATTTAACAAAAACTAAAGTTGCCAAAATTCAAGTTCTGCGAATTAAACATTGGGTTGAGAGTCATCCAACAAAGATTACTCTCGGTGGCACAATGGGTAAGAAAATGCTGACCTTCGACTGTAGTGAAGAGAGGTCACTCAAAACTGACGCTCTAATATCCAGCACACGATCTAAGACGAAACCATTTCGAGAGATCCATTACATGGCAGCCGTAGCACACTCCGGATACAAATGTGGGACAAGATTATTTAAAATTAAGAGTGGGATTGGCATGTTACGAACCCAAGGCTCCCTTAGTCGACCGGCCCGTGTGCTTGTTTACGAGATGAATAGATTGCTTGCAACAGGATGTTCACGGACATGGTCGCTTGTCCTAATAAACGCTCATTTAAGGTGTTCACCGTGCGTTTGTATACAAGCGGTTGTTCTTCGGAAAATAACATAATCGCATGAAAACCCCCACGGTATTGCATATGTTTGTTTGGCCTGCCCGAGTGTTTTGCAACAAAGACTCAAAACGCTGCTGCTTATAAATATACACTGCGTGGTGTGTGGGTTGGTGTGGGTGACTCGTCCCTCTGCCCGCATGTGCAGCTCCCACGATACAGCTCTGTCAAGCAGACACTGTCGGCAACCCATGCCACACTGTGCGGGTATTGATTTGTGCTCTCACTTTACCCTACTCTAAACACCATGCACACAAGCCGAGATAAACATCGCTTTTCTATGTTAGTTTAGGCTCTAGTGAGCGTTGAGTGGTGCTCATGTCCATTGTTGGTTCCGAGCCATGTGCGGTGGTAATTCCAAATGGCATGGACCATTTTAAAGTAAAGCATGGGCTGCTTTGACCCTAACTAGGATCCGAACTAATGCGTTTGCGATGATCAGCCCCGTGCACTAGCGAGTGAGTTTTCCTGGCTGTCCAGCAGGTAAATCGCTATGGCCACGTGTGCCCGTGCTCACGAGCGACAGCACATCTATTCAGACTGCGCAAGGGAAAAGGCCAAGTGTATGTTCACAATTATGTGATGTACGTTAAACTTATTTCGCACCGTACATAACCGACCGTGTTAATCGGAGGTGCGGGGGAAGGACAACAAATGTAAATATATTGTGGATATATATTTCTGACTGCTGGTGGTCACTTCTGGTGAGCCTGGGTATAATAACGCAGTTTGTTTTACACCAGAGTAAACCACTTTTCTAATTGATTTTAAACTACAGTCATTATCCTCCATAATTAATTGCAACAATTAAAACTTGAAGATATGAAAACATGGGCGTTTTTTTTATCAGCTGGACTTTATTCAAGAGGGCATGAATGCATGAACTATGATATACACACACATAATAATCATACTTAAAACATAGCAGGATGCAGACTATGTGCCCATGTCCAATACAAGCAGATTACGTAAAATGAGAATAAAATAATAAATTGATAAAATAACACAATAATATTCTCACGACGTTTCTGCCACAACACAAGCGGCCGAAACGTCGTGAGAATATTATTGTTATTTTATTTTATCAATTTATTATTTTATTCTCATTCTACGTGACTTTACCGAAAGAACCAAAGAAGATGAATCCTTGCAGTCACGAAAGCTTTAAATCGAAAAATACAAGCAGATTACTATACAATTTGTGTACGAACTTATTTTCAACCATATAACATACGTGCAAACTTTTTTTTACCTTACATTCACTGTAAAATACACACGGTATTAGCATAAACAGCAGTTCCATTATAAAAAACACAAGCAACGTAGTGCCACGGTGTATTGCAGTGTTGCTGTGCTTGACATTAATCTCACTCCACTCTGGACGTGTTAGCATCCTCTGCACCATCTGCACATTTCATGTGCATGCGTGTGAATAGTTTAAGAAGCCTCGTGCCCTGTGCAATGTATTTCCACGCTTTTTCTTGGATACATATGACCTCGCGAGTAGTCGCTTTATGCTGCATATATGGCTTAGAGCCTGTAGTATATGTTTTACTGTATACAAATTGTCATCAACGTTAGGGGCCAAAAATAGTCGCAGGTGTTGACCAAACTCCTCGGCTGTGATTCCTTTGAATGCTCCTATTATGTGCTATTCAAGATCACCCAAGTTTTTCCTTAAAAATGTTTTAAAAATTAGGAATAACATAACATATTAGCCGAGCATTGCAAACTGTTGTCTAATAGTAATGTTTTAAGAATGGATAATACTTTTTATGGATGCCCTCGATTAGCAGTGGCCAACATCTGTGATGGCCTCTCTTACGCGATCTAACCCAAAAAAACCTCTATCATGGATGATATTGGTCGCGAAAGCCTGCTACGTGTTCAACTGATCTGCGATGGCTGTCACATCGTGTTAACACATCACTTTAGGAACAAAAAAAGTCCCATCATGGTGGATTGAGGCTAATACTAATAATAATATTAATAAGCATGTAAAAATACAATCATGTTTTTGTCTCTTCGTGTTTAGAGTCCTTCGGGACAAGCAAAAGTATAAAACAGTGGTCCAGAATGTGTGTAGGCTCAAAGGCTTAAAAGTTGTTTTATTTTATTTTTCCGTGGTGAAAGGCACTTTTGCCTATTACTTTCTGGGCAAGTCAGCACTTTTATTCAGCATTGCAGTTGTATTAATATACGCGTGCCACTTGTTGAAGCGCAGATGTACAATGTGAATGTTATAGAACATCGCGGGTTTAATATACAAGTGTATGTAGCCTAGATGACAGCAGTAGCTTGCCGTGAGTGGGATTCGCATCTTGACCAGAGAAGGAGTTTCACTTGCTGCTCGTGGTATGTTCATCAGTTGGTATCTTTAAGATGTACTCTTTGTACATCGAATACAGCACCCCTGTGAGAGAAGAGAATCTGTGAGTACATCGAGCATAACCGTCTGCCAGAATGGCAATAGGAATAGGGGTACAACGATGCATATATGAATATTAGATTCTTGTTGTCATGATGATACACGCATTGAACGGCACGTGTAAGAATAGACGTTCTTTGATTTGTACGTGTTGTAACAGACTCATGTCACCCCTCTGCAGTCACTGGAGGTGCTATGGTTCTCTCACTATCTTTAAAAAATACTTCTCGGATCGAATTGTGGCAAATATAACTAACTACTAACGACTAAATATTCATTCAATAGTTAGGGGGGGGAGGAGAAGGGGGCATGAATATTTGCACGACTGGCGATAAATTTACCAACATTGCCCATCAACTGCTAGATGAAGGCCTCCTCACGCCTCGTCAGTCACAGGGGGATAGTTGGCCCGCCTTCATCAGACCGGTCAGTGTGGGCGGGTGAAGATCTCACTCACCATTGGTGACATCTGTACTTAATAATGAGTGGCGGTTAGTGATGGTTGAAATAAGTTAACCCTGGTCTTGTGTTTAGAGAGGAGGATAACAGCAGGATGGATAATCTCGGGTTAGTGAACACGGGCACGCCTCGGTATGTGAAGCCTGCGCGTATACCCTGTAGTTATAACTGCTATGTGCTCATATTCTTGGTGCTCGTTGGTGGTGGCTGCATTCTGAGGTCAGCCCCATGGCACTGCTTGCTGTGACACAGACTGAGAGGACTGCACTCCAAGGCCCCCTACAAGATGTCTCAAATGCATTCCATGGGGCTCGTTCAGTCACAGAGCAGACTACATGGACATTGGTCAAAAGGGAGGGAATATTTAACTTAATTTGAATTTGGCTTTATTGACCATAATAGGCCAAGAGCCATATAGCTTACCTCATCAATATGCCACTAAGCCTATATACTGTATACATTGATTTAAGAAATATGTAAGCATAATATAAATTGCCAGAGAGTACACCCAATAACAACTTTTAGGTCGTTTAGGGGCATTATACAATCTGCATGTACAGTATATATCATTTTCAGGCATCTTAGATGACCACTGCCTCAGTTTCCAGGCAATCTGTGTTACATTCTCAGGCAGTCCAAATTATTTTTTTGAAGTCCACCTGAATTGTGAGTCGTCAATAAAGTACATTCATGACACGTGGATCTCTACACGTGTGTACATGTCTGTACATGTATGCTGTATAGAGACATGTACACACGTGTGTACACACGTGTGTACATGTCTGTACACGTGTGTGTACATCTGTACACGTGTGTGTGGAGTGGTGGTCTCTCATCTGTGCACATGTGTACGGGTGCGTGTGTGTGGAATGGTGGTCTTTGTCTTTGGTATAATAAGTGTGCTGTAGTACTTCGGCACGAACCCAGCCACCTCGCCTTCAATTCCCGGTCACGAACAACATCAGTGATACATTTGATCTGAACCTGTACTGAGCCTCCCCTAGGTCCACTCAGCCTTAGAAGTGGCATGTTATCCCCCACCTCTGATTAGTACGGTTAGCTACGTGCGGTGCGAAAGAAGTTCAACAAACATACTCTACATTTTGATTTAAAGCTTTCGTGACTGCAGTAATTCATATTCTTAGTTTTTTCGGTAAAGTCACGTTGAAGAGAAACAACAAAATAACAAAATATATATATAAAACAATAAAAAATTCTCACGACGTTTCGATCATAACTCAAACGGTCATCATCAGGTGTGTTGGTTTGCATAAATTTATGTTTAAACGGCACATTTATTTATTTATAAAAAACGTTGGCGTCACGCGCAGCGATTGGCAGTTTGCCCAGGACTAGTCCATCTATTTTTTTGAAAAGAGGAGGGGGGAGACGAAATTTTTTATAATGTATGCTGTCTGAAAGCCACTGTAAGCGTGAACAATCAATCAAGAACTGAAATGATTTATCAAATCTTTCCAATGATTGCTAAGATAGAATCCATCTTCTCGGTTGAAATTGTCTCTGTGCTTGTATATGTGGATAGCCTCATGAACGAATCTCTCATGGAAGCCAGATGGCTTACAAAGAACCTCCGTCTTGGAAAAGTCAATGGCATGTGAGCCTACTGAATTAGAACAATGATCTGCTACGGCCGAGGTGTTGGTCCTACCGTGTTTAAGGTCTGCTTTATGTTCACGAATGCGGTCCGAGACATGGCGTTTGGTTTCTCCAATGTAACTACTACCACAGAGGCAACTTAGTTTGTAGACACCAGGGTATTGTATGTCCGGAATCACATCTTTTACAGACGGAACCAGATCACGGATTTTATGTAATGTGTTGAAACGGACCTGGATCTTGTGTTTTTTCAAGATTTTGGAGATCTTTTTTGTGATCCCAGCAATGTAGGGTAAAGTGATGGTTTTGAAAGGCTCCTCAAGAGGGTTCTTCTTCATGGTTTGAGTGATAGCTTTGCGGATTGTATAGTCGGAGTAACCATTAGCCCTAAGAGCTTGGTGTACGTGTTTGAGTTCACTGCTTATGTGTTCCTGGTCGGATATGCATTGGGCTCTATGATACAGAGTCTTGATGAGAGAATTCTTCTGTGATGGATGGTGGTGGGAATCCGGTTTCAGATAAGCATCCGTATGGGTAGCTTTCCTGTAGACAGAGTGGCTCATTGAACCATCAGGTCTCTTTTTAATTAGGACATCCAAAAAAGGTATCTTGCCATCTATTTCGACTTCCATGGTAAATCTGATGGCTGGGTGTATGGAATTGATGTGGTCGAAGAATTGGTCTAGAGCATGCCGGCCATGTGGCCAGATGACAAAAGTGTCATCCACGTACCTCTTCCATAAGGTTGGGCGCAGAGTGGCAGTCTGGATGGCGTCAGTCTCAAATTTCTCCATGAAAATGTTAGCTATAACTGGAGAAAGGGGGGAGCCCATTGGGGTGCCCTCAGTTTGTTTGTAGAAAGTTCCATTCCAAGTGAAGTATGTATTGGTTAAACAGTGTCTCACCAGGGGGGGTACGTCAGTGTTTAGTCCTTGATGAACCAAGTCTTCAATGATTGCAATGGTGTCAGGTACAGGAACCTTGGTGAATAAGGAAACTACATCAAAACTGACAAGCAGGTCGTCTGGGGACAGGGAAATACCCTTGATTGTTGATACCAGGTGAGTAGAATTTTGTACCGCAGAGGTGGTCTTTCCAGTGAAAGGACGCAGGATTTCAGACAAAAAACGAGCTAGTTTGTAGGTGGGGGAGCTGATAGTAGCTGATAGTAGGAGCCTTTCAAAACCATCACTTTACCCTACATTGCTGGGATCACAAAAAAGATCTCCAAAATCTTGAAAAAACACAAGATCCAGGTCCGTTTCAACACATTACATAAAATCCGTGATCTGGTTCCGTCTGTAAAAGATGTGATTCCGGACATACAATACCCTGGTGTCTACAAACTAAGTTGCCTCTGTGGTAGTAGTTACATTGGAGAAACCAAACGCCATGTCTCGGACCGCATTCGTGAACATAAAGCAGACCTTAAACACGGTAGGACCAACACCTCGGCCGTAGCAGATCATTGTTCTAATTCAGTAGGCTCACATGCCATTGACTTTTCCAAGACGGAGGTTCTTTGTAAGCCATCTGGCTTCCATGCGAGATTCGTTCATGAGGCTATCCACATATACAAGCACAGAGACAATTTCAACCGAGAAGATGGATTCTATCTTAGCAATCATTGGAAAGATTTGAAAAATCATTTCAGTTCTTGATTGATTGTTCACGCTTACAGTGGCTTTCAGACAGCATACATTATAAAAAAATTCGTCTCCCCCCTCCTCTTTTCAAAAAAATAGATGGACTAGTCCTGGGCAAACTGCCAATCGCTGCGCGTGACGCCAACGTTTTTTTATAAATAAATAAATGTGCCGTTTAAAAATAAATTTATGCAAACCAACACACCTGATGATGACCGTTTGAGTTATGGTCGAAACGTCGTGAGAATTTTTTATTGTTTTATATATATTTTGTTATTTTGTTGTTTCTCTTCAACGTGACTTTACCGAAAAAACTAAGAATACTCTACATTATCAATTCACTACTAGGGAGACAAAGACGATCGGGCTTGATGCTAGACATACCACCCCTGTCGTGCGCAATTCCGGCCTTAACAACAGCGGTCTGTATGTAAATACAGAACATCTTTGCCTTGCGTATGCGTGCGTGTGCGCGTGTAGAAATGGATGAGGACTGTAAGTTACCGAGCGTCATGGCTCCCACCACCAGCCCCTGTGCTGCAACGCGCGTGTGGATGAGGTGCACGGACATCTTCCTGTCACCCCGAGTACGTAGGGTGTAGATCCCGTACGCAGCAGCGGCGGCGCATCCTGTCAGCCCTGCACGGTGGCACACACGCACACATCTATACTAGTAAACACTGAGCGTGCCTCGTGTAATAAACATTACACTGGTAAGCTGCATTGGACTTGGCCACGTATTGGCTTTAGTGTCGTACTCCGTGGCATGACATTTAAAGCGGTGTTGAACTTTAAGCTGTGACCCTGCTCTGTGAGTGAAACCATCAACCTCCAGGACCTATTTTTTGGCTCACACTTTGAATATTCACTACGTGTATTTGTCTAGCTATCAGCATTGATCCACATATAATGCTACCAAACTTCAGATTTGTACCCCTTAAAGAACACCATTACAATTTGCATCACTCCGTCGCTATATATTCACATCACTATATACAGTATTAGATCACTCGTAATATACACATCTCCGTTTTAATAAGAGGGAATCTATTTTATTTTGAAAATGCCTCTGAAATGTAAAACAATGCACACATTCTTAAAATGCTTACATCTCTCATTTCGTTCATGAATATAATATACATTTTGGGGCTAAATTTGCAAACATTTTATAAGACAACTTTACCATTTCGAGGTCCTTTTATAGATAAGGACAAATATGACACCAACATAATTGGATAGGTACTTACTATTTACATTTTATAGAAATAGTGAGTCCCTGGAGCCTAAACATATTGCAGCATCAGTGTGTTAGTAATCTAATGTCATGCTTTCGGTCTGCAGGTTACTGTTAGCTTTGAGTTAAGCTTTAGGGGATAAATTATGGGAACAGTTAGGGGTAAAGCTATGGGTAGAATCAGAAATAAGAGTCCATAATATAGGGTTTTTGGGGTTATATGGAAAGATATATGGCTGTATGGTAATAGCTAAGAGTAGGTTTATAAGTTAAGGTAAGATCAGAATGTAAGTGTATGTTAATTATTAGGGGTAGGGTAAGGTTTAGTGGGGGAAGGATGGTTATGGATGTATGGTCCAGTCAAAGGTAGAAAGTCCTGGTTAAGGCTGTATGATAATAATTAGGATGAGGGTTATAATTAGAGATAGGTACTGGGATTAGTAGCTTGCAGGACAGATTTTAGGGTACGATTTAAAAGGGTGACAGGGGGTGAGGATGTCTCGACTCACCGAGCGGCACGAGGGGATTCTCCTTTGTCTTGCGGAGCAGACGCATGCCTTGCTTCTCCTCGGGCTTGGAGTCGGCGGGACTCCAGGCCCTGCTGGGTGTAGACATCGCACCACGAGCCCTGCGCGTACACGGACACCGCGTGAGCCATGGCATTGTCGAGTACGGCCGTGGGCAAAGTTCAGCACCTGAGTTGGGTGATATTCTGATTCTGAGTGCCCAGTACTGATGGTGGCCACGCTGTCGTACCAGATGGGGTCCTCACTTGAGGCTGAGTCAACCTCAGAGAGACTTGAAACAGGAGTCATATGCCTATAAATAAATGACACAATATTTCTTAACTACTTTGTTTTGCTGAAATTATTGCTAATGCTTAATTTACGACACACATTTATTAAATGTATATAAAAAATGCTTGCATATTTTTGATTGACTTATCGAGGTAAAACAATAAGAAAATAATGTATGACACATGAGTCTGTATAGGCCGAACGTGACGATGAACGTACGCTCACCACTGTTAAAGACAGATGAACAAGAGACAAAGGGGTTTTTTTACCTCTCTGCAGCCGGGCAAAGTGAGGTTAACAAGCACCAATGAAGCCCGGTATTGAACACGACGATTAACTGTGGCCAACACCACGCCAGTGCTGATGTTCACACGCCTCTCCAGGGACTCATTTCATTTGTATTCGACCTCAGCGAGGCGCAGGACAACTTCAGATATTACTCGCCGCTAATATTACCCACGGTCGGGAATCGGACCCATGGCAATGAGCCAACCAATGCGCCACCGTTCCCCACGCACTCACGGACCCACACACCCACGCACCCGAACCTTGCACTACTGAGTTCGCTTCTGCAGTGATCCCACCAAGTGCGTCAGTCAGCGCGCAGTGCCGTGCAGTGCGAACTCGTCCCTCGGTGTAGAGCAGAGAAGGCCTGGCCAGGTGCTGTCGAGGTACTGGGTCGAGGCCACACACGCACACAACACACGCACACAACACTGCCAGTAGAGCTTCCTGTGGAGGGACTGCGCTGTTCGCCGCGGTGTTCTGTGTATATATAGCCCCGGGGAGACCGCCCCGTGGCTCGTACGCGCACGGGAACGCGCGTGTTCTGCCACGAAGAGGAATTATAATAAACAGGACATGGAGACAAGGAGGGGGAGATGCATTGGGAGAGTGGAGAGACGTCGTCGGCTGGGAGAGAGCTCGGTCGTCCACGCCGCGTGTGCGAGCGATGCGTGCGTGCAATGTGCAGTCGGGACCACTCACACGTGCAACGCGCGTTGGTTTTGGTGTTGTGGTCTCAGAAGTGCCGTGCACTTCGCCCCGCTTTTAGTGCAGCCATTCGTGCTTATTTAACCACGGGAATGTTCGCTAATTGAGTGTGGGTACACTCAAGATTTAACTTTCATAAACACATAAAATAGTCGTGACATTTATTTATGTAGGGAAGCTTCACTCACTTTCATAATTAAAAATAATTTCACGGAATTTATTTTTCTAGGAGTGTCTCGCTGAGATCTCAAGAGTTTCTATTTTTCCAGGAGAGAACTGCACATGTTTGTTTAAGATGTTTCGTTGATTCCATTTTAAGGAGGAGGATTTGTTTATCAGACGACTCAATGAAACTCGGAAAGTCAATACCGATCCAGAGTGTTCCTGATTAAACGGCAGATTGAGATTGGGCCATTGTTTTGCTGCTGTCATGATCCAACTTTTCCAAACGTGAAACAATCGCTACTGACTTGGGGGGGGGGGGGGACGTTTGACACGTCGGCTTTCGCGACCAAAAATATCATCCATAATATAGGTGTTTTTGAGTTAGATCGCGTAAATATATAAATGTTGTGTCGTTAAACCCGCCACCACCCGACACAGCCAACTAGTAAGGTTGTCGCCTGATGATGCTGGTTGTAATTATTGGCGAAATGTCGTACGCAGATTGTAAATGTTTTGGATTACTCTCCAACACACCGGTGTGCTGTATTAGTAACTAATTGGCGTGTTTTGTTTACGTGACAAACCTTACTAATTGGCGGTGTCGGGTGGTGGCGGGTTTAACGACACATTTACGCGATCTAACCCAAAATAAACTTGTATTATGGTTTTGGGGGGGGGGGGAAACGTATCAATCGTCGCCCCCTCCTGGAAAAACTTAGCAGGACCCTCCTGAATAAAGTCTTGAGACTCAGGAGCGCTTTCTTTCTGCGTAAACAAGGTTAATAATTATCATAAAACAAGTTGCCCCGGAACACTGCTGCATACGGTCAAACGATTGCTGGATCAAAATACCGATTTATTTTACATGGATAGTCACAGTCTGTTGTCTATTACACGTTTTTAATATACAATATATGGTTTTGGAGTTTTGGATGATACTGCCATATGCTGAGCGACTCGCAACGCAAAAGCGAGGTTTGGGAGTCGGACGATGACTGGAGGGAGAAGTGCAGCGCGTATCTGGCAATTCATAGAACATGATATAAAACGTGATTGCATTTGGAGGGATCTCTGCATAAACCGCGCCGTGCCAGATGCGGTGTTTTGTTAGTAAAGCTTGCAACCTGTTGGCACGTGGGGTCTGGCCAAACCTAATAAAGAAAGTCATTCTGACGAAGCAGACTTCCTCACAGACAGACGACGCGCAGGTACAAGGGCACGTGCTCCCACGTGCACGTGCGCGGGAGCACGTGACCGTGAGAGCACGGCTCGGGCCAATCTGAGCGGACACACCACACACACACCACGTACCACACACCACACACACACACCACACACACACCACACACCACACACACACACCACACACACACACCACGTACCACACACACCACGTACCACACACCACGTACTACACACACACACCACACACACACCACGTACCACACCACGTACCACACACACCACGTACCACACACCACGTACCACACACACCACGTACCACACACACACCACACACACACCACGTACCACACACCACGTACCACACACCACACACACCACGTACCACACACCACATACACACACCACGTACCACACACCACGTACCACACACCACATACCACACACACACACCACGTACCACACACCACGTACCACACACCACGTACCACACACACCACGTACCACACACCACGTACCACACACCAGGTATCACACAACCACGGACAACGCGGTGTCAGGGGGCTCCAGGGGGATCAGACCTCCCCTCCCAGCCTGCTAAATTCATTATTGTTAAGTCAAATATGTCTGTACACGTATATACCATACATTTGTAGGATTAAGTGATGGGCTTCGCAGCTTCTGTTCCTTTAAAGGGCTGATGATGACAACGCTGAATGCGCGAGCGACAAAGGCAGATCGCATTGCTTCTCATTCTGGTGTGGACCAATCGATTTCAAGGACAATGCATATATTATCAGAGTATGTTTTTTTTGCATTCTGAGCACAAGTATTGTGGTTAATGCAGACATGATTCCTTGTAAAAGGTTTCAGTTTGGTGTTTTAACGTCTCAACAGAAAAAAGGGGAAAACCTATTCTCACGTTTAATAATTGTTTCACGTTTACTTAACTTTGGCTCTGCTAACTCAGCTTTTGTATGGCCCCCCACTTGAAACAGTGCCACGGTACAAAGTTAACAAACCCGGAAAGATCCTTAGCTGTGTCATCAAGGGTAATTGCGGGGTGACTATTCACTCGTGGCCTATCCGCTGCTGGATGAATTCCTCCACACGCCGCAGTCATTTGTGAAGATCTTGAGATGGCGCCATCCATCTCATTCCTCCTGCACGTGAGCTGATCTTCACCGCTCCGTCTCCTTGTTGGTCGTTCTGTTGGGGGCACGTCCACTCCTTTGGATGACCTTCCATCACCAGTATTGCCCGTCGGCAGTCATCCCTTCCCGCGATGATTTTGCAATTTCAGTGACCCTGAGTCACTCTTGCGAATGAGACTCATCTTTGTCTCACCCGTTCTCGCCTGGCTAAAAAATTTTACTTGAACATTCACCGATTGAAAATAACCCGATCCAGGCATATTGTCTCACCATGTTCGCGCATAATCAAATACAGACAGTACAGCAAGTACGTGTCTACGTAAAGTTTAAATCTTGACTTAAAACTTTCGTGACGGCAAGAATTAAAACTCTTTGGGTCTTTCGGTAAAGTCACGTCGATAGGTTCAAAGAAAACAACAAACAACTACGACGTTTCGATCGCAACGCAAGCGATCGTCATCAAGAGGAAAGGCCGTAGTTTTGTTGTCATTTGTTGTTATTTCCCTTGAACCTATCTACGTGACTTTACCGAAAGACCCAACGACTATGTAGAGTTTAAATATATTATACTTCCGCTGTAAACGTGTACTATAGTACCATGCGCTCTGGTTTCCTCCCACACACAAAACACCCAAAGGGGGAATTGCTTCACCGCAGCACTCCCCCCACGAGCGAGGCCTCGAGCACGGCGAGCCACGAGCGGACACGCGCAGAGGGACGTCCGGCTTGCGGTAAACTCTGCTGCCACCGGGGCGACTTGGCGGTGGGGAGTGGTGGCGCTGCGGTTGACGGCACTGCGACTCCCAGGATCCCCGTCCACGGGCAGCGATTCGTGGCGAGTGATGCCTGAGCGTGGTGAAGTATGGCCAAACAACCCCCATTGCCCAACAACCGCGTGGGGGAGGCCTTCGTCCAGCAGTGCAATCGACGAAGGGATCTGAATGAGAGTTACTTTCATCCGTGTCATATGGACAGATGTAGGAATATGCACCTGTGTTTTTGTACTGCTGTGTACACTACAAATCAAAGCTACTCAGCTACAGCTCCAGTTTCCTCCCTTCACTCTTCGTATTTATGTCCCTATTAGCCCAATCACAGACCATACTTTGCTGTAGCCTCTTGCTCCGACATGTTTGCACTGTCGTTTTCGATTCGCGTGAGAGTTTTATTACCGTGATAGAGACGAAAATTAAAAAGTTTACTTGTACATCACTTTTTCTGGCGCGCCTCTTGCTGTCAAATTATATTTCTGCTTTGTTTCTGCGTGTGGTTTTATTTTTCTACCGTCCAATAATAGTGCCTTCTTTTCGCAGTTGTACAATATCCTTAAGGCCACTCCACTCGTCCTCTGCAATGTTGATGGTTGTGGTTGTTGTTGCTGCTGCTGTTATGCTCACGTACCACCGATCTCCGTCGTGAAATAACCGAGAAACTGGCTGAACGGGATCATCTGAGAAACAAATAAAATAAACTCAAACTATCCCCCCGCACCTCCGATTAGCACGGTTGGCTACGTACGGTGCGAAATAAGTTCACCATCCAGTGCAGTGCATACAGGAAACTCATTGTCATCCACAATTCAGCAAACGTAGTCTTATAGCACGAAACATAAACGCGACAAAATGTTGTTTTCTCTCTTCAGTAATCCAGATGCAGCAGGACGGGGGCCAGAGACGATGACGAGGCAACGGCGGATTGTGAAAGCGAACTTTTGCCAAGTCACGTGGAGTCATTGAAAGACGGCGCCTTGAGTTGTCTTTGTGCTTGGTGGGGGGTTGACTGTGGACAAACAACCCCCCTGTAAGGTTAAAGAGGTGCGGGGTGAGGGTTCGAGTGGGGTAGAGGGTAGAGAGGAGGAGGAGCCCAGTCGTGGTTGTGTTTGTTCCGGAAGCCCAATGTGCCGCACGTCATCTCGTTCACACGAACCCAGAGGGGATCTTATTGGACTTGTCAGAGGAAGGGTTTGAGGGGGTTTAGGACAAATCCAGGATGTGTTTGGAATCTGGATGTAGGATGTCAGGATATGCGTACAGTAGGTGCCAGTAAGGTAGCACTGAAGACCTGGAAAAACCGCACTGACCATTGTGGTGAAGTATGGTCAAACAACCCCCACGACCGACACGGCCCTTCATCCGGCGGTGGAATAGCAAAGGCTGTAAATGACTGTAGTATTATTATTATCATCATCATCGGGAGAGAAATGTCGTGCACACCATGTGTGTCCATGTGTTTGGCAGAAGTTACCGCTCGAAGGGAGGATGACCGGTGGGCGACCACGAATGACGGAGTGACGATCAACGGAGGGAATGCGTCCACACAGGAGATGGAGCGATGTTCTCGGCTCGCGTGCACCAACCGCGATCATGTTTGTTGCATCAGGGGTCTGAAGAGATAGCGCAAGGCTTGCGGAGCTCTTCATCCAGCAGTGGATAGACCACGGCTGATGATGTTTAGGCGTGATTGTACGTGTTGTTGTAGATCGTATATATTCCCTTTTGCCCAACTCGCGTGCACAAGAATCACACGTGGAGAGGGAATCCGCCTGCGTGAGCTGTCAACAGGATCTTCCCCGTCTGTCACGAAGGAGGACGCCTGATGCTGCTGCTGCTGCTCTGTATTTGGAGTGTGCAATGCTTTCCCGTGGTCGCGTGGATTTTTCTCCGGGTCCTGCAGTGTTTCTCTCCATATTCAGATAAATGAATTTAGAGTATTTGGCTTCTATAAATTTACACGTGAAAAGCCACTTCGTGGAGCTATCATTTGTTTTCAGGTCGCTTCTGAAAAAGAGATGTACAGTGAGGGAAAAAAGTATTTGATCCCCTGCTGATTTTGTACGTTTGCCCACTGACAAAGAAATGAGCAGTCTATAATTTTAATGGTAGGTTTATTTGAACAGTGAGAGACAGAATAACAGCAACAAAATCTAGAAAAACGCATGTCAAAAATGTTATAAATTGATTTGCATTTTAATGAGGGAAATAAGTATTTGACCCCTTCTCAATCAGAAAGATTTCTGGCTCCCAGGTGTCTTTTATACAGGTGTAGTGGAGTAACACAGGGTAAATGGTACAGACGCGCGAGTGGTGGACAGTGGGATCACGTCGGGCCGGCCAGGTGTGGCGGCGGGGCAGGGTGAGGTAATGACGGGCCAATTAAGCTGGGGAGCGATGGACGGCTGTGATTGGCTGGGGTTGTTGTCAAGGGCAAGGTGGCGTCGGAATGTCTGGGAATAGAGGAGGCACGCAACAGGTGCAGGAGGACGCGGGGCGTCGGGGGCACGTGGCTAATTGGTGAGTAATGAGACCAGGGATATAAAGGGGATACGGGAAGACAGAGGGGAGTTGTGATTAGGACTGGAACGACGCAGGTGGGAGAGAACGGGGAGAAGACATAGGAGACGGAGCAGCTAGCAGTGGAGAGAGACCAGCAGAGACGAGCGGAGAGCGACAGAGATACAGAGAGAGAGTACAGAGGGAAGCGGAGACAGAGAGAGACAGGGAGAGATAGATGGAGCAAGACAGAGAGAGACAAGGACGGCGAGTGAGACAGAGAGAGACAGAGAGTCAGAGAGAGAGTACAGAGGGAAGCAGAGACGGAGAGAGACAGGGGAGATAGACAGAGTGAGACGGAGAGAGACAGAGACGGCGAGTGAGACAGAAAGAGACGGAGACAGCAAGAGACAGCGAGTGACGGAGAGAGAGACAGCAAGTGACGGAGAGAGAGCCAGAGACAGCGAGTGATGGAGAGAGACAGGGAGAGATAACCAGAGTGAGACGTAGAGAGACGGAGAGGGACAGAGACGAGAGACGGAGAGAGACAGAGACAATGAGTGACGGAGAGAGGGAGAGACAGCGAGAGACGGAGAGGGACAGAGACAGCGAACGACGGAAGGAGACAGAGAAAGACAGGGGAGGAAGCGGAGCGAGCGAGACGGGCAGGTGCGGCGAGAGCCGTGGCAATCAAAGGAACTGTGGAGTTCGACGGAATGCGGAGAGTTGTAAATAAAGTGGTGTCGGAGAAAAGAACAAAGTTGTCCAAGTGAAGTCTACCACTACACAATTAACGAGCTGAGATTAGGAGCACACTCTCAAAGGGAGTGCTCCTAATCTCAGCTTGTTACCTGTATAAAAGACACCTGTCCACAGAAATAATCAATCAGATTCAAAACTCTCCACCATGGCCAAGACCAAAGAGCTCTCCAAGGAAGTCAGGGACAAGATTGTAGACCAACACAAGGCTGTAATGGGCTACAAGACCATTGCCAAGCAGCTTGGTGAGAAGGTGACAACAGTTGGTGCGATTATTCGCAAATGAAAGAAACACAAAAGAACTGTCAATTTCCCTCGGCCTGGGGCTCCATGCAAGATCTCACCTCGTGGAGTTGCAATGATCATGAGAACGGTGAGGAATCAGCCCAGAACTACACGGGAGGATCTTGACAATGATCCCAAGACAGCTGGGACCATAGTCACCAAGAAAACAATTGGTAACACACTACGCCGTGAAGGACTGAAATCCTGCAGCGCCCGCAAGGTCCCCCTGCTCAAGAAAGCACATAGATGCCGTCTGAAGTTTGCCAATGAACATCTGACTGATTCAGAGGACAACTGGGTGAAAGTGTTGTGGTCAGATGAGACCAAAACGGAGCTCTTTGGCATCAACTCAACTCGTCGTGTTTGGAGGAGGAGGAATGCTGCCTATGACCCCAAGAACACCATCCCCAACGTTAAACATGGAGGTGGAAACATGCTTTGGGGTTTGGTATTCTGCTTAGGGGACAGGACAACTTCACCGCATCAAAGGGACGATGGACGGGGCCATGTACCGTCAAGTCTTGGGTGAGAACCTCCTTCCTTCAGCCAGGGCATTGAAAATGGTTCGTGGATGGGTATTCCAGCATGACAATGATCCAAAACACACGGCTAAGGCAACAAAGGAGTGGCTCAAGAAGAAGCACATTAAGGTCCTGGAGTGGCCTAGCCAGTCTCCAGACATTAATCCCATAGAAAATCTGTGGAGGGAGCTGAAGGTTCGAGTTGCCAAACGTCAGCCTCGAAACCTTCATGACTTGGAGAAGATCTGCAAAGAGGAGTGTGACAAAATCCCTCCTGAGATGTGTGCAAACCTGGTGGCCAACTACAAGAAACGTCTGACCCCTGTGATTGCCAACAAGGGTTTTTGCCACCAAGTACTAAATCATGTTTTGCAGAGGGGTCAAATACTTATTTCCCTCGTTAAAATGCAAATCAATTTATAACATTTTTGACATGCGTTTTTCTGGATTTTTTTGTTATTCTGTCTCTCACTGTTCAAATAAACCTACCATTAAAATTATAGACTGATCATTTCTTTGTCAGTGGGCAAACGTACAAAATCAGCAGGGGATCAAATACCTTTTTCCCTCACGATATAGCTCGGCGGGTTTTACCTGGTAAAAATGAATACTTATTGGTAGCCAGCCACTTGTACTAGCAAATAGCGGTTTTAACTACCTTTCCAGCCACTATGACGTGCCTTTCCCCTATCCATTATCAACTAGCTACCTTGTAACATGTACCAGCAACTAGCCCTTCCCCTAACCATTATCAACTATCCAGCTAGTCACAAGCACCAGCAACTAGCCCTTCCCCTAGCCATTATCAACTAGCAAGCTAGTATACAAGTACCAGCAACTAGCCCTTCCCCTAGCCATTATCAACTAGCCAGCTAGTCACAAGTACCAGCAACTAGCCCTTCCCCTAGCCATTATCAACTAGCCAGCTAGTATACAAGTACCAGCAACTAGCCCTTCCCCTATCCATTATCAACTATCCAGCTAGTATACAAGTACCAGCAACTAGCCCTTCCCCTAACCAGTATCAACTAGCCAGCTAGTATACAAGTACCAGCAACTAGCCCTTCCCTTAGCCATTATTAACTAGCTAGATAGTCACATGTATCAGCAACTAGCCCTTCTGCTATACATTATCAACTAGCTAGCTAGTATACAAGTACCAGCAACTATCCCTTCCCCTAACCATTATCAACTATCCAGCTAGTCACAGGTACCCGCAACTAGCCCTTCCCTTAGCCATTATCAACTAGCCAGCTAGTATACAAGTACCAGCAACTAGCCCTTCCCCTATCCATTATCAACTAGTCAGCTAGTCACGAGTACCAGCAACTAGCCCTTCCCCTAGCCATTATCAACTAGCCAGCTAGTCACATGTACCAGTAACTAGCCCTTCCCCTAACCACTATCAACTAGCCAGCTAGTATACAAGTACCAGCAAATAGCCATTCCCTTAGCCATTATCAACTGGCTAGATAGTCACATGTATCAGCAACTAGCCCTTCCCCTATACATTATCAACTAGCTAGCTAGTATACAAGTACCAGCAACTATCCATTCCACTAGCCATTATCAACTAGCCAGCTAGTCATATGTACCAGCAACTAGGCCTTCCCCTAGCCATTATCAATTAGCTAGCTAGTATACAAGTACCAGCAACTAGCCCTTCCCCTAGCCATTATCAACTAGCCCTTCCCCAAGCCATTATCAACTAGCTAGCTAGTCACAAGTACCAGCAACTAGCCCTTCCCCTAACCATTATCAACTAGCCAGCTAGTCACATGTACCAGCAACTAGCCCTTCCACTAACGATTATCAACTAGCTAGCTAGTCACATGTACCAGCAACTAGCCCTTCCCCTAACCATTATCAACTATCCAGCTAGTCACAAGCACCAGCAACTAGCCCTTCCCCTAGCCATTATCAACTAGCAAGCTAGTATACAAGTACCAGCAACTAGCCCTTCCCCTAGCCATCATCAACTAGCCAGCTAGTATACAAGTACCGGCAACTAGCCCTTCCCCTAGCCATTATCAACTAGCCAGCTAGTATACAAGTACCAGCAACTAGCCCTTCCCCTAGCAATTATCAACTAGCCAGCTAGTCACAAGTTCCAGCAACTAGCCCTTCCCCTAGCCATTATCAACTAGCCAGCTAGTATACAGGTACCAGCAACTAGCCCTTCCCCTAGCCATTATCAACTATCCAGCTAGTATACAAGTACCGGCAACTAGCTCTTCCCCTAGCCATTATCAACTAGCTAGATAGTCACATGTATCAGCAACTAGCCCTTCCCCTAGCCATTATCAACTAGCTAGCTAGTATACAAGTACCAGCAACTAGCCCTTCCCCTAGCCATTATCAACTAGCTAGCTAGTATGCAAGTACCCGAAACTAGCCCTTCTAGCCATTATCAACTAGCCAGCTAGTATACATGTAGCAGCAACTAGTCCTTCCCCTAACCATTATCAACTAGCCAGCTAGTCACAAGTACCAGCAACTAGCCCTTCCCCTAACCATTATCAACTCGCCAGCTAGTATACACGTACGAGCAACTAGCCCTTCCCCAAACTATCTAGGTACTACTACTAGCCCTTCCCCTAAAAGTGAACAATTAGCCAGCCACTAGTATACTGATCGTGGTTCTCAATCGACCATACTTCACCACGCTGGTCAACAGTTAGGCCCAGGTGCAGTTTAGACATTACCCGTAACTGTGACTTTCATTACAATCAGAGTAATGCTTTTGTAATATCCTTTGCAACCATATCAGAGTTTAAATGCGAATATCAAAATATCATTTTCAAAGGAGATCTTGGTGGAACAAATACCAAACCAGCGCGAGCAGTCTCGGCGTGATAGCGTCGACAACAACAACAATTATTATTACTGAATGGGATTCCATCAGCAGTGAATTGACTACAAATGGCAGTCATAGCATTGTTTGGCGATTCGACCAGCACAGCTTGGCACGAATCCAGAAGCGCAACAACTTAACACATTCGTCAATAACATCGTGGCCCTAACAGGGGGAAATATTTCATAGGCGACGTTTCAGACAATGGCCCTGATGTCTTCCAGGAGTGGCAAAGGGCTGTGTTAAGTGAAATTGTTTACTTCACGGGACATTTTATCCAGTATTAAAGTATGATACATGTTGTAGCTTCTCACCTCGAACTAGAATGCCCTGATAGTGCATTGTCTTTGTATTTTTCGTCTTTTGGCGTTCTCTGGTCTAACACTGGTGATACAAAGCTCTAAAGAAGACCGTCTCTGGTGTAGACCGATCAGTTTCAAAGACAATTCATCATTGTCACTACAAGTACCTTGTGTGGTTAATGCAGACATGATTCCTTTCAAAAGGGTTTCTGTTTGGTGTTTGAACATCTTAACATCTGTTTCATTGCCAGAAAGGGTAAAACCTATTCTTGTTTTTTTTTTCACGTTTCCTCGTATGCGCAGTGAAGACGACGAGACGCTAGAGGGCGTGCGGACCCAGTGGAAGGGCTCTCTTGAAGATTTCGCAGCAGGCTCGCTATGGTGACCACCCCACCACCGTGCTGATGAGTCCTCGTGAAGACGAAACCCGTCCACGGCTGTCTATGTCGCTGCTGCTGTTGACAATCGGTCAGATTTATTCAAATTCATGTTTATGGTTATCTAAGACAAGATGACCACAATGCAGTTCTTCAGGAACTATTCGTTGTGTTTTTTTTTATAATGCACAGAAGCTGTGTTGTTTGAAACTCTTGGTCCTTATGGCACGCGCTTTTATTTAGTCGTGGTGGTGGTGAGTTTTCCTCGTCGTTTGCAGCTATGAGTAGGCGCTTCTTCGCGCATGAATATCCACACATTTACAACTTCGCTTTTTTTTCACGGTTGGCTGTGCCCAACTGGAAATATGCGCGCTCACAATAAACGTGTCTGCTTGCTGAGTCGGGCTGATAACATCACCTCTTGTGACATCCGCAGAAACGACCAGAAAGTGCCGTGCAAGGTGATACACCGGCGATGTTGGGCAACGCGCATCGGGGAAAGTGTTAAAACGTTCGACACGTGTGTTGACTTGACGTGTGCAGGATTTGAGACGAAATGCTGTTGCGTCCGTTAATTAAATTATCCAAATGTATTTAGTGGGGCATCTGCAAATATGCGGCCAGTTGGCTGCTGAGCGGTCGAGCGAGGCGCTCGAAATCGGTAATGGGAAGGTCCCCCAGTTCACATCATCCTTGGTGGTTAACTCAGCCCGTCATCTCAATGGGGGTCGTAAACATTAGTACCACTTGGCGTGGAAGTATACACAGGTGATTGTCAGGATCGACTCGCTCACGCCATGACAGCGTGCAATTTACACAACTGGGTTATTAGGGCTGTGTACTGATGGGCACCGCGACAATGCTCATTTGAGCATGACACAGCCGTATACTTTGACTGCCATAGAGAGCTACGGATGAGCCGTGCCCTGTTTCCTTGAGGGCCATGCCCGAGAGTTGGCGTGAGGCATGGTGGCGGAATGAGTCGTGGATTGAGCGGTGACCTCTCTTCGTCTGAGGCCCACGCGTTTGACCACAGAGTCACCCATGAGGAATGTCGAAAAGTTACAGGAGTGTCCAGTTTAACAAATGTAACAGTAAATACACCCTCCCACGTATGTCTACATTATACGTTTAAATAATATATTTAAAAACATAGGTATTCTATTAGTCACACGACACTTTCATTTTGGCGTATTTTTCTGCTTATAATTTTTTACAACGCTATTGATAACAAAAAAAATCAACACACTCGTCAACAACGCTTCGGCCTAATAAGGAAGCGACATACATTATCGGCGACGTTTCGAGCACTATCCCTTCTTCACAGCACACAATTAATTAGAGAGGTCAGTAGAGAATTAAAAATGATAGCCCAAAGGAGGTGCGTGTTGCGAGTAGGGATCTAAAATCATTTCTTTCTGCAGACGAAATTTTAGGTGCGTGTATCACGAGAGATTAATAATGATCGATATTAGGCAACTGGTGTGCCGTCCCACTCCTGCGTGATGTAATTGTAGGCGTTTGGTTAAAAAAGAATGCTGAGGAAATGGACAAAAGTGTGAAGGCCTCTTGCGTGTCAACGTGTATTTCCACATGTGACTTTGTGGGCTGCTGTTGTATAACGTATTTAAAGTGTATCTCTGTGTCTCGTGTGTAAAACGTTTTAACTTATTGTTACTTTTATGTCCGGCACTGCACACGTTTCTCTGGAGGGTTTCAACAGCAGTGTGTATTCCGATGAATGCATGTTCAGTTATTCAACGCTTGTACTTTTAAGTTACAGTGAGGGAAAAAAGTATTTGATCCCCTGCTGATTTTGTACGTTTGCCCACTGACAAAGAAATGATCAGTCTATAATGTTAATGGTAGGTTTATTTGAACAGTGAGAGACAGAATAACAACAAAAACATCCAGAAAAACGCATGTCAAAAAATGTTATAAATTGATTTGCATTTTTAATGAGGGAAATAAGTATTTGATCCCCTCTCAATCAGAAAGATTTCTGGCTCCCAGGTGTCTTTTATACAGGTAACGAGCTGAGATTAGGAGCACTCTCTTAAAGGGAGTGCTCCTAATCTCAGCTTGTTACCTGTATAAAAGACGCCTGTCCACAGAAGCAATCAATCAGATTCCAAACTCCCCACCATGGCCAAGACCAAAGAGCTCTCCAATGATGTCAGGGACAAGATTGTAGACCTACACAAGGCTGGAATGGGCTACAAGACCATTGCCAAGCAGCTTGGTGAAAAGGTGACAACAGTTGGTGCGATTATTCGCAAATGGAAGAAACACAAAAGAACTGTCACTCTCCCTCGGCCTGGGGCTCCATGCAAGATCTCACCTCGTGGAGTTGCAATGATCATGAGAACGGTGAGGAATCAGCCCAGAACTACACGGGAGGATCTTGTCAATGATCTCAAGGCAGCTGGGACCATAGTCACCAAGAAAACAATTGGTAACACACTACGCCGTGAAGGACTGAAATCCTGCAGCGCCCGCAAGGTCCCCCTGCTCAAGAAAGCACATATACATGCCCGTCTGAATTTTGCCAAAGAACATTTGAATGATTCAGAGGACAACTGGGTGAAAGTGTTGTGGTCAGATGAGACCAAAATTTAGCTCTTTGGCATCAACTCAACTCGCCGTGTTTGGAGGAGGAATGCTGCCTATGACCCCAAGAACACTATCCCCACCGTCAAACATGGAGGTGAAAACATTACGCTTTGGGGGTGTTTTTCTGCCAAGGGGACAGGACAATTTCACCGCATCAAAGGGACAATGGACAGGGCCATGTACCGTCAAATCTTGGGTGAGAACCTCCTTCCCTCAGCCAGGGCATTGAAAATGGGTCATGGATGGATATTCCAGAATGACAATGACCCAAAACACACGGCCAAGGCAACAAAAGAGTGGCTCAAGAAGAAGCACATTAAGGTCCTGGAGTGGCCTAGCCAGTCTCCAGACCTTAATCCCATAGAAAATCTGTGGAGGGAGCTGAAGGTTCGAGTTGCCAAACGTCAGCCTCGAAACCTTAATGACTTGGAGAAGATCAGCAAAGAGGAGTGGGGCAAAATCCCTCCTGAGATGTGTGCAAACCTGGTGACCAACTACAAGAAACGTCTGACCTCTGTGATTGCCAACAAGGGTTTTGCCACCAAGAACTAGGTCATGTTTTGCAAAGGGGTCAAATACTTATTTCCCTGATTAAAATGCAAATCAATTTAAAACATTTTTGACATGCATTTTTCTGGAATTTTTTGTTGTTATTCTGTCTCTCACTGTTCAAACAAACCTACCATTAAAATTATAGACTGATCATTTCTTTGTCAGTGGGCAAACGTACAAAATCAGCAGAGGAACAAATACTTTTTTCCCTCACTGTATACAAAGGTAGAAATTGGTAATGGATCTTAACAAGTTGCTGTGATTTGTGTCCAGTTCTCAACACATTGAAATCAGAACGCTATTTAAATACATATACATGCCAGAAAAAAAATGTATGCCGAATTTGTATATCAAAAAGGACTGGCAGCGTCTTTGCGTGACAGGGGATGTGAAGATGCCATTACCGTATTATTCGTTAAAACCAAACTCGTATTGAACAATGAACAAGGTAGGATACGTTTATTTACCTGTTGGGAGTTCTCTGGCCAAGGACATGCTCCTGGCTCTAGCTCCTGCCATGGCATCAGATCCTGCCCACCACCACCACGCTCCAAACAAACCAAGGATCTTGAGACAAACGGAAGGAGGGACTCTTGAGCCGATTTCCTGTGGCGCTTCATCGATTATTTTTGTTCGTCAGGTGACGCCATCATCGTTTAGTTTAGTTGGCCTTCCCCCGTACCTCCGAAAATTATCACGGTTGGCTACGTACGGTGCCAAAGAAGTTCAACATACATGCATACATCAAGTGTAGTTTAACGCCATTTGTTGAAGCAGACGGAACGTCCTCAGCATGCCGGGAGCACGCGCGCTTTTATTGAAACGGGCAAACTTTCTTCCGAAACCCGGCTTCGACGTTTCGGAGCCGGGGCCAAGCACGACCGACTCCGTCCGTGGCCAGCGGCTGTCAAAGTTCTCGCCGCCGCCGAGCGTGGCCGTGCAGGCGGTCCACGACGTGAGGCAGTCCTTAGACATCGTCGTGTGCGGCGTGACATCCGAGCTTGGGACATGGTGGAAATAACTCGCGCGCCACGGCCGCGATTCCAGCGTCTCGCGTGCAGGGAGCCTTGTGACTCGAGTCTTCTACACGGCTCGAGCGCAGTGTTCCTCACGAATGTTCACAGAGGGGATTGGGGGCACCTTCGCCGACAAGACATCATCGGTGTGAGCTGCCGCCGCGCATTTGAAACCATTGTGGGTTTGACAGCAGCACGATGATGATGGGGGGGGGGGGTGTTCTCACGTGTTGTGTATTGTCAGGGGCCGCCACTAAAAGGCTACCAGGGGCGGCCAGACAGACTGAAATTGTGTTCTACAATTAAATAAACCAACTTTTAAAACAGTAAATCAAACACAATTTACAGCTCTTTGTCAATTGACTGCTCGATGAAGGCCTCCCCACGCTGCATCGGGCCCAAGACCAGTTTAGATATCATTGACGTTAGCCGTGGCCGGGGTTCAAACCCAGCTCACAAGGTTCGTAGCACAGTGCACTCACCACTGCGCCACCGGCTTGACCACATGGATGTGGAATTGAAGTTGTTGCTCTGCAGCTACATCAGCAGCCATGCGAAAGAAGAAGACGGCACACAACTGTGCCAACCCCTACAAGCCGTACTTTCAGCTCTGTGTAGATACAGCATATGGGCCATATCACGGCATGGACATACGCCTGTAGTATTAAAACGTGTGTAATAAGTACCTTGAGATACGCTTGCCGAGGCGTGTACACTTATGGGAAAACGTCTAAATAAAAATCCTGGCTCGTGTCCAGCTCACATTACTCCATAAAAACGTCACGTGTAATACCGCATTAGAAACCCGAGTTGATTTCGTGCGCAGGCTTGGTCCATGATTGACGCACATCATCACAAAGCCAGACGGAACGCTCCAATAAGGAATTACAATGAAGAGAGAGCTTAATTTCACTGCACATTTTTTTTATGGATCTGAAAAGCACTTTGAGGCCACGTGAACACAAATCGCACAGTGCAGTATGTTGGCCGTACGTGGTGATGAGTGATGACTTGGAGGACAGGTGCAGAGATGGCAGAGGGTAAAAGATCTGCGAAGACTTGCGAATGTCAGCGATGACGCTTAGGTTAACATTCCATTGGGGACACGGCCAGTTCAACAGCAGGTTTTCATATCACAACACGTGCAGCTGCACCAGCATCACTAACGTGACTTCGAGGCCCTAATGTTTCGTACCGATACTAGCGTGGTGAGGTATGGTCAAATAACCCACAAGATCCGGATGGCGTGCGGAGGCCTTCATCCAGCAGTTGACTGATAATGGGTTGAATGGGTCGTGTGTGTACTTGTCGATGCAATGTTTTAATGGCAAGAACACACTGCAGACTGTCCAAACATTATGGTCTATCACAGTGGTTCTTAACCTGGGTTCGATCGAACCCCAGGGGTTCGGTGAGTCGATCTCAGGGGTTCGGCAGAGCCCCCGCCACGGAGGTCCGGACACACTTGAATTATTGTGTAAATTTGTGATGACACACACGGCCCGCTTGGCCATCACTGGCTGCAGATGATCATGCTACACTGCTTGGCCAATCAGCGCTGCGGGGAATTTAGTGCGTACTCAGTAGTCAATGTGTGACTGTTGTTGTCGTACGTCGTGTGATTTCTTTAATATTTTATCCATACTAACTATGTCGGGCAAAAGAAGAAAGTGGTCGGACGAATATGTACAACATGGATTCTCATGTATCACGGAACGTGATGGGAGTGAGCGTCCTATCTGCATGATTTGCAACGCCAAGTTGAGCAACTCTAGTCTTGCACCGGCAAAACTAAAGGAACACTTCTTGAAGCTGCATGGAGACGGGGAATACAAGAACACAACACTTGCTGAATTCAGGGTGAAGAGAGCCAGATTCGATGAAAGGGCCACTCTGCCTGCTCTTGGATTTGTACCTGTTAACAAACCGATCCTGACAGCATCGTACGAAGTTGCTTACCTGATCGCAAAGCAGGGCAAGCCACACACCATTGGTGAAACACTTGTGAAACCAGCTGCATTAAAGATGGCGAATCTGATACTCGGAACAGCGGCCGAAGGTAAATTATCCCAAATTCCCCTTTCAAATGACACCGTCAGTGACAGAATAGAAGACATGAGTAAAGACATCTTGGCTCAAGTAGTCGCGGATCTGATTTCAAGCCCGGCAAAATTCAGCCTTCAACTCGACGAAACCACAGACGTTTCTGATCTAAGCCAGCTTGCTGTTTTTGTACGCTATGTGAAAGACGACATGATAAAAGAAGAGTTTTTTTTATTTTGTAAGCCTCTTACAACAACAACGAAGGCAGCCGATGTGAAGAAACTTGTGGATGACTTCTTCAGAGACAACAATCTTTCATGGGATATGGTTTCTGCAGTTTGTACGGACGGAGCTCCAGTCATGCTGGGAAGAAAGTCTGGTTTTGGTGCGCTAGTAAAGGCCGATGCACCACACATCATTGTGATGCATTGTATTCTGCACAGGCATGCGTTGGCAACAAAAACCTTACCTCCAAAAATGGCAGAAGTATTAAAAACTGTGGTGGAATGTGTGAACTATGTGCGAAAAAGTGCTCTGAGGCACCGCATCTTCAGTGAGCTGTGTAAAGAAATGGGCTCTGAATTTGAGGTACTTCTGCTCCATTCTAATATTCGGTGGTTATCCCGGGGACAGGTGCTGAATCGTGTTTTTGTCATGCGTGTGGAATTAGCCCTGTTTTTGCAAGAGCACCAACACTGCCATGCAGATTGCTTCAAAAATCCTGAGTTCATTCTCATTTTAGCGTACATGGCTGATATATTCGCAGCTCTCAATCATCTCAATCAGCAGATGCAGGGTGGTGGAGTCAATATCATGGAAGCGGAAGAACACCTGAAGGCTTTTCAAAAAAAGCTACCGTTATGGAAACGACGAACAGAGAACAATAACTTCGCAAACTTCCCGCTTCTGGACGACTGTGCAAGTAAGATCGAAGATGTGTCTGGAATCGGAGATATTTCTGTATCCACGGAACTGAAGCAAACAATTGCCACGCACTTAGATGAGCTTGCAAAGTCTCTCGACGGATATTTCCCTACAAGAGAGTCATATCCAGCATGGGTGAGACAGCCGTTCACGTTTGCTGTTGAAACAGCAGATGTCAATGATGAATTCCTCGACGAAATCATTGAAATTCAGCAGAGCCAGGTTCAACAGCAACTCTTCAGAACAACAACGCTCTCAACGTTTTGGTGTCGACAAATGAACAAGTATCCAGTTATTGCTAAGAAAGCCCTGGATTTTTTTATACCATTTGTTACAACATATCTTTGTGAGCAATCCTTTTCGAGGATGCTGGACATAAAAACGAAGAAAAGGAACAGACTTTGCTGTGAAAATGACATGAGAGTGGCACTTGCCAAGGTGAAGCCACGCATATCTGAACTGATCTCTCAAAGGCAACAGCAGAAGTCACATTGATTTCCAGGTATGTAATTTGTTGTGAGTTTATGCATTGTGTTGGTTTTATTCTTTGAACAAGGTAATGTTCATGCACGGCTCATTTTGTGTACCAGTAAAAAACATATCTATGTCTTGAATTTGAAAAAAATCACATTTTATTTTTAACTAAAGAGGAGTTCGGTGAATGCGCATATGAAACTGGTGGGGTTCGGTACCTCCAACAAGGTTAAGAACCACTGGTCTATCATAATAGATCGTTGGTAGAGCTCAGCAATTAAAAGAATGACTCCTCAGACGGGAAGTGTTAACCAACAAAATAACCGTGCCATTCTAATGATGCGGCTGGCAGTGCAAATCCACTTCGAGAATATTTGTTTCATAACTGGATATTCAACAATGTCAGAATGCTCTTTGGTTTTATTCGGTAAAGTCACGTAGGTAAAACGAATTAAAATAAAATAAACAATTAAAACACGACGTTTCGGAGGCAACGCAAGCTTCCGTCTTCAGGTGGGACCAGTCACAGCCAGGTGGGACCAGTCACAGCCAAAATCGCTGCGATTTTGGCTGTGACTGGTCCCACCTGAAGACGGAAGCTTGCGTTGCCTCCGAAACGTCGTGTTTTAATTGTTTATTTTATTTTATTTTAATTCGTTTTACCTACGTGACTTTACCGAATAAAACCAAACAGTATGAATCCTTGCAGTCACAAAAGCTTCAAATCTAGAATGTCAGAATACACCCAATTAAAAAATTCTGCTTTTATTTGGCTGTGCATGTGTCATTAACACACACACACAATATACGCCGATCGATACACACACATGAAGCATGTGTACATATAAAGGTTGCCTTGTATATGCTAAGTTTTGTTAAGAATTAAGAATACAGTTCTTTCTAACGGAGCGTTTCCAACAATCACAACATTTGAAGCTGGGTGCCTGCTGTGTGACAGATTTAATGATTTCCAAGTGGTATGTTTAAACAGGGCGTTGTTAAGCAATAGGCAAGTCATGGGCCTCAAACCCCGTACTTCGTCATACAGGGAGTGGGGCCCTGTGACTCACAAGTCGCAGCTCGGTGAGTCGAAATTAAACCACTGCATTGTGTTGAACTTTATAATAATAAAAAATATAAGAGAGAAAGGAGCGTAAGAGGCGACATTGAGGATAGACGGAATGGGCTTGTGGGGAGGTTCTTGTTTAAAATTCATGAGTGTAAATTTAGAATGGTACATTCTAGTATTTATTAAGTAAATGTGAATATTGGAAGACAAATCTCGTGAGCTTTTTTGACATTTGCGTCACGTATAAATAAACACGCGTCGCGATTTCACAGTACAGCATGTATTTGCCCCGGGGGCCTCGAGTATTATTGCGCTTATGCTACGTAGTTGTGTTTGACAACAAAAACACTCAAACAAAAGTGCCATTGTGAGGATCGTCGTGGCCACGTTCGTCAATTTGCCAGAGCCTCTCTCAGATCGTATGCACAGCATTCTTTGGTTCTTTCGGTAAAGTCACGTAGATAGAAAAATAATAAAATTAAAATAAAGTGAATAAAAATCCCACGACGTTTCGATCGCAACACAAGCGGTCATCATCAGGAAAAGGGGGGTTAGCTTCTAAAGGCAAACTTTTTATAAAGGTTTGGAGATGGGCGTAGCACCCCACTCCACACACCACACTGCTTATGGCGGAGGTTGATTGACAAGAAAACACAAGTCAAGTCATGACCCAAAGTGGTTGATGACATATTTCCAATGATTGCTGAGTTTATAACCATCCTCTCGGTTGAAATTGTGTCCGTGTCTGAATATATGGATGGCTTCATGAACGAATCTTCGTTGATAGCCAGTAGGCTTGCAAAGTACCATCATCTTAGAGAAATCAATTTCGTGTGAGCCAGCCGCATTAAAATAATGATTAGCCACGGCAGAAGTATTGGTCCTAACGTGTTTCAAATCTGCTTTATGCTCACGAACACGGTCCGAGACATGTCGCTTAGTTTCCCCAATGTAACTGCTGCCGCAGATACAGCTTAGTTTGTAGACGCCGGGATATTGCATGTTATGAATCTTGTCATTCACAGATGGGATCAGATCACGAATTTTATGTACTGTGTTAAATCGGACCTGGATCTTGTGTTTGTTCATGATTTTGGAAATCTTTTTGGTTACCCCTGCTATGTATGGCAAGGTGATGGTTTTGATTGGATCATCAGATGGCTCCTTCCTCACTGCAAACCACTTTACTGGTACATTGTGGAAATTACCCATTCCTATGGTTGGATGAAAGTTAGCCACCTCCGATTAGCACGGTGAGCTACGTACGGTGCGAAAGAAGTTCAACATACAGTAGATATGTACAGTTCAACATACCAAAACTGTTGACTTTCCCACACACTGGTACGATATTGACCGTATAATAAAATGGGGCTTTATGTCACAAAACATTAAATTAAAAAAATGTACAGCTATTTTTTTAAAATCATTCCATGGAATATCTTGTGCTCTCTTAATTAATGAGATGCACCGTGATACTCATCAACCAGGCTCTATCCACTGTTGAATGAAGGCTTCCACATGCCAATTTCATCCGTCACCGTCCTGGAAGTCATAAAATAAATTTCAATAAAATACATTTCAATCCCGCGCACTCTCACGCACTCGCTGAGCTCCATCTCCGCAAAGATTCACATGGATGGCTGACCTCTAATGACCTCTAATGCTAATCATTATTTTCCTTATCATCTTCACGAATAACTTACATTCAAATTTTGATTTAAAGCTTTCGTGACTGCAGGGATTCATATTCTTGGTTCTTTCGGTAAAGTCACGTAGAAGGTAAGCAATAAAATAATAAAAATGTAAAACAATAAAATTATCACGACGTTTCGACTGCAATACAAGCAATCATCATCAGGTGTGAAAACCACAGCAAGGACATTTGAAAAAAGTGGCGTTTTTTTACTTTATCACCACGGAGAGCGATTTGGCAGTTATTCAGATGGACGAGTCCATCTATGTTGTTTCCCTTCTACGTGACTTTACCGAAAGAACCAAGACTATAACTTACATGCAAGTTATAGAAGGCGAGCGGATGTGTTAATCTTCAAATCAGTTTTGTCTCCACTTTGTGAATTATGATTGCTGCGTTACTCCGTGATGGAGATATTACATTTTCAGTTTTATTCGGTCCTCTAATTTTGTCAGAAGATGTGTTGGTGCTTTTTTTTTTAAACTGACGTCCACAATTATTGCTACTAGAGTAACCCATGAGCTTTCCCTGCTTGCATGCTGCAAAGGACGGTGGCTCCCTCTTAAAGCTCTTCTGTATAAGGAATGTACTTCTCTTCCTTCTCGTGAGATTATTTGATTGCTCGTGTGTGTGGTGTTTGCTATAGAGATCGGTACACCATTCCTCTGCTATTTTGACGGTCCCGTCGCGATCTTGCGCAATGCTTCTGTCTTGTTCTCAGAGCTGCTGACTCGTGAATTGTGCTGTTTCATGCTTCCATTGCTTTTCCAACCTCTTCAAACATTTCAGTTTCATGTGCTATTCGATTTGTACACTCATTATTTCATTATTATTAATGTACTGTACACCCATAATAGCTGGTTTATGAAAGTAATGCGTTACTTTTTTTGTCAGGAACTTTCCATCATCTTTAATTATTAAATAAAGGTATATAATAAGTAATAAAACATTTCATTATATGGGGATACAAAGTAAATACATCAAAAATCAAACATATAAGTGGTACTCAGCTCCATCAGCTACCCTGAAACAGGATGTGGAATTCCACATAACTATGACAGGGGCCAGTATATCCACAGGACCACCACTGTTGACTTGCTACAAAGCAGTGCTCTCTGTATCAACAATAGTGGCATAAAGGTTGGAGTTGAGCAACAACTAGAATTTTAGTTTATGTTCCACAACGTGAGATGACAGGAATCCAATTGAAATATTTCCAACGTTTTTAATGATTACTACTTCAGCAATACAACTCCATACTTACACTGGGCAGTGGAGGAGTAGGCAGAGCAAGTACAACATACATAGAGTGCATTTTTGTTCACGGGTTCTTCTCCGAGGTGCCCACTCATGATGCGACAAATCACGTGACATTTCCAGGCCGTTCTCTGCTACTTCCGTCCATCCAAAACACAGTACAGCATATGAACCACGTGTCAATAGACCTGTTTGAAGCACCTGTATACAGCACTGCGATTTGTGAAGTCACTCCTCCGTATCATATCAGTTGTGCCGAGTAACATTTAATTGTCGTGATAAATTGTATGTTCAGGTGACGTATCTGCTTGGAAGACATTGTCACGAATGAAACATTTCACAAAATATCAAAAGGGCCCGAAGAAAAAGAGCTATGAGGCTCAGTGGGCCTTACCTGGTCAAATAAAACATAGACTTAGTTTAAGTGGACTTGGGCAAGGCACGTCTCGAGAAGGGATAATGGCTGATGGTCAAAGATAATAACAGAGTGGCAGCCATGGAATGGAACGCGTCTGTTAAGATGTCTACAAGGAAATGGAGCGATAAAATAATCTCGTGTGCGAGAGCTTTCATCCAGTAGTGGATTGACCGTGGTTGATGATGATGGTAAAATGTTTGTTGCTAATAGAGGTATTTACCAATATGTGGCAAAGTGTCTCCCTGTTCAAACAACCCATGGGAGAGTGTGCAACTCTGTAGGTGCTCCTGAGCCAGTAATGTAAATTCCACATTCCCGTGCCATGCCCTAGTACAGTCTCTTTGTGGAGTGTTATCTAACGTTCTAAGTGTGAGCGGTGGAGTTGGTGGCACAGTTGTGAGCGCACCACACTTTGAACCCAGTGACTTGAGTTTGATTCTTGGCTATGGCTAACATCAGTTGCAAGTGATATCTGAACTGGAGCTGGTGTCCCCTGCATAACCCGTACTGACAAGTGTGGTATGGTACGGTCAAACAACCCCATAACTGCTGGCGTAGGGAGACCTTCATCCGGCAGTGGTTTGACAAAGGTCTGTAAATCATTCTAACTATAAATTACAACACAGTGTCATATACAACATACTGTCATGTATAACATGACCATCCACTGTTCGGCGAACCTGTTGTATATTGCTTTTGTTTTGTTCACTTTGCAGCCTTCTTTTTATGTTCTTCAATATTTTCCTGTAGCTCCTTACCATTGGTCGTTAAGCTGTGTCGTCACATATGTCGTGAGATTTATGCCCTCTCCATTAGATACACTAGAAACTAAAATGCATTTAAATGTCTACCGTGTTTACTCTGTCCAGACACTAACCAGGTCTGTGAGCCTACTATTTACATCACAATATTAATCTCATTATTTCTCTGTGCCCTTACATGATCGTGAAAGTTGATGTTTGAATCTTGGTGTCGCAAGGCATCGTGCACGCCATGTATGGAACTTTTGTAGTCGACGAGTCATGTAATTAGTCAGTTCGATTTTATTTACACAACAGCGTGTGCTGTATACTGTACTGAAACCCCTTGGGGGGGTAAGACTCAAGAAACTGATACACAAATCCAAGAAACCGAGAGGGAAACCGAATAAACCGAGGCACAGAAACTGAACTGTCACTCAGGCAAGAGACGGGGGGGGGGGGTACTAAATGATTTTGCGTGGCAGAAATAGGTTCATGGGAACATTTAGTGAACACCCCTACACCCCCATAATTCATTAAATAATAATTACCTTCGACAGTTTCAATTAGTTTCCCGCTTGTTTCTCATAAGAGAGGCTGTGAGTTGATCTTTACACTTACATAAGAGAGGCTATGAGTTGATCTTTACACGAGGTACATAAGATCTGAACCATTTTAGGGCTGAGTGAATTATTTTTAGGTAACAATCCATTCATTGCACGGCCGTGAGACACTGAACATTGTGAAAACCCATCGCGTGCACACGAACGGAGTGTCCGAGACAATGCATTGCTTTTAGATAATAAGTGTGTGCTTGCCCAATGCCGCAATCCTGCCCTATTTGAATAATTGTCATTGTGGTCAGCCTATAACTTCCCACTGCTGGGCAAAGGGCACACTCCTCCATTCATTCATTCATTCCTCCTATCCAGTCGTGGCCTCCAAACTGTCTGATGTCGTCTTACTGATGCCGTCCCCTGCGTTGTGTCTCTTGCTTTCTCTCCGTAGCCAATCTCGATTTTTCTCGTCAGCTGTTCTCGTGACGCGCCCTGTCCATTTCCACTTGATTTATTTAGCTCTAAACGGCATCATTGCTGATCCCTTACCTTGTTTCTGCATAGAGCGCCACGGCGGTGAGATCTGAACGCCTTCGCCTGGTATGCAGGAGGTCGTGGGTTCGATCCCGACCCTGACGCCTGCTGTATGATTGGAGTTTTTGTGTCTCTTCCCGTGGTCGAGTGGATTTTTATTCGGGTTTTCCTTACACATTTAGAATCACCCGTTTAAAGTATTTGGCTGCTATAAATTCCCACGTGATAAGCCCCTTCGTTGAGCAATGCTTTGTGACCAGGTCGCTTCTGAAAAAGAGTTATATAGCTCAGTCGGCACTAAATGGCTAATTTGCCTAAACCTCCAGCAGACGATCACACCTTTCCACTCAGTACTTCCGGCGAGGCAATAGTGTGAAAGAGGAGACACAATCGTTACAAAAAACATTTTCTGACATTTTGCCAATTCCAATAACGTACATGGTGTGCGGCTTCTATTTTGAACCTAAGTGTAGAATCGAATTAATCGAATACCTCCTCTCGCCATCACGCGGCCGCATTGTTTAGCGTATGTGGATCCACGTAATGATATACACTCACCAGCCTCCGGACAATGTGCTCATTTATTTAAAATTGTAAAAAAAAAACATTCAGTCATCACAATTCCAGTCGGGTTTATTTTGTTGTTGTTCAGCTTCCCACAACATGTATACAGCATTGTAGTATTGTTTAGGAGTTACTAATTACGGGCGTAACAATCCCTCCGTTTGAATTGTGATTCAGGACCAATAATTCAAGAATCGACTATTTAACTTTACAATGTGGGTGAATGTAGTAGCCACTCGTGGCTACAGGGGCCAGGCAGAGTCGTAGCGAGACATTGTGGCGCCCGGGGCCAGACGTTATCCTTGCCTGCCCCCAAGCCCCTTTGCTGCGACGCTGGCACAGCCCCAAACTTTGTCATTGAGCCACCCGCCACCGCTCGCTTCTATTCTATTTCGGATGTTTTCAGCAAGTCCGCTGTCCATCCGGCAGGGCCCCACGCCACAAATTCACCCCCCCCCCCCCCCCATTGTTCGGTTATTGGGGCCACGTGGCCGCAAAAACCGAACATCGCCGATTTAAAAAAAAACTGAAATTAATTCCACGCATGAGTCGAGTATATATAGTAATTATTGAAGACATCCACTGTTAAACAAGTAATTTTAATAAAAAGTAATTTTACAATCGTATACATAACTCGAGTATTTACATTGACATATCGTACATGTGCATAATTATTAGGTGGATAAAATACTGTCGCGAATTAATGTCATGCAGGTCACATAATGTCTGTTACATTTAGATTTTGGGGCTTTTAGAACGTGATTTCTCACACATCGTGAACACGTTTAAAAGTGCCAGGCTACGTGGTGTGGTATTCGCGCGAGGCAGCTGTAAATGTTGCAGATCTGCAGACAGTTGTACGAGATGTCAAGGCAGAATGAAGAGTCTGCACCGTCGGAGTCTGCCTCCTCCACGTTTAAAGACCCCCTCCCGCAACCATCCTCGTTCGCTCTTTTTGCCCCAATGGTGCTCGGCTTTGGGACAGTCTCCCTCGGGTGGTTGTGCGTTACAGAAGAATGGGGGGGCGACGGTGGAGCAGCAGTTAGCACCCTGCCATGTGAACTGAGGTTCCCGAGTTAAATCCCAACCCCCCGAACGGTGAATAATATCATGGGCGAGTGATTAGTGAACCGGTCCTGGGTTGCAACCCTCCCATCGTCCTGCGCTGACCACCGTAGCGAAAGTATGGTCAAACAACTGACATGGCTCACGTGGAGTGGTGAGGCCTTCATTCAAATGTGTTTTTTAATTGAATGAAAGCGACACGTGACTGGAGAGCTTCTTTCTCCGGTGAGTGGAAATACAGCACGACGCATGAGAGGTTTATCGCTTTAAGTAAATGTGAAATCCGAGAGCATTTCAAATAGCCTCATTATCAGAGATATGTGAAGCCTGCGGCAAAGATACCTTCATGGGAAATAACTATTTCTTTTAGTCAAAGATACAGTGGGGCCTTTGTATGTTGTCAAAGAAAAAAACCCAGAAGGGAATGGCGTGCAAACGGGAATAACCAACAATACTGGTTTCTTGCCTTTTTCAATTGTGATGTTGCACATACGGCAATAATCACGTTCTCCAGCAAGTGCCACGTGGGCAACGCTTGGAAGGTGTGGCAGAAAAGACGCAACAGCTTGAGCACAACACGCGTACGTTACTTTTGTTTAAAGCCCAGTCAGTTTTGAGTGGAGTGCGGTGGGCACACCAGAGATCAGCAAGTTGTCTCGGGCAGCTATGCCTTGAGCACAAAGGGTATGACTGGAATTAAGGGGAGCATGGTTTAGAGGACAAATGGGACAACATCTCCAGAGGGAACCATGAAAAATATTCGAGATTTTTTGTTAAAAGTTGGACTTCATCCAGGATGAACAATATTCATTTATGTAAGGGAGAGGATAGTATGTTCTGTTGCAGTGTACAGGGGGAGGGGGGGTAAAAATACCATAGTATGCCCCTAATAAGCAGACGAGGTAACTTAGTCAACATAATCTAGCACCGTAAAACTCCGCAAACACCATGATCCATGAACCCTAGCATCAGCTAAAAACATTATGCACTCCAGTTATGAGGCACCCGGCCAGAGTTAATGATTGCTCTTGCGTTGGCTGTAGCAATGTCTCTTGAACAGTACAAGGATGCCAATAATGGTGTTTTGCATGGACCCATGACAAGATGATAATACTCTTTGGCAGACTGCATATGTTGGTCATGACTAATGCACATGTTGCCGGCCCTCCCTGTCGGTCATACTCTCCTCCCTTGATCATAACGAGGGGACAGCCCGTCTAAATAGACAAAAAGAACAAAGTTCGGAGACAATGAGTAAATACTCTGCGTTGTTCTGGCCTCCTGAGAATTGGGGGACTCCACAACAGATGGGCACCAGAGATTTGTGAAATGGCAACACTTTATTATTTCAAAGTCATGATGACCAGACACAACCCTGATGATGACACCCGCTTATGTTTAAAAACATTTAACATGGAATATGGATATTTTACAAACCATTAACAAGAAACATAATATTTAACATCAAACATCTTCTCAAAACATATGTAGTGCCTCCTAAATGTCCTAGTCACAGATAACATACCTGTCAACCCATACGGTTACCCGTATTCTTGTACAGGAAAATTCATTGAGTTATGAGGTCCATACGGCGTACAGCCGTTTCAATACGGGCAAAACAAGTTTTGTCTCTTTATTTGTGTTACTCCCTTGTGATGGGACTTTGTAGGATGAACGTTGAGATTTATAAGGGACACGGGGTGACCAATAAGGTCTTAATTGCTCTGTAATAAGGGAGGGTACTGAAAAGGAGTTGTATGTTTTAATATCAAATTATATTAATGTCAATAATGGAAATCATATTTTACAGACATAAACAAAACGATTCTTTATATTCGAATCAAGAATGCAACCTCTGCCACAACACCACGGCAGACAGCGTTGTTCGCGCAAAGCAATTGACGTTCACTTCAAGCTGCTTGGGCGACAGCCATTGTACGCCTTTTTAATTAACAGCAGCAATGTACAACCTTGATTTGAAGCTTTCGTGACTGCAGGAATCAATACTCTTTGGTTCTTTCGGTAAAGTCACGTAGGTATAAAACAAAATAAATCACGAGGTTTCAATCGTAACACAAGCGGTTGTCCTCAGGCGGAAAAATATAAACTAGCAAGTGGAACTGCTGAACTAGCGAGAGAGCTGTTACAACAACATGGCGGCGGCTCTGCGATCTTACATTCACATGCTAATCTTTTACATTCACATGCTAATCTCTCACATCCACATGCTAATCTCTCACATTAGCGTGATAGTATCTTACACTAGCATGCTAATCTCTCATATTCACATGCTAATCTCTCACACTAACATGCTAATCTATCACATTAACGTGCTAATCTCTTTCATTAACACGTTAAACTCTCACATTAACATACTAATCTCTCATATTCACATGTTAATCTCTCACATTAACATGCTAATCTCTCACATTTACATGCTAATCTCTTACACTAGCATGCTAATCTCTCACATTAACATGCTAATCTCTCACATTAGCATAATAATCCCCCACATAAACATGCTAATCATTCACATTAACATGATAATCACTCACATTAACATGCTAATCTCTCACATTAACATGATAATCACTCACAATAACATGATAATATCTCACATTAACATGATAATATCTCACATTAACATGATAATATCTCACATTAACATGATAATATCTCACATTAACATGATTATCTCTCACATTAACATAGCCACCTCAGCGCACTCGCCGTGGAGGCCGCTCTCCGATCTCACACTAACATGCTAATATATCACTTTAACATGATAATCTCTCACATTAACATGCTAATCTCTTACATTAACATTCCAATCTCTTACTTGAACACGCTAATCTCTCGCATTAACATGCCAACCTCTCACATTAACATGCTAATCTCTCACATTAACATGCTAATCTCTTACATTAACATTCCAATATCTTACTTGAACACGCTAATCTCTCACATTAACATGCTAATCTCTCACATTAACATGCTAATCTCTCACATTAACATGCTAATCTCTCACATTAACACGCTAATCTCTCACATTAACACGCTAACCTCTCACATTAACATGCTAATCTCTCACATTAACATGCTAATCTCTTACATTAACATTCCAATATCTTACTTGAACACGCTAATCTCTCAAATTAACACGCTAATCTCTCACATTAACATGCCAATCTCTCACATTAACATGCTAATCTCTCACATTAACATGCTAATCTCTCACATTAACACGCTATACTCTCACATTAACATGCTAATCTCTCACATTAACATGCTAATCTCTTACATTAACATTCCAATATCTTACTTGAACACGCTAATCTCTCACATTAACACGCTAATCTCTCACATTAACATGCCAATCTCTCACATTAACATGCTAATCTCTCACATTAACATGCTAATCTCTGACATTAACATGCTAATCTCTCACATTAACACGCTAATCTCTCACATTAACATGCTAATCTCTCACATTAACATAGCCACCTCAGCGCACTCGCCGTGGAGGCCGCTCACCGATCTTACATTGACATGCTAATTTTTACCTGGCAGCCCTTTAATTGGTGGAAACCCACCACGAGCGCCGCCGTGGACCATCACTTACATTAGCATTAGCTGCCCTGCCCATGCTGCTGAAAACCTTTATAAACAGTTTGCCTTTAGAGACTAACCCCCTTTTTCTGATGACGACCGCTTGTGTTGCGATCGAAACGTCGTAGTTTTTTGTTATTTTCTTTTAACCTATCTACGTGACTTTACCGAAAGATTCAAAGAATAAGCAGTTTCATTTTTAGATGGTGCTGATATTTATTTGTGAGATTGTGACGTTGAAAGGTGACGTTATCAAATACGTTGACACATTAAACCTGTGATTCAACTTTTGTTGATCCACGGCTGGATGAAGGCTTCCCCACGCCTATGCGAGTAGTGGGGGTTATTTCTACCAGACTTTACCATGCTGGTCAGTTTCTGGTGTATGAATGCAGAGCATGGGTGTGGGAGCATAGTACAGTACAAGACATAATTATCCTGCACTGCATAGCCCCGAAGACCTGTGACAATTGTTTGCGTGCGGTGATCATCTATCCAACCCCTATCCAGGCTCAAACCTGCTTAGTTTCTGAAATCTGACCCAAAATCCACGGTGGAAATCCTAGGGCTTTCGTGAAATTTCCACATTCCTGTGGCAGAAACTAATCTTTCACTGGCAACCAGTCAACCACCGCTCCCGCCTTCATATACCACAGTCAGCAGGGGTTGTCTGGAAAAAAATGATGGCTTTGAGCTTGATTGGTTCTACTCATTCGGGAGGGTCAGCACAAAGTTCCACATTGCTGAGGCCCGCGCTAACCGGCCAAGGTGGACGAAGTCCGCGAACGGTTTTAAGTCAATGGAGGGGCGCCTACCGTAATTATCCGCACCTTATAATCTTCGGAGCAGAAGCGGAGTGTGGTGTGTGACAACCCTTGCGATCAAAGTCCCGGCTGTCGGTGGCAAGTGATATCTGAACGGGTCCTGTGTCTAAACCTAGGTCGAATAAATTTCGATTTAAAGCTTTCGTGACTGCAATGATTCATCTTCTTTGGTTCTTTCGGTAAAGTCACGTAGAATGAGAATAAAATAATAAATTGATAAAATAAAATAACACAATAATATTCTCACGACGTTTCGGCCACAACACAAGCGGCCTTCATCAGGTGAAGGGGGCGAGACTGTCTGGTAGGACAGCGCTGGAGTGAGAGAGCCACGTTCAGATCACGGCTTTTAAGCTGTGTGAGAGGAACAAAGAGCCTTGACACAGGAATTAGCATAAAATTTAGCATTGAAATGGCTGAATGATTAGCTTGTGACTGGTCACAGAAATAGCTATGTTAAAAGTTAAAGCATACACATCCGCAGAGGCACCCATTGTTAAAAGGAATTAGCATAGAATTTAGCATTGAAATAGCTAAGTTAAGGCATACACATCCGCAGAGGCACCCCTTGACAATGGGATTAGCATAGAATTTAGCATTGAAATGGCTGAGTGATTCGCTTGTAACTGCTACAGAAATAGCTACGTTGAAGTCAGAGCATACACATTCACCGAGGCACTTAGTACAAATCAAACAGGAGAATTTAGCATTGAAATAACTAGGCGAATTTAGCATTGAAATAACTGGGTGATTTGCTAGTGACTGGTCACAGAAATGACTACACATCTGAGCTATTCACAGTACTATATAGTGAACCAATAAAAACTAAAATATAAATTACCTTCATGTTATCAATAAACTCTATATTCTCCAATCAGCTAAGCTACCAACCATAAGTCGTTATATATCACAAGTCTGAAACATGGGCAATGAAAAATAAAAAAAATTGCGAATGGACAGATAGTTTCACGTTTCGAACAAAACCGTGAGACGGAAAGAGGATCAGGCAGCACGACGTGGATGAGAGAATACACCCAAGTTTGAGAAGTCACATTAAGGACACGTCGCGAGAAGAGATTGACAAGTATAGTCGGGACTAAGGGCGGAGTTGGCAGCCTCTTCGGAGACCGGAGCAAATAAAATAATCGTGTTCAGATGCCACAGATGAAATCGTGCAATCACAGGATCATAAGTGGTGGCGGGTTTAACGACACATTTATATTTACGCGACCTAACCCAAAAAAGTATAGTATGGATATTGGTCGCGAAAGCCTACGTGTTAAACAGGATCATAAGATGACGTGGGGGGGGGGGGGTTGAGTCCTCATCCAGCAGTGGATTCTGACTTAATGGTGATAATGCACCCGTAGTACACGAACAAGCGTGCACACGGAAAACGGAAACTTTTGAGAAGAAAAAAACCTCTCCAAATGAACTCAAAGCTGGATTGGTGGAGAAGTCTAGAGCCGACGTCATTGCCACACACACACAAAAAACACGGGAATGCGGGACTGGGCGGGGGTGGTGGGGATGGGCCCTCTCTCCCTGCTCGTCACATCCTATCGACCCTACACACGCCACCATCCCAGCCACTCATCTTTATTCCGGTCCAGAAGGACAGCTGCCCACCCCACCCCCACCCCACATCGCAGTTTAGATAATCCCCCATCGTCCGAGCACGACATATCCTATCGGCTCGAATCCATCACAGCCGATAATATCAAATAGCCCATCATGTACCAAAACAATCCCACCGTCAAAACTCAAGAGAACAGCCTCACCATCATACCCCATGGCCATTCCAACTCATACCGCCAGCCACCAGCGCGAACCACCATTTCACTCCCAAATCACAGAGGCCCATCATATGCCAGCCACCATTTCAAAATCGGTTCAGAGTTCTTCGTTTTGTTGAACCAGTGCTGCTGAAACCAAGCACTCATGACCAGAAAGGCTGCGTGGCCGATGGGATGTTTAAATCATACTTGTATATGTATATTTTTTTTAAATGGGAATCTGTGTTGTACGTATGTTGAACTTCTTTCGCACCGTACGTATCCAACCGTGCTAATCGGGGCTGCGGGAAGAGACAAAACGAAGCACAAAGGCTTATTGTCTGCAGGGGCATGCTTTTATTATTACCACCCATTGGTTATTGTAATCCACCACTGTGGATCGTCCCATCCACCAAAACCCGCCAGTCGCCACGGCGCTTGTGCCAGGCTAGGTGCACCTTGAGGCCACGTGAAGTGTCGAAGGCTCGCCGACAGGTCTCGGGACAGACCCAGCAGGTGCCGCCACGGCTTGGCTGACTTGAGACGTGAGCTGTAGATGCACCACCAGCTGTGCCACCTATTGTGCCAACTCGCTGCGTTTTACTCGGCCTGGAGTGCGCACGTTGTTGTGAGCGTCTCTCCTCTTGCCCTCCGTTGTTGTTGTTGTTGCTGCTGGAGGGCGACTGCCTCCAATTTCCCAGCAGCAGCGGCAGCGTCCTTCACGAGCCTCCTCCATCCCGTCCACCAACTCTCTCACCCCGGCAATCGCTGCCCATCCCAGCCACACCTCCCCGCCCCAACTCGCCTCGGGGAGCCGGGGAAGGAGGAGCCGGGGGAGGAGGGCGCCAGCCGCCGCCGTGGTAGCAGCAGCAGTGGCAGCGGCAGCAGCAGTAGCAGCAGCGACCCCCTCCATCGTGGGCGAAGATCGTCGCGCCAAGAGGCGGCTACCCCGCCCGGCATGCCGGCCGCCACGCCAGCAGACGACAGCCGGCAGCGTCGCTCTCCGCTCGGAGCCAGCGAAACCCGCTAACGCGACGACAGAGGAGGAGGAGGACGAGGAGGAGGAGAAAGTATAAACGAATAAAGGCGTAAGGCAAGGAAAGGGGGGTGGTGGTCGTTAAGTGCGAGAGAAAGCGGCGAGAGACAAAGCGAGAAAGCGGCGAGAGGCAGAGGCGGGGGTGAAGTTGAGGAGGCGACATTCCGATCCAGCCTCGGGGCCCCGCGCGCCGCGGCTCCGAGAGGCCCTCGTCGGCTGCCGTGAGTGAGATCGTCTCCTCGTCTCCCTGCGCTCGGTAAGTTACCTGAATCGGCCAACTAAGTTGTTGCTGTTATTGCCCTAACAATGGGAGGGGGGGGAGGCATCGTCGCCCGTGGTGTAATGTTTCTGGGTCGAGTCGCGACCGTCTCTCTCTCTATTATCTTATCCGTGTGATGGGAGTTATTGTCGTCGTCTTATCACCGCCGCCGTTTTCGTACGTAAGGTTTTGTCGTACATTTGTCTTCTTCTTAACGTAGCCTTGGGGGGGTTCTTCTGCTTGTGTTTAAAGTCTGGCTGGGTGGCTGGACTCTGGTTTGGCGCCACATTGCCCGCCGCAAATCTCTATCACCGTCGAGGGGTTAGAGGGGGGGGGGTGATTGTCTTTAATAATGATAAAAAATATATATATTCTTGTCTTGACGGATTAAATAACTCGCGTCTTGTTTTGACGGGTTAAATAACTCTCACGCTCTCTCTCTCCCTGCTTTGTCCGAGGATTTGTTGAACGAGAATGTTGAGGGCGCCACGTTCACGGCCCGGGCTGAGACTGCGACCCTCTTGTTAAAACTTAAAACTTCGCGTGCGTCTTTGATTTATATTTAAAAGCAGTGGTCTCCTACACTGCTACTAACTAACTACGCAGACATTCCACTATAGTTCACGTTTAAACCTTGCTTCAGCTCAACTACAACCACGATTTCAGTTAGTTGAAAATAAATACAATTTTGCATTGTACAGTACTGTCAAACTGTGTTGCTGTGTAGAGTAAGTACTGTATAGTACGGTGTTGTCAGTAGTCGTGTTCGAGCCACTGCCGGATGGTTTTTGTGGCTAATTTGACCATACTTCACCACGCTGCTGGTCCGTGCGGGGTTCCCTACGTGTTGCCGATCCACCTAAAGCATGTTCCAGATATCGATCGCCACTGATGTTAGCCGTGGTCGGGAATCGAACGAAGGGCATCCCAGCCGAGTGCGTTGACACAACCACTGCGGGCCCCCCACCACTTTTGAGCAGTGTGCGTGACGAATTGTGTTGAGTTGTTGGGTATTTCTGGAGGCGATGACTTCGAGGACAAGTCACAACCTGAATTGCCCATCCCCATGGCACGCTGTCGAACTGCACGCATTGGTGAATCGGGCGAGCAATACGTGGAATGCTTATTCGGCCTTTGCACTATTTATGCACAACTGAAATGAAACGATTTAAAGCTTTCGCGACTGCAGGGATTCATATTCGTGGTTCTTTCGGTAAAGTCACCACGTAGAAGGGAAACAATAAAATAATAAAAATATAAAACAATACAATTCTCACGACGTTTCGACTGCAATCATCCTGATCATCATCAGGATGATGATTGCTTGTGTTTCCCTTCTACGTGACTTTACCGAAAGAACCACGAATATGAAATGAAACGGTTGTACGCATTAATCGTGCTGGGACGTGTAACAAAAAATATTTTACATATTTGAGCAAGAATCATTTGAGCAAGAATCGCTACACAGGGAGAGGTGGCAGTAGCTTGGGAGGCATTCATCCAGCAGTGGATTGGAAATAGCTGATGATGATTGCATCTGCCTTGAAGTCAACAAGCTTTAATCTGCAAGAGAACCACGCGTTTCAGCATATATGGAGATGATTATTCCAAGCAGTTGTGTTTGCCATCTGTTTGCCAATAAATCTTGAGTGTGATGTTCTGCGTGTGCTGGTACGGGCTGTTATGCAAGGTCTTGTTCTATTTACAGTCTAGCTTTTAGGGACAACTTGACTCAAAATAAACTTTTATCTCTGCCGCCTGTTACTCGCCAAGTACGCCAACTCTCTCTTCACACCTGCATGCTGGATATGGCCCCACATGCCGCGTTGTTCAAATGAGTCTTCATGATTGCTTAGCACTTTTCTAACCTCTTTAGTTCACATTTGCCACTTGCCACACACAAAGTCCGGTTTTGACAAACAAGCAGGTGAAACTCGAGCAGTCGAACAAGCAGGTCAAACAATAGCAGAACAAGCAGGTGAAACAATAACAATAGCAGACTCTTAAGTACAGCTTTTATTTTTCAAGCATGCTGGCACATGCTTGTAATCCTCCACCACTGGAGGTGCAGGGAAAGTGAGTCGCACATACGTTGTGAAAACTCCCTTCCCGTGGGCGTCTAGGTGGCATTATACCCTGGCACGCCAGGATAAGGCAGTACAGGAAGTGGAATATTCGCCACGTTCTAGATTTGAAGCTTTCGTGACTGCAAGGATCCATACTCTTTGGTTCTATTCGGTAAAGTCACGGCTTTACCGAATAGAACCAAAGAGTATTCGCCACGTGTTTCCATCTCTACGGGGATAGAGTGTCCCACTTGCGCGCGTGGATTTCCTCTGGGTGTATAAGCACTCATTAATTTGTCTGAAGAAAAAAATATCATTTTTAAATAAAAACCCAATGTAGGATCCTTATTGTTTTTTTTAAAGCCAGGGTGGCTCTGTTGGTTAAATAAGTGATACGTCGTCTTGCTAATACATAGTCACTGTATTGTATGTACAGTATGTTAAACTTCTTTCGCACCGTACGTAGCCAGTCGCGCTATTCGGTTGTCTGCGTGCACTTAATGTCGCCGACAGCGTCATCATCCACCCTCTCTCGTATCCGTCACCGCAACCTTCACCTCCATCTACCACGTAAAGCGCATTGATTTACCCCGTTTTCATATTCGTCGTCGCACCTTTCAGGGACGCATCCCCAATGTATTGTATAAACAACAGTTATTAATCTATATACTAAAATGTGATTATGCTATCTTTTGAACAATAATGTCCTCCGTTTAAACTTTCTGTAAAAGGGGAAGGTTGTAGAACATTATTTATAACGAGAATAAGGGCATGCTGGAAGTGTCGGTGAATGTCAGGATTAAATGGCTGGTTTGGCCTTTCGAACACTGAGCCGAGTGTAACAATACCTATGGGACTATGGGTACTCTGTACTCCACATTTGGCATTATAGTATAACGCCGCCTCTGTTCATGGCACACGATTTATAAATGAAATACACTTAACTGACCTTCGATTAAAAGATCCTCTATGCTCCATAGTCACAATCTCAGACATGCTTTTCACAGCAAAACTTTTGCAGTTGCTATCTCAAAATGAAGAATTTTAGTTCTTTGTTCGTCCATTGGTTCCATCTGCATGCACATTAAAGCCTTTGCCAGGCTCTTTTGTCCCTTAGGTCACGACTTAGGGCAGTTGCCATCGTTACTGATTTTTTCAAGTACCAAAAGGGTTGCCACTGATCCATCCTGTGTGGCTTTACAGAATGCCCTCCAATATGCGGCTATGAAGTGCTTTTGAAATAAAGACACGTACAGTGGTACCCCGGAGATCGAACTTAATTCGTTCCAGAAGGCCATTCGAACACCGATTTGTTCGAACACCGACTTAATTTTCCCCATAAGAATTAATGTAAATGACATTAATTGGTTCCAGACACAAGAAATCTCTCGTTATAAAGCATTTTTACACGAAGTTTACAGTAATTACATGCATAAAATCATACCAAAAAAACAAGAAACAAATTAATGGAATAAATGAATAATATGGAATAAATGAAATAAATTAACATTGAACTTCACTTTACCTGTAGTAAGGAGAGTTGATGGCTTGAGTGGAAGGTGGTGATGAGGAGGAGGTGGTAAAACCTTTGTCTGGGCAAGCGTCATGCACGCTGCTGCCCAACACGCGTCTCAGCCGTACAGGTTCTTTCAAGTCGCGATTGCCCGTTCGACCTCCGAATTTCGTTCGGTTTCCGGGGCAAAAAATGTTCGGAATTATCGTTCAAACCTATTTGTTCGAGTTCTGGTGCGTTCCATCTCCAAGGTTCTACTGTATATGTTTTAACATCTAATATTTAAACAAAAGCGACATCAACTTAACATAACAATGTTTCTGGAGATGAAGCTCAATGGTATTTTTTCTGAGATTATTTAATGGTATTTTTTCTGTGATTTATTTCGCAGCTGCAGAACAGCAAAAAATGTCCCCAATATGCAAAATGAGTTGAAACATAGGCTGCCAATGTGGCTAATCCATGTTTCTCTTTGGAATTCACAGGTACACGCTTGTGAGCTGGTGTTAAAATGAGCTGGAGTTTTTTAACTCGTTTGTTGGAGGAAATACATCAGCACTCAACGTACCTGGGAAAACTCTGGTTCACCACGTTCTTAATTTTCCGCATCGTGCTGACAGCCGTCGGTGGCGAGTCAATCTACTACGATGAACAGAGCAAGTTTGTGTGCAACACGCAACAACCGGGATGCGAAAATGTCTGCTATGATTCCTTCGCTCCTCTCTCCCACGTGCGTTTCTGGATCTTTCAAATTATTGTCGTGGCAACACCGAGCATTCTCTACCTTGGCTTCGCCATACACAGGATACGAAGGTATGGTAAAGTTACATCAACAATAATGATAATGAAGACAAAAACCTGAATTATACACTTGTAAAAAAAACACATGTAAGCGTATGTTTTAAACTTTTCTTTATACGTTGTCTCTGTAGGTCAGAAGACTCGCCTGCCTACAAAAAACTGAGACGGACTCCACTGATGCATCGTGGGCCAGACCGTGAGGCTGAGGAAGCTGAAAATGACCAAGAGGAGGATCCGATTTTGCATGAAGAAGAGGAGTTTGATCACAAGACCAGCAGTGAGGACGAAGACAAGAAAAAGGATAATAAACGGCACGATGGGCGTCGCATGATCAGGGTTGATGGCCTCATGAAGGCTTACGTGTTGCAGCTTATTTTACGCACAATGGCCGAGGTAGGCTTCCTCATTGGCCAGTACGTGATGTATGGCCTGGAGGTGATCCCTCGCTTCGAGTGCACTCGTTATCCGTGCCCCCACCGCGTTGACTGCTTCATCTCGAGGCCCACGGAGAAGACCATCTTCTTGTACGTGATGTACGCCATGGCCGGGCTCAGCCTGGTGCTCGACGTGGCGGAAATGTGGCACCTGGGGATGGGTGCCCTCGGCGACGCACTGCGAGGCCGTCAAACGAAGCATGATCAACGGTATTGAGGCTTTTTTGTGTTGGTGGCATCCACCGTGGCATAGACCGGGTGCTCATAATATCAGTGAAAAATAATGTTGAGACTAAAAAAATATTGGCAGAGTGCTTGGATGCTTTACCAAGATGCCTTTGAATTTAGAGTCGAGCTTTTCTAGTTTAGAGTTTAAGCCAGACCAGGTGGCTTGGCGATAGAGAGAGCCGCTCGCAAAAATCCTGCTTGGGGTTGATTTAGCCCATCATCCCTCTGGGGTCTATGAAATGAGTGCCACTTCGCAAGAAAGTCAACGGTAATGTGGATAAACTTGTCCCCTGTCATATGAACATGTAATTTCCACCACTGGATTTGGGCTGTAAACAGCAGATGAGCACTTGCTAAATGCTCATTTGAGCAAGAATAACTTAGAAATTTTAGACATACTGGGGGCGATTTTACTTGGTGATCACAATTTATCATTTGTGTTCTTAATGGCAGTAATTTACAATTTTTAATACGGTACGGATTGGTCATTGTTTTATGATAAAACATGTAAATACCTATATGATTAAGAGCTGATATGAAAAAGGGAGTTAAATATTTGTTGTAGGTTTGGATTCCTTTGTAAATATTGGTCTTCACGCAAGTCGTATATATTTTGCCAACTCTAAGCGTTTAAAATGTGGGAGGTTATTGACCGTGCTGGTAAAGTGGTGTAACTGATCCAATGTTATTGCTTAAATGTGGAGAGCCATCTGTGCACAATTTCTTATCCCTCTTTCATAATGCATACGAGTCAGCTTAACCATACAACAATAGAATATTTCGATTTAAAGCTTTCGTGACTGCAAGGATTGATCTTCTTTGGTTCTTTCGGTAAAGTCACGTAGAATGAGAATAAAATAATAAATTGATAAAATAAAATAACACAATAATATTCTCACGACGTTTCGGCCACAACCTGATGAAGGCCGCTTGTGTTGTGGCCGAAACGTCGTGAGAATATTGTGTTATTTTATTTTATCAATTTATTATTTTATTCTCATTCAACGTGACTTTACCGAAATAACCAAAGAAGAACAATAGAATATTCGCAAAATCAGTCTCCTCATCTCCCTATCTGCTGCTAAACTCCAGGTTTACTCTCTTGTTTTCACTCACCCTGACTATTGCAATTCTCTTCTTCTCAGCCTTCCTACCAACGCCTTCACTACACTCCAACAACAGATACAAAATGCCTCAGCCTGGATAATTGTTTAACCTTCCCCACAATTCCCACACTTCTGCCCTACTTTCCCAACTCCCCTGGCTTTTAAATGTATCACTCTTGTCTACAAATCCCTCCATGGTCTTGCCTCACCATATTTTGCTTGTCTCATCTATAACTACGTCCCATCCTGTCCTCTACACTCCCAATGTCTATTGTCCCTCTCTGTATATATCTAATGTATGTTGAACTTCTTTCGCATTGTACGTAGCCAACCGTGCTAATCGGAGGTGCCTCCCTCGCCTTGCGCCCAGTCACGCTTTTGTTCCTTTTTCCTTCTTGCTCCCCTTCACTCGAGCCAACTCCCACTGCCCATTAAATAATCTTCTTCGCTATCACCTGCTTCCGTTCCTCCCTTAAAACCCATCTCGTCTCCCTTGCCTAGGCTATTGCTACTCCCTGCCCCGGCCCCTAAGCTATGACCAGGCCTACCCCAAACCCTATCGCTACCCTTACCCCTCCTTAACCACTCCCAGCTATTCTCCTTACTGCAAGCAGAGCTACTCCACCACTTTTAATAACCCCACTTTTTAGTTTAACCACTATCATCTCATGTGCAATTGTATGATTCTAAAGCGCCTTGGACTAAGGCACTATATACCTCTATATAAGATAAGATCCTTAGGAAATAGTGTAAAGAAATGATTTATAAAAATGTATTTTATGGTCATTATAAATGAACAGTACCTTCTGCTTTGCACATTTAGGAACGTGGAGTATCACCATAGGGAAGAACAACTCAAGGTGTTGCCTTCTTATGGCAGCTATGAAGACTATCGTCCAGAAAACGTTCCTTCTGCACCGCCACACTATAACTGCATGCCAAAGCCCGCGGGCCAGTTTCCGCAAAGGTATGTGTGCATTTAAAACTATAATTACAACACAGCCGTGTTTTTATTTTAGCTAAGAATTGCTGTATTTTACAGTTGGCGTGCACTGCATTTTAAAGTCGCCTAGCAGCGTTTGATTCTCGGCCATGGCTAACATCAGTGGCTCGTGATAACTGAATCAGTCTAGAACCCCCCACACTCTTCACAAACCCACATTGACCGCCATAGTGAGATACGTTCAGACAATCCCCATGACCAACTTGTCAGACAAAGGTGCTGTATAATTGTAAAAGGAATATTATTTCAAATGACTACTATTCGATTTACATTTTATATTGAAATGAGTTTATCTTGGCCACATACATCGTAAAGCTTCCGTCATTTTTTTTATCAACAGGATTGCGAACGGCAAGCCGCCGCAGATGCAGACTTCAAATGCCATCGAGATCGATAAAGCCCCGGGGATAGATCTATCGCGGCTGCAGGACGACCTGCGCGTGATGCAGCAGCGGCTGGAGCTGATGTCCCGTGTCGGGGCCGCGCAGGAGAACAGCAGAGTGGAGACTCCGGCCTCCGACTCGGTGGTGACGGAGCAAAATCGCGCAAACACAGCTCACGAGAAACATCACCACAGAGCGGCGGAAGAGTTCAAAACCGGGTCTGAGAAGGGAAGCACGATTAGTTCGAAGAGTAATCCACCCATTTCAGTTTAGTTTCAATTTTGTTATGAAACCGAATAAAACGTGTGTCATCTCTTGGGTGTTTAGTTGATGTACATTTCACTGAATGCTGCCGATTGGTACAGCATTAGAGTAAGTAAAAGGTGCTTGGCAAACTTAATGAAATTCCATGTCCTGCAAATATTGTCATCTTCTAAAGATAAACATTAGTCGTCTTAATTATTATTGAGTTTACCTTAAGCGGAACAAGAAAAATCCACTCGCATGGCATTTGTGCCTTTTGACACCATTTATAGTTATAACAGAGAAGTTTGAGTTTAAATAATATTTATAGTTACTTTCTTGAGTTTAGTTAATGATACATTCTTCAATGAGATACGAATCTAACCCAGTGTGACAATGTAAACACTATTGATGTTTTAATTTGTGTTGTTTAAAACCATATGTAGAAATGGTGAGCATGTGAACATTTCATTTATTTTACCAGGATTCAACTGATGCACAGTGCCAGTAACAAAACCTATCAATGAGTACATGTTTAGTTACTTAATTGCTCTTAGAATATTCATGGTATACATTTTATTTATTGCATTTTTTCGTAGAATTTGTTTAGTATTTAATGGTAATAATAAAACTTCACCTGCTTTAATAGTAGGACTAACATCCTCCCCCCTCCAAAGAAATGCCATGCACAATCCCTGCAGACGTTTCTGGCACAAGACATAGGATTTATGTAATTTTAACCTTGCCAATTTCGAGCCGTGTTGTATCAGATTATTTCTGCTTTCTCGTAAATAGTGAATGAAAATGTGAATATCCATATTGGCACATATAAGGTTGTGCCTCGGCTAAGCATAAGGAGAAACATTTCAATACCAGATGAATTTATTTATAACAATTTCCCTCCTAGAACATCCTATAGCTTGTAAGCCTCATAAAATGGAGAAATTGTTGAGTGGTATCGCTAAAATAGGCCTTACTAGTGGTTTGGAGATAATGTTCTCTTGGAGATGCATTTGCCAAACTTGATTGGTGAACAAGGTGAAAGTCATGATTAATTTTGTACAAGTTGATATAATGTTCGTGTTAAAACCAGGAGGCAGCATGAAGAAAATGGATGGAATCCTAGAATTTGTGGTCATATTTTCAAAGGTGTAAATCCCAAAACATTTTGTATGCTGAATGTAGTTGCATCTTGTTTGATAACAGTTAAAAAATAAAATGGCATATACGTGCTGTTTGGCTGTATGCCTACATTCCCACAGTTGTTTGGAATTTAAGTCTAATATTGTTCAACTGTAGAATACAAATGCCTATTTTTTGTGTTTACACTATCGGTGAGGTGTGGTAAAATGGCCCTGCATCACCAGCTTGTTGCACGTGCCTATGCACGCCTGTAATCCAGCAGTGGAGGTGAGGGGTGGTGGATCACACACCCACTGGGCTCTGAGGTTGCCATCTCCATGGCCTTCCAGGGTGTAGAAGTTCAGATAGTGGATTCTATTCCATATGCATGGATTTTTTGTTGGTATTCCCGTTTCCTCACACATGTATAAACGCTCTTTAAACGAGTTCGCCAAACGTCCCGTGTGGGGGTACAGAGCTTTGGCCAAATATTGCCGCCAGCTTTGGCTGCCTTCCCACTTGTCTGTGGTTTCCTGCATCTCTTGAATCATTTGGTCTTCCTCTCTGAGTGTGTACAAACACTGCGCTTTACAAGGCTGTGTATTTGGTTAAGCATTATTCAAGTTTATTTTGTTACACCAGGTAAAGAACTCAATACACTAGGATAGTACAATTTGCAAGAGTGACCTGGGGCATTCAGCTGCCAGTAGGGGGCGATGATAGCTATGTGTAATGCCAATTGACAAATTTGTGGGTAATTATCGGTCTACTCTTGTGAATTACTTCACAGGCTCATTTAGTGCCCACTGAAGCAGATGGCATGTTTTTTTTAATGTATATCCATTACATCAGCAGTATTGAGGGCAGCCCCCTGGATTCGAACCGTGAACCTGTGCGGCAGTTGGTTCTACCTAATGACCCCTTTTGAGGTGCAAAAGTGCACTTGGTCAAATGACCACATCTCATTTACTAAATAATGGGAAAATAGAATGCCACCTGCTCCAGAAAACATTGACTAATCCCGTAAGTAACCCACGTGTAGTTGTGTTAAGTAGATAGGAATGTTTTGCATTTGTAAAAACACCAAAAGTTAATGGCAGTACTACTGCCAGTTTCAGTCCTGGCTTTAGAAGGCATACGTTCAAGTCCCTCGTTATATAAGAGTCATGTGTTTATCATTAAATGGTTACATGAACACAATTATGGTAATTGTAGCAAACAGGTTCCAGTTTGAACACACTAGGAAAAGAACAAACACATAATTTACACATTAACAAATAATTATCAGAAAATATACCTCCCCATATTTGTCTCGTCACATCAGCCACATCAGGAATTTAAACAGCTTTGGTTCAACACAAGCACACTGAACTGGTTTTGACGTTCAGTGTTTCATCAGCAGTCAGGCTTGCTTGAACCCATGTTGGTGAACTGCCAAATGTTTATAGTCATGGTCCCTATCTTTTATAGGTTCTAGTTTGATGCAAAACTTTATAATACTATATGTATTTACAATGCGTTGTGAAATCCTACTTTAAATTCTAAAAGCAGATTACGTTTTAGCCAATATTCTAGCATTGTCTTCTTTGGTTCTTTCGGTAAAGTCACGTAGAATGAGATTGGAGAGTATATAGAGTTTATTGATAACATTGAGGTAGTTTATATTTTGGTTTTCATTGGTTTTACTATATGGTATTCATTATATAGTGTAGTGTATACCCAGTTGCTTTGTGATTAATAGCTCAGCTTATTGAAGAATATATTAAGTACAATTATTATATTGATGTAATATAGACTTAGTTTTTTCTCACATTGGTTTACTGTATGATAGTTGGGTAGTTGGAGGCCCTTTAGCGTCCATATACTAAATGCCTCTGTTGATATGTAAACTTTGACTTTAAGACAGCTATTTTTGTCACAAGCTAATCCCTCACTATTTCAATGCTAAATTCTCATGCTTTCTAGGTGGTTCACACCTATCACCGAGCTTAAAAGACGCCACGAATCTCAGCAGCACTCATTGAAGCACTGTCGTCCCGACAGTTCTGTTCTTTCACCTGAAGAAGGCCGCTTGTGTTATGGCCGAAACGTCGTGAGAATTTTATTGTCTTATTTTTATTTTATTATTTTATTCTCATTCTACGTGACTTTACCGAAAGAACCAAAGAAGATGATTCCCTGCAGTCACGATAGCTTTAAATCGAAATTCTAGCATTGCTCAATATATAAAGGTGCCTGGAAAAAAATAGTATTACACAATATCGTAACAATGTCAAGTAAATTGGGAATGTCTTTGAACATGCAAGTACTTGAAAAGGTGTGATCGTTGGTACTTTATAAAAAAAAAATATAAAACTGAATAAAAAAAGCATGCATGCCATGCTTAGTTTAAAGGAAACTCTAAGCTAAACCAAATGTGTCTTGTAGCTGCCTGCATACATAGGCAGTCTCCCAGACTGCCCAACACAAGTTTTATGCTTCGTTATTGGGGAAAAAAGCCTTATAAATTGTCTTTATATTTCTCCAATTTAATCCCAATTGTATTGTCGAACTCAGAGCAGTGCATCACACTGTTAGATATGGTCATTGCAACATAACTCATTTTTATAACATTTGTCGATGCAGTGATGTCACTATGAACAAAGTTCTTGTGCTTGGTTAGAACCGTATAATTTGTTTACCCATTACAGATGCATTCAACTTGTGTTGGATAACCAAGGACAAAGCCCTGATATTTATGTACAAGATTAAGAAGTGTGTTTATTGAGGTTGCATCTGAAGTTTTGTATTGCTTTTATATTAACGATACTGTTACATATGTGTAATAGTAGTGCCAAGCTGTCCTATATTTCAGGGCACATGAGTGCAAAAGCTGTTTTGTCTGCACTGCCAATGTTGATGTCTTAAGATGGACTGTATTTGAACCACACTCTTTGCCTTGGTACAGTTTTTGGTTTAATGCTAAATATTGCTTTTCTTGAAATCTATACAGGGGCTTATGCTTGCAAGGTGGATTAATTGCCTTGGCACTGTCATATAATGGTGCACAATACACAATAGAACATTCCGAATAACGACTGCACAGCAGCATTATATTCCAAGGATTGGTGTTACTGCCTAATATGATTTTCTGAATTGATCATTCGAGGAATTGTTTTTCACCACAATTTGTGGGCCTTTTGAGGATTCTTGTATGTTATACATTTTCTATTTTCTAACATTTCAGGAAGTGTTGTATTTTCGTTTATATTGTTTTTTTATGATTACATTGATGTCATAGGATTTTTGTAGTTGAGGTAATGTGGACCAATTAATAAAACCTATTTCCAAAAAAATATGCATTCCTATGATTTTGTGTAGATATGTGCATGTTAAACATGCGTTTTGGTACATCAGCCATGATATATCGATTGCAGGCTCCATTTCAACTGTTTGTCCTTTGTTTCCGTCCTTTGGCTACCTCTGTAATCACTCAACCATTTCGTCAAATGATGTGTCCTGCCCAAACGCGCATACTTTTTTTTATCAGTCAATATGATGTCTAAAACTTGCATATCATCTCTTATCCATGTGTTCCACTTCCATTTTTGGTGTAACTCAAAGGATGCACCTCGCATCGGTTCTTTGCACGCTTGCATTACTCCATTATTGATGTGTCTTGTTACTTCATGTCTCATTGTCGCGGTCCCATTCCTACTTTTTATGCTTTTCATCACAATGTCTCAAGAATTTGGTGAAGAATAAGACGGGCCCTAAAACTTTCACTGCGCTCCGTAAACATAATCGCCATCCCTCAAATCTCCATGGATATGTCTCAAATAGGCTTCAGTACAGCCATGGGAAATTACATCAATATGGGGAGCTCATTCCAAGATGCTTATTTTAAGCTCTGTTGCTATGAAGCAAACACCACCCCAGGATGTGTTTTGGAAATGTTGGTTTAGCTTAATTCCTAGTTTTATGTAGATGGTTCCAACTACATGCTAACGTTGACCCAGCATAGCAAGTTTACTTGGAATATATATGAAGGAAACATTGCTTATCTGGTTTGTCATTCGTCTTCACATCTCTAATTATTATTTAAAGTTGTGTGTTATATAAGTTCGTGTCATACTAGGACCCTATACTGTAAAGAGGGCCCTTGCATTTATGATCAACAATACACCAGCATTAATTCAAGCGAGTCTAACTTGATGAGACACGATGTCATAAGACAGATTCATGAAGGAGACATTTCGTATCTTATTATTGATGTTCACAGCAGTGGGTAATGTATAAGACTGCTTCCTGACATGGATTTGGAAATGTCACCGCTGCTCGGGTCCACCAATAGAGATTGAGCTTTTTGAAATGCTAATTTCAGCATGGGAGAACTGACTTTCCATATCCAATTGCTTCTATCATGCTCAAAAAATGTAATGGCAGATGTATTGGCCTATGACTTTTTGGGGCAACATTTCCCTTCAGCAGCACACCCTGGACTGGTTTTGACTTCACTTTCTGGCTTTTCAACCTTCCCAGTAAATATGGAACGTATGGCAAACATTTGGGCCAACGTTGGTCCAACAATTCCAACCAGATTCCAACGTTGACTCAACGTTGGCATGTTTACTGGGTTGATGTCATTTTATTTCAGGATTGTTGGTGTACAGTATTTGGTTTTAACAAAATCTACATTGCATCACTAAGTAAATGCTCGGTAAACATTATCACTAAATGCTAGGATAAAAACTTCATACTTAAGTCATGAATGTTCGGTTAAATACTGTGATCACGATTATCTGCGCCTCCCCTAGGTCGACTCAGCCCCAAATGAGTACATGGTGCAGTGTGTAAACATCGCCACTGGTGCTGGCCACATACCCCCTCATGAGCCGTGCTGGCTTTCATAGGTGCTACTCGCTTACAGCACTTGGCCCAAACGTCTGGTAAGGCTACACGGGGGAACTTTGTCTTGTGCCTCTGTGCGGGGGAGCGGTGGTGTAGCGGTTAGCGCGCTGCGCTACGAACCCGGCCATCCGGGTTCGATTCCTGCTCACGGCCAACACCAGTGAAGACGATTATCTGAACCCTATCCTGGGCCTCCCCGTGGTCGAATTAAACTCAAATGATTACCTGGCGCGGTGTGTAGTAAACATCGCCACTGGGGAGACAGAGGCCGGCGGGCGGGCGTGCGTGTTGCTGACCACCCACACACCCCTCGCGTGCCCTGCCGGCCATCATAGGTGCTGCTCGCTAGCAGCACTTGCCCCAGCAGTCTGTGAAGGCTACACGGGGGAACTTTATCTGTGTGCCTCTGTGCATGCGCCGGAGTTGAGAGGGCTCTGGGGTGGGGGCTGGCGGCCGTCTGCTGCCGCACTACGCGCCTGAGACCATCCATAATCAACATTTGTATGCTATCGGAGGAATCCGACGAGCTCTGAAGCTCTTTTGAACAGATGTCCTGTAGGGGCACGGTGTCAGCAGGTCACAGCAACAAAAATACTATCAAGGTTACGTGAGTAATAATGAGAAAAGTTGAAAGTATAGGAGTAAACATTGTACTAGTACATTCATTCCTGCACATTTGTCAAGACCAAATGGAAGCTTGGGCAGGCAGCACGACAACATCAATCCAAGACCAGACCACGACAATACACGCCCTCGATTATATTGCACTCCGAATTGCAGTGGCATGTGTGGCTACATCTGGCACATCTTCTGTTTGAGGATATTTTTAAAGGGAGACTTACTCAGTTGAGGAAACAATGTTCTTTTTTTTTACTTAAAGCTTTCCTGATTGCAGGAATTCATATTATTTAGGTCTTTCGGTAAAGTCACGTGGATAGGTTCAAAGAAAATCACAAAAAAATAACTAAAAACGACGACGTGTCAATCGCAACACAAGCGGTCCTCATGAGGAAGAACACGGAGGGGAAAAGCTGCTGAGGCAGTCTAACGAAGGCTTGTGTTGCGATTTTTTGTTATTTTCTTTGAACATATCTACGTGATTTTACCGAAAGACCCAAGAAAATAAGTAATGTTTAAAAAAAAAAACTTATGGGACCGTGGGCAATTACAGGAAACTTCAGACAATTAGACCCAAGCCGAAACATAACATATAAAAAAGGTTTAAAATATATTTTTTTTAATGATAGAATATAGTATTTTCATCAGTATGACATAAGTATACAAAATTTGCAGTCGATACCACATTGGGAAGTGGGTTAAAATTGTGTTACAAGATTTCAGGATACAACAACGCCAACAACAACAACAGAGTGAGTTAAATTAAAGCGTGTAAAAGTAATCTTTCCTCTTCTCCAAAACGTCGGTGCTGCTGCAATGGCAACAAAAAGCTTGGTCGTCTTAGATTTGTTAAGTTTGCCAATAAAGATTTAAGGTAGTTTCCGATTATTGACATTATCAAACTAATGAACTTTTTTTATTTAGTTTACGAGGTAAGGCCCACTGAGCCATTAGCTTCTTTGTCAGAAACAACCTATCACAAATGATAGCTCAACCAAGTGGATTATCATCACGTGGGCACTTAAAGCAACCAAACACTCTAAGCGCGTGTTTTGGAGGACCCGGAGAAGAATCCACGGGAAGACAAGAGACAGAGAGAGACACCGCCAACTCCAAATATACAGCAGCAGCAGCAGGCGCCGTCAGGGTCAGGGATCGAACCCACGTCGGAGTTGACGTCTCGCCACCGCGGGGCGCCCCACAGATGGCATGGACCCGCGCCGGGTTTTGTTTTTTTATAACCCGGGCGGGGTCTTTTGACGCCCTCCGTGCGCGCCGCTCCAGGGGGAGCGCCCCTCCGGCTCCCCCCTTGGGGGTCGGGGCCCCGGTGGGGTGGGGGGTGCCCCGGTGGGGTGGGGGGGGTGCCCCGGTGGGGTGGGGGTGGTGCCCCGGTGGGGTGGGGGGGTGTGCCCCGGTGGGGTGGGGGGGGTGCCCCGGTGGGGTGGGGGTGGTGCCCCCTGTGGGGGGGGGGGTCGGGGTGGCCCCCTCCTCTTCATTTCGCGCGCTAGCGGCAGAACGCAGACGCCATGGAGCGGTATGCAGCCTTGAATTTCGGGATCGCTGAGGTAAATTGTATCTTAAAGTAACAAACTTTTTTGTGTATAGAGTTAGTGTAGTATTTGCACAGCAGTACACATGTAAACACGTATTTATGTTAAAAAGCTGTGTTTTATGATAATCGTGTATGCATGATCTTAAACATTGATATTTCTAATTTTGCATTCTTTCAGAATTTTTTTTATCGTAACTCCAATTGCGTTATAGTAAACGTATTTGTGAGATTTAATGCCATGTGAACAATGAAATTAAGTTTTACGAGTCACGCTTTTCCATCCGTTTCTCGAACCACCAACGTCAAATGGCGGCGGACGTGGCGTGTGGCGGAGAAAAGTAAAAATTTCACATTTACTTGTCATTTATTAGCCTAAAACTAGCTATTCCGCCTCGAGTGTGCAATTGTTTTTATAATTCTAATTTAAAACTAATTTGTTTGAATAAACGCAGCTTACGCGAGGGGGAAAGTTTGATTTTAAACGCAGTATTTCAACGAATTTATCATCAACACGTTTAAAGCAATTGTCTGCTTGACGTTTCCACCTGGTAAAGCCACTTCGTTGAGCTATCATTTGTGACCATTATAGCTTGTATACATTTTTTTTATCTATACAGCGCAGTGTGCCTTACCTGGTAACTATTTTTTTAAAAATAGTTTATTTAAAGTAATTAAAACGACAAGATCTGAGTTCAAGTTTTATATTAGTCGCCTTACAACCCACCCCGTCCTCACTTTTTTAAAACAATTACTAATTCGTTTTACGACGAAACGTATGTTTTTTATTTGGCAGACCAATTGTTATAACAGGTTAACTAAAACGTAACAACACTTGTAAAGTATTCAATCGCTGGGTCTTAGAGGGATGTGGAATTGGCCTCCATCCAGCAGTGGATTGACCCATCTCGGACCATTTGTAATTGCAAAATCAACGAACCCAGATAGTATTTATAGCATAAGACCAACGTCGTTGCAACATTTACATTTCATCGCCCGCAGTTTGTCGAAACCTTTTGAGCGATGTTTGCGAGTGCACATTAAAGTATTTTATCAGCCAGCCATGGTCGCTCCACTGCTAGATGCAAGCCTCCCTTCGCCGCCATCTCTCACCATCGTACGAGATAATTATCGTCTTTTCTTTTTAAACAGCGTAATAATCTCCGTTTCGTATATTTGTACACCCTGTATTACACATGATCGCGTTTGTTTTGCACGCTTATAACTTAGCGACACGATGCATCGATTTGCTTTCAAGAGGGAGAAGCGGGCACGTGGCGGGCAACATTGACGCGCTCGCAAACCCGTCTTAGGGGTGGTCGCCAATACTGTATATAAAATTAAATAAACACGATTATAAGAAAAAAATCCGCGACTATTAAGGGTTTGCTGTAAATGCGTGAGGGCAGTGCCCCCCCCCCAAATTGGGCACAATTTTTAATAATCGTTTAATTATACGCACACACGATTCCTAAATCTTGAGGGACAGCGAACACCTGCCAAATATATAAGTATAAAACTCCGCCTGTGTATAATTGTATGAAGGTTATGGAACCCATTGACATGTACAACCATTGCGCCAAATCCACTGTTGGATTGTGGTTCTTGAGACTACACTGGGTTCCCGCGTCACGGTGCAGATTTGCAAAATTCTCATATTTTTAAAATTCCGAATCCACGTTGGCAATCATCGCCCCCTATTGCGAAGACTTTGCAAGACACTCTTGCGAATGCGTCGTGAGACTCGGCCGAGAGCGTTTCCCCTGGTTAGGAGCCATCCATTGAGTCCCTACGCGTGGAGGGGGGAGGGGGGGTGAACCCAAACGCGTTCGCTTGCGTATGGGGGGTCTACTGACGATGTTCAAATTAATTAGATAGTCCGGCGGTGGACTATCTGTTTGCTTGAACACGTTCATATTATTAATTCTTGATCGTTTCTGCGTGGATTAAATATCGGCCGTACTCAGGTTGGGGGGGGGTGTAAAAAGTCGGCGTGCCTCCAGGGAGGCGGGGAGCGGTCAACAAGTTGTGACAGATTTTTTGCGTACCTACTCAATGGATGGCCCCTTAGACTGGTGAAGATGTCGGCCCTTGCGGGACATTCACCGCAGGAGACGCACGGCACAGAAAAACAACAAGACTACTGTATATTGGCACCGTAGAACACATGCAGTGACGTTAAATCGTGTAGGAAAACCAGCAAGGATATTGCCTCAACATTACAAAGTCAATGTAACATGTATGCTTTAGCGACCAATATCCACAATACAGGTTTTTTTAGTTATATCCCAAAAAAACCTTTATTTTGGATTACAAAATCAAGTTAATTGTAATACAGTACAGTAGGTGGCTTCCTTGCGTTAACATACGTATTGAAATGGCCTCTCGCCTTGTAATAATAAAAGTTGTTTTTTAATTCCCGTTTTCTTTAGAGCGATTTCTCAGACCTGCCCAATATGAATCCGTCATTGCAGTATCACCGCTGGTCATCGGTTACGGACGAGCCCAGTGCAACCAACGCACGTCCATCGCCTTCAGACAGGTGATGATGTCAGTCTTGTACATCTTCAGCTGCTTTCATGCTGCATTCGAGCTCATTGTTTTTAAAAACCATGTGTATTCCTTACTGCAAGTGAATGTAAAATATGTAGGGCACAACATGTGTTAGGATTTTAAAGTCGAATTGATGCCTCGTTTCATTTTACAGCGAGCGGATGTCTTCCAGTGACTTTTACATTGGCGAGGATGGCCCTGACATGTTTGGCATGGTCTCCAATTTAGTAAATGACTACGAAGAACCATCGCTTGATACCTCCACATGCAGGTCCGATATGCTACACGCATACTCCATAAGGTTACGGTTATGTTTATATTCAGAATGTTATTATTAATACATTTGTATGTGGAAAATACAGCATTGTTGGACTACACAGGATTTATAGTTTATTGGTCATGGCTACGTGCGACGAGTGAAGTATTGCTTGTGGAATGTGGCAACATTAATAAAGGTTAATGAAAAAGTATTCCATAATAGTGCTAGATGTTTAATTCTACAAAATGCAATAAAATGTTAATTTGGATCATTCAGTAATTATGGTTAATTTTGTATAATTTAACTTATGATATGTGCTTTATATTTCTTACAGAACTACACAAACCTATGATTTAACTACACTTCGGAATTCCTTAAATATCAGAGGAACTGTTGATCCTTTTGAAAGGAAAGTTTGCGACAACTTAATGACTCAAAAGACAAGTGAGAAGAAGTTAAATAATTTAGGTGTAAGATCCCAGTCGAATTTTCTCTTATCTTTAAGGAATGAAGGCACTATTTTTACAAATCAAATTCTGGAGCCATCACCTGACAGTTCATTATTTCAATCACGGATAGTGGAATCTCCGGTGAATAATTTGCATGCAAACAATGGCAATTTTGACACGTACTCGCATTCCGCAAATAACAGTGGCAGTTGGGAACACAGATTGGACACTAATGACAAAAATTATTCCAGAGTTCATGCCGCCATGGGTTTAAGACCTAAAACAAAGTTTGAGAAAAACATAAAGTCATCTTTCAGCTCTGTAGAAAACTATACATCACTAAGCAGCTATCGTATACCAAACACAGTAAACTCTACTATTGGAACCCGTGTATCAGACACACTACCAATCTCTTACAGCAGTCATAACCTTGAACTTAAAAAGGAGCATCAACAACATTTATTGGACCTCGAAAGCCGTACATTGCTTGGGGAACAAATTCCATTTGTTGCCACGAATGGTTTATTTTATGGACATTGTACAAATGGACAAGCCTTTGAAAATGTGATGAATGAACCAAACATTGATTGGTCAAATAAAAGAGATGAACATTCATTTCCCTTTATCAGAAGTCAGCATGATTTAGGTGGCATGAAAAGAAAACCGAATGCGTCACCTGAGTATTTTCAAACAAGCAATGGGAATCGGAATTCTTATACTTCTGAACCAAACAGTCAACAAATCCCTCCTTATCACAATGACGCTTCAAACTTTCAAGACTTCAATAGTCAACCAACTTCGTCTTCGTACCTGTATCCTTCGCTTGAATTAAAACAGAGGAGTTCAAGTGAATATGTATCATGTACTTCTGAACCAAACAGTCAACAAATCCCTCCTTATCACAATGACGCTTCAAACTTTCAAGACTTCAATAGTCAACCAACTTCGTCTTCGTACCTGTATCCTTCGCTTGAATTAAAACAGAGGAGTTCAAGTGAATATGTATCATGTACTTCTGAACCAAACAGTCAACAAATCCCTCCTTATCACAATGACGCTTCAAACTTTCAAGACTTCAATAGTCAACCAACTTCGTCTTCGTACCTGTATCCTTCACTTGAATTTAAACAGAGGAGTTCAAGTGAATATGTATCATGTACTTCTGAACCAAACAGTCAACAAATCCCTCCTTATCACAGTGCCACTTCAAACTTGCAATACTTCAATAGTCAACCAACTTCATCATCGTACATGCATCCTTCGCTTGAGTTAAAACAGAGGAATTCTAGTGAAAATATATCATCTCAAATCAGGCGGAATTCTCTACCACTTGGTTCATTCCTTCCTGAACAAAATATTTTTTGTCAACATGACACATATGAAATGATTCGAGCTAAACAGGCTCATTCTCTTCAAGGGCAAAATGCTTGTTGGATGTTGCAACAAAGTTTTGATGGACCAAGCAATGAGCTGTGCATCAGCCTAGAAAAGTGTTTCGTGAACGCAAGAGCTCTGACAAGCGAAATTAATATGGTAATACATTTTTTACAAATCATTGTTTTCAAAATGTATACGTTTTAACACACTTATAAGGGACTTTAGTTCCACAGTTTTTATTTTGTAATATTGTTTCTTTAATTCTTAACAGCTGTTATGCAAATTGTTTTTATTCACAGGTTGAATCCAAGCTATTGAAAAAATACTCGGGTTTGCATGTTTCCAGTGTTGAAAGCAGCAGTCCTGTGTTGGATGCCAATCATACACACATCGATAACCTGATTTTGTATCAAATGAGAGAGAATATAAGAGTGAGGGACATTTTTTTACATCACACCTTGTCTTATTTCATATTGTGACATGTGCTAATTCGTGCGAATAAAGACTGATTTCTTTATATATAAGACAAAATACTAAAGAATATGACTAACTTATTTTGTAATGTATAATATGCAAAACATTTTAAATATTCGACCTGGTTTTATGTGTATGCCTAGATTTTTAAAATCAACTACACCGCAATGAGGGAGAGCTGTAAACTATTCGTGAATGATTGCACTAACCCCCAGGCACCGAACGATATTCAGGTTGTATACAAGTTTATGGCCACCCCATTTCAAGCAGCCCAGAATAAAGCAACAGTTACAACTTTTAACATTTCATACTCATTCTGGTCGGCTCCTAACACTTTGCTCAAAGATGAAGTTCACTGCTGCTGGCATAAAGTTTTACAACATTGATGAGATTTAGATAACATCCTTTTTGAATATTCTTGGTTATTTCGCTAAAGTCACACCTGATGATGATTGCTTGTGCTGCAGTCGAAACGTGATAATTTTATTATTTTATATTTGTATTATTTTATTGTTTCCCTTCTACGTGACTTTACCGAAAGAACCAAGAATATGAATACCTGCAGTCACGAAAGCTTTAAATCAAAATCCTTTTTGAATGTTATATTACCTCGTTTTAAATTGCGTATTTTCAAACATGGAGCATATTGAATATGTTAATATTAAATTGTGTTTTGTTACTTAGTTTTCCATGTTAATAAAATTGTAGATCAGAATATGACTTATTGTGTTTTGATCCTCAGTTGAAAACCCTTTTTGGGAAGATGAAGAGCCTGTGTGGTGTTTCAGTGCCGGACGTCATCATCCTAGATATTGCCAATCACTTGAAGGCTGTTGGCTTGGTCAAGCTTCGGCGGCAAGAGGAGGCCAGCGGTATATTTGGTGAAGGTAGGCAGAGATTTGTTTTATTACATGTATGTTGAACTGCTTTCACATTGTATGTAGACAACCGTCCTCGGAGGTGCGGGGGAAGGACAAACTAAACACAAATTAGTTCTAAAAAAGTAGTTTTCAGTTTAAAAGTGTGTAACAGCATATGGGTACTGATATATTTTTTATAAGCTAAAGCAGATTTAAATTTTGATTTAAAGCTTTCGTGACTGCAGTAATTCATATTCTTAGTTTTTTCGGTAAAGTCACGTTGAAGAGAAACAACAAAACAATAAAATATATATAAAACAATAAAAAAAAAATTCTCACGACGTTTCGACCATAACTCAAACCATAACTCAAACGGTCATCTTCAGGTGACCGTTTGAGTTATGGTCGAAACGTCGTGAGAATTTTTTTATTGTTTTATATATATTTTATTGTTTTGTTGTTTCTCTTCAACGTGACTTTACTGAAAAAAACTAAGAATATAAGCTAAAGCAGCTCAATATTGCGTGTAAAAACATGTTTTTTGAGTCCTTTATATCGATGTTTCATGCATGCACTGTATTACACTATTACATAATAATGTATTCAATTAAATATGAAAGCATGACTCGGGAATGTGTTCTTTGCAGGTGTGCAGACTCTGGTTGAATCCGTGATGCAGCTGTTCATGTCTATAAGGAAATTACGCACATCCCTCTGGTGTGTTTTGCAGATAACTCTGCTCTAAGTGTCACTTATAATTGCATACTTGGGAGGAAGGGATTATGGAATTGCTGCCCTACCTTACCTTATTGTGACACCTTGCTTCAAAAAACAACACGTGCCTCGTATATAAACCTTAACGATACTCCAACTGACCTTCAACCATTCACCACTCAACTAGTCACCACAATATGAATTGTGTTTAAATGTGAAGGCTTACCTCACGTTCCCCATCCCAATAACACCTGTCCATTGTATAATTTTGAAATCAGGTTGTGGGCCGCATCATGTGTTGGGCTGTTCTTGGACTAAAGGACAAGGATGTTCTACAGACTGCTGGGTTATCTTCTATCGGCTCAGTCCACTTACTATTCTCCCCTGAATGGTTTCTGTGCCACTGACTCCATCCCTCCTCTGTTGGTCATTCTTAACATTCACCTAACACGACTCATCTGATACCACTGCCAGTCTTTAATTGCATACCCACATGTGCGTAAATAATTTTAGGTTTATAATTATGTAGAGATTTAAATGCTCACGAATTAAAATGAAGTGTGTTACAACATAAGTAAACAAATGTGTTAATGACTACACTCAGTTCCATACTGTAACTATTTTTCATCGAAATCGACAGATGTAATCATAATTATGATAATCTCTAGAAATTATCGAATGCACTTACACTTCATTGATGGAGTTGAAGGATGGTTTCAGAATTTTTTTCGTATAATTATGTTCGAAGTTCAAAAGCAGACACTGCATTCAATATTTGGGAATGAGTTAAAAGCATGGTTATATGCTTGGAGTATAGTTTTATCAAAGCCCATATTACATGTACTTGTGAATTTATTTTTAAATGTGCGTGAAAATTACTGCACAAAAAATATTTGGTTATACTGCATTCTGTTAGTGCACAAATATCAAAACGTCAATAACTTATAGTATATAATACGGGATGTTTCGGGCAATGGCCCTTACAGCACAATGGATGGAAGAGACTGCCTTGTATACCTTGGAGCCTGATAAGAGTTAAAGTTGGGACGTATCAACAGTTTTTCCATAGTTAAATATGCAGGTTTCTTTGATCCCTACATTCCTTTGAAAGCTCCAATCTTTAAATGGGAGCAGTCATGTATAAGGAAGTGTATTCTAACTATTAATTGAAATTATAATTAAGGCCAGGAAATGATCACTTAGGTGCATTTTTCAAGTTCTAATGCGGTTGAAACGAGGTCAGGAATTCACTCAGTGGATTGTGCGAACATTGTTAATCAGGACTTATTTCCACGACCTCTGGGCCTTCCATGTGCTGAAAAGAGGGGTAATTTTTTACTGGTAGGAACCTGGTTACACCAGCCCACAGGGGATTATAGTGTCTGTCCGTAGTGCATCCAAAAATGGGAGGGGTGGGGCTCGGTGGGGAGGGAGGGGCTGGGTGGGGAGGGGAGGGTGGGGCTGGGTGGGAAGGGGAGGGTGGGGCTGGGTGGGGGGTGGGGAGGGGCTGGTCACCCCGTGGTGCCCTTATAAAACTCAACGTTTAACCTACTCACGCCGGCTTGTGCCCACCCTCACAGTCGGGCATATTTGCGGAATACACCATGCCGCCGTTCACCCTGGCCATTGACCGAGCAACCCAACGTTCTTACCAGCTCCCTCCGCAGGATTGTGTTTTTTAAGGCTCGTTATTTACACGGAACAAATTTAGTACCATTTTAAGGTGAGCATGTATGCCTTCCCGGAACTATAATGCCACATTGTTAAATGTATGTGTTTAAATGTTTCTGTATTGCTTTGTTAATTGATGTTGAAAAAAATCCCCCCAAAAATGTTGAGTTACTGAATAAAATCACCGTTGTGAAATGAGTTTTTTTTTACTTTTGTGCAATAACCTAGCATTGCCTGCGGATTTGCATGAGTTGTAACAAGTGATTCGCAAGGTATTTCTTGCTACTCATTTCCCAGTGGTACTCGCTGGCCTACTTTCAGTCACCGTGATAAACAAAAATCGACTATAACACCCAACAATTTGACTTGACAATAATGAGGTTCCTGTTTCCCAACACTAATATGACACCATACGTTAATATCACGTATGTAAATATTTGTTTACAAGTTGTAGCCACTAATCACAACTATGATCACAATGTAACCATAGTTTAATAACTAACCCTAAAAGCAATAAAACATTCCACAACTGCATAATCACGAGTATAACGATAACCAGAATGGGCACATCCACAACTGAAACTACGGTATTTTATAACCATAACAGGCAAGTAACCATTTTGGTATTAACTACAACCATTACAATACAATCAGCAATATAACCATGTACATTCTAATCACAGCCATACAATCACAACGTCTCGTCATGTAATTATGCCAACTTGATCCTCGGTGTAAGGGAGTGGATGCGACCTATACCTAAAAAACTTCATTCAGTTCATTTATTAGGTATAGCCCTGAGCCATTCGGCTCATGACTCGGGTGTAACCGCAACAAACAAAACTTGAACAAGGAACATCTTAAAGTGATTACGCGTAACGAAAATCAATGAAAAAGCGTATATCAACGCTGTGCAGAAATCCCAGTTGGATGCAAATCAAACTAACCATAAGACAATTTATATTAAAGCTATCAGTCTACTACAACAAACATGGCTAAACCAAAACGTTTTAGAAATCAAAATAAAGCTATAAAAACAATGTAACAGTGATCATAGGAACTGTGATTCTAATTTAACAAACGATATACATAACATGTATGACCACACTTTGCAGCCATAGCTGTTTCAGGACATCCACTTACAAAGCAATGTCATGTATATTTGCAGACTTTTTGCATAATTTCTTGGGAAGATCACCTTTTTAGTTTTAGCATTTTTGGGGGTCCAGAGCGTGCCGGTTGGCCGGACAATTACAAATGAAATAGACGCTTGTTCCAATACGCGATACATTATGTGGATCCTACTTTTAAATACTTTTTTAAAATCTTGCGCAATGCCTTTCTAATTACATCACTCGTGTTTCCTGTTTACCAGCGATATTTGGTATGTAACTTTTTGACTTGTTATCGCCACGTTCAAACTGACTACATATAACAGGAAATGGCCAAGGCATCGATTGCCCTGGCGGCTTTGCGAGTGTTGCCCAATTCCCACGGGGAATCTCGAGCTGCACCACCGCTCTCTAATAACACTAACAATCTTTTTTGTTTCTGGGTTAGTGTAATTTCCTAATTGCTTATACCTCAAAAGTACAGAAAATAGCTATTCCCACAAACTTTGCTTTTGTGACCAGGATAGTGATATTTTGAAATTTACCTTTATTCAATGAGAAAACGGGCGAATTTGTGTCTTTTCGTTCACAAAGTCAGAAAAAAAACAATCAAAATGTACATGTATTTATACTAAAGTAATACAAAAAGGACTACAAAAGATTTAGACACCAAAGCGCACTACCACAGGTGAAAATGGCCACAGCGGACCGAGTTCTCTGGGGAGGAATAACGTCAAGTGGGAGCCATTGGTGGACCCCCGGAAGGTGCTGATGCCACCGCACATCGATTTGGGCCTTATGAAACAATTTGTCAGAGCTGTAGATAAGGAGTCGGCAGCCTTCAAGTACCTTCAAGACTTCCCTAAGCTGTCTGAGGCAAAGGTCAAAGCCGGTGTTTTCGTCGGACCACAGATAAAGAAGATCCTGGAATGCAATGAATTTCCCAAGAAGCTCACTAGTAAGGAGAAAGCGGCTTGGAACAGCTTTGTCGCAGTGGTTCGTGGCTTCCTGGGCAACCACAAGGTCGAAAACTACGTGGAGCTGGTTGACACTGGTGAAGAACTACGGCACAATGGGCTGTAGGATGTCCCTCAAAGTCCATATCCTTGATGCTCATCTTGATAAATTCAAGGAGAACATGGGAGCGTACTAAATTCAAGGAGAACATGGGAGCGTACTCGGAGGAGCAGGGCGAGCGCTTCCACCAGGATATACTGAGACTTTGAACGCCGCTACCAAGGACAGTATAACGAGAACATGATGGGAGACCACATTTGGGGCTGATTCGTGAAAGTGATTTACAGTATAATAATAAATCTAGAAAAAACTACTCATAAATCTTTTGAAGTCATTTTTGTATTACTTTAGTATAAATTAATGTTAATTTTGATTCGTATGTTTTTTCTGACTTTATGTGAACGAAAAGACACATTCGCTCGTTTTCTCATTGAAAATAGGTCAATTTCAAAATATCACTGTCCTGGTCACAAAAGCAAAGTTTGTGGGGACTAATAGCCATTTTTTATACTTTTTAGACACAAGTAATTACGAAAGAACACTTACTACCCAGGAACAAAAATTGTGTTACAAAGTGTAATGGGGGGGGGGGGGGGGTGGAGGGATCTTCACAGTGGTGCGTAGGCCTTGCTGGTTGGCGTGCACGCGTGTATCTGGGAGAAGTGGCTAAATTTGTCAAGAGACATGTGGACGACAAGAGAGGCGGGGTCTTGGGGGCGGGCGGGCGTGCGAGCTGACTCGGCACCCTCGGTCCTCGCGCGCGTCCAGTGACTCCGGGCTGCGGGGCACGGCACCCACCCACTCTTACAGCTCCTTCATTGCGGGGATAGGGGGGGTTTCTCTCGCTTTCGCCTTTCAGATTTCCCTGATTTGCTTTACCGTCCTCGGTTTGGTTCCCAAGGGCTGCGCCATCCGCACGGAGTTTGGAAGACCTGTTTTTTGGAGTGGTTACATTCGTCAGATTTGAGTGGTATCTGCAAACTACCGAGTTGACAGCGCAGTGAGCGCCCGAGCCGAGCACGGACACACGAGGAAGGGGTTTTCGCGACTTATCCGGAAAGGTACTCTACAGCACTGCAGGGTCACTTGTTGCCCTCAGCTTTTCTCCTGTTGTTTTATATTTTTATTAGTTTATGGTTTCCCTTCTACGTGACTTTACCGAAAGAACCAATAATATATAATTCCTCCTGTTGGTAACTAACTCCGCGCACACAGCCGATGGATCACCCTGACACCGTGACACGATTGCTGCGTGGAAGTCAATTTGAATGAATTCATATTTTTCGAGAGGTGTTTGTGGCATTTTGTACACTTTGTCGCCGGGTCATTGTCGGCCGACCACCGTCGGATTGTGGCCCTGCGACCCGGGGAGTTCAATGAAATTGTCTGGGTTCAGGACACTTCGAGTTTAGAATCCATTTAGCCTCTTTTGTGCCGTCGCGCTCATGTTGATGTTCTCGTGCGTTCTGCGTTGCTTTCCTACCCGACTGACATGACGTTACATTAGCATATTGATTTGCTCAGTAAATGCTCTTATTTGTAGACGAAAGGAATATGGAATTTACGAATTTACACTCCATCCCCACACATTCGGCTGATCGTCGTAATAAGATTATATTTCTCCTTTCAAGCCCGCAGTATTTTTGACGGTGTTGAGTTTTTTGTTATTTATACTTGTGCACGACTGCCAGCGCAGTCCCACCAAGTGATTCGTTGTCATTTGAATCATGAACTGTACGATGCCTTATTTCTATTTTGATATCAAGGATATCATATCTGACAGCCCATGACGTCTGGCCAGCGTAGACAAAATATCCTCCAGAGGGCTTCTGTAGAGCTGTCTCTGGCTGGAGGTTCTGCGAATGCATTGCAGGGCTGCGCCGCTAACTCTTCTATACGCGACAGCCCACACCTCCCCCTCCACCCCCAGCAGTGAATTGGGGTCCGCGACCCCACGTGCGTCATTGGCCCGCTCCTTTGCCGCAGACTCGCGAGCGCCTTGTAACATCGAGCACGTTCCACGCAGCTGCTGCCCTGCGAATGAGAGAATCGCAGAGTGTGAAGTTGATATTTCACAGCGAGCACACCGATAGGGCGGCTCCATCACGTTTGAGAGCATCTCGAGAACGACACCGATAGCCATATCCATTGTGCTGCCACTGCGTCTCATGAAAGTCGAGCGTGCTCTATTTGCACAGCGTACGAGAGCTTGTGAGCAGAGCTTAAAATTCTCATGGAATATTTTCCGGCCCCCCTCCACTCACCCCCCGCAGCGTAGGTCCAATGAATTTATTATCCGGAACTCAGCCCCGGACAGCTCCGGCTGAAATATTAAACCAAACGTGCGTGTTCAACACGAACCGTTTACATAGAATCGCTCGTGTACCGTGAGTTATGAATTTATAGCGCACTCTATTTACAGATTACACAATTACAAAGTGGGATATCACAGCTACTGCTTATTTATAGAACTAATCATGATAACATCACCGGGAATCTGAGAGGCTAAGCAAAGTTGGGCCTGAAGAGGACTTGGGACGGTCGCCCATTGTTCATTTAAAAGCAGGTGGTGTAGACTCTTGTGATGGGCTGCGGTGTCAACAGAGGGCACTGCAGTGAAGTCAGTTGTTCTGAACTGTGCCGGTGTGGGGAAGCCCTCATCCAGCGGTGGATCACACGATGCGTATACAAGTATGATATTGACGAGTAACTGAGTAACAGCCGTGGATTCTAAAGATGTTCAACAAGAGCTTTACAAATATTAGATGTGGCGAATAGTCGAGACAATGCTCACGATGATATTTTTTTTTCGGACCCCAAATGTATGGCGTCAATAATAGGGCAGGTTCATCGTAAAGTGCGCTAAGCCTTGTGATAAACACAACCATGAGCTCCCCATCACCACCTCCCGTGGAGTGTGACACAAAAGTTGCCTAAAATAAATTATACCAAGGCCGTAGCCATGGAGTCAACAATGGGGGGGACCAAATCTTCCAGAGGGTCTGGGGGTCCCCCAGAAAAAAAATCTCAATTTGAAAACTAATTTCCTGCCTAAAATATAAAAAAATTCACTAACATATAGAATGTACTTTTTAGTATGTTTTACAATAATGTCTAATCGTGTATTGTATTGCATTGCTCTGTTTTTTCTTTTTTACCTTTTCTTGTTTCATTGTATGTAATGACAGAGATTAGGGATTAATAAAGTACAACCATAACCACAATCATGTAAACAGAAATCTATTTTATAGCAATATATAGGGGGGGACATTTTGAGCATATTTGAATACCCAGCGCTGCCAATAAGACACATGTACCGCCCACAATTGTTTCAGCAGTGAGACGCTTTGACCTTTTGACTTTGACTATTCTTAGCGAAGGCTGACAATGTTCATTGATTGGAAGAACAGCCCCCCTTACTCGTAAGACCATACGTTCAAATCCCATCCAAAGTTCACTCTAATATGTATCCACTGTGGGTGAGTGAGATGATCTACAAATATCAATTTGCAGCGCCTGATAAAGTGTCTACGACCTATAGAGTGTTAATCACATGGCTCGTGTGTTGTGCAGAGCGGAACACGGATTTTTTTCAGCACCGTCTCCGATAAACGAGCAATCACCCAAGCCCGTGAGGAGGGAGACGCTTTGAGGGTCCCCGCGGTTCGCCAAGGCGGGAGGAACATAATATCTGAATCGAGTGTGAGCTGGGGGGGGGGGGTGCACAGCGGTTTCAGCCACAGTTCGTACGCACATTTCGCTGTTAACGGCAACACTGAAAGGCGGCTAAACAATAAAAAAGGAACCTTGCGAGGTGCTGGAGGTGCGATTAGAGGTAGGGTTAAGGCCAGTGGAAGGGCTAGCAATAGTGACTTGTTGACGCAATGGTTAGCGTTAGAGATAACACTGCTACTAGTAGCTGGTCGGCTGCTTGGCTAGGGCTATTGTCAGTTGTTAGGGTTGGGGCAAGTTGCAGGACTACTAGTCGGGGCTGGATTTCTAGTTTTTAGGGGTTAGCGATTATGGTTTGGGGCAGTTTGAAGGTTAGCTGAAGCCAGTTGGATAGTTTGTCATGGCCAATGGGTGATTGACTAGTAATTAGGGCTGGGGCCAGTTGAAGGGCTCTTTCCAGTGGCTGGTTGCCTACTAACTAGTTGGTAAGTGTAAGCACTAAGGGTACTGTGAGGCTGGCTAGTGAGCTCGACCCCACACTGCTCTTGCTCCCTCCTTCCACATTGCAACGCGTCGCTTGTTGGGTTTCTGTCGGCTGCTCGTTTGCGGTGTTCACAGAGATAGTTACGTGTATAATACAGGGGGTTTTTGGGATTAGATCGCGTAAATATGAATGTGTCGTTAAACCCGCCACCACCCGACACAGCCAACTAGTGAGGTTTGTCACGTTAACAGAACGTGCTAATTCGTCACTAGCACAGCACACCGGCGTGTTGGAACGCCAAGCCAAAGCATTTACAATCTGAGTACGACGTTTCGCCAGTGATTACAACTAGCTTCATCAGGCGACAGCCAGATTTGTGGAGAAGTCCACCTGTTTCGGTCCTTAATATAGAGGCGTAGATGCGGTGACCACATTTGGTAACCACGAAAAAAACCCTCTGTTATTGATGATATCGGTCGCGAAAGCCTACGTGTTAAATCAAAGTTCTGCGTGTGTGAGCGGCTGTACCCGTACACAATGTAAGTGCGTGGTGGAGCGCATCCCCCCCCCCCCCCGGAGGCAAGAGGGTCTGGCCTGGTTGAGCTGTCTCCCGTCCCAGGCCCCGTAGTATTTATAGCGGCGTGACGGCCCCGGGTGAAGACCGTGCTGAAGTGGGGTGACAGCTGCCGCTGGCCAAGGTTACTACTGTCCCGCTACGCCGCAGAGACATTCTCCTGCTGCGAGATCATCCTCTCAAGACTTTGGAAATCTTATTGTAATTATTAGCACGTGGTGACGATGATTGTGATGGTGATGATTCATCATGAAATATGCATGCGTATGGTCGTGCGTGAATGAATGTTGTTATTTTTACGTGAAATGTATGGGCGATGATCGGATCCAGAGAAAACATGTGCCAATGTTTGCAGATGACAACAATGACTCACGCCCCCTCCTCACCAACTAGCACTGACCGGCGTGGTGAAGTATGGTAAAAAAAACATGACTGACAGCCTGGGAAAGTCTCCATCCAGCAGTGGATTGACAAAGGGCCGTCAATTATTAAAACTTCCAAATAAATAACTCATATTCTAAAAGATAGGGGCTGCACAAATCATAAATACAATGTTATCGTAAGGTTACCGTACTTCATGTGGTAAATGTGAGTTCAATACAATGTGTGCTGCTATGTTGTGTTGATGGGGACGGTAGTGGTGGTTGGTGGCTCCCTCTTGTAAAGTTCGTTCGAGTTTCAATTGGAACGCACGAACACAGCAAGCTTTATTATTATTGTTGTTGTCATGCCAATGGCCAAAGAAATCCACGTAACACATTGGGCACAATGGGAATTGCATTCCACTCAACGCGTGCCAGGCTTGGCAGCGTTTAAAAATAAACCTGGCAGTGTACGCGTGCACTCGTACACACACACACGCGCGCTGTGCTACTCATTCCGTATAGCCGCTTATATCAATTACACCGCTGTGCATTCAACCAAAACAGCCGCACAAACACGACAACATAATTTTTTTTCAGATTATTTATTTTGGTATAGCCCTGTGAGCCATTCGGCTCTTGAATCGGGTGCTACCACAACAAACAAAAAACAAAAACACGAACAAGAAAAACATCTTAACGTGACTATGTGACTGTGGAAACAGAAAATCCATGAAAAAAAAACAGCTAAATATTCCTGAAAAAAACACCATACGCCAACGCTGTGTGCAAAAAAATCCCAGTGGGATGCAAGTCAACAACAACAACCACACGAAAACTTAGATTAAGGCCATCAGTCTAACTCCGTACTACAACAAAACAAACATGTCCAAACAAAAAAACTTTTTCGAAATCAAAAAAATAAAGCCATAATTGCAACGTAACAGTGATCATAGGGGCTGACCGAATTTTTACAATAAACTACATAAATAACATGTAACACCAAATCCTAGAGCCATAGCTGGCTGCATGAGTTACTCCACAACAACAGAAGCATCAGTCAGAGTATCACATTTTTCAATGCACCTTTAAGATCAACACGCTAAATAAAAATACAAATAATACTTTGCAGCATCATCCGGAGCGAAAACATTTTATTTTATGTTACGCCAATGAATAGCAGTGGCAGCTAGGGGTGTACAACTCCTCTAGAGCAGTTTTGAGAGAAGATCTCATTGGTAGCGATTCAAGTTGCAGTTTATTGGCAATAGCATTCCAGACCCTGGGGGCATCAATAGCAAAGGCCCTTCCTCCAGTTTTTGTACGGCAATAGGGAATGTGAAGCTGGTAAATGAGCGAAGACCTGAGGTCAAATTTGTTCTTTGAAACAGAGAGGAGATCTAGCAGGTAGTCTGCGGATTTTTTTGTACGTACATCGTGAATAAATAAGATCTGGTGCACAAGCCGTCGAACATTAAGAGATGTTAAGTTTGACCCAATGTAGAGATCACAGTGGTGAGTCCTATATGGGCAGTTCAATGTAAATCTTAAGGCCGAGTGATAGATGGAATCAAGCTTCTTCAGTACAGTACTTGGGGCTGATTTATGCATGATGTCACAGTAGTCAAGTAGAGGCAGTATGGTAGCTTTTATAAATTCCAAACCGAACATTGGGGGGAAGCAGTGCTTGTGTTGATACAGAAAACCAATTTTTATTTTTGTCTTTTTACCAATATGATCAATGTGATCTTCAAAATTCAGTTTTGAATCCAGGATGACCCCAAGATACTTATAGATCTTGACTTGCTCTATTTGATCATTATTTAAGGAATGTAATTGTGGAAAAATAACTTCCTGCTTTAGTCCTGGTGAGAAGCATAGCACCTTAGTTTTGGAGGTATTCAGGACTAGTTTTAGAGCAACTAGCTGATGTTGTAGTTTGTTGAAATCACCCTGTAGCTTAGCAATCACGTCATCCGGAGAGCGGCCAGCAGTAATCAGTAGAGAACACAATTAGAGAACACTTTCCATGACCAAAGGGGAGAGATCATCGATATTTAAAAATGGAAAGTTTTGTTATCCGGAAAAGTCTCGGAAACTGTTTGCAGGACAGTCGTGCATTCGGGATGTTCGGACATTGCCGATTACGAGTGTCTGGGAGAAAACTGGGGGGAGGACTCGAGAAATGCCACGCATAGGATGGGGGTCACATTCAGCACTGCCACCTCCTGGAAATCTGGCAGCCTCAAACCCACAACACCAGGCAAGCCTTGGTGGTCACCCATCCAAGTATTAGGCAGGTTCAGACCTGATTAGCTTCAGTGATCCAATGTCATCGGGCTCTTTCCGGGTGATTTGTTCAAAAGGATATGTATTAAATAACGAGCTATGGTTTCATGTTCTGGAATTGATCCTTTACGCAGGAGTAGTACAATGAAACCGTTTAATCGTAGGTCGCAAATTTCCCTCGTGAAATGCCACGATATTTGAAAAATGTCATGCAGCATCGTCTGTCCTTTACAGTAAAACTGACCACACTGGGAGCTTGGCAGCGGGTGGTGGAAACCGCTCTGGGATCGCTGTCGCCACGCTCGTGCGCTTCTCCTAAACAAACCTAACTCCATCGCCGCATGTCCCTTACACGGGGACAAAACGGAAAGAATGCCGACACCTGTCTGTCCACCATCTCGCCCGCCCGCCCACGCGCCCATTCATGCTCGAGCTCCATTCGAGCGCTGCCAAGCGGTCTCTCTCACACTCTCCCCCTCTCTCTGCCTATTCCCAATTCCAGGCCGAGCAGTCTCCTTCCCGCTCTCCGCCTCGCCGCGAGATGTTGAACCGCAGGGGCGGCGACGCTCCCCGCTTCGTGTCGCGACCTAAGTCCGCGTCCGTGGCCGCCGGCAGGGACGTCACCCTGAGCTGCTGGGTCGCGGGGGAGCCCAGCCCCGACGTGGCGTGGGAGAAGGACCGCCGGCCCGTGCGCCCGGACGCGCGGCGCAAGCTGTCGGCGGAGGAGCGCGGCGCGCACAGCCTGACGGTGTACGAGGCTCGGGGCGACGACGCCGGCCAGTACACGTGCCGCGCGCGCAACAGCGCGGGAGAGGCGGTCGCGAGCGCCACGCTCGACGTGGACGAGTCGGCGCCGTTCCGGCTCTCGGGGTCGCTCAGGCTGCGCGACCGCGGCCACGGCGGCGGCGGCGGCGTCGCACGGGAGCCCTCCTTCGTGGTGCGCCCGTCCGCTCAGAAGGTGTCCAGGGGGGCCGACGCGACCTTCAGCTGCAGGATCTTGGGGAGGCCGCCCCCCGCGGTCGCCTGGCAGCGGGACGGCGTGGACGTGGACACGCTGCCCGACAGCCATCGCTTCGCCGCCGAGTTCCGTGACGGCGTGCACTCGCTCACCGTGAGCGCAGCGCGCACCACGGACGCGGGCACCTACTCGTGCCACGCGCGCAACCGTGCCGGGGAGGCCGTCGCCTCCACGGTGCTCAGCGTCTCGCTGGCGGCTCCGCCTTCGGACTCGCTGCATCTGCACAGGTCGGGTTGCTGAACAAATCACTGGCCTGTTATAGACATCACTGGCCTGATTTGATATAAATTACTGGCCTGATTTTATATAAATTACTGGTCTGATTTTATATAAATTACTGACCTGATTTTATATAAATTACTGGCCTGATTTTATATAAATTACTGGCCTGATTTTATATAAATTACTGGCCTGTTTTTATATAAATTACTGGCATGTTTTTATATAAATTACTGGCCTGTTTTTATATAAATTACTGGCCTGATTTTATATAAATTACTGGCCTGATTTTATATAAATTACTGGCCTGATTTTATATAAATTACTGGCCTGTTATAGACATCACTGGCCTGATTTTATATAAATTACTGGCCTGTTTTTATATAAATTACTGGCCTGTTATAGACATCACTGGCCTGTTTTTATATAAATTACTGGCATCTTATATGAATGACTGGGGTGCTATCAACGTTCCTGGCCTATTCGATAAATTACTATGTATGTTGAACTTCTTTCTGGCCTGCTGTATAGAAATCATTGGGCTATCATGGAAGTGACTGGTCTTTTTATGTATATTACTCGCCTGTTGTGTCCAAGTTACTGGCCTTTAAATCGAAAATATGATGTTGTAGTTGATGTCGCACTTCCAACTATGCACATATAAATAAATAATGTTTGGATCCACCAGCCCCAATTGTTTCATCAAGAAAACTTTGGGACAGGTTTTGACCGTTTGTGTCTCAAATGCCTTGCCAGGCTTGATAATAAAATAAACTGCTGCCTTTCCAGAAATTATTAGCAAGAAGATTCTGTCTTCACCATGAGGCCCTGTTTGCTGCTAAAAGACATGGGTTTTGCTGCATGAAACAAAACTCCTTGGTGGTGCAGTAAATGCTGAATAAAATCAGTAAAAAAAACTCGCCACAGAAAGAAAAAATGATTTCATACTAAGCAGTAATTCAATTTAAATCACTTATGGGGTCGCAATGTTCCATTGCACGATATGAAAAACCAAAAAATCCATACAACTCTTGCACAGCCTCGTCTCACGGCCGCGTGCGACCGCTGTGCCCCCGCACGAGCAGGTGGAGCGAGGAGGCGAAGTCGCTGCCACGCTCGCACCTGCACACGACGCGCGACCACGAGCGCAAGAAGCTGGAGCTGCTGCGGCAGAGCGCCGACGCGCGCCTCGCCCGCCTGAGCCCCTACACGCGGCGTGGGGACGCCCGGCTCCTGGGGGCGCCCCACGTGACCCTGTCGCGGTCGACGTCGCCCACGGCCGCCCCGGACGGATACCTTTCTCCGTCGAGGAGCGCGCCCTCGGTATGCGGCGCCGCGCTCGCCCGAGTTCAGACTTCCTCCTGGCACCGGCCGGGCGATGGTGGCGGCGCACGCCGCTAATCTGGCACTTGTTATAGGCGAGGGTTGGTGGATTGCATAAATATTGTGCAGCCTTCCTTCCCATTGGGTGTCAAGGTGCCATTCCTTTGCTTGCCAGGATAAGCTGGTACAGAAAATGTGGACTCCACCTGTTCCCTCTGCATGGGATAGAGTGTTTCCCCCTCGCACGCGTGGATTTTCTCCAGGTGTTTCGGTTCCCCCCACATGTACAGTAAACACTCAATAATTGGCTGCTATAACACCTTCATATATAGAGGACCACAGTACTTGGGGCATCGGGTCACTACCTGGCTGCTTTTCCCTCTTGTCTGGGTTTCTTTGTGCATCTGAGTCATTTACGCTTTTTGAGAGGGAGTGAATACTGTGCGGCACATTACAAGTTGAAATTATGATTATTATTACTACAGTATTAGACCTGTCGTGATGGTGGCACACACCGGTGATCCGGCACCTTTGGAGGTGACACTTGGTGTATCGTGACGATTCGTGAAACTCCCAGTCCTGCTGAGCTGCAAGGTGGCCAGAAAATTTCAGTACAGAGGCAAATGTAATGTGTCCGTGTGTGTAGAGCCCCGGCGTGTGTAGAGCCTCCCACGAGAAGCCAAATTCTCATCAATGGAATTGGCCAAGTATCTAAATGCAGAGCACCCTCCTGAGAATTAGTGTTGAGAGTCGGTGTGGCTTTGCTAGGTTATGCAAGGGAAACGATTGTGATAAAAATAAAATAAAACGTGTTGGTGATTTTTTTACAAATTAACTAACGTGTGTTTATTTTTGGACAGGCACCAAACGCCGCAGAGATTATTCGAGGGCACTGCTGAATAAAGACCTTAACTTGACTTGGTGATACACTCCCTGGATAATGAAGGAAAATTAGAGCCACCGCCCGCTGGCGTGCGTGCGTGCGTAGCTGAGAGGCACATGTGCTGTGTTGTCACTGCAGTCCCGGACTCATTCTCCTGTGGCTGGACACGTCGACGAGTACCACAGCCGCTCCTCCTACAGCTACCGCCTCACCAGAGACTACACCTCCAGCTCCTCCTCCACCTCCAGCCTCTACACGGTGAGGGTCGCGGTAAAGCTGCCACAGTTCTGGTTCTGGAAAACGTTGAACCGGCACACATCGTTTATCCACACCTCAACCAGAGTGGCCCTTATTTTATGGAACCCGGCGAGATGATTGGCTGAACTTAACGCCTACCAATTTTTTAAAGTGGCAGCTGGTTCCTACTTGAACCCCGCCCGCTATCACGTAGCCCCACCCACTCAATAACTAGCCCCTCTCACACAAGTTCGTTGGCCCCGCCCACTCCTCTGCCAACCGTGCACGGTGCCCAGAGGTAGTCCCCTGCCCTTGGCACGAGGCTAGAAAATATGTACATTTGGGACAAGACGCCGATTTTCTCAAACGTTTCGAGACACCAGCGTAGCGTTTCTGAAAAGAGCGCTGACCTGGCCCAAAACCAGGACATTTGGTAGCTTTAACTTGGGGGCCAAGTTGTGGACAAGCGCAGCGAAGCGCAGCAAAGCGCCGACAGAGCCTGGAGACTGGACCCTGGCCAGTGGCAAGTGCCGAGTTAGCGGATCGGAGAAGCCTGTGCTTCGCGCCGGTGGGGGGGCTGCCAGTAGGGATAAGCGCAGGATGCGTGCGTGTTCACTTTCTGCTTGGCTACTTGGTCAAGGTATGTACAGTATGCGTGTATGTTGAACTTATTTCAAACCGCACGTAGCCGGCCGTGCTAATCGAAGGTGCGTGGAGGTGGGGGAACAACAAACTAAACACAAAACGCAGTTATAAAGAAATGAGCTTGTCAACGTAGACGATGATTTAAAAGTGCATCGCTCCAGTGAGTTCCGAATATCGTAAAGAAGAGCGTTCCAGACGGCCGCAGAAGGTAAGGGATAATACTAGCGACTGATTAGTTTGTGTGATTAGGGGTAGCGGTAGTATGAATAGCCGGTTGGCTAGCGGGGGTTAGCTCGTGTACGTTAGGAGTAAGTGTAGCACTATGCTAGTGGCTGCTAAGTTCAGGGTAGCGGCAGGGCCGTAGTTTGAGGCTAGGTGTGCCCCATCCCACCTGCCCCTTCCTCCCCGTTCCACCAGATGACCTTTTCAGTTCTGGCAAATTCTCATTCTTTCTTGTCAGCTGGCAACAGCGGTGTCACCGCACATTGTCTCCTACACATTCCATCGTGCTGTCTGACGACGATTTATTCGACACCGTAGGGAATCCCGCATCGAAATATTGGTGTACAGTTTATCCAAAAATATGTATGCGCGGACGACTAAATACACTCCTCAATGAATGGAAAGGCCATTGTAGTCTTGCTCAAAGCACTAAGATTAATACAACTGTTGGACCGCATTATACGCCCCCGACTGCATTAACAGGCAAAACGCATTCCCAGATGTATCCGAGTCGGGTGCAGCGAGTTTGGTTTCGAGTGATGAACTGCTCCTCACACCTGTCCTGTCCACTCTGCCACGCGGTGGTGCCACACGTAGCAAACTGCAGCGTCGCAGCAGACACACAGCATCACAACAGACACACAGCATCACAACAGACACACAGCATCACAGCAGACACACAGCATCACAGCAGACACGCAGCATCACAGCAGACACGCAGCATCACAACAGACACGCAGCGTCACAGCAGACACACAGCATCACAGCAGACACGCATCGTCACAGCAGACACACAGCATCACAGCAGACACACAGCATCACAACAAACAGGCATCGTCACAGCAGACACACAGCATCACAGCAGACACGCAGCATCACAGCAGACACGCAGCGCCACAGCAGACACGCAGCATCACAACAGACACGCAGCGTCACAGCAGACACACAGCATCACAACAGACACGCAGCATCACAACAGACACGCAGCGTCACAGCAGACACGCATCGTCACAGCAGACACACAGCATCACAACAGACACGCAGCGCCACAGCAGACACGCAGCATCACAGCAGACACACAGCATCACAACAGACAGGCATCGTCACAGCAGACACGCAGCATCACAACAGACACACAGCATCACAGCAGACACACAGCATCACAGCAGACACGCAGCATCACAACAGACAGGCATCGTCACAGCAGACACGCAGCATCACAGCAGACATACAGCATCACAGCAGACACACAGCATCACAGCAGACACGCAGCGCCACAGCAGACACGCAGCATCACAGCAGACACGCAGCATCACAGCAGACACACAGCATCACAACAGACAGGCATCGTCACAGCAGACACGCAGCGCCACAGCAGACACGCAGCATCACAGCAGACACGCATCGTCACAGCAGGCATGCATCGTCACAGCAGACACGCAGCGCCACTGCAGACACGCAGCATCACAGCAGACACGCAGCATCACAGCAGACACACAGCATCACAGCAGACACGCAGCATCACAACAGACACGCAGCAATTCACGTTTGCCTGTGAAAAAATCACCCTGAATTTGTTCATATTGTCATGTCAGTATCTTATATTCAAATGCGATCTAAGACACTGCACACTGCACGCACCTGATGGTAAACATGGACAGCTCTACACGGGAGGCACTCGACAAGCGTAATTGAGAAACCCCGCTACACATTGACGAAGTAAACCCTGTTACAAATACCGTCACGATTCATAACCTGTCCCTGAAGTGTCAACGGGTGAGTGGTGACCCTCCGCTGACCGCGCGTCTCTGCTTGTAGGGGTACAGCCCATCGCGCTCGCCCGTGCGAATGGAGGAGAACAACGCCGACAAGAACTTGACGAAAACTTTCAAGGTACGTCGTGGGGGTCCTCAGCAGGGCACGCCGCCTGCCCCGTGCCGCTCACGGACCTCTCTTGACGACACCGACACTGCCGCGTTGAAGCAAAATCGTTGAAGCACAATCGTTGAAGCACAATCGTTCGCCGACGCTGCGTTGGCGGTGGTGCATGAGCAAAATAAAAAAAAACTTCCAAAAAAAAACGCAACGACATTAAGGTCACGGGGTCAAAAACGCTGTGGCCTTCAAAGGAAAATGAAATATATAATAAAATATGTAATATGTAGCGGGCAATGAACCTTCTCCATAGCACATGGACGAAGAAGAAGAAGGGCCGATTATTTGCTCTTTGTATACACTTTTCCTTTTAAGGCCACAGTGTTATTGACAAACGCGTTGGGTTTTTCAACGCCGCAATGGGTGGGCCGAGGGTGCAATGTCATGCCAAAGTACCAAGATAAACACAATTACTGGCTTCCTGTTCCATCGCTGGCACATGGAGGTTGCAGTCCAGTGGGACCTACGGTCGGTCATGATATTGCACTGTTCTGCTTCTCATTCTCATGACTGTTACAGGTGGGTGTATTTCATAAAGATTGTATAATGAACCTCGGTATCAGCATGGTTCAAATTTATTTTGTTTAACCAGGAGAAAAGTCAAGACACCAGGATGAGTCTTGTTTGCAAGAGTGATCTGGGTTGTCACCAAAATGACAGAAGCAATAAAAAAAAGTTCGACTTTAATAGAAGCAATTAAAATCCACCTAATATGAATCAGAGCAAAAACAATACCGGCACAGGATACGTCAAACTTCTGCACAAACATAAATCTGTTAAAGAAAAAAAAAATTCCTGTCGAGAAAGTTGGCAACTCTCTTTATTACTTAAAAAAAACCCCGCTAGCGTCAGGCCATGCCGTGTGCTTACTGACGATGCTGGGTGTCCGACGTTCATCTGCACACAGCGGTGGTGGCTGCCTAAGAGTCACTGTTGAGGAAGGCAAGAGGGGAGCCACACCTCGACTGCCCTTTGCTGGCCATAGCTCTCGACCTCTCGTGACCACTGTTGTGTTGCGTGTTGTTGTGTTGCGTGGCGTGTTGTTGTGTTGCGTGGCGTTGTGTGGTGTTGTGTAGCATTGTGTTGGGTGGTGTTGGGTTGTGTGGTGTTGTGTTGCGTGGTAGTGAAGAGAGGTGTTGGAATTTGGGGAGCTTGAACCATGAGCACGAGAGGGAGAGATGTCATGAACAGGAAGGTGTTGGGTCTCGGTGGTTCCCTCCGCTCAACTTGCTGAACACTACTCCACTTTATTGGTTGCAAGTCACGTACAAGCAGACACGTGGGTCAACCAATTCTAACACTCTCTGTAAAAATATTTAGGCAACCGTGCTGATCGGAGGTGCGGGGGAAGGACAACAAATTACACATAAAAAGCAATTATAAGGAAATTAGTTTGTCAATCTAGATGATGAATTAAACGTTTATATAGCTCCAGCGGCTTCCTAATATCGGAAGAGCGTTCCAGACGGCCGCAGAAGCGCATCTGAAAGCACACGATGCCGTGACCACCGCCTTTGTTCGATGGTGAGCCAAAAGCCGCTGCTGCTGCTGCGAGGATGACCGGACGGAGTTCGCGTGATGGTGGTTTATGCTCCTTGGCGAGATCAGCGAGATATTGTGGTCCATTTGTGGCAGCTGGTGGGTAAATATATTGCCGGGGCATGGAAGTCTGTGAGGGTGGGGTAGGGGGAGTAGGGGGAGGGGCGTGTCTGTGGTTTATTATATTTATGATGAACAGATAAACATTTTCATATTCTTAGTTTTTTCGGTAAAGTCACGTTGAAGGGAAACAACAAAATAATAAAATATATAATAAAAATATAATTGTTTTATATATATTTTATTATTTTGTTGTTTCCCTTCAACGTGACTTTACCGAAAAAACTAAGAATATGAATTACTGCAGTCACGAAAGCTTTAAATCAAAATTAAATCAGATAAACATTGTTAAGGTCGTTTTAAATGTATTCTTTTTTCATGAGGGAGTGCCTGGCCCCACCGGCCCCCGAACCGTGAACCGCCACGGCAAGTTTCCTCGATTCCCGTTTCGTGTCCGTGATCCCCTGGGCCACAGGTGAGGGAGGGCAAGCACGCCCGGCTCAGCTGCTACGTGACGGGAAAGCCCAAGCCCGAAATCGTGTGGAAAAAGGATGACGAGGTGATCTCCCCAGGGCGCCGGCACATGATCTACGAGGACGACGAGGGCTACTACATCCTGAAGGTCCTCTTCTGCAAGCAGAGCGACAGGGGGCTGTACACCTGCACGGCCACCAACGTGGTGGGCAAGACGTACAGTCCCGTGCAGCTCATCGTCAACGGTGAGTCACTACCGTGGGATCTATGCACGCGTGCGCTGCACGTTGAACTTATTTCGCACCGTCATAGCCAACCGTGCTAATCGGAGGTGCGCGGCGGTGGCGGCGTTATCGTGCGCAGAGCCGCTGGTGCCCTTCAAGGAGCGGCTGCGTGACGTGGAGGTGATGGAGCGGCAGACGGCGACGCTGCAGTGCGAGGTGCCGGCCGAGTCGGCCCGCGCCAGCTGGTTCATGGAGGAGACGCCGCTGGCGCCGAAGGCCGACAAGTACGTGATGGAGGAGGAGGGCACGATGCGGCGCCTCACCATCTGCAACGTGACGGCGGACGACGAGGCGGTGTACGTGTGCGAGATGCCTGAGGGGAACCGCACCGTCGCCGAGCTCTCCGTGAAAGGTGACGGCGGACGCGCTCGCCTCGCTTCCATGGTTGCCGATGTTCACGCGTTCCCCTTTCGCCACATTTGACCTCCCTGCCTTCACGGTTATGCGAGCCACGTGGCGTGCTGTACCGGGCTCGCATTTTACTTCAAATATTATTCGCCGGTTAAAGATAAAGCCAAGTGTTTCTTATCTTGTAGCTGCAAACATTGACTGTGCGTCCCAGACTGCCCAACGCAAGTTTGAAGCTTCGTTATTCGGCGTTCTCTCCTGATACGCGCCGCGGGATTTCGTCGCGTGTGCAATTTTCCAGACATCTCAATGTTAGACCCTCTTGAAAAGAGTCTTGAGTCATAACGAGACCTTCCAGAATATATCAAATACATTATTAATGCGCTCTGCAGGGGCCATCTAGGGCTTCCCCAAGTGGAGGCACTTCTGGCCGTGGTGGTGTAATCGAGCAATTGAAACTGAACTATAAACCATTTCTATGTTACCAGGTAGGACCCATTGAGCTATTAGCTTCTTTTTCAGAAGCGACCTGGCCACAAATGATAGCTCAACGAAGTGGCTTTTCATCTGTAAATGTATAGCAGCTAAATACTCTAAATCTTGAGGGAAAAACCGGAGAACCCGGAGAAAAATCCATGCGACGGCGGGGAGAACATACAGACTCAAAATATGCAGCAGGCGTCGGGGTCGGGATTGAACCCACGACGTCCTGCATGCCAGGCGAGGTAGTGAACATCTCGCCACCTCGGCGGCCAATTGTAGGGATGCGCCTTTAACTTTACCCTTTGTTATAATTATTATTGATACTGCTATTGCAGGTGCCATTGTCCAGAAGCTTCCCCGACGCACCGAAGTCCGAGAGAAGGAGGTGGCATACTTCCTGGTGGAGCTGGACCAGGAGGGGGTTGGCGGCCAGTGGCTGAGGAACGGCGAGGAGATCGACGCGGGAGCCCGGGCGGTGGTTAAGGTGGATGGGAAGAGTCACTCGCTCACGCTGGCGGGAGTAACCCAGGCGGACGCGGGCGAGGTCAGCTTCGTCTGCGGAGACTCGAAGACGTCGTCACAGCTCATCGTCACAGGTCTCTAGGAAGATGGTTAACACGTCGCACGCTTTCAGATGCACTTCTGCGGCCGTCTGGAATGCTTTTTTCCAATATTAGGAAGCCACTGGACCTATGCACATTTAAATTGAAAACTCATTTGTTTCAAAATTCGTTTTATGTTTAGGTTGTTGTTCTTCTCCCGCACCTCCGATTAGCACGGTAGGCTTAGTACAGTGCGAACTAAGTTCAACATTCATACATTTACAGAGAGTGTTAGAATTGGTTTACCCACGTGTCTAGTTGTACATGGCTTGTAACCGATAAAGTTGAATAGTGTTCAGCAAGTTCATCAAGCAAAAGAAGTTCAATATTCATACGTACAAGATGAAGAGTTAACATCGTGGAAATGTCACGTTTGCTAATTTGGCTCGTCATTTTTTAGATATTGAGGATTACCAATAAGGAAAAATGTGTAGATTTTTGAAGATTGTGGTGTCTGTGTGCGTGTCCATGTGTGACCTACGTCCTGTGCATTAGCCCCACGCCTGGCTCCACCTGGTGCTCCAACTGACCCCAAGGTGACCTCACAATCGGAGAACTGGGTCATGCTGGCCTGGAAACCGGGGCCCAAGAAGGGTAAGGCGGTGGCGGCGGAGGCGGACGAGGCCTTCGTGGTGGAGTACTGCCTCCTGGGGAACTCCGCATGGGGCCGCTGCCACGACTCGGCCAACGTGCCCGGCACGGAGTTGCGCGTGGGCAACCTCCCTGAGGAGGGCGACTACCTCTTCCGCATCTCGGCCATCAACAAAGCCGGCCGCAGCCTCTGCGTGGAGGTCCCGGGCACCTACTACATCGGTGAGTATGACGACGCTGCCGCCGCCGCATTGGGACGTGCGGCCAATCTCACGAACAGGCGTTTGGCCTCGTGTGGACGTGGGGGGGTCCTGCTCGGCACTGACATTTCGTGTCCACCTCTCACCCCAAACGCCTACCGCACCTGGCATCCGATGCTGACCAGGCTCAAAATTACCAGGCTAATTTTGGTCGTAAAATGTCCCGACATGACAACACTGTGGACATCACAGCGGGCGTGTCGGAAACTCGCTAAGGGATCGCTAAACAAACCTCGCCCCATCGCCGCACGTCTCTCGCACGGCGCGTCCGGCATCGATCGGCATTTACCCGGCGCGTCGTCCGCGTGCCGCAGTGCCGGAGAGCCGCCTGTCGTTGGCGTCCGTGCCGCGGGACGTGGAGGTGCTCGCTGGCGAAGACGCCGTCTTCGTAGTGGAGCTGTCGGGTGGCGCGGCGGGGAGCTGGTCCGTCGACGGCGAGGCGGTGCGGGCGAGCGGGCGGCATGCGGTGCAGCGCACGCGGAACACTCACACGCTGATGATCCGCGCGGCACGCCCGGGCGAGAGCGGCGCCAGCGTCCAGTTCGTGTCGGGTCCCGTCCGCGCCCAGATGAAGCTCATCGTCAAAGGTCAGGGGGCGGTTGGGGGCGACTCACGCAGCCGAAGTGGGCAGCCCGCGTGTGAGCGGACGTCGTCGCCGCGAAGTAGAAATTGTCAAAGAGTTTGTTTGAGCAGTCTTCCTAAAGAATCTGTATAAGAGAAAGAAACAAAGCGTCATTCAAAATGTATGAAAAAAGCGCCATATTCAAGGTTCCCCAAAAACATCAGCCACTTTTTTTCCTTCCTCATCATAGGCAGTTGAACTGGCTGCTTGTTCTCTTCTGGAATGGAGCACAATTATGAATGCATGCGAAAAGCACTGAGTAAAATGAACCGATGGCAAGAGTGAATAAAACAAATGTGGTCTTAAATGTTGTTTTGTTGATCCCCTAGAGCCGCCAGCCACATTCCGCAGGCGCCCGGACGCCCAGACGGAGTGGCACGTGGCCCCCGGGGAGCGGGTGGTGCTGAGCTGCGAGGTGTCCCGAGCGGACGCCGCCGTCACGTGGCTGAGGGACGGGCAGGAGCTGGCGGCGCCGGCCAGGGGCGTGAGGCTGGAGAGCGACGGGCTGGCGAGGCGCCTGGTCATCCAGCAGGCCCGGCCGCACGACTCCGCGTCCTACGCCTGCCGCACGGACGGGGACGCCGTGGGCTTCAGCGTCAGCGTCAAGGGTGAGGCCGCGCCGCCGCTGCCCGCCAGCCCGCGGGACTCGTCGCCGAGCGCCGCCTCCGCCTTTGCTTGCGCCGCTGCCCCCTCGCCGAGCGTGCGTCTCCCCCCGCCCTTCCCCCCCGTGGACACAGAGCCCCCGTTGCTGTTCTCGGCGCCGCTGACGGACGTGCGGGGCGCGGCGGGGGAGCCTCTGGTGCTGCGCTGCAGGCTGAGCCGGGAGGCGGGCGACGTGGAGTGGAAGAAGGACGGGGTGAAGGTGCGGCCCGGCAAGAGGCACCGCTTCGCGTCTGACGGAGCGGCGCGCACGCTCACCATCGCTGGCGCGGGGCCGGAGGACGGCGGAGAGTACTCGTGTGAGACGCCCGACGGGGCCACCCGCGCCACCGTCACCGTCCAAGGTGCGGCTCATCACCCACTCAGAAGATGCCGGCACTTACAGGGTTTTTGTGGGTCGAACATAATGGCATTTTGATTTCAATGGATTAAATATGTTGGACTGGTTATTGCTAATGTGTCTTAGTCTCTTTTTCTCACATGCAAAAAAAAATGCTCGTTAAATTACAATCAAGATGCATGTGTATTTTTCAGATCAAATCTGAGTAATTATTATTAGTATTCTTGTTTTTTCATTTGCTTATCCAAGAGAGCCTCACTGAGTTTCAAAACTTCTTTTAGGGCAGTCCCGTAAATTTTTCAGACTAGCGCAGCGAGGATTGTCGTGTGCTTGACAATCAAGTTATTTGCGAGTTACTTTTTTTAAATCAGCAAATTTGCACCATAACGCCGGCGTACAATGGCCTGCTCTTCTTTAAATAACATCACGTGATCTCTATGATACACTGTGAATCAGGTGGTCGAGTAGTATTCTTTATCATCGCTAATACACGCGGCAGCATTAACCAGGGCAACCTGCTACATTGGTAGTGACATCAGGGATGTCACTGTATGGTGCCGGCCCGGGAGGGCCGCGGCGTGCGATGTCCTTACGTCGCGGGCAGCACCGGGTGGGTTGCTGTGTGAGGCCAGCTTTAGCACAGCACAGTGCAATGCACCGTCATCGCGTACACCCCGTAGGGGGGTGTAGTACCAGCCCTTTGTGGGGCTTGGTGAGCGCTGGGATAGCGCAGGCACCACGCATAGCGTGTAGTGCGGGCTCCCACAAGGGGGAGCGGGAGAGTGTCAGTCCAGGGACAGGGTTGCCCCTGGCCATGGCATTCTGGTTGACCCCGTAGACACGTAATTTGGAGTGTCCACAGATATGGCTCCAGGTGGAGGGGCTAGAGGGTGATCACGTGTCCAGGGAGAGCTCTCGAGAGGGATCGAGAAGGAGCTAGAACGCTCGAGAAGGCGGTCGGGGCCGAGGGCGGAGCCGGCCCCGACCCGGGAGAATATAAGGTGGGTCCCTGAGAGGGACCGGGGTCTTTTTGTTCTACAAGCTGGAAGCTCTACGTCTACCAGCTGGAAACTCTACGTCTACAAGCTGGAAGTTCTACGTCCTACGAGGCATCAACACGTGGCCGGGGACCCGAGTGAGGGTCCGACCCTTCGTAGCTGTAACTCCTATGTATAGTGTAGTTAGCTGGGTGGTCACCACTCCAGGCTGTATCTGGTAAAGGGGCAGTTACCCCTTTGTATATACGTATAACAATAAATGTGCTGCCTCTGAAGAATAACGTCTGTGACTCAGTTGGACTCACTACACGTTCAAGCTACAAACTTCAGCAAAGAGCGTTGAACACTGCTAGGCCACGTCACTGCCCTTGTCTTGTCACATCTGCTCTGAGCATGGTGCACTTACTTGCAGCCTTTGCAACAAGGTATCTGGAAGGGAGAACTTACAGATGCTGGGTGTTATTCACATGGTAGGGGAAAGACATTTAAGCTTGATGGAGCACTCTCTCTTGGAAATGGTAGAAACACTGCATAAGCACGGTGGTACACCAGGCTAAATGCCCCTTTGCCAACTATAGAATCACATTCATAGCAATAATTTGTGAAGACAAAACCGAATGCTACGAAATACATTTTGCTCATTTTGCAAAAGGCACTATGTAGTTTTGATATGTTTTTTTACAATTCAATGTGGTCATGCATGTTGTATTGTTGATCCCCTAGAGCCGCCAGCCACATTCCGCAGGCGCCCGGACGCCCAGACGGAGTGGCACGTGGCCCCCGGGGAGCGGGTGGTGCTGAGCTGCGAGGTGTCCCGAGCGGACGCCGCCGTCACGTGGCTGAGGGACGGGCAGGAGCTGGCGGCGCCGGCCAGGGGCGTGAGGCTGGAGAGCGACGGGCTGGCGAGGCGCCTGGTCATCCAGCAGGCCCAGCCGCACGACTCCGCGTCCTACGCCTGCCGCACGGACGGAGACGCCGTGGGCTTCAGCGTCAGCGTCAAGGGTGAGGCCGCGCCGCCGCTGCCCGCCAGCCCGCGGGACTCGTCGCCGAGCGCCGCCTCCGCCTTTGCTTGCGCCGCTGCCCCTTCGCCGAGCGTGCGTCTCCCCCCGCCCTTCCCCCCCGTGGACACAGAGCCCCCGCTGCTGTTCTCGGCGCCGCTGACGGACGTGCGTGGCGCGGCGGGGGAGCCTCTGGTGCTGCGCTGCAGGCTGAGCCGGGAGGCGGGCGACGTGGAGTGGAAGAAGGACGGGGTGAAGGTGCGGCCCGGCAAGAGGCACCGCTTCGCGTCTGACGGAGCGGCGCGCACGCTCACCATCGCTGGCGCGGGGCCGGAGGACGGCGGAGAGTACTCGTGTGAGACGCCCGACGGGGCCACCCGCGCCACCGTCACCGTCCAAGGTGCGGCTCATCACCCACTCAGAAGATGCCGGCACTTACAGGGTTTTTGTGGGTCGAGCATAATGGCATTTTGATTTCAATGGATTAAATATGTTGGACTGGTTATTGCTAATGTGTCTTAGTCTCTTTTTCTCACATGCAAAAAAAAATGCTCGTTAAATTACAATCAAGATGCATGTGTATTTTTCAGATCAAATCTGAGTAATTATTATTAGTATTCTTGTTTTTTCATTTGCTTATCCAAGAGAGCCTCACTGAGTTTCAAAACTTCTTTGAGGGCAGTCCCGTAAATTTTTCAGACTAGCGCAGCGAGGATTGTCGTGTGCTTGACAATCAAGTTATTTGCGAGTTACTTTTTTTGAATCAGCAAATTTGCACCATAACGCCGGCGTACAATGGCCTGCTCTTCTTTAAATAACATCACGTGATCTCTATGATACACTGTGAATCAGGTGGTCGAGTAGTATTCTTTATCATCGCTAATACACGCGGCAGCATTAACCAGGGCAACCTGCTACATTGGTAGTGACATCAGGGATGTCACTGTATGGTGCCGGCCCGGGAGGGCCGCGGCGTGCGATGTCCTTACGTCGCGGGCAGCACCGGGTGGGTTGCTGTGTGAGGCCAGCTCTAGCACAGCACAGTGCAATGCACCGTCATCGCGTACACCCCGTAGGGGGGTGTAGTACCAGCCCTTTGTGGGGCTTGGTGAGCGCTGAGATAGCATGGGCACCAAGCATAGCGTGTAGTGCGGGCTCCCACCATGGGGAGCGGGAGAGTGTCAGCCCAGGGACAGGGTTGCCCCTGGCCATGGCATTCTGGTTGAACCCGTATACACGTGATCCAGAGTGTCCACAGAGATGGCCCCAGGTGGGGGGGCTAGGGGGTGATTACGTGTCCAGGGAGAGCTCTCAAAGGGTGGTCACCACCCCAGGCTGTATCTGGTAAAGGGGCAGTTATCCCTTTGTATATACGTGTAACAATAAATGTGCTGCCTCTGAAGAATAACGTCTGCGACTCAATTGGACTCACTACACGTTTGAGCTACAAACATCAGCAAAGAGCGTTGAACACTGCTAGGCCACGTCACTGTCCTTGTCTTGTCACATCTGCTCTGAGCATGGTGCACTTACTTGCAGCCTATGCAATAGGCTATCTCGTAGGGGGACCTTACAGATGCTGGGTGTTATTCACATGGTAGGGGAGAGACATTTAAGCTGTACGGAGCACTCTGTCTTGGAAATGGTAGAAAAACTGCATAAGCAGTGTGGTACACCAGGCTAAATGCCCCTCTGCCAACTATAGAATCACATTCATAGCAAAAATTTGTGAAGACAAAACCGAATGTCATGAAATACATTTTGCTCATTTTGCAAAAGGCACTATATAGTTTTGATATGTTGTTTTACAATTCAACGTGGTCATACATATTGTATTGTTGATCCCCTAGAGCCGCCAGCCACGTTCCGCAGGCGCCCGGACGCCCAGACGGAGTGGCACGTGGCCCCCGGGGAGCGGGTGGTGCTGAGCTGCGAGGTGTCCCGAGCGGACGCCGCCGTCACGTGGCTGAGGGACGGGCAGGAGCTGGCGGCGCCGGCCAGGGGCGTGAGGCTGGAGAGCGACGGGCTGGCGAGGCGCCTGGTCATCCAGCAGGCCCAGCCGCACGACTCCGCGTCCTACGCCTGCCGCACGGACGGGGACGCCGTGGGCTTCAGCGTCAGCGTCAAGGGTGAGGCCGCGCCGCCGCTGCCCGCCAGCCCGCGGGACTCGTCGCCGAGCGCCGCCTCCCCCTTTGCTTGCGCCGCTGCCCCCTCGCCCAGCGTGCGTCTCCCCCCGCCCTTCCCCCCCGTGGACACAGAGCCCCCGCTGCTGTTCTCGGCGCCGCTGACGGACGTGCGTGGCGCGGCGGGGGAGCCTCTGGTGCTGCGCTGCAGGCTGAGCCGGGAGGCAGGCGACGTGGAGTGGAAGAAGGACGGGGTGAAGGTGCGGCCCGGCAAGAGGCACCGCTTCGCGTCTGACGGAGCGGCGCGCACGCTCACCATCGCTGGCGCGGGGCCGGAGGACGGCGGAGAGTACTCGTGTGAGACGCCCGACGGGGCCACCTGCGCCACCGTCACCGTCCAAGGTGCGGCTCATCACCCACTCAGAAGATGCCGGCACTTACAGGGTTTCTGTGGGTTGAGCATCATGGCATTTTGATTTAAATGAATTAAATATGTTGGACTGGTTATTGCTAATGTGTCTTAGTCTCTTTTTCTCACATGCAAAAACAAAAATACTCGTTAAATTGCAATCAAGACGCATGTGTATTTTTCAGATCAAATCTGAGTAATTATCATTAGCATTGTTTTTTCATTTGTTTATCCAAGAGAGCCTCACTGAGTTTCAAGACTTCTTTGAGGGCAGTCCCGTAAATTTTTCAGACTAGCGGAGCGAGGATTGTCGTGTGTTTGACAATCAAGTTATTTGCGAGTTACTTTTTTAAATCAGCAAATTCCCACCATAAATAACATCACGTGATCTCTATGATACACTGTGAATCAGGTGGTCGAGTAGTATTCTTTATCATCGCTTATACATGTGGCAGCATTAACCAGGGCAACCTGCTACATTTGTAGTGACATCAGGGATGTCACTGTATGGTGCCGGCCCGGGAGGGCCGTGGCGTGTGATGTCCTTACGTCGCGGACAGCACCGTATGGGTTGCTGTGTAAGGCCAGCTCTAGCACAGCACAGTGCAATGCACCGTCATCACGTACATCCCGTAGGGGGGTGTAGTACCAGCCCTTTGTGGGGCTTGGTGAGCGCTGGGATTGCGCGGGCACCACGCATAGCGTGTAGTGCGGGCTCCCACCATGGGGAGCGGGAGAGTGTCAGCCCAGGGACAGGGTTGCCCCTGGCCATGGCATTCTGGTTGAACCCGTAGACACGTGATCCGGAGTGTCCACAGAGAAGGCCCCAGGTGGGGGGGCTAGGGGGTGATCATGTGTCCAGGGAGAGCTCTCAAAAGGGATCGAGAGGGAGCTAGAATGCTCGAGAAGGCGGGCGGGGCCGAGGGCGGAGCCGGCCCTGACCCGGGAGGATATAAGGTGGGTCCCTGAGAGGGACAGGGGTCTCTTCATTCTACAAGCTGGAAGCTCCCCGTCTACAAGCTGGAAGTTTTACGTCCTATGAGGCATCAACACGTGGCCGGGGACCCGAGTGAGGGTCTGACCCTTCGTAGCTGTAACTCCTATGTATAGTGTAGTTAGCTGGGTGGTCACCACCCCAGGCTGTATCTGGTAAAGGGGCAGTTACCCCTTTGTATATACGTGTTACAATAAATGTGGTGCCTCTAAAGAATAACGTCTGCGACTCAATTGTACTCACTACACATTTGAGCTGCAAACTTCAGCAAAGAGCGTTGAACACTGCTAGGCCATGTCACTGCCCTTGTCTTGTCACATCTGCTCTGAGCATGGTGCACTTACTTGCAGCCTATGCAATAGGGTATCTGGTAGGGAGAACTTACAGATGCTGGGAGTTATTCACATGGTAGGGGAGAGACATTTAATTCTAGATTTGAAGCTTTCGTGACTGCAAGGATTCATACTCTTTGGTTTTATTCGGTAAAGTCACGTAGATAAAATAAACCAAAATAAAACAATGAAATCACGACGTTTCGGAGGCAACACAAGCTTCCGTCTTCAGGTGGAAAAGTCAACGCAGAATATCTGTGTCAGGAGCACATTTCAGAGACCACCTTGGATTATATAGAGGTTAAGGGAGGGAGGAGGAGTCAGTAACAGGAGTGGGTGGGTGGGAGGGCTGGGGTAAGCAGCCTTCTGATAGAATGCTGCGGGTAACACCCACTTCTCAAAGCTCACATCAAAGGGCCCCCCGATGTGGGCTCACATCAAAGGGTTCCCCGGTGCGAGCTCACATCAAAGGGCTCACATCAAAGGGCCTCTCGATGTGCTCCCACACCAAAGGGTCCCCCGATGCGAGCTCACATCAAAAGGCTCACATCAGGCGTTACTAAAAAGATTTCCAAAATTCTAAACATACAAAAGATCCAGGTCCGGTTCAACACAGTGCACAAAATCCGCGATCTGATCCCGTCAGTAAAGGATGTGATTCCTGACCTACAATACCCCGGTGTTTACAAATTGAGTTGTACCTGCGGGGACTGTTATATCGGGGAGACAAAATGACATATCTCTGACCGAATCCGCGAGCACAAATCAGATTTGAAACACGGCAGAACGAATTACTCTGCCGTAGCTAATCATTGTTACAACGCTGTGGGTGATCATGATATTGTCTTCTCCGACACCAAGGTGCTCTGCAAACCTACAGGCTATTATCAGAGGTTTGTCCACGAGGCCATCCAGATTTACAAACATAGACACAACTTCAACCGAGAGGATGGTTTCAAATTGAGTAATCACTGGAAAGATGTTTTAAATCAAGTGAAACGTTAGCTGCCTTTCAATTTTTTGTACAGCCATTCCTCAGTGGTTGTATATCATAGTGCCCTTTGATCGCGTTCACAGAGAGCTCGCATCGGGGAGCCCTTTGATGTGAGCTCGCACCGGGGGACCCTTTGATGTGAGCCCACATCGAGGGGCCCTTTGATGTGAGCTTTGAGAAGTGGGTGTTACCCGCAGCATTCTATCAAAAGGCTGCTTAGCCCAGCCCTCCCACCCACCCACGCCCCCTTACTGACTCCTCCCCCCTCCCTTAACCTATACATAATCCAAGGTCGTCTCTGAACAGTGCTCCTGACACAGATATTCTGCGTTGACTTTTCCACCTGAAGACGGAAGCTTGTGTTGCCTCTGAAATGTCGTGATTTAATTGTTTTATTTTGTTTTATTTTATCGACGTGACTTTACAGAATAAAACCAAAGAGTATGAGAGACATTTAAGCTGGATGGAGCACTCTGTCTTGGAAATGGTTGAAACACTGCATAAGCAGGGTGGTGCACCAGGCTAAATGCCCCTCTGTCAACTATAGAATCGCATTCATATCAATCATTTGTGAAGACAAAACCGAATCTTACGAAATACATTTTGCTCATTTTGCAAAAGGCCCTATGTAGTTTTGATATATTTTTTTACAATTCAATGTGGTCATACATGTTGTATTGTTCATCCCCTAGAGCCGCCAGCCACATTCCACAGGCGCCCGGACGCCCAGACGGAGTGGCACGTGGCCCCCGGGGAGCGGGTGGTGCTGAGCTGCGAGGTGTCCCGAGCGGACGCCGCGGTCACGTGGCTGAGGGACGGGCAGGAGCTGGCGGCGCCGGCCAGGGGCGTGAGGCTGGAGAGCGACGGCCTGGCGAGGCGCCTGGTCATCCAGCAGGCCCAGCCGCACGACTCCGCGTCCTACGCCTGCCGCACGGACGGGGACGCCGTGGGCTTCAGCGTCAGCGTCAAGGGTGAGGCCGCGCCGCCGCTGCCCGCCAGCCCGCGGGGCTCGTCGCCGAGCGCCGCCTCCACCTTTGCTTGCGCCGCTGCCCCCTTGCCGAGCGTGCGTCTCCCCCCGCCCTTCCCCCCCGTGGACACAGAGCCCCCGCTCCTGTTCTCGACGCCACTGACGGACGTGCGGGGCGCGGCGGGGGAGCCTCTGGTGCTGCGCTGCAGGCTGAGCAGGGAGGCGGGCGACGTGGAGTGGAAGAAGGACGGGGTGAAGGTGCGGCCTGGCAAGAGGCACCGCTTCGCGTCTGACGGAGCGGCGCGCACGCTCACCATCGCGGGCGCGGGGCCGGAGGACGGCGGAGAGTACTCGTGTGAGACGCCCGACGGGGCCACCCGCGCCACCGTCACCGTCCAAGGTGCGGCTCATCACCCACTCAGAAGATGCCGGCACTTACAAGGTTTCTGTGGGTCGAGCATCACGGCATTTTGATTTAAATGGATTAAATATGTTGGACTGGTTATTGCTAATGTGTCTTAGTTTCTTTTTCTCACATGCAAAAACAAAACTGCTCTTTAAATTGCAATCAAGACGCATGTGTATTTTTCAGATGAAATCTGAGTAATTATTATTAGTATTCTTGTTTTTTCATTTGTTTATCCTAGAGAGCCTCACTGAGTTTCAAGACTTCTTTGAGGGCTGTCCCGTAAAGTTTTCAGACTAGCGGAGCGGGGATTGCCGTGTGTTTGACAATCAAGTTATTTGCGAGTTACTTTTTTGAAATCAGCAAATTCGCACCATAACGCCGGCGTACAATGGCCTGCCCTTCTTTAAATCACGTCACGTGATCTCTATGATACACTGAATCAGGTGGTCAAGTAGTATTCTTTATCATCGCTAATACACGCGGCAGCATTAACCATGGCAACCTGCAAGATTTATAGTGACATCAGAGATGTCACTGTATGGTGCCGGCCCGGGAGGGCCGTGGCGTGCGATGTACTTATGTCACGGACAGTACCGGGTGGGTTGCTGTGTGAGGCCGTCTCTAGCACAGCACAGTGCAATGCACCGTCATCACGTACACCCCGTAGGGGGGTGTAGTACCAGCCCTAGCGGGGCTTGGTGAGCGCTGGGATTGCGCGGGCACTACGCATAGCGTGTAGTGCGGGCTCCCACCATGGGGAGCGGGAGAGTGTCAGCCCAGGGACAGGGTTGCCCCAGGCCATGGCATTCTGGTTGAACCCGTAGACACGTGATCCAGAGTGTCCACAGAGATGGCCCCAGGTGGGGAGGCTAGGGGGTCATCATGTGTCCAGGGAGAGCTCTCAAAAGGGATCGAGAGGGAGCAAGAACGCTCGAGAAGGAGGGCGGGGCCTGGGCGGAGCTGGCCCCGACCCGTGAGGATTTAAGGTGGGTCCCTGAGAGGGACTGGGGTCTCTTCGTTCTACAAGCTGGAAGCTCCCCGTTTACAAGCTGGAAGTTTTACGTCCTATGAGGCATCAACACGTGGCCGGGGACCCGAGTGAGGGTCTGACCCTTCGTAGCTGTAACTCCTATGTATAGTGTAGTTAGCTGGGTGGTCACCACCCCAGGCTGTATCTGGTAAAGGGGCAGTTACCCCTTTGTATATACGTGTAACAATAAATGTGATGCCTCTAAAGAATAACGTCTGCGACTCAATTGGACTCACTACACATTTGAGCTGCAAACTTCAGCAAAGAGCGTTGAACACTGCTAGGCCACGTCACTGCCCTTGTCTTGTCACATCTGCTCTGAGCATGGTGCACTTACTTGCAGCCTATGCAATAGGGTATCTGATAGGGAGAACTTACAGATGCTGGGAGTTATTCACATGGTAGGGGAGAGACATTTAATTCTAGATTTTAAGCTTTCGTGACTGCAAGGATTCATACTCTTTGGTTTTATTCGGTAAAGTCACGTAGATAAAATAAACCAAAATAAAACAATGAAATCACGACGTTTCGGAGGCAACACAGGCTTCCGTCTTCAGGTGGAAAAGTCAACGCAGAATATCTGTGTCAAGAGCACATTTCAGAGACGACCTTGGATTATATACAGGTTAAGGGAGGGAGGAGGAGTCAGTAACGGGGCGTGGGTGGGTGGGAGGGCTGGGCTAAGCAGACTTCTGATAGAATGCTGCGGGTAACACCCACTTCTCAAAGCTCACATCAAAGGGCCCCCCGATGTGGGCTCACATCAAAGGGTCCCCCGGTGCGAGCTCACATCAAAGGGCTCACATCAAAGGGCCTCTCGATGTACTCCCACACCAAAGGGTCCCCCGGTGCGAGCTCACATCAAAGGGCTCACATCAGGCGTTACTAAAAAGATTTCCAAAATTCTAAATAAACACAAGATCCAGGTCCGGTTCAACACAGTGCACAAAATCTGCGATCTGATCCCGTCAGTAAAGGATGTGATTCCTGACCTACAATACCCCGGTGTTTACAAATTGAGTTGTACCTGTGGGGACTTATATCCAGGAGACAAAATGACATCTCTCTGACCGAATCCGCGAGCACAAATCAGATTTGAAACACGGCAAAACGAATTATTCTGCCATAGCTAATCATTGTTACAACGCTGTTGGTGATCATGATATTGTCTTCTCCGACACCAAGGTGCTCTGCAAACCTACCGGCTATTATCAGAGGTTTGTCCACGAGGTCATCCAGATTTACAAACATAGACACAACTTCAACCGAGAGGATGGTTTCAAATTGAGTAATCACTGGAAAGATGTTTTAAATCAAGTGAAACGTTAGCTGCCTTTCAATTTTTTGTACAGCCATTCCTCAGTGGTTGTATATCATAGGCCCTTTGATCGCGTTCACAGAGAGCTCGCATCGGGGAGCCCTTTGATGTGAGCTCGCACCGGGGGACCCTTTGATGTGAGCCCACATCGAGGGGCCCTTTGATGTGAGCTTTGAGAAGTGGGTGTTACCCGCAGCATTCTATCAAAAGGCTGCTTAGCCCAGCCCTCCCACCCACCCACGCCCCCTTACTGACTCCTCCCCCCTCCCTTAACCTATACATAATCCAAGGTCGTCTCTGAACTGTGCTCCTGACACAGATATTCTGCGTTGACTTTTCCACCTGAAGACGGAAGCTTGTGTTGCCTCCGAAATGTCGTGATTTAATTGTTTTATTTTGTTTTACTTTATCTACGTGACTTTACAGAATAAAACCAAAGAGTATGAGAGACATTTAAGCTGAATGGAGCACTCTGTCTTGGAAATGGTAGAAACACTGCATAAGCAGGGTGGTACACCAGGCTAAATGCCCCTCTGCCAACTACAGAATCGCATTCATAGCAATCATTTGTGAAGACAAAACCGAATGTTACGAAATACATTTTGCTCATTTTGCAAAAGGCACTATGTAGTTTTGATATATTTTTTTACAATTCAATGTGGTCATACATGTTGTATTGTTGATCCCCTAGAGCCGCCAGCCACATTCCACAGGCGCCCGGACGCCCAGACGGAGTGGCACGTGGCCCCCGGGGAGCGGGTGGTGCTGAGCTGCGAGGTGTCCCGAGCGGACGCCGCGGTCACGTGGCTGAGGGACGGGCAGGAGCTGGCGGCGCCGGCCAGGGGCGTGAGGCTGGAGAGCGACGGGCTGGCGAGGCGCCTGGTCATCCAGCAGGCCCAGCCGCACGACTCCGCGTCCTACGGCTGCCGCACGGACGGAGACGCCGTGGGCTTCAGCGTCAGCGTCAAGGGTGAGGCCGCGCCGCCGCTGCCCGCCAGCCAGCGGGACTCGTCGCCGAGCGCCGCCTCCGCCTTTGCTTGCGCCGCTGCCCCCTCGCCGAGCGTGCGTCTCCCCCCGCCCTTCCCCCCCGTGGACACAGAGCCCCCGCTGCTGTTCTCGACGCCGCTGACGGACGTGCGGGGCGCGGCGGGGGAGCCTCTGGTGCTGCGCTGCAGGCTGAGCCGGGAGGCGGGCGACGTGGAGTGGAAGAAGGACGGGGTGAAGGTGCGGCCCGGCAAGAGGCACCGCTTCGCGTCTGACGGAGCGGCGCGCACGCTCACCATCGTTGGCGCGGGGCCGGAGGACGGCGGAGAGTACTCGTGTGAGACGCCCGACGGGGCTACCCGCGCCACCGTCACCGTCCAAGGTGCGGCTCATCACCCACTCAACACATATCTGCACTTACAGCATCGTGGTTCTTTTTGATGCACAAAATATTAGGAATAACATATAATAGGGTCACGGATCACAGGATATTCGCTGTAGTGCATTATACGTCCACGTGTTTACTGTGCAGAGTAAACGGAATTATTTTGTCGTTGCTCTTCTGAGGTTGGTGCATTGGCTGCCAATAAAATAACACGTACAGTAAGGTATGAAGTAGATTTAAAGAAATAGAACGAGTTTCTGAAGTCTTCTTCACGTGGCTGATGTTGAAAGAACTGCGATGTAACATCGAGGTGGTTGATCCAGATTATTACATCACGAGTAGCGGAGGGCATCGTGATGACGCCTCCTGCTTCGTGTTTGTGAATGGGGCATTGAGTCGGTCTATGATCCATGATCCATTCTGGATGGCCGCAGTCACCGCAATCTGGCGTCGCCATCTGTGCGGCATCCGTAGGACGCGGAGTCGTGCGGCTTCCCTTCAGCGCATGCACGTGCACTCCTAACCTGCGAATAGAACGCGTGTGATCGTCCCTCCTTTGTTTTACTTTTCTCCAGAGATTGCAACTAAGTTGAGCAAGACGGAGATGAGCTCACGCCCCCCTGAGGACATCAAGGTCACAACTGATGGTACCCTCAATTAAGTTTTTACATTTTCATATTACTCCGCCAGCTCTTTTAACACCTCAGTGCTATCACAGTCATCGAGGTTCAAGCCGCCGGTGTCTCCGTGCGCGACCGGCAGCGCCGCGCGCGGTCTCCTTCATCACGGACCTCAAGAGCCTCACGGCGCTGGAGGGCGAGGAGGCGACGTTCAAGTGCTGCGTGTCGCCGCCCGACGTCCCCGTCGAGTGGCTGCGCGGGGCGACGCCGCTGCGGCCGGGCCCCCGCGTCTTCATCTCGAGCGAGCCGCCCTGGCACAGCGTGGCCTTCCGGCCCCTCCAGCTGGTCGACTCCGGAGAGATCTGCGCGCTCGCCGACGGGAGGGTCCGCTCCACTGCCCGACTGCACGTTCAAGGTCGGCACTTGACCTCGTGGGACGGTCGCTTTGTTTGCGTGACTACCTTTGTACTGTCGGCCCCTCCAGAGTTTCCTCCTTCTCCGTGCATGCCGTTAACGAGGCACGGGGAATATTAAAACGCAGAGATTTGACCACTTTAGTTCAACGGAGAGTGCAATGCTCAGAGAGTACAGCCATCGAACTTGGCATCCTGGGAGGGGAATTCATCACGAGTTTAGGCAACACACGGACACCTTGGTCTTACTTCTCGCGGAGGATGTGATCGAACTTTACTGAGATTATTTCGCTTTAGTGTGAAAGATATTCTCTAAAACATTATCTGACACCACACGTTTTTTGTATTTTTTGCACCTGAATGTCCTTTTTGCGCACATTACAAATCTTATTAATGAATAAATCCGTCACTGCGCACGTAAATGAAAACACATTTATCGTACGAGCCCTGCAGACGTAACTCAACGGTGAGTACTTTGGGTTTCACGTCCAACGATAAATTTGGCAACAGAAGTGAGCGTGCGTTCACCACTGGAGGATTGAACACCCGAGCTAACGCCCGTCTCGGGGAACCTGTTAAAGCGCCTTTGTAGACGATGCTTCTTCTGCCTCCTGTCCCCCTGAGCCTGGATGCTCATCATCGCATTACTGCCAGAGTTGTAATGCGACGAAAATAGGAGGGGCAGCTGCTCGTGTTGGCATGTGGCCGCTTCGTAAACCACTCGGCGGCATCGTCGGTGACAGCCACGGGACCCACGCTGAGAGTCACGCTCACCGTCACCCACGCTGAGAGCCACGCTCACCGTTACCCACGCTGAGAGCCACGCTCACCGTCACCCACGCTGAGAGCCACGCTCACCGTCACCCACGCTGAGAGCCACGCTCACCGTCACCCATGCTGAGAGCCACGCTCACCGTCACCCACGCTGAGAGCCACGCTCACCGTCACCCACGCTGAGAGCCACGCTCACCGTCACCCACGCTGAGAGCCACGCTCACCGTCACCCACGCTGAGAGCCACGCTCACCGTCACCCACGCTGAGAGCCACGCTCACCGTCACCCACGCTGAGAGCCACGCTCACCGTCACCCACGCTGAGAGCCACGCTCACCGTCACCTACGCTGAGAGCCACGCTCGTTACCCGGCCGCTCCTCCCCAGCGAACGCTGTTCACTCCCGCGTCCAATCACAATTCATCATTAATATTAATGCCATTAATGCCCATGCCCTGTATCACCACCCTGTTATATTCACCCCCTTCCTGCCTCCTCCCAGAGTGAATGACTCGTTAGAGTGCAGTGCGTTGTCGTGATTCTTCTTCACCAGTTTGGAATGGATGTAAGCTCTAATGGCAGCCAGGATCACCTGAAACAGCCACATACAATGACATCATCATCAGCCACATACAATGACATCATCATCAGCCACATAGAATGATATCATCATCAGCCACGATCTATCCACTGATGGACCAAGGCCTCCTCAAGCTGTCGCCGCCTCTAAGGGTCTTGCGATGTCACAGCCCATCTGGCGTCTGCACCGCAAGCAGTTTTCATCGCTCCATTCCCACGCAACGGACGGGCCCTCGTCAACGACTGGATGCGTCGTTACTACTTCTAGGTGTTAACGTGATAACGCAGAGATGGAATCTTCGTGGGCATGAGACACTGCAGGGCAGGAGGCAGTACAGCAATTAGGTTTCAGGACCACCAGCTTGGAGTTGCTCTGGGCACTTCACTTGACCCTCACTTTGATAAAAACTCTACGCAAGGGTTCTGTCAGCCATGCCAAATTGAGTAATATGCAGAGTGTAGTTGCCCAGATTGTGGCTTAAATTAGCTTATTCGTACGTGTATCCGCACACGCACACACACACACTACACATATACCACACATGCTACACACCACACACACCCCACATACACACACGTGCACGCCACACATGCACACCACACACACTGCACACACCACACACTACACACCACACACCGCACTACACACACACACACACCACGTGCACGCGCAGAGGCGACGGTGCGGTTTGTGCGCGGGCTGGAGCCGCTCGTGGTGGAGGAGAGAGCCGACGCGGCGCTGGAGGTGGAGGTCTCCTCCGCCGAGGCCGAGGTGCGCTGGATGCGCAACGGCGTGGTGCTCAACGCGGACGAGCGCATGCGCCTCGACGCCCAGGGGCCCCGCCGCTCCCTCCTCATCGCGGGCGTCCGCGCGGCCGACGGCGGCCTCTACTCCTGCGAGACGCTGCACGACAAGAGCCAGGCCAGGCTGCGCGTGGAACGTGAGTGCCACTGCGGCGGGCCGCCCGTGCCAGCGAGCGCCCCCCGCGCTGTCGCTCCGTCGAGAGTCCCCTGCGCGTTCGGATTTTGAGAATCCCCAGATTCATTTGGCGGTGTGTGTGTGTGTTTACGCCGATATTGTTGCAGTTAAAAATGTATGCCGTATGGTTATGATTTGGGTTAAAATATTAGCGGTTTTAGATTTTAAGTGTGATACTTTTTGGACATTCAATGCCTTTCAATAGCCTCTCTTAAAAAGCACCATTGCAGTCAAATGTTGTAATTATAATTAGTTGTAAGCTATGTTAACAACTGCGTGGACTGTAAATGATGTGTGATGTGAGTGAGGTTTTTAAAAATAATATTGTGGGTGTGCTGTGGCACAGTGGTTAGCGCACTGCGCTATGAATCCGGCTGCCTGAGTTAGATTCCCAGCCGCGACTGATATCAGTGGCGAGTGATTTCTCAATCAGTCATGGTGAAGGATGGCCTAACAACCCCCATGACCGACAAAGTAGGGATGCCGTGATTCAGCAGTGGATTTGAGTGCTGAAAATGTTTACTGTGAACAGTAATAATAATAATAACCTCGTGCTCCTCTGCCGGCTCAGCCCGTGATGTGCGGATCGTGCGGGGCCTGGAGCCGGCGACGGCGACGGCCACGGAGGCCGCCACCTTCCAGCTGGAGCTGTCGCACGCCGACGTGGCGGCGCGCTGGTGGCGCGATCGCACCGAGCTCAAGCCGAGCGCCCGGTGCCGCCCGGCCGTCGCCGGCAAGACTCACACCCTCACGCTGTCGGCGCTGCGCCTCGACGACTCCGGCATCGTCGCCTTCGAGGCGGAGGGGATCCGCTCCTCGGCCAGGCTCACCGTCACGGGTGAGACTATAAACTAAAACGACGAGCTATTTTTTATTTTATCAGGTGAGGCCCCACTTTAACTATATAGATCTCCCGCAGTGGTTTACGTGGAAATTTATGGTGGCCGAATAATCTTAAACGCGTGATGTTGATTCTAAATGTGGAGGGAAAAAGTGGAGGACCCTGAGAAAAATCCACACGACCGTGGAGAAAGAGACGCGCAAACTCCAAATATACAGCAGCAGGCGTCAGGGTACAGATCGAGCCCACGACCTCCTGTATACCAGGCGAGGCAGTCAACACCTCACCACGACGTCCCTGACGATGGTAGCGGGGTTCGTACGACGTGGATTTTTTTTGCAGCGCGAAGGGCGAATTAGCGCCGATGACTTAGCGCCGCGGAATGCCCCCCTACCCTCGCCCCGACGGCGCGAATGCGCGGTATGCAGAACCCGCGGTGACGTTCACCAGGCAGCTGCTCGACGTGCGCTGTCCGGAGAAGAGCAGCGCCAGTTTGGAGTGCGAAGTCTCCAAGGCCAATGCCGAGGTCAAATGGTTCAAGGTAAAGCGGTGTCGCGCGTCAGCCTAAACTTAGAACGTAACTTTTGGATTCTCTACATTGCAAAGGCAGAGCCACCGAAGGACGGCGTGGTTTTTTTTTACATTGGCGACCGCAAAAGTCACGTTCCGGTTCGTCCCCACACAATCACGGTGATGTCCATTAGTTATCAAATGGACGTCTGCGTGTGTCCAGGACGACGCGGAGCTGAAGCCCGGCAAGAGGCACCGCATCCTTGCACAGGGCCGCAAGCGCAGCCTCGTGGTGCCACGCGCCGAGATCGGAGACAGCGGCTCGTACGCATGCCGGGCCGGCGACCAAGTCACCGCCGCCACTCTCACGGTCCACGGTAATGCCACGAGCGAGGTCGAGCACGAGCGCGGGTTCCCGCGGGGCGTCGTTCCGCCGGGTCGTTTGTCCCCTGACGCGCGCCCTCTCTCGCGCCGCAGCGCGCGACGTGCAGTTCGTGCGTCCGCTGGCGAGCGTGGAGGTGCGCGAGAAGGAGGACGCCGCCTTCACGTGCGAGGTTTCGCACGACGAGGTGGACGGCTGCTGGCTCCGAGATGGAAAGCCTTTCCGTGCCGATCCACGGATCAAGATGCGTCGGGAAGGTAACGCAGCGTGAAACGTACGAGACGCCCCGGTTTGCTTCCTCGGTAATTGATTTTATTTTTTTAATTTTAATTCACTGGATGTGGGCACAAGTTTGTTTTGCACGAAGTGCATTTGTTGAATGTTGCACAAAGTGAGGCGTGATTTGTTTTGGCAGCGAGAACTTACACGCTTCTGCTGAGTAACGTGACGACAGACGACGCAGGAGACATAACATTCACCGCAGAGAATGCAGCGTCCACGGCGACGTTGAAAGTAAAAGGTAACTTCACTTTAACAAATATAATCGAAGCAGAAATCTTTCCCACACCTCCGATTAGCACGGTTGGCTACAAATGGTGCGAAAGAAGTTCAACATACATACATACACATACATTATCGGGCCGTGCTACAAACTCCCCCGTGTCCCGGTCGTTCCACGCAGAGCTGCCGGTGCGGTTCGTGAAAGGCCTCCGGGAAAAGGTCGCCATGGAGGGCCACCGAGTGGTGCTGGAGTGCCAGGTGTCCCGCGCGAGCGCCGCCGTGCGGTGGTTGCGCGGTGACGAGGAGCTGATTCTCGACGATGGGGACACGGGAGACGAGGCGGGAGACGAGGCGCCTCGCGTCCGGGCGGTCGCCGACGGCTGCTACCGGCGGCTCGTCGTGCAAGACTCTCGCTTCTCCGACGAAGGCCGCTACACGTGCGACGCCGCGGACGACAGGACTTCGGCGAGCCTCCTCGTCGAGGGTAATAGGCCGAGGCTTCGTCAGCGCTTGTCGATGCGCGGACCAAGCGTCGTTCTGTTGACACGCAGGGGCTAACGTTGCGGCGCGGCAACACCCATTGTTGTACTCTGCGTCTGTGCTCTTTGATTTCACCGACCCACGCTGACCAGTGTGGTGAAGTATGGTCAAATAAACGCCACGATCCACGCGGTGTAGAGGCCCTCGCCGAGCAGTGGATTGACAAAATGGCTGTCTGTGTAGACTTAGAATGCGGACACATGATGCATCAGTGAATATGTCGCGACGGTGTTGTGCCTCTATCGTCGAAATCGTCAAAAACACCACTCTTGTCATCCGTGTCGGTGTTTTTAAAAGTTAGGTGCATTGTAGAGCACCAAAGGATATGTATGTTGAACTTCTTCCACACCTTAAGTAGCCAACCGTGCTGATTGGAGGTGCAGGAAATAAATGACCAAGGCTATTGTGCTTAAAAAATGCACGTCCTTCCTAGCTGATTGATTCATGGTGAGGAGGGTCGAATGGACTCAACTGGATGCTCGCCGTTATTATTGCCCAGCATGTCTCTCCCCTCATCGCCGAGCCGCTAATTCTCCGGCCTGGTGTGGCGCGTGACGAGCAGAGCCCGAGATCCGCGTGGTGCGGCCGCTGCACGACGTGGAGGCGACCGAGCCGGGGGGCGTTACGCTCGAGTGCGAGGTATCGGCCGAGCGGGTGAAGGCGGCGCGGTGGACGCTGAACGGCGTGGAGCTGAGCGCGGCGTTCCCGGGGCTCGCCACGGTGGAGCGGGACGGCCGCGTGCACCGCGTCGTCATCCCCGTCGCGTGCCCCTCCATGTCCGGCACCGTCACCTTCCGCGCCGGGAAGGCATCGACGGCCGCGGTGCTCACGGTACACGGTACGGACACCGTCGCCGGCAGGGGCGGCCGTGCAGGCGCGGTCCGCACACGCCGCTTGACCTCCACGCGCCGCTTGGCTTCATGCCTTTTCCTTATTATTGTCAAAATTGGCCATGGTGATCATTCCGTATGAGTTTGAAATTGAACGAACGCGGTGTGGTATAAGCGGCGTTTTTTGTTGTTGTTCAAGTTAAAAAAAGAGGTTGATCGTTAAATCGAGTTTTATTGGTTCCATTGAGGTAGATTGTACAATCTTATAATGAACGTATTCATATCATACTGTATATTTGTACATACAGGCAATGTTAACAATATTTCAGCGATGGTTTTTGTTCATCAGTTCTCCAATCTTTTGTGACCCCGCAGAGGCACCTTTGGAGGTGTCGAGCGGACTTGCGGACACGGAAGTGACGGAAAGAGAAGACGTGACGATCTCCTGCGCGTTCCATCGAGCCAACACCGCCCCGCTCCCCTCCGTCACCTGGTTCCACGGCCGCGTTGCCCTGAACCCCTCGAGCAAGCATCACATGGTGCAGGAGGCCGGCAGAGCGTGCCTCACGATCCGCCGAGTGCACCAAGACGACGCGGGGGAGTATTCGTGCCGGGCCGGCGGGACCAGCACCGCCGCCGTCCTAACCGTGCGAGGTGGGGCACCGGGCCGCCCGCGCGTGTCGTGCCCGCAGGCGTTCGTGGAGCGCGGTGCTCCCTCATCGTTCGCGAACTTGCCACCCGCGATTTGTGGCGATCCGCGAATTCGTAACCTGGGACCCGATGCACGGCTGCATCGAGAGAGAGTGATGACATAAAGCGATGAGAGAGAATGTGATGCGAGAAAGTGATGCGAGTTTAAGTGATGAGATAAAGTGATGAGATAAAGCGGTGGGATGAGGTAAGTTCATTGATAAATAATTATTGAATACTTTAATATTCATTTTTATTTACTTTATATTTATTATAAGCAATACAAAAAAATGGTGTGATGATAATTTTCATGTATTTAATAACTTATTCATTTAAGGTAATTCATTATCCGCGAAATTTCCGATTCACGCGCATCTCTAGAACGTCTCCCTCCTCGCGAATACCGAGAGAGGTAACGGAACCCGCCGCCTCGCTGTGCGGCCACGAGGTTTACAGGAGATGCCCTCTGTTTCCCCGCGAATCAGGGCGCGACGTGCGAGTGACCCGGGCCATGGGAGATGTTGACGCGGAGGAGAAGGGCACCGCGGTGTTCCGCTGTGAGCTCTCCCGCGGTGACGCGGACGACGCTGAGTGGCTCCTGAACGACGTGCAGCTCGTGCCGGGCGAGGCCACGGAGATCTCGCGGGACGGGCGCTGCCACGCGCTCAAGCTGAGCAACCTCACGACGGAGGACGCTGGCACCATCACCTTCCGGGCAGAGGGCGTCGAACAGACGGCCCAGTTGCACGTGAAGGGTGAGCTTTCAGTTGGATCGGAGCGCTGTGGACGCGGCTGCCCCGGGTCTAAAGGTTGCGACCTCTGAGTTACAAAAACAGCTGCTAAGATATCATGAGGAGAAGAAGAAGATCTCACGATCCCGGAAGAGGGGAGAACGTGACGTAAATACATTTCCTTGGTTGGTGTTTTTGAACTGAAAAAAACGGCACTTTTATCATTCTGGGAGAGATGGCAACCCAACACGGGTCTATGTCCATGAAAATCACCGTCCATGAGGTTTGGGCTGAAAAAACACTCTTAGTGTTCCACGTGGACGCTATGGTTAATGCGTATCGTCAGCAGATGCACTGCAGTCACCAGTAAGTCGGTCAACGTACAGGACGGAATGAAGTTGCGAGCGGCATCTGCCATCTTTTGGCAGGCACCGGGTAGGATATCTCACGCCGTAACACGTGTGGTCGGCTAGCCGAGTGTCCCATTGCATGTTCAAAATAAAAATCCGCACCTCGGGCCATGCTAACGAATCTATTTACTGTCAACACCTCCCCCCCCCGCCTGCAGAGGAACCCTTGGCATTCGAGCAAGAACTGCAGGACGTGCTTGGGGAAGAGCAGGGCACGGCGGAGCTGCGGTGCTCGCTGTCACGCGACGCGCCGCCTGGCGTCGGCGTGGAGTGGCGCGGAGGTCGCTTCTCCCGGCCGCTCGTGTCGTCCGACAAGTACGAGGTGGTGCACGCCGGGCGCTCGTTGTGCCTGCTGGTGCGCGCCCTGCGCTGCGAGGATGCGGGCTCCTACTCGTGCCGCGCGGGGGACGCCAGCACGACCGCGACCCTGCGCGTGCAAGGTGCGGTCAGAGCGTTACGGGGATTGCGCCGCGTCCGATATTGTGATCGTCGTTGTCTGCCGTGGTCAATCCACTGCTGGATGAAGGCCTCCCCACGCTGCCGCCGTCTTTCGCGATGCGGTCTTCCAGCCAATTTCATCGCTCCATCTCCCCAGTGGCTGCCACTCCATCATTATTCTCGATGTGTCACATCACGATCTGCATTATCATATGGGAATTTGTGTTGTATGTATATTGAACTTCTTTCCCACCGTACATAGCCAACTGTGCTCATCGAGGTGCAGTTCATGAGCTACTTGTGTCTTTTGGACCACTTTGGATCTCGAGCGAGAATTCGTATCCAAGTCACATCACGACCTCACTGTACAATGTGTCATCAATGTAAGTGGCATTGAATACGGTGAATGCAACTCATTAGTACTCAACTTAATCACCACCGAAAAGCACTGACCTTTGCCTTATAATGAACAGCAACGTCATTTCATTACTCAGAGCGCTTGCGCTATCATTAAAATCGATTCAGGGTCTTGTATGCGTTTTTTTGTCTTCATAGAATTGAAGCTGACGATAACCAGGGAGTTGGAAAGCCAAGAGGTGATGGAGGAGGAGAGCGCCCTGTTCGTGTGCGAGCTCTCGCACGAGGCCATCGACGGCTGCCGCTGGCTGCTCAACGGCTCGGAGCTGCTGCCAGGAGGACGGGCAGAGATCGGTTGCAGGGGGAGGAGCAACACCCTGCTCCTCAAGAACCTCATACCAGAGGAGAGTGGCGACGTCAGATTTGTGGCCAGGACTATCTCCTCGTCAGCGAGGCTCACCATCAAAGGTAATGGCCCTGGCCAGAGACGCAGCGCAGTTTATTGCACGAATTTTGGCAGTTCTTGAATGCGCTGCGAGTTAGAATAGTGGAAGCCAAAATTGAGAGGTGAAGCGCAAAGATAAAGGTGCAGCCCTGCAAATGCTCGCACACGCCACTGCTGCACAGAAGGATCTCCACTGGAGAGAGCTCTAGGGAGAGCCTCTAGGGAGCACGTTGGTCTACTCGTCCACGCTGGGCAGGCACCTTGGAAGCCCAATTAGGCCAATTTTAACGTGATCTCTAGCACTTCGGTAACCATAATAGTGTGAAGTTAGACAATATTCGAAAGCATTCAATGTTATGAAATGTAATTTAAAATTGTAGTTTGACGACAGAAGTGCCGGTGTGGGTATGTACTGCCCTGGAAGACCAGAAGGTCTATTCTCAGCTCTCAGCTTTCAAAGCTGTTGGGAAACGTTGATTGGAGGAAGGGCAGTTGCATTATTTTCCCCGGTCCAAAATATTCCATCAGCCGAGAGGGGTTTTTGGCGACGCTTGCAATCCACAAGTTGAACCCTGGTGATGCAGGAGAGTATGGATGTGACACTGGAGATGACAAGACCTCAGCAGTGCTCACATGAAAGGGGGAAAAGATAATGATGTGTTATTTACATCTATCAAATACAGAGACTGAAAGAGTATCGAGAATTCAACCCACGTGCGCACACACTGCACACCACAACAAGGCGAAAGAAATCAGAGGAAGAAGACCGAGCAACAGACCATCCAGATTTGTTACACCCATTGTGAAAATGTGTGCTAACGTGCTGGAAACGTACGTGTTAAAGTAGGCATATAGTCAAAGCTCGTACGCAGGACACAGTCCCAACACGAGAGAGGATAGATTTTTTCAATATATTTTTTTTTTTATCATGTGTGTGTTTACATATACAATAACGGTTATATATGCAAGGTTTTGATGAGGCTTGTATTACAATATTTTGTTCAGCTTGGTTACAACTTTATCAACAGAAGCCCCGGTCCTGATCAAGGAAGGCCTGGTGGACCAGGAAGCCGATGAGTTTGGAAGTGCCACTCTTACTTGTCAGCTTTCCAAACCTGCTGTGGAAGTCGCTTGGAAAAAGGACTCCACTTTACTCCAGCCAAGCGATAAATATGAGATAAAGCAGGAAGGAAAAATAGCGAAGCTCATCATTCATGATGTGGAACCTGGAGATGCAGGGAAATATGACTGTGACACTGGAGATGACCACACCTCTGCAGTTCTCAGTGTCAAAGGTAAGGTGAAGCGAATGGAGATGTTGAAAATATAAAATTACCCATTTTAATGAATTGTCGTTTGTGAACATTCACGCATCAGCGTTCCATGCGTATAATTAATATATGATTGTATTAGTTTGTAAACAATGTATCCATCCATTAATATCCCTTCATACTTTTACGCTGTATATTAATTTTGATTCCACTGTACATTTTTCGAAAACCTAACAGGTTGCTGGATATTATTTTGGTTAACTTCAACGAAATGATATAAATCTTTCAGAATGGAACCCCATGGGTATTCCCAGTGACTTTAATTTATACTCTTTGGTTCTTTCGGTGAAGTCACGTAGGTATAAAATAAAATAAATCACGACGTTTCTTTGGATTGTACTCTCATGCTCACATGTCATTTGGATTGCACTCTTATGCTCAGATGTCCTTTGGATTGCACTCTCATGCTCACATGTCCTTTGGATTGCACCTCTCGTGCTCACATGTCTTTTGGATTCCACTCTCATGCTCACATGTCCTTTGGATTGCACTCTCATGTTCACGTCCTTTGGATTGCATTCTCATGGTGCTAATGTCTCATTAACACTGCTGTTGTGTGCATATGCGGGCATTATACTCTTATGCGGTGAAGGAAGCTCATTCATGCTAATCTCCCTCCCTAATCTCTCTCTCCCTAATCTCCCCCATTAACACAACTGACGTGCTTGGGTCCGTGAATGGAATTACTTTCCAGCTCAGACCCCGCTTGCTTGCCCAACGCCACATATATAACCTCCTTGTTGTAACAGCTCTCTCGCTGGTTCAGCAGTTCCACTGCTGGATTATATTTTTTCCACCTGAGGAGGACCGCTTGTGTTGCGATCGAAACGTCGTGATTTATTTTATTTTATACCTACGTGACTTTACCGAAAGAACCAAAGAGTATGGATTCCTGCTATCACGAAAGCTTCAAATCAAGACTTTAAGTTAATAGCTATTATTTGTAATCAGGATATTTACAATGTGATATCTGACCTACAGAAGCTCCAGTACTTATTAAAGAACACGTAAAAGATCAGGAAGCTGATGAGTTTGGAAGTGCCACTCTTACTTGTCAGCTTTCCAAACCGGCTGTGGAAGTCGCTTGGAAAAAGGACTCCACTTTACTCCAGCCCAGCGATAAATATGAGATAAAGCAGGAAGGAAAAATAGCGAAGCTCATCGTTCATGATGTGGAACCTGGAGATGCAGGGAAATATGACTGTGACACTGGAGATGACCACACTTGTGCAGTTCTCAAAGTCAAAGGTAAGGTTAAGCATATGGAATGTTGAAAATATAAAATGACCGATTTTCATGAATTGTCTTTTTGACCATTAACGCATCAGCATTCCATGCGCGTAATTACTATATGATTGTATTCGTTTGTAAGCAATGTGTCCATCCATTAATACCCATTCATACTTTTACACTGTATATTAAATTTTTATTCCACTGTAAATGTTTAGAAAACCTAACAGGTTGGTAGATATTATTTTGGTTTACTTCAACGAAGTGATATAAATATTTCAGAATGAAACCCCATGGGTATTCCCAGTGACTTTCATTTAGTAGCTATTATTTGTAATCAGGATATTTACGAGGAGATATCTGACCTACAGAAGCTCCAGTACTTATGAAAGAACACCTAGAAGATCAGGAAGCTCATGAGTTTGGAAGTGCCACTCTTACTTGTCAGCTTTCCAAACCTGCTGTGGAAGTCGCTTGGAAAAAGGACTCCACTTTACTCCATCCCAGCGATAAATATGAGATAAAGCAGGAAGGAAAAATAGCGAAGCTCATCATTCATGATGTGGAACCTGGAGATGCAGGGAAATATCACTGTGACACTGGAGATGACCACACCAGTGCAGTTCTCAATGTCAAAGGTAATGTGAAGCGAATGGAGATGTTGAAAATATAAAATTACCCATTTTCATGAATTGTCTTTTTGAACATTAACGCATCATCGTTCCATGCGTATTTTTACTATATGATTGTATTCGATGGTAAACAATGTATCCATCCATTAATACCCATTCATACTTTTACGCTGTATATACATTTTGATTCCACTGTAAATATTTAGAAAACATAACAGGTTACTCGATATTATTTTGGTTTATTTCAACGAAATGATAGAAATATTTCGGAATGGAACCCCATGGGAATTCCCAAGTGACTTTGATTTGGTAGCTATTATTTGGAATGAGGATATTTACGAGGTGATATCTGATGTACAGAAGCTCCAGTACTTATTAAAGAACACCTAGAAGATCAGGAAGCTAATGAGTTTGGAAGTGCCACTCTTACTTGTCAGCTTTCCAAACCGGCCGTGGAAGTCGTTTGGAAAAAGGACTCCACTTTACTCCATCCCAGCGATAAATATAAGATAAAGCAGGAAGGAAAAATAGCGAAGCTCATCATTCATGATGTGGAGCCGGGAGATGCAGGGGAATATGGTTGTGACACTAGAGATGACCACACTTGTGCAGTTCTCAAAGTCAAAGGTAAATATGGATATATTATTTCATCCATATACAAACCACAAATACGTGAAGTCTCATTTTCAAATAATAAACAATTTACTTTTCAAATGTATACCAACAGAAGCCCCTGTTAAAATGTCTGAAGGCCTGGTGGACCAAGAAGCCGATGAGTTTGGAAGTGCCACTCTTACTTGTCAGCTTTCCAAACCTGCTGTGGAAGTTGTGTGGAAAAAGGACTCCACTTTACTCCATCCCAGCGATAAATATGAGATAAAGCAGGAAGGAAAAATAGCGAAGCTCATCATTCATGATGTGGAACCTGGAGATGCAGGGAAATATGACTGTGACACTGGAGATGACCACACTTGTGCAGTTCTCAAAGTCAAAGGTAATGTGAAGCGAATGGAGATGTAGAAAATATAAAATTACCCATTTTCATGAATTGTCTTTTTGAACATTAATGCATCATCGTTCCATACATATTATTACTATATGATTGTATTCGTTTGTAAGCAATGTATACATCCATTAATACCCAATCATACTTTTACGCTTTATATACATTTTTAGTCCACTGTAAATGTTTAGAAAACCTAACAGGGTACTCGATATTATTTTGGTTTTCTTCAACGAAATGATAGAAATATTTCGGAATGGAACCCCATGGGAATTCCCAAGTGACTTTGATTTGGGAGCTATTATTTGGAATGAGGATATTTACGAGGTGATATCTGACCTACAGAAGCTCCAGTACTTATTAAAGAACACCTAGAAGATCAGGAAGCTAATGAGTTTGGAAGTGCCACTCTTACTTGTCAGCTTTCCAAACCGGCTGTGGAAGTCGTTTGGAAAAAGGACTCCACGTTACTCCATCCGAGCGACAAATCTGAGATAAAGCAGGAAGGAAAAATAGCGACGCTCATCATTCATGATGTGGAACCTGGAGATGCAGGGAAATATGACTGTGACACTGGAGATGACCACACCAGTGCAGTTGTCAATGTCAAAGGTAATGTGAAGCGAATGGAGATGTTGAAAATATAAAATTACCCATTTTCATGAATTGTCTTTTTGAACATTAACGCATCATCGTTCCATGCATATTATTACTATATGATTGTATTCGTTTGTAAACAATGTATCCATCCATTAATACCCATCATACTGTTATGCTGTATATACAGCTTTATTCCACTGTTAATGTTTAGAAAACCTAATAGGTTACTCAATATTATTTTGGTTTACTTCAACGAAATGATAGAAATATTTCGGAATGGAAACCCATGGGAATTCCAAAGTGACTTTGATTTGGTAGCTATTATTTGGAATGGGGATATTTACGAGGTGATATCTGACCTACAGAAGCTCCAGTACTTATTAAAGAACACCTAGAAGATCAGGAAGCTGATGAGTTTGGAAGTGCCACTCTTACTTGTCAGCTTTCCAAACCGGCTGTGGAAGTGATTTGGAAAAAGGACTCCACTTTACTCCATCCCAGTGATAAATATGAGATAAAGCAGGAAGGCAAAATAGCGAAGCTCATCATTCATGATGTGGAACCTGGAGATGCAGGGGAATATGGTTGTGACACTAGAGATGACCACACTTGTGCAGTTCTCAAAGTCAAAGGTAAACATGGATATATTTTTTTTATCCATATACAAACCACAAATACGTGAAGTTTCATTTTGAAATAATTAAACACTTTACTTTTCCAATGTATACCAACAGAAGCCCCTGTTAAAATATCAGAAGGCTTGGTGGACCAGGAAGCCGATGAGTTTGGAAGTACCACTCTTACTTGTCAGCTTTCCAAACCTGCTGTGGAAGTCGCTTGGAAAAAGGACTCCACTTTACTCCAGCCCAGCGATAAATATGAGATAAAGCAGGAAGGAAAAATAGCGAAGCTCATCATTCATGATGTGGAACCTGGAGATGCAGGGGGATATGGTTGTGACACTGGAGATGACCACACTTGTGCAGTTCTCAAAGTCAAAGGTAAACATGGATATATTTTTTCATCCATATACAAACCACAAATACGTGATATTTCATTTTGAAATAATTAAACAATTTACTTTTCAAATGTATACCAACAGAAGCCCCTGTTAAAATATCAGAAGGCTTGGTGGACCAGGAAGCCGATGAGTTTGGAAGTGCCACTCTTACTTGTCAGCTTTCCAAACCTGCTGTGGAAGTCGTGTGGAAAAAGGACTCCACTTTACTCCATCCCAGCGTTAAATATGAGATAAAGCAGGAAGGAAAAATAGCGAAGCTCATCATTCATGATGTGGAACCTGGAGATGCAGGGAAATATGACTGTGACACTAGAGATGACCACACCTCTGCAGTTCTCAATGTCAAAGGTAAGGTGAAGCGAATGGAGATGTTGAAAATATAAAATTACCCATTTTCATGAATTGTCTTTTTGAACATTAACACATCAGCGTTCCATTCGTATAATTACTATATGATTGTATTCGTTTGTAAGCAATGTATACATCCATTAACACCCAATCATACTTTTACGCTGTATGTACATTTTTATTCCACTGTAAATGTTTAGAAAACCTAAAAGGGTACTCGATATTATTTTTGTTTACTTCAACGAAATGATAGAAATATTTCGGAATGGAACCCCTTGGGAATTCCCAAGTGACTTTGATTTGGTAGCTATTATTTGGAATTAGGATATTTACAAGGTGATATCTGACCTACAGAAGCTCCAGTACTTATTAAAGAACACCTAGAAGATCAGGAAGCTAATGAGCTTGGAAGTGCCACTCTTACTTGTCAGCTTTCCAAAACTGCTGTGGAAGTCGTGTGGAAAAAGGACTCCACTTTACTCCATCCCAGCGATAAATATGAGATAAAGCAGGAAGGAAAAATAGCGACCCTCATCATTCATGATGTGGACCCTGGAGATGCAGGGGGATATGGTTGTGACACTGGAGATGACCACACTTGTGCAGTTCTCAAAGTCAAAGGTAAACATGGATATATTTTTTCATCCATATACAAACCACAAATACGTGAAGTGTCATTTTGAAATAATTAAACTCTTTACTTTTCAAATGTATACCAACAGAAGCCCCTGTTAAAATATCAGAAGGCCTGGTGGACCAGGAAGCCGATGAGTTTGGAAGTGCCACTCTTACTTGTCAGCTTTCCAAACCTGCTGTGGAAGTCGTGTGGAAAAAGGACTCGAATCTACTCCAGCCCAGCGATAAATATGAGATAAAGCAGGAAGGAAAAATAGCGAAGCTCATCATTCATGATGTGGAACTTGGAGATGCAGGGAAATATGACTGTGACACTGGAGATGACCACACCTCTGCAGTTCTCAATGTCAAAGGTAAGGTGAAGCGTATGGAGATGTTGAAAATATAAAATTACCCATTTTCATGAATTGTCTTTTTGAACATTAACGCATCAGCGTTCCATGCGTATAATTACTATATGATTGTATTCGTTTGTAAGCAATGTATACATCCATTAATACCCATTCATACTTTTACGCTGTATATTAATTTTTAAACCACTGTAAATGTTTAGAAAACCTAACAGGTTGCTAGATATATTATTTTGGTTTACTTTAACGAAATGATAGAAATATTTCAGAATGGAACTCCTTAGGAATTCCCAAGTGACTTTGATTTGGTAGCTATTATTTGGAATGAGGATATTTACGAGGTGATATCTGACCTACAGAAGCTCCAGTACTTATTAAAGAACACCTAGAAGATCAGGAAGCTAATGAGTTTGGAAGTGCCACTCTTACTTGTCAGCTTTCCAAACCGGCTGTGGAAGTCGTGTGGAAAAAGGACTCCACTTTACTCCATCCCAGCGATAAATATGAGATAAAGCAGGAAGGAAAAATAGCGACACTCATCATTCATGATGTGGAACCTGGAGATGCAGGGGAATATGGTTGTGACACTGGAGATGACCACACTTGTGCAGTTCTCAAAGTCAAAGGTAAACATGGATATATTTTTTCATCCATATACAAACCACAAATACGTGAAGTTTCATATTGAAATAATTAAACTCTTTACTTTTCAAATGTATACCAACAGAAGCCCCTGTTAAAATATCAGAAGGCCTGGTGGACCAGGAAGCCGATGAGTTTGGAAGTGCCACTCTTACTTGTCAGCTTTCCAAACCTGCTGTGGAAGTCGTGTGGAAAAAGGACTCGAATCTACTCCAGCCCAGCGATAAATATGAGATAAAGCAGGAAGGAAAAATAGCGAAGCTCATCATTCATGATGTGGAACTTGGAGATGCAGGGAAATATGACTGTGACACTGGAGATGACCACACCTCTGCAGTTCTCAATGTCAAAGGTAAGGTGAAGCGTATGGAGATGTTGAAAATATAAAATTACCCATTTTCATGAATTGTCTTTTTGAACATTAACGCATCAGCGTTCCATGCGTATAATTACTATATGATTGTATTCGTTTGTAAGCAATGTATACATCCATTAATACCCATTCATACTTTTACGCTGTATATTAATTTTTAAACCACTGTAAATGTTTAGAAAACCTAACAGGTTGCTAGATATATTATTTTGGTTTACTTTAACGAAATGATAGAAATATTTCAGAATGGAACTCCTTGGGAATTCCCAAGTGACTTTGATTTGGTAGCTATTATTTGGAATGAGGATATTTACGAGGTGATATCTGACCTACAGAAGCTCCAGTACTTATTAAAGAACACCTAGAAGATCAGGAAGCTAATGAGTTTGGAAGTGCCACTCTTACTTGTCAGCTTTCCAAACCGGCTGTGGAAGTCGTGTGGAAAAAGGACTCCACTTTACTCCATCCCAGCGATAAATATGAGATAAAGCAGGAAGGAAAAATAGCGATACTCATCATTCATGATGTGGAACCTGGAGATGCAGGGGAATATGGTTGTGACACTGGAGATGACCACACTTGTGCAGTTCTCAAAGTCAAAGGTAAACATGGATATATTTTTTCATCCGTATACAAACCACAAATACGTGAAGTTTCATTTTGAAATAATTAAACTCTTTACTTTTCAAATGTATTCCAACAGAAGCCCCTGTTAAAATATCAGAAGGCCTGGTGGACCAGGAAGCCGATGAGTTTGGAAGTGCCACTCTTACTTGTCAGCTTTCCAAACCTGCTGTGGAAGTCGTGTGGAAAAAGGACTCGAATCTACTCCAGCCCAGCGATAAATATGAGATAAAGCAGGAAGGAAAAATAGCGAAGCTCATCATTCATGATGTGGAACTTGGAGATGCAGGGAAATATGACTGTGACACTGGAGATGACCACACCTCTGCAGTTCTCAATGTCAAAGGTAAGGTGAAGCGTATGGAGATGTTGAAAATATAAAATTACCCATTTTCATGAATTGTCTTTTTGAACATTAACGCATCAGCGTTCCATGCGTATAATTACTATATGATTGTATTCGTTTGTAAGCAATGTATACATCCATTAATACCCATTCATACTTTTACGCTGTATATTAATTTTTAAACCACTGTAAATGTTTAGAAAACCTAACAGGTTGCTAGATATATTATTTTGGTTTACTTTAACGAAATGATAGAAATATTTCAGAATGGAACTCCTTAGGAATTCCCAAGTGACTTTGATTTGGTAGCTATTATTTGGAATGAGGATATTTACGAGGTGATATCTGACCTACAGAAGCTCCAGTACTTATTAAAGAACACCTAGAAGATCAGGAAGCTAATGAGTTTGGAAGTGCCACTCTTACTTGTCAGCTTTCCAAACCGGCTGTGGAAGTCGTGTGGAAAAAGGACTCCACTTTACTCCATCCCAGCGATAAATATGAGATAAAGCAGGAAGGAAAAATAGCGACACTCATCATTCATGATGTGGAACCTGGAGATGCAGGGGAATATGGTTGTGACACTGGAGATGACCACACTTGTGCAGTTCTCAAAGTCAAAGGTAAACATGGATATATTTTTTCATCCATATACAAACCACAAATACGTGAAGTTTCATATTGAAATAATTAAACTCTTTACTTTTCAAATGTATACCAACAGAAGCCCCTGTTAAAATATCAGAAGGCCTGGTGGACCAGGAAGCCGATGAGTTTGGAAGTGCCACTCTTACTTGTCAGCTTTCCAAACCTGCTGTGGAAGTCGTGTGGAAAAAGGACTCGAATCTACTCCAGCCCAGCGATAAATATGAGATAAAGCAGGAAGGAAAAATAGCGAAGCTCATCATTCATGATGTGGAACTTGGAGATGCAGGGAAATATGACTGTGACACTGGAGATGACCACACCTCTGCAGTTCTCAATGTCAAAGGTAAGGTGAAGCGTATGGAGATGTTGAAAATATAAAATTACCCATTTTCATGAATTGTCTTTTTGAACATTAACGCATCAGCGTTCCATGCGTATAATTACTATATGATTGTATTCGTTTGTAAGCAATGTATACATCCATTAATACCCATTCATACTTTTACGCTGTATATTAATTTTTAAACCACTGTAAATGTTTAGAAAACCTAACAGGTTGCTAGATATATTATTTTGGTTTACTTTAACGAAATGATAGAAATATTTCAGAATGGAACTCCTTGGGAATTCCCAAGTGACTTTGATTTGGTAGCTATTATTTGGAATGAGGATATTTACGAGGTGATATCTGACCTACAGAAGCTCCAGTACTTATTAAAGAACACCTAGAAGATCAGGAAGCTAATGAGTTTGGAAGTGCCACTCTTACTTGTCAGCTTTCCAAACCGGCTGTGGAAGTCGTGTGGAAAAAGGACTCCACTTTACTCCATCCCAGCGATAAATATGAGATAAAGCAGGAAGGAAAAATAGCGATACTCATCATTCATGATGTGGAACCTGGAGATGCAGGGGAATATGGTTGTGACACTGGAGATGACCACACTTGTGCAGTTCTCAAAGTCAAAGGTAAACATGGATATATTTTTTCATCCGTATACAAACCACAAATACGTGAAGTTTCATTTTGAAATAATTAAACTCTTTACTTTTCAAATGTATTCCAACAGAAGCCCCTGTTAAAATATCAGAAGGCCTGGTGGACCAGGAAGCCGATGAGTTTGGAAGTGCCACTCTTACTTGTCAGCTTTCCAAACCTGCTGTGGAAGTCGCTTGGAAAAAGGACTCCACTTTACTCCATCCCAGCGATAAATATGAAATAAAGCAGGAAGGAAAAATAGCGAAGCTCATCATTCATGATGTGGAACCTGGAGATGCAGGGAAATATGACTGTGACACTGGAGATGACCACACCTCTTCAGTTCTCAATGTCAAAGGTAGGGTGAAGCATATGGAGATGTTGAAAATATGAAATTACCCATTTTCATGAATTGTCATTTTGAACATTAACACATCAGCGTTCCATTCGTATAATTACTATATGATTGTATTCGTTTGTAAGCAATGTATACATCCATTAACACCCAATCATACTTTTACGCTGTATGTACATTTTTATTCCACTGTAAATGTTTAAAAAACCTAACAGGGTACTCGATATTATTTTTGTTTACTTCAACGAAATGATAGAAATATTTCGGAATGGAACCCCTTGGGAATTCCCAAGTGACTTTGATTTGGTAGCTATTATTTGGAATGAGGATATTTACAAGGTGATATCTGACCTACAGAAGCTCCAGTACTTATTAAAGAACACCTAGAAGATCAGGAAGCTAATGAGCTTGGAAGTGCCACTCTTACTTGTCAGCTTTCCAAAACTGCTGTGGAAGTCGTGTGGAAAAAGGACTCCACTTTACTCCATCCCAGCGATAAATATGAGATAAAGCAGGAAGGAAAAATAGCGACCCTCATCATTCATGATGTGGACCCTGGAGATGCAGGGGGATATGGTTGTGACACTGGAGATGACCACACTTGTGCAGTTCTCAAAGTCAAAGGTAAACATGGATATATTTTTTCATCCATATACAAACCACAAATACGTGAAGTTTCATTTTGAAATAATTAAACTCTTTACTTTTCAAATGTATACCAACAGAAGCCCCTGTTAAAATATCAGAAGGCCTGGTGGACCAGGAAGCCGATGAGTTTGGAAGTGCCACTCTTACTTGTCAGCTTTCCAAACCTGCTGTGGAAGTCGCTTGGAAAAAGGACTCCACTTTACTCCAGCCCAGCGATAAATATGAGATAAAGCAGGAAGGAAAAATAGCGAAGCTCATCATTCATGATGTGGAACTTGGAGATGCAGGGAAATATGACTGTGACATTGGAGATGACCACACCTCTGCAGTTCTCTATGTCAAAGGTAGGGTGAAGCGTATGGAGATGTTGAAAATATAAAATTACCCATTTTCATGAATTGTCTTTTTGAACATTAACACATCAGCGTTCCATGCGTATTATTACTATATGATTGCATTCGTTTGTAAGCAATGTATACATCCATTAATACCCAATCATACTTTTACGCTGTATATACATTTTTATTCCACTGTAAATGTTTAGAAAACCTGAGAGGGTACTCGATATTATATTGGTTTACTTCAACGAAATGATAGAAATATTTCGGAATGGAACCCCTTGGGAATTCCCAAGTGACTTTGATTTGGTAGCTATTATTTGGAATGAGGATATTTACAAGGTGATATCTGACCTACAGAAGCTCCAGTAATTATTAAAGAACACCTAGAAGATCAGGAAGCTAATGAGTTTGGAAGTGCCACTCTTACTTGTCAGCTTTCCAAACCGGCTGTGGAAGTCGTGTGGAAAAAAGACTCCACTTTACTCCATCCCAGCGATAAATATGAGATAAAGCAGGAAGGAAAAATAGCGACACTCATCATTCATGATGTGGAACCTGGAGATGCAGGGGAATATGGTTGTGACACTGGAGATGACCACACTTGTGCAGTTCTCAAAGTCAAAGGTAAACATGGATATATTTTTTCATCCATATACAAACCACAAATACGTGAAGTTTCATTTTGAAATAATTAAACAATTTACTTTTCAAATGTATTCCAACAGAAGCCCCTGTTAAAATATCAGAAGGCCTGGTGGACCAGGAAGCCGATGAGTTTGGAAGTGCCACTCTTACTTGTCAGCTTTCCAAACCTGCTGTGGAAGTCGTGTGGAAAAAGGACTCGAATCTACTCCATCCCAGCGATAAATATGAAATGAAGCAGGAAGGAAAAATAGCGAAGCTCATCATTCATGATGTGGTACCTGGAGATGCAGGGGAATATGGTTGTGAAACTAGAGATGACCACACTTGTGCAGTTCTCAAAGTCAAAGGTAGGGTGAAGTGTATGGAGATGTTCACAATATAAAATTACCCATTTTCATGTATTGTCTTTTTGAACATTAACACATCAGCGTTCCATGCGTATAATTACTATATGATTGTATTCGTTTGTAAGCAATGTATACATCCATTAAAACCCAATCATACTTTTATGCTGTATATACATTTTTATTCCACTGTAAATGATTAGAAAACCTAACAGGGTACTCGATATTACTTTGGTTTACTTCAACGAAATGATAGAAATATTTCGGAATGGAACCCCTTGGGAATTCCCAAGTGACTTTGATTTGGTAGCTATTATTTGGAATGAGGATATTTACGAGGTGATATCTGACCTACAGAAGCTCCAGTACATATTAAAGAACACCTAGAAGATCAGGAAGCTAATGAGTTTGGAAGTACCACTCTTACTTGTCAGCTTTCCAAACCTGCTGTGGAAGTCGCTTGGAAAAAGGACTCCACTTTACTCCATCCCAGCGATAAATATGAAATAAAGCAGGAAGGAAAAATAGCGAAGCTCATCATTCATGATGTGGAACCTGGAGATGCAGGGGAATATGGTTGTGACACTGGAGATGACCACACTTGTGCAGTTCTCAAAGTCAAAGGTAAACATGGATATATTTTTTCATCCATATACAAACCACAAATACGTGAAGTTTCATTTTGAAATAATTAAACTCTTTACTTTTCAAATGTATACCAACAGAAGCCCCTGTTAAAATATCAGAAGGCCTGGTGGACCAGGAAGCCGATGAGTTTGGAAGTGCCACTCTTACTTGTCAGCTTTCCAAACCTGCTGTGGAAGTCGCTTGGAAAAAGGACTCCACTTTACTCCAGCCCAGCGATAAATATGAGATAAAGCAGGAAGGAAAAATAGCGAAGCTCATCATTCATGATGTGGAACTTGGAGATGCAGGGAAATATGACTGTGACATTGGAGATGACCACACCTCTGCAGTTCTCTATGTCAAAGGTAGGGTGAAGCGTATGGAGATGTTGAAAATATAAAATTACCCATTTTCATGAATTGTCTTTTTGAACATTAACACATCAGCGTTCCATGCGTATTATTACTATATGATTGCATTCGTTTGTAAGCAATGTATACATCCATTAATACCCAATCATACTTTTACGCTGTATATACATTTTTATTCCACTGTAAATGTTTAGAAAACCTGAGAGGGTACTCGATATTATATTGGTTTACTTCAACAAAATGATAGAAATATTTCGGAATGGAACCCCTTGGGAATTCCCAAGTGACTTTGATTTGGTAGCTATTATTTGGAATGAGGATATTTACAAGGTGATATCTGACCTACAGAAGCTCCAGTAATTATTAAAGAACACCTAGAAGATCACGAAGCCGATGAGTTTGGAAGTACCACTCTTACTTGTCAGCTTTCCAAACCGGCTGTGGAAGTCCTTTGGAAAAAAGACTCCACTTTACTCCATCCCAGCGATAAATATGAGATAAAGCAGGAAGGAAAAATAGCGACACTCATCATTCATGATGTGGAACCTGGAGATGCAGGGGAATATGGTTGTGACACTGGAGATGACCACACTTGTGCAGTTCTCAAAGTCAAAGGTAAACATGGATATATTTTTTCATCCATATACAAACCACAAATACGTGAAGTTTCATTTTGAAATAATTAAACAATTTACTTTTCAAATGTATTCCAACAGAAGCCCCTGTTAAAATATCAGAAGGCCTGGTGGACCAGGAAGCCGATGAGTTTGGAAGTGCCACTCTTACTTGTCAGCTTTCCAAACCTGCTGTGGAAGTCGTTTGGAAAAAGGACTCCACTTTACTCCAGCCCAGCGATAAATATGAGATAAAGCAGGAAGGAAAAATAGCGAAGCTCATCATTCATGATGTGGAACTTGGAGATGCAGGGGAATATGGTTGTGAAACTAGAGATGACCACACTTGTGCAGTTCTCAATGTCAAAGGTATTGTGAAGCGTATGGAGATGTTGAAAATATAAAATTACCCATTTTCATGAATTGTCTTTTTGAACATTAACACATCAGCGTTCCATGCGTATAATTACTATATGATTGTATTCGTTTGTAAGCAATGTATACATCCATTAATACCCAATCATACTTTTATGCTGTATTTACATTTTTATTCCACTGTAAATGATTAGAAAACCTAACAGGGTACTCGATATTACTTTGGTTTACTTCAACGAAATGATAGAAATATTTCGGAATGGAACCCCTTGGGAATTCCCAAGTGACTTTGATTTGGTAGCTATTATTTGGAATGAGGATATTTACGAGGTGATATCTGACCTACAGAAGCTCCAGTACTTATTAAAGAACACCTAGAAGATCAGGAAGCTAATGAGTTTGGAAGTACCACTCTTACTTGTCAGCTTTCCAAACCTGCTGTGGAAGTCGCTTGGAAAAAGGACTCCACTTTACTCCATCCCAGCGATAAATATGAAATAAAGCAGGAAGGAAAAATAGCGAAGCTCATCATTCATGATGTGGAACCTGGAGATGCAGGGGAATATGGTTGTGACACTGGAGATGACCACACTTGTGCAGTTCTCAAAGTCAAAGGTAAACATGGATATATTTTTTCATCCATATACAAACCACAAATTCGTGAAGTTTCATTTTGAAATAATTAAACTCTTTACTTTTCAAATGTATACCAACAGAAGCCCCTGTTAAAATATCAGAAGGCCTGGTGGACCAGGAAGCCGATGAGTTTGGAAGTGCCACTCTTACTTGTCAGCTTTCCAAACCTGCTGTGGAAGTCGTGTGGAAAAAGGACTCGAATCTACTCCATCCCAGCGATAAATATGAGATAAAGCAGGAAGGAAAAATAGCGAAGCTCATCATTCATGATGTGGAACCTGGAGATGCAGGGAAATATGACTGTGACACTGGAGATGACCACACCTCTGCAGTTCTCAATGTCAAAGGTAGGGTGAAGCGAATGGAGATGTTGAAAATATAAAATTACCCATTTTCATGAATTGTCTTTTTGAACATTAACACATCAGCGTTCCATGCGTATAATTACTATATGATTGTATTCGTTTGTAAGCAATGTATACATCCATTAAAACCCAATCATACTTTTACGCTGTATATTAATTTTTAAACCACTGTAAATGTTTAGAAAACCTAACAGGTTGCTAGATCTATTATTTTGGTTTACTTTAACGAAATGATAGAAATATTTCAGAATGGAACCCCTTGGGAATTCCCAAGTGACCTTGATTTGGTAGCTATTATTTGGAATGAGGATATTTACGAGGTGATATCTGACCTACAGAAGCTCCAGTAGTTATTAAAGAACACCTAGAAGATCAGGAAGCCGATGAGTTTGGAAGTACCACTCTTACTTGTCAGCTTTCCAAACCTGCTGTGGAAGTCGTGTGGAAAAAGGACTCCACTTTACTCCATCCCAGCGATAAATATGAGATAAAGCAGGAAGGAAAAATAGCGACACTCATCATTCATGATGTGGAACCTGGAGATGCAGGGGAATATGGTTGTGACACTGGAGATGACCACACTTGTGCAGTTCTCAAAGTCAAAGGTAAACATGGATATATTTTTTCATCCATATACAAACCACAAATACGTGAAGTTTCATTTTGAAATAATTAAACAATTTACTTTTCAAATGTATTCCAACAGAAGCCCCTGTTAAAATATCAGAAGGCCTGGTGGACCAGGAAGCCGATGAGTTTGGAAGTGCCACTCTTACTTGTCAGCTTTCCAAACCTGCTGTGGAAGTCGTTTGGAAAAAGGACTCCACTTTACTCCAGCCCAGCGATAAATATGAGATAAAGCAGGAAGGAAAAATAGCGAAGCTCATCATTCATGATGTGGAACTTGGAGATGCAGGGGAATATGGTTGTGAAACTAGAGATGACCACACTTGTGCAGTTCTCAATGTCAAAGGTATTGTGAAGCGTATGGAGATGTTGAAAATATAAAATTACCCATTTTCATGAATTGTCTTTTTGAACATTAACACATCAGCGTTCCATGCGTATAATTACTATATGATTGTATTCGTTTGTAAGCAATGTATACATCCATTAATACCCAATCATACTTTTATGCTGTATTTACATTTTTATTCCACTGTAAATGATTAGAAAACCTAACAGGGTACTCGATATTATTTTGGTTTACTTCAACGAAATGATAGAAATATTTCGGAATGGAACCCCTTGGGATTTCCCAAGTGACTTTGATTTGGTAGCTATTATTTGGAATGAGGATATTTACGAGGTGATATCTGACCTACAGAAGCTCCAGTACTTATTAAAGAACACCTAGAAGATCAGGAAGCCGATGAGTTTGGAAGTGCCACTCTTACTTGTCAGCTTTCCAAACCTGCTGTGGAAGTCGCTTGGAAAAAGGACTCCACTTTACTCCATCCCAGCAATAAATATGAGATAAAGCAGGAAGGAAAAATAGCGACACTCATCATTCATGATGTGGAACCTGGAGATGCAGGGGAATATGGTTGTGACACTGGAGATGACCACACTTGTGCAGTTCTCAAAGTCAAAGGTAAACATGGATATATTTTTTCATCCATATACAAACCACAAATTCGTGAAGTTTCATTTTAAAATAATTAAACTCTTTACTTTTCAAATGTATACCAACAGAAGCACCTGTTAAAATATCAGAAGGCCTGGTGGACCAGGAAGCCGATGAGTTTGGAAGTGCCACTCTTACTTGTCAGCTTTCCAAACCTGCTGTGGAAGTCGTGTGGAAAAAGGACTCGAATCTACTCCATCCCAGCGATAAATATGAGATAAAGCAGGAAGGAAAAATAGCGAAGCTCATCATTCATGATGTGGAACCTGGAGATGCAGGGAAATATGACTGTGACATTGGAGATGACCACACCTCTGCAGTCCTCAATGTCAAAGGTAGGGTGAAGCGAATGGAGATGTTGAAAATATAAAATTACCCATTTTCATGAATTGTCTTTTTGAACATTAACGCATCAGCGTTCCATGCGTATAATTACTATATGATTGTATTCGTTTGTAAGCAATGTATACATCCATTAATACCCATTCATACTTTTACGCTGTATATTAATTTTTAAACCACTGTAAATGTTTAGAAAACCTAACAGGTTGCTAGATATATTATTTTGGTTTACTTTAACGAAATGATAGAAATATTTCAGAATGGAACCCCTTGGGAATTCCCAAGTGACTTTGATTTGGTAGCTATTATTTGGAATGAGGATATTTACGAGGTGATATCTCACCTACAGAAGCTCCAGTAGTTATTAAAGAACACCTAGAAGATCAGGAAGCCGATGAGTTTGGAAGTACCACTCTTACTTGTCAGCTTTCCAAACCTGCTGTGGAAGTCGTGTGGAAAAAGGACTCCACTTTACTCCATCCCAGCGATAAATATGACATAAAGCAGGAAGGAAAAATAGCGACACTCATCATTCATGATGTGGAACCTGGAGATGCAGGGGAATATGGTTGTGACACTGGAGATGACCACACTTGTGCAGTTCTCAAAGTCAAAGGTAAACATGGATATATTTTTTCATCCATATACAAACCACAAATACGTGAAGTTTCATTTTGAAATAATTAAACAATTTACTTTTCAAATGTATTCCAACAGAAGCCCCTGTTAAAATATCAGAAGGCCTGGTGGACCAGGAAGCCGATGAGTTTGGAAGTGCCACTCTTACTTGTCAGCTTTCCAAACCTGCTGTGGAAGTCGCTTGGAAAAAGTACTCCACTTTACTCCAGCCCAGCGTTAAATATGAGATAAAGCAGGAAGTAAAAATAGCGAGGCTCATCATTCATGATGTGGAACCTGGAGATGCAGGGGAATATGGTTGTGAAACTAGAGATGACCACACTTGTGCAGTTCTCAATGTCAAAGGTAGGGTGAAGCGTATGGAGATGTTGAAAATATAAAATTACCCATTTTCATGAATTGTCTTTTTGAACATTAACACATCAGCGTTCCATGCGTATAATTACTATATGATTGTATTCGTTTGTAATCAATGTATACATCCATTAATACCCAATCATACTTTTATGCTGTATTTACATTTTTATTCCACTGTAAATGATTAGAAAACCTAACAGGGTACTCGATATTATTTTGGTTTACTTCAACGAAATGATAGAAATATTTCGGAATGGAACCCCTTGAGATTTCCCAAGTGACTTTGATTTGGTAGCTATTATTTGGAATGAGGATATTTACGAGGTGATATCTGACCTACAGAAGCTCCAGTACTTATTAAAGAACACCTAGAAGATCAGGAAGCCGATGAGTTTGGAAGTGCCACTCTTACTTGTCAGCTTTCCAAACCTGCTGTGGAAGTCGTGTGGAAAAAGGACTCCACTTTACTCCATTTCAGCGATAAATATGAGATAAAGCAGGAAGGAAAAATAGCGACACTCATCATTCATGATGTGGAACCTGGAGATGCAGGGAAATATGGTTGTGACACTGGAGATGACCACACTTGTGCAGTTCTCAAAGTCAAAGGTAAACATGGATATATTTTTGCATCCATATACAAACCACAAATACGTGAAGTTTCATTTTGAAATGATTAAACAATTTACTTTTCAAATGTATTCCAACAGAAGCCCCTGTTAAAATATCAGAAGGCCTGGTGGACCAGGAAGCCGATGAGTTTGGAAGTGCCACTCTTACTTGTCAGCTTTCCAAACCTGCTGTGGAAGTCGCTTGGAAAAAGGACTCCACTTTACTCCAGCCCAGCGATAAATATGAGATAAAGCAGGAAGGAAAAATAGCGAAGCTCATCATTCATGATGTGGAACCTGGAGATGCAGGGAAATATGACTGTGACACTAGAGATGACCACACCTCTGCAGTTCTCAATGTCAAAGGTTGGGTGAAGCGTATGGAGATGTTGAAAATATAAAATTACCCATTTTCATGAATTGTCTTTTTGAACATTAACACATCAGCGTTCCATGCGTATAATTACTATTTGATTGTATTCGTTTGTAAGCAATGTATACATCCATTAATACCCAATCATACTTTTATGCTGTATATACATTTTTATTCCACTGTAAATGATTAGAAAACCTAACAGGGTACTCGATATTATTTTGGTTTACTTCAACGAAATGATAGAAATATTTCGGAATGGAACCCCTTGGGAATTCCCAAGTGACTTTGATTTGGTAGCTATTATTTGGAATGAGGATATTTACGAGGTAATATCTGACCTACAGAAGCTCCAGTACTTATTAAAGAACACCTAGAAGATCAGGAAGCCGATGAGTTTGGAAGTGCCACTCTTACTTGTCAGCTTTCCAAACCTGCTGTGGAAGTCGTGTGGAAAAAGGACTCCACTTTACTCCATCCCAGCGATAAATATGAGATAAAGCAGGAAGGAAAAATAGCGAAGCTCATCATTCATGATGTGGAACCTGGAGATGCAGGGGAATATGGTTGTGACACTGGAGATGACCACACTTGTGCAGTTCTCAAAGTCAAAGGTAATCATGGATATATTTTTTCATCCATATACAAACCACAAATACGTGAAGTTTCATTTTGAAATGATTAAACAAATTACTTTTCAAATGTATTCCAACAGAAGCCCCTGTTAAAATATCAGAAGGCCTGGTGGACCAGGAAGCCGATGAGTTTGGAAGTGCCACTCTTACTTGTCAGCTTTCCAAACCTGCTGTGGAAGTCGCTTGGAAAAAGGACTCCACTTTACTCCAGCCCAGCGATAAATATGAGATAAAGCAGGAAGGAAAAATAGCGAAGCTCATCATTCATGATGTGGAACCTGGAGATGCAGGGAAATATGACTGTGACACTAGAGATGACCACACCTCTGCAGTTCTCAATGTCAAAGGTTGGGTGAAGCGTATGGAGATGTTGAAAATATAAAATTACCCATTTTCATGAATTGTCTTTTTGAACATTAACACATCAGCGTTCCATGCGTATAATTACTATTTGATTGTATTCGTTTGTAAGCAATGTATACATCCATTAATACCCAATCATACTTTTATGCTGTATATACATTTTTATTCCACTGTAAATGATTAGAAAACCTAACAGGGTACTCGATATTATTTTGGTTTACTTCAACGAAATGATAGAAATATTTCGGAATGGAACCCCTTGGGAATTCCCAAGTGACTTTGATTTGGTAGCTATTATTTGGAATGAGGATATTTACGAGGTGATATCTGACCTACAGAAGCTCCAGTACTTATTAAAGAACACCTAGAAGATCAGGAAGCCGATGAGTTTGGAAGTGCCACTCTTACTTGTCAGCTTTCCAAACCTGCTGTGGAAGTCGTGTGGAAAAAGGACTCCACTTTACTCCATCCCAGCGATAAATATGAGATAAAGCAGGAAGGAAAAATAGCGAAGCTCATCATTCATGATGTGGAACCTGGAGATGCAGGGGAATATGGTTGTGACACTGGAGATGACCACACTTGTGCAGTTCTCAAAGTCAAAGGTAATCATGGATATATTTTTTCATCCATATACAAACCACAAATACGTGAAGTTTCATTTTGAAATAATTGAACTCTTTACTTTTCAAATGTATACCAACAGAAGCCCCTGTTAAAATATCAGAAGGCCTGGTGGACCAGGAAGCCGATGAGTTTGGAAGTGCCACTCTTACTTGTCAGCTTTCCAAACCTGCTGTGGAAGTCGCTTGGAAAAAGGACTCCACTTTACTCCAGCCCAGCGATAAACATGAGATAAAGCAGGAAGGAAAAATAGCGAAGCTCATCATTCATGATGTGCAACCTGGAGATGCAGGGAAATATGACTGTGAGACTAGAGATGACCACACCTCTGCAGTTCTCAATGTCAAAGGTAATGTGAAGCGTAAGGAGATGTTGAAAATATAAAATTACCCATTTTCATGAATTGTCTTTTTGAACGTTAACACATCAGCGTTCCATGCGTATAATTACTATATGATTATATTCGTTTGTAAGCAATGTATACATCCATTAATACCCAATCATACTTTTATGCTGTATTTACATTTTTATTCCACTGTAAATGTTTAGAAAACCTAACAGGGTACTCGATATTATTTTGGTTTACTTCAACGAAATGATAGAAATATTTCGGAATGGAACCCCTTGGGATTTCCCAAGTGACTTTGCTTTGGTAGCTATTATTTGGAATGAGGATATTTACGAGGTGATATCTGACCTACAGAAGCTCCAGTACTTATTAAAGAACACCTAGAAGATCAGGAAGCCGATGAGTTTGGAAGTGCCACTCTTACTTGTCAGCTTTCCAAACCTACTGTGGAAGTCGTGTGGAAAAAGGACTCCACTTTACTCCATCCCAGCGATAAATATGAGATAAAGCAGGAAGGAAAAATAGCGACACTCATCATTCATGATGTGGAACCTGGAGATGCAGGGGAATATGGTTGTGACACTGGAGATGACCACACTTGTGCAGTTCTCAAAGTCAAAGGTAAACATGGATATATTTTTTCATCCATATACAAACCACAAATACGTGAAGTTTCATTTTGAAATAATTAAACAATTTACTTTTCAAATGTATTCCAACAGAAGCCCCTGTTAAAATATCAGAAGGCCTGGTGGACCAGGAAGCCGATGAGTTTGGAAGTGCCACTCTTACTTGTCAGCTTTCCAAACCTGCTGTGGAAGTCGCTTGGAAAAAGGACTGCACTTTACTCCAGCCCAGCGATAAATATGAGATAAAGCAGGAAGGAAAAATAGCGAAGCTCATCATTCATGATGTGGAACCTGGAGATGCAGGGGAATATGGTTGTGAAACTAGAGATGACCACACTTGTGCAGTTCTCAATGTCAAAGGTAGGGTGAAGCGTATGGAGATGTTGAAAATATAAAATTACCCATTTTCATGAATTGTCTTTTTGAACATTAACACATCAGCGTTCCATGCGTATAATTACCATATGATTGTATTCGTTTGTAAGCAATGTATACATCCATTAATACCCAATCATACTTTTATGCTGTATTTACATTTTTATTCCACTGTAAATGATTAGAAAACCTAACAGGGTACTCGATATTATTTTGGTTTACTTCAACGAAATGATAGAAATATTTCGGAATGGAACCCCTTGGGATTTCCCAAGTGACTTTGATTTGGTAGCTATTATTTGGAATGAGGATATTTACGAGGTGATATCTGACCTACAGAAGCTCCAGTACTTATTAAAGAACACCTAGAAGATCAGGAAGCCGATGAGTTTGGAAGTGCCACTCTTACTTGTCAGCTTTCCAAACCTGCTGTGGAAGTCGTGTGGAAAAAGGACTCCACTTTACTCCATCCCAGCGATAAATATGAGATAAAGCAGGAAGGAAAAATAGTGACACTCATCATTCATGATGTGGAACCTGGAGATGCAGGGGAATATGGTTGTGACACTGGAGATGACCACACTTGTGCAGTTCTCAAAGTCAAAGGTAAACATGGATATATTTTTTCATCCATATACAAACCACAAATACGTGAAGTTTCATTTTGAAATAATTAAACAATTTACTTTTCAAATGTATTCCAACAGAAGCCCCTGTTAAAATATCAGAAGGCCTGGTGGACCAGGAAGCCGATGAGTTTGGAAGTGCCACTCTTACTTGTCAGCTTTCCAAACCTGCTGTGGAAGTCGCTTGGAAAAAGGACTGCACTTTACTCCAGCCCAGCGATAAATATGAGATAAAGCAGGAAGGAAAAATAGCGAAGCTCATCATTCATGATGTGGAACCTGGAGATGCAGGGGAATATGGTTGTGAAACTAGAGATGACCACACTTGTGCAGTTCTCAATGTCAAAGGTAGGGTGAAGCGTATGGAGATGTTGAAAATATAAAATTACCCATTTTCATGAATTGTCTTTTTGAACATTAACACATCAGCGTTCCATGCGTATAATTACTATATGATTGTATTCGTTTGTAAGCAATGTATACATCCATTAATACCCAATCATACTTTTATGCTGTATTTACATTTTTATTCCACTGTAAATGATTAGAAAACCTAACAGGGTACTCGATATTATTTTGGTTTACTTCAACGAAATGATAGAAATATTTCGGAATGGAACCCCTTGGGATTTCCCAAGTGACTTTGATTTGGTAGCTATTATTTGGAATGAGGATATTTACGAGGTGATATCTGACCTACAGAAGCTCCAGTACTTATTAAAGAACACCTAGAAGATCAGGAAGCCGATGAGTTTGGAAGTGCCACTCTTACTTGTCAGCTTTCCAAACCTGCTGTGGAAGTCGTGTGGAAAAAGGACTCCACTTTACTCCATCCCAGCGATAAATATGAGATTATGCAGGAAGGAAAAATAGCGACACTCATCATTCATGATGTGGAACCTGGAGATGCAGGGGAATATGGTTGTGACACTGGAGATGACCACTCTTGTGCAGTTCTCAAAGTCAAAGGTAAACATGGATATATTTTTTCATCCATATACAAACCACAAATACGTGATGTTTCATTTTGAAATAATTGAACTCTTTACTTTTCAAATGTATTCCAACAGACGCCCCTGTTAAAATATCAGAAGGCCTGGTGGACCAGGAAGCCGATGAGTTTGGAAGTGCCACTCTTACTTGTCAGCTTTCCAAACCTGCTGTGGAAGTCGCTTGGAAAAAGGACTCCACTTTACTCCAGCCCAGCGATAAATATGAGATAAAGCAGGAAGGAAAAATAGCGAAGCTCATCATTCATGATGTGGAACCTGGAGATGCAGGGAAATATGACTGTGACACTAGAGATGACCACACCTCTGCAGTTCTCAATGTCAAAGGTAGGGTGAAGCGTATGGAGATGTTGAAAATATAAAATTACCCATTTTCATGAATTGTCTTTTTGAACATTAACACATCAGCGTTCCATGCGTATAATTACTATATGATTGTATTCGTTTGTAAGCAATGTATACATCCATTAATACCCATTCATACTTTTATGCTGTATATTAATTTTTAAACCACTGTAAATGTTTAGAAAACCTAACAGGTTGCTAGATATATTATTTTGGTTTACTTTAACGAAATGATAGAAATATTTCAGAATGGAACCCCTTGGGAATTCCCAAGTGACTTTGATTTGGTAGCTATTATTTGGAATGAGGATATTTACGAGGTGATATCTGACCTACAGAAGCTCCAGTACTTATTAAAGAACACCTAGAAGATCAGGAAGCTCATGAGTTTGGAAGTGCCACTCTTACTTGTCAGCTTTCCAAACCGGCTGTGGAAGTCCTTTGGAAAAAGGAATCCACTTTACTCCATCCCAGCGATAAATATGAGATAAAGCAGGAAGGAAAAATAGCGACACTCATCATTCATGATGTGGAACCTGGAGATGCAGGGGAATATGGTTGTGACACTGGAGATGACCACACTTGTGCAGTTCTCAAAGTCAAAGGTAATCATGGATATATTTTTTCATCCATATACAAACCATGAATGCGTGAAGTTTTTTTTTTAAATAATTAAACAATTTCCTTTTCAAATGTATTCCAACAGAAGCCCCTGTTAAAATATCAGAAGGCCTGGTGGACCAGGAAGCCGATGAGTTTGGAAGTGCCACTCTTACTTGTCAGCTTTCCAAACCTGCTGTGGAAGTCGCTTGGAAAAAGGACTCCACTTTACTCCAGCCCAGCGATAAATATGAGATAAAGCAGGAAGGAAAAATAGCGAAGCTCATCATTCATGATGTGGAACCTGGAGATGCAGGGAAATATGACTGTGACACTAGAGATGACCACACCTCTGCAGTTCTCAATGTCAAAGGTAGGGTGAAGCGTATGGAGATTTTGAAAATATAAAATTACCCATTTTCATGAATTGTCTTTTTGAACATTAACACATCAGCGTTCCATGCGTATAATTACTATTTGATTGTATTCGTTTGTAAGCAATGTATACATCCATTAATACCCAATCATATTTTTATGCTGTATATACATTTTTATTCCACTGTAAATGATTATAAAACCTAACAGGGTACTCGATATTATTTTGGTTTACTTCAACGAAATCATAGAAATATTTCGGAATGGAACCCCTTGGGAATTCCCAAGTGACTTTGATTTGGTAGCTATTATTTGGAATAAGGATATTTACGAGGTGATATCTGACCTACAGAAGCTCCAGTACTTATTAAAGAACACCTAGAAGATCAGGAAGCCGATGAGTTTGGAAGTGCCACTCTTACTTGTCAGCTTTCCAAACCTGCTGTGGAAGTCGTGTGGAAAAAGGACTCCACTTTACTCCATCCCAGCAATAAATATGAGATAAAGCAGGAAGGAAAAATAGCGAAGCTCATCATTCATGATGTTGAACCTGGAGATGCAGGGGAATATGGTTGTGAAACTAGAGATGACCACACTTGTGCAGTTCTCAAAGTCAAAGGTAAACATGGATATATTTTTTAATCCATATACAAACCACAAATACGTGAAGTTTCATTTTGAAATAATTAAACTCTTTACTTTTCAAATGTATACCAACAGAAACCCCTGTTAAAATATCAGAAGGCCTGGTGGACCAGGAAGCCGATGAGTTTGGAAGTGCCACTCTTACTTGTCAGCTTTCCAAACCTGCTGTGGAAGTCGCTTGGAAAAAGGACTCCACTTTACTCCAGCCCAGCGATAAACATGAGATAAAGCAGGAAGGAAAAATAGCGAAGCTCATCATTCATGATGTGGAACCTGGAGATGCAGGGAAATATGACTGTGACACTAGAGATGACCACACCTCTGCAGTTCTCAATGTCAAAGGTAATGTGAAGCGTATGGAGATGTTGAAAATATAAAATTACCCATTTTCATGAATTGTCTTTTTGAACATTAACACATCAGCGTTCCATGCGTATAATTACTATATGATTGTATTCGTTTGTAAGCAATATATACATCCATTAATACCCATTCATACTTTTACGCTGTATATTAATTTTTAAACCACTGTAAATGTTTAGAAAACATAACAGGTTGCTAGATATATTATTTTGGTTTACTTTAACGAAATGATAGAAATATTTCAGAATGGAACCCCTTGGGAATTCCCAAGTGACTTTGATTTGGTAGCTATTATTTGGAATGAGGATATTTACGAGGTGATATCTGACCTACAGAAGCTCCAGTACTTATTAAAGAACACCTAGAAGATCAGGAAGCTCATGAGTTTGGAAGTGCCACTCTTACTTGTCAGCTTTCCAAACCGGCTGTGGAAGTCCTTTGGAAAAAGGAATCCACTTTACTCCATCCCAGCGATAAATATGAGATAAAACAGGAAGGAAAAATAGCGACACTCATCATTCATGATGTGGAACCTGGAGATGCAGGGGAATATGGTTGTGACACTGGAGATGACCACACTTGTGCAGTTCTCAAAGTCAAAGGTAATCATGGATATATTTTTTCATCCATATACAAACCATGAATGCGTGAAGTTTTTTTTTTTAATAATTAAACAATTTCCTTTTCAAATGTATTCCAACAGAGGCCCCTGTTAAAATATCAGAAGGCCTGGTGGACCAGGAAGCCGATGAGTTTGGAAGTGCCACTCTTACTTGTCAGCTTTCCAAACCTGCTGTTGAAGTCGCTTGGAAAAAGGACTCGAATCTACTCCATCCCAGCGATAAATATGAGATAAAGCAGGAAGGAAAAATAGCGAAGCTCATCATTCATGATGTGGAACCTGGAGATGCAGGGAAATATGACTGTGACACTAGAGATGACCACACCTCTGCAGTTCTCAATGTCAAAGGTAAGGTGAAGCGAATAGAGATGTTGAAAATATAAAATTACCCATTTTCATGAATTGTCTTTTTGAACATTAACGCATCAGCGTTCCATGCGTATTATTACTATATGATTGTATTCGTTTGTAAGCAATGTATACATCCATTAATACCCATTCATACTTTTACGCTGTATATTAATTTTTAAACCACTGTAAATGTTTAGAAAACCTAACAGGTTGCTAGATATATTATTTTGGTTTACTTTAACGAAATGATAGAAATATTTCAGAATGGAACCCCTTGGGAATTCCCAAGTGACTTTGATTTGGTAGCTATTATTTGGAATGAGGATATTTACGAGGTGATATCTGACCTACAGAAGCTCCAGTACTTATTAAAGAACACCTAGAAGATCAGGAAGCTCATGAGTTTGGAAGTGCCACTCTTACTTGTCAGCTTTCCAAACCTGCTGTGGAAGTCGCTTGGAAAAAGGACTCCACTTTACTCCATCCCAGCAATAAATATGAAATAAAGCAGGAAGGAAAAATAGCGAAGCTCGTCATTCATGATGTGGAACTTGGAGATGCAGGGGAATATGGTTGTGAAACTAGAGATGACCACACTTGTGCAGTTCTCAAAGTCAAAGGTAATCATGGATATATTTTTTCATCCATATACAAACCATAAATACGTGAAGTTTTTTTTAAAATAATTAAACAATTTACTTTTCAAATGTATTCCAACAGAAGCCCCTGTTAAAATATCAGAAGGCCTGGTGGACCAGGAAGCCGATGAGTTTGGAAGTGCCACTCTTACTTGTCAGCTTTCCAAACCTGCTGTGGAAGTCGCTTGGAAAAAGGACTCCACTTTACTCCAGCCCAGCGATAAATATGAGATAAAGCAGGAAGGAAAAATAGCGAAGCTCATCATTCATGATGTGGAACCTGGAGATGCAGGGAAATATGACTGTGACACTAGAGATGACCACACCTCTGCAGTTCTCAATGTCAAAGGTAGGGTGAAGCGTATGGAGATGTTGAAAATATAAAATTACCCATTTTCATGAATTGTCTTTTTGAACATTAACACATCAGCGTTCCATGCGTATAATTACTATTTGATTGTATTCGTTTGTAAGCAATGTATAAATCCATTAATACCCATTCATACTTTTATGCTGTATATACATTTTTATTCCACTGTAAATGATTAGAAAACCTAACAGGTTGCTAGATATATTATTTTGGTTTACTTTAACGAAATGATAGAAATATTTCAGAATGGAACCCCTTGGGAATTCCCAAGTGACTTTGATTTGGTAGCTATTATTTGGAATAAGGATATTTACGAGGTGATATCTGACCTACAGAAGCTCCAGTACTTATTAAAGAACACCTAGAAGATCAGGAAGCCGATGAGTTTGGAAGTGCCACTCTTACTTGTCAGCTTTCCAAACCTGCTGTGGAAGTCGTGTGGAAAAAGGACTCCACTTTACTCCATCCCAGCGATAAATATGAGATAAAGCAGGAAGGAAAAATAGCGAAGCTCATCATTCATGATGTGCAACCTGGAGATGCAGGGGAATATGGTTGTGAAACTAGAGATGACCACACTTGTGCAGTTCTCAAAGTCAAAGGTAAACATGGATATATTTTTTAATCCATATACAAACCACAAATACGTGAAGTTTCATTTTGAAATAATTAAACTCTTTACTTTTCAAATGTATACCAACAGAAGCCCCTGTTAAAATATCAGAAGGCCTGGTGGACCAGGAAGCCGATGAGTTTGGAAGTGCCACTCTTACTTGTCAGCTTTCCAAACCTGCTGTGGAAGTCGCTTGGAAAAAGGACTCCACTTTACTCCAGCCCAGCGATAAACATGAGATAAAGCAGGAAGGAAAAATAGCGAAGCTCATCATTCATGATGTGGAACCTGGAGATGCAGGGAAATATGACTGTGACACTAGAGATGACCACACCTCTGCAGTTCTCAATGTCAAAGGTAATGTGAAGCGTATGGAGATGTTGAAAATATAAAATTACCCATTTTCATGAATTGTCTTTTTGAACATTAACACATCAGCGTTCCATGCGTATAATTACTATATGATTGTATTCGTTTGTAAGCAATGTATACATCCATTAATACCCATTCATACTTTTACGCTGTATATTAATTTTTAAACCACTGTAAATGTTTAGAAAACATAACAGGTTGCTAGATATATTATTTTGGTTTACTTTAACGAAATGATAGAAATATTTCAGAATGGAACCCCTTGGGAATTCCCAAGTGACTTTGATTTGGTAGCTATTATTTGGAATGAGGATATTTACGAGGTGATATCTGACCTACAGAAGCTCCAGTACTTATTAAAGAACACCTAGAAGATCAGGAAGCTCATGAGTTTGGAAGTGCCACTCTTACTTGTCAGCTTTCCAAACCGGCTGTGGAAGTCCTTTGGAAAAAGGAATCCACTTTACTCCATCCCAGCGATAAATATGAGATAAAGCAGGAAGGAAAAATAGCGACACTCATTATTCATGATGTGGAACCTGGAGATGCAGGGGAATATGGTTGTGACACTGGAGATGACCACACTTGTGCAGTTCTCAAAGTCAAAGGTAATCATGGATATATTTTTTCATCCATATACAAACCATGAATGCGTGAAGTTTTTTTTTTTAAATAATTAAACAATTTCCTTTTCAAATGTATTCCAACAGAAGCCCCTGTTAAAATATCAGAAGGCCTGGTGGACCAGGAAGCCGATGAGTTTGGAAGTGCCACTCTTACTTGTCAGCTTTCCAAACCTGCTGTGGAAGTCGCTTGGAAAAAGGACTCGAATCTACTCCATCCCAGCGATAAATATGAGATAAAGCAGGAAGGAAAAATAGCGAAGCTCATCATTCATGATGTGGAACCTGGAGATGCAGGGAAATATGACTGTGACACTAGAGATGACCACACCTCTGCAGTTCTCAATGTCAAAGGTAAGGTGAAGCGAATAGAGATGTTGAAAATATAAAATTACCCATTTTCATGAATTGTCTTTTTGAACATTAACGCATCAGCGTTCCATGCGTATTATTACTATATGATTGTATTCGTTTGTAAGCAATGTATACATCCATTAATACCCATTCATACTTTTACGCTGTATATTAATTTTTAAACCACTGTAAATGTTTAGAAAACCTAACAGGTTGCTAGATATATTATTTTGGTTTACTTTAACGAAATGATAGAAATATTTCAGAATGGAACCCCTTGGGAATTCCCAAGTGACTTTGATTTGGTAGCTATTATTTGGAATGAGGATATTTACGAGGTGATATCTGACCTACAGAAGCTCCAGTACTTATTAAAGAACACCTAGAAGATCAGGAAGCTCATGAGTTTGGAAGTGCCACTCTTACTTGTCAGCTTTCCAAACCTGCTGTGGAAGTCGCTTGGAAAAAGGACTCCACTTTACTCCATCCCAGCAATAAATATGAAATAAAGCAGGAAGGAAAAATAGCGAAGCTCGTCATTCATGATGTGGAACTTGGAGATGCAGGGGAATATGGTTGTGAAACTAGAGATGACCACACTTGTGCAGTTCTCAAAGTCAAAGGTAATCATGGATATATTTTTTCATCCATATACAAACCATAAATACGTGAAGTTTTTTTAAAATAATTAAACAATTTACTTTTCAAATGTATTCCAACAGAAGCCCCTGTTAAAATATCAGAAGGCCTGGTGGACCAGGAAGCCGATGAGTTTGGAAGTGCCACTCTTACTTGTCAGCTTTCCAAACCTGCTGTGGAAGTCGCTTGGAAAAAGGACTCCACTTTACTCCAGCCCAGCGATAAATATGAGATAAAGCAGGAAGGAAAAATAGCGAAGCTCATCATTCATGATGTGGAACCTGGAGATGCAGGGAAATATGACTGTGACACTAGAGATGACCACACCTCTGCAGTTCTCAATGTCAAAGGTAGGGTGAAGCGTATGGAGATTTTGAAAATATAAAATTACCCATTTTCATGAATTGTCTTTTTGAACATTAACACATCAGCGTTCCATGCGTATAATTACTATTTGATTGTATTCGTTTGTAAGCAATGTATACATCCATTAATACCCAATCATACTTTTATGCTGTATATACATTTTTATTCCACTGTAAATTATTAGAAAACCTAACAGGGTACTCGATATTATTTTGGTTTACTTCAACGAAATGATATAAATTTTTCGGAATGGAACCCCTTGGGAATTCCCAAGTGACTTTGATTTGGTAGCTATTATTTGGAATGAGGATATTTACGAGGTGATATCTGACCTACAGAAGCTCCAGTACTTATTAAAGAACACCTAGAAGATCAGGAAGCCGATGAGTTTGGAAGTGCCACTCTTACTTGTCAGCTTTCCAAACCTGCTGTGGAAGTCGTGTGGAAAAAGGACTCCACTTTACTCCATCCCAGCGATAAATATGAGATAAAGCAGGAAGGAAAAATAGCGAAGCTCATCATTCATGATGTGGAACCTGGAGATGCAGGGGAATATGGTTGTGAAACTAGAGATGACCACACTTGTGCAGTTCTCAAAGTCAAAGGTAAACATGGATATATTTTTTAATCCATATACAAACCACAAATACGTGAAGTTTCATTTTGAAATAATTAAACTCTTTACTTTTCAAATGTATACCAACAGAAGCCCCTGTTAAAATATCAGAAGGCCTGGTGGACCAGGAAGCCGATGAGTTTGGAAGTGCCACTCTTACTTGTCAGCTTTCCAAACCTGCTGTGGAAGTCGCTTGGAAAAAGGACTCCACTTTACTCCAGCCCAGCGATAAACATGAGATAAAGCAGGAAGGAAAAATAGCGAAGCTCATCATTCATGATGTGGAACCTGGAGATGCAGGGAAATATGACTGTGACACTAGAGATGACCACACCTCTGCAGTTCTCAATGTCAAAGGTAATGTGAAGCGTATGGAGATGTTGAAAATATAAAATTACCCATTTTCATGAATTGTCTTTTTGAACATTTACACATCAGCGTTCCATGCGTATAATTACTATATGATTGTATTCGTTTGTAAGCAATGTATACATCCATTAATACCCATTCATACTTTTACGCTGTATATTAATTTTTAAACCACTGTAAATGTTTAGAAAACATAACAGGTTGCTAGATATATTATTTTGGTTTACTTTAACGAAATGATAGAAATATTTCAGAATGGAAACCCTTGGGAATTCCCAAGTGACTTTGATTTGGTAGCTATTATTTGGAATGAGGATATTTACGAGGTGATATCTGACCTACAGAAGCTCCAGTACTTATTAAAGAACACCTAGAAGATCAGGAAGCTCATGAGTTTGGAAGTGCCACTCTTACTTGTCAGCTTTCCAAACCGGCTGTGGAAGTCCTTTGGAAAAAGGAATCCACTTTACTCCATCCCAGCGATAAATATGAGATAAAGCAGGAAGGAAAAATAGCGACACTCATCATTCAGGATGTGGAACCTGGAGATGCAGGGGAATATGGTTGTGACACTGGAGATGACCACACTTGTGCAGTTCTCAAAGTCAAAGGTAATCATGGATATATTTTTTCATCCATATACAAACCATGAATGCGTGAAGTTTTTTTTTTAATAATTAAACAATTTCCTTTTCAAATGTATTCCAACAGAAGCCCCTGTTAAAATATCAGAAGGCCTGGTGGACCAGGAAGCCGATGAGTTTGGAAGTGCCACTCTTACTTGTCAGCTTTCCAAACCTGCTGTGGAAGTCGCTTGGAAAAAGGACTCGAATCTACTCCATCCCAGCGATAAATATGAGATAAAGCAGGAAGGAAAAATAGCGAAGCTCATCATTCATGATGTGGAACCTGGAGATGCAGGGAAATATGACTGTGACACTAGAGATGACCACACCTCTGCAGTTCTCAATGTCAAAGGTAAGGTGAAGCGAATAGAGATGTTGAAAATATAAAATTACCCATTTTCATGAATTGTCTTTTTGAACATTAACGCATCAGCGTTCCATGCGTATTATTACTATATGATTGTATTCGTTTGTAAGCAATGTATACATCCATTAATACCCATTCATACTTTTACGCTGTATATTAATTTTTAAACCACTGTAAATGTTTAGAAAACCTAACAGGTTGCTAGATATATTATTTTGGTTTACTTTAACGAAATGATAGAAATATTTCAGAATGGAACCCCTTGGGAATTCCCAAATGACTTTGATTTGGTAGCTATTATTTGGAATGAGGATATTTACGAGGTGATATCTGACCTACAGAAGCTCCAGTACTTATTAAAGAACACCTAGAAGATCAGGAAGCTCATGAGTTTGGAAGTGCCACTCTTACTTGTCAGCTTTCCAAACCTGCTGTGGAAGTCGCTTGGAAAAAGGACTCCACTTTACTCCATCCCAGCAATAAATATGAAATAAAGCAGGAAGGAAAAATAGCGAAGCTCGTCATTCATGATGTGGAACTTGGAGATGCAGGGGAATATGGTTGTGAAACTAGAGATGACCACACTTGTGCAGTTCTCAAAGTCAAAGGTAATCATGGATATATTTTTTCATCCATATACAAACCATAAATACGTGAAGTTTTTTTAAAATAATTAAACAATTTACTTTTCAAATGTATTCCAACAGAAGCCCCTATTAAAATATCAGAAGGCCTGGTGGACCAGGAAGCCGATGAGTTTGGAAGTGCCACTCTTACTTGTCAGCTTTCCAAACCTGCTGTGGAAGTCGCTTGGAAAAAGGACTCCACTTTACTCCAGCCCAGCGATAAATATGAGATAAAGCAGGAAGGAAAAATAGCGAAGCTCATCATTCATGATGTGGAACCTGGAGATGCAGGGAAATATGACTGTGACACTAGAGATGACCACACCTCTGCAGTTCTCAATGTCAAAGGTAAGGTGAAGCGAATGGAGATGTTGAAAATATAAAATTACCCATTTTCATGAATTGTCTTTTTGAACATTAACACATCAGCGTTCCATGCGTATAATTACTATATGATTGTATTCGTTTGTAAGCAATGTATACATCCATTAATACCCATTCACACTTTTACGCTGTATATTAATTTTTAAACCACTGTAAATGTTTAGAAAACCTAACAGGTTGCTAGATATATTATTTTGGTTTACTTTAACGAAATGATAGAAATATTTCAGAATGGAACCCCTTGGGAATTCCCAAGTGACTTTGATTTGGTAGCTATTATTTGGAATGAGGATATTTACGAGGTGATATCTGACCTACAGAAGCTCCAGTACTTATTAAAGAACACCTAGAAGATCAGGAAGCCGATGAGTTTGGAAGTGCCACTCTTACTTGTCAGCTTTGCAAACCTGCTGTGGAAGTCGTGTGGAAAAAGGACTCCACTTTACTCCATCCCAGCGATAAACATGAGATAAAGCAGGAAGGAAAAATAGCGACACTCATCATTCATGATGTGGAACCTGGAGATGCAGGGGAATATGGTTGTGACACTGGAGATGACCACACTTTTGCAGTTCTCAAAATCAAAGGTAAACATGGATATATTTTTTCATCCATATACAAACCATAAATTCGTGAAGTTTCATTTTGAAATAATTAAACAATTTCCTTTTCAAATGTATTCCAACAGAAGCCCCTGTTAAAATATCAGAAGGCCTGGTGGACCAGGAAGCCGATGAGTTTGGAAGTGCCACTCTTACTTGTCAGCTTTCCAAACCTGCTGTGGAAGTCGCTTGGAAAAAGGACTCGAATCTAATCCATCCCAGCGATAAATATGAGATAAAGCAGGAAGGAAAAATAGCGAAGCTCATCATTCATGATGTGGAACCTGGAGATGCAGGGAAATATGACTGTGACACTGGAGATGACCACACCTCTGCAGTTCTCAATGTCAAAGGTAAGGTGAAGCGAATGGAGATGTTGAAAATATAAAATTACCCATTTTCATGAATTGTCTTTTTGAACATTAACGCATCAGCGTTCCATGCGTATAATTACTATATGATTGTATTCGTTTGTAAGCAATGTATACATCCATTAATACCCATTCATACTTTTACGCTGTATATTAACTTTTTAAACCACTGTAAATGTTTAGAAAACCTAACAGGTTGCTAGATATATTATTTTGGTTTACTTTAACGAAATGATAGAAATATTTTAGAATGGAACCCCTTGGGAATTCCTAAGTGACTTTGATTTGGTAGCTATTATTTGGAATGAGGATATTTACGAGGTGATATCTGACCTACAGAAGCTCCAGTACTTATTAAAGAACACCTAGAAGATCAGGAAGCTCATGAGTTTGGAAGTGCCACTCTTACTTGTCAGCTTTCCAAACCGGCTGTGGAAGTCCTTTGGAAAAAGGACTCCACTTTACTCCATCCTAGCGATAAATATGAGATAAAGCAGGAAGGAAAAATAGCGACACTCACCATTCATGATGTGGAACCTGGAGATGCAGGGGGATATGGTTGTGACACTGGAGATGACCACACTTGTGCAGTTCTCAAAGTCAAAGGTAAACATGGATATATATTTTCATCCATATACAAACCACAAATACGTGAAGTTTCATTTTGAAATAATTAAACAAGTTACTTTTCAAATGTATTCCAACAGAAGCCCCTGTTAAAATATCAGAAGGCCTGGTGGACCAGGAAGCCGATGAGTTTGGAAGTGCCACTCTTACTTGTCAGCTTTCCAAACCTGCTGTGGAAGTCGCTTGGAAAAAGGACTCCACTTTACTCCATCCCAGCGATAAATATGAAATAAAGCAGGAAGGAAAAATAGCGAAGCTCATCATTCATGATGTGGAACCTGGAGATGCAGGGGAATATGGGTGTGAAACTAGAGATGACCACACTTGTGCAGTTCTCAAAGTCAAAGGTAAACATGGATATATTTTTCATCCATATACAAACCATAAATACGTGAAGTTTTTTTTTTGAAATAATTAAACAATTTACTTTTCAAATGTATTCCAACAGAAGCCCCTGTTAAAATATCAGAAGGCCTGGTGGACCAGGAAGCCGATGAGTTTGGAAGTGCCACTCTTACTTGTCAGCTTTCCAAACCTGCTGTGGAAGTCGCTTGGAAAAAGGACTCCACTTTACTCCAGCCCAGCGATAAATATGAGATAAAGCAGGAAGGAAAAATAGCGAAGCTCATCATTCATGATGTGGAACCTGGAGATGCAGGGAAATATGACTGTGACACTGGAGATGACCACACCAGTGCAGTTCTCAATGTCAAAGGTAATGTGAAGCGAATGGAGATGTTGAAAATATAAAATTACCCATTTTCATGAATTGTATTTTTGAACATTCACGCATCAGCGTTCCATGCGTATAATTACTATATGATTGTATTCGTTGTAAGCAATGTATACATCCATTAATACCCATTCATACTTTCACGCTGTATATACATTTTTATTCCACTGTAAATGTTTAGAAAACCTAACAGGTTACTCGATATTATTTTGGTTTACTTCAACGAAATGATAGAAATATTTCGGAATGTAACCCCATGGGAATTCCCAAGTGACTTTGATTTGGTAGCTATTATTTGGAATGAGGATATTAACGAGGTGATATCTGACCTACAGAAGCTCCAGTACTTATTAAAGAACACCTAGAAGATCAGGAAGCTCATGAGTTTGGAAGTGCCACTCTTACTTGTCAGCTTTCCAAACCGGCTGTGGAAGTCCTTTGGAAAAAGGACTCCACTTTCCTCCATCCTAGCGATAAATATGAGATAAAGCAGGAAGGAAAAATAGCGACACTCACCATTCATGATGTGGAACCTGGAGATGCAGGGGGATATGGTTGTGACACTGGAGATGACCACACTTGTGCAGTTCTCAAAGTCAAAGGTAAACATGGAAATATATTTTCATCCATATACAAACCACAAATACGTGAAGTTTCATTTTGAAATAATTAAACAAGTTACTTTTCAAATGTATTCCAACAGAAGCCCCTGTTAAAATATCAGAAGGCCTGGTGGACCAGGAAGCCGATGAGTTTGGAAGTGCCACTCTTACTTGTCAGCTTTCCAAACCTGCTGTGGAAGTCGCTTGGAAAAAGGACTCCACTTTACTACATCCCAGCGATAAATATGAAATAAAGCAGGAAGGAAAAATAGCGAAGCTCATCATTCATGATGTGGAACCTGGAGATGCAGGGGAATATGGGTGTGAAACTACAGATGACCACACTTGTGCAGTTCTCAAAGTCAAAGGTAAACATGGATATATTTTTTCATCCATATACAAACCATAAATACGTGAAGTTTTTTTTGAAATAATTAAACAATTTTCTTTTCAAATGTATTCCAACAGAAGCCCCTGTTAAAATATCAGAAGGCCTGGTGGACCAGGAAGCCGATGAGTTTGGAAGTGCCACTCTTACTTGTCAGCTTTCCAAACCTGCTGTGGAAGTCGTGTGGAAAAAGGACTCCACTTTACTCCAGCCCAGCGATAAATATGAGATAAAGCAGGAAGGAAAAATAGCGAAGCTCATCATTCATGATGTGGAACCTGGAGATGCAGGGAAATATGACTGTGACACTGGAGATGACCACACCAGTGCAGTTCTCAATGTCAAAGGTAATGTGAAGCGAATGGAGATGTTGAAAATATAAAATTACCCATTTTCATGAATTGCATTTTTGAACATTCACGCATCAGCGTTCCATGCGTATAATTACTATATGATTGTATTCGTTGTAAGCAATGTATACATCCATTAATACCCATTCATACTTTCACGCTGTATATACATTTTTATTCCACTGTAAATGTTTAGAAAACCTAACAGGTTACTCGATATTATTTTGGTTTACTTCAACGAAATGATAGAAATATTTCGGAATGTAACCCCATGGGAATTCCCAAGTGACTTTGATTTGGTAGCTATTATTTGGGATGAGGATATTAACGAGGTGATATCTGACCTACAGAAGCTCCAGTACTTATTAAAGAACACCTAGAAGATCAGGAAGCTAATGAGTTTGAAAGTGCCACTCTTACTTGTCAGCTTTCCAAACCGGCTGTGGAAGTCGCTTGGAAAAAGGACTCCACTTTACTCCATCCCAGCGATAAATATGAGATAAAGCAGGAAGGAAAAATAGCGAAGCTCATCATTCATGATGTGGAACCTGGAGATGCAGCGGGATATGTTTGTGACACTGGAGATGACCACACTTGTGCAGTTCTCAAAGTCAAAGGTAAACATGGATATATTTTTTCATCCATGTACAAACCACAAATGTGTGAAGTTTCATTTTGAAATAATTAAACACTTTACTTTTCAAATGTATACCAACAGAAGCCCCTGTTAAAATATCAGAAGGCCTGGTGGACCAGGAAGCCGATGAGTTTGGAAGTGCCACTCTTACTTGTCAGCTTTCCAAACCTGCTGTGGAAGTCGTGTGGAAAAAGGACCCGAATCTACTCCATCCCAGCGATAAATATGAGATAAAGCAGGAAGGAAAAATAGCGAAGCTCATCATTCATGATGTGGAACCTGGAGATGCAGGAAAATATGACTGTGACACTGGAGATGACCACACCTCTGCAGTTCTCAATGTCAAAGGTAGGGTGAAGCGAATGGAGATGTTGAAAATATAAAATTACCCATTTTCATGAATTGTCTTTTTGAACATTAACGCATCAACGTTCCATGCGTATAATTACTATATGATTTATTATTTTGTAAGCAATGTATACATCCATTAATACCCATTCATACTTTCACGCTGTATGTACATTTTTATTCCACTGTAAGTATGTAGAAAACCTAACAGGTTACTCGATTTTAAATTTTGATTTAAAGCTTTCGTGACTGCAGTATAAGGTTACTCGATATTATTTTGGTTTACTTCAACGAAATGATAGAAATATTTCGGAATGTAACCCCATGGGAATTCCCAAGTGACTTTGATTTGGTAGCTATTATTTGGAATGAGGATATTAACGAGGTGATATCTGACCTACAGAAGCTCCAGTACTTATTAAAGAACACCTAGAACAGTGGTTCTTAACCTTGTTGGAGGTACCGAACCCCACCAGTTTCATATGCGCATTCACCGAACCCCTCTTTAGTGAAAAATAAAATGTGATTTTTTTCAAATTCAAGACATAGATATGTTTTTTACTGGTACACAAAATGAGCCGTGCATGAACATTACCTTGTTCAAAGAATAAAACCAACACAATGCATAAACTCACAACAAATTACATACCTGGAAATCAATGTGACTTCTGCTGTTGCCTTTGAGAGATCAGTTCAGATATGCGTGGCTTCACCTTGGTAAGTGCCACTCTCATGTCATTTTCACAGCAAAGTCTGTTCCTTTTCTTCGTTTTTATGTCCAGCATCCTCGAAAAGGATTGCTCACAAAGATATGTTGTAACAAATGGCATAAAAAAATCCAGGGCTTTCTTAGCAATAACTGGATACTTGTTCATTTGTCGACACCAACACGTTGAGAGCGTTGTTGTTCTGAAGAGTTGCTGTTGAACCTGGCTCTGCTGAATTTCAATTATTTCGTCGAGGAATTCATCATTGACATCTGCTGTTTCAACAGCAAACGTGAACGGCTGTCTCACCCATGCTGGATATGACTCTCTTGTAGGGAAATATCCGTCGAGAGACTTTGCAAGCTCATCTAAGTGCGTGGCAATTAAATTTTGATTTAAAGCTTTCGTGACTGCAGTAATTCATATTCTTAGTTTTTTCGGTAAAGTCACGTTGAAGAGAAACAACAAAATAACAAAATATATATAAAACAATAAAAAATTCTCACGACGTTTCGACCATAACTCAAACGGTCATCATCAGGTGTGTCGGTTTGCATAAATTTATTTCGAAAACGGCATATTTATTTATATATATAAATAACGTTTGCGGCACGCGCAACGATTGGCTGTTTGCCAGGACTAGTCCATCTATTTTTTGAAAAGAGGAGGGGGGAGACGAAATTTGTTTTTATGTATGCTGTCTGAAAGGCACTGTAAGCGTGAACAATCAATCAAGAACTGAAATGATTTATCAAATCTTTCCAATGATTGCTAAGATAGAATCCATCTTCTCGGTTGAAATTGTCTCTGTGTTTGTATATGTGGATAGCCTCATGAACGAATCTCTCATGGAAGCCAGATGGCTTACAAAGAACCTCCGTCTTGGAAAAGTCAATGGCATGTGAGCCTACTGAATTAGAACAATGATCTGCTACGGCCGAGGTGTTGGTCCTACCATGTTTAAGGTCTGCTTTATGTTCACGAATGCGGTCCGAGATATGGCGTTTGGTTTCTCCAATGTAACTACTACCACAGAGGCAACTTAGTTTGTAGACACCAGGGTATTGTATGTCCGGAATCACATCTTTTACAGACGGAACCAGATCACGGATTTTATGTAATGTGTTGAAACGGACCTGGATCTTGTGTTTATTCAAGATTTTGGAGATCTTTTTTGTGATCCCAGCAATGTAGGGTAAAGTGATGGTTTTGAAAGGCTCCTCAAGAGGGTTCTTCTTCATGGTTTGAGTGATAGCTTTGCGGATTGTATAGTCGGAGTAACCATTAGCCCTAAGAGCCTGGTGTACGTGCTTGAGTTCACTGCTTATGTGTTCCTGGTCGGATATGCATTGGGCTCTATGATACAGAGTCTTGATGAGAGAATTCTTCTGTGATGGATGGTGGTGGGAATCCGGTTTCAGATAAGCATCCGTATGGGTAGCTTTCCTGTAGACAGAGTGGCTCATTGAACCATCAGGTCTCTTTTTAATTAGGACATCCAAAAAAGGTATCTTGCCATCTATTTCGACTTCCATGGTAAATTGCTAAGATAGATGGATTCTATCTTAGCAATCATTGGAAAGATTTGATAAATCATTTCAGTTCTTGATTGATTGTTCACGCTTACAGTGCCTTTCAGACAGCATACATAAAAACAAATTTCGTCTCCCCCCTCCTCTTTTCAAAAAATAGATGGACTAGTTCTGGCAAACAGCCAATCGTTGCGCGTGCCGCAAACGTTATTTATATATATATAAATAAATATGCCGTTTTCAAAATAAATTTATGCAAACCGACACACCTGATGATGACCGTTTGAGTTATGGTCGAAACGTCGTGAGAATTTTTTATTGTTTTATATATATTTTGTTATTTTGTTGTTTCTCTTCAACGTGACTTTACCGAAAAAACTAAGAATATGCGTGGCAATTGTTTGCTTCAGTTCCGTGGATACAGAAATATCTCCGATTCCAGACACATCTTCGATCTTACTTGCACAGTCGTCTAGAAGCGGGAAGTTTGCGAAGTTATTGTTCTCTGTTCGTCGTTTCCATAACGGTAGCTTTTTTTGAAAAGCCTTCAGGTGTTCTTCCGCTTCCATGATATTGACTCCACCACCCTGCATCTGCTGATTGAGATGATTGAGAGCTGCGAATATATCAGCCATGTACGCTAAAATGAGAATGAACTCAGGATTTTTGAAGCAATCTGCATGGCAGTGTTGGTGCTCTTGCAAAAACAGGGCTAATTCCACACGCATGGCAAAAACACGATTCAGCACCTGTCCCCGGGATAACCACCGAATATTAGAATGGAGCAGAAGTACCTCAAATTCAGAGCCCATTTCTTTACACAGCTCACTGAAGATGCGGTGCCTCAGAGCACTTTTTCGCACATAGTTCACACATTCCACCACAGTTTTTAATACTTCTGCCATTTTTGGAGGTAAGGTTTTTGTTGCCAACGCATGCCTGTGCAGAATACAATGCGTCACAATGATGTGTGGTGCATCGGCCTTTACTAGCGCACCAAAACCAGACTTTCTTCCCAGCATGACTGGAGCTCCGTCCGTACAAATGGCAGAAACCATATCCCATGAAAGATTGTTGTCTCTGAAGAAGTCATCCACAAGCTTCTTCACATCGGCTGCCTTCGTTGTTGTAAGAGGCTTACAAAATAAAAACTCTTCTTTTATCATGTCGTCTTTCACATAGCGTACAAAAACAGCAAGCTGGCTTAGATCAGAAACGTCTGTGGTTTTGTCGAGTTGAAGGCTGAATTTTGCCGGGCTTAAAATCAGATCCGCGACTACTTGAGCCAAGATGTCTTTACTCATGTCTTCTATTCTGTCACTGACGGTGTCATTTGAAAGGGGAATTTGGGATAATTTACCTTCGGCCGCTGTTCCGAGTATCAGATTCGCCATCTTTAATGCAGCTGGTTTCACAAGTGTTTCACCAATGGTGTGTGGCTTGCCCTGCTTTGCGATCAGGTAAGCAACTTCGTACGATGCTGTCAGGATCGGTTTGTTAACAGGTACAAATCCAAGAGCAGGCAGAGTGGCCCTTTCATCGAATCTGGCTCTCTTCACCCTGAATTCAGCAAGTGTTGTGTTCTTGTATTCCCCGTCTCCATGCAGCTTCAAGAAGTGTTCCTTTAGTTTTGCCGGTGCAAGACTAGAGTTGCTCAACTTGGCGTTGCAAATCATGCAGATAGGACGCTCACTCCCATCACGTTCCGTGATACATGAGAATCCATGTTGTACATATTCGTCCGACCACTTTCTTCTTTTTCCCGACATAGTTAGTATGGATAAAATATTAAAGAAATCACACGACGTACGACAACAACAGTCACACGTTGACTACTGAGTACGCACTAAATTCCCCGCAGCGCTGATTGGCCAAGCAGTGTAGCATGATCATCTGCAGCCAGTGATGGCCAAGCGGGCCGTGTGTGTCATCACAAATTTACACAATAATTCAAGTGTGTCCGGACCTCCGTGGCGGGGGCTCTGCCGAACCCCTGAGATCGACTCACCGAACCCCTGGGGTTCGATCGAACCCAGGTTAAGAACCACTGACCTAGAAGATCAGGAAGCTCATGAGTTTGAAAGTGCCACTCTTACTTGTCAGCTTTCCAAATCGGCTGTGGAAGTCGCTTGGAAAAAGGACTCCACTTTACTCCATCCCAGCGATAAATATGAGATAAAGCAGGAAGGAAAAATAGCGAAGCTCATCATTCATGATGTGGAACCTGGAGATGCAGGGGGATATGTTTGTGACACTGGAGATGACCACACTTGTGCAGTTCTCAAAGTCAAAGGTAAACAACATGGATATATTTTTTCATCCATGTACAAACCACAAATATGTGAAGTTTCATTTTGAAATAATGAAACACTTTACTTTTCAAATGTATACCAACAGAAGCCCCTGTTAAAATATCAGAAGGCCTGGTGGACCAGGAAGCCGATGAGTTTGGAAGTGCCACTCTTACTTGTCAGCTTTCCAAACCTGCTGTGGAAGTCGTGTGGAAAAAGGACTCGAATCTACTCCATCCCAGCGATAAATATGAGATAAAGCAGGAAGGAAAAATAGCGAAGCTCATCATTCATGATGTGGAACCTGGAGATGCAGGAAAATATGACTGTGACACTGGAGATGACCACACCTCTGCAGTTCTCAATGTCAAAGGTAGGGTGAAGCGAATGGAGATGTTGAAAATATAAAATTACCCATTTTCATGAATTGTCTTTTTGAACATTAACGCATCAGCGTTTCATGCGTATAATTACTATATGATTGCATTCTTTTGTAAGCAATGTATACATCCATTAATACCCATTCATTCTTTTACGCTGTATATACATTTTTATTCCATTGTAAATGTTTAGAAGACCTGACAGGGTACTCGATATTATATTGGTTTACTTCAACGAAATGATAGAAATATTTCGGAATTGAACCCCTTGGGAATTCCCAAGTGACTTTGAATTGGTAGCTATTATTTGGAATGAGGATATTTACAAGGTGATATCTGACCTACAGAGGCTCCAGTACTTATTAAAGAACACCTAGAAGATCATGAAGCCGATGAGTTTGGAAGTGCCACTCTTACCTGTCAGCTTTCCAAACCGGCTGTGGAAGTCGTTTGGAAAAAGGACTCCACTTTACTCCATCCCAGCGATAAATATGAGATAAAGCAGGAAGGAAAAATAGCGACGCTCATCATTCATGATGTTCACCCTGGAGATTCCGGGGGATATGGTTGTGACACGAGAGATGACCACACTTGTGCAGTTCTCAAAGTCAAAGGTAAACATGGATATATTTTTTCATCCTTATACAAACCACAAATTCGTGAAGTTTCATTTTGAAATAATTAAAAATTTTACTTTTCAAATGTATACCAACCAACAGAAGCCCCTGTTAAAATAGAAGGCCTGGTGGATCAGGAAGCCGATGAGTTTGGAAGTGCCACTCTTACTTGTCAGCTTTCCAAACCTGCTGTGGAAGTCGCTTGGAAAAAGGACTCCACTTTACTCCAGCCCAGCGATAAATATGAGATATTGCAGGAAGGAAAAATAGCGAAGCTCATCATTCATGATGTGGAACCTGGAGATGCAGGGAAATATGACTGTGACACTAGAGATGACCACACCTCTGCAGTTCTCAATGTCAAAGGTAGGGTGAAGCGTATGGAGATGTTGAAAATATGAAATTACCCATTTTCATGAATTGTCTTTTTGAACATTAACACATCAGCGTTCCATGCGTATAATTACTATATGATTGTATTCGCTTGTAAGCAATGTATACATCCATTAATACCCAATCATACTTTTATGCTGTATATACATTTTTATTCCACTGTAAATGATTAGAAAACCTAACAGGGTACTCGATATTATTTTGGTTTACTTCAACGAAATGATATAAATATTTCGGAATGGATCCCCTTGGGAATTCCCAAGTGACTTTGATTTGGTAGCTATTATTTGGAATGAGGATATTTACGAGGTGATATCTGACCTACAGAAGCTCCAGTATTTATTAAAGAACACCTAGAAGATCAGGAAGCTAATGAGTTTGAAAGTGCCGCTCTTACTTGTCAGCTTTCCAAACCGGCTGTGGAAGTCGTTTGGAAAAAGGACTCCACTTTACTCCATCCCAGCGATAAATATGAGATAAAGCAGGAAGGAAAAATAGCGACGCTCATCATTCATGATGTGGAACCTGGAGATGCAGGGGAATATGGTTGTGACACTGGAGATGACCACACTTGTGCAGTTCTCAAAGTCAAAGGTAAACATGGATATATTTTTTCATCCATATACAAACCACAAATACGTGAAGTTTCATTTTGAAATAATTAAACAATTTACTTTTCAAATGTATTCCAACAGAAGCCCCTGTTAAAATATCAGAAGGCCTGGTGGACCAGGAAGCCGATGAGTTTGGAAGTGCCACTCTTACTTGTCAGCTTTCCAAACCTGCTGTGGAAGTCGCTTGGAAAAAGGACTCCACTTTACTCCAGCCCAGCGATAAATATGAGATCAAGCAGGAAGGAAAAATAGCGAAGCTCATCATTCATGATGTGGAACCTGGAGATGCAGGGAAATATGACTGTGACACTAGAGATGACCACACCTCTGCAGTTCTCAATGTCAAAGGTAGGGTGAAGCATATGGAGATGTTGAAAATATAAAATTACCCATTTTCATGAATTGTCTTTTTGAACATTAACACATCAGCGTTCCATGCGTATAATTACTATATGATTGTATTCGTTTGTAAACAATGTATCCATCCATTAATACCCATCCATACTTTTACGCTGTGTCTTAATTTTTAAACCACTGTAAATGTTTAGAAAACCTAACAGGTTGCTAGATATTTACATTATGAGACCTCCTTTGCCAGAAACAAGATATAGGAATAGGTTTTACCCTTTTAACTGGCACGAAAACTGACACCTTTATTCAAGGCATTATGTTTGCAATAACCACAACACAAGCAGTCAAAATGCAAACAAAAGAGACAACTCTGATAATATGCACTGTCCTTGAATTTGATTGGTCCACACCCGAGACAGCTTTTCTTAGAGCCAACATCGACCAGGGTTGGAGTAACTTAGGCGATGTACCAATGGGCACCTGTCGACAGTGCAACCAGGCCTTGTCACCAGACGCCTATTCAAACAGAGAAGCACGCACTCCCTTAAGCCGTTCGTTTGCCAATTGTCGCGACTCGGAATTAACCCTGGAAGCTTCCCGTGCCTCGGAAATCTTTTGAAGAGTGAAGCGAACGGAGTCCGAAATCCTGGATTTAGACATTTTGGGCGTGGCTTGTAACTGCACATCGATGGGGGGATCGTATTCCCTTCCATATATAAAAAAAAAACGGTGAGTAGCCGGTGGATGCGTGCGGGGCCATCCTGTAAGCGGTGAGGACCATAGGGATGTGTAAGTCCCAATCGAGTTGTGACGCACTGACCTGGTGGCTTAAGAGTCCTATGTAGCCGTTCGACCATGCCATCCGTCTACGGGTGGTACGGTGACGTGCGCAACTTCTTCGTCCCCAACAAATCGCAGACCTCACGCAACATTTAGAAGATAAATGATTGCCCTGATCGATCAAAAGGAGTTCTAGAGCACCCTTGTCGATAACATAGCCATTGACGAATGCCTCAGTAATAGTCACAACCGATTGATTAGGGAGCGGCCAGGCGACAGGCCATCGTGAAAAACACTCCACACTCGACCCCTGGCTTGACCTCACCCATCTAGGCGGCTCGGCTCGCGTCCCTGTTGTGCATCGGTACGGGGGGGTCCTATAAGTGATCGTGATGTTCGTCCGCTCCGACCGGATCAGTGGTCGGAGCTGGTCCATCGTGTGGTGGCAGCGCCCGTGGGTTCGTCTGCCGTGCTTGGATTTATCAAGGGTGTAGAAATAAGGATGCTAGTCGACACGGGTGCGTCGGCGACCATCATCTCGGAATTAATCTACAATATTTTGCCCCCTAAGTATCAGGCACTCGACCCCGTTGATGCACCGAGTTTCGCCGCTAATGGCAGCTCTTTGGGTATTATTGGTCGGATAACGGCCGAGGTGCGCATCGGTGATGTTAATTGTCGGGACATTTTCTTGTTTCTACATCCCTGGCTGTTCCATGTTTACTTGGAACCGATTTCCTGGGTAGGATGCCCTTAAAAATCCGTATTGACCGTGGCTGCTTGGATTTGCCATCCGGCCGTCGTATGGCAATTTTACCTTCCCCCACCCGGTTGTGCACGGCCAATGCTATGGTGCAAGCGCTTGTGCGCCGGATGGTGAAATTTCCTCCCGGCGCGCAGATGTTAGTTCCCCTCCGCTTGCGGAAGCCGCTCGACTTGGAGGCTACGAAGGACGGAATGTTTTTGGCACCTTCTAATACAGTCAGTCACGGACTGACTTAGGTCGCGGCTTGTGGGGGTCGAGTATTTTTCACGATGGCCTGTCGCCTGGCCGCTCCCTAATCAATCGGCTGTGACTATTACTGAGGCATTCGTCAATGGCTATGTTATCGACAAGGGTGCTCTAGAACTCCTTTTGATCGATCAGGGCAATAATTTATCTTCTAAATGTTGCGTGAGGTCTGCGATTTGTTGGGGATGAAGAAGTTGCGCACGTCACCGTACCACCCGTAGACGGATGGCATGGTCGAACGGCTACATAGGACTCTGACCTCCATGTTAAGCCACCAGGTCAGTGCGTCACAACTCGATTGGGACTTACACATCCCTATGGTCCTCACCGCTTACAGGATGGCCCCGCACGCATCCACCGGCTACTCACCGTTTTTTTTTTAATATATGGAAGGGAATACGATCCCCCCATCGATGTGCAGTTACAAGCCACGCCCAAAATGTCTAAATCCAGGATTTCGGACTCCGTTCGCTTCACTGTTCAAAAGATTTCCGAGGCACGGGAAGCTTCCAGGGTTAATTCCGAGTCGCGACAATTGGCAAACGAACGGCTTAAGGGAGTGCGTGCTTCTCTGTTTGAATAGGCGTCTGGTGACAAGGCCTGGTTGCACTGTCGACAGGTGCCCATGGGTACATCGCCTAAGTTACTCCAACCCTGGTCGATGTTGGCTCTAAGAAAAGCTGTCTCGGGTGTGGACCAATCAAATTCAAGGACAGTGCATATTATCAGAGTTGTCTCTTTTGTTTGCATTTTGACTGCTTGTGTTGTGGTTATTGCAAACATAATGCCTTGAATAAAGGTGTCAGTTTTTTGTGCCAGTTAAAAGGGTAAAACGTATTCCTATAGGTTGCTAGATATATTATTTTGGTTTACTTTAACGAAATGATATAAATCTGTCGGAATGGAACCCCATGGGTATTCGCACTGACTTTCATTTAGTAGCTATTATTTGTAATAAGGATATTTACTAGGTGATATCTGACCTACAGAAGCTCCAGTACTTATTAAAGAACACCTAGAAGATCAGGAAGCTAATGAGTTTGGAAGTGCCACTCTTACTTGTCAGCTTTCCAAACCTGCTGTGGAAGTCGTTTGGAAAAAGGACTCCACTTTACTCCATCCCAGCGATAAATATGAGATAAAGCAGGAAGGAAAAATAGTGAAGCTCATCATTCATGATGTGGAACCTGGAGATGCAGGGAAATATGGTTGTGACACTAGAGATGACCACACTTGTGCAGTTCTCAAAGTCAAAGTAAACATGGATATATTTTTTCATCCATATACAAACCACAAATACGTGAAGTTTCATTTTGAAATAATTAAACAATTTACTCTTTCAAATGTAAACCAACAGAAGCCCCTGTTAAAATATCAGAAGGCCTGGTGGACCAGGAAGCCGATGAGTTTGGAAGTGCCACTCTTACTTGTCAGCTTTCCAAACCTGCTGTGGAAGTCGCTTGGAAAAAGGACTCCACTTTACTCCATCCCAGCGATAAATATCAGATAAAGCAGGAAGGAATAATAGCAAAACTCATCATTCATGATGTGGAACCTGGAGATGCAGGGAAATATGACTGTGACACTGGAGATGACCACACCTCTGCAGTTCTCAATGTCAAAGGTAGGGTGAAGCGAATGGAGATGTTGAAAATATAAAATTTCCCATTTTAATGAATTGTCGTTTGTAAACATTCACGCATCAGCGTTCCATGCGTATAATTAGTATATGATTGTATATGTTTGTAAACAATGTATACATCCATTAATACCCATTCATACTTTTACGGTGTACATTAATTTTTATTCCACTGTAAATGTTTAGAAAAGCTAACAGGTTGCTAGATATTATCTTGGTTTACTTCAACGAAATGATAGAAATCTGTCGGAATGGAACCCCATGGGTATTCGCACTGACTTTAATTTAGTAGCTATTATTTGTAATAAGGATATTTACTAGGTGATATCTGACCTACAGAAGCTCCAGTACTTATTAAAGAACACCTAAAAGATCAGGAAGCTCATGAGTTTGGAAGTGCCACTCTTACTTGTCAGCTTTCCAAACCGGCTGTGGAAGTCGCTTGGAAAAAGGACTCCACTTTACTCCATCCCAGCGATAAATATGAGATAAAGCAGGAAGGAAAAATAGCGACACTCATCATTCATGATACGGAACCTGGAGATGCAGGGAAATATGACTGTGACACTGGAGATGACCACACCTCTGCAGTTCTCATTGTCAAAGGTAAGGTGAAGCGAATGGAGGTGTTGAAAATATAAAATTACCTATTTTAATGAATTGCCTTTTTGAACATTCATGCATCAGCGTTCCATGCGTATAATTAATATATGATTGTATTCGTTTTTAAACAATGTATCCATCCATTGATACCCATTCATACTTTTACGCTTTATATTACCTCTTTATTCCACTGTAAATGTTTAGAAAACCTAACAGGTTGCTAGATGTAGTAATCGGGTTTTTCCCATTTTTTCTGGCAACAAAACTGAAACCTTTTTACAAGGATTCATGTCTGCATTAACCACAATACCTGCAGTCAAAATGCAAACAAAAAACATACTATGATAATATATGCATTGTCCTTGAAACTGATTGGTCCACACCAAGGGAAGGCTTTCTTTTGAGCCTCGACCCAATTGGTTCTCGACCAGATGATGCCATTTTGTTACTGGCAAAGGAGGTCTAATGATGTAGGTTGCTAGATATTATTTTGGTTTATTTCAACGAAATGATATACATCTTTTGGAATGGAACCCCATGGGTATTCCCAGTGACTTTCATTTCGTAGCTATTATTTGTAATAATTATATTTACGAGGTGATATCTGACCTACAGAAGCTCCAGTACTTATTAAAGAACACCTAGAAGATCAGGAAGCTGATGAGTTTGGAAGTGCCACTCTTATTTGTCAGCTTTCCAAACCTGCTGTGGACGTCGTTTGGAAAAAGGACTCCACTTTAATCCATCCCAGTGATACATATGAGATAAAGCAGGAAGGGAAAATAGTGAAGCCCATCATTCATGATGTGGAACCTGGAGATGCAGGGAAATATGGTTGTGACACTAGAGATGACCACACTTGTGCAATTCTCAAAGTCAATGGTAATAATAAATAAATATTATTGATTTGCAATTTTTCATTTCACAATTTAGTTCCTAGCAGTGAATATGTTTTAAACGAGGGCGTCTACCTCAGCAGACGTGAAGTTCACTCCTCTGCTGCTGCTGCGGTGGCGAGATGTTAACTCCCTCGCCTTCTATACAGGATTTCGATCCTGACCCTGACTCCTGTGTATTTGGTGTTTGCATGTCTCTATCTCCCTCGTCGTTATCCCGTACATTTTTATCTGCGTCTTCCAGTGTTCTTCTCCTCATTTAGAAACAAGCGGCTTGTTATAGTTTGCTGCTGTAATACATTTATACGTGACATGCCGCTTCATTGAAGCCATCCCTTTTGGCCAGGTCACTTCTGAAAAATAACTTTATTGTCAGTGGGCCTTACCTGGTAATATAAAAAACGTAGTTTTAGTTTAGAAGTCACGTCGACGGAAATTGGCGCCAAATTATCCCTTGCTAGGCGATTCGTTGGTGGTCGAGCCGGACTGATGATGTAATCCACATCAATGGCTGCCATGTCGCCCGTGTCGCCGAAACGGCTTCGAATTCGCTTTTCTCGCTATGCATTTTCGTAGAGAACGAAAATCGTCGTCCGCTTACATTCATGACATTTTTATGCGAGGTGGTTTGAGATTATTATTGCTCTATAAGTATTTACGTGCACTTTTTATGACTTAAGACACTTTGATTGTTCACGTGCCGTTGGTGTTCGTTAAAATGTACCATTGCATATTTTTCGTACAACATATGCAAGATCCTCATCCACTAATCAGTAAACTTTAAACACAGAAACCTAATTATGATGCGTACCTAACTGCAGAATACAGTATATTATTTCCTTGAATAAAAAAATAACTTGTTTGGGTGGGCATCATAGTTGGCAGAGTCCCACTCTAAATGTGAGATTTAGAACATTGGCTCAGGACTTCCAACGTGGCATAAACCTTGGTTTGAGTGTTGGGGGCACTTTGAAATGGTTCCTGACTTACACTGATGACATCCTTGCTGCAGAGGCACCAGTTCTGATCCGAGAGGCGCTGCGTGACCAAGAGGCTTTGGAATTCGAGACCCTCACTCTCATCTGTCGACTTTCCAAGCCAAATGCTCCCTTGGCTTGGCAAATGGGATCCAGCATCCTGCGGTCTGGCGAGAAGTACAGTTTGGTCCAGGAGGGTGACGTTGCCAAGCTCACAATATACAACCTGCAGATGAGCGACGCGGGCGATTATGAATGCGACACTGGGGATGACAGAACCATAGCTACGATTACCGTGAAAGGTACAAGAATTATCCATTTAATTTATTTTCATCTCAAGGAAGTTGAATGTTCATGGCTTTACTAATCAATTCAAAGCGGCTTGTGACGATGACGAGCAATTGATTCACTTTGAGATGGCCTCTGTGGTTTGCAGAAGCCCCAGTGCTGATTCGCGATGGTTTAATGGACCAGGAGGTCAACGAATGTGAGAGCGCCATCCTCACGTGCCAGCTTTCTAAAACGCCAAAGGAATTAGTGTGGGAGAAGGACTGCACTGTCCTGCGACCCAGCGATAAGTATGAGATGGGGCATGAAGGAAACGTGGCAATGCTTATTGTCCACGACGTACAGATGGACGACGCGGGAGAGTACCGGTGTGACACGGGCGACGAGAACACATTCGCGTCCCTCACTGTCAAAGGTAACGAGCGGTCTGATTTTGACTCATTCCACTCGATTCATTGAATTCAATTGATGCAGATTTCGTAAATGTTGAAACATTTAATCATTATCAGGTATTCATATTCTTGGTTCTTTCGGTAAAGTCACGTAGATAGAAAATAAAATGTAACAAAACCCACGACGTTTCGATCGCAACACAAGCAGTCTTCATCAGGCGGAGAGAAAAAAAGAATATGAATTCCTGCAGTCACGAAAGCTTTAATTCATTATCAGGTATTTTAGTTTTGTTGTATTTTCACAAATTGACGGTTTTGCTCCAAATATACTTCGGCACTTTTCTCGTCCTGGCAACGTGTGTTTAACATTCATTCCAGAACTCCTGTAGAAATAGACTTCTTTTCTGTAATCTCTTATCTGTAAAATGAATTAAATGATTCTTAACCATTTTATCCAATGCACAAAATGACTGCGTAGTATTTATTTAACATCGGTTAAGATATTGTGCGTTCTCTTTGCAATCTTCACAGAAGCACCGGTGCTCATCAGTGAACCTCCGAGGGATGAAGAAGCCGAGGAGTTTGGCAGCGCTGTGCTCAGCTGTCGGCTTTCCAAACCGGCTCGCGAGGTCGCCTGGCGTAAGGGATCTGTGGCGCTGCAGCCTGGAGAGAAGTACGAGATGGAGTACGCGGGGGCTGTTGCGAAGCTCATTGTTCACGACCTGCAAGTTGAAGATGCTGGGAACTATGAATGTGACACGGGGGATGACTGTGCAAGTGCTACATTGAATGTGAAAGGTATTTGTTGTTTTTTTATGTGTAAACAGTACAGTGGCGGCAGAGCAGTGGAACATTTGCTAGCTAACTGTGCTGCGAAGTCGGTGACTTGAGTTGGATTCCCTGGCAGAGTTATCAACAGAAGCAAAGTGATATCTGACCGTGGTTCCGCCCTTCACCAGCTCTGATTCACCAGCGTGGAGAAGTATGCTCGAAGAAAACCTAATGTGGTTTGGCAGTGTTATACATGAAGAATATAGTGTATGTTCAATATGTAGATGCTTATATCATGGACTATTGAATTGGTACATCCTGGACATTTTCAGATATTTAATTCTTGACAAAGTAAAGTGGAAAGTAAATATGCTTTACAGTGTTTAATGTGAGAATAAGAATGGGTACTTGATTCATATTGTGGCCCAGAACATGACGATTTATAGAAAGTATAGAGAGGGGATAATAATTTCATGCAAGGTGATAACTGGCTACTTTGATCAGTGATTGCATACGGGAGAGCATAATGCAGTTCAATATGGTCGTAGAATCACCTGTTGAGTTTCACGTCAAAACCCCTCCTGACCAATCCACTCCATCTTCCTCCTTTGGCCACAGAGAAGCCCGCGGTGTTCACCAAGGGTCTGGAGGACGTGAGCGTGGAGGAGAGGGGCGATGCCGTGCTGCTGTGTGAGCTGTCCAAAGAGGGCGCCCCCGTCAGCTGGCTGAAGGACGGCCGGGCCCTGGGCCCCGATGGGAGGCACGAGATGAGCCAGGAGGGACGCACGGCCCGGCTCGTCCTGCACGGCCTGAGCCTGCAGGACAGCGGCCGCTACTCGTGCGGCACCGGCCACGACGTCACCGCCGCCACGCTCACCGTCACCGGTGATTGTCTGTGTGTTTGTGTACAGCTCATTGTGGGGGCTATTTAACCATACTTCACCTTGCTGGCCAGTGAGGTTGGCGACAGCTGCGAATATAGGATCTAGAATGAAAACGATTAAATCTCGATTGAAAATTAATTTCCTTAGAAAAACTTTTTGCGTTTAGTTTAGTCCTTCCCCCGCACCTCCAATTAATACGGTTTGCTACATCCATTGCAACATACATGAATTGTGTGAGCATAATAGTACAATACAAGAATAAGTTTATTTAATTTCGTTTGGTGGCGCCCTACAGGCTAATCTCTCACAATACAAAGGCCACTGCCGCAGCCTCTGTGGTTGGACCATCTCTAGCTCCACGCATCTCAGGCCTATATAAGACCTGATCTCAGCAGCTTTCCCTCTCTCTCACCTGAAGACGATTGCTTGTGTTGCGATCGAAACGTCGTGATATTTTTCTATCTACGTGGCTTTACCGAAAGACCCATAGAATATTAATTTAGTTCACTTAGATTTGTTCCACGGATGATCCCATTTAGTCAGCTGTCTGGCTATTCTACGCATGTGACGCGTGGTGTGTGTGCACAGCAGCAGCAGCAGAGAATGAGTACAGTGTCCTTAGGGAATATCGCACGACTAACAAGCAAATTAATCTGGTTTCCCACCTCTGCATTATCCGCGCAGAACCGGACATCTCGATCGTGAGAGGTCTCGAGGACTGCGAGGTGCAGGAGACGCAGACGGCGACGTTCACTGTGGAGATCTCGCACCCCGACGTGCTGCGCGTCGAGTGGTGGCTTGGCGAGTCGCCTGTCCGGAACAACGAGCTCAACGAGCTGTTCGTCGATGGCAGAGAGCACACTCTCATTTTAAACAACCTCACTCTCCAGGATAGTGGCACCATCAGGTTCCAGGCTGGAAATGCCATCTCAACGGCAACGCTGACAGTGACGAGTACGGAGCACTTTCTGTCGTGCGCACGGGCGCAAAAAAAACACCTCGTTTGTATTTGTGTGTGTTTAAGAAGATACAAACAACATCAAACCGCTAAGAAAGATACGAGTGGGCTCGGGCAGGGCACGTCGCTAGAAGGGACGATGACGGTCATTAATAAAATCGTTCCTTGTTTCTCGAATCGGTCCGGTCCCGGTATTTCTCATGTGTGGTACGGCGACTACATCAAAGAGAGATAACGATGGCTTGGGGAGGTCTTAATCGAGCAGTGGATTGATCATGGCTGTGACGATAATGACGATGATGATGATGACGATCATGATGATATGGTTGCGTTCTGCAGAGCTGCCGGTGCGGGTGGTGCGGCCGCTGCAGGACGTGGAGGTGGAGGAGGAGCAGGCCGTGATCCTGGAGTGCGAGCTCTCGGAGGAGGCCGCCGACGTCGCGTGGAGGAAGGACGGCCACGAGCTGGAGGCCGGGGGCCGCGTGGCCGCGGGGCGCGACGGGAACCTCGTGACACTCGTCGTCCGGGCAGCCCGGCCGCAGGACAGCGGCGTGTACAGCTGTGAGGCCGGCGCGGCGAGCTCCTCCGCCACGGTGCACGTCAGAGGTGCGTGTCGTAGTTGTAAGAATAATTTTCATGTAGTAATTATAATTTGCAGCCCTTTTTCAATCCACTGCTGTCTGAGGGCCTTCCCAGGCTGTGTGTCAGTCCTGGCAGTTGTTTGTCAGAACTTCTCACTCACCACTGCTGTTAACCATGGTAGACAGGGACTCAAACTTAGGTTGTCTGGTTCCTCATGCAGGGTAACCACCTTTTTTAAAATGAATTCCTGCAGTCACGAAAGCCTTATCTTTTTACCCATTAATAACATATTATGATCATCAAAATGGTCTCCTTTCATAAAAAAATATGTAAAATATTATTACTATATTTAAATAACTTTAATATGATGCTTCAGGGCCTATTATTTCTTGCCTCTCTAGGGTAACCATTTTGAAAAACGAACTCCAAAATGTTTAAAATGTCTCCATATAACCAGTGAACGCTAAAGCGGAGGTCCAAGGATAAACATCTGAATGTTCTCGGGGGAACTCATGGCGACGTTCCCCTGCAGATCTGCCGGTGCAGGTGCTGGAGCCGCTGAGTGACGTGACAGCGACGGAAGGCGGCGAGGCGTCTCTCCGCTGCTCCCTGTCCAAACCGGGTACCGAGGTCGTGTGGACGAAGGACTCGCGGCCCGTGCGGCCTGGCGAAAAGTACGACGTGGGCTCTGAGGGTCTTTCCGTGTGGCTCGCCGTCAGAGCGCTGCGTCTCGACGACGCGGGGTCGTACGTGTGCCACGTGGGGGACCTGCAGACCACAGCAATCCTCACCGTGCAAGGTTGGCCATCTCAGGCTCTGTGCCACTGCGGTCTCTCTCTCGCTCTTTGTTTCGCCTTCACTGGAACCATATTGGTGGCCAGGAGATGTTAACTACCGTGCCTGGTGTGCAGGAGGTCGTTGGTTTGATGCCGACCCTGACGACTGTTGTATTTTTGGAGTCTGCATCTCTCTCTCTCCCCGTGGTTGTGTGGATTTTTCACCAGGTACTGCGGGTTTTCCCTCCGCTTCAGAATCAACATGCGTTGAGATTATTTGGCTGATATACATTTCCATGTGATAAGCCACTTCGTTGAGCGATCATTGGTGGCCAGGTCATTTATAAAATAGAACTATATAGCTCAGTGGGCCTCACCTGGTCAAATAAAAAAAATTGCTGAGTTTTTCTTGGTTTCAAGCTCAACATCAACAAATTGTGCAAAGTGATTAAAAGCTCTCCGGTGCGTTTTTGAGCTGTGCCGCGTGGTGTACGGCATGAAGCCCGACGTTTTGCACCACGTGCTGTACTGAACAATATGTGCTGCAACCATAAAACACTGGAGAGCTGTCCAACACAACTGCAACAATCTTTGCAGAACAGTTAAACAGTTAAACCAAAAAGGTTACGAATTAAAACAATTGCTTGAAACGCTATGTGGATGACAAAATGAAACAACCTTGAAAGTTACTTTTAAGATTAGGCTCTTAAATAATTTGTGTTATATAATACTATTAATAATGACTACTATGTGCCAAAGCTTTTATTAGGTCCATCATATAAACGATTACATTTTGTTGTATTATAATGCCTTTCTTTAAAAAATAAAATGTTATAATTGTAGGAAGGCTTCAGGGTATTTCTTCATTGTATTATTTTCGTTTGGTTATTTAGCACGGGTATTATTTTCGTTTGGTTATTTAGCAGGGGTATTATTTTCGTTTGGTTATTTAGCACGGGTATTATTTGAGGGCACGTAAATTAAATGTCACTGACGTTGAATTCCCCTTTTTACTCTTCACAGAGAAGCCCGCGGTGTTCACCAAGGGTCTGGAGGACGTGAGCGTGGAGGAGAGGGGCGATGCCGTGCTGCTGTGTGAGCTGTCAAAAGAGGGCGCCCCCGTCAGCTGGCTGAAGGACGGCCGGGCCCTGGGCCCCGACGGGAGGCACGAGATGAGCCAGGAGGGACGCACGGCCCGGCTCGTCCTGCACGGCCTGAGCCTGCAGGACAGCGGCCGCTACTCGTGCGGCACCGGCCACGACGTCACCGCCGCCACGCTCACCGTCACCGGTAACAAATCGACGCGTCCTCCGTTGGCATGACAATCCGTGAGTGTGTACGCCACTGTGAGGTGTAAAATACTCTCACTTAACCGCAGTAATTTGTAGGAGTCTGGTTTGCTTAACCTTTTTGTTTAAAAGATTATTGTCGATAATAATTGACAATCCTTCGTAAAACTACGATTTGATGAAGGCCTTCCCACACCATGTCAGTTGTGGGATTTGTTTGGGCATTCTTCGTCATAGTGGTGAGTGTGGGTTGGTGAAGGAACCAGGAGCCGTTCAGATATTGCTCACCACTGATTTATTATCTGTGGACGGGAATTTACCACATGAGCCACTGTGCCAACCACCGCATCGCAAATATTATTATTACATTTTAAAATTTGTTACATTGATACTATTATCATTAAATGCCAATATTTGGCCTCAGAAGACAGGAGGAGAGGTGGTGGTAGTCGATCTACTTTCTGTGTCGCTTCCTCGTTGTCCGCGCAGAACCGGACATCTCGATCGTGAGGGGCCTCGAAGACTGCGAGGTGCAGGAGACGCAGACGGCGACGTTCACTGTGGAGATCTCGCACCCCGACGTGCTGCACGTCGAGTGGTGGCTCGGCGAGTCGCCTCTCCGGAACAACGAGCTCAATGAGATCTCCGTGAGCGGGAGGGAGCACACCCTGACCCTGCGCAACCTCACGCTGCAGGACGGAGGCGCGGTCAGATTCCAGGCACGGGCCGCCACCTCCTGTGCCACGCTCAGAGTCAACAGTAAGAGTCGTTTTCTCGAGTATTGCACGAGTTGATGACTCCGCTCACACTTACTCTTCATGAAATTGTGTGCACACAATTATTTGGACCATTATTAATACTGTGTGACACATGCCAATGTGTGGTATGACAGGCATTTTACCTGTTGAGGGCAGTTATTTATCTAGGAAGTAATCGCGGAGAGTCTTCCTTGCTTCGTTGCCTCCTGTAGGCACCTCGCTTCTCAGTGAGTGTCACCCCAACTCCAAGTTGCTTCGTTTAATTCGATCATCGCCACTCCCCCCGGAAACGAGTTAATCTCCATGGCAACGTTGCGTGTTTGCGGTGGCCCCCTCGCAGAGCTGCCGGTGCGGGTGGTGCGGCCGCTGCAGGACGTGGAGGTGGAGGAGGAGCAGGCCGTGATCCTGGAGTGCGAGCTCTCGGAGGAGGCCGCCGACGTCGCGTGGAGGAAGGACGGCCGCGAGCTGGAGGCCGGGGGCCGCGTGGCCGCGGGGCGCGACGGGAACCTCGTGACACTCGTCGTCCGGGCAGCCCGGCCGCAGGACAGCGGCGTGTACAGCTGTGAGGCCGGCGCGGCGAGCTCCTCCGCCACGGTGCACGTCAGAGGTGCGTGTCGTTGTTGTAAGAATAATTACAACAGCATTTTATGAAGCAACAATAATTTGCATCTGAGTGCCTCCCCACGCTGCACCAGCTCTGGCGGGTGTTTGACCATACTTCACACTGGGCAGCAGAAAGGATGTGGATTTTTGTCGTTTCACAATTGGTAGCTCTAAGGTAGAGAGACGGAACTGTAACTCGTGATAGATATACAATCATCAACATAGTGGAGGCATCCCCTGCAGATCTCTACAAACCGAAACAATATACACGAGCGAATACATCGATTCAGTTTTCCGATGCAATGTCCTATTAAACTCCAACTTGGTGTAGCGAGCAAAGTGGAACGTGGCCATTGTGTCCTCCAGAGCTGCCGCTGCAAATTCTGGAGCCGTTGATAGACCAGGAGGCCACGGAGGGTGAATCGGCTCGGCTCAGCTGCCGGCTGTCCAAACCGCACGCGAGCGTCGCCTGGAGCAGGGGCTCCCAGCCCCTCCGCGACGGTGACAAGTTCGAGCCCCGCGCGGACGGTCACACGGCCGTCCTCGTCATCAGAGACGTGGGGCCCGACGACGCGGGGACATACACGTGCCGGGCCGGGGAGCAGGAGAGCGCCGCGCGGCTCTTCGTCCTGGGTGCGTCACTCCCCCTCCCGCGCCCACGGGGACGCGGGCCTGAAACCACGGGTACCTGAGTTGGAGTCCTCGGGCCGTACAAGCTGTACCATAAAGCAGCTGCACATTAGCAATGCTTGAAAGTGACAAAGATCGTAAACGTAATAATAAATTTACGTCCATCTTTAAAGTTTTTAAAAGTTACACAACATAGCTGTAGAACATCTGGAGGAATTTAAAATCATCATCTTGCCTTGACCAAGTGCCCATATGTAAATGCCAGTGTTTTTTTCTTCCGCCACAGAGAAGCCCGCGGTGTTCACCAAGGGTCTGGAGGACGTGAGCGTGGAGGAGAGGGGCGATGCCGTGCTGCTGTGTGAGCTGTCCAAAGAGGGCGCCCCCGTCAGCTGGCTGAAGGACGGCCGGGCCCTGGGCCCCGACGGGAGGCACGAGATGAGCCAGGAGGGACGCACGGCCCGGCTCGTCCTGCACGGCCTGAGCCTGCAGGACAGCGGCCGCTACTCGTGCGGCACCGGCCACGACGTCACCGCCGCCACGCTCACCGTCACCGGTGATTGTCTGTGTGTTTGTGTACAGCTCATTGTGGGGGCTATTTAACCATACTTCACCTTGCTGGCCAGTGAGGTTGGCGACGGCTGGGAATAATATAGGATCTAGATTGAAAACGTTTACATCTCGATTAAAAATCATTTATTTAGAAAAGCTTTTTGTGTTTAGTTTGTTGTCCTTCCCCCGCTCCTCCAATTAGTACGGTTGGCTACATCCAGCGCTAAATAAGTTCAACAAAATATAATATTTGAGGATAATAGTACAACACAAGAATAAATTTAATTTAGTTTACTCAGATTTGTTACACGGACAGCGGCCGTTGCTCGTGCAGCACCGGCTACGATCACCGGTAACAAATCGACACTTGCAGCTGTCACTCGTTTAAAGAAAAAGTACTGAACGATTGTTTAACGGGCACAAACAATGTTCTGGCTATCTGCAGAAGAGAGGATTGTGAATAGGATACAAGAGTGAGTACGGGCGGTGTGTGGGATGAATGTAGACAGCTTCACAGACTTGTGAGTTATCTAACGTATTTGAGATTAATAATAACAAGTGGGCGTGGTGTGGTTGATCTAAGGGCTACCCTACCACACTGCCACGAAAGTGGCATACACATGCACCGTGAAAACTCAACGTGCACTCTTGTCTCTTCCAGAGCTGCCACTGAGGGTCGTGACTCCACTCGAGGATGTGGAGGTGATGTCAGGTACGGCGCACGATGCCATCGGCGTACATCCCGCGCGCGACAAAGGCCACATCATTCGGATGCGCGAACTGCTCCCGTCGCGTGACCCCACGCCGCGTTCGCTCCGGAATGCCGTCGCAGGCGAGGCGGCGACGTTCTCCTGCGAGCTGTCGCGCGGCGCCGTGACGGACGCTCGCTGGTGGCTCGGGGACACGAGGCTGCTGGACAACGAGCTGAACGCGCTGGGCGTGCGGGACGGGCGCACGCACACGCTCACGCTGCGCCGGCTCGCGCCGGACGACAGCGGCCGTGTCGCCTTCTGTGCCGGCGACGTCTCGTCCAGCGCGACGCTCACCGTGACGCGTAAGCGAGCCGCGGGCGTTCGCCGTCAGCGGGCGATCGCGTTCGTGAATGGCGTGGTCCCTGCAAAGGTTGTAAATGCTGATGTTTAGAATAGTTACATTTTTGTCAACTTTCTTTATCTATCCAGACAAGCCAATTAATGAATGCTTATACAAGTGGGAGGAAACTGGAGCTCCCGGAGAAAAAACCCACGCGCGTTGTGGTAGTTTGCGAAAATGTTTTGATCGTTTTCAGTGTTTAATATCGGCTGCACCATTGACTTACATTTACAGTGGCTGCTGCTTTTAGTTCCGTTATGGTGGTGAACGTCCCCCCCCTAATCCCGGCGCGGCATTCCCGCAGGGCGCCCCGTGACGGTAACCTCGCCCCTGGCGGAGACGGCCGTGGAGGAGGGCGAGCCCCTGCATCTGTCGTGCGCGCTGTCGGAGCCGGCTCCCGTCACGTGGAGCAAGGATGGCGGAGAGCTCGGGGCGAGCGATCGGATCCGCCTGTCTCTCGAGGGCAGCTCGGCCGTCCTGGAGATCCAGCGGGCGGCGCTGGGGGACTCGGGCGTGTACACCTGCGCCACGCTCGACGACAGCTCGTCCGCACGGCTGACCGTCTCAGGTACCGCGGGTGGAAGGGCAGGCGGGCATTGAATCTCTCTCTCTCTCTCTGTGTGCGGAGCTTTGCTATCTTATCCTGCGTGTGGGTTTCCTTTGGGTCATCATTCATTCGGTTGGCAAAAACAGTTTAAATGTGATGACACAGAGGCACAGACCTTCAGATTGACTTTGTAGGGATAGAGCAATTGACCGTGATCAGGAAGCCGTGAGTGCAGAAAAATCCTCAAAAAAATTACTCATCAAACATCCCGATCCAGGGCCTTCTTGAAAGAGAGCCTTGAGACTCAATGAGGCTTTCTTGGGTATACAAAAGGGCATTATTAAAATTGTAATTTACAATTTCTGTTAAACCCAGCGTCATGGGTGCCAGAGTGGCGAGATGTTAACTACCTCGCCTGGTTTACAGGAAGTCGTGGGTTCGATCCCGAACCTGACGGCTGCATATTTGAAGTTCGCATGTTCTCTCTCCACATGGGCACGTGGATTATTCTCTGGAAATGCTCGATATTTCCACACGATGAGCCACTTCTTTCAGGTCGCTTCTGAAAAACAGCTACACAGCTCAGCGGAGCCTGACCTGGTAAAATAAAAAAAACGGTTTAGTTTTTTATTTGTAGTCCCCTCGTTCCACCGCACCACAGAGAAGGTGGCGGTGTTCATTGCGCCGCTGGAGGACGTGCGGGTGGAGGAGCGCTCGCGCGCCGTGCTGTCCTGCGAGCTGTCGCGTCCCGACGTCGACGTCGTCTGGCTCCGGGGCGACGCGGAGCTGGAGGCATCGCCGCGGGCCTCGGCGAGCCGCGACGGCGCCCGCGCCGCCCTCGCAATCGCCGCCGTGCGGACGGACGACGCCGGGGAGTACTCGTGCCGCACGCGGCACGACCGCACGGCCGCCGTGCTCGTCGTCACGGGTACGCCGGCCGACTGGGGGGCCGCGTGGCGACCTCCCTCACGGCTCGATTCGTCGACAAGGACCGACTTATTGATTCGTCGATAAAAGTCGATTTTTACGTTCACGCTACACCCGTCGAAAAATACGTGGGCACATCGATTTTTTGGTGTGTGTATTATATAGCAATTAATAATTTGCCAATGTTACATGTAGACTCACGAAGAGAACATAACTCTACGATTTGAATCGCGACCCCCTAATCATGACAATGCGTTGAATCTCTAGGGGGATGATTTGTTACAACGCACGTAGGAGTTCATTGCAATCGGCGAATCGACGCACAGTTACGCCCCTAACAAGCTGCCCGACACAACGTGACACGCCTCTCCTCCACCTCCTCCACCTCCTCCGTCGCGCAGAGTTCGCCGTCGAGATCACGCGCCCCCCCGCGGACGTGGAGGCGTGGGAGGGCGAAGCGGCGCGCTTCTCGTGCGAGCTGTCGCGCGCCGACGTGGAGGACGCCGGCTGGTGGCTCGGGGAGCAGCCGCTCGGCAGCAACGAGATCAACGAGGTGGCGGCGAGCGGCGCGACGCACGCCCTGCTGCTGCGCGACCTCGCGCCCCACGACAGCGGCCTCGTCACTTTCCGCGCCGCGCGGGCCCAAGCATCGGCCCGCCTCGTCGTGAAGAGTGAGCACCGGCGCCGGTTGCATAAATTTCGTCGCGTGAAATCTGACGGTGGTGGCGATTGGATCCGGGGTCGCAAGTCAATTCAATAACTTTTATTTATTTTTGCAATAAGTCATGTGAACCCATTATATATAACATATACAAATGAAAAGCATAGATTCCTAGACAATTTGACACATGTATTGTGAGCTTAACGATTGAATGAAATCCATGCACCTTCCCCAGGCAACTGGTCTTGCCACAGCTCACCACCCATGCATTACTGTTTACTCTTTGCTCGAGAGCTGCTTCTTGTGGCACGCACAAGAAATTGCAGGGCTGTACCTTAACTTTGTTTTACGTGCATTAATGTACGTCGAACTTCTTTCGCACCATACGTTGCCAACTGTGCCAATCGGAGGCACGTCCTAAGGGACCGCATCGGCGGCGCCTTATTTATCTATTTATTTATTTATTTGAACCGATCGCCGTTTGCCGCCCCCAGGACTGCCGCTGCGCGTGGCCACGCCGCTGTCCGCGGTGGTGGCGGAGGAACGCTCGACGGCCAGCCTGGTGTGCGAGCTGTCGCGGCCCGCCGAGCCGGCCGACCGCCTCACGTGGACCAAGGACGGCGTGGCGCTGGAGGCCGGCGGGAGGATCGCCGTGGAGCACGACGGGGCTCGCGTCCGCCTCACGGTGCGCGACGTCATGCTGGACGACGGTGGAGTCTACGCGTGCCAAGCCGGCGTGGACGCCGTCACGTCCACCGTCCTCGGGGTGACCGGTACGTGAGGGACGACGCGTCACGGGACGAGGAATCCACGGCCTGCTGAACAGAGGTGGCACTCAGGCCCATGGCCACATAAGGCTCACCACTTCGAAGTGGGCCGCAAACGATAATTACCCCTCACTGCAAGCATCTTGGCCGCACTAATCGGGTACTGGAGAGGACTGTTTTTCGATCCGGCAGCATCACCGTGTTTGTAACATTGGCGCCGCTCTGTCACTTCGGTCCCTGCAAGTGTCCCCTTGTGCCCAGTCGAGCATAACCTGATACTTCACAAGCTACAACGCCCTGACATGCGTTCCAGGAGAGTTACATTCTCATGAAACACATCGTCATGAGCAAACCAAATTGCATCATCATTGTGGAGAAATTATTTGACGAACAATTAACCAACCAAACTTCTCGCGGGCATCTCCAATAAGCACGCATTGCCGCGATGCCCTCGTCGCCCCCCTTGGTCGTGCAGCCTGGCACACGGAGATGGTGCGGCCGCTCGCGGACCAGGCGGTGGCGCGGGGCGGTGAGGCGCGCTTCACCGTCGAGCTGAGCCAGGCGGTGCCGCCCTCGGACGTCCACTGGTACCTGAACGGCGAGGAGATCGCCACCGCCGTGGCGGGAGGAGCGGGCGAGGGCACGGACGAGTGGGAGACGGAGCAGGAAGGCGCCACCTGCTCGCTCATCCTGCACCGCGCCCACCGGCGGCACGGCGGAGACGTCGAGTGCGTCGTCCGCGACGTCGCCTGCGCCGCTCGGCTCGCCGTGCGCGGTACGGACCGCCGACGCGCGGCCGAGATCCCGCGCTCGAAATATCCCCCCGCCTCCGGTAGCCGATTCGCGCCGCGTCCGATTCTCCTCCTGCCGGTGCTGACGGGGACCCCCCCCCCCCCCCCCACCGTGCCTCCGTGCGCGCGATCAGAGGAAGAGGGCGAGGGGCGCGGCGAACACGGGCGGCCCGGCGGGCCCCCGGAGTCGGACGGGGAGGCCCGGCCGCGGCAGCCGTGGGATGCGGCGAGCCGGAGGCGGCGCATGAGCTGCGAGCCCACGCTCGGCTCCATCCATGAGGAGCCCGAGGAGGCCGAGGGCGCCGAGGTGGAGGCGGCCGCACTCGACCGAGCGGCCACCAAGATCCAGGTCTACCCTCACGCTGGCGCTCGAAAAGCTGCGGGCCGAGATTCTGGCTGCGCGTCGAGTTTTGAAAGCCGTTCCACGCTGTCCGGGTGGACGCCATATTTGTACCTCTGCGTAGTCACCCCGCCCCTCCTCCTCCTGTCTTTCCCTCACTCGTGGTTCCGCTTGGCCTCCTCCAGGCTGCATTTCGCGGATTCAAGACGCGCAAGGAGCTGGAGCGGGGAGCACACCCTCCCCTGCAGCCCACTCAGAGCAGCCTACGCAGCTTCCTCATCCGGCAGTCGGCGGAGGAGGAATCGTTTGACGGAGATGAGGTGCAGGGTGCAGGCTTTGACGATTTTGATCGTGGTTACAACACGTGACCTTCTCGTCATGATGCATGGCTTTCATTGTCGTCATCATGACACGTATCCCTCGGTAAGGTTTCTGTAAATTAGAGGCATCCAGATATCGAACCCATTAATTTCCGTTATGCGATTGGAGATGCATTCCTACGGAAAAAAATATCATTCGGCTCCAAGACATAATCATGAAATCAGACTTAAGAATGCACATTTAATGGTAAATCGTAATTTTTTGATAAAACAAAAAATACTGTACATTACTTAACGAGAAACTGTGGTCAAATGTGCACGAGGACACGTCCCTGTGTCCTCCCTTAGGGGTCGGTCTCAGGCTTCACTTCTGCTCTGTGCCACGGTGATCAGGAAAGGCCCGGCATGACTTTTCAAGAACAACAAAAACACCGCAACCCATGAATACCCATCGTGTCGTTTCACATTTTCATTATTGACGACGTCATGCGGGTGGCCGCCCCGACCTCGTCACCTCATCGCGGCTTCTCTTGACCCCCCGCTCCTCGTCAGGCGACCGCTGCAGCCCCCGAGCCTCAGCGAGGAGGTCCGGCGCAGTGGCCGGCGCCGGCGGAGCCGACGTTCCGGGAGGACGGCGACCACATCTACATCTCGTTCTGCGACGCGGCCGAAGCGCAGTCGGCGGCCGACAGCTTCCGCCAGCTCTTCGCGCTGCAGGTGCGAGGGTCGCGAAGGTCACGAGGGTCGCGGGGGTCACGAGGGTCGCGAGGGTTGCGGGGGTCACGAAGGTCACGAGGGTCGCGGGGATCACAAGGGTCGCGAGGGTTGCAAGTCGCGAAAGTCGCGAGGGTCACGAGGGTCACGAGGGTCACGAAGGTTGCGAGGGTCGCGGGGCTCACGAGGGTCGCGGGGGCCGCAGGGGCGATTATATTATTTTCGATTATTGATTTCGATTATCGATCGTCGGCAATTATAATCGCTGAAACAGAACCGCTGCAGATGCGCGTCTGCGGCGATTTGGAACGCTCTTCCTTCCGATAATAGGAAGCCACTGGAAGCTATCGAGATTGAAAACTAATTTCTTCAGCTTTTTGCGCGTTGTTTGTTGTCCTTCCCCCCGCACCTCCGATCAGCACGGTTGCCTGCGTACGGCGCAAAAGAAACTCGGCGTAAATACGTTCCGGTTGTGTCCACCGCCGCCCTGCGCCGTGAGTGCCGGGAGAGGGGAACGCGACGACCCCGGCTCGGTTTTGCGTCTCCGCAGGGGCAGCCGGTGGAGGTTCTGCTGCTGGAGGACGCCACGGAGAGCGGACGAGCGGCCGTCGTGCGCGTCAAGAAGTTCCACGCGGCGGCGGCGGTGGCGCCGCTCGGCAGCGCCGCCGTCGCAGAGGAGGAGTCGGGCCGGAGCGGTGAGGCCGCTTCCCCCTCCCGCGATGCCCGCGCACCGCCGCACGCGGCCACGCGGTTTCCTCGCAGCGCCGCGACGCCCGTGCACTCCGTGCCTTCGCGCCGGTTTGGTTGTCTCTGGCTCTGCTGACGTGCGCGGGCGCTGTGCAGCACCAATTATAAGCATTCAGGATGTTTCTCCCAGACTTTTACTCGTATGTGTACTCGGCAACGGTGACTATCACGCGCGCAACCTTTCATGCCCACCCAGCAAGATTCAGGGCCGAGGTTCAATTCAAGAATCAGATATTTTCCCCAATACGTTTTGGTCACTTTATTGTCTTTAACGTCACGTGAGCTTATCGTTTTCTTTCACAAATCGTCAAAACCCATTGTCACACATGCACAATTTTACATGTGTATTGTTGATAGAAGAATGTGTTTTACTAAACGAATATCTAATTGGTTTCTACTCTGTGCTTCGCCCGACCACCCCACCACCCCACACTCGTCACACTGCCCGTGTTGTTGCGTTCGCGTCTCTACTCCGCTCCCTGTCCCGTGCCCTTGCCGCAGCGCCGCGGTTCGTGCAGCACCTGCTGGGGCTCACGGTGGAGGAGGGGTACCCGGCGTCCTTCGACTGCGTGGTGACGGCCTCGCCCGCGCCCTCCGTCGCCTGGTACAAGGGCGACCGGCCGCTGCGAGAGGACGACCGCCACATGATCAACGACGGCGACGACGGCAGCCAGCAGCTGGTGCTCACCACGACCGGCGCCGGGGACGCTGGCGTTTACCGCTGCGTGGCGGAGAATGAGCTCGGCGTGGCGTCGAGCCACGCCGAGCTCCTCGTCGTCGACGGTGAGACAGCACGGGCCGAGGAGAGCAGGGGGCGGCCGCTGCTTCCGTCACGCGAGCGCTACGCTCGCTCGTGCGTGACGGCGCCCGTTTCAATGTCGGGACAGGTCGTGCGATTTGTGCATTCCAAGTATGTTTATTTTTTTACGTATAAATGATGTGTTACCGTTGGCGGTCAATGTTAGATGCGAGAACGTGATTGTTGTGCGTATTTTTAGGAACGAGGTTAGTTTCGTGAGTTATTTAACTCATACAAGAATTATGGGGTGGATGTTAATCCTGAGCCAGAGTTTACAGGAAGTTCACCGTCTTGCTGACAAAACAGAATCTAACTTCAGAGGGGACTTGTCTTCCTCATCCCGGAGGTGAACCCCCAAATGGGATGCAAATCATTTTCACGTGCATGAAATTACAGCCGCACCGAGCTCCGTGTACGCCTCGATCTGCTAACGATCTTTCACTCGCCATATATTGTTTACAGCCCGTGCCCGACAGTATTGAGAAAGGATAATGCACTGAGAGTAACTATTGCGGTGCTCGTGGCACGGTGGACTTGACGTGAACCGTCCGTGCGCTTGCTGCGTTTGTGCACGAAACTAAAATAACAGAGTTAAATTTGTCATATATGTGACTCGTGAAGATAGGATGTCAGCCTGCACCCGTCGGGCTCCACACGCACCACGTCGAGAGCTCATTCCGCGAACCCGTAGCCCACGAGCGATGCTGTCCTGCGCCTGCGTGTGTGCGTTTGTGTTGGTCTGCCTCGCGTCTCGCTTTACGGTATTCATATTAATAATCCTTGCTTTTATCGTCACAGTGTTGAGCCCCGACTGCGACACGCGGAAAGCAGCTATTCCCAGGTGAGAGCCGCACCCCGCACATAGACGACGCATTCATCCGCGCACGGCCGAGATCGCCGAGGCGAGCGCGCGGTGCCACGCCTCTGACGTCCACGCACGCGGCACTCGTGAACTCAGGGACCAGGCTGAGGATGCGGTGGAGACGCCGGCCCCGGAGGAGCCCCCCGAGTTCACCCGCGAGCTGCACGACCTCCAAGTGGCGGCCGGGGCAGAGAGCACGCTGCTGTCCGTTGGGGTCAAAGGTGACTCCACACGATCTACAAGGCGATACGATGCAATTCGACTTCGTAGAGAGGCTGTATGTGACCACGTCGCAAGTCTCTGTGCAAGGAGAGAGACAAGCGCATTGTGAGACCGTGGGAAAGCAGAGAGATTTATTTTTAGCACGAAGGGGAGGAGGGAGAGGAGGGATCCAGGGAAGAGGACTTGTGAACTGAATTCGTAAAAAAAATAAACATTCAGTGATAGCCGGAGGCGAAGAGGAGGGTCTTACTGTATGTCTGGACTCGAACAAATGGATGGACTTTTTTATCAGTTTATTACTAAATATTACCTTTTATGTATTTCCGTCTGACAGTTGCCGGCCATTAAATGAATTCATATTTCTATCCGAATTGCATTTTATTGTATTCCATTGCTGTGAAACTCAGGATGCATGTGTCAGTGGAGGAAGTGTTTGTGACGAGAGCGCTTTCGCCTACTATACAAAGGCCTGAATGCAGCACGCCGATGAGAGATGAACCGGTCAAACGTCGCAATGAAGCACCCCCCTTAAAGAGGAAGCTTAGTGAGACATCTTAGAAGAGTCACTCAAAAGTATGCCTCGTATTTTAGAGGCATCATTTAATTTACCCGTTAAGTCCTCTGAGCGCTCTATAAAAACAAATCATTATTGTCAGCCATAATCGATCGACAGCTGGATGTAGGCCTCCACAAGCTATCACCATCACTCACAATCCTGCAGAATGACTTGCAGGATATTTAATAGCCGACTGCCACCTGTGGGGCTCCCGCGTGCCGCGGTGAATCAGCAGTGGCGTCAGCAGTGGCAGTAGCGGAGGTAGCAGTGGTAGCGGTGGCGCCGGCTCGCACGAGCGAGCACAGCGAGACGGTTACGTGTCCCGTCCGCAGGCTCGCCGGCCCCACGCGTCTACTGGTTCAAGGACGGGCAGCCGCTGCCGGGCTCCGAGCGGCTGCAGCTGCGCAGCGATGGGGAACGTCACACGCTCGCCATCGCCCTCCCGACGGCGGACGACGGCGGAGAGTACACCGTCTGCGCCAGCAACCCCGCCGGATGCGTCTACACGTCGGCGCTCCTCGTGCTGCAAGGTTCTGAAGCGCGCCAGCTGTGCGGCGGGCCTGCCTGGGCTGTAGTTTCTGTCACCGTGGTCTCTGTAAGTCCGCCTGTGCGTCAGGGAGCACTCTTGTCTGTTTACCGGTCTGTCTGCCTTTGTGCGTGTGCGTGTCTGCAGGTGAGCAAAAGAAGTTGACACCGCCGCGGTTCGTGGAGAGATTCAGCAACAAGCGCGTGCCGCATGGAGGCAGCGTGACGCTGGCCATCACGTTAGAGGGTGAGATGAGCGCCAGCCAATCCCGCTTCGCCGCTCACGCCGATCAACACGCGCATCCGCCTGAATTTAACAAATTGCTTTCTCTGCGCAAGAATCCCACTGATGGAATTTTTATAACAACAATGTACATTTATGTATTTAAAATCATAACATTTATATATGTATGTTGAACTTCATTTTGCACCGTACGTAGAAGTTGTTCATATTCATCCTCAACCGCTGCTGGATGAAGGCCTCCCCATGTCATCACCATCTCCCACGTCCTGCGATGTAGCCACCGTGGAATCATTACTACCGTATTAAAGTAACAATTAGGGAAATAACTGTGTGGCTCTGATGCCAACACTGCTGCAGTTCACGCGCGTCACGTGAAGTAACGATGCCCTCGCGTACACATTGTGCGATCGTCGTACGCGTCGTGCGATCATCATGCGCGCCGTACGATCGTCGTGCTGTGCGAGCAGGCTCCCCAACGCCCGACGTCACGTGGCTCAAGGAGGACTCCGCGGAGGACGTGACGTGGATCAAGGAGACGAGCGAAGGGTTCCGCCTGGAGAGCACGGGCGCCCGCCACAGCCTCACCCTGGATGCGGTGGTGCCGCAGCACGCCGGCCACTACACCGTCATCGCCACCAACCCCGTGGGGCAGGCCATCTGCACGGCCTACGTGGACGTCCGGCGGCGTGAGTCCGCTTGCTTCCTCTCCTCCAGCCGCCACCACCGCCACTCCCGTCACCACCGCCGCCACCGTCACCGCCGCCACCGCCACCACCGCCACTACCGTCACCACCGCCACCACCATCACCACCACCGCCACCATCGCCACCACCGCCACCACCACCGCCGTCAATGTCACTGCCACCGCCAACACCACCAACAGCCACAAGTGGCGCTCATTGCACTCAAAGCCACTCCTCCCATGCTGTTCCAGCACGTGGAGCCGAAGGGGAGAGCGAAGATCTGGCGACAACCCAGGAGGAAAGACTCAGCTCCTACCTGCATAGGTGAAGGTTCAGCACCAACGTATAAATACATGCGTGCGTGCGTGCGTGAACCAACATACTTATAAAACCAATATATATGCAGGTAAATATAGATTAATACATATAATGGGCAGGTTTCTTAAACCCCCCTGCCTCCATCCATGATGTTTGCTTTCTTCACCGTTTAAAAAAAGATGTCATGCACTGTGTTGCCATATGAGGCATGACTAACAATCTTGTGTCGTTCTTTCAGCCTGCCAGAAGACATTGCCAGAGAGCACGCAGAAGGAGAGAAAAGGTATTGAATTACATGCCTCAATAACTGAACGTCTGCTGCTATCGGAACATGTCGTGTTTTATGAACACGTGCAAGCGCAGAATACGTGACGGGGGTGTTTACTCCATTTTGCCCGCCCCTGTTTTCCCCAGGCCGTTCTTTGAGGACATTTCGGTGCAGCCGCCAGAGCCTGAACACGACTACCGTGAGGAGCCGACAGCTGAGCCCCAGCTTTGGCCCACGACACGACCCTCTTTCACGACGTTACCGAGTCAACTGCGGTTGCCGATTCTGGAATTAATTAACCCGTTTTGTGGCTGTGGCGCGAGGGTTTGACCTCCGAGTTCGAGGCCTCGCACTTTCGAACCCTAGCAGCACAACATGGCCCGTTATCTCCGCCGCTCTGATCCGCGCGGTGTATAATAATAATTTAATTTGTATCTGAATTAAGAGAGCTCACGGTATGCTGCCGTGCATCAGGGTGAGGTCATCGGACTTACAACCCAGAGGTCGCCGGTTCGACCTCCCGGTGCGGCAGTTGAAAACAATTGGCAGGTTTGTCAAATCCTCTGTGGACCCAGCAGTATGAACGGCTACACCCTGGGTTAGTCCATCGGCAGGTGACGTGCGGTGGGGTGGAGTGTGGATGCTGCCACCCCTCCCAAGACGTTTGGCCAGCGTGGAAGAGTAGGCTTAACACTCTCGAAAGGGACTCTAAAGGGAGCCCTTTTAAATGGAGGTCCTTCCGCCAGCATTTGCATGAGCAAGAAATTGCTGGGCTGCGCCTTTACCTTTCCAGCAATCTTGGCAATGTATAAATGTATGTTCAACTTTGTTTGCACCGTATGTAGCCAACCATGCTAATCGGAGGTGCGAGTCATGAGCCGGCCCTATGGGCTGGCAACTTTGGTGACACAAAGTTGAATTTGAATATCCACCGATATCCAACTAACCATGCACTTCGCTCCGCAGTCCTGGAGGCGGACGGCACGCTGAGCCGGGACGAGCTGCCCGCGCCCGAGAGGGACGGGCGCGAGTCGCGCGGCAGCACCGTGTCGCTCACCGAGGAGCTCATCCACCGGCTCACGGCACAGATCTCCGACATGGTCTGCACGCGCTTCTCCAAAGGTTGGATGGCCGCTCTATCTGACAACCACAAATATCCCCCCCTGCGCCCCCTGTGTGTGGCCTGCACACACTGTTAGGGACAAGGCATCGGGGCCTGGCAATGGCGATAACCACGAGGCCCGGGGACCGCCAGGACAGTTGGGGCGGCACCAGTGGGGAGTGGGGGCCTTCACCACGGAGTCCCAGATCCCACGTCAAATGTTCCCGTGTAGCCCACATAGAATGCCGGGGCAAGTGCTGTTAGTAAGCACTTTTGAAATCTTGGACAGTGCATGAAGAGGTGGTCTGGCCAGCACTGTGCCCGGCCACCTTTGTCTCCCAAGTGCCGATGTTTACACACCATGTGCCAGGACCTCATTTAAGGCTGAGTTGATGTATGGAAGGCCTGAAAACGGTTCCGATATTCACCTTGGCTAAGCATGGTCCCCAGTTTTGTAGCGCTTTACTCTTTCCCATTCCAATGACATTCGTGTACGTTATCAGTTTTTCTTCCGGATCCATTCCAATGACGTACGTGTAAAATAAAATCACTTTATCGGTACCGAGGCTCCCACAATGCCATGCGGGAGGGCTTGTGGCACAGTTTGGCGCCAGCTAAACCGTAAAGTGCGGTCGTGTCGCTCGTTCTCTGCGGTGAGTACAATGTGTTTAATAAAAAAAAACAGCACCATGCCTCTCTTAAATAAAATTAAAGCTCAACCTCTTGCACGTTCCGAAATTCAGCGGTGAAGGGGACCCCACCCTGCAACTTGCAGACGTCTCGGAACGGGAAAGGGTTCACTGCCGCACACACCGGTGCTGTTGTGTTCTTACCAAAGCAGAACAATTCCCTTTTCAAGCAAACGTGAGGAAAGCAGTTCACTAATCGCCATGGAGCAGACGTATTTATAGGCTCACGGAATGATAGGTCCTGGTGCACCACCTGTTTTGCGGTACATTATCGCACTGCCACCAATGTTCAGGCCAAGCCAAATCCAAACTTAGCCGAGTACTGCATGCCGGCCCCCCATCCACGGGCCGGCCCCCCTCGTCCCCCCCCCCGCCCGTGCCCCCGCCCCCCCCCCCCCCCCCGCTTGCCACGAGCAGTGTCGCTGCGCGTCCCTGGCAGCGAAGGCAGCGATGACGATCAGCGAACTCCGCTGACAACGCCGCGCCGCGGACGCTCGCGTCCCACCTCCGGCATCCTGGAGTCGCCCATCGAGTCGGACGAGGGAGACGCGGCCATGGAGGTACCATGCCTCCCACCCCCCCCCCCCCACACCCCCCCCCCACACCCCCCCCCCCGGCAGCGTCGGTACGTGCTCCACGACGCTTTCTCTTGGGGTTCATTTCCGATATAGGGAAACCGGACTAACTTGGGAATTGTGCGCTGACATCGTCATCATCACAATCTTCAGCCGTGCTGGATGAAGGCCTCCCCGAGCCGTGGCTCCAAAGCTCACCGTCCTGTGATGCCGGCGCCGACGTGACGTGGTTGTCACGTCCCCGACGTGGTTATTCTCTCGCCTCAACCGCCGCGGCGACGCGTTCTGCCCAAGCCCACTTTTCTTTACTGGTCAAAATTACCTCTCTCGGACGCACATGCTGTTCTCTTACTCCACGTGTTCTTCTTGAATGTGCGCGTCGTGCGTTTTCTTCGTTACCAAACACCCGCTTGACGTTCGGAGTGCAATCGTGCCCGCTACCCTGTGCGACGTTCTGCAGCCACGCTGTTGCATGCAACCTTCGCGTGGCTCGACGCAAAATTATATCTGCGCCCTTTCATGCGGCGGTTTTCCTGAAATAAAACAGGGGCGGAGTGTCACGGCTCTCCCACCTCGCGGACAAAGCTGCTGTCGGGGCGAGGAGTCGCGAGTTGACACTACCAGAGAATTCCTTCCTCCCGCAGACCGAATCTGTTAGCCCCGTGATGGTTCGTCCGGGTGGCGATTTGATGATTAGTCACGACTTGGGCTTGAATTTTCATTCAAGAAGCGATGGTTATTTTTACATCTTGGTGAGCGTAGCGCCTATCGTGTCCGCATGGATCACGTGAACCAGCGGTATCCAGCACATGTGAATCATAATACCCTATCCCTACATGCATTTGAATCGGTGAATCGATGCGATGTTACACGCGTCGAATTTAGCCGCCGAATCCCCATCGTGGAATTTCAACATCAGCAACGATCTATCCACTGCTGGATGAAGGCCTCACCAGGCCGTCGCCATCTCTCACGGTCTCGCGATGCAGCAATCCATCCAGGTCCAATGGACGATCTGATTTTCATCGTTCCATCTCCACGGTAGTCATCTCGAGTGGGCTTTCTCCTTTGGCTGCTGTTTGGTTGTTACTCTTGACGGTCGGCCGTCAATCCCTTCTAGCCTCGTGTGCTGTTCAAGGCCATTTAGTTTTCTTACAGTCCAATCGATGGCTCTCATATGCGTGTTCGCGTTGTACAGTACGTTCATTGGCACGATGTCCGACGTTTCGCTACAGATGCTAGGAGCTTCTTCAAAAAATTACGTCCATATGTTCTCAAAGCCTTCTCATAAGAATAAACTGGGTGGGGTAGAAAGTCCAGCACCTCCAATTGGCACGGTCGGCTACGTACCGTGCGAAATAAGTTGAACCTACGTACACACACACACACAAGTCGTCCTCTGTCCACTCTGCCCCAGGGCATGGATGAGTTTGTCGCGACCTCGGACGTCGTCCCGAGCGGCGACGAGCCCGAGTGGGTGCCACTGCGCAGGGGGCAGCACGTGGAGGTCCTGGACTGCGCTCACCCCCTGCGCTGGCTCGTGAGGACCAGACCCAGCGTCACAGAAGACTTCTGCCAGGGCTGGGCCTCGTCAGCCTTCCTGGAGAAGCGTCCGCCGGTGAGACGCCATGTATTTGTGTATGTTGAACTTCTTTTGCACCGTACGTAGCCAACCGCACTAATCGGAGGTGCGGTGGAAGGACAACAAACTAAGCACAAAAAAAGCAGTTCTAAGATAAATGAGTTTTCAATCTAGTGCATAGCTCCAGTGGTTTCCTGATATCGGAAGGGTTCCTAATATCGGAGCTGGACAGCTTCATATTGAAGACCGAGGTCAAGGGGTCATCATGGCCAAAGCCGTCGATGCCACCACCGCCAGTGCACCACGCCAACGCTCTCTCCCCTGCGCCAGACCCCACAGCTGCTGCAGTCTGCACGCAGCTACCTCCAAGATGTGCCCTGCGAGTCGAGCTTCATGATGGACCAAGCCCAATACTCTAGCACAGGTTTATTCTAGTGCTACAGTCGCTCATTCGAGTACATTTAAGACCACAGCATCACTGCGTTAATTATACCAGTTATGTGCTGACATTAAAGAGTTTCCTTCATTTTAACTTTGCTGTAGCTTTATAATCCGTACGTCGCATTTAAAAACCCGGATCTCAAATAACTGAGAGGAATGACGATGGAGAGTTTGGCGTGAGGTATGGGTGGTGGTGGTGGTGGACCAGTCAAGGCGAGGAACTGAATTAAGAAAAAGAGCCCCCCCCCCTCCCGCCCACCCCCCCAAAAACGATAACATCCCTGGGCCCCCCTCAAACTTAATCCAGCCAGACATGGGAGAGCCTCGCAGATGGAGATATTAAAATAATTTGCTGACTCCCAAAGGCGCTTGCTGTGTTAAGCCATTAGAACATAAATATGAGGCCTCGAAATAGGGCTTATGCTAAATTGAGTTTGGTGCACGTTGCTGCATTCATCTTCAAAGATGCCACGGCAACTTTTGCAGGTTTTATCAGCCGCTATGTGTAAAAGCACAAAGTCAATTTGAAACACTCGCGTTTGTGTGTTCTTTGAATTTAAGTGTGAACGTATGAATGTACGTTTAACTTCTTTCGTGCCGTACATAGCCAACCGTGCTAATCAGAGGTGCGAGGAGAAAGACAACAAACTAAAACACACCTAAAGCACTTCTAAATTAATTAGTTTTCAGGAATAAATGAGTTGAATACCTACACACTTTGTTTCCCCTAGGACTTCCCTATGGATGCACAACGGCAGAGAGAAGATGAATTGGTGAAGGCGTTGTCACCAGAAGAGGACCAGAGGCACTTTCAGTGTGTTTTTAAACTTGAAAAGGCCACTGCTTTGTGCATTCCCCACTCCCAAACTCACACTCACATGTACACATACCTGTCAACCCATACGGTTTGCCCCGTATTCTTGTACAGGGAAATGAGTTTTCAGGTCCATACGGCGTTCAGCCGTTTCAATACGGGGCTAAAACAAATTGCCTATTTATTTGTGTTTCTCCCTTGTGATGGGACTTTGTAGGATGAACGTTGAGATTTATAAGGGCCACGGGGTGACCAATAAGGTCTGAATTGGTCGGTAATAAGGTAGAGCACTGATAAGGGGTTGACAGGTATGTGTACATACTCTTGTTTTGTAAAATAATTTGATAGAAAAAATTTCCACAAAAAGCGTGATCCCATAATGTACTGCGGTGAAAAGGCAATACATCACACGACAGCCGAACAAACAAATTAGGGTAGAGCCTCAACTGTCACGTCTGACTAAATGTATACGATACGAATACACCTGCTAATTTTACCACGAGAAGTACACTTCCAAATGCCAATGTAGCATACATCCAATCCACTCCAATCTAGATTCCACCTAGAGATGGAAATGACCCTGTAAGACCAACGTGCAAACGTAGCCACATTCGCAAAGGTGAGCTTGCGGCACACAAACAAATAAATCCTGCTCCTGAGGTCGCTTCCTGTAGCAGGTTTTCCGTGCGACAGGGCGCTGTTGGGCGAGCTGGTGGCGTCGGAGGAGGCGTTCGTGCACGACCTGGAGTTTGTGACTTCGCACCACGCGCGCCACGTGGAGACGGCGCCCGGCCTCCCGCCGATCGTCGACTCGCAGAGAGACGTCATCTTCCGCAACGTGCCGGACCTGCTGCACTTTCACAGCCGGTGAGGGCATCTCGCGGCCACGCTCACCCGCACGGTGACTCTCTAATGCAGGGGGCGGGGGAAACCATTTCCCTACTCGGGGCCAAATAAGATTTTCAGTACCTTAGGCAGCAACCACAGTGTTAATGCGCAAATGAGTGTTAACCAATAACAACTTAGAAAATTAAATAATGCGCACGCGTCGACCTCTGAGCTTAAAGAGCCCCTTGCGGCTGACAATAAAAGACTGAGCGGCGCTATCATTACACTCAGAGCGGTGTTGTCAGGGTAACTACAGTGAGGGAAAAAAGTATTTGATCCCCTGCTGATTTTGTACGTTTGCCCACTGACAAAAAAATGATCAGTCTATAATTTTAATGGTAGGTATATTTGAACAGTGAGAGACAGAATAACAACAACAAAATCCAGAAAAACGCATGTCAAAAATGTTATAAACTGATTTGCATTTTAATGAGGGAAATAAGTATTTGACCCCTCTGCAAAACATGACTTAGTACTTGGTGGAAAAACCCTTGTTGGCAGTCACAGAGGTCAGACGTTTCTTGTAGTTGGCCACCAGGTTTGCACACATCTCAGGAGGGATTTTGTCCCACTCCTCTTTGCAGATCTTCTCCAATTCATTAAGGTTTCGAGGCTGACGTTTGGCAACTCGAACCTTCAGCTCCCTCCACAGATTGTCTATGGGATTAAGGTCTGGAGACTGGCTAGGCCAGTCCAGGACCTTAATGTGATTCTTCTTGAGCCACTCATTCGTTGCCTTGGCCGTGTGTATTGGGTCATTGTCATGCTGGAATACCCATCCACGACCCATTTTCAATGCCCTGGCTGAGGGAAGGAGGTTCTCACCCAATATTTGACGGTACATGGCCCTGTCCATCGTCCCTTTGATGCGGTGAAGTTGTCCTGTCCCCTTAGCAGAAAAACACCCCCAAAGCTTAATGTTTCCACCTCCATGTTTGACGGTGGGGATGGTGTTCTTGCGGTCATAGGCAGCATTCCTCCTCCTCCAAACACGGCGAGTTGAGTTGATGCCAAAGAGCTCCATTTTGGTCTCACCTGACCACAACACTTTTACCGAGTTGTCCTCTGAATCATTCAGACGTTCATTGGCAAACTTCAGACAGGCATGTATATGTGCTTTCTTGAGCAGGAGGACCTTGCGGGCGCTGCAGGTTTCAGTCCTTCATGGCGTAGTGTTACCAATTGTTTTCTTGGTGACTATGGTCCCAGCTGCCTTGAGATCATTGACAAGATCCTCCCGTGTAATTCTGGGCTGATTCCTCACCGTTCTCATGATCATTGCAACTCCACGAGGTGAGATCTTGCATGGAACCCCAGACCGAGGGAGATTGACAGTTCTTTTGTGTTTCTTCCATTTGCGAATAATCGCACCAACTGTTGTCACCTTCTCACCAAGCTGCTTGGCAATGGTCTTGTAGCCCATTCCAGCCTTGTGTAGGTCTACAATCTTGTCCCTGACATCCTTGGAGAGCTCTTTGGTCTTGGCCATGGTGGAGAGTTTGGAATCTGATTGATTGATTGCTTCTGTAGACAGGTGTCTTTTATACAGGTGACAAGCTGAGATTAGGAGCACTCCCTTTAAGAAATCTTTCTGATTGAGAGGGGTCAAATACTTATTTCCCTCATTAAAATGCAAATCAATTTATAACATTTTTGACATGCGTATTTCTGGATTTTTTGTAGTTATTCTGTCTCTCACTGTTCAAATAAACCTACCATTAAAATAATAGACTGATCATTTCTTTGTCAGTGGGCAAACGTACAAAATCAGCAGGGGATAAAATACTTTTTCCCCTCACTGTATGTATTCCCCCCTAGTGCTCGGTTGATGCTGTGAAGATGTCGCGATGTCTACTAAGTATCACATGGCCGTTGCCGTTTTGAAATGAATTCGTGGGCCGTATCCGTAGGTTCGCTCCCCCCAACCCCGTTCTCATTATTCGACACACGGATGGTAACCACCACTGTCTGCCTGCCCCTCGGCCTCCTCTCCTCTCCTCCCCCTCCCGTGCTGCCCGCATCGCCGCCGGCCAGGGTGCTGCTCCCGCGCCTGCGCTCGTGCCAGGACGACGTGGACGTGGCACGTGCCGTGCTGCAGAGCCGCCACGAGTTTGACCGCCACGTGCAGTTCCTGTACGGAAAGCCCAGGGCTGATGTCCTGCTCATGAGCGGCCCCACGCAGGCAGCGTTCGAGGTGAGGGACACGTGACGATCCATCCGCAGGACCGCCAACCCCCACGGAAATACAATAAATTGTTATGATCCAAAGATCAGTTTTCTATTTTAGTCTCGTTTGTACGATATCGTTTGTGTCGTCTGTTCTGTTCGATCTGATACATTCTGTCTCGTTTGCTGCGTCTCATTTGTTATTTTTGCAATGAAATACATTCACGTACATTTGTGTATTATTTAGAAGAAAAAAACAATTTACAACTGAGTCTACCTCACATCGCGCGATGCGTCTATTCTGAGCGGACGGGTCAATCGACAAATCGTTTTAAATCCTTCCGGGAGACTCGGGCCTTGACTCGGTCAAACTGCGCTTATCCTCGTTTTGACTGGGGTGTGCAGTTGATCGTTTTACGAGGCACGAGGTAAAGTTTCAGAATTGTGTACGGTTGCCTGCTGGCTTGCGATGGCACGGATGAGGCGGTGCAAATGTATCCTTGAGCGATAATTCTTAACTTCCAAATAACGTAGCTGGAAAGGAAGTGCGCGCGGCTACTGCAATGCATCATCGTGTCTGAATAACTGTGTGCGCTTGTAAATTGCGAAACGCCGACGATAACATTTGAAATACAAAGAGCGTACGGTCATACCTTCCCCGCGTTGAATCATCTCATTATTTAAGTCCATCCACAGATTTGCAGGCGGGAGTCTCGTTTTATTATCAAACACAAGCGAGAGCAGAGCGACGCTGCGTGTGCCACGGTAGCAATGTTGCCGACAGCGTTCGCTTTGAACCCCCGCTCAGAGTTGACGAGTGCCCTTTCGACCGCTTATTTAAAAACACCCAAGTGATGTCGACGGCACTTTGTGCGCAACCGACTGCCCCCGCGCAGAGGTACGAGGAGGCCCTGCAGGAGGGGCCGAGCCCGGCGCGGCCGCACCGCTCCGTGCAGGAGTACCTGGACCTGCCGCTGGGCCGGCTCAGGGCCTACCAGTCATCGCTCAGGGTGAGGTTGGAGAGCAGCACGGCCCTCCGTCTGTGCCCCTGGGGTGCACCGGGGACGCGTCTACTGCCGGTGTGTCATGGGTAAAAATAAGGATAAAAGTTATTTCCTGCTCAAATGAGCATTGATAGTTGTGCTCATCGCCTTTAAGAGCCCTGAGCCGGTAGAGGAAGCGTTGCGCGTCCCTACGCTGGGGGCGAAGAGCCATCCACAAAATGTTCCACCACTGGCGAGCACGCACGCACACGGGTCAACACACGTAGCACACACGCACACAGGTCAACACACAGACACACGCACACAGATCAACACACACACACGCGCACACGTATTCACAGTACACGCACAGTTTGGATTATTTTTTGACAAAAAACACGGCAGCGTCCCCCGTCGCCACCACCGCAATGTACTTGGAAAACCCAACAAAAACACAGACGCAATAACGTACGACGAGCGGAGGAGGTCACGTAACGCCCATGTGCCACAGGAGCTGATCAGGCGGAGAGCCGACCGGGGGGGCGACTGCGCGCAGCTCCAGGAGGCCTACGCGCTGGTGGCCGCGGTGCCGCGCCGTGCCGAGGACCAGGTGCATCTCTCCATGATGGAGGGGGCGCCCAGCGACCTGCCGGACCTGGGGGCGCTCGTCCGGCAGGCACGTGGCCCATGCACAGCGACAGCAGGATGTCAAAATTGTGAAAAGTTTATTTGTTGATAAACAACGTCATTATTGGTACGCTCGGGATAAATTATACAGTTTAATGTTTGGATTTTAACCGGTGCGGCGTCACTGGCTAGCACACGACTTGAGTTCGATTCCTAGCCACGGCTAACATCAGTGGCGAGTGGTATCGGAACTGGGCTTGCGGCCTTGCCCCCCGCTCCCCCACCATGCAACCCCCAGCCCTTTCGTCAACTCGCCGTGACAGCGTGGAGAAGAATGGTCAAGCAACGCTCATCACCAACACAGGGCGAGGAGGCCGCTGTCGAACAGTGTTTTGACAAAGGCTGTAAATAATAATAATGAAGCGGGGAGGCAGAGCTGTGAGTGAGACCACGTGTCAGGGGTTAGGGGGTGGCCAAGTCCGGAGTAACGTCCACACGGTGCGTGCGCTTAGAAGCTCGCGGTTGCCCTTTAGCGTTGGCGCCTTAATGAGCACCCTCAAGAAGGTCAGCTGAGCACGCTATTTTCAGCTGCACGCCCCCAGCTTGAGGGACGTTTTACAAATTCCAGAAACTCTTTAGTGACGCCTTAGAAGCCACAGGTGTCGGGGCAACTGGTGGCTCCGCTGCGATTCCCCTCGTGTTTGTATATTGCGGGCCGGTCCGTATCACCGTGTGCACGCGGTCGTGCGCATCTCTGTATGAGGTGCTCGCTAACAGCGTCCTTATCGCCCAACAGTCCGTGCAAGGCTATACGAGGCTCTTTGTCTCTGTGTGCGCGCGGTCGCGCCCGCAGGACACGTTTGTGGTGTGGGAGGGGCGGCCGAGCGCGCGCGCCTCCTGGAGGGGTCGAGTGCGACACCTCTTCCTCTTCCCTACGCACCTGCTCATCTGCAAGCCGCAGCGCGGCAGCGGCGCGGACTCCATCGTCTTCCTGTGCCGCCACAACCTGCCGGTGAGGCGTCCCACGGCTCGGCATGCTGTGGCGGCCTGGGATTTACTTTTGCGCGATTTACAGTTGTGTGTTTTTTAATGACCGTGACCAAATCCTCCGGGATGATCCTGGTCTCGTCAAGACCTCGGAAGCTAAGCATGGTGGAGCCTGGATAGTGCTTGGATGGGCGACCACCACCGTGCATGAGCCAGGTGCTACAGGCTGCTGCGGGACTACGTTCAGCAAATCCATTCCTGTATTTACTATGATCCGACATCTGTCCTTTCCGCCTTCACCAACCCACACTGACCAGAGTGGTGAAGTATGGTCAAACTTCCTGCGCAGCACAGGGATGTACTCATCCCCCCCCCCCCCCCCCCGCGGCCCGCAGCTGAGCGACGTGGAGGTGAGCGGCGCGGCGGAGACGGACGAGCGGACCCTGGAGCTGTGGGACGAGCGCGAGAGCGGCCTCGAGAAGCTGACGCTGCGGGCCCGAAGCCCCGCGCAGAAGCAGGCCTGGCTGCTGGAGCTGCGGCACCTCCAGCGCGGAATCGAGCGGCACGTGCAGGAGACGCCGGAGGCCTGGAGTACGTATCGCATGCACACGTACCCCCACGCGCCACGCACGTGCCCGTGCCGGGGTCACCGTGACACGGCCAAGCCACGGCGTGTATCGTACGTGAGAATCGTTCTTCTTCTTCTTTGGTTATTTCGGTAAAGTCACGTAGAATGAGAATAAAATAATAAAATAACACAATAAAATTCTCACGATGTTTCGGCCACAACGCAAGCGGCCGAGAATCGTTCTGTCAGATTCCGCAAAAATATTTTCATCAACGTTCCTCATTTTAATTTTAAATTGATTAGATTTTCTGACAATATATTAATTAAATAACGGACATAATTACAAACGAAGACATCATTCCTTACAAACGACAAAGAGATCCATCTCTATGAAGCTGTCGTATCGATAGATAGGAAAATCCAGGCTGAGCTCTGGAAACGAAGGCCCTGAGAGAATCCGCACGAGAGCGAGCGACTCGTGAGAACGAGCGACTCGTGAGAAGGAGCGACTCATGAGAACGACTCGTGAGAACGAGCGACTCGTGAGAAGGAGCGACTCGTGAGAACGAGCGACTCGTGACAACGAGCGACTCGTGAGAAGGAGCGACGCGTGAGAACGACTCGTGAGAATGAGCGACTCGTGAGAGCGAGCGACTCGTGAGAAGGAGCGACTCGTGACAACGAGCGACTCGTGAGAAGGAGCGACGCGTGAGAACGACTCGTGAGAACGAGCGACTCGTGAGAGCGAGCGACTCGTGAGAACGAGCGACTCGTGAGAAGGAGCGACTCGTGAGAACGAGCGACTCGTGAGAGCGAGCGACTCGTGAGAAGGAGCGACTCGTGAGAACGAGCGACTCGTGAGAACGACTCGTGAGAACGAGCGACTCGTGAGAACGAGCAACTCGTGAGAACGAGCGACGCGTGAGAGCGAGCGACTCGTGAGAACGAGCGACTCGTGAGAACGAGCGACGCGTGAGAACGAACGACTCGTGAGAACGAGCGACTCGTGAGAAGGAGCGACGCGTGAGAACGAACGACTCGTGAGAACGAGCAACTCGTGAGAACGAGCGACTCGTGAAAACGAGCGACGCGTGAGAGCGAGCGACGCGTGAGAACGAGTGACTCGTGAGAACGAGCGACTCGTGAGAACGAGCGACTCGTGAGAACGAGTGACTCGTGAGAACGAGCGACTCGTGAGAACGAGTGACTCGTGAGAACGAGCGACTCGTGAGAACGAGCGACGCGTGTGCTGTGTGGGTGATGTGCGCAGCGCCGCCCGAGTTCGTGGAGCCGCTGTCGGACTGCACGGTGCGGGCGGGCGACATCGCCACCCTGCGGTGCCGCGTGTCAGGCTCGCCCAGACCGGTCATCACCTGGTATCGAGGTAACGCACAGCCCCAACAACTCCCGTCAACTCCTCGCCGCGCCGACTGCATCTCCTTCAAATCGCTGAGCAACCGAGCGAGAGAGAGGGAACGAACGAGAGCGTATGCACCGCTGCTGCTCACTGCCGGCCAAATCTCGTGACGTTTCACCCATTCGGAGGTGACACGAGAATCACGTGAACCGGCGTAGCGATCGAACGGGTCGTGTTGACAGAGAGGGACCCTCCAAGTTGTTGCATCCGTCGCTGACCGGCCACCTTGGCCCCCCACCCCCCACCGTGTGCATGCTTGTGTGCGCGTGCGTGCGCGTGTACGTACGTGTGCGCGTGCGTGCACTGCACAGACGAGCGGCCACTGGAGATGGAGGACCGCATCTCGCTGAACGAGGACGAGCGGCGTGGCTGCCGGCTGCTCGTGATCCGCGTGTGTGCCTCCGACGCCGGTCACTACAGCTGCGTCGCCAACAGCCCCGCCGGCACGGCGCGCTCCACCGCCCGCCTGAACGTGCTCGGTGAGCCGGGAACGCCCCTCGGTGGCCAGCAGATGCTCGATTCAGAACGACGACAACCGCCGTTCCCCACCAAAGTGGCGGTGACGTCGCCATATAGCGCTTCGCCGGGCTGGGTGTACTTTGAGGCCGCGTGAAGTGTGGAAAGGCTCGCTGGCAGATGGCTGCGAGATGAGATGAACCGCCTGACCTCAAAATGACGTCAGACCTCGATATGCCCTTATCCACACGAGCTCCGACCCACGCGCTCCGACCCACGTGCACCCGAACACTTCCCAGGCCCACACTCCCATCGCTCCTGGATTCACGTACGCCAGACGCGCAGACGCGGTGCGTTCGCGCGCTCGCTCGCTGTGACCGCGCCGTCTCTCCCCGCCGCTCCCTGCCGTCCCGACAGTGCCTCCCCGTTTCAAGACGCCGCTGAGCAGTGCTGCGCTGGAAGAGGGCGAGGACGTCAGCTTTAGCTGCCAGGTCACGGGGGAGCCCTTCCCGCTCGCCAGGTGACTTGAATAGTTTCCCCCGCTACGCTGAGATAACAGAATAGCAATGCTTCACCAATTGTGTGCGCGAGAGTGCATTCTCAAACGTACGAATCCGTAGTTACGCCTCATCTAACTGCACGCAAGCATCTCGCCCTTCGGCAATGAGCGATGTCCGAAACCCGCTCCTTCGCCGACTCGTACTGAACCAGTGTGGTGAAGTACGGTCAAACAACCAGCGTGACTGGAACGGCATTGAAAGGCCTTAATTCAGCGGCGGATAAATTAATCTTCGTGTAAACATTGCGCCCGCCCCGACTAACGAGCGGCCCCTTTGTGTCTTCGGACGCCGCGGGGGTGGGGGGGGTTGGCGCGCAGGTGGCTCAAGGATGGCGAGGAGGTGTGCGCTGGCGACGAGCGGCTACGAACCCAGAGCGATGAGGAGCGCGGCCGCCTCAGCCTCACCGTGCAGCGGGCGAGCAAGGCCGACGCGGGCAAATACAGCTGCCTGGTGAGCTCCTGGCGGTGGCGTGCTCACCCACAGGAGTGTAATCTCCCCTTCGCCTTCCCAGAGTTCGTAAGCTGAGTTCGAGCCGAGGATTCCAGTGAGAGCATTTGTGCTCACGGCTCTCGCTCTGTCGTTTGTTGTTCTGCTCATCGCCGAGAACGGTGAAGCTCGTCCACTCTCTGCGATTCTGAGCTCCGCTGTAGCGTTGACTGGCACAATGACTTCCCGGTTACATTTACAATGCTGCCTGCCCATCTTTGTCTACCGTTTCCCTGGCCGATGACAAAGGTCGTGTTGAATGCTTTGTGGGTGTGGAATAGCATGCGATGGTTCATTAAGGGTAGATGTCACCAATTGACATATTCATTGTTTTGCAAAAAGTTTGTAAGGTTGAAGGCCAACACGAGCGCAGCAGTAGCACGTCAAGCTTAGATACTGCAATTTTACAATTCTCCATCATTTATGGGACTCGATAACAATTTAGCTGCTGTGCCGTCTCCAACAGAGGGAACCGCTCAGGCCGAGTGGCTTGGCCACGTTCCCCTTTGCCGTTGGTCAGTGAGAACGAGCGAAGTGAACGAGGTTGTCGTCGTGGTGGTGGTGTTCTCTCCGTTGCCCCCAGCTGGTGAACGCGGCGGGCGAGGCAAGGGACTCGGCGGAGCTGTATGTGCCCGTGCCCGTGCGGGCTCCCGGTGCCAGCCAGGCCGTGCTGGTGGAGGGTGAGGCCACCTCCCTCCCCCCCCCCCGTCCCCGAAGGCTCAACGCACACGGGGGCCGCTCGCTGAGTGTTGAGCACGCGGCGTCATTGGGGCCGTTCAGCGGTCACTTCCGAATCCACACAGAAAGCGATGACTCCGAGTGTGTGGATTAGAAGCCACGCCAAGGGCTCTCAGAAGTAGTTCTGTGATACTCTCTGGTTCTTTCGGTAAAGTCACGTAGATGAAGATGGGCGCTTGCGTTGCGACCGAAACGTCGTGTTTTCTTTTATTATTCTTTCAACCTACGTGACTTTACCGAAAGAACCAGAGAGTATGGATTCCTGCAGTCACGAAAGCTTCGAATCAAGATTAGTTCTGTGATATCCGCTTCTGCGGGCCATTCTCGATTACTCGATTCGTGAGTCGGTAGCGAGAGCACAATCGGGATCACGCTGGGGAAGTCACAACTTTATTTTCACTCTCCTCTGCCTGCAAATCAATGAATTGTCACAATCGTTGATTCTCCTCGCCTCATTGTCCCCGTGTCCTTTGTAGTGATTCCTATTTTATAAGCTTAAATGTAATTTGCAAATAATTTACAGAAATTGCAATCACGCGAACCAATGCACACCTCGCAAGTAAAATCATATTTAATGCATTGCTACCTGCTTAATAAACAAAAATGTGAGGTTTCTCTTCAAGTAAGAATTGGTTTTCTTGGATACTGCCGGTTCCTCATTCTCAACAGAGGTTGAGTCAAACACCACAAGCAGGACTCTCCAAAAAAAAGGAAGCTTGAGACTCAGTGAAGGAAGACGTCTATACAGATGCTGTAGCTTCTAGCTCTTACTATTATACAAGATACTTTTTTTTAAAAATGGTAACACTTCTTAGCATTTGCAACAACACCACGTGACATGTGCTACCCCCGGGGCTCTGGAGACCACTTGGAGAAGATTCCAGGCAACGTGTTGACAATTCTGCCTAAGTGGAAGCTATTAACAAACATTTGTTATCATGTTACAGTGTATTACTTGTTCTTTTTTCATGAAAAACGATAGTCCCATATATATGTTCACATTCTTTGAAGCACCCTGTATAATGAGTGCTCAGTTGTGAAAACTCACTCTTAAAGATGGTATTTCACTAATTGTGCTCTCTTGTGAACAAATGGCAAATCGTGCCCTCTGCTGTTTTCCCACAGTAACCGAACAGGAGACCAGGTTGCCCAAGAAGACGGTGATCATGTGAGTTGATTTTGTTCTCGCACTGGCGAGCATTTCCCGTCACAACACAAAGTTCGCAAGCAATCACCGCTCGCGTTCGGGAGCTCTGCTGATGGAATATTCAAAGGCACAGCACGTGGTGTCACTTGCTTTAATGCTTCGCGATTTGATTTGATCATGTATTTGGGTAGAATGCCACGAAGTGACAGGCATTCGTTCGATTGCACACTTGGGATTTCTCTGAATTTGAACTTCCCGAACAGCACTCACTGTGCCTCATGACTTGGGCAGGACACATTGCTAGAAGGGATGATGACAGATGGACGATTACACTGCTGATGGAATACAACATACAATCACTGCCAGCACTGCTTGAGTCAGCTGTGTGTGTAGGAGCGAGCCGACTGTGGCATCGCAAGGTCACGAGGGATGGCGACGTCACAGGGAGGCAGTGGCTAGCTTTGGCTGCGTGTCCCTGACTATCGGACAACTAGTTTTAAACTTGTTTAATAATTAAAACTTTATCAATTTATTATTTTATTCTCATTCTACGTGACTTTACCGAAAGAACCAAAGAAAATTAAGACTTTAATTCACGAGTTATGATGGTCAGACTCTGCGTTGACATCACCGGAGGGCTATTGTGGCGCACCTACCCCTGACTTTGTGTGTTATTTTAAACAAAGCTTTGAACTCGTGTCAGAAATCCCAGAAAACAGAGCCAATGTACATCTCTACTAGCGCCATTTGGTGGTGTGGGCTGCGTTTAAGTCATTGCACAATACACAAGACCGTGGTGATTCTGGAGGATCAGAGTTTGGGAAGGGAGCTGTTTTATAATCGCGTGCCTTGAATAAAACGACGATGCGACGAACGTCACTGGTCCGGTTCCCCCATGTGCACTGACAGCGAGGAGACCATCACGACCATCGTCAAGAGCCCCAGGCTCAAGCGGCGCCCGGCACCGGCAGCGAGGACGCCCTCTCCGCTGGTGGCGCTGGCAGCCCCGCAGCCTCGGACAGTGCCCGACGGAGGCCAGGGAGGCGGCCCCGAGGGGGCACGGCTCGGCCAGTGTCGGCCCACGGAGGGAGCCCTCGAGGCAGAGGAAGAAGCGACGTGCCCGCCGGTGGCCGCGGCGGCGACCGCGGCCCAAGCAGAGGCCCTCCGGCCAAAGCGGGTGGCGGAAACGCCGGCGGCGGCACCGCCGCCGCTGCAGACGGTGACCGAATCGGCGGAGGTCGCGTCCGGGCAGGGCCCGGCGCGGCAGGAGGCGAGCGACGCGCAGAAAGAAAACTGGTTCGAGGTGGAAGAGGTCATCGAGGTCAGGGTGAAGAAGACTCCCCGAGCGAAGGGCTCAAAGAAGCTCTCGTCCTCGGACCGCCAGAAGCGGCGCTCCAAGTCGACCGACCAGCTGCACAAGGTGAACGTGGACAAGTCGAGCAGCCTGCAGGACCTGGCCCACGCGAGCAGCGAGCCCGAGGAGCGGCCGCCGGCGCTCGTGACAACAGCGGCGGTCGGGGCGCCCTCCGGCGGCCGCCTCGCCGCACGCGACGCCGGCAGTCGGCCCGAGCCGCTCCTCATCTCGGAGGCGGCGGCGGCGGAGGAAGGAGGAGCAGGAGGTTCGACTCACCTCTCGGAGGTGCACGCGTGGGTGTCCCACGGCGGAGGGCGGCGCAGCTCGTCGGGCGTCAGCGGAACAGTCGGGAAGACGATCACGCTGCAATTTGACACTGGCCGGGGCTTACTAGGCTCGGCTAAAAATAGCGGGCAGCCCGAGCCTCCGCCCAGCGAGTAGCGGGCCACCAGCGGCACTCGCTTGGGCAGCGGCGGAGGCTTCGCCATGGAAAAGCCTCCGCGCGAGTCGTAGAAGTGGCGTCGCCGTTTTGTTGTTTTTTTCCATGGTGCAGATTTGCGTTGTGCGTCACGTGATTTTGTTGCGGTGTTCTGTGTAGCCCGGGTAGCAAATCGTAAATCTGTAATAAATTTTTATTGTTCTAATTATTTTGTACCCAGAAAGAAAAAAAATCACGCGGAGTTATTGAAAGCAACGGGCCTGCGTTACCCCGAGGTCGCTGTTTGTTTGTCGTAAACTGCAGTTGGTTATCGCCTCTGAACGAGTCCATGAAAACGCGACATCCAGGGCCTGCGACTGTCCACACACACACACGAGAGAGAAGAGTTCGTGTTAGCGAGACGTAGCGGAAACTTACAAGAAGAGCCGGCGAGATGCAAGAAGAATCCTCCTCACTCGCGTCGAGACGGGGGTGCGAGGCGGGAGGAGCTCCCCCGGAGCGTCCCGGCTCCTCCGCTAGCCCGAGCCTCCCTGCGAAGCGACCATGGGTACAGCAGCAACAGCAGCAGCAACAGCAGCAGCAGCAGGCGTACCCCGAGCAAGATCAGCTGGGACCGACCAGCAACGGCGCCCAGGGTTCCATGCAACAACAGCGGCAGCAGCATCAGGTGGTGGGGGAGTCGAACCTAATCCCGCCAGAGGAACGGCCCCAGCCACCCTCGTTCCTCCGCAGCCTGCGCAGCTCGGCCATCGGCGCCGGCTGCGACATTAAGTTGCGGGTGACCGTCACCGGCAACCCGCGGCCGCAACTCGCGTGGCACAAAGACAACGCGCCCGTGGGCGGCGGTGGCCACGGGGCGAGCCAGGAGGAGGAGGAGGAGTACGGTTGCCTCTGGATACGCGACTGTCAACCGGGCGACTCGGGCAGCTACACCTGCGTTGCAAGCAACTCCGCCGGCGCGGCGCGAACGACTGCCCGACTTACGGTCATTGCACCGCAAGGTAGAGAGCGGCTCACGCTAAGTACCCCCAACACTGGCGGCTAACATCAGCGTCGTGCCGTTACAGCCGCCACGACACCCGAACGCGAATGTCAATCGGCGAAATGTTTTGTCGCGTTAAGAGCACACGGGGTGCCGATGTCGTTGCGAGCACGGCACACGGGCGTGTTGGGAGGGCAAATGCACGACACTTACAATGTTGAGTACGACGTTTCGCCAGTAATTACAACTCGCATCATGCTCGTTGTAATTACGCGATCTAACCCAAAGCAAACCACTCCCCCCCCCCCTATATTGTTGATTATAATGATCGCGAAATGCATTGATTATAATGGTCGCCAGCAACCTGGCGCGGACGTTTAGCGAATGCTCCCGCCCGAACGAGTCGCCCGAGTTGAATTTCTTTGCCGGCGACGGTTGCTGGCGACTGTTGCGCTCGAATTGGGGGGGACCGGCCTGGGCCAGCAACGGCTCTAGGACGGCACCTCGATGAATCGCCCGACTCGCGATCCACTCATTGTTTAGTCGTTACAGTCGTAACACGCGCACGCGAATGCGAGGAGGAATGCATGCAGGGGAGGAGGGATCGATAACAACCATGCCCACCACCCCCCACACACGATCGATAACCATGCCTCCCCCCCACACTCTCAACCGGTGCTGCCCGCTTACTCCTTCTCTCCCAGTCCCCTATCGCCAACCCGGCACGAGTCAAGTTAATGGCCAAACAGCCCCAACGCAGCAGCAGCTGACCACCGAGGCGTCGCTGTGCATTGTACTCGTTCTGCAACGCGCACGTCGCTTGTGGCCGGGGGTGGTGGTGGGTGCAGGGCCAACCCCGCATCCACCGCAGTGTCACCAGCAAGGGCCACGTACGGCGGCGTCGAGTGTTTGTCGCAGGTGGAGCGAGCGTCGTGTGGCCTCGTGGCCGCGGTGGCGGCTCCTCTGACCCTGCCACGCTCGAACGGCAAATCCCGGGGTGGGGGGGGGGGTGGAACGTCGCCTGCTTGGGAGTCTGCGACGCGACCGTGGAATGTAAAAAAAGCCCAGCGCGGAACCTCTCTGATGATGATGATTATTATTATTCGCCGAGTTCTTGATTTGCAGTGATTTATTAAAAGTGAAAAGGGGGTGGGCGAACGGGAGGCCCCTGGCGAATCTAACGTGTGTGTTTGATGTCGTCTGATGTTTGTCGCATCTCGAGTGGCGGGGGCGGGGTTTGGGTTGAGCAGGGGGGAAAGGGGGGCGAGGGATATTGGGGGCACCACCGCTGGGGTTCGAGGTGCGACTTGGAGGTGGCGGTCCTCGCACCGCGAACCCAACTTCGCGCACCGCTGTTGGACAAACATCCACATTCAGCAGCAGCAGCACGCTTGGTTTTACCCACTGGTTCTCGATCGCTAAACAAATGTATAATGTTAATACATAAAGAGGGTTTGGTGAAACAAAGCAGTTGTAACTTACGTGCCCCTGCTTCAATTTGTTTTCAATTATTTACCTTCTAAAAATAAAACCTGCCCATGTCTCGCACCCGCCAGAAAGGGTATTATGCATAGCGAGCATCCAGTGAGGTTTTCGATGGGTAAACATGGTTCATAAAGACAACAACAATAGGCCTAACCATTTAAGCAAATCACGCGAAGCTACAGCACTGTGCACAATGAGTGTGCTCGGGAGCAGCGTCCACGTGTGACACCGGGGTGATTGAGGAGACCTGAGGCGTGGCTCTCGAGTGTGCAGGCGGTGCAACTGCGACACTGTACCGGGGCCCACAGACCCAGAGGGGGCCAGCAGGCGCCGGGCCACGTGGGGGGGGGGGTCGTGGGAAGGGCGCCCCCTTTGGTTCCCAGCGCCCACTAGAACCACGCTTTGTGCCACTTGCGCGCCCACAATTAAACGTCGCGATTGTTCGTATCTTGCCCGCAGCCGATCGTGCGTCATTTCCCATCGCTGGGAGCGGGCTTCGGAGGGAGGGAGGGAACTTTCCAAAGGTGATTGGCCGCCCCTTGAAGGGCTGTTGATGTTGGTGCGCGCAGGGCCCCGATGTCACCACGGAGGGCCGGCACCCCGCACCTGCCGCGCTGTCAGCTCGGCGCTATTTTTGAGGCTGCGCGGTGCGGCGGGGGGCGGCGAGGCTCTGGGGCCAGACCCCGCCGCCCGGTTTAGCCGACCCCCGCCGCACCCCCTGCTGCTGCTGCTGAGCCGCGGGAGTTTGCCTCGGCAGCTACAGCAGCAGCAGCAGCATTATGATCATCATTCCGCAACGAATTGTGGAGAAACATCGATTCAGCTGCCCATCGCGATATTGTTGTACATCATCAGCATCAGCATCGCCGCGCGCCGCGGGATGGTCATTAGCTGTGCGCGCTGTGTGCTGATGCAGCTGTTGGCTCAGTGCAAGGATTGAGATGGTACAGGCGAAGCAGTGTAGACGGTGGGACAGAGAGAGAGAGAGGGAGTTCAAATGAGACAACAAGACTACAGACAGGACTGACGAGACCAGTGAGAGGCATCGAGAAAAAAACGAAACAGACGCGAAAAAATAATACCGACGACAAAAGGTACAGACGAGAGTACAAAACAGAACATGAGACAGGACAGACAACGGAACCACACAGCACAAACAGTCGAGACGGTGATCACGGACGCAACACAGCCCAAACACCAATGGTAGATTCCAGAATTTGTTATTTGGTGACCCCAACAATCGTGGCAGTCCCCGTGAGCGGTGAATTGTGAGACGCGCGGGTCGAGGAGCGTGGCACGCGCACGCCTCGTGGCCCTGCGTGTGTGCCGGCGCGCTCATCATGATGATCATGATGATAACCGGCTTCTCGGGTCGAAACTCAGTTGATGGTATCAGCGCGGTCATCCATTTTCCCCCGGACACCCTTGCACAACGAGGTCTTCCTCCTCAGAGCATTTGTCAAGGTGAAATAATTTAACATCTCCAAAAATATATCGCGCAGATAACCCCACCGCGCCACGTTCGGTCCTGCACCGAATTTGGCGAAGCGCCCCACGCCGGTGAGCTCCGCTCCTTGCGCGAGATTTTCGGATTTGTCCTCCGTCTCGTGGCGTGAGGCCGATAGCGCAAGCGGGCTGGATGCATTTGGGCCAGCAGGCGATCGAGAATTCCCGAGAGGCGGCGCGCGCTGTTTGCGCGTGCCGCGTGTGTCTTGAGTGGGCAGCCGTGGCCCGATGACACCGGATCCGAGCGCGATGTAAAATTAGCACCGCGTGGGCTGGCGATGCGCTTGCTTCTTCACGCGTCGCTCTCTGCGTGGACGCTGCAGTTGGGCATTGTAAGCGACCTTCAAGAGTCCATTTGGTCATGGATGGGCGCAGTTGTTGGTAAAGTTATTGTCACTTGTGGTTAAAGTTGACTTGAAATAAATATGCCGTGAAGAGCAATTGCGACTTGCGCCAGCGAACTTGGTCTGCTCACTCCCCTCACTCGAGCTGGTGATGAGAATCGTGCACTCCTAGCTGTTTAGCACGAGAGACTTGAACACAGTTTAGAAGTTCAGGCTGTCTCTGTCCTATTCGTGAAATCAACATACCTCCGTGGTTGTGATTTTCTCAAAATCAAATATCTAGCTTTTCAAATTTTCTAGCTTAAAGCATCGACACGGAATGGCAGCGAAAGGCGAGTACGCTACCAAGAAGTCACTCTCCGTGGAGATGGATCGAGGATTCAGGAGTGGAAATGGTGGCAGCGTTGGACTGTGAGGCATAGTGAGGGGAAGCCTTCATCCAACAGTGGATAATGGTTGTTGATGATCATGACGAACATGCATAGGCCCGACTTTAGTTGTGTCAAATGTCAACTCTCGAGCCCTTCTAGAACATTTTTAGTACGTACGTCAATCGTTCGGTCACAATGGTCTACATGTGTCAGACGGTGACTCGTGTATGGGTAAGTGGAATTTTTTAAAGTGGTGAGCAGTTGCTTAATTGGAAGCCAGAACTCCCATAAGAGTGTGTTCGTGTGCTAAATTCAAGATGGGAAAATAGTTTCGGGCCAAGACGCAGAGCGGACTGTGCCTGCCGAGCTGTAGCGAAGGCAGTTGACATTTGACCTCCATCAGATTACAAAATAAATTATGCCCCAAATAAAAGTTTGACCTTTAAACTCAGTTTCTGCTGATCCTTGCATGTGCTACTCGCGAGCTAGCCCAGGCGCGTGTTTATGGTGAACGCTACGCGGCGTGGAATGCGGCGGCTTAAATCGGCCACGTTACGCGCTCTGTACGTACACCGCACCGGCATGGGCAGCTGGGCAGGGCTATTCATAGGGCGTGACGCGTCCGCTGCTGATGCTCATGCGCGAGTCCGCGTGTGTTTAAGAGGCCTTTTGCATTGCACCGATTGGAGCGGTGGGTACGGAAACCGGTGCAGCACACTCCAGAAACGAAGACGCGACAAGGTGCAGGGGGACGCAGACGGTCTGAATGCGGTGCCAACGGAACGCTGTGGCCCCACTCCCCAACCGACTGGCCAACCAGCCACGAGCATTGTCCCTAACAGTGACCCTTGCGGAAAAATAAGTGGCCAATCGGATATTAATCGACAACCAAAAGCGAGCGAACTGAACATTCAGTGACTCGCACTTGCTCTAACAGTAACGCTGGCAAAAAACAAACTAGCCAATCAGCCACGAATACCCAGCCAACCACAACCACCTGGCCAACCAGTCACGAGCCCTAGCACTGACCCCTAACCCAACCCCTGATCCAATCAACATCACTTCACCAGGGACCCCCTTTCACTTTTGATTGGATTTTAAGTTTTTGGGGGCACAGCGGCAAAAGTGCCACATCTGAGCCAATTATGAATACACTGCCGCTTCATTTACAGTGACCACGCTGAATGAAATAACACAAAACATACAAAAGTCAGTCTGTGCATAACAAAAACACATTCTGGCCAGTGGCATTTCCTAAGTGTTTTGTTTGAAACACTAGCTTATGGCTAGTGTTTCAAACAAAATTGTTAAAGCTGGAAAACCCTGGATTCGTTTCAACTCTCTGGGTCTCATCAGCAGAGTGTAAGGGCTGTTTAGAGTAAATCCAAATCCCGAAGCTTTACTCTGGAACAGTAGTGACTCAAGGGTCCAGCCTGAGGAGGCAATAAAGTCCGACTCGGGTTTTCCAGTCTCAGGCGACCGACACACGCAGGTGGATTCATTGAGAACATGGAATGCGCTGGCAGTGGCTTCATCGACGGCGCCTTCTCCACTAGATGGGAGAACACAGCCCACGCGGCTTCCCAGGAGAACTGTTCTGGTGGGGGCCCAGCACCGGTTGAGCATCAACACCATCACCAACCTTCTATGTGTTACACTTAGAAATGCCACTGGGTAAATTTTCACGGTTGTGGTGTATAAGTTGCCTGATGTGTGTTTTGGGTTTTACTGCACATCCTATATTCCTGAAGAACCTCCCAGCACGTGAAACAAAACGTCGGACATCATGCCAAAACGATACATGGTACAACTCGAAAACAAATCAGAAAGTTAACAATTAGTCCATCTGTACGCGCTACCGCCTGAGACTGGAGCCACGAACCGCCACTGATCGGACGAGAAAACGATTTATTTATGCAGAGAGACAGATCGTTGTGTGCGTGTTGTCACTCACACGTGGTAATAAGACCAACACTCTTCATTTAATATACTTTATATTTGGAAAAAAAACACAACCTATGTTGGACGCAGCTGCGTGCTTCAGATAAACGAAACTGTCCCCGCGGGGGTAAAGAAGGCGCGCGCGTGTGGCCGGGCGTCGCGGGTGGCAAATGGGCGGCCGCGGTTTTTATTCCACGAGCTCTGCCAAAAGCGACATCGACCGCTTCGGATGTCTCCTCTGGGGCTCGCGGAACAAGCTTGGAGCCGCAAGGCAGCCTAGCGCCACGACCAGGGCCCGTCGATTCGACCGGTCCTGCCAAGGTCAGCCGAGAAGGGATCGCATTTAACCGATTTCCACAGATTTCGTTTCAATACGTGCCACGCTTGCTTGTGGTCACGATCCAACTCGGTTTATACAAGTGAAGGCGTTCGTTCAATGATGTGGTGCCAATGGACAGCCAAACTATAGTAAATATGCACCACAACAAACACAAACAGCTCCTATCCTCGACTCTGTATTTCACGAGAACACCGTCATAACACAATTTGATTATTGTTGGCATGAGCCACGTTCATGGGCCCCATCGTGAAAACTCTGCTTATATGGTGACGAGAGACAGACCTAGCAGCAGTGAGCATTGGTGACTGTTGTGCTGGTGAGTCCTAATAGGATGGAACCGGTCCCTCTCTCTCTTCTCACTACTGCTGCAGCTGTCAGTCGGTCACATTTGGTTCTATTTATTCTGGTCGTGACCAAAGACATGATGACCACAATGCACGTCTTCAGGAACCGATAATGGTTATTTGCATACTCTTTGGTTATCTCGGTAAAGTCACGTAGGTAGAAAAATTAAATAATATATCACGACGTTTCGATTTCAACACAAGCGGTCGTTCTCAGGCATGTTGCACAAACACTGAGTGCTTTTTGCACATTTCTGTGTGCTCTTTGCAACTCAAGCTCTCATCCTAAAATGCATTTTGTTCTTCAATCTCAAGATGCTGCCCTCACCAGTAGGACGTGTGCCCTGGGGAACGTATGATTTTTAATATTGATTTAATAGAGAAACAAAAAATGAGACTGTCATATCGAGGCAGGGAGTCAACAGCACGGATGGCTGGGGCAAGAGAGTTCCAGACGATGGGAGCAGCAGAGGAGAATAAGCAACCTCCCACTGAGGAAAGGTTGACTGGGGGCTTTCGACAGCAAACCCTGGCTGTATGAATGTCAAACCTCTATCCCACCGTACGTAGCCAACCGTGCTAATGGGAGGTGCGCGGGAAGGATAAAGAAAACTGGTGGTGCAGAGAGTGTGCGGAGGGCAGTAGAGTGAGATATAGGATCGTGGATATGGCGAGCTGCTCTTGAAGTCGACCTGGAGTTGGATTGAGAGCCAGTGGAGGCATTGGAGAAGACGCAGGAGCAGAGTTGCTGTTCACCCCTTGGCAACTGACGGAGTGGCGGCGGAAAACGCAGCGTGGAGCTGACAGTGCTGAGCACTGGAAGTCTGATTCGGACCTTGGCAGCGCTGACTGATGAGCGATTTCATTGGAGCCTTCCAGATCTGGGTAGATACTGAGGCCATGCAACAGATTTTAAAATAACTGTCGGGCAGTCCAATATAGTGCCTTGGTGACGTTACCGCATTGACATGTTAAGACGTCATCACGACTATCGATTTAATGCATCGGCCCGGGCGACCAAACTTCCCCATGACATCGGGTGGACAATTTTTTGGTGGTCACTGTCGCGTTTTGAGCATCGCCGCTCCCCGTTCGTCCATTCCATGAGTCGCGTGCCCCCTTGGCCCGCAGCTTTCACGGTCCCCGCGAGACGCGGCCAGGCGACCCCCGTGACCCCGAGCGCGCCGCGACGCCAAGCACGGTCCAAGACGCCAGCCTCGGTGATGCGCGCCACGCCGCGTGGTGTGCGGCGAGGTCGGCTCTCTTGATGACGGCTGCGCAGGGCTCTCTGGCGTCATCAGCCGAGGCATACGCCATCGGCGAACGCGCCCCCCTCCCCCGCCCGTATATCACCGACCCGCAGTTACCGGCGTGGTGAAGCATGGTTCAAATAAACCCGCATGCACGGGACGACGTTGGGAGGCCCTGAGCATCGATTGCCATTTCAGCTGTGCCCATCGTCACAAGCGAGCGCGTTCCGCATAGGACCCGGGATGGATGTCAGCGCCGGCACCGCACCTACCGCGCCCCCCCCTCCCCCCCATCATCATCCTCTCGCCGCTACTGCCGAGTCCCCCCTCTCTCTCTGACAGCTGCGCATTCCACCCCGCGAGGCTCTCGGAGCCGGCGATTTGTTCCAGAGAAGGCGTCGTAAATAACCTCCCACACTGGCGGCCGGGGCCGTGCGCTGCCTGCAGGTCAGGTGGGCGGCGAGCTCCACCTCGGGGTTTGGAATCGTAGCAACGCGCACGGCACGCCTGTCCACTGCTGGATGAGGGCCTCCCCAATCCATCACTATCATCAGCAGCAGCCATGGTCACTCCACTGCTGGATGAGGGCCTCCCCCCATGCCGTGCGGGGTCGTGGTGGTTATTTGATGATTTAATTCAACTTCCCCGTGCTGATCAATTCGGGTTGGAGAATCTGTGGAGCATGGAAGTGGAAACATCGAAGTACCGAACAACACTTTGATTTTTGCTGCACTGCTTTGCCCACAACAAAGACCCACCCAGACTCAGCCCCCTGCTTGGCTTGCGAGATCTGACGAGATCGCGGACGAGATCGACGCATTCCAGTTGATCTGGTCATCGGCGCGGCGCCATGACCGATAATATAATCGATCAATGAATCAATGACGGCGAGTCAATGGGCACGTGGTGGCAATGGTGAGTGTGGTGGCGAGCTTGGCGTTGGTGGGACGGTGAGGCCCTCGACGTGGAAGGCTGCGGGTGGCTGACAAAACTGATTTCTTGAGAACCGCTTTGTGTGCCAATCTTGACTCGAAGCTTTCGTGACTGAAAGAATTCATATTCTTTGGGTCTTTCGGAAAAGTCACTCAGATAGGTTCAATTACGACGTTTCGATCGCAACACAAGCAGGTTGTAGTTTTTTTTTATAATGTTCTTACCTTTCTACGCGACTTTACCGAAAGACCCAGACTGGCAATGCGCCTTGTGCGTGTTTAGTTTGTCGTGTGTCCCCCCCGCCCCTCCCGACCTGCACGGTTGGCTACGTACGGTGCGAAAGAAGTTCAACATACATGTGCGTACACAGGCCGCGCGTTGCGCTCAGTGTAAGGGGGACGCGTGGTGCTGGCGGTGGTCGCAGCAGAGTGCAGGTGGGTGGTGGGTGCGTGTTAAACTTCTTGCGCGCCGTACCGATGAGCAAACCGCGCTAATCGGAGGTGGTTGTCGCTTTTCGGGATTTATTATCCGATTCAACAATAATCCTCTCTGGCTTGTTGCGCTGCCTCGCCTGGGCTGGAGCGGTGGCGCAGTGGTTAGCGCGCTGCGCTTTGAACCTGCCGACCCTCGCCAACCCCATTCATCGACCTGGACTGACCCAGGCGTGGGGAGGGCCTCATCCAGCGGTAAATTGACGAAAGGCGCAATAAGATGTACAAAGATTGCCTGTATAGCCTTGAACAGGCAAGTGCTGGTAGCGAACTCATATTAAGGCCAGAATGGCACACGAGTGGTTGGGTGGCCAACACCACGCCCGGCCGCCTTTGTCTCCCCGATGCTGATGTTTACACCTCACACCAGGTACTTACTCATTTAAGGCTGAGTCGATCTAGGGGAGGCCCGGGACCGGTTCAGATAATCGTCGCTGGCGTTGGCCATCAGCGGAAATCGAACTCGGGTCGCCGGGTTCGTAGCGCAGCGCCCTACCCGTTGCACTACCGCTCCCTCACACACAGAGACAGACACACACAGACAGACACACACACACAGACACACACAGACACACAGAGACAGACACACACAGAGACAGACAGACACACACACAGACACACACAGAGACAGACACACACAGACAGACACACACAGACACACACAGACACACAGAGACAGACACACACACAGACACACACAGAGACAGACACAGACACAGACACACACACAGAGACATAGAAAGACACACAGACAGACACACAGACAGACAAACACAGACACACAGAAAAACACACATAGACACACAAAAAGACAGACACAGAGACAGACACACACAGAGACAGGCAGACACACAGACAGACAGACATACACAGAGACAGACATACAGACAGACACACACACAGAGACATAGAAAGACACACAGACAGACAGACAGACACACAGACACACACAGACACACAGAAAGACACACACACAGACACACACAGACACACACAGAGACAGACAGATACACACACAGACACATTCAGACAGACACAGAGACAGACACAGACAGACACAGGGACAGACATAGACAGACAGACACACACAGACACACATACACAGACAGACACACACAGACAGACACACACAGAGACAGACACACACAGAGACAGACAAAGACAGACACACACAGACAGACACACACAGAGACAGACAGACACACACAGACACACACAGACAGACACACACAGACACACACAGACACATACACAGACAGACACACACAGACACACAGACACTCACAGACAGACACACACAGACACACACAGACACACAGACACAGACAGACACACACAGAGACACACAGACACACACACATAGACAGACGTGTGTGTAACAAGCTCGCGTGACGGGCAGAGCGCTGGCTAAAGCGGCACTGTGACCACGAGACACGGGCTGCAGCTGCAGCAGCAGGATGATGATGATGATTCTACTGCTGCTGCTGCTCCTGCAGCTGCAGCAGCAGCAGGATGAAGATGATGATGATTCTACTGCTGCTGCTCCTACAGCTGCAGCAGCAGGATGATGATGATTCTACTGCTGCTGCTCTTGCGGCTGCAGCAGCAGCAGGATGATGATGATGATTCTACTGCTGCTGCTCTTGCAGCTGCAGTAGCAGGATGATGTTGATGATTCTACTGCTGCTGCTGCAGCTGCAGTAGCAGCAGGAAGATGATGATGATGATTCTACTGCTGCTGCTCCTGCAGCTGCAGTAGCAGCAGCAGGATGATGATTCTACTACTGCTGCTCCTGCAGCTGCAGTAGCAGGATGATGATTCTACTGCTGCTGCTCCTGCAGTAGCAGCAGGATGATGATTCTACTGCTGCTGCTGCTCCTGCAGCTGCAGTAGCAGCAGCAGTAGAATCATCATCATCCTGCTGCTACTGCAGTCGCAAGAGCAGCAGCAGTAGAATCGTCAACATCATCCTGCTGCTACTGCAGCTGCAGGAGCAGCAGTAGTAGAATCATCAACATCATCCTGCTGCTACTGCAGCTGCAGGAGCAGCAGCAGTAGAATCATCAACATCATCCTGCTGCTACTGCAGCTGCAGGAGCAGCAGTAGTAGAATCATCAACATCATCCTGCTGCTGCTGCAGCCGCAAGAGCAGCAGCAGTAGAATCATCATCATCCTGCTGCTGCTGCTGCTGCTGCAGCTCCGGTTCATCCGCGCCCCCACCCCGCGTCACTGATCCCCCCCTCTGGGGCTCTTTACCCAAAAACAACTCCAGCGACGAGCAGCGAGAACAAGCAGCAGCACCACCAGGCTGTGCGTCGTGACAGACAGGGAACAAGCCAGACACCCCCACGCCTCCATCCCACTTCTCGTCTGCACTCGCGAAATAGAACAGGGACAATAAGTCCCGCAGTCAATTCTCACGCGAGTGATTTTACGTGGGTTCGAATGGACAAATCTGCGCGTGGTCACCGTGCCGATGGCCACTGCGCGTCTGTGGGTCCCGACCATCACGACCCACGCCCGGAGCGGATCCCACGACGGTCAACAACACTTTTTGCCAATGCAGAGTGCTTTGTGCTGTTCACCTGCTATAGTGGCGTGGCCATTCACAATCTCCCACCAGTTTTTACACGCGGCTTTACCCGCGTTTTTACGAGCAGCACTTAACCATTGACCATCGGTTACCTCCGTCATCTTTGAATGAGTGAACAATCTCCTATGGAGGCTGGATGTTTGCTTGTGCCTTTGGATAAATGTTGAAAATAATAATTTACAGGCCTGCTGGTTGCAATATGAGCCTCAATGTACCATAATCAGCCACGATCTATCCACTGCTTGATGGAGGCCTCACGAGCTGATTTCATCGCTCCATCTCCACGGAGGATGTGCTGGAACTCGGGCGCGTTACCTCCTTCGGCCGTCACTCCGTCTTTGCTCTCGACCATTATTATTATCATCAACAACCATTATCCTAACCATCTGTATTAGCGTATGATTTTTTTGCACAACACGTGAGCAGTCAAGTACAGTGCCCGCGTTCCACGAGACACACTTGAACGCATCCCGTGCGTGAAATTGATCCGCGCCGTCGCCGCGTGTCGCCCGTGCTCAGAGCGGGAGGAGTGCCTGATCGAGGCGCCGCCACCTCGTGGGTCTGGGCTCGACTCCCGGTCACGCCACCCTCCCGGTAAGATCCCTCCTCTCCGAGCTCCCTCGCCCTCTCACGGGGAGGGACACTGCGTAGGGCAAGGGGGTGGGGAACCTTTTTTTCTGCCAAGGGCCATTTGGATATTGATATAACATCATTCGCGGGCCATACAAAATTATCAACTTAAAAATTAGCCTGTTATATTTGGTCAAACATTTAATTGACTCGCCTCTAATGTGATGGCTGGAACTGCTTCTCTTTGGCGAGGCGTGTGATGTTAGCTGCTGTTGATGATGTTGCTACTCGCAACTGCTTTTCCAGGTTTGCGCCTAGATTTATTGAATTTCGAGTCCCACCTGCGGTTGCCTTGGCAGGGCCAGAGACCAAATTATTTCGCGGGCCTCATACGGCACGCGGGCTGGACGTTCCCTATTCCTGGCATAGGCGATGGGACGCAGCGGTGACGGTGATCGAGACACTGCTTGCGAGATCACTTCCATCGCACGCCAGCCGCAGCATTCGCCCTGCCACAGGGGATTGTTGTGGGCACGTAGCAGTTAAACCAATCTTTGTTGAATAATCATCGGAGCCGAGCGTTAGCTGTATAACGTGAAAGACCACACTTGATGTGATTACTTTTGGTGTGTATTCATTGGTGACCGGGCTGAAACCATCAACTGGCTACACTTAAGAACCCGGTTTTAATCATGGGTGGATGGAACCCAGTTTTGAACCCAGGATCTCAGCGTTGTCAGCTTGGCACTCTCTAACCCCAGGAACCGCGCGGTCACCCCCACAGAAAGTAATTCCTAACGGTAGTCCTCATCTTTATTGCTCATCTTCTTCACGTGCCACTGGTCCACGTGCCACTGGTTCACGTGCCACCGGTCCACGTGCCACCGGTCCACGTGCCACCGATTCACGTGCCACCGGTCCACGTGCCACCGGTTCATGTGCCACCGATTCACGTGCCACCGATTCACGTGCCACCGGTCCACGTGTGATACGGCCAACGCAGCTTCGGGGCCTCCGGCCCGAAGACCTGGGAACGAGTTTCCAGCTCACGTTCGGGATCCATTCCTGAGCCTGAGCCAGATTTGCAAGAGACTTGAAACGGCGCAGTTCCAAAGAGCTTGCAACGTGTGATGGGTGTGCATTCGTGATAGACTGGACTCACAAGAGTTCGCGATAAGAAACGCTCAAACTTGCTTTGTAAGTTTCAATGTATGTCTGATGTGTGTGTGTGATGACAATGCTTGCATGCATGCGTCCATATGCATGGGTGTGTACGCGTGTGTCTGTGTGAATGTGTATGCGCATGTGTCTGCGTGAATGTGTGTACCCGTGTGCGTGCGTGTATGTGTGTGCGCGTGTGTGTGTCTGCGTGTATGTGCGCGCGCGTGTGCGATGACGACGCTGGCGCACGCCGATCGCAAGACGTGGACGCGCAGCGAGTGCCGCTGGGATGGGGCGGCGCGACGGGCCGTGCCTTCACCCCGGACTCGGCGGGGGGCGACCCGGCGCGGGGGCCGTACGGCAGCCGACCCGGCAGCAGGATCCGCACGCCGGACTTCGGCCGGGGCCCCGCGCGCATCGAGTGGGGGCCCGAAAACCAGGCCATCGAGGGGGTCATCCTGTACGGAAGCACGCTGGTGCACCGCTCGGGGTACGCGCCCAGCGAGCGGCGGAGTCGAGTTAAAACCCCACCACACTGTGGTCGTCCCTTGCCTTTTGTAGAAGCAGGTGAGAGCTCTCTGAGCCCAGGCCGTGGCAGGGTGAGGTGCAGGTGAGGGCTCACTGAGCCCAGGCCGTGGCAGGGTGAGGTCCCCGTTACTTGCACGCTGCAGAATCAGAGCCCAATGGATTGATGTGGAAAACAACACCATACATGCAAACAAAATAGTGAAATAAAAATAACAATACGATGCAACACTTGACAATACATTGGAATACTGACAACAGTAACACGTTTTAAAATAACTGACATTTCAAACTGTAATCAAAGTTATTTCTATGCACCCAGAGTGCACACCAAGTTAAACCAAGCAGAAACCTCAGAAACCATTGTCACCGGCACTGTTTGTTGCTCTGCACTCTTGAGACGCTGCGCGACGTTGGGCACACAGCGAGCGTGGGTTGTCGTCGTCCAGTCCCTACAGAGTGCGAGGACCGTCGGAGTACGGAGTCCGCCCCGCGCGGTCCCCGTCGGAGCGAGTCGCCAGCCCCGCCGTCACCTCGCAAGCGGTGCCGGAGGACGTCGACAGCGGCGGCGTTGTCAAGACGACCACGGCGACGCCGGTGACGCCGCACCGCAAGACGGAGACCCCGGCGAGCTACCAGGACGTGGTGCCCAACGAGCTGGACGAGCGGAGGGGCGCGGGGGCGAGGCACCCCGCGCCGCACGGGGCCCGGATCCCCCCGCACGCCCACCCGCCGCTGCCCCTGCGCAGGCGTCTGGAGACAAAAAGGGACGCGGCGGCGGCCGGTACGGCGTCCGAGGCTCCCAGGGAGATGTTTTATCGAGGCGGCGTGAGGATGCCTTCCAAAATCCAAGACAAGCTCAAACTGCCCGACTGGCAGCGGCTGGCGTCGTCGTCCCCCAGCCAGCCGGCGACGAGGAAGATTCCGCTGTTCAGCTTGTGGAGGAGCCGGTCTTTCGACCAGTTGCCGACCGTTCCGCCGGTCAGCAAAGCCCCGAGTTATTCGAAGGTCTATTCACCGCAGTTGGCCAGGAGGCACGGCAAAGATGGGGAAAACGCCCAAGACGCCCCGGGGAGGTTTCCCGCGAGGGGGATGAGGGAAAAGGCAGCGTCCCTCGACGACATGAGGCCCGCGACTCCAGAGCAGCGGGAAAAGCAGGAGCGCCGACGCGAGGCCGCGTCGCCGGCCTTACCGAGGAGCGGATCCTTCTCGCCGCTGCCGGGCGGCAGAACTCCGAGCCCGAGGGAAGCGTCGAGGTCTCCGAACGGGTGCCCGCAGAGGGTGCTGTCGGGACTCCCGGCCGACAAGGAAGGGAGAGGCGAGACGCGCGACCTGCCGGCGCCAAGAGAGAAACCGACGGAGAGCGACCGGCGCGAGGGGTCGACGGCGGCTCCCGCTCAGCCCGGAGCTGCCGCTGTTGCACCCTGGAGGCAGCGTCCCACGACGGCGAGGAGTGGCTCGCAGGGCAAGGATGCAAAGGGATCCAAGGCTTCGGAAGCGAAGGTTCCTGGCGACGACTCGAGGCGGCTCGGCGGAGTTGAAAAGCCCTCGGCGAAAGCGAGCAGTTCGGCGGTTCCCGCGGTCGCTTCTCGTTCACGCGTGGACGTGCACGCAGGCGCGGAGCGGGGCTCGGGCGGAACCGTAGAGGGAACGATCTCCAGCGAACCGCCGACATCCGGGAGGCAAAAGGACACTCTACCCTTAGCGGCTAAAGCCGAGGATAAAATTGACATCTCCCCAGAAGGTCATGCGAAGGCCGTCCACGCCCAAAAGCGAATGCCGGCTATCGATGGTGGAATGCCGCCGGGGCAGCAGGAGGCGGAAGCCATGGATGTGGCGGAGCAGGGAGCGTGGGACGATGATCAGAGGCTGTCGAACAAGCGCTTTGCAGAGCCCAAAGAGCAAATCGATGAGAAGAGGAGGAGAATCGCCGGCGCCGTGCCCCAGGCCGACGAAGATGCGGGCCCCACGTTACACCCTTCAGAAGAACATTTGGATGTGGACAGAGGTACGTTCACGGACGCGTTGGGGACACCACATCGTTTTACCTGTGTGTTCCTCATGTGAAATAATGTGGTATTGTTGGGTCACTCTAATATATACCATTATTTGAATGCATTATATTGCACTAAAACACCGTCAAGTTGCGCGACAGCTTCCATAATTAAATATGCAACGGAAAAACGTCTTCATTCCACTATAATTGTAATGTTTTTAAATAAATCAATTAAGAATTGAGGTCAAAACGACGAAAGTAGCCCTATGCCCAAATAAGCATCGGGCGTTTGCTCATTTCTGTTTCTGTCCTGAGCGAGCGGTGGAAATGCCACGTTGCTGCGATGGTGATTGGTCTTTACCCCATGTGCGAATCTGTATTTATAGCGCAGCCTAATGTGAACTTCCCACCAAGCGGTGCTCAGTTTACACACCCTAGAGGGTGTGATGGACCGAGTTGACCTGGGTTGAGATTCGGACCGTCACTCTCAGAGAGGCCCGTTGCTCCCACTCAGTGACTCTGCGTCATGGCGGCACGCAGAGCCGTCCCCTGTCGGGTAACTGGAGCAGCGTGGTTGCACCGCTTTAAATGTTTTCCGGATGGTGCTGTTGGCGTCGCGTTGTCGTGAGATGGAGTATCACTTCGAGCCTCTCGCGGCGCAGTGCAAACCCTTCGCGTCAGGGAAATAGACACCACAGAGCTACCTCGGAGTTTCCGTCCAGTGACCACCGGCCTACGCCGTAGGGGGCGGCACTTTAATCCCACGAGCTGCGAATTTGGCCCTAAATGTAGCGCGGAACAAAATTGCGAGCGGCGGGTTTTCTTTTGTGGGAACGAAATATTTGACCAGACTAAATGACCTTGATTTGAAGCTTTCGTGACTGCAGGAATCCATACTCTTTGGTTCTTTCGGTAAAGTCACGTAGGTATGAAATAAAATAAATCACGACGTTTTGGTCAGAACACAAGCATTCGTCATCAAGCCTTTTCTCACCTGATGACGGAAGCTTGCATTGCGACCGAAACGTCGTGATTTATTTTATTTTATACCTACGTGACTTTACCGAAAGAACCAAAGAGTACGGACTAAATGCCGTCAACTCTCCACGCGCCTGGCGACTTAGTCCAGTCCGCGGGCAGCCGCCTCCATTGGAACCCAGAGAGGACCTCTGCGGGGTCGGGCTGAGCGAGCGGACACCTCGCGGCCCCCCCGCTTGACGCGCTGCTCGTTTGCCCGGCAGCCTCGGCGCGGGTCCCCGCGGGCTGCGCGGCGTCGGACGAGGAGTACTTCAGCTCGGTGGAGGACTCGCGGGCGGGCGCGCGAGGAGCGGGCGTCCTCTCCGACGAGGAGGAATACTTCAGCCCCGGGCCGAGCAGCCGCCCCACGTCGCCCGCCGGGGCCCGCGCGCGGCCCCCCGAGTTCCAGGTCCGCCTCCGGTCGATGGCAGCGGCCAACTCTCCCACGTCCTGGCCGGGACGTCTCGTCGGCCCGATGGACGTGGGGATGCGTCGCGCGTGCGGTGTGAAATGTTTAGATGGGCGGGTAGGCGGCTCGTTGAAGGACTGGATAAGAAGGAAGTGCATGCCACGCGCAGCTGTGTTCATTTGGGATAAATTGGGTGGCACAATCAACCGCCCCACCAGCGATTCATTGAATTGTCACGATTCAGAGTCACAGTTCGATTCAAGAATAAGTTTTTGACATTTATTTGAACAATAGCTCCTCTAGTGGCTGCAGGAGTGATGTAAACCAATTTCAATGCAACATGCGAATGGAAGAAATGTATATATATTTTTTCACACATGCGATTGAATGGATTTAATGCACACCTAAAAAGTCTATATTCATCAATGGGCTTATGCATTGATACAGATACAGCCCTGACGTAAGCACAAATGATAAGATGGATAAGGTGTCACACCGGTGGGTGTGCGTGCGAGCGATTCATCTCACACCTCCTTGCGTGCATCGGTGTGCTTCAGGGAAGCAGCTGACCTGTCACTGCCCTGCGTTCCGACCTCGTTGTCTGTATCGCAGGTGGAGATGGCGGACCAGGAGATCGCCCAGGGCCGTGACGCCTGCTTTAGGGTGAAGGTCTCCGGGGAGCCCGCGCCGTCCGTCTCGTGGTGAGACGCGCAAGCGGACAGCGGCAGCTGCATGCTCACCTCAGCCCAGAGCGTCCGTGCTCATATCTAGAGACCTAAGGCCAATAAATGAATATTCCTAACCCGTAAACTCGCTCATATAAACTGGCAGGCTTTACTCATTTGTGAAACACAGTGTCGCCGCCACGACAACGGCATAAGTGCCTGATGCCCTAAACGAGTGGTTGGTTGAAGACTGTAATTGTATCTTCATCGGTATGTTTTAGAGCCCTGCACAGGCACACCTGTAACACAGAATTTCGGAGGCTAGAGTTAGTGGATCACACAAACATTGAGATGGCTTGGCAGCAAATGTCTTTGTTACATATGTCTGGGGCCGTGAGTGCGATTCCCTCTTGCCACATGCCAACCACTCACGAAAGAGGATTTAGATGACAGAAGATGGCAGACCAGACAGCAATCATGACTGAGTGGCATGCGGCTCTAGCACTGTGAGAGTTACAGCCTTCTGAAGGCCGCTGACATGGATTTGAAATGTCTCCTAAACGTAAGGTACAAGGACAACGTGTGGATCCATGAGGACGCTCGGCACCACGTCCGCGAGGAGGCGCGCTCCGTCTCCTCGCTCTCCGTGCTCCGGGTGGCGGCACCGGACGCCGGCACCTACAGCTGCCGGGCCGTGAACTCGGCCGGCACGCGGCAGTGCCAGGCCCGCCTGGAGGTCACAGGTGAGGCCCTGCGCCTTGACCGGCCGCTCACCTGTGCGTGCGTGCGCACGAAGTGAGTCGGTTCACGCTGACACTGTACTCAGCTCTTTCACAAAAAAATACAAAGGTCCCTGTGGAGACCCCAAAGCAGCTGGGGGCAAGAACTCTATGTACTGTATGCTGAACTTCATTCGTACAGTACGTAGTCAACCGTGCTCATCGCAGGTGGGTGAGTGCAACAATGAACTCGCCGACCTGAGTTTGATTCCTGGCCACGGCTAATGTCATTTGGTGAGCTTTATCAGAACCCGATCGTGGTTTTCCACAAATCAACGAAGTACCTGTTGCACCGTGTGCGCACGTGGACGTTTCACTGACGCCGGTTGCGGTGGTTTGCGATGTCCAGCAGAGGCGGCGTGGGAGGAGGGCCCCGTGCGGGCCGTCACCGCCCCGGCCGCCATTCCCCCGGCGCTGCCTGCGGACGCTGACAGCGACGAGCAGGGCGAGTAAGCGACACCACCTACAGTGTTACAGCCCGCGGTCTCTCCACTGCTGGGTAGTAATTACAAATTGTATAGTGGGGGCTCCCCACGCCATGATTGTGATTGGGTTTTTACTGCTGTCAGTGTTTTGTTTTTATGCACTGTATATATTTATTTTACCTCTGGTGTACAGCGCTTTGAGATTACCAGTTTGAAAGGCGCTTTATTAAACTGAGTCACCGTGGCCTTTTCCGAAAGTACGAACTTGGGGCGGATCCCGGAGGAGAGGGAGTCGGACCCGGAGCTGGGGGTGCTGCCCGATTTCGCTCGGCCGCTGCTGGACCTCGAGGTGGCCGAGGGCGCCACGGCCACGTTCGAGTGCTTCGTGTCCGGCCACCCCAGGCCGGCCGTCGCCTGGTTCCGCCAGGGCCAGCGTGTCGAGCCGTCCAGCGGCGTGATCATGGAAGACGGTCAGTGTCGTGCTCCTCACGCGTACCGATGTCCGGCGTGCCGTGCGCGTCGTGTACGCGTCGCGACGTCACGTCCACGTCACAGTGGCGAGTTGTTAACGACCTCGCCTGGTGTGCAGGAGGTCGTGGATTTGATTCTGACCCTGACGACTGCTGCTGCTGTATATTTGGAGAGTGCGTGTCTCTCTCTCCCCACGGTCACGTGGATTTTTCCCCCCAGTCCTCCAGTTTTTCCTTCCACATTTATAACCAACACGCGTTTTAGGTCACTTCTGAAAAAGAGCTTTAGCGCTCAGTGGGCCTTACCTGGTAAAATAAAAAAGTTTCGTTTAGTATCACGTGGTGATGAACGGTGCACGTGCATCCCGAGATCCCACCGGAGTGCTGTACAGCAAAAACCGTAAACACCAAAAGTGTTTGTGAGCGCCAATTCGTGTCCTACGCACATCCACAGTACACCCCTTTTCGTGGGTCCACTGCTGGATGAGGGCCCTCCCCATACCAATGTGGGTCGTGAGGGTCATTTGACCATACTTCACCATGCTGGCCAGTGCGGGTTAGTGAAGGCGGGGAGTGTAGAAGTTGGGGCATAGTACAGTACAACAGTGGGTTTTGCGTAACCGCCCATCCGCTGACGTGACCCCGCAGCATCCCACGCCGCCTGTATTGCGCGCGACGGTCGCCCATCCGAGGGCTATCCAGGCTCCGTCCCGCTCAGCCCCTGATACGTGCCGACACCGGACGTGGGCCGTGTGCTCTGGCCCTGGACCCCGCGCTCTCGGCATCTTCGCCCGCTCTCTCCCGGCCCCTGCGTCCGCAGGCAGGGACGTCTCGCGCCTCGTCTTCCGCGCTGCCGAGCCGGCCAGCGGGGGGGTGTACAAGTGCGTCATCTCCAACAGAGTGGGCAAGGCCACCGCCTACGCGCACCTCTACGTCCGCGGTGGGTGGCCCGACGGGCCTTCGAACGCCCGACGTCAACGCTTCAGACGCCACGATGGTGTCCGGCGCTTTGCCAGCCCCCTGCTGGACTCAGGACTCCTCGTGCCGTTGTCGTTCGTGAAGTTTTGATTGGCCGTGCTCCACCCTGCTGCTCGGTGCAGGTGATGTTAGGGGCCGTCCATAAATGATGTCACGCACCTGGTCGGGGGGGATGGGTCAGACATTTGTGACGATGTGTGACGAGGGGGGGGGGGGTTTGAGAAATGTGACGTCACATCGAAATGCGCAACTTTAAATAAATATAGACAACACGTTCTACTTAATTAAATAAACTTTTTAATAAATGTTTTCTCCTACAAGATCAGAGTGCAGCGCCACATTAAATACGCACTACAATGACAATAGTTTAAAGCGATTTGAACCATATTTTATATTTTTTTTGGGGGGGGGGGCAGGGCTTTGTGACGTCATATTTGAGCGGGGGTCTGGCTTTTTGTGACGCCGTGTGACGAGGGGGGTGTCAAAAATCGTACAAAATTGCGTGACGTCATTTATGGACGGCCCCTTAGCCATGGCTGAGAATCAAAACTGAAGTGTGCAGCTCAATGCACGAACCATGACAATACCGCCGCTGGTGTAGATTCAGTGTGTGAATTATGCCACGTGGACAGGGCAAGAGTCTAACTGCTGATGCTGAAGGCCATGCCAATTGTCATCTGCGTGTGTGGCTCCGAGCGGTCGTGTGGGGAGCGGTGGTGCAGCGGTTAGCGCTACGCTGCGCTACGAGCCCGGCGACCCAAGTTCCATTCCCGCTCACGGCCAACGCCGGTGACTACTTTCTGAACCGGTCCTGGGCCTCACCTAGGTCGATTCAGTCTCAAATGAGTACCTGACGTGGTGTGTAAACATCGCCACTGGGGAGACAAAGGCGACCGGGCGTGGTGCTGGCCACCCACCCCCTCGTGTGCCGTGCCGGCCTTCAAAGGTGTTCGCTAACAGCACTTGGCCCCAACGGTCTATTGAGGCTATAGGGGGGATCTTTGTCTTTGTCTCGTGGCTCAGAGCTGAGTGCAGAGCTCCCAGAAGTCGTGCCCCATGTGGAGAGCGTCACGAGCCGATCGGTGGTACTCGCCTGGCACGCACCCAAGAAGATCCACCCGTCGCTAGGTAACAACAACCTTGCACGATGCGTTATCAAGCAATTAGCGGAACTTCGCGTCTCTAGAGATTTTAAAAGACGAACGGGTCGAGTAACGACTTTAAGTAGCAATGAGCCATAGCGGCTAAACCTGTAGCTGTAAAGAAAAAAAATGTTTCTCACAAACTCAAGAGATTAATTCTTAGCACGCAATACTCCTGCATCACATCAAAGAGGAGTCACTTCAGCTCACATTTTGAGGTGGCGCTCGGTGTGTAACCATGCATCATCAATCCTTCCTATGAAATAGTTTCTTACGCCCCCTGGGTACACGCGCCCAATAAGACGTGTTAAAATAAACTATTTACAACGAAATCCAATCGTTTATGAATGTCACGTTCAACGGAGAAACATTAGAGCTACACAAACTCCCTTCTGAAGCCCTCTCGTGGCCAGCAGAGCTCGACATTGACATTTAGCTCCCGACCACATTGCTGCCGTTACGCAAGAACAGACGAGGGGCAGGGAAAACTCCGTGCAAGCAACAGAATTCACGCAATCTGTGCGGGCACAAAGCATCACGGCCGCCCCGTTTGCCCTCGCCGACCCGCCGCGTCGTCCTCGCAGAGCCCGTGGCGTTGACGTACACCGTGGAGTGCCAGGCCGAGGGCCGGGGGGACTGGAGCGTCCTCGAGTCGAACGTCGGCGACGCCGGCGTGACGCTGGAGGGCCTGCCGCCCGGGATCGCTCACTCCTTCCGCGTGTCGTGCGTCACCCCAAAGTGCTCGGGGCAGCCGTCGCGGCCCACGGCGCCGGTCACGCTGCCGCATCACGGTGGGCGCCGCGGGTCTCTCGTCAGCGCGGTGCCCCTCCTCTCGTGATGCTCATGAACACGTTATTGAAACGCGTAACGAGCGAGCTCGTGCAGCTCGGTTGCTCTCCGCGTGTTTTTGGGCACCGTTGTTGTTTCTCTATCGTTGATCACTGTTATTTTAGTTGGGTATCTTTAATGGGATCACCTTGTGCTCTATCGCGATAATAATAATAGCGATGCAATTTGGGCACAAGAATTCAGGAAATAAATTACCGCGGGCCTGCGGTGCGGAGCATCGGAGTATTGTCATAACCTCGGGTAAGGGGGCTGTGCGGAGACGCTGACGTGTAACCCAGACCCACCTTGCCTTTTACAAACCCCCAACGATGCCCACTGATCTCCACGCATCGCGGATTGGGTTCCACGACTGTCACTATCATTGTCCCTGACTTATAGACGCACGTGGCGCCCTTTGCGAAATCAAAAAGCCAATCAACGAGGAGGCCGAATTAATATTTTGCAAGCAACCGCAAAAAAAAATCGAGAACGCTGAGACGGGGGAGGACGTTGCAATACGCGTTGGCTTGGGTGTCCGTGTGTCCTCAGCCCCGTTCCTGGAGGAACCTCCGCGGTTCCTGGAGAAGCCGGAGCCGGTTTACGGCGTCGAGAACGGCCTCGTCAGCATCGGCTACACGCTCAACCACGTGCGCGCCTCCGTCTCGTGGACCAGGTGCGCCGCGCCGCCGCGTTGCCACCACGGGGATTTTTATGCCGTGACACCGCCGGCTCGTGGTTCGGGAGTAAAAACTCTCGGCGAGCGTGGTTTTCTTTTTTTTCGGGTTGGGCCGCGTGTCGAGCAAATTGATCGCTCGAGTTCTCGCCAAGTGTGCTGCTGCTGTGGGCATCTTCAGGAGTTGAATTGGGTTCGGTTATCAATCCCCACATCACTGAAGTCGACTCCTTCCTCAAATGCCCGCTGGTAAAAGCTTGGGAGAGTAAATGCTTGGCCCACTCTTGGATTGCGAACGATCGTGAAAACGTTGCATTGGCCAAACGTCCCAAATATGAAACCCTCCTGAAAACGATACCTGACACTCGGCAAGGCGTGCTGGAAAAAAAAGGCCAAATTATTATTCTACAGAGCAATTGCCAGAAATATTTGGGCTATTTTCCCAATCGCTTTTTTGGCAGCTTAACTGACGACGCATTAAATTAGCCAACAGAGATGACTTTAGCTCACCACGTCTGCCATCTTGCCAAGTATACATATAGATGTTATACTGATGCTAACAGTCTAAAATGGAAAAAAAAAGTATCTGTATATTTTCAGAGAAGACAAAGGCGTACTCTCGTGCGTAGGGTTTCGCGGTTGTGCTGACGTTGTTCGGCGCAATGTCCGACGTTTCGCTCCACATGCCGGGAACTCCATGAGCTCTGCGAGCTGCCTGGCTCAATAAATCAGAAATTCACTTCCAGAAGCCAAACGTGGATCAAACGTCGGACATCGCGCCGATCAACGTGCGGTACAACAAGACAATGCGACGGAGAGCAGAGAAAGATGTTCTATTTTATTCAAATATTTGCTATTGTTATTACGACTTAAACTTGCAGAGAACCCGTTTCTATGCAATGGAGTATACGAGACAACTGTCATTTGCATGTTCTTTTTGCAATCCTGTACTTGGAGCACTAAAACTTGAGTTTTTTTACGTAATTAAATGCCAAGATAAAATCTATTACAAGTTTTTTTTTCTTCTAGGATTTAAAGAGTCTAGCGACATAATATTACATTCTTAGCAGCACGAATTGACACGTTACACACATTTTACATGAACCACGTCAGTCTTCTATTCCACTCCCACCTCTTCGGTGTCCCTATATATATACATCTTGCGAACTACGTCATCCACCCACTCAAGTCCATTCAGTGTTTGTTACACGGAAAACCCCATTTAGCCAGTTACCCAGCTAGTTTCGGTGGCAAGGGCCCACAGCCACCGACAACGACAGTCACTGCTGGGGTGGCGGAGAGGAGTCCAGCAAGGAAACTGGGACGCCACGGTGGCTATGAGATGTTAACTACCTCACCTGGTGTACAGGAGGTCGTGGGTTCGATCCCAACCCTGACGCTTGCTGCTGTATATTTGGAGTTTGCGTGTCCTCCCCGTGGTCGTGTGGATTTTTCTCCTGGTTCTCCAGTTTTTTCCTACACAATTAGAATCAACACCACGTGTTTAGAGTATATGGCTGCTATAAATTTCCACGCGATAAGCCACTTGGTTGAGCTATCATTTGTGGCCAGGTCGCTTCTGAACAAGAGCAATGTAGCTGATCAGTGGGCCTTACCTGGTAAAATGAAAATAGTTTAGTTTTACGTGGTGATGAACGGTGCATGTAGAATCCTTTTTTCCGATCAGCAGTACCATTGTGTGATGTTGACGGATTGCGACACCGTCCTCTGGGCGCACGGAACCTTCCGTGGACGCTCGCAGGGACGGTGAGGCCGTGCGGCTGCACGCGGGCGACTACGGCGTGCGTGTGCAGGAGGAGGACCGCTACCTGCTGCAGATCCCCGCGCTGGGCCGCGCGCACCTGGGCGAGTACGTGTGCGTGGCCAGCAATGACCACGGGGAGGACCGCTGTGTCACGCGCTTGCAGCTCGCAGGTACCGGCGCGGGCGGGGGGAGACACGCGGTCGGCAGAGTCTCTGCCGCACATTCACCTGACTTCTTGCTAGGGGCCGTGGTCGTGGTGGTGCTGGTGATGGATAGGCCTTCCTTTTCTGTTGATGCTGATGGTGGATGTAATGTCCCACCACGTGCTGACAATCAGAGGCTCCTCCTGCACTCATCGTCGTCATCATCATCGTCCTCATCATCCTACTTAGGTTAACGATGGCCGTATCTCGTGTATATCCTCCAACCCCATTGGTTCCCATCCTGTGGTCCACGGACTTCCCAGGTGCTCCACGGGGGTTTGGGAAGCGCTACAAATCTTTTCGCACGACACCAAATAATTTTTTTGCACAACTATTTAGATGAATCTATACAAAGCAAGTTAATCATTTGTATGGCTTTGTAATTACCATACTTCTGTAGTACTGTTAATATTGAAAAATTATTTATAGGCGCAGGGGCAGTCAGCGAAAATTGGTGTGGAGAGTTGCCGTTGGTCCAGCGGGTCGAGAAAGGAAGGTCGTGGGAAGCACTGCTCTGACGCATGCGTTACTCCCCGTGTCCCTCAGAGCCACCGAAATTTGAGGACATCATGGAGGACGTGCAAGCGAGGCCAGGCGGCACGTGCAGCTTCACCGTGGTGGTGGACGGGAAGCCAACGCCCGACATCCTCTGGTTTAAGGTACAAACACCGCCCGAGGAAACATTGTCTATTCATAGTTATTTAATCATCCATCACTTGCAAAGCCAACATAGTACACGTCGTGTAACATTTACAATACTGTTATAGGTCAAAATACTAAACAAATCAGAAAAGAGTATGATACGTTCAGTAAGGCAGCTTCGCCATCGTCACAATCATCATCATCGACCAGAGTTAATCCACTACCGGATGCAGAAGGCCTCCGCTAGCGGCCGCTACCTCTCGCACTCCTGCAATGAGCGATCCCAACACGGCTTGCAAAACACAAGGCTTGGAAAGAGATCTTAATATTTCAAGTGAGATACTTTTTATAATTTCCTTTTAGTCATTCCATTCAGTGACTCTATATCTGCATTGCAGCTTTAAAATGAAATAAACATATTCTTGTAAAATAAAATTTAAAAAAGCAAATTATATATCCCATTTCAAATAATTCTAGAGGTGGCCAGGTGGCTCAGTGGTCAAAGTGTTAAGCAGCAGTGCAGAGTTGATACTTTCAGCCCAGTATTGCAATGCATATATATTTCGATATACACCTAATTTGACACGTTGCAGCCCTGGCAATTAAAGATATCGCCATAACTTGCCGTGCAATTAACGGTACTGTCAGGGGTCGCTCTACGGCATCCGCTTCCACGGGCCATCCTCTGGCACGAGAGCTCGCGCTGCTGTGCGAGAGCTCCGCAAGGGGTCCTTGTCTCGTCACGCGACGCCGACAGCACCAATAACGTTGGGGGTTGTGGGAAAAAAACAAAAGTAATCTTCATTTGCCGACCGTCACCGCTCTGCCCAGGACGACGCGCTGCTGGCGGAGAGCGGCCGCGTCTCGTTTGCGTACGACGCGGCCGCGTGCTCGCTGGTGCTGCGCGACGTGACGGAGAGCGACCGCGGCGTGTACGCGTGCGTCGCCAGGAACGTGGCCGGGGAGCAGACCTGCAAGGCCGAGCTCTCCGTCCCCAAGGGTGCGACCATTTCCCCCCCGCGGCAACAAACGCCGCGCTCCTTTTAGCGCATCCCCAAAAAGCAAATTGCAGAGAGAATGTGTTTAAAACACACGGACGCACAGAAATGTGTGCAAAAGCCTTTGTGCGTTACGTGCGCTATTTTTTTACACGATTGTGCGTGCTTTTTGAAACTCGTGGTTTTCTGGCCTACACTATTGTTCCGCTACGGTGGGGGTTCTCGTCAGTTAAAGAATCGATTGGGAAAATGAGTGTGTGGGAAATGACCATCGTACTGATCTCTCAAATGTTCCTGATCCTCTGTTGCGATGTCGGTAGCCAAGGGCGAGATGGTGGCGGACGAGCAGGAGCTCATGAGGAAGATCAGAAATCTTACGGATTACTACGTCGTCAGGGAGGAGATCGGCAGGTCAACTCTTTTCATCTTTACGCACACATTATTATTCTTATTGTCGTTATTGTTATTCACTCTTGAATTTAAACGTTCACCAGAACATAGATCATTGACACTGCGGAGGTCAAATGAAATCTGATAACGGTGGTGGCCTCGCACAGGGAGACCTGGCTCTGATCGAACTCGGGACATTTTTTGTGGCAAAAAGAAGGTTATGAACCCACGCAATTCCACCACCGCCATCTCAACCGCAACCACCCTAACCACCGTCATCGCCTCCACTGCCACCTCCTCCTCGACCCGGCAGGGGCTCATTTGCGGTGGTGAAGCTCGTGGTGGAGAGGGGCACGGGGAATCCCTACGCCGCCAAGTTCCTGTCGTGCCACGACAGGAAGCAGGCTGACGCGGAGCGCGAGCTGCACGTGCTCTCCCTGCTCGACCACGATCGCGTCACGCGACTCCACGACGCCTTCCAGACCGACCGCAAGCTCGTTCTCATCACCGAGCTGTATCCACGCTTCCGTCGTGCGCCGCCCTCGCTTGGGCCCAGCGGTGAACACGAAAGCATCGATGGATCGTAAAGATTTGGGAGAGAGTCAGTGGGCGACACGATGTGTGCCATTTTCGTCTTAATATTTTGCCCCTAATATGTAAAAAAAAAATCGAATGTGATTTTTCCTAAATATGTCAAAAAATATATAAAACGTGATTTTTCCTGCTCAAATGAGCATTGAGGCATTGGTGCTCATCTCCCGTTCACACCTCTGAGCCAGTGGAGGAGATTCCACGTTCCCATGGCGTGAGCGAGTCTATCGATATGACAACCACCGTTGATCCAACCAGCAACTAGGATTGGAACTCGCGGCCGTCCGTTTGCAAGCCGCTCGCTCTCGCCGCTGAACCACCTGGCCGGCCTTGATACGAGCATCCTAATCGGGTTGATCAGATGAGTAAACGACTCGGTTGCTTGGCCTGCGCCCCTCGTGTTTCCACGCGTACTCCGCCGCATAGTGGCAGTGGCGGTGGTGGCGGCGGCAGTGCCGGGTAGCCGTGAGCCCAAGCACGTGTGGAACGATGCGGCTCGTACCTCGGTTGATGTTTTACCCTTGACGACAGCGATTGAGCTGCTCCAACGAAGAGCTGCTGGATCATCTGGTGAAAAAGACGGCGTTCACCGAGCTGGAGGTACAGCACCATCAGCCACGAGGCCTCCACCCTGGCCAACTCCCTCCCCACGCAACTCTGCCCAGTCTCCTCGCTCTCTCTCTGCTTTAATGTCTCTCTGCAGCCCCATGCCTTCGCGCCTCCTTCATTGCTTCTTTTTCCTCCTTGTCTTGCTCACTTTCTCCCCATTTCCTTTGTATCTCTACGCTCGGAGACATCTGTTACGCGATGGGCGCATTACCCATGCGAGTTGTTGTTGGCTAATCACTGTTGTCCAGTGCAGTTCACGTGGGGTCGATGGGAGCGAGTTGTGGCTGCTCTGTGCTCTCATTCCGCACCGTACGTAGCCAACCGCACCTCCGATTAGCACGGTTGGCTACGTACGGTGCGAAAGAAGTTCGACATACGTGCAACACACATTCCCAAGCGATTTACTCGGAGCCTGTGCTCGCTTTGGCAGGTTCAGCCGTACATTTGGCAGCTGCTGGAAGGCCTTGACTACCTCCATCGGTCCCGCGTCCTCCACCTCGACATCAAGGTCAGCGCAGCTCACGTGCGGTCACCGCTCGGTGAGGGTAGAGGTCGGGGCAGGCGCTGTGCTGGACGCAAGGGGGTCCTTGGCCACCCACTTGCGACCGGGCGGCCTCACCGGCTGTCACCCTCCACAGGCCTCGCATCACCACGACCGCCTCAATGCACCGCCGTAGTTGTCGTTGCTGTTGTTGGACTCGATTTATACGCTCCCACCTCTGTGCCCCCCGCACCTTAACCAACCTGCGCCGATCGACGTGGCGACCATTTCGTCCAAAAGCTCCAAACGCCACAGTGCTGGGAGGCCCCCCATCCATCATCGGGTTCACAGAGGGGCCGCACATGCGGGTCGCGGGCGTGCGCGTCGCGCCTCACGACGATTGGCGGCACGTTTTGTTTCCCTCTCTTGCCGACAGCCGGCGAACGTGCTGATGGTTCACTCGGACGGCGACGACATCAAGATCTGCGACTTTGGCTTCGCGCAGGAGCTAAGGGAGGGCGAGGCCCAGCGCTGCCAGTACGGGACGCCCGAGTTCGTCGCGCCCGAGGTGGCGCGCCAGCAGCCCGTCTCCACGGCGACCGACATCTGGTGGGCGCCGATGTTACCCACTAGTCGTCATGGCGAAAAAGTGCCGGGCGAACTAAAATAATACGAACAATGATGTGTATTTATTTACTTATTTACAAAGTTTGCATAATCGTGAGAAGTGATGGCGGCAGTTTGGAGAGGCCTTCATCCGGCGGTGGATTGATCATGGCTGATGATTTACACATTCAATTGCTGTGATGTTAAACATTTTCAATGGAGTGATGCGTGTATTTTCAAGTAAGTTGAGTTGATTGCTAGGGTTTTAAAACGGTACAGGGATTGGTCTGCCTGTTCTTGTAAGTGCCAGAATCATTTTTTTCTATTGGGTTATTTTGCAAAGCTTCTGAACATAACCGACTGTACACGCGTATATTTTGCAGGCCTGTTGGAGTGATAACCTATGTCTGGTAAGTGGCCCTCGTGCAGTTACTTCGCGTCGAGTGAACGTGTGAGAGGCGACTCGCCCTGCCTACCGCACACTCACCACGGGGGTGGCCACATTTGACCATTTGTTGTGTTCTCTACCTCATTTGCACGAGCGCGCTGCGTAATATCAGATCGTTTGCATGATACATAACCGATCCATTCTCCCGCGAGATCCGACGCGCGTAACCCTGCACGCGGGAATCGGTTTTGATCCCTGAGGCGGCATCTCGGTTACCGGAGCTCAGCGTCGGCCTTCACGGCGTCGACGGTGCGACCGTCGCCGCACCGTTGACGCGTCCGTCTCGTGCGTTGCGACCGCCATGCGCGCGTGCAGCCTGACGGGCGCCTCGCCGTTCGTGGGCGACAGCGACCGGGCGACGCTGCTGAACGTGCGGGACGGTCGGATCAGCACGGAGCGCCCGCTCGAAGGGCTCTCCCCGCTCGCTGCCGACTTCGTCGCACGCCTCATGACCATCAACCCCAGGTCTCGAGGGGTTGTTGTTGTTGTTGTTTCTCGAGGGGTTGTTGTTTCTCGAGGGGTTGTTGTTGTTGTTTCTCGTGGGGTTGTTGTTGTTCTTTCTAGAGGGGTTGTTGTCGTTGTTGTTTCTCGAGGAGTTGTTGTTCTTTCTGGAGGAGTTGTTGTTTTGTTTCTCGAGTGGTTGTTGTTATTCTTTCTGGAGGGGTTGTTGTTCTTTCTGGAGGGGTTGTTGTTCTTTCTGGAGGGGTTGTTGTTGTTTCTCGAGTGGTTGTTGTTGTTCTTTCTGGAGGGGTTGTCATTATTGTTTCCCGGGTGGTTGTTGTTTCTGGGAGGGGTTGTTGTTGCTTTCTGGAGGGCTTGTTTCCTCACGCTTGCCGAGCACGGGGCCCAAAATCCCAGAATTCGAAACGGCATCAAGGATATAAAGGTGGCCCAGCGGCAGCGGGTTCACCCGCTTAGTCCACGGTTCGAATCCCGCGACCGCCCTGGTTATTTCATGCGGTTTGCACTCGCCGTAAAAAAAATACGACGCGCCATCCGCTTGACAGTCTGTGATCACATTCTCATGGGTCGGCCATTGTGTGCTGGCGACGTGGTCCAAATTAGAAAAATGACCCGCACGTTACACGAGACTCGGTGAGGCTTTCCTGCAGGGTAAAGCATGAAGAATGTTCCCATGCAGTCACTCCAGACACTTGTTTCTCTGTTATGTTTATCATTTATCGTCGTACCGGTGGGAGATTTAATTATAACAATATGTTGTCTTCTTGCACAGTGACAGGCCATCCGCTTCCGATTGCCAAAAACATCCGTGGTTCAAGGTGCGTGCTGTTTAACGACCCGTGATACAGCCATTTTCTTTTACGTCCCACATGACCGAAGCTTCAATCAATTAACAATTGTCACTTTTATTTACACTTTCTATACAAATGCCACGAGTCCTTCATCACACAAAGATCAGAACTAATTTCTTTAGAACAGCTTTTTGTGTTTAGTTGTTGTCCTTCCCAGCATGTCCTATTCGCACAGTTGGCTACGTAGGGTACGAAAGAAATTGAACACACATAGATACAAACAGGCCGCTGTAATATCAGTAGCTGTAGCTAGACGCGTTACATCGTTGTACACGGCCCGAACTGTTCCCTATAGCCAAACTGTTCTCTGCTCTTCAGTGACTGTCGTCGTAAATCTGCGCAGGCTGCCATCTCACCCCAGACCGGGCTGGTGAACATTGGCACGGACAGGCTCAAGTACTTCCTCAACCGCAGGAAGTGGCAGGCAAGTGGCAGTGGGTGGTAAAAGGCAGCAGGCTTTACCCTCTGCTCGTACGCCTGGCACGGGGTGCAGAGTTGGAACGGGTCGTGACCTTTCCAGGCTCGTTTTTTTTTGCCTGCTCCAGCAAATGGCTCCTCTGTCTGAACCTGGTGATTTGTGCCCTGGTAAAAATGTTTTCAGGTTTCGAAGTGATTACACGATCGGGAATATTAAAGCATTGTAGAATAATAGTCACGTGATTGAATTAATTTCACGTATGTTGGTGCAGAGGGTTGGAAGTGTGTTACAATGGTTTCAAGCACAGCACTATGGCCCTGGCCACTCGAGTTTTTCAGTCAAAACGTCAGTGGTCAAGTTACATGGGAACCCATCTTGGCCTGACACAGTGTGGGCAGGCCTGCATCCAGCAGTGGATTGACAGTGTCAAACAATTATTATTATGATATGAACTGAAAAAGCTATTTCTTTACTTGTTCACACTAAAATTTTGATTTAAAGCTTTCGTGACTGCAGGGATTCATATTCTTGGTTCTTTCGGTAAAGTCACGTAGGGGGAGGAGGCGATGATTGCTTTGTAGATTCTAATTGAGTAATTTACGAATCCATCTTCTTTGGTTCTTTCGGTAAAGTCACGTAGAATGAGAATAAAATTATAAATTAATAAAATAAAAGAACACAATAAAATTCTCACGACGTTTTGGCCACAACACAAGTGGCCTTCATCAGGTGAAGGGACGAGACTGTCTGGAGGACAGCGCTGGAGCGAACATAGCCAAGCTCAGACCGCGACCTTTAAGCTGTGTGAGAAGAAACAGAGCGCCTTGACAAAGGAATTAGCATAAAAAAATTGCATTTAATTGGCGGACTTAGCATGATGAACGGTGTAGAGGGGGTGAACATGTGCAGACCGGCGAGGGGGGGAGGGGGAGGGGGAGTTTACATATTGATGGTGTGAAAAGGGAATTTGAGCTGCTGCGAAAGTTTGGGATACCACTACTTGAAAAAATATACTATACCATTGAAAATTAGTTTAATGTTTGGTTCAGATAATTTAGCATTGAAATAGCTGCTTGATTAGCTTGTGACTGGTCACAGAAATGCCTATGTTAAAGTCAAAGCCTACACATCCACAGAGGCACCTAGTACAAATCAAACAGGAGAATTTAGCATTGAAATAACTGAGGGATTAGCTTGTGACTGGTCATAGAAATAGCTATGTTAAAGTCAAAGCCTACACATCCACAGAGGCACCTAGTACAAATCAAACAGGATAATTTAGCATTGAAATAGCTGAGTGATTAGCTTGTGACTGGTCACAGAAATGGCTATGTTAAAGTCAAAGCCTACACACCCACAGAGGCACCTAGTACATGGACGCCAAAGGGGCTGCAACCACTCGACTATCATATAGTAAACCGATGTGAAAAAACCTAAGTCTAAATTACATCAATATAATAAATGTACTCAATATATTCTTCAATAAGCTGAGCTATTAACAGTAACTGTATACCCAGTTACTGTAGCATTGATGGTGTGAAAAGGGAATTTGAGCTGTTTGATTTATACTAGGTGCCTCTGTGGATATGTAGGCTTTGACTTTAACATAGCCATTTCTGTGACCAGGTACAAGCTAATAACTCAGCTATTTCAATGCTAAATTCTCTTGTTTGATTTGTACTAGGTGCCTCTGTGGATGTGTAGGCTTTGACTTTAACATAGCTATTTCTATGACCAGTCACAAGCTAATCCCTCAGTTATTTCAATGCTAAATTCTCCTGTTTGATTTGTACTAGGTGCCTCTCTGGATGTGTAGGCTTTGACTTTAACATAGCCATTTCTGTGACCAGTCACAAGCTAATCACGCAGTTATTTCAATGCTAAATTATCCGAACCAACCATTAAACTAATTTTCAATGGTACAGTATATTTTTTCAAGTAGTGGTATCCCAAACTTTCGCAGCAGCTCAAATTCCCTTTTCACACCATCAATATGTAAACTCCCCCTCCCCCCCTCGCCGGTCTGCACATGTTCAACCCCTCTACACCGTTCATCATGCTAAGTCCGCCAATTAAATGCTAATTTTTTATGCTAATTCCTTTGTCAAGGCGCTCTGTTTCTTCTCACACAGCTTAAAGGTCGCGGTCTGAGCTTGGCTATGTTCGCTCCAGCGTTGTCCTTCAGACAGTCTCGTCCCTTCACCTGATGAAGGCCACTTGTGTTGTGGCCGAAACGTCGTGAGAATTTTATTGTGTTCTTTTATTAATTTATTAATTTATTCTCATTCTACGTGACTTTACCGAAAGAACCAAAGAAGATGAATCCTTGCAGTCACGAAAGCTTTAAATCGAAATTTACGAATCATTTTTCAAACTTAGCACATTTGGACCCTGACACCAGCAGACAGTGGCCTACTCTCGGGTATTACATCATGGGATCTTTGACGTCCACTGTGAAGCAGACAGCGGCATAGTGTGTTTACGGTTAATGCCACACCGTAGTATTAACCAGGCTGGTCACTGGATTCGAACCATGGACCCTTGCAACAAGTGGCGAATGCGCTCCCCCTGGAAGATGTTATCCCCCTCGTCTGATATACAAAAGGTTGTGGGTTCGACCCCGACCCGGACACCTGCTCTATATTTGGATTTTGCGTGCGTCTCTCCCAGTGCTCGCGTGGATTTTTCTCCAGGTCTTCTGGTTTTTCCCTCCATATTTAGAAATGTGTGTTTAGAGTATTTGGTTGCGAAAGCATGCCCACATGAAAAGCCACTTTTTTGAGTTATCATTTGTGGCCAGGTCGCTTCTGAAAAAGCTATATAGCTCAGTGGGCCTTACCTGGAACAAAAAAAATAGTTTAGTTTTAGTTTAAACACTTCACCGCCATTGTCAATCCTTCGCTAGATCAAGGCCTCCATGCGGGATTTCAGTCATGAGGGTTGTTTGACCATACTTCACCAGGCTGGTTGTTACAAATATAATTTAATTCTGACAACAGAAGCAACGAGTCTGGTTTTGGGAAGCCATCTTGTCCTCCCTGCGTTTCGTCGCTTCACTCGTTCCGGACCGATTACGAAATTGAATCGAAACTCTGTCACATTGCGTAAAATGTCGCGAATGTCTCATAGATTGCGAGCCTAATTAATAATCGTTTCTGTTGTACATACGGAGGGCCTGTACGCCTGTTACTCTACCTTTTTCCTCTCTCTCCCCAGTGTTGTAATAACATTCATTGCAAACCCCAGCGTTGCATTCGAGCTTTATCATGCGTCGCAGCAACCACAGCCGGTGGCGCGTTCCGTTGGAGACGGGGGCCCAGCCGTGCCACTAAACCTCCCTCCTCCCTTTTCCCCCAGAGTGCCCTCATCGCCCACCGAGCCAACATGGTCATGCGCTCCATCCCCCAGCTGCTGGCCGCCACCGTGGGGCAGCAGTCCCTGGGGGTGCCCCGGCACCTCGCCGACCCCTCGCTCGTCTCCTCCACCTCCGACGACTCGGATGAGGCCAACGTTTTTTCCGCCATGTCCGGTTTTGGGGGGGGCTTGAGAAGACCGGAAGCTCCGCTTGCTCCCTCCATGTCAAAGCACGCCGGCGCACCAGTGGCCGCGTGCGCCGCCCCGCAGGAGGTGTGATGAATGCTCGGTCATAGCGCTGCACTGATTTAATAATCGCCGCGTAAAGGTAACGGTAAAAAAATTGTAACAAGCCTGACTAGTGATGAGACCCAGAAAGGTCTAAACCATTCCATATGTCGCTTGCTTAAATGAATGCTGCTAGAAAATATTGGTCTGGAAAACTAATAGGCCGATGAACTAAAGTATTTGCATTTATATGTGGAGACACTGAATGGAGATCTGCTCATACTTGCTATCTTGTAACGATGTGTTCGTCATGTTCCAATGTGCTCTCCTTTGCTTTCTGCTTTCTGTTCGGCTCTCGGAACAAGCGTCAGCAATCGTGGAGAGGAGCTGCTGTGGAGCAGCCGCAAAAGGCAAGAGAGGAGGGCGACAGGGCAATGGAGGTTGAGCCGAAGGCTTCACCAAAGGCCTCTCCGAAGGCTTCTCCCGGGTCTGGGAGGGCGCGGCGCCACAGCAGACGGCGCTCCACAGAGGCCGAGCCGCCGTTGTCCTCGTCGTCTGACGAAGATGCTCTGGACGTCTCTCGGCGAACGGAGTCTCCTAGGCAGCGGCGAAGAAGCAACCTTCGGAGATCGGGTTCGATGGACAGCGAGCTCGGCACTTTGGCCGGCCACGCGGCACAGGGAATCAAGAAGTCCATGTCGATGGAGCTGAGCCGAGGAAGAAGTCGGAGCCCGGGCCAAACGGGAGGAATCCACGACGACCCGGCGCGCAGGAGACTGGGAGCGATGGCCCCTGTCGCAGCCGCCGAAGATTTCTCCCAGCGGCTCGAAGTGATCCGTCAGAGGCTGCTGGGTGGCGACCCGATCGAAAGCAAGCTCATTGAGTTGCGTGATCCCCGACAGGTGCACCCCGATGCCATTTCCAGACCTTGGAGTGACAAAATCCGAACCTCGTCCCTGCCACCGAGGCCAGACAGGACCAGCGAGTTGGCCCAGAGAAAGCAGGCACCTGAACCAACGGAGATGGCTGAAATGGGGAAAATGCAAAGGAACGTTCCATTTGCCAAATTGGCGGAGGCCCCGCCAGCGACAACCTTTGGTGTTTTACAGCCGCCCACCAGGAGTGCGGCAGAACCGTCGCAAGCGCACGCTCCGATATCATCACAAATCCGCAAATCGCCCACGCTGCCTTCAAAAGCGCAGGTCCCCGTCATCGGTCAGCTTAAACAGATCCCTCCACACATCGCATCGGCGAAAGCTCAGAGATTCCCGGTGTCACCTGTGCAGCAGCAAGGTCCTTTCTCTGCCCAAGGTGGAATGCAAAGGCATTCGTCCACTGAAGGAATGAGGTCGTTGCCATTGGGAACCGAACCTCCGCGCTTTGCTCGATTCTCAACCAGAAACAGAACCCCCTCGGCGCCGACGCTGAGGGGTGAGAGGGCCGCACTGGGGCAATATTCAGTGTCTGGCGATAAGATAAACGAGATCAAAAACATCACTTCCGAAGCCATATTTGAGGCCAAGTTTAAAAAGAAGCACGAGTCGTCCATACACCGAGTGTTCCCGTTTCTAAACAAGGCAAGGTCCGAAGAGCAGGTGCTGAGGCCGGCATGGGCCGACGAGGAGGAGGTGTACAGGCCGACGCAAGTCAACGCTCCCGTACTCATAGCCGTCGATCCTCACGGGGCGGTAATGAAAAAGGTGAAGGATGAGCTGGAGACCACGGCAGAAAAGTCAGAACCTGAATCAACGGAACCCCCTCAAAAGCAGGACAGGGACAAGGGCATCATTCGCAGACTGTCGCAGAAGCTCAAACGACCATCCTCCTTGGACAAAGTGTCTCAACTTGTAGACGAAGGTGAGAAAGAACAGGGCAATGGAAAGGACGATGGGGATGAAAAACAGAGGGTGGGAGGTGTTTCAAAAATGTTTTCGATTGCGCGGTGGCAGAGCAGCTCCAAAGAAAACGTAACGGGGGACCCTGCCGCCAACCTGAGAGCTGCCGCGGCCGAGCACAGAGCCGGCGAGGAGAGGACGAGGGCCGATTTCGATGCCCAAAAGAAGAAATCTGCGCAAGAGCTTCCAGGAGCAAAGATGCCCACAGACGTTGTCCGGGATCAGCTTGCCCCCGAAAAGCCCAAGCGATCGTTTGCAACGGCGATGACATTTTCCGAAATAGAGACAAGAGCGGGACTTGGGCCATCGGCCGCCCGCACGGTAAAGCAAAGCCACCCCGCTTCTGGATATGTTCTGCAAAACGTTGACATGGAGATAAAGCCCAAGCAGGCGGAGCAGATCCCCGATCTTCCTCCACATTTTAAACAGAAGCATTCCGAACAAACGCAACCATGGCTCGGTGAGCGCTCAGAAATAGAGGACAAGTCGGGTAGCCCTTCCAAAATGTTTTCTGTGACAATGGTGCCTGAGGGCCTACGTGAGAAGCCCGGTCACGCAGTTGGCATTGCGGGCGATGCCATTTCAGAGAAGAAATTAGATTCTCAAGAGCATCCAGAAGTGTCTGCCAGTAAACAAACTTCCATTGCACAAATCCCATCAAACAAAACAGAGAAATCCAGTAAGGATGCAGAAATGGTGATAGAGCTGGGAGTGGAAGGTGACTTAAAGGAAGAAAATAAATCAAGCGGCATAGCCAAGAAACTCTCTGATGCTTTGAAGAAGACCGGGCTCACAGAGCTCGGCCGAGGGAAAGGGAAAAAAGAAATGTCAGAAGAGCAGTTGCAGCAGATTTCGGAGAAAGATTCCAAACAGAAGCACGCTGCTCCCAAAAAAACTGGCAAGGAGCCCGACAGCTCAGAAGTTTATCGGGAGAGGTCAACAAAAATGTCTGCCGAGGCCCTGCAGGAGCAACAGCCGCCTGAAAGAAAGGGATCCGTTTCTGCGGAGAAGACGACCGCTGATGAAGGCAAGAAGGACGATGGAGATAAACGTAAGTCCGGCGGTATTCTCAAGCGGCTTTCCATAGCATTGAAGCCGGATAGCCTCAGAGACGACGGTCACGGAAAAGGAAAGGAAGTGAAGCCGAACGATGAGCTGGTCTTTCAGGAGACCAAGCAGAGTCAGTCTTCTGCTGCGAAATTACCAGGAGATTCGAAGAAATACGCGCGCAATGACGGGAGCACTTCTGAGGGAAAGCCAGCACGAGAGGCCTCGCTGGGATCCGAGTCGGAGGATCACGGCAAGGAAAAGAAGTCTGGTGGCATCATGAAAAGACTCTCTGTCAAACTGAAGAAAGACACTGCCAAGGAAGTCGCTGGAAGTCAAGCAAAGGAGTCAGCCCAATCTCTAGAGTTAAAGCCCAGCCACCCTCTAGGCCATGGGCACGCTCACTCAACCCCAACCTACGTTCAGGAACAGCAGCCAAGCAGATTTGAGTATAGATTAGTAGCAGAGGCCATAGAAGATGCTCTGGAGCAGAAGGAGGCTCAGAAAGCACAAGAATCGGCATCTGCTGACCAGGCGTTGGCGGAAGATGGTAGGAAGAGTGAGGAAAAGGATAAGAAGGCCCCGGGCGGCCTAGCCAAACTATTCTCCGTCAAACTGAAGTCCGACAGTCACAAAGAGGACGGCCATGAAAGAGAACAGGAGAGGAAGCAACATTTTGAACCTTCAGCTCGCGAAGCCGCTGCAAAAATATCGCCAGATACAAAAGAATATTTGCACAGCCATAAGAGTACTCCTCAAGGAAAAGGGCATTCTGAGCCTTCAGCAGTATTAGAGTCGGAAAGCCATGGCAAGGACAAGAAGGAACCTGGCAGCATCCTACAGAGATTCACGCTCAGCCTTAAGAAAGATGCTCCCAACGAAGGGGTCCAAGAACAAGAATGTGAAGAGAAAATAGAAGCCCCTTCTCAAGAGTTAACACCGAGCCGACCCTCAGCGCAGCATCATCCGAAAACCGCCAAGTCGCACGACGCGCCTAAAGGCTCGGGAAAATCTGAGCAAAAAAACAAACATGAGCCGTCAGAGGAACCAGGGTCCACAGAATCTCCTCAAGAACAGAAACTGCTTCACAAAGGAAAACAGTTGACTGCTGCTGAAAGAACACTTGCTGAAGATAATAAGAGGAGAGAAGACATTGATAAGATGCCCAGCAGTTTAGCCAGACTCTTTTCTGTCACGCTGAAGCCAGATGGTCCTGAAGAGGACCATCACGGGCAAAGAAGGGAAGAAAAGCCGCAGGATGAACTGATCTGTCACAGGGCAGCTCATGAGACCGACACCAAAATGGCAGCAGATTTGAAGGGGCGCATGCACGGTGATACGAGCGCTTCGGAACAAAGCCCAGTGCACGAGACCTCGCTGGGCTCAGAGTCTATGGGGTCGGAAGAACAGAAATCAAGTGGCAGCGGTGGCGGCATCATAAAAAAATTATCTGTCATGTTGAAGAAAGACAGTCCCAAAGACCTGGCTCAGCGTCAATCAAGGGAGGTGAAACCAGATGCTGAGACTGCCCAACCCCTGGGGTTAAAGCCGAGCCACCCTCTAGGCCACGGGCACGCTCACTCAACCCCAACCTATGTTCAGGAACAGCAGCCAAGCAGATTTGAGTACAGATTAGTAGCAGAGGCCATAGAAGATGCTCTGGAGCAGAAGGAGGCTCAGAAGGCGCAAGAATCGGCATCTGCTGACCAGGCGCTTGTGGAAGACGGCAGGAGTGAGGAAAAGGAAAAGAAGGCGCCGGGTGGCCTAGCAAAACTATTCTCCGTCAAACTAAAATCCGACAGTCACAAGGAGGACGGCCATGAAAGAGAAAAAGAGGGGAAGCCAGAGAAACCGGTGCCTCCATCAAAGTCAGAACATGAAAAACATCTAGCTCATGCTGCTTGCGCTGCCACGATCGTGATATTTGACGCAAAACAAAGTGCACCCGAGACTACGGACGCCAGTGATAGAAAACCAGCAGCCAATTCCTCGGTGGGATCTGAGCTCACAGATTGTGATGATCATGGCAAGGAGAAGATATCCACCAGCATCATCAAAATGTTTTCTGTCACTCTGAAAAAGGACAGTCCCAAAGAGGAAGATCGAACGGACAGCGCCGTGGAACCTAGGCAAGAAGAGGCTGAATCGACGACCCCTTCAATTACCGGAGAAAAAGAGGCTCAAGGGACCCGTGATGAAAAATGTAAACTAAAATTCCCATCAGGATCGAGGGATGCAGGAGGAGCCGTGGAAACACAGCAGCTGCCTCACAAAGAAAAGAAACTGGATGTTGCAGAAGTGATGTTGGCGGAAGAAGGAAAGACAGCTGAAGTTATGGACGAAAAGAAGCCAAGCAGCATAGTGCAAAAAATTGCTGTAAAATTAAAGTTGGACCGTCCACAGCAGGACATCCACGAACAAGTAGAGGGAGAAAAGGCACGCGATGAATCGGACAATCAGCAGGCGATGAAATCGAGACAACCTTCTCATGGAGTATCCGCAGAATCCCCATCGGTAACGAAAGCAATCATCGTGAAGGATTCGGATAAAGTCGATGATAACGCAATGCGTGAACCATCGCTGGCATCCGACTCCCCTAGCACTGAGGGGCAGTGCAAGGAGAAAAATAAATCCAGCGGCATTATGAACATTTTTTCTCTCTCGGTGAACAAGGAGAGGCCTAAAGAGATCAGCGGAGAGAAGGAGATGGAAAGTAAACCGCACGAGGAATCTGTCACCACTCACAACGTAACGCAAGGCCCGAGACGATTGGAAATATTGGGAACGCCTCAGGAAAAATCGAAAATCGAGCCCCAGGCCTCAGGTGGGACGACCGAGCATCAGATTCCTCACACAGAATTAAAGACAGAGGAGGTCAAAGAAAAGAAGAAGCCAATTAGCCTGACCAAGCGCCTCTCAGCTGTTTTGAAACCGGACAGCCACGTAGAGGACAGGCATGGCAAAAGAAAAGACGAGGAGCCACGGGGCGAGCCAGTATCTCAGGAGCCCGTGAAAGGTGGTCAACCTTCACCTCATGCGACTGCCACAAAAATTCCAGTGGATCGAAGCGAACTTGTGGCGGGAGACGCGTTTGCACGTGAGCCTGTGCCGAACGTGGATTGGCAAGAGTTGAAGGGTCATAGTAAGGAGAAAAAGCACAGCAGTAGCATCATCGACCGGATCTCTGGAAAATTTAAAAAGGACAACCTGAAAGAGAAGATAACGCATGGAGAAGAAGAGAAGGCCAGTGAAAGTGATATGGAGCATGCTATAATTTCAGAGTCAAAGCAAAGCCATCCAGTTGAACACGTCAGTAAGCTGGAGGAGAAGGGAATGCTCGAACCGATAGAAACATTCCAATCGGCAACCGCTGTCCTGGATCACGATGTTGGGAAAAACAAGCCATTGACCATTGCTGAGAGATTTTCGATCCCGTCGAAGGTCGGTTCAAGAGAGAGAGCCGGTCAGGAACAACAAAGTGACGAAAAAGCGAAATTAGAAACTCCCCTTTCTCAGGAGTTAAAGACTCATTCATCTTGCGAGGCTACGGTGGACATTCCAGATGCTTTTTGTAAAACCCAAGAAGATATGAAGACCTCTGAGAATGCATCAAGCGCGGAGCCGTCGATCTCCTCAGACTCTCAAAGTCATGGCAAGGAAACCAAGAAATCCAGCAGCATCGTCAAGAGACTGTCCGACGCCCTAAAGAAGGACCCCTCAAAGGGGGTCAGTTCTGAAAGAGTGAGAGGAGACAAAGAAGATGACAGTGATCTTTCCGAGCGAGAGGTCCACCCACAAATCTCAGACGTGAGAGATAAAGCACGGGAATTACCAACATCTGAGCGAGCAGAAGCCGAAGAGTCTGAGAGTCCTGTCAAGGAGAAAAAGAAGTCAAGCAACCTCATCAGACGGCTGTCTTCCAGGTTAAAAAAGGACAAGCGAGCACACGAAAACAGTGCATTGTCCGATGATGATCACAAAGATGAGAAAATTTTATTATCGAAGCAAGCCCCGGCTGGATCAGAAAACCACGAGGCAGTGCAGTTGCAGCCTTCGGCGGGAAATGTCGACGGGGACCACTCGTTGCCGTCACGACGACTCCTTACGGGAGATTCGAGGCCATCTGAAAAAACGTCACCGCAGGTGTCAGCATCTTCAGAGGCTGCTGCGCAAACACAGGATTTGCCTCAGAAAGGTGGACGGTCGGACGCTGTTGACAAGATGAGCGCTGCAGAGGTTGGGAAGCGTGAAGAAAAGGAGAAAATGAAGCCAGACAGTCTAACCAAGAGGCTTTCGATTGCACTGAAAAGAGACAGTCCCAGAGATGTGAGTGTTGAGAAAGAAAGAGGAGAAAAGGGCGGTGCTGAGCAGGGTCAGGTTCAAAGGTCAACTTCAAATGAATTATCATCCCAGGAGTTGACCCCACAAATCACAGTGGACGTCGAGGAAACACTGAAGGGTGTGGTCATGTCAGAAGATCAATCGTCCAATGAGCAGCCTCCAGCTGTTTCAGAGTCAGAGAGTCCTGGGAAGGAGAAAAATAAGTCGCGCAACATTGTAAAGAGATTCTCGGCCAAATTCAAGAGAGATGGCGCCAAAGACAAGGCCAGTTTTGCAAAAGAACAAGATGAAAGGTTGGATGAAACTGACCTTTCAGAAATGGGTAGAGATAAAGCACTGGAAGAAAACAAGCCGTTCCTCGAGAATGTAACTGAAAAAACCATCACATCCCAAGAAAAACTTGAACAGGACATTTCCATAGCCTTTGTATCCTCAGAGCCAATACAGGAGCAGCATCTGCCTCTCATCGAGAAAGGATTTGCATCCGCCGAAAAGGACTTGGCTCAATGTCTGCAGCAAGGAATAGAGTCTGGCGGTGTAGTTGAGAGCCCTGTTGTGTCCACGGAGGATGGGTCTGAACTGGTCGGTCAGGCACAAGGAAAGGAAAGCGCAGGAAGTGAAGTTGAGAGTAAAGGGCAGGCCCTGTTCCAGGAGATCGAACCACGGGCACCCTCATCCACTTTCGTTGCTGCAGAGTCGTCTTCCACAGTTATACAGCGGCATGAAGGGGAAGCTCATGAACGCGATCGTGATAAAGCCGTCTCGCCGCCGGGGTTGAGAGCAGAACAACTGTCGACACACGAACCTGTCGTGGCAGATCTGAAAGATGACATTAAAATGAGCGCCGAATCAAGTGCTAAAATATTCACTCCTGAGCCAGCGCAGGAATCGCAATCCACAGACACAGAGGGATACCTGAAAGAGAAACATAAACCAACCACCCTTGTTAAAAGACTCTCTCAGGTAATTAAGAAAGACAAAGATGTAAATCTAGAGATAGAAGGGAAAATGGGTGATACAGGAGAATCTCAGAAAGTCTCTCTTAATAAGGAAAAATCCAGAGGGACTTCTCTGTCAAACATCGCCACAAATCTGCCTGCAGCTCAGAAAGGCAGTATGGGTGACCTTGAAAGAAAATCATCACAAGGGACCTCAGCATCATCTGCTGCAACAGCAGATGATGCTGGGCCGGCTCACGACAAGAAAACTCAAAGCCAGAGTGTCGATCAGAAACTGCCGAGGTCAGTGTCTGTGGATCAGATAACGGAAGGAAAGAAGGCGGAGGATAAGGAGAAAAAGAAATCGAGTCTAATGAAGCGACTGTCGTTCCACATGCGTGCGGGCACTTCAAAGGAGAAATTACTGTCATCCGACACGAAGAAACAAAAGTCTATCGAAGGCGTCGATGCTACACCTGATGAAAAATCTTCACGAAAATCCTCAATGACATCACTCTCATCGCTCACCAAGGGCCACGACAAGGATTCAAGTTTAGTCCGAAAATTATCCCTCAAGCTTAAGCGGCCACTCTCGGTGGAAAAGCTGGCCAGTGCCGACAAGGAGGGCGACGACAAGAGGAAGTCCGGCGGTCTGGGCCATAAAATTTCCCTTGCGCTAAAGAAGGGCAGTTCAAAAGAAAAATTAAGCCATGAGAAAGACGAGACCATAAAACACGATCATTCCTCCCCAGGTAAATCTCTTCGAAAGAAAATCGGGACAACCATGTCCGGCTTTTCGATGAAGCTCACTCGCAGCCGCTCGGTAGAGAAGCTTGCGAAACAGACGGACGTCGATGCCAACGCCAAGCTTCTCACCTTACCCTCGGAAGCGGCGGGCAAACGGGGAGATGCCACGGAAAAGGAGCAAACTAGCCAGGGCGTGATCAAGCGCTCAAACTCTGAATTTTACCTGCCACAAACACCAAAAGATGCCAGAGATGCAGCCTCAATGTCGCCAGATGGGCGTAGTGTATCTTCTTCGGAGAATAAGGAACAGCCCTCAGAAGGTAGAGTGCCACAACACGGTGGTTTTACTTGTGGGTTGTTCTCATGCGAGTGATACTTCATGGCAATGATCGGCTGTCTTCTTGTGTTTTTTTCCTGCGTAACAGTTTCTCCGCCGTCGTTTCAAACGAAGCTGATAGACGAGCTCATCGTGGACGGACAGCCCATGACCCTGTACTGCCGTCCCGTCGGGAACCCTTCGCCTGACGTCAAATGGTTTAAAGGTACACCGAGCACCGGCACGACTGACAACCCCAAGTGGTAGAACCGTATAAAGCGCTCGGCAACAGGCAGCGCGTGCGACGCGTTCGCTCTGGTGTAACGGTTCAAAAACTGGGGAGCGGCGTCACTGTGGTGAGCGCACTGCGCTATGAACCCGGCCATCGGAGTTTGATTACCAGCCACGGCCAAACATCAGTGGCACGTAATATCTGAACCGGTCCGGCGCTGTTCCTTTACCAACACGCACTTACGACCGGCGTGGTGAAGTATTGTCAAAGAAACCCCCACGATTGACACAGAATGGGGGGGGGGGGGGGGCTTTCATTCGGGCGTGGGTTTTGAACAAAAAACTGTTATATTATCTAATTATAGAATGTGTAATTTGCTTGTCGTCTGCCTGCCAATTGCAGACAAGAAGCTGCTCGGCTCTGAGAGCAGGGCGAAGGTGACGGTGTCGAGGGAGGGGCAGCACATCCTGTCTGTGGTGAAGGCGGGGAAGAAGGACACGGGGGTGTACGAGTGCAGTGCCACCAACCACCTGGGCTCTGCTGCCACCTCCTGCAAAATTAAGCTTGCACGTATGTCTCACAATAACAACAACAACGCCTTCTCCAGTGCTATTTTACATTGCCATTGTGCTTTGTTGGTTAGAAACAGATTTTTTGTGAAATTCCAAAAGCAAAAAAAAAATTTCTCAGGCAAGAGCGACGCGCACGACGACCGCGCTTTCCAGTTTGACTTCAGGTACGCCATTGTGGCAGGTAACAAACAAAAAAACGACATGGAATTTTACGTATATGTATTTTAAAGATTCGGCGAGTAAAACAAAAGAAAAAAAAAGCATTGTCCTAACCCACGTTTTTTTTTCCTAGAAATCCCAGGGAGGCCTGGTCACCCAGAAGTTCCAGAGGTGTACAAGGATGGCGCGCTGGTGGTGTGGAAGGCGTCCGAGTTTGAGGGAACTGCCACGTACACGATGGAGACTAAAAAGAGCGGTGCAAATGCCCACCCTGTCCATTTGATTGCAATACGAAGAATCTTGTGGCGGTATTCTTCTCTCTGGCGATCGATATACCATGTATGGAGTGATCTATGACCATTGGAATATAAATGCACGTTTTACAAAACCTCGATCGTGACAAAACTCGAACCCCAACTCGAACCCTCGTAAATTACTGGTAGACCGCCAGCGAGATTAATTCCTCGATTGCTTCTCGAGCAATGTAAAAGTGTCTGTTCTCTCACCCACGCACAATTCGGAAAGTTTAATTCACTGTGGAGGTGGTGTTGGACCCCGCACAGCGACGCACGTGACGCGCCGTTGTTTTCCCGTTGCTCAGGCGAGGGGATTTGGTCGTTGGTCGCGGCCGGGATCAAGGACCCGTACTACAACGTGATGCACCTGGTCCCTGGCGGCATTTACAAGTTCCGCGTGTCGTGCGTGAGCAAGGCCGGACAGAGCGCGCCGAGCCTGTCTTCGGACAAGATCGCCATCCCAGGTCATCTCCTCACAGGACACGAGCCCACGGGTCACACTCCGACCTTAACCCATTGTCCACTGGTAACGCGCACAGGTGTGACAGGTGCACCTACGCGTGCAAAAATCTTTGTCAATCCACTGTTGGATGAGGACCACCCCATGGCCGCGTCGGTTGAGGGGGTTGTTTCATCTTATTTCACCATGGCGAGCGGTGCGGGTTGGTGAAGGATGGCAGAGTACAACATTGCCACTTGCTATGCTACCCTCGGCTGCCCACAATGCCAGCTTGCAGCACGAGCAGCAGCAGCAGCCTAAAACAAAACTCACATGACACCTCGCGTGTTGTTGAAGTCTCACAAGATGGCTTCTCGTGTTTCTCTTGAAGTAGCGGCACCTGAGAAGGTCGTGGACAAGAAGCGGGGAAGCCAATTGAGTCTGGACAAAGGCTCCGCCTCCGGCAAACCGGGTGTGCTGCAGAAACCTTATACCTTCCTGGAGGAGAGGGCCAGGTGAGGGTCTGCAGAGCCAACACATTACCTTCGCAGTGAGGTGCCTGTAGGAAGCCGGTATGGCAAGCAGCCACACGTGCGGCATTTCACGGGACACTCCTGTACTTAAAAACAAAAATCCGAAACAAACAAAAGGAATTTGCCAAACGTCCCAACATGACATATTCCTGACACGGTCCGAATGTAGCAAATCTTAAAACTTACCCACACATTACTGAATTGAAATCTAAACAGCAATCACCCCCACCCACCCCACTGTCAAAATGTTGACAGGAAAAAGAATAACGAATCTCAGTGAGACTTTCCCGGGTAAACAATTGTCACAATAGATAAAATAAAATAACACAATAATATTCTCACGACGTTTCGGCCACAACACAAGCGGCCTTCATCAGGTGAAGGGAGCAAGACTATCTGGTAGGACAGCGCTGTCCTACCAGATAGTCTTGCTCCCTTCACCTGATGAAGGCCGCTTGTGTTGTGGCCGAAACGTCGTGAGAATATTATTGTGTTATTTTATTTTATCAATTTATTATTTTATTCTCATTCTACGTGACTTTACCGAAAGAACCAAAGAAGATGAATCATTGCAGTCACGAAAGCTTTAAATCGAAATTTAATTGTCACAATAGTTTATCCCTTGTTATTAAAACAAGGTGATCGAACTTCCCATCCTCTTGTCTAGCCCTGTAACGATTCACTCTCCCGGAAACTCAATGAATTGTCACGATTCAGGGTCGCGCTTTGATTCTGCTCCGTCTCGTCTTTACGTCCCGGTTTATCATCGCTTTTTGGCTTTCGGTGCCATTTGTACTGCAATAGCCCCCCAAAGTAGCACCACCATGGCATTTTCATGTCATAAACAATAATCAGTTTTTATGCACGAATTTCTATGCACACATCGCGAGTGTAAGAACCAGCACTGTGCTTCGTTGCGAAGGGGCCGCTTTGGAGTGATCCGCGAGTGCAAGGAGAACGGCACGGGTCGGGTGTTCACCGCCAAGATCGTGCCGTACGAGGTGAACAGCAAGCCGAGGGTGCTGCGCGAATACGACGTCCTGCGCACGCTGCAGCACCCGGGCGTCATGTCGCTGCACGAGGCCTACGTCACGCCGCGCTACCTGGTGCTCATCACCGAGCGCTGCGGGGGCAAGGAGATTCTGTTCAAGCTCATCGACAGGTTCGTTACAAGTTTACGCGTACGGCCCGACAGATGCGGGAGGGCCTCCCCCACGGCGTGCGGGGTCGTGGGGGTTACTTGACCATAATTCGCCACGCCAGTGAGCGCAAGTTGATGCAAGCAGGGAGCTGGACATGGGAGCTGAGAAATACAGCACAGCGATGACTTGTGGTGCATTGCCGTCTGCTGTTCACAACGTATCCCTACCCAGCGCTCGAATTGAGTGAGATTAAATATTCATCAAAACCACCAAACGTACGACAGAAAATCACGAATCGTGCTGCTTGCTGAGCCACGGCGGTGGATGGCCTTTGATATTCTGATCTTAATCTGTGCTACATTCGCCATTAGCTTGGGCTTGAGGTGTCTGAGACGGCTTGTATGTGATGAGGAGTTGCACCATTCTCAATTTACCTCAGATGCTCCTTTATCTGGACGGTTTGTAAATTGACATTAATATTACATTATTCGCTTGTGTGTGTGGGATTTGTCCATTTGTTTATCTGCACCCATGTGATGCGTTGCAGTTTCATTTTGCTTCCGACTGCTTCAGCATGTGAGTAGACCATCAATGTGTTACCCTCCTCTATTCATTCAGCACCAGATACTCGGAAGAAGAGTTGGTTGGGTACATGATCCAGCTGCTGCAGGCCGTAGACTACCTGCACCGTCGCCTCGTCCTGCACCTGGACATTAAGTCCGAGAACATCCTCATAACTGAGCAAAACCTCGTGAAGCTGGTCGACTTTGGGAGCGCCCACCAGTACAACCCCAGCGACCCCCAGCCAATCGAGAACACCACCGGCGATCTCGAGTACTTAGGTGAGAATCCCTTGGCAAGTGACGCCCGGCGCGATGAATGACTTTTCGCAATTTTGACCTGTGCCGACTTTCCGGGGAACTTTTCGAGTTTGACCCCGACAGGGATTTGTGGCCCGTGGGCCTAGACGCCGGCTGACTGCCGCCCGCCCGCACACCCTGCAGGGTGATTGATGTGGGGTGCAATTTGAGTGCTTCCTGTGTGGTTTCAAACAGCCATTTATTTATAAATGGCAGGTCTGGGACAAACGCATTCATTTGGACTTTGCAAAGGGATCTTGAGGACACATATAAAGGTTCCCTGCAGCCTCCATAATTTACAAGCGCTGCACTGCTGCCTTAATTATAAGTAGGTGAACTGGCATCACTGCTGCAGCTGTTAGATCAAACATCGTAAAACAGATAATCTTTCTTTTTGTATTGTTTGGCTTTTGGAATGGCCATACAACGCTTGTTTGTAACCAACTGAACACGATTTGCAAATGAAATGCGACATTACAGAGCATAATTTATTCCACACTCTCACAAGTGACCAAAGGTCGAGGCAGCGAGGCTTGGACTGATCGCGCGCTCGCGCTTACGTGAGAAATTCTGTGCACAAATGCTGAAGGTAAAGGCTACGTTTAGTTCTAAGGCATACCTTCAAATTTTGCCGTGCCACAAAACAGTTGGGTAAACACAGTCACAGCAGACGAGTGGGGGGTCGCCTTGCAGCTCGCTGTTGTATTCTTGGCGGCACGGCCACGCGTACTGTGGTGCTGGAACGACGCCACCTGCCACTCGTCTGTCTTCGCGCCGAGAGCGGAACGCGCACGTTGCCAATCAGAATAATGGGTTAAATTAGACGGCAGTGGGGCAGACGCGTGTCTCAGCAGCGAAGGCGCCACTGTCGTGCCGCTCGGTACTTTTCCACATCGCGGCGAGGTGAGTTTGCGTGGCTGGGGAAACTCTGCGGCACGTAAACCATTTGAGAGCTTGTTTTATCAGTGTGTAAAAAAAAAAACTTGCGCAAGGTAAAACATCGTGTGGATTCTTTTATATTTACTTTACCCGTCGCCTTGAATTGATTTGTTTGATTTGTTTCCGCTCCTCACAGCTCCCGAGTTGGTCAAAGGTGACCCAGTGGGACCCACGGCGGACGTGTGGTCAATCGGAGTTCTTGCCTTCATCATGTAAGTCTCGTGTTCCATATAGTGCCACGGCTGTCACGTACACCTAAAACAGCCGTCAAAACTAAAATGTACTCAAATTGATTCTCGTGAAACGTGCGGTTTCTGGCTCGCGTGCAGGATGAGCGGAGACTCTCCCTTCCTCGGCGCAAACGATCGCCTGACGGAGGAGAACATCAAGCTGTGCAAGCCTGACGTGAGCAAGTGCTACGTCAATGCCTCGCAGACGTCACTCCTGTTCGTCAAGAGGCTCCTCTGCATCTACCCACAGTACGTGCCCCCACAGGCGGACACCTCTTTTTAAAGTAGAGCATCTAAATCTATTGGAACAGAATTGTAATTAAAAGGCTATGCAGGAGGGCATGTGGCACAGTTTGGCACCAGCTATCACAGAGTGCGGTCGTGTCACCACAGTTCCCTGTTATGAGTACAATGTCTTTAAAAACAGCGGCGCAACGCCTCTCTGAATAAAATTAACGCTGAACCGCTTTCGCGTTCCGAGATGCAGCGTTGAACGTGACGCGCCACCCTGCAACTTGCAGATAGCTCGGAATGGGAGAGGCTTAATGATGAAACACTAAAGGATATTCAGTATAACTTAACAAGTAGTGATCAATAAGGCCTGCTGCTTTGTGCCTGAACGGCCTTTTTGTCAATCCACTGCTGAGTGAGGTCCACCCTGTACGATGTGGTTCATGGGGCTTATTTGATATATATGGGCATCTAGAAGTATGGTACAACAATTAATGTTTTTGCACTGCCTTCTGCCAACGTTACACAGGCCCATGGCCGTATGAGAGCCTGCGTGTGCATGGAAACAGTCTGCAGGCTCAAACCTCGCAAAAATTTTGAGATGTGAGATCTTGCTGATTTAGTCTTAGGTTTATTTTGCTTCACAGGATAGGCATGTTGACCACGGTAATTCCGTGAGTCCTCTTCTTTGATTTGCGAATAATGAACGTGTTTGCGAGCGGGCGGCTCCGACCCACGTCCACGTGTGCGGTCCCATCCTTCCGCCCCGTGCCCAGGAGCCGCCCGTCCGTGCAGGAGTGCATCTCCATGCCGTGGCTGCAGGACACGCAGCTCATGAAGGACCGCCGCACCATCCTCTCCTTCCCCACCTGGAAGCTGCAGCAGTACCTGCAGGGGGCCAACCGCCGGCGCCTGGAGGCCGCCACCAACCACCGAGTTCTGTTGCGCACGGGATCCACCTCCAAGTAGCCGGGGCGAGTGCCACAATCCTCAAGGCCGCAACAAACCACTGCTGGAATGAAGGCTGAGACGAGCCAAGTCCACGTTGACACGTCGTTGTTTTGAGTTTTGGGGTGACCACAAAGTCTCGTGCCTTTTTATTGCGTTCGCCCCAGATTCAAAGTTGAGCTGAAAATGGAAAAAAAGTATCGCCATACATTTTCAACTGTGACCATTTTTAAATACAATCTTCGAGTGGTTTCTTTCAATTGATATTACATTTTATGATTACTGCTGCTGAATAGCTCTGATCAGGCAGCAGAAGTTATTTTGAAATGAAAATTAAAGTGGCTTTACATTTAAACAACTGTCCCCCCTGTATTCATTTAGAATCGGTCAAAAGTAAAAGTACGAGGAGGCACAATGGCGGTGTGCCATGCTCATTCATTGTAAGATGCGAAGTGCCGAACGTTCTTAACCGCTGAAAGTGACAGGTATTGGGTGAGTAAGCCACAATTGCCGGTCTCTGAAGCCACAACTCGAGCCAAATGTTTATAAAACAACACAATTTTCCGACTAGAAGGTGTTTACGTTTATTTTGTTTAGCCAAGTGAGAACTCAAAAGAGTAATCAGGGTTACCAAAATCACAAAACAAACGAAGTAAACTACAGTAACGAAGCAGAGTGCGGCATCATATGTCTGGTGCTGTCATCCTGGTTAAGCCACTGCTGTATGCGAGGCTTCTGATCTGTCATACACAGGCCAACAGAGGTGATTTATGAAAGAGATGGGAGAAAAAAGCTGCTACCGTTCCTGGCCGTGACACTTTCCTAAATAAGTTCGATATGCAATAAGGTGTCACTCTCAATTTAAGTTATATTTAAGATCATGCTTCCCGATTGTATTCATTCTCCTGTTAAACTAAAGCACTGTACGTTTAATGACAATCCCTCAATAATTACTGGTTGATCAACGGAGCTGTAAAATACATTACAATCAATACTCAAAAGAGTCCTAGTGTAGGGGCATAGATGCAGAGAAGGAGAAGAGGGGATCTTGAGCAACCTGTAAATATTAAAAAGGATGACATCCTCAGCTGTTGACTTTACACAAAAGGAACAAATTGAGAGCAGGGTGTGATCCCAGAATACTGCAACTTCACTTTTCCATAATGCTCCATGCTAAGTGGCACCCTATTGTTGGACTGCATTGCCCGATGGCTGTCATTGTATGGCGGAGGGTGATCCAGAATTACAGGGTATTGAGATGTCGTATGAAGTAGCATCGTATAGTGTAACCTGAGTTTTGCTTGATGGCTTCTGCACTACGATGGTATGCATAGTTTATACGAGTTCTTCAAAGGGAGTGATACAAATGTACGCCAATCAATATGAGCCCCACGTACAAATGTAGCTCTTGCTGCTTTACTGACAATGTAGCGGCAGGGAAGTACGCTTCTCAGTGTGTTTGGGTCTTGCATGTCCTTGGTTATGAATCATGTGCTGGCTGTAGCGTTTGTGAAAAACGTTAGGGCTATATTGCAGTTGTTTTATTTCTAAATTGACCAATGTGCTTGACGTGTGAAAACAAAAGCTTTCCCTCTCAGAACGGTGCAGGAGATGAAATGGGATGGGGGAAAATACATTTGGCAATAACGTGGATTTGTTTGGTCGCCTAAACAACCCACTCACTACTTTTGTAACTTGTAAGGCTCCGGGGTTTGGAAAAAGTGCATTTTCTTGTTGTAAAGGCCAACATTTGCGTTTTATAGTATATATTGAGCCTTAATGGGATTTCGCTAGAACTCTTTCTTTTTGACATTTCAAATCTAACCTTTCAAACCTAGCATGGATAATGTTGGTAATACTTCTGTTCTAAAATTATACACAGCAGCAATGCATGCCCTACTTCCATTAACAAAGGTATGTTTGACAGAATGATTTTAAGTAACCTGGATGAATATTTAATTTACATGGATCGTTCACGTGACATAGAAAGTAAATTTTGCAAATGCATTTAACTTTCACTTGTGAATGTCTTTGTATGTATTAGCATAGCTATCGTGAGTCTTTAATACGTGGGAAATGTGTGACCGTTTGGGACAATGACAAAAGCAGATGTGAACATTCAGTAAAATATGCAAACGAGAGAGAAAAGCTTGGCATCATTTACAGAAACCATCAGTCTACAGTTCTACAGTGTATGACAAATTAAATGTACATTGTAAACCAGACAACAAGTTGTCTTTCATTTAGCTCACTATAGAAATTAAGTCATTCTTTACAGCCCTTTTTCAATCCACTGCTGGATGAAGGCTTCCTTGTGCCGTGTTGAAGAGGTGAATGGTATGTGGAACGGTGCTGCTCCCAACCGCTTCACCAAATGATGTTAGCCGTGGCTGGGAATCTAACTCGGGTAACCGCGTTCATAGGAAAATGCGCTAACCACTGCATCACCTCTCCCCTTAGCTCACTGTGAACATTCTTGCTGGTTCTATGTTGACAAATTGAGGCATGATGAGCCTGAAATTGTTTCTTATTCAGCAACAGAGCTTACAACAAAAAAGCTTTACCTGAACAAATGACAGTCAAAATAACAAAAACGAAGCAGACATGGAACCCCTTTAACAATTACCGATTGAATCGTTTGAACACTGATGGTTTTGCATTTAGAGCTAGCTTAATGTTTGTCACGCTACCCTACTGTGGTTATTTTGAGCTGCGGGAGCTGCCATGCCTCTACAAGGCAAAGGGAAGAGTGCTCGGGCGGCTGCTGGCAGCTGACTGTGCACTTCTGCTTGCGAGGCAGAGTTGAGCATTGCTGTGTGCACAATATAGCAAGGGGCACCTTATTCTGTCCATTGGGTTACATTTTGAATTTTCAACGCACGCTGTATAGGTGTTTGGGATTTATGTTTCATTTATCCCACCTGCAATCGATGTATCGATGGCATCACTACACGGGTTTCCTATTTCAGCTTTCGGCCATCAAGTGCCCTCAGACGAGAGGCATATGAAGAGGAGGCGCACGTGAAGATGCTTCAGAATGTTAAGGGAGGCAGCAAAAGGGGTTGGAGTGGGGCCTGCAACTGCAAAACATTGTCACGACTCGCTAGGCAAGGATCTGCCTGACAAGGCGTCGACTGACGCTTGTTTATTCATAGTACGAGTTAATTTGTGGCAGAAAGGGAATACATATTTTAAAAAATAACTTGTCTATGGAAATATTTCGTTCAGAAAATGAGCATTTTGGTAAGGAAAATCCAGTGTAACCAACAGTGAACCTTATAAACTCACAAATCCTTTGTAATCCCATTACAGTACACATGAAATTTATCAATATTGTACTGGAATTGATTTTGGACCCACGTGTGAAAGGATCTGAAAAGAAGGAAACTTGGATGCATTATCAACCACTGCACCTGTTCATGGATTGGATTTCTTCCATGGAAAAGTAATAAAATAATTCATCATGTTTATTCCAGGAGAATTATGTCACTCTTTCCAAGTAAAGGATATCCTGCCTGCTAGGGTCAGGGCAGTGCGTTGGATAACTATAGCGCGGCGGTTTTTGTGAACGAAACATTATTTTATGAAACTGTGAAATTAAATGAAATATAACAAAACAATATAACAGCACCTTCACATATGGAGAGTGGTTATATTCAAGAATCTTCCACAACAGATGGTGCATGAGCCAACCACTCACAAGGAGTGGCTGTTTATTCCAGTATTTGAGGTACAGCAGCACCAGCAGGGTCAACCCCACCTTAACTGAGGGGTTTTCCCTCCCCCCAAGACCTCACAGAAATGCTCAGAAAGCCTGCGAACTTAGTCTTGGTGATCGAAGATCGGATTACCATTCTTTCCCTTAAGGATGGTGATTGGTGTGGTGCTGAAAGTTACTTTTTTGATGGTGTTAAGTGATTTGTTATAGCGTGCTACTGAGGCAGTTTCCATTTCCTCAGCAACTCGCGACCACCAGTCATCCTTGAAGCACCGCGCGGCTCTCTGAACCTATGAGCGGAGGCTTATGGTAAGCCTCCTCGTTCTTGGACAATGGGATGTTGTAGACCGTGGGAGTGGGCCTGCCACTTTCAAATAGCAGGAACACCTCCGTTAGCCAGAGTTTCTGGGGAGGTCTGGATTGTGTACCCAATGCAGCCATAGGAGCTGCATAAGTCGCTACCAACCCCAGTTGCAAGTGATGATGAAATTCCCGTTTGCAACCTTCATCAGCTAGACAAGACGAGGCCATTGTGGGTTTGAGCCGGGTCCTTGATGGATGATTGCCACCACAGTGAGAATATGGTAGGCGCATCCTACAGATGACGAGCCGATAGTCGGTAGGGAGATCGGCTCCACAGTAGGTTCAGGTGCAAAGGACAACAATGTACTTCAGCAGATGTTCTTGCTTGGACCTGGCGTGCATCCAATATGGCGTGTGAATGCGCCGCTGCCGGAACAACGTGTTGGTGATTACAAGCCCATGGGCTACACAGAAGTCTAGCAGCCTCCTACCGTTATTAAGCTGAACTGGCCCATGCCTTCCCATCAGTCTAGACCAGATGTCTGCGTCATGACCCACTAAACTCGAAACTTTTTTTATTTTACCAGCTAAGGGCAACCGAGGTATGTAGCTCTTTTTCAGAGGCGACCTGGCGACAAATGATAGCTCAACGAAGTTAACGAAGTGCCTTGTCATGTGGAAATTTATAGCAGCCCAATACTTTAAACGAATGTTTTAAAACATGTTTCTAAACATGCGTTTAGTCATTAAAGTCACCCAAGAGGATGACTATCCCGAGGGGCCACTTTAGCCAGCACCTGGGACAGGCCATATAATGTATCTGACTCATCATATTATGTGACTAACACAAGGTTAATTATATTGCTCTCCAGGTATTTAGCTTTGCATTTTCTTTGGAAATTAAGCGCACGAATCTGTGATCATTGTGTTGAATTTACCGTGAACATCGATTTGACAATTGTGAGGGTTGTCCATCAGCACAGAGTTAATTAATATCTAATTACTCTGCTGTGTTGACTCCATTTCTATTTCATGAACTTCTTTTTAAATTCATATTCGTGTCCATGCAGGTTGTAAACTATTTTAGATATTCTCCTCTCTCGTTCATCTGCAACTTATGCCTACTTTTGCATTGAGATAATGCTTTAAAATGTTGTATATCATAACGTCATTTCTTATTTACTGTATTTAAGATCTAGTCAGTTTCAGAACTCTACCAAAACTATTTAACAAAACTAATAATGATCATAATATTAAGACATCAGGTGTGAATTATTGACTACCGTACTAATGGGGTGATTAAGTGCACACTCGTTCAAGGTTACTATATTACCTATAAATGTGTCGAATTTTTAATTCCACTTTAAATAGTATTTTCAGCCGCGGCATGGAGTTGTGACCTCCATCCAGCCAAGGAATCAAAAGATTGCAGCAGATGCAAACCTGTAAATCCCTTATCAGTGTCTACCTTATTACAGACCATTCCAGACCTTATAAATCTCAACGTTCATCATATAAAGTCCCATCAAAAGGGAAAAACCCAAAAAAAATTGACGAAACAAAGTTTTTACTCAATTTCCCTGTACAAGAATACGCGTAAACCGTATGTGTTGACAGGTATGCACTTGTACACGTGCTCATTAACACGCGGCAGTATTCTCGTGCGAGTTGCTATCGAAAAGCTACACGCCGTTGCTTACACGACTGATCCTACCCAACAGCTGCGTGGAACCCACAGCACCAATGCAACAACACCTATTACCATGTCATAAGTGGCACTCGTGCTCCGCCACATTCGTGTTTGGCATGGCCTGCTCTGCGGCTTAAACGGCATTTCCCTTTGGTTCTTTCGGTAAAGTCACGTAGGTATAAAAGAAAATAAATCACGACGTTTCGGGCGCAACACAAGCGTCCGTCATCAGGTGGAAAAGCTGACAGACGCTTGTGTTGCGCCCGAAACGTCGTGATTTATTCTATACATACGTGACTTTACCGAAAGAACCAAAGAGTATGGATTCCTGCAGTCACGAAAGCTTCAAATCAAGATTAAACGTCATTGGTCAGTCTATGAATTGCCTACCTATTTTAATAATACCTGTAAAAGATGTGAACACATTATTTAGAATTCTCAGTTCAGATGCGGAATTTGAATCCGCATTGTGAGCGTCTGCTGCCATCTGGTGGCTGATGGAGCGTACGGTGGGTGGCAGACAATGGGCAGTGGCCCAAGCACATTTGTTCAACACATTGAGAGCTTACACATATACCGCCCTCTCCTGGTCATCAACATAAACAACTTTAAGTCTCACCGTAAAGACAGGTTAGTACGTACAGTACAGTGATACAAAGGACTCCGAAATAATCCTAGTACAAGACACTTTTTGTATAGCACCGGTGAATAAGTGCCTTGTTAATAATTTAAAAAAACCCATTGCAGTGAAGCGAATCAATCAGATTTGCGTTTATAACCTAGCTTGTGTGCTGACTCTATAGTTAAATTCCGGGATAAATTGTGCCATCGCCTGATGGGACCTAGAACTCCTGCTTCACACTACTTCGGGACAAAGTTGTCAACGTATCAACACTCTCACCTGGCCCAGTCAATTACTTTGAGCGAGCTCATGCCGCCCCAGCATTGTGTACATGGGTCATTATTGTAAAAGTCATTTGAATACAGTAATACATCCTGCAATTGCCCTACGTATGACGCATATTTATGGTAGCTCCTGCGACATGAGCAATATCGTGCTAGATATTATTAATTACAGATTATTAATTACAGATGACAGGGTGTTTGATAACCTCCACACAACGTGTAACAACAGGCCCAGTGTACCTGCTCTCTACTCAAGCACTGCTGGTTCGATGGTGAGCCAGAGCCAGTGGTGGAAATTCCACATTCCAATGACGTGGGCAATGTGGATCACTGTTGACATTCCACGAAGTATTACTTCTTTTATCGACCCTCATCTCACAAGCTTAAGTGGCGCTCCGTTCATTGACTCTGGAATATGATTCTTTAAAAATACTCTGTACATTAGAAACTATAAGATAATGTATTTTACAGCCTTTTGTCAATCAACTGCTGGATGAAGGCCTATCCACGCCGTGTCGGTAATTATGGTGTATGGCCATACTTCATCACGCTGGTCTGCACAGAATTATTTTCCAATCTCTCTCTAATCTTCTCGCTTTCAACAAAACGGTGTCAATGTATTGTGCATTCAAATGAACGTTCTTGAGATTCTATGTTTACGAAAATTCTTGTTGTGATCACCAAACTGGAAAAATCAAGTTCTGAAATGAAATACAGTACCAGCAAAAGCTGTGTCACTGCATTCTTCCCCGGCCAGCGAGTTTGTAAATCCACTTGTTCTCAAAATAGCTGCGGGAGGGTGGAGCGGCAGTGTCAGTGGACACGACATCGAGCCAGAGGGACACGACATGGAGCCAGAGGGACACGACATGGAACCAGAGAGACACAACATGGAGCCAGAGGGACACGACATGGAGCCAGAGGGCACAACATGGAGCCAGAGGGACAGGACATTGAGCCAGAGGGCACAACATGGAGCCAGAGGGACACGACATGGCGCCAGAGGGCACAACATGGAGCCAGAGGGACAGGACATGGAGCCAGAGGGACACGACATGGAGCCAGAGGGAAACGACATGGAGCCAGAGGGACACGACATGGAGCCAGAGGGACACGACATGGAGCCAGAGGGACACGACATGGAGCCAGAGGGAAACGACATGGAGCCAGAGGGACACGACATGGAGCCAGAGGGACACGACATGGAGCCAGAGGGACACGACATGGAGCCAGAGGGCACATGGAGCCAGAGGGCACATGGAGCCAGAGGGCACATGGAGCCAGAGGGACACGACATGGAGCCAGAGGGAAACGACATGGAGCCAGAGGGACAGGACATGGAGCCAGAGGGACACGACATGCAGCCAGAGAGACACAACATGGAGCCAGAGGGAAACGACATGGAGCCAGAGGGACACGACATGGAGCCAGAGGGAAACGACATGGAGCCAGAGGGAAACGACATGCAGCCAGAGGGACACGACATGGAGCCAGAGGGACACGACATGGAGCCAGAGGGACACGACATGGAGCCAGAGGGACACGACATGGAGCCAGAGGGACAGGACATGGAGCCAGAGGGACACGACATGGAGCCAGAGGGACACGACATGGAGCCAGAGGGCACAACATGGAGCCAGAGGGACACAACTTGGAGCCAGAGGGACACGACATGGAGCCAGAGGGACACGACATGGAGCCAGAGGGACACGACATGGAGCCAGAGGGACACGACATGGAGCCAGAGGGTCACGACATGGAGCCAGAGGGACACAACTTGGAGCCAGAGGGACACGACATGGAGCCAGAGGGACACGACATGGAGCCAGAGGGAAACGACATGGAGCCAGAGGGACACGACATGGAGCCAGAGGGACACGACATGGAGCCAGAGGGACAGGACATGGAGCCAGAAGGACACGACATGGAGCCAGAGAGACACGACATGGAGCCAGAGGGACACGACATGGAGCCAGAGGGACACGACATGGAGCCAGAGGGACACGACATGGAGCCAGAGGGACACGACATGGAGCCAGAGGGACACGACATGGAGCCAGAGGGTCACGACATGGAGCCAGAGGGACACGACACCCGACGAGGATTGTGACCGGCCGCTTCCTCACGGCCCCCACCACCACCACGGTGTCTGGTGGCGAGTTCGCGCCCCGTCACTATGCAGAGCACCTTTTAAAAACACAAGTAGCTTAAACATTACACGTGTATTGGGTTTAAGTGATCGAGGTAATCATGTAGGTTGGAAAATGGGCTGCAATATAAATGTCCGATATAGAAGTCTAACAGGAAGTAAATGTGACTTTGAAGGTTGTGTAGTATGGTGTCAATGAAAGCAACAAAAGGACTTTCATAGTTCATAAGTTTAATTGTAAGCACTGATAAGACATACTTAGGCGGATACTCTTTGGTTCTATTGGGTAAAGTCACGTAGGTAAAAAATAAAATAACAAAAATCACGACGTTTCGGCCACAACACAAGCGGCCTTCATCTATTGGTTCGATTGGGTAAAGTCACCTACGTGACTTTACCCAATAGAACCAAAGAGTATGGATCCTTGCAGTCACGAAAGCTTTAAATCTAGAATACTGAGGCGGCTCAACTGAACACTTCATCACATTCTGGCAACGTCATTGAAGTATCCCAACTTGGCGTGATGCATAACGCTATGCATACTAAACATGCGGTAAGTAGAAAAACAAATTCCAGGACGCTGTAGAACACCATCTGTCACAACCTTTGACAGATCGCAGGAAGTTGACCATCATTGTGGCGGCTGTCAGAACGCTGACAGCTGCTGCTGCTACTGCAAATTGGCGGGAAGCGCGCGCAGCGCTCCCGCTGCTGTCGTCACGCGGCCGCATTCAAAACTCCCCGCGCACCGCCCCCCTTGGCCGTGGTTACCCCGGCAACACCGGGGACATCCAATCGCGTAGCGCGCACGTCGCGGCGGAATGGGTGGGGCCACTAGCTGGGGGCGGGGTTGTTTTCTGGCGGCCTTCCCCGCCCCACCCCCCGGGAGTGGCGGTGTTCAGGTGGCCCCCACCGTTGTGAGGGGGGGGGGAGTCGTTTCGAGGCGGCCCGGCCGCCATCACGGTTTGTGCTTCACTTTGCTTCCCGCCATTTCCATCTTCCCCGTAAACGGCCACGACCCCCTAATCCTCGTGCGCGCTCTCCACATTGACCGCTTTAATCAAGGTACATCAATTCACATAGTCACTTTAAGATGTTTTCTTGTTCGTGTTTTTTTTGTTTGTTGTGGTTGCACCCGATTCAAAAGTCGAATGGCTCACAGGGCTATACCAAAATAAATAAACTGAAAAAAACTGAACTGATGATCGAAAAGCAATGCGCGGCGATGGCAGGCGTCTCTCGGGTGTTTTTGTTTACGTTCCGTTGAGTAATGGTGGGCGGGGCGAGTGGAGGGGGCCGGCATGGAGCCCAGCGAGGGAGGGGCTGTGGTGGTGGTGGTGGAGGCTGGAGTGGTAGGGGGAGGGGTTGTGGGAGTGGTAAGGGGGAGGAGTTTTGGGGGTGAAGGGAGGGGCTGTTGGGGGAAGGGAGGGGCTGTAGGGGGGGGGCGCCTTGTAACTGACCCGGGGGCTGTTGTGGTTCTGCGCGCTGCTTGTTTTTAACTTCATTTATTAAATTATTTATCTACTCTCTCCCCCCCCGTTCCAACCCCCGCCCCCATCTCCCGCCCCGCCCCTCCTCCAAAACAACCCCTTCTCGGCGCGGCCTCCATGTTGGCTTCCGTCACGCCGAGCGACCGCAGCGACGGCGAGTCCAGCGACGACGACGACGGAGGTGGAGACGAAGGAGACGGGGAGGCCGAGCCGCGGCCCGCCCGCCACCCAATGGACGTAGCGTCCATTATCACGCAAGTGAGCATAGACGACGAACGCGGCGGGGGCGCCGCTGCTGCATCGCGAGGGAAAGGTGAGAGCGCGGGCTAGCCGAGTGAAGCGCGGTGTCGTGCGGGCGGGGGGCGAGGGAGACGAGGGGAGACGAGAGGGGACGGCGAGCGGGGTGGGGACGGCGAGCGGGGTGGGGACGGCTCGCTCCGCGTGAGGGAGAGAAAACGGCGGGAAGCGCGAGCTCGGCTGTTGGCGCCAACACCGAGCGAACGTGGCCCACGCGCGCGCGCGCGCCCCGCAGCCCCCCCCCCCCCAATGGTTGTGAACGCCGCGGCCTTTTCGCGCCAAGCGCAGCGCGTGCCCGGGCGGGAGGGGGACCCGTGAGGGGAGGGCGGGTGAGGGCGTCCATGGAAGGGGAAGTGAGGGGGGGTCAATGGGGGTGGGGATCAATGGGGGTGGGGTGAGTGGAAGCATGCGGGGTGGGAGGAGGGGAGCCTGAGGTGGTGGTGGGGGGGGGAGCCTGAGGTGGTGGTGGGGGGAACCTGAGGTGGTGGTGGGGGGGGGGAACCTGAGGTGGTGGTGGTGGGGGGGGGGAACCTGAGGTGGTGGTGGGGGGGGGAACCTGAGGTGGTGGTGGGGGGGGGAACCTGAGGTAGTGGTGGGGGGGGGGCCTGTGGTGGTGGGGGGGGGCCTGAGGTGGTGGGGGGGGAGCCTGAGGTGGTGGGGGGGGACCTGAGGTGGTGGTGGGGGGGACCTGAGGTGGTGGGGGGGGGACCCAACGGCCGCGTGTTTTTGTTTTTAACGAGGCGATTGCACCGCGTTACAATAAAAGCGCTTACAAAACGTGAGCGCGCTAAACCGTTTAAATCGCTGATGCGTCAGGGTTGGTGCTCCATGAGAATCTCGCACACGCTCCCGGTACCACACACCGTGTCGTCTTAAACGAAAACAACCTCTGCCAATTACAAACACAATAAGGCAAACCCTTCCTCCCGCACTGCGTGTGTCGTAACGCTGAGGGTAATCCTTGACAAATCTTGCGACATCCCAGCACCGTGTGTCGGCAGTGTTGATATTTTCGTTGAGCGTTGTGTAAATTGGTGGTGGTTGGGTTCGTGGTTTTCATTTCGCAGCGGCGCTTGTGTTTTGTGAAGCGACTACCACAAGGCCCGTCCATAGCCATCGCGCCTGCGAGACTCGATCCCTTGAGCGACACACGAGGCAGAAAAACTCTTATAATAAATGAGCTTGACATTGAACCTGTTCGGTGAGATAAAACCTGATAGCTCTGGCTCTATTCACACTTGTAGACCTGAAACATGTGCCAAACTATATCCCTAACTTGAGTCCCAAGTGACCTTGGTCCTACGAATATCCTTATGTAATTTGTGGCCAACGCTCATTCGCAGCTCGGCGACTGACCCTGGCCTTATCACCTCAGTAATCCTAAACCAACTTAGCCCTAAATTATCCCTAATCCGAGTATCAACCGTCACCTTAACAATCTAAACAAGACGTCTAATCCGAGCGCCATCCGATTGTTGTGCCTTTAATGGGATTCACACATGTTGTGTCTCAGCAGCAGTATCTTGTGGACGTTCGTACTAACGCCGACGTAATGGTGTTATTTTGCAAAAACTCGGAATTTGATCCCAAGATTCAATCAACTTGTCCAAGTTGATTCAAATCCTTGTTTTCAAACGTGTTAATCCTATTCTGTTTGTGAATATGTGGACTTTTATTTATTCATTGAGCTCGGGAAAGGGGAACTGTTGTTCATTTGACTTCACGTGCAGCGTTAATTTCCACGCCGTCCGACTATGTCCTCGGTTCACTGATGAGTTAAAAGTAGGACAAGATAAATAACGTCAGCTTGGCAGCTGAAGTCTATTAATGGAATTGAAACTTTAAAAAATGCGTGTGTGATTGGGGCGAGGGGCGACCTCGGTTGACACCACAAACGTGCCTTCCCATAATCTTGTTTTTTAGTCCCAAAACGAATGTTCAGAATGGTAGTTCGGCCGGTTTTGAGATTGGTATTGCTACCCACTGTGTGACATTGGAGAATGTGCCTTGAAATAAGGATGTACAGTATTCTGCACGAGCATTGGTGTAAGGAAAAACCTGTAAATGTATGACCAACTAAGCAACATTCTTTACTCAAAAAACACTGAGATGGCTTTGTAATGATGTCTCCTACATTTTGTTTAAACCTAGGTTGAGAAAACAGATTTTGAAAAGAATTGTTCTCCCGTTCAGCCCAACTGATAAGGGCAGATACGGTAGTCAATCAACACAACATTAAATTAGGGTTTTTCCCTGTGTCTTTCCACATTGTATTGGCAATATTTGAAGTGTAGATGCAATAAGTTATGTTTCAAATCTGTGCCAAAGTACTTTTTGTGGGAAGAACTCCATCCTTGCTGTAATGTTTATATCGTTATAATCTGCTTTATTGTAAGCACGTTTGTATTTAGTTGTTGGGCTTGCTGAAGCCAAATTCCGAAAAATATATATTGGAAGGATATTCGTCAAAAATATGTAAAGACGAAACTATATGTGTGCGTGTGTGCGTGTTAGGGTCGTTTAGTAAAGCTGTAGTGAAGAAAAATCGAAACAAGAAAAGCCTGTTTGGCTCATTCTTCAGCTGCTTTCGCAAGTACGATGGCGAGCCTGCTGTCCCCAAAAGCATTGCCATCGAGGCACCCAAGAAGGTGGAGGAGAATGGGGCCCTGCTCAAGGTGAGACCTGTGGTGTGCACAGGCTTCTGTGTCACCGAGTGTGCAGTGGAGAGCCGAATTTCCTACGATGGTGAAGTTATTACAAAGGGCAACTTGTGTGCACGCTTGCTTGTTTATAGCCCATGTAACGAACACCCAGGCTCGAACATCTGACTCGCATTTATCAACAAAAAGCTTTTCTTAGCAGTGTGTTGAGGGCACCGTAGAGCCAGCTAAACATTCATTGGAAGTACTAAATTTAAGCCCGTGTGGTATACCGTTGACGTTTCTCAAGAGTTTTAGGTGTACTTTACGCTTAGACCTCTCGAAACCTTTCGTTCGACCAGTGCTCGCATGGCGGTGTGCAGCGTCCAGTTTAGTAATGTGTCAATGATTTTCAAGTTTGAACGCATAGTGAAAAGGGCTGGGAATAATCTCAAGCAGTTTGTATGACATCTGAAGAAGTGCCAAAGGTATTTAATGCCTATAGAAATGTTTGTCATTAACCTTACCTTTAACTTAAATATGAATAAGAACTTATTTTGTGGTTAATGCCTTGTAACTTTTATACTTAACATCTGCATGGAACAACCTTTATTTAAAATAAAATACCCTGTTTGAATAAGTTTATCACCGAGACACAACGGTTATTGCTTGTAAAATAAAAGTGAAATGTAACCCTGCTGTGAATGCCACTTGCCCCTTGGGTAGTGTTGCCATTTATTAACTGCCCTCTATAAACGGTATTTATCACCCTGAACGTGCATCTCTTTTTGTGTAAATATTTCAAACAAATTGTTTTTCAAACTACTTTTATTTTGGGGGGGGGGGGGAAATGTGTACCTTGCCAAGAACATTGCCTCACCAATGAAGTACATTGGTTCACTTTCAGTCAAAGGCATTGCCTCACCACAAGGGTGGATTGCATTACTGAGGCGGATTTCTCTTTCTCAGCCAGTGGAAAGGCCACTTTTACCAGAGCTAAGGCCCTTGGATGAAGGGAAGAAGTGTATGGTCATCGATCTAGATGAGACCCTGGTGCACAGCTCTTTCAAGGTATGTATGGTCCCACGTGCATATTGATGAGTTGTATTTTTCTACTGATAGCTCGTTGTTTAATACCTTAATGGCTGTGATGCTAGGCATTAATGTTGGATAACCTATAAATGTCATTGGTGATCATATGTAGACTATGACATATGGGCTGTGGCACGACTAAAAAGTATTCGATCATCACAAGCATAATGAGCATAATTGTCTTGGTCATATTTGTAATATTTATTTTGCTTTTGTAAAGTTTTCCATCTCTAGTAAATATTCGCTGGGTCTACAACATTAGTTTTTTGTAAATATTTAACGTTCAAATATGTTTGTATTCTTATTAGAGAGTTTTTTCAGTTGCAAATTGTCATTTATTGCCTCATGAATTGTAATGCTATTGTTTATTTTTTATTTATCTCTACGGATAAGTATTCGTTACTCACGTGAAGTAACATTATATCAAGTCGCATCTAATGGAACAGTATGTGTGGCAAACGTCTGTCCCAGCTAAAGTCATCATCCACAAACTTGTTTAATCACACTGGTCATAGAGGTTTAAATTTGGGGTGTTTTATCCTTGGATTAATTTGTCAAGTGTGTTTTTATCTTACAATGCAGATAATATTGTACATAAATATTCCCTTCCATAGAATGAAACTAGGAACAATTTTTAAATAGAGTAGTCCCACCAGTGCTTCTAAGGACATGTACAGTATATCTTGTTGTTCACCTTATATATTACAAATTATACCATGTACTTTTATGAAACCCTAAATCCTGACATAATCGGAATTGGCGATCTGTAAGGTTTTGAAAGTCATCAACTGGATTGCTTCACAGTCTTATCTGCAAGCTCATGTTCTGTATTCTCTGTAGCTACAAAGACATTCTTCATTTTATTCGTTTTGTTAAAATATTTTACTTTAATACTGGAAAGTCAACATGATTTAAACTTGCAGTTTCTGTGGTGACAAGGCACTTTCCAAATTGTGTGTAGAGCCAACGTATTCTCCGAAACACGGCAGTATTGAACAAAAATTAGATAAAGTATATTTTCCACGTCACATGCATGTCCAAACTGATTGCATGGCTTGCAGTAGCTAGCCACATTCACCCGTAGGCGTTTTTATGTGTTGACTGCCTCTACCAAGAATTTACATCTTTTTAAATTCTTGACTGTACAAGTTGTGTAAAAGCATCCACTGAGATGACTTGTGTCTTTTACATACACAAACTATCAATTGTAAAATTCTACATACATACAATATTATGATTCATAATTGGTTTATTTTGGGCGAGGTCGTGTAGATATGTATATATTTTAAAACTACTACCATCTACCGCCCAATAGAGCCAATAAAATGAAATTGTCACATGGGCAAATATATCAATTGAATTGGTTCAGCAAACTGGAGAAACGTTCAAAAGCAAGCAAACTATATGGGCATTTTTTTCCAGCACCATCAGGTTTTAACAAAAGCTCATCTCTCGCGTGTTTAACAAAAGATCGGCTCCATACTCTTTGGTTCTATTGGAGACAGACTCGTCCCTTCACCTGATGAAGGCCGCTTGTGTTGTGGCCGAAACGTCGTGATTTTTTGTTATTTTATTTTCACCTACGTGACTTTACCCAATAGAACCAAAGAGTATGGATCCTTGCAGTCACGAAAGCTTTAAATCTAGAAAAGATTGGCTCTCATGTAAGCGCTGAGCTTTTTGTTAACACCTGATGATGCTGGATGTTATGAATTAGCTGCCAAATTGAGAAGCGACATTACTGAAGTTGCCAAAGGCACAAACCTTGTTACCATTGCTATTCAAACCTTTAATGTGTGTTATTATGAATCACTGGGGCTGCTTATAAATTATTATTTTTGCATATTTCAGTTGAAAATCCAAGCACTCTGCACATTAAATATATTGGCTTTGAATGAAAGATTGAATTACATTGGACTGTTTTAAAACAATATATAGTTTTAAGTACAAAAAATCCTGTTGACACGCATGTTCCTTGATGCTTTGCCAATGTACATATTTTTTGGAAATAAGCACTATATACAATAGCATTTTTCTTGGAAACATGAGAATGGCATAACATTTACATTTGGCTTGTATCCCTAACCTGTACATCTGCCTCAGTATCAACTTTTACACAAGGCATGCTTATACAGTGAGATGATTGTTCCAATATAGTTATTGTTATATGTTGCTTACTTTTTGTTAATTGTTTTCTTTCAGCCCATTGAAAATGCAGACTTCATAATTCCAGTAGAAATTGAGGGAACAACACACCAGGTAAAGCAATAGCTCATGCACTAAATTGCATTTCACGTGTAAACATTGTTTTAAACTGGTCATGCCGATAATATGCTTTAGCTTTACTAAGTGTGTGGAGGTAAAGTCTTTAGGCTGACACCCTGTTCAAGTAATCCAGGATAGGCTGTGTTACTCGTGGGCCTTTCCTCGGTTGCTTGATCCGGGTGTAGTCTGCAAACGTCTTGTGTTCTACCTCTATTTAATGCTTACAATATATACAGCCAACATTTTTATTGCTACCTTACAAATTGTGTAATTTAAACGTTTTCTTCCAAGTGTATAACAATTCTATATTATAAATCATGTCATAATTAACTTAGAGTACTCAAACGAGAGTTCCTGTAACCAAGAAATTAGAGTTTTAAAATGTTGCCCTCAAACGGCTTCGCATTTTAGTGATAGCATTTTTAAAGTGTGCACTTGGTCCACTAGACCATTTTTTTATTTGTACATCACAGGTTGCTCCAAATAGGTAGCGTTTTTATTGGATGAACAGTTTAAAACATGTATTAGCTGGCTGTAATTTACAAAAACTATTGATTTAACAACATGGGGTTTCTCTTTCAAGAGCGATGTTTGTACTATATTTCCTGCAAAGCAAAGGTGTAGTGGCTTATTAGCTGGATATATCTTACAGGTGTACGTGATGAAGAGACCTTTTGTGGACGAGTTCCTTCAGCGCATGGGAGAACTTTTTGAATGTGTCCTCTTTACTGCTAGCCTAGCTAAGGTATTTATCATAAGTCTTTAAATCAACAAAATACAATCTCATTAACATTTTAACAACATATACAACATGATAATCAATGTCTTATGGTGTTAGTCTGCATGCACATTTTAAAATGCAAAAGTCCATGTCATGGGATAAAAATAAATTTCTTATCCACTGTAGTATGCTGACTGATTAGCATATTAATTTTAACAATATCAAGTCAGAAGCTGTTGTTACTTTTGAAATGTGGTATTTCTGGATCAGCAATTACATTAATGTGATCTGCTTTGGTTTTTCTAGACGGCAGTGCCTTGTATGTTAATGTGTCTTGTGCCTGTCTGATCGATCCCCTACCCACCTGTTGGTTGGGTCGTACGTGAACAGTATGCAGACCCAGTGGCTGACCTGCTGGATCGATGGGGAGTGTTCAGAGTTCGTCTCTTTCGAGAATCCTGCGTCTTTCACCATGGCAGCTACGTAAAGGACTTGAGTCGGCTCGGCCGTGATCTCAGCCAGACCATCATCATCGACAACTCGCCAGCCTCTTACATATTCCACCCGGAAAATGCGGTAAGAAATTATGTTTTGCTGCCTTGCAGTTACTGATTTGCACATATCACAGTGTTGTTAATAAGTAGGTACAATATAATATTTTAATTTATAATGTCACATTCCATATTTCACTTATGAAGTGATGTACCCGAACTGGTCCTGCCACACTGCCCCAATTATCAACCCACCCTGACGAGTTTAGTGAGTTGGCCAAACAGCCCCCTTGATTGACACAGCGTCAGGAGGCCTTCATTCAGCATTGTATTGACAAAGGGGCGAACATTAACTTTGTTGTAAATATTTAAGTGATATACAGTGATGCCTGAACTATTCGCATTAATGCTGGTGGATGGGACAGCAGGGGGCGTAAATGCAATGCGAAGAACAGTGTTAGTGGCACAACGCAAGGGGCGCATCTCCCTTAAACTCATCAGTACGCTAATGTTCAGTCTAATCCTTACGCGATTTGTTCTTTACAATAATGCATAATCGGCTGGGCAATACATTGGAATGAACAATTTTTTTAATTTCACTTTCACATTTGTTTTTATTTCCACATTTAAAAATATACAAAAACAATTTAATGATTGGATTTCTGAAGGGAGCCTAATAAATGAGGTCCACTTTAGATTGGTCTGTTTCCGTTTTATACATTATGTATCATATAACATTTACAACCAAATCACGCAGAATCTTACCTGATCTTGTTAGAACCCAAGGGTTAAGCAGAGTTGAACCTGGTTAGCACTTGAATGGAAGGCTGTCTGGGAAGTGAACGTTTTGTGGGTTTGGGTGAAAATGACAGTACAGCATTAGATTCTTGAACCTGTGCAGTACCTTTTTAGCTACCATCCATGAATAGTTTTTATGTATAGTTTTCTTCCTAAATACCAAACACTTTATTTGAATTGTCCAAACATCCTATTGCAGGACTCTGAAAAAGTCTTAAGGCTCCGTGAGGCTTCTGGGCAAAAAATATTTTTATTATTATTACAGGGTAGTGTAAAAAGAGTGATACTTAAACAATTTATTGGCTTTTAGTTTGCATTGCCACTGTCTTTGCCAGGTGCCAGTGGGTTCATGGTTTGATGACATGTCCGACATGGAGCTGCTGGACCTCATCCCACTCTTTGAGGAGCTCGGTAAAACCGAGGACATCTTCACCATCCTGCAGCGTCATCGGCAGAGGTAGCGGCCACTTTCAAAAGAGCTGCGTCGGACACCAAAAAAATGAGACTGCGGCAAAGTTATTTCCAGCAATATTCTTTACCAAATTAGACTCTCTCGGTCTGTTGTCCAGGTGACTGTAAGCAATCGGTTAGATACTGATTGAACATTATTGGTGAAAATAACCATCTTGTCCGCGGCAAGTACTCATGAGGTTTACTGAAACTGCCAGTTAATGACCTGACATGTTGTTAGGAGGTGTCACTGTCTCGTGTTGCTGGTGGTGGATAAAAGTGACTGTCTTTCCAGTCTTCCCGAGATCAACTGCATGCCTCTCATTGTTGTGGAAAACTATCCAAATTATAAATCCTGTGCCCTCTTGGGGGAGGGGGGGGAGTAAGCTCGCTTATAAAGGTGACTGTGCCATCAAACATTTGCTTGCTTCCTCCTGAGCCTTACCTTTTATGCTGTTGCCTGCCATTCACCAGCACCACGGTTGCTCTGTGTGTCAATTTATTTTACATTAAACAGCTTAATTGGTTGTGATTGGCTTTTATCCAAATTCACACACACTTGGAAGATGTATTTTCTCTTATCCTGGAGACTGGTTCCTCTTTCATAATATCAAGCGTTGATGATACAGTATGACTGTCTCAACAGAAGATGTTGCCACCAAACTGCTATGGAAAACCTCTGCAGTTTTGAAAAGACTTTGCACAACGGTATCACTAGGGAAGCTGGTGGTGGAATGACATGACGTAACATGTCTTCATTGTGCCAGAAAAACAGTTTTTTGTTTTAAGGCGTTATTATATAGATATTTACTTTTTCCCCTTTTATAACTTAAAATCGCGTTGAGTGTATTGTGAACGTTATATGGGAAGTTGGGAGGGCTTTTTAATGTCTTAACTGTTACAATGTTACTAGGATATAAAAATAATCTATTTTTGCAATTTTGGGAATTCGGATTCAAGTCCTTAAGATGCTGTAAAACTGTAAAGCACTTGCACCTTAGCGGTGTGTGCTTTTCAAGGCTGTGTTTGCATTTGTGCATGTTTTTTTTAAGTCATGAGTGTAAAATTTGTAAAGCTTTGGCAAAATATTGTATGTGATAAACACCAGTGTTTTCATATTTTAAGTTTGGTAGGACCAAACAATGTCTGGCTTTATTATTGATCTCTACAATCCCCATTATTGAGGACCAATGCAACGAAAGGTTCCGTATTGTGAAATGGCAAACCATGACAAAATAGATAATTTAGTGTGCTTTATTTTTTATTTACTTTTTTTATTTTGATCCTACACATTTGGTTTGTTTGATAATACCTTTTAAATGTGGACCTTTTTAATTTTGGTTGTAGTAAAACTTTGGCATTAAATATAGCAGTTACCATTTCACAGTAGCTTGTATGTACTCTTGTGGTCATGACATGTTTTGGTTTTTAGGTGCTCATTGAGTAAGATAATAATTTATTTAATATTATTGTGTTACATAAATACACTTGGTACCACTACAATATTTTTTAATTATAGTGTTAACGAATTTCGTACATCGTTTAAGGTTGCTGTTAATAAAGGACATATGAGGGTAGATTTTTGTTAACGTTGCTGTCATCTCTACGAGATATTAGGAGGGAAAAAACTACCACATTGCCGGATATAAATTGTTTATTACCAAAGCAAAGCAGACTTAATTTAGTTTAGACTTATGGAATAAATCTGTAATGCTTTAATGAGAAGTAACATTTTCCTAGTTTTTCTCCAGTATACAAGTGACACCTTAGTTCATTACGACTACTGCGGGACACCTCATGGTTAGATAATAATAATTTGGGTTTTAAATTTGCGTTTGAAATTGCAGAATACAGCTGTGATCCCCCAGACCAGTTCTTGTGAACCTGTTAAGGATGACACAATTGTTCTTCCTATTTCCAAAAATCATTGTCAATATACAAGATCAGCTGTGTATTGGAGAGGTTGCATCTTAGTAGGAATATGAACAAGAGCTGCAACTGCAGGGTGTGCCAATCTGCTGTACTCCCATCACAAACTCTTGTTCACAACTGCAGGGAGACCCAATGTGCATTGGCCTCATACAGTGAGGGAAAAAAAGAATTTGATCCCCTGCTGATTTTGTACGTTTGTCCACTGACAAAGAAATAATCAGTCTATAATTTTAATGGTAGGTTTATTTGAACAGTGAGAGACAGAATAACAACAAAATCCAGAAAAACGCATGTCAAAAATGTTATAAATTGATTTGCATTTTAATGAGCGAAAGAAGTATTTGACCCCTCTGCAAAACATGACTTAGTACTTGGTGGCAAAACCCTTGTTGGCAATCACAGGTCAGACGCTTCTTGTAGTTGGCCACCAGGTTTGCACACATCTCAGGAGGGATTTTGTCCCACTCCTCTTTGCAGATCTTCTCCAACTCATTAAGGTTCATAGGCTGACGTTTGGCAACTCGAACCTTCAGCTCCCTCCACAGATTTTCTATGGGATTAAGGTCTGGAGACTGGCTAGGCCACTCCAGGACCTTAATGTCTTTCTTCTTGAGCCACTCCTTTGTTGCCTTGGCCGTGTGTTTTGGGTCATTGTCATGCTGGAATACCCATCCACGACCCATTTTCAATGCCCTGGCTGAGGGAAGGAGGTTCTCACCCAAGATTTGACATTACATGGCCCGTCCATCGTCCCTTTGATGCGGTGAAGTTGTCCTGTCCCCTTAGCAGAAAAACACCCCCAAAGCAAAATGTTTCTACCTCCATGTTTGACGGTGGGGATGGTGTTCTTGGGGTCATAGGCAGCATTCCTCCTCCAAACACGGCGAGTTGAGTTGATGCCAAAGAGCTCTATTTTGGTCTCATCTAACCACAACACTTTCACCCAGTTGTCCTCTGACTCATTCAGATGTTCATTGGCAAACTTCAGACGGGCATGTATATGTGCTTTCTTGAGCAGGGGGACCTTGCCGGCGCTGCAGGATTTCAGTCCTTCACGGCAAAGTGTGTTACCAATTGTTTTCTTGGTGACTATGGTCCCAGCTGCCTTGAGATCATTGACAAGATCCTCCCATGTAGCTCTGGGCTGATTCCTCACCGTTCTCATGATCATTGCAACTCCACGAGGTGAGAGCTTGCATGGAGCCCCAGGCCGAGGGAGATTGACAGTTCTTTTGTGTTTCTTCCATTTGCGAATAATCGCACCAACTTCATCATTAGACCTCTTTTGCCAGTACCAAAATGTAATAATAGGGTTTTTCCCCTTTTTTCTGGCAACAAAAGTGAAACCTTTTTTTGCATATATTATCATAGTATGTTTTTTGTTTGCATTTTGACTGCAGGTATTGTGGTTAATGCAGACATGAATCCTTGTAAAAAGGTGTCAGTTTTGTTGCCAGAAAAAAGGGGAAAAACCCTATTATTACAATCGCACCAACTGTTGTCACCTTCTCACCAAGCTGCTTGGCAATGGTCTTGTAGCCCATTACAGCCTTGTGTAGGTCTACAATCTTGTCCCTGACATCCTTGGAGAGCTCTTTGGTCTTGGCCATGGTGGAGAGTTTGGAATCTGATTGATTGCTTCTGTGGACAGGTGTCTTTTATACAGGTAACGAGCTGAGATTAGGAGCACTCTCTTAAAGGGAGTGCTTCTAATCTCAGCTTGTTACCTGTATAAAAGACACCTGGGAGCCAGAAATCTTTCTGATTGAGAGGGGGTCAAATACTGATTTCCCTCATTAAAGTGCAAATCAATTTATAACATTTTTGACATGCGTTTTTCAGGATTTTTGTTATTGTGTCTCACTGTTCAAATAAACCTACCATTAAAATTATACTGATCATTTATTTGTCAGTGGGCAAACGTACAAAATCAGCAGCGGATCAAATACATTTTCCCTCACTGTAGGTGTGTCAGAAGGACCTTTTGAATGTTGCAGCCTCATGGGTTACATTCATGTCATGAGTTTACGTGCAACATTGTCAATTTATGATGATAGATGTGCCTAGAAAGGCCTTAGATGAGGTTGGGAATAACTCTGCCATGGTTGACCTCTGGAAAAGATATCGATTTGGGACCAAGAGAGTATACATATAAAGCACTCAGAATTGCTCCCAAAATTTCTGGAATACTGCTTCAGAGACTGGTGACGGATGCTCCCCTGGGCATTCTAGAGCAGATCAATGTATGTCCCACAACTATATTAGACATGATGAACCATTGGTAAAAGGTTAAACTTTAGGATGTGACATTAATCCTACCTGATCCTCATTGGCAGGAAATAGTAATGAGTGAAGGAATGCAGATAGGCATATTTCATGTTGATCCCATACTGGCCTTTTAAAAGTATTTTATCCTGAACTTTAGCAAAATGTTATATGCTCCATAAATGTACAGTGGGCTTAGTGGTTGCAAAACCTCTGGAGTCACAGGAGAAAGCATTTAATAACCATCAAACAATGAATCCAGGTGCATTATCCCCTAGCTAGTATATCAAACTGCATATTTTAATTCATAAAATAATGCCAATATGGTGATGAAGTATTTTCGAAATCACTTAAGAGACATACCCAAGCCTTTTTTGCAAACGTTGGCATTCTTTATGCCAATAACCACTGAATCAACGTTCATTGAGCACAATAAAACCAACTAAGGGTAATTACAGCCTGGAAATACCTAAAGCACATTCATGGACCTACCTAAAATAGGGTTTCATACTTCCTGTGCTCTTGAAGGACATTGCATAGTTGAATGCTCCCGAACCACATTTATAGTGGGATGGTAGAAAATATCTGGTTCCTGCAAAGATTATACATGTAACTTTATGTAGTTGTGGAAACGTAGTTGATGGTGCAAGAAAACATGTATTTTGTTGGAATGGTTCTACAAGTCGGGTATGTGCCAATACTGAGAAAAACTCATTTTGAACATCACTAGAATTAAAGGAATGGTTGCAGTCCTGATAGTTAAAACATGCTGTGTGGTTACCCACGAGGCCAGAGCAGGCAGAAATTAAATGTTGCCAAGGGTTAGCCATAGCAACGTGGAGATGTGTTAAAGAAATCAGGCTGCAACTCCGATATTGCTCTTTTGATGTCAGACGGGAGGCTGGATTATGGTAAAAAAATGAAATTACATTAATATTACGAAATAATTCTTACATGTTAGGTTTTTTTTCTCTTCTAATAGTGACAGTAACAAACATTTTGGCAGCTTTCATTTTAATAAGTGCCTAAAAACCAAAACATTGTGTAATTTATTATTTGTTCATTTGTCTGGAATGGTAGACCAATTAACACTGTTGTGGGTGTTTTGATAGTTAAAACATTTATTAATAATACACCTAGCATATTCCACTATCGATTTTTGGAAGGGTGCGAGAAGTTGGGCTGAAGTGATCACTGCTGTGCCTATACCAACTAAAACACTGTGCTATTAAACACAGCAAGATTTCAAGACTTGAAATTACATTCTGCACAGTTTGTCACAAATTTGTAATATAAGGTACTCCAGGGGTTCCTTTTTTAGTTTGTAGTCAAATGCTTTTAATACAAGTAAATAAAGCCATAACATTAATGTTTAATTTCTTTCTGTTGTGAGTTACAGTTTATGATGCTGATTGCTTAAGTACTGTATGTACTTGTTTTTAATAAACCTTTTCATGTATGACTTGGTAAGCCCTTTTCTGATGTAAACATTTAACCGAAGATGTGTTTATCCCGATGCAGTATGATTGGTGTGCAGTCCTGCTGCTCGTCTCGCCAACCTCGTGCTAGCTATCCCCAGTTCCCCTGCATTGGGGTGCCAGATTCACCATGGACTGGGTTGTGAAAAAATAGTTCTGGGGAATGGAAAAACACTGGTGGGTTTTTTTTTTAAACATTCTCCCAAGATAACCACAAGTGATGGCAAAATAAATTGTCAAGTTGTAGCAGTAATTACATAGACACGATCATGTCACCGAGTTCATAAAACTCCACCTTGACTTGCACAACAAACACCTTACCCAGCGTTTATCTCCAAGTTACACCAATCTCAAGTCACCATGTTTACCGTGTATCATATTTTCTGCACACTTAAACACATTACCATAATCAGATTTGTTTAATCTTAAGGGGCATAACACTAGGCAATCCCCTAACGCTGAGGATTCAAGATAACTGAGCCTTCACAGAGGGTTCACCTAGATTGCGGCAAGGTAAAAGGAAAAAACAACAAACCTACCCTTACCCTAGCTTTTACCTTACCACATTACAATCACTCTACCCTTACCTTTTACCCTTACCCCATCCAAATTACCAAATTACAGGGCAATTACTGGGGTACTACACATGAAAAATGTTTTCACCCCGACGTCCCGACCTCTGCCTGGGGTGAGGACGTTGTGCTTCTTGAGAGCTTTCCACCCCAACACGAGGAAAACCACTTGCGGCAGTGTACGCACTGCCGCTTTCCTTGCTGCACATGGGGATCACCCTGCATCCAATCGTGCGTGTGCTCCCACGGGATTGCTATTCGCAGCGACCCCGAAAATGCCAATGCTGGCATCCTCGACCTCATCCTCAAGAACGTGGTCCGTCTCCCAACTGGTCCGACATCAATGATTCAAATTCTAAATGGAAGCCACGGACTGCGCCACGGACCTTTTAGCGAGCGGTAAACTGTATTTACCGGGTAATACTTCGCGCTACCTTTACCCGACCCTTTACCTTACCCCTTGGCATGGTCGACACCTTTACCTTTTTACCCGGTAAAAAGGGTAAATTACCTTACCTTGCCGAGGCTGAGGTTAACCGTAACCTACGTCCACGTACTCTTACCGGGAATAGTTCAAAGCTGAGTCTACAAATACGCACTCACAACCGCCATTAGCCACCAAGTAACGGGACATCACAGCTGTTTGCTAAGCCTCGTTGCACTTTGATGCCATGCGAAGTGTCAGGCCCAACTGGCAGGCGGTCGTGGAACGGCAAACCCAATGTGATGAGTTAACCCACCCATGATTAGATGCACTACTTTGGCTCACCACGCTACTACTACCTTGCCGTTGCTTTAGCCACCCAAGCCTTCACATACGACTATATAGGGACAGCTGATACAAGCCGCTCCAAGTTCAGCTTTTTCACTGGGAAAAGCCTAGGAGCTCTTTACCAGGTGGGCCCTGCAAGGTTTTTGCATTACAGGGTGATGGTTATGGAACATAATTCTAGATTTGAAGTTTTCGTGACCATGTTCTTTGGTTCTTTCGGTAAAGTCACGTAGGTAAAAATAAAATAAAACAGCGACCGAGAGAACCAAAGAATATGGAACATCCTAATTGAGTAATTTTGCGTGTAATTTAAATTTTGCCTTAATGCTATTCTTGCAAATGCATCAAGAGGCGCGGCACGCTAGCTGTGGCTCGTAGGGGGTTTCCTGCCGTTGGGAGGGAGATTGTGGGAACGGCAGCCTCGTTCTTTTTAAAGGTGCCAGAGTAATCCACCACAACAATGTAGTCGAGCGATTAAATGGAATGATTTCGCTATAAAACATCTCGTGCCATCTACTTTTAACCAGTAGGTGGCGATGATCACGCTGCAAATTGTGGCCATAAAATGTTGAATACAGGACTCCATACTCCCGTCCTATCTGTGTAATTCCCCACCCCCCTTTCTCACAGGATGTCACCCATGTAGAATTCCCTTCTCTGATGGGTTAGAGACTGGGCACAACTATAAACAGCAGCAGTGATAACGCACGAGGAATCCATTGATGGGGGGCACTGCAATTCTATGCCGAGGATATCGGTTTCCCATTGGTCGTTATGAGTTTTGTCAGACGGATGAGGGGGTAGGCGTGGCCAAGGCAACTGTCAACCAATCACAGCGCCGTCCTAGGGGATATTTGCATGTGGCCCACCCTATATAACCCCCCCCCCATTCACCCTCCCCCACACGAGTACAGTACAATACGCGGGAACCTTCAAACTGCACGGCGCTCATCAGTCGCGCTTGCCAAGTCCCAGCACAAACACATACGAGGCTGGGCTTTGTTACGTTCGACACAGCTCATTGTAATCGGCCATGGTCAATCCACTGCTGGATGAAAACTTGCTTAAGCTGCCACCGTATATAGCATGCGATTGTAGTTAATCACCCTTGCGCATAAACCGATTTCATCTCCTCACTGCACCTACTCTCGGATGCGTTCCATTCCTTGCCACTCCCGTCATTATTCTTCATCATCGCTCATGAATCAGCCCTTGTGCTCGGTTTGTGCCGTATCAGTGTTGTGTTGAAATGCGCTGCAGTGAACTGCGTAGTTTTGGTAGGGCCATCGATGACTGAGAAGCGTGTCCGGGTTTGGTCTGCAATGGAAAATGTTGCCCGCCCTATATTCGAAAGCCGCCCCCTCCGGCACACTCGCACGGACCCGCACGGAGAAGTATGGTCAAACAACGCCCGCATCGCGAGGCCTTTGTCCAGCAGTGCATTGACAAAGGGGCGTACGTGAAAAATAAACACGACTAAGAATTCGTGGTCCGCCAGGTAAGTGTCTAACTGTGTTGTTGGCCTGACTGGATGTGCTTCACATAATTTTTTTCTTAGGTTTGTTGAATTCTCGTCTCTCATCTTTTTGTTGTATTTACCTCCATGATTTGTTCTTGACACCTGATGAAGATCGCTTGTGTTGCGGTCGAAACGTGATTTATTTATTTTGATAATGATTTTATGGTATTTCTACATACGTGACTTCACCGAAAAAAAACAATGAGTGGGCCTTGTGTAGTTCTCCGTGATGAGCTGCGAGGCTTTGGCACGAACTAAGAATGTTTTACCGGTTGTTGAGATGCCACGTATGTTAACTTCTTTCGCACCGTACGTAGCCAACGGTACTAAGCGGAGGCGCGGGCGAAGCACGAACTAAAACAGACAATGCAGTTCTCCAAAAATGAGTCTGCCAATCTAGACGACGATGATTTAAAAGTGCACAGCTCCAGTGGGCTTCCTAATGTCGGAAGGGAAGAGCGTTCCAGACGGCCACAAGCGTCGCGCGATGTGGACGCTGTGACCGTGGGCGGTCACAGCGTGTGCCACCACCACCAACCACAAGGGCACAACAACATCCATCCCAACCCCAACTCTTCTCGGTACGCGCACGCAACACAACAGAGATCCCCCGTGTAGCCTCAACAGACTGTTGGGGCAAGCGCTGTTAGCGAGTAGCAGCAGCACCTATCAAGGCCGGCACTGTGGCACACGAGGGCGTGGTGGGGTGGCCAGCACCACGCCCGGCCGCCTTTGTCTCCCCAGTGGCGGTGTTTACACACCGCACCGGGTACTCATTTGAGGCCGAGTCGACCTAGGGGAGGCCCATGGCCGGTTCAGATAATCGTCACCGGTGTTGGCCGTGAGCGGGAATCGAACTCGGGTGGCCGGGTTCGTAGCACAGCATGGCGCTAACTGCTCCACCACCGCTCCACACGCAACACACAGACACACACGCTGACAGACACACAGACAAAGACACAGACACAGAGACAGACAGACACACGCTGACACCAGCCAACAGGAACCACAATACATACAAGCGACCTCGTCCCATGTATATAACAACACATTCGTCAATAACACCGCCCCAACAAGGACATACATATTCATTCATAGCACGTAAACGACCCTCTGATAATAATATCATCAGCCAAAGGGACTATTCGTCATGATACATAGGCAATGCTCCAGCCCCCGACACTCAGGTGGGGAAGGGGGTGAGTTTGAAGGTGAAGAGAAAATAAATTAGAAAGTCTTTGGCAAAAATAATATCTTGTCCTGCCATCTGTCAATCCACTGCTAGTTGAGGGCCTTCCAATGCCATGGCTTCAGTTATGTCACTTAACGATATATCAATTTGGTTTGTTTTAGGCGGGAAGCATATCTTTGTGCTCTGCTGCCCAAAATGCATTTCCAGGTGATTTGGCTCTAGCCATGAACTTTAAACTAAACTGTTTTTATTGTACCAGGTAAGGCCGACTGAACTCTGTAACTCTTTTTCAGAAGTGACCTGGCGACAAATGATCGCTCGACGCAGTGGCTCATCGCGTGGACATTGACAGCGGCCAAACACTCTAAATGCCTATTTCTAAATGTGCAAGGGGCGTCAGAGTCGGGATCGAACCCACGACCTCCTCCGTACCAGGCGAGGTAGTTAACATCTCCTAGCCGCCGTGGCGACGAGCTTAATTCTAAAGCTAAAGTTAGCAAGGTCCCATAATGACGGTTCCTTAATCTCTACCACTCCTCGTGCGCCGACGATGGAGATTTCCACAACGGACCTTTATTACGGTAAAAGCTCTTTGTCTCTCATCCTGTTGCACAACTCCGTGTGTTGTGTTTGCCGGTTGTCTTCCGCGTGTTCTGTGCGATGTTGACATTATCGCGCCACGTGTTTAAGCTCTAAGCACATGCAGCGAAACGTCGGAAATGATCCCGAACAGCGCTCGATACCACCCAAGAAACGTACGGGCACAACCGTGAAAACCTACAGATTTGTTAAAGCTATACAGTACGCACGTACGTTATTTTGAAAACATTAAAGAGTGGCCACACAACATGGAATATATTGTAAGTTTTAGTTTTTATTCCACAACGTTTTTCTACTCACACACTAAAAATTGCACGGAACAAACTCTGCAGCTATGTATCATAAATTTTGTAAACAGGCAGAGCGGGCAATGTTAGACCCCTTCACTAAGCACGTGAAAAGAAGCGGAAAATGAATAAATACGAAAAGCCGGAGAGCATCGGAGCGTACGAATACGACAGCACAAACTTGCAACCAGTCCAGTCCAACGCGACCCATTACACGCGGCATGCAAACACTCATCTCTACTGAATGCAATCACTAGCTCTTAAAATTCTGGTAATTTATGTTTGTACGTAAACTATTTTACATCTGAGATCATGTCACATTTTGAATGCGATGTGCGTGCAAACAAATTAACTTGTCGACGAAACAAAACAAAAACATTAAAAGGTATTTTGTTAGTCGAGATGTAACATACCTTGGGTATACAGTACATGGCAAGGGAAAGGCACTAGCAATATTCACGATTTTTGGAGGTGTGCTCTCCGATGGGCTCATGTCAATTGCATCTTACACTAAGCATTTGGGGATGCCTCAATTATATGGCTTTACAGGCTTGTGTAAAGTTCAAATCAACCCATCCAGCAGTCGCCAATAGTTACACAAGTGCACAATCTTTTGGAAAAGCTTTCAATTAGACGGTTTCAGTGTTATTGTGTTGTAAAAAAAATGTTTGCAGTCTCACGTTCGTATATTCTACAAGCGGAACCAAAATAGGCCTCTTGTGTTGATGTAGCGAGACCACACGAGGCCTATTTTTCATGATAAATCCTTGTTGGGAAAGTGATGCCAAAAAGTTCGACTCACATTTATAAAAGAAAATCTACCCCCACACCGCTGTGTGTATACTCCTGAAAGCATGCCATGGATTAACATGAAGCAGGAGAAACAAGGTAGATTGGTGTTTTTAGCAAATTATTTTAGAATTCATATACAAGACGCATAGATCTTGTGAATGGCCAATGGAAATATTACCTATATAATTCTGTTATGAGTTTCCACGTTTGTATGCTTCGTGCAAAGTAAAACATTGTCCCGTCCCCCCAAAACAAATATACCGGAAATAATGCAAATGGTTCAGGCCTGGGGTTTTGTTGGTGTGAAGATTCACATCGTTTTCCACCAGTCACCCCGTGTATGATTCACCGAATCAAGCTGGCCACCGTGGGTGTAGCATTGCTCTGAAAAATATAGTTGGTACCATTATCCTACATGGAACTGATAAACGATTCCAACCACAGAACTGCAGAGGATCAAACAAACCTTGTTTACGTCCGAGATATTAAAATAGCCAAATGAAATCTGCCTTATCATATGTATTCTGTAAAAACATTTTATTCTGGGTTAAGGGCAGTAATAATATATCACACTATGCGTCTCTTATTAATTAAGTAAATTTAAATTGATCCCAGCCATAGAAATGTGGAATCTAAACCGCCGGTTCAGCACTGGCAAGATATGGGCACCGCCCAAAGCTCATATGGAGATTCACGAACTCGTTTAACTTTCCGTTGGAGCTCATGAATGCGCATCAACACTGGTCCGAGTCGTCGAAGGAGCAGATGAGTGGACGTAGCCCAATGTACGAGGAGTGGTTGCGTGCTTGAATTCTACTGACCATCGCATCTATTTTGTCATTTTTACCTCATTGTTTATGTTTCAGTGATGACTGTCACCAGGCCGAAGAAGGGAGTCGAGGGCTATGCCGTTCTCGGGAGACTGTTTTCCGTGCTCGCAAGCGACGCGCCGGACGTACTGCGGGGCCGGGAATAATTGCGCCAAATCACTTAAGAACAGAGCAGAAATTTTGCACGAGAAAGCAATGCGTCTGCGTCGGGGAAACGAAAGCCACCCACAGGGCTGCATCATGGAACAGCACTGTAATTATACAACGCAATCTTTAGTCAGAAGCTCAAGGTACAGTAGAGTTAAATAGGCTTGAAATAATAATATTTGTGCTAAACTTAAAAATCACCAAAGCTGTGTCTTGTGCGCTCAATGCTAATATAGCAAAATATCCAAAAGCACAATTAACAAAAAAATGTCCCAAGTAACGGGCTACAAAATTGGTTACATTAGACATAATGCATATACAGCATTGGCCTCGATGGATTTAAAAAACACCACACATCAATTACGAAAGAACAATTTACACAACACTCCTACGATGGCTACGCAGGCAGTCAAAACTATGCGTTAAGTGGCATTGTTGTCCGTAAAAGCTAAATTATAATCGTGTCTTTACGCTGGGAAATAGATACGAAGCATCAGATCGATATCAACCCACGGTCCCTGAATCTGCACATTCGACACTCCCTTTCATCACGTCATCTACGAATCTTTACACACACATTTTATCTACAAACCCATGCTCCTTTACGACTTACGCTGCTGCACTCGGCAAAAGTAGGATTAGAAATCTGACAATACGTTCCTGCTTGGTGTCCCGTGTGCTTATATTTGACGTCAGAAATCCATACATCCATCCACGTGCCCCCATGTTGCCCCCAAAGAGCCTGCCAAATTAGTTTTGCTGTTTATTTAAACGGCTGGTGACACAACAAATCGAGGTTTGCTACGATCTAAACGGGATGAGCATTACTGAACGGCTTAAATTGTTTCGAAAATGATACGAACAGGACCGGTAATTGGCAAAAGCAGCTTTGACACAGCTGCAAGTGGAGTAGGATTTTACTGGCTTGATGTCGCAGGTGCCATGCAGTGGCAGGGAGTACGTGGCTAAAACACCACAATTCCCATGACTGCATTCACACGACGTCACCCCTTCTTGCCAACAGCTGCACACGAAACGAGAATACTACTGACCGATTTAAAATAGTTGGCAATATAACTCAAAACCAAAAGAAATAATGATACAGATTTAAAACAAATCAGCTGCAGTTTGTGAAAGTGAAAGAGCTAAGGACACAAAGGGCTTGCTGGGGGCCCTTACGCTGCACTCCTGCTCCTCCTCGCATCCTTCTTCTCCTCATCCTCTCATCCTTCCTGCCCCCATCTCCTCTCCCCCTCTCTCGGGCGATCATTTGAGGTTGAACACCATGAGCGGCCGCTCCTCGCGCTTCTGCCAGGGACTCTTCTTGTCGCCTCCCTGGTCGTCCTCGCTGCCGTCGTCGGGCGAGCGCGGCTGCTGCTCGCGCGGCGCGCGCTTCATCTTTCCGCTGAAGTCGGTGGGTCGGCGCAGCTTGCTAAACTCGCCGGCCTGGTGCTTGACGCCCGGGTGCGCCTGCTGCGGCTCGGCCTTGGCGGGACGCGGCTCGTTCGCGTACTCGGCGCCCAGCGGCTGCTCCTTGCCGTAGGATGAGGAGTTCTTCCTGCGCTCGCCGCCGTACTCGCCCTCCGTCGTCTGCACCATGTAGTCGCCGTGGCCCTTGCCTCCGCCGTGGTGGTACTCGGGCGGGCTCTGCAGGTGCGACAGGTACTCGGTGGGCATTTGCGCGTCGGTGTCGTCGTCGTCGTCCTCGTCGTCGTCGTCCGGGCTCAGCGCCAGCGTGTCCTCGCGACGGGAGTCTCCGCTCAACAGGGGCTTGAGCGAACTGTCCTCGGGCGTGCACACGGCCGTCTCGCTCTCGCTGCGGTCACCAGCAAACAGCAGACGCGTGTATACGGTGCCTCCGGCGACGCCGCCGCCGAGTCCGGTGGCTCCGCCGCCACCGCCGCCACCTCCGCCGATACCGCACGACTGGTGGCGCTGCCTCCCCTCCTCGGAGATTTTGCGGCCGGGCTTGGAGCTCTCTCCGACGTCGACCCCCGAGTCTAGGCTTGCGTCCTGGCTGCCAGAGCGCTCCGAGCGCTGCAGGTCGATGTAGGAGTGGCGCACGGTGGAGTTTGAGCGGCCGTCGAGCGAGATGAACCAGGCGCGTGGGTGCTTCATGGGCTTCAGGTCGCCCAGGTCCAGCAGGTGCTTCTCTGTCAGACCCTGAATCTCCATGTTGAGCTTCGACATGGCCGCTTCGCTGAGCGTCACGGGTATGGAGATTGACTCGGCCATGTGCGGAGACTCTTCGCGATCGGACTCTGTACGAGGAGACTCCTGCTGCTGCTGCTGTTGCTGCTGCAGAGGGTGATGTGGATGCGGGTACATCTGCTGCTGCTGCTGTTGCGACTGCTGCTGCTGCATCTGATGCTGATGGTGCTGGTGGTGCTGTTGGTACTGCTGGTGCTGCGAATGCGACTGATGCTGCTGCTTGGAACCCTCCGACTCGGACGGGTTCAGCATGTACTGCTGCTGCAGTTGCACGTAGTGCGCGGGGATGACCAGTGTGTGCTGCATCATCTTGTGGTAGCGTGGGTCGTTCATCTGGTCCACCGAGCTGTAGCACAGCAGCTGCCCCGTCACCTGCCCCGGCAGGTTCACCGGGCGGGCCAAAGCATCCACGGACCGCGACATCAGGTTGTCGGCCGACTTCTTGTCAGCGGCGATGGCCTCTTGCAGCTCGGCCCGCTGCAGGCTGGGGCCACGCTGGTGGTGTTGGTGGTGATGGTGGTCCTGCGGCACTTTGCCGGCCGCCGAGTGCTCGTCGATGGAGGGCTGATCCGAGCTGGTGCTGCGCCGGTACTGCTCCTCGCGGTGCAGGTGCCTGAAAGGCGCCTCCCCCATTTTCTCCGGCGTTTTCTGCAGCAGCAGCTCGGAGTGCGCCGGCGTGAGCTGCAGCGTGTCGGTGGAGCGGTGGAATTTCTCGCGCGAGCCGGGCAGCGTGTCGGTGGAGTCGCGGCACGTGGTGCTGCGCGTGCGCGACGACAGCTCCCGCGTCACCTTGTGCCGCGGGAGCTCGTCCCCCGCCACGCCCCCGCCCCGTGAGCTGGCAAAGTCGCGCGGCTGCGCCGCGAAGCCCGGCTTGAGCATGGGCGTGTGCACGTCCGTCTCGCCGGCAGAGGACATGGTCTCCATGTGCACCGCGCTGATGAGGTTGATGTGCGACATGGACGTCGACTGGTCCTTCTTGCTGTTCTCCAGCGCGGTGCTGGCGGCCAGCTTGCGCCTCTGCTGCTGCTGCCGCCTCTTCCGGCATCGCCTCCTGTGGCACAGAGAAGCAACGTGCAGCAGCAGCAGCAGGGTCTTTGGTCGCAGCTATAACAGGGCCCAATTACTGTACTTCACCCATCCGCTGGGCCCAATCTGTTGTAGGCAAGGCCACCGAAAGGCATTCGGAGGCCCGGGGTAAAATGCCAGATAGGGCCTCCTCTTAGCAAGGTTGCCACCTGCCCTGGTTTTCCCAAGATCATCTTCTTTTCTCAAATTCCCTCTCGTTTCATCCTTTGTGTTCCTGTGTCCTGTGATGTATGTTACGTTATGGGCATGTTACTCATGTAAGTTGTTGTTTTTGGAGGCAGTAGCTGTCCTTCCCAGGACATTCAAGGTCCCAGTTTTTGTCAGTTGTGCAAAGATACACCACCAAAACATACGTAAGGTATTATTCTTGTCATGATGTGTCCTAGTTTTTTTTGTACCTCAGAGGTGGCAACCCTCCTTCCGAGGCCCCTTCACATCTGACCCCCTTCCCTTTACACAGCCACGGTTATAGAGGCATAGAACCCATCTGGCTCTATATATTAAAAAAAGTTCAACACTATAAACACAAACAATAACCTCCCCCCAAACGCCCTTGGAACTTGTGCAAGTATATCATCCATATGTCACCGGATCCTTGTCTCAGGCCTTGGCACAGCAGGCACAGGCTCTGACCTGCAGTAGCAAATGAGCACGAGGAAGAGGCCAAGGAGGATGAGGGCCATCCCTCCCAGAATGGCCAACAGCAGCATTGTGTGGTAGTTGGAGATGTGCAGCATGATTCCAGGCAGAAACCCAACTGCAGAGCACACAGGACACATTGTGTTTAATACAGAGAGGAGTGCGCACACGCACACATACAATCCGTGTCAACCTAGGGGAGGTTCGGGACCAGTTAAAATATTCCCCACTCTCATTGGCCGTGAGCAGGATTCAAACGCGAGTCGCCGGGATTCGTAGTGCGGTGCGCTGACCAATGCGCCACCGCCCCCTCATAGCACGCTCCTGCGGTTCGTCAAAAGCGGTCGCCAGATTCTGAGGCAAGGGCTGTGGAATGCTGTGCTCACCACTTCAACATTTCCGGGTGCCGATAGAAAGCCTGTCCTTAATTAGGATTGATTAAACGTTCAGTTGGCCTCGATGGCAGATAATTACAATTCAGACCTTGGGGGGGGGGACACACTGGGGCTTATTCGGAAACACTGTGTGGTTATTTAAAGTGGACAAGGTGCATGTTGTCACAAACACCCACAATTAATAATTAAAATTGTCCAGATGTGTGAAACACAACTGCCATCTACCGTATTCTCTTGATTATAAGGCACACACACTATTCCCCTATTGTAGAGCAAAAGTCGAGGGTGCGTCTTATAATCTAGTAGCTGTGTGTGTGCGGGGGGGGGGGGCGCAGTGGTAAGCGCACTGCGGTAAAAACCCGGTGACCCGAGTTAATTTCCTGTTCACTACCAATAACAGTGACAGTGAATATATGAACCGATTCTGGGCCTCCCCTCTAGGTCAACTCAGCCTTTAATGAATGTCTTGTGCCATGTGTATCAACATCAGCACTGGGGAGACTAATGTGGCCGGGCGTGGTGTTGGCCACCCACCCCCCCCCCCCCTTGTGCGTCGTTCCAGGCTTCACAGTCGCCCGCGAACAGCACTTGCCCCAACAGTCTGTTAAAGGCTAATCGGGAACGTCTTTGTGCGAAACCTTACTTGTACAACTCGACAACCGTCCACAGTGTTCTCTGGCGCACGTTTTGAGAAGACGGTAATTTCCCCCCCCCCACCCCCAAGTTGGCAAGGTTTTACTTCACAAACGCAGGAGCGTCGAGACGTCGCGTTCCACGTGGGGTTAAGGGGTTTCGCTTAGCGGGGAGGCGTGCGCCGCGTTGACAGCGGCCATCTCTGCTGCGTCAGCATTTTAAAGTCGACAGCTGTCAATGCGCAGCAAAAGCAGCGGGCTCGCGAGACGCACGGCACGGGAGCGCCGACGCGTTTAAAGTAAAATCACTTTGAGATTAAAAATAATTCTTAATGGACCAAACTCAGGCTGTCCAGCAGATGAAGGGCATTGCCGCTGCGAGAGCTTGGGATCCAGCACTAGCGTACTATTCAGCAGTGACTGCGCCTCGAGTAGGAATGGCACTCTTTCTTTCGTTAAGCGGCCCGTGGTGGCGTGATCGTGAGCGCGCTGCACTTGCAATCCCAGGGGTCACCGTTTCTCTTCGATCTCCCGGCGTGGCAGTTGACACAATGGGGACCTGTTTCTTAACCCCCCCCCCCCCCCCCGCCAAAACCACCTCTGTCTACCCAGCAGCATAAATGGGTTCACCGCAGCGCGTGGTGGAGTAAAGTGTGGGTATTCCCACCTCTTCCGACACGTCTGGTCAACGTAGAAGAGTAGGCCAAATATGCTCTAAGAGTTCGCTCTCGAGCAAAAGCCCTTACACATCAGCAGTAGTGTAGGCAAGAAATCGCAGGGCTGCAAGCTTTACCTTTCGACCTCTTATTACCAGCAAACGTTGTTGGGCTTCGTGTTTTTCCAGCGCCACGCAAATGTGCGGATAGTTTTCGCTGCGTAAGTTAATTTCAACTTGACCATCTGTATGGATGTGTGACTCAGTACGAACCGTGACAGTTAATACTGGCAACCAGGAAGGCACGACTGTAACATCTGCCACAAGATCAGAATTTTATGACAGTGTCTGAGCCATGCTTCTTTCAGGATAAGTATTACCTCTTGCTCCTTCAATAGTGCTGTTTGTTGCTGTCTGCAAGGCGATTTGGGCGTTTTGGTCATGTGGTCAATCACGTGTTTAAATTGGGGCCTTCCTAACGCTCGACTGAGCAAAATATCCACGGAGCAATAAGGCCCCAACAACCATGGAAAACGGGGACCATTACTCGTAAATTTATGTAATTAGCATTCTTTAGGGGCTTTTGGCTATAAACATGGCCATACAATCCACAAAGCCAAGCAAAGGTCACACTGTGGCAAAGCAGTGTTATTCATTGTTGGCTAATGAGCATTATTCTGTAAATCATTACGCGTGTAAGAAACCTGCTTAAGTGGTGCCGTAAGCGTCGTAAGCGCCTTTAGCGCCGCCGTTTGAAGTGCGACTATGAGGGATCGCGAGGCCGGGCATGCGGAGATGGAGTGACACGGGCACGAGCGAGTGCGGGATGGGGGTCGTACCCGGAGGCTGGGGCGGGAAGGCCGCTGCCCAGTAGCCGAGGCGCGGCGCGGAGTAGCACCACGCGAGGTCACCTCCCTGCCGCGTCACGAGTCCCAGCCCGGCCTCTCGCCAGGCCCCTGCGTCCGACGCAAGCGACACGGGGCACCGCCCTCAGCATACGGTCACAAGGGCAGGCCGGCCCGCAGGGATCGCGCGACGTGTTCACGACGATCGTTCGCGTGCAGCGCCGGCGGCGATGGGGGTCCGGCTCGGGGAAATCTCAGGACCGGCTTGTCAGTGCCTTCATCCAGCGGTGGATAGACTATAGCTCATGATGATGATTATTGATGATCATGACGATGATGTTGTTGTGCAGTCTGGTACAGTGGACGTGCGGAAGCAGGAAAAAGTATGCGGTGTATTAAGTAGATACTTTTTATTTATTTAAATATTTCACCAGAATAATGCCTTGAGACGGAACATCTCGTTTGCCTAGTCACATGACTGTGATCTTAAAGCAAAACACTCAGTTTTGAAAACCAAGCACATGACTGGATATAGATGGACACAATGCGAGGCTTAAACAGGCGAACAAAATTGACAATTACACTGAGGACAAAAGAAGAACAGATGGATATATTGAATATCGAGAGAGCTTCGTCAAGACACGTCACAAGAAGGGTTGATGGGTGGCTGAGTGAGTGGATGGGTGGTTGAGTGAGTGAGTGGATGGATGGGTGGTTGACTGGTTGGATCGGTGGTTGAGTGAGTGGATGGGTGGTTGAGCGAGTGGATGGGTGGTTGAGTGAGTGAGTGGATGGGTGGTTGAGTGAGTGAGTGTCTGAGTGGGTGGATGATTGACAGCTCTGCACTATGAGAACGATAGCGCTAACGCCAGATGCCCTCTTGATTTATGACATTTTGCCATTTTCCCATACCATAGCAAACGTCTCGCTCATACTTCACCAGGCTGGTCAGTTGACACTAAAGACTTGCGATCGAGCGGCAGCCAAACGAAGACTCCCGGGGGTACGTCAACTGCGGAGGAGCAGCAATTAAATTGGCCCGTATGACGGAGCTAGATGAATCGTTACATCACAAGGACCGCTAGAGATGGCGACCGCTTGTGGAGGCCTCCATCAAGGAGTGGATAGACCATGGCTGATGGTAATGGTGATGTATGTATGTTGAACTTCTTTCGCACCGTACCTAGCCAACCGTGCTCATAGGAGGCGAGTGGAGGGTTAACCCGGGGGTCGTTACTCCACTCGCCGGAGATTACTGGCACTGTGTGGTTGGCTCTTCCTACGACCCCAAATAGCATGACCACCTGTCCGGTCTGCAGCCGACGAGGGCCTACGGAGGCCACGGCTGCGGCGGAGCCAGAACCCCCCCCCCGGGGTAATGACCGTCAGCCTCCCGGCTGTCCACGAGCGTCAAAGCAATGATCAGAGTGGCAAAGCTAATTACCAGCAATCAAATCGCTCACTCCTTCCGAGTGTCCATTGCAATCGGGAAAGGTCATTCGGTTGAAGGCTGCAGGAGGAACGGGAGGGATTGCGTGAATGCAGCAGCACGGAGTTAAATGGCGAAGACAAGGCAAGCAGTTCAGCAGTGTCAGACTTAGCCGTCTGTCGATTATAACACAGCGGCTTTAAAGGGAAAACAATATACATAATAGGTGATGTTTCTGGCAATGGCCCTTCCTTCATAGCACACGGATAGAGGGCCATTGCCTGCGCACCGTTGCCAAAGCAGCATTGCTATGCGCGACGAGGATCTTCAACAACACAAAAAGGCACGACAATGTTTGAGCATAGACTGAAAGCGGTGCACGATCGCGACCACCGGCTCTGTCCTCCCATCGTCCCTTTGCATGACGGCTCCACTGTGCCAATGACTCCTAACAAGCACGAAACCAGTACACACTTGTCTTTTCGGTCCACTGCCGCCTAAAATAATAAGACCACAACTTTGCCTCTTGGCGGTCTGAAGCTAGCGGCACGTGTTATTGACGCAGCGCGGTGATGTCGGGTGGCTGTGTGCATTACCGCTCGTTTGTTTCTGGCCTGCGTGCATTTTCCCCTCCGAGTTCTCAACATTGCGTAGGAGGTGAGGGAGGGCGGCGGTGGTTCACGCTATTTTCCAGACATAATTCAAGACACACACATCTGCAGACACGTGATTTCACGAGTGCCGAGAAACGATTCCTTGGATTGAACGCTGCCAACACAACTCCACGTGACAAGCAGCCTCCACGAAACCAGCGATGGAAATCCAATAAAGTTCTCAAAAACAGAGGGCCTATATTTACCTCCATTCATCCCCCCCCCCCTCCCCCCCATTTGGCAAGCTCGCTTAGAATTGTGAAAACAATGCCATCACTGTTGACGAAACGCCACTCGGCTTGTACGAGTAATTGCGCCTGCGCATGCCAGAGCCACCGTCCGCTTGGCTTTGTTGACAAGGAGGCAGCCGTGTGAGGCCAGGATTCGCCTTCTCCTCCGCCTTGCCGTCAGCGCCCAGATCCGTGCGTGCAGACTAGCCCCGCATCGCGTCTCGGACACGGAGAAAACTCAAGAGGTCCACCACGCCACGATATTTGATCTCCATAGAAAAAAGTTGTGCTGCTGCCAAAGCCATCAAGGACAGCTGCAAGCAAGCACGAGTAGACACGCGCACACACTTGAAAGCGCGTACGCACTTGCAAGCGCGTACGCACTTGCACACTTGCATGCACTTGCACACTTGCATGCACTTGCACGCGCGCACGCACTTGCAACACGGGAGCAGAACAAAAAATCCACATCCTGTGTTCTGTACACTGGAAATGCAACCATTCCCGCCCCTGGCAACGCGATGCAGTGTCGCAAGGTTCGATGCAACATTAAATGTTTTGTTAACATTGCAAGTAAATGGCGGTTGCCTCCTAGGTGGCTGCAGGGGTGAGGTAAACCCATTAACTACAACGCGTAAGAATCTTAAAAAAAAAACCCCGACGGCGTGAATTGTGAGCGTAAGATTTGATGAATCGACGTATCGCGTTACGCTCCGAGTGAGCGGGAATTCCCGCCATTCCTGCCGTCGGAGGAATGACGAGCGTTTGTGAAAATAGCAGCGAGCCGTCGCCCGGCTTAGAATCAAATTCCGTGATTCCAGCTGCCGTGCCCAAAGCAGCGAGGCGGCCCAAGTCGCCCGTGGCCGCCACTCGCGACCAACTTCCCCCTTTGGCCTTGAATTCAAGCTTCGCGTTCATTTTTGTGCAACCGGATAGCAATCGGGAGCGTAAACAAAGCAAGCGGAAATCGGACGACAGCAACACACAACAAGAGGGGTTTACTGAAGAATTCGAGAATACTAAATGACAAAAATCTATATTTAATAAATAACCGCTTACCTCCAACTAAAGCTGGCTCGGCAAATTCCTTTGAAAAAAAACGTTCATTGTAAAATTAAGATCAACGCCAACGTGGATTTAGAACGATGGTTGCCTAGTGTAGTAAGTAAACACACAGGGACAGAAGGTTTTCAGCAAAGACAAATACAAAGAGACGCCCCTTCTAGCCATTAGCAGTCTCTGTTGGGGCAAGTGCTGTTAGCGAGCGCTTATTGGGGTTTGCACGGTGTTGAGGAGGTGGTGTGGCTTGGACCACTCCTGCCTCAACAACAACAAAGGCAAAGATCCCCACTATAGCCTTAACGGGCTGTTGGGGCAAGAGCTGTTCGCAAACAATACGACCGCGCACACACACACCCACTACCAGACAGTCCGCAGGTACATTACATTTCTGATACAACACAGACTTTCATTCCATAGCCCGTTTCATTGTATACCCTGCCACTGTACTTGTTTGGTTCGGTCCAAATAAAGTTTTATGAAGTGGAACCATTTAGCCGTTCAAAAAAAAAGGTTCCCCATTCTCGCTCGATAAATGTCAGCTTTAAAGGCACGAGCTTAAACTTACAATTAGGAGGCTTGCGTCACAAATTAAATGGAGCGCAGGCTTCATTAGTAACCGGCAGACGTTGCTCTGGCTGGCTCGCGGACCACTGCAGCCCTGGGAGCCGCTCCGAGCCGGGGCCCCACACAGTTTGGCTGCTCAGAACTGGGCCACCACTCAACTGGGGCAGCACAGCGAGGTGGGGCGGCACTCGGTGAAGTGGCAGGAACGCACACGGCACCAAAGGGAAAGTGAATCGCGCAGGACACGTTTCGGCGAATGCGGAAAGGCTGTCAATAAATTAACCCTATAGCCCGCCCTTCCTATATATCACTCGTCCCAAATCCATCGGCAAAATATTTCGCGGCTGACAACTCCTATCTGCATTCAGGCATGGATAATTATCACCTAACAGTGGTGTTCTGGACTTTCTTAAATATACCATATTCACCACATCTCTTTCCAGATATTCGAGATTGCACGACTGGTTCAATACGTCACGTGCAATTCATCTTTCGGATTAGGAGTTACTTTTGCAGAGAGGTGCGGATAACGGGATTTGCCGATCACACCCCCGCCACCCCGCGCCATCGTGGTGAGGAAGAGCCACACCGCGCGGCCGCTTCCCCCGTGACGGCATAGCCGGCCGAGGCTTGCCGCTTGTTTACCGAGAATCTCCACGCGGAAACAGCGGTCCCCGCAAAAAGGATCTATTACTTTGTAGACTCGCGCTCGGGCCGTTTTCGTGAAGATTAATGGGAACGTAAAAGCTCGCTGACGCTCCTCATACTCATCCTCCCACTCTGCCGGCAGGACGCTGCGGTAGTGAGCGTCCAGCGAGGGTGATGAATGGCATTAGGTAATGCGGCTCCGCTCTTTTTACGATCTCGTGCCAGGGGGCCCGGCTCGGATCTTTCCAGTGACAAACGGAGAGATTTTTTTTGAACGGGCCTTCGTCCACAAGGAAATTAATCTCGCCACTCGTCACACCGGCCTACCCAACACGCTAGAGAGAAAACAAAAGCCAACCTTTCTCCCCGAGAAAAAATAAACTCCAGCAACTGACCTCTTTTTCTGTTGGCCTGAAAGCCACTCCCTGGTGTGTGGAAAGTTAAGGAAAGTAGTCATCTGCTGCTTTACAAATGCAGCATTAATGCTGTATCAATCATAATAAATAAAGGCCCCGGTGCCAAACATTTCAAGCTATAAGGGGTTAAGTGTGAGGTTGCTGCCAATTCGCGTCACTTTGAAATGATTCCATGACGACGACGCTACCGTTAAAATTCAAAAAGCATCTTTCAAACATCTGGAATCTGCGAGTCAACGCTCGACAAGCATCACCAGGGGGCCGCTACTTGGCCCGGGCAGCCGCAGAACTCCACGAGGAAGCACGGATTTCTCCCCACATCCCCCCCCGGATGTGCGCCGATCGCCAAGGTCGCAACCCGGGGAGTGACTGCGCCCGCCGACCTCCACTCATCGACCGTGTTTCCCAAGCGCGTGCTGCGGAGTGGTTGGCCTGGGCCCTGGCGCAGGGAATTAAAATGGGCCCCCTCCGACCCCCCCGTACAATTTTCCCACTCATCGTGTTCCTCCGGCTCGTGGGCTCCGGTGCAGTCACACCGCCCGGACGCTCTGCGGAGCTCCACGCAGCGTGGCTCCTTGGAGCTCGCACTGTGCGGGTCTTGAACACGTGAGGTCTCAAGGAGCCGGGGAATGAGCCGGCGGTCGCAACTGCGCATTCGGTTTTAGGGTGACGTTTTCCCCGAACGGCTCCGCGACCGCCATCCCCCATGGCCGTCGCGAGCTGGCCCGGGTTCGTCTTCCTCGCGCGCGCGCTTGGAATTCATCACCGGGGAACCTCGGCGGCACAAAGTGCAGCCACGGCACGCGCACGGAGTCCGCCACGGTGGTCGCCAACACCCAGATTGGCTTCGTGCAACTAACGAGTGAAGAGGAGGGGAGCGTTCCGTCCTGACCGCGTTCCAGGCAAAGCCACAACAAGAAACCCACAAAACCACAGCAGTGGCTGTTAAAGCCATTCTAAGTGCTCGTGAAGGCACACTGCTTTTTATAGGTGAGACTCAAACAACAGAGGAAGCAAAGCGTGGGTATCAATACAGATCAAGGTCACGTTTCTCCAGCTGTCTTTACCCAGGTCGCTCTTGCCAACGAGACTATCCCTTGCCTCCCGAGTTCTCACCCTGGTTAAACAAAGTAAATCTGAACTGTCAAGCTGTCAGCAAGCGCCTTGCACCACGAGAGCTCCCTGATGATAAACCCCGGGGTCTTACTCGGTGAGCTTCGTTCTACTCGTGGGACCCTAAACCACGTGAAAGAACACCAAGCGCCAAACCAACAGAAGTGGGTCCCGCTCGAGTAACTCAAAGAATACCAAGCGCCAAACCAACACCACAAGTGGGTCCCGCTCGAGTAACTCATAGCTCCGCAGCAATCGGTTCAGAAAAAAACGCTCACATGACTGCAACTCGCACACCCTGTCACCATTCGTCGCACGCCCTCTGTCCCACCAACTTCGACACGGATTTCGCAACCGACCAAAATCAACGGCATTTTTTTGTTGTCGAATCTTTCTCAAGATGGCTGCCACGGGTAGAGTCTTGCAAGGGCACAGCAGGTTGCCGCTCCGTGGTGCGCGTGCCAAGGCAGCCCAGCCGCATTTTCTCCGGAGTCTCTCTTGTGTTGTGTTCGAGCGCAACGGAGACTTTGCTGTCCTTGTGCAGAGCGGCGAGCGTCTCCCGGCAACGGTGAGCGCGGCCGGCGCTCGCTCACCATCACGGCCACGCGACCACGGCCACACGACCACATGGCCACACGACCACACGGCCACACGGCCACACGGCCACACGGCCACGCGGCCACGCGGCCACGCGACCACACGCACCGTCCCGTCTCCCCTGCCGCTCCACCGCGCCCCAAGAGGGGGAGAGAGGCCAACGACCCCAGCTCACTCGCACGCAGCCTCCTCCAAGCACGTGGCAGCCTCCACCAAGCACGTGGCAGCCTCCACGAAGCACGTGGCAGCCTCCACCAAGCACGTGGCAGCCTCCACCAAGCACGTGGTAGCCTCTACCATCATCATTCGTCGTCAACCCAGGAGGAAAGCCATGCAGAAGAGGGGGAAGAACATGCAACACTCCACACAGAGAGGCACCCAAGTTGGGACTCAAACTCAGGCACCTTCTTGCTGTGACCACTGTGCCACGCAGACATTTGACTCAGAGGTACGCGCTCGACTACCACGCTGGGACTACCACGCTGGGACTACCACGCTGGGACTACCACGCTGGGACTACCACGTACATGAAGCGTTTGTTAGTTGTCTTGTAACTGCAGATTGGCGCTGGGCAAGCCGACGACCGTATTAGCCACGGACGACAATGGGTGACGATGGAGGTCACATAGCGGGGTTTTAAGATGAGAAACCGCCTGCACTTCAAAGACGAAATACGGTAACAATAAAAAAAATAGTTCACAATCACCCCGCATGCTTCTCGAGCAAATGATGAAAAGCAACAGTGAAGGGGAACGCGTCTTGGATGTTAACAACGGAAGGTTCCTGAGCAGCCATCCCACGCGTACCACCGCAGCTTCCATTGCCCATTTGGTTCCCCCCCCCCCCCCCTCTAAATCTGAAACGACACCAAACGACGATTCTGCGCCCGCTTCAACACACAGCTGCTTCTGATTCATCGGCGAGACGCAAAGCTACTTTTTCTCCGCAGACCAACTCATCGCGGCCGTAAACAAAAAAACGCACGAAGGCGCGTCCGTCACCGCAGGAGCACGCACAGGCACTCGTGTGTACGCGCGTGTACGCACGCAGACACGGAGAAGTTCGTTCAGCGATGTGTGAGCGGCGCAGCAGCGCACTGCATGATGCTTGCGCCCAAACACGACTCGGTCACGCGTCCCACAGAGCGAGTCCACTGCAGCACCGCAGAAGACGTGTCGACATTCAAATCGTTGGCCACAACTACGGACCGTACAGCCAACCATTGTTGCTGTGCACTCCTCCTCCGACGGAGGAGGAGGAGCAGCAGCAGGAATCGCGAAATACACAAACGGTCTTCTTGGGGCCGCCTCGTCGTGGCGAGCAGCCCGCAACGTTGGCACCGAGTGCCTGTACGGATTGCTGCCATACGCAGGAACGGCAGAGAATTGTTTAAACATCCTAGATCGTGACAACAACAATGCGGGGCCCGACTGAAAACATCGCTTGGCTTCACAGTGTGCCTTCCTGGGTTAATGAGTTATTGTTGTTGTCGCGTATTAACGAGTCGTCATTTTCACCTTGACTCGACAGACGACGATCGAGCAGCCCTCGACAGACGCACATTTGCATTTGACCGGCGATCGCGAGGAGGCGCCCTTCGCTCATCGGGCGACACAGCCGGAGCTCCACCACCCAGCCGCAGCTCCACCACCCAGCCAGAGCTCCACCACCCAGCCAGAGCTCCACCACCCAGCCAAAGCTCCACCACCCAACCAGAGCTCCACCACCCAGCCGGGAGCCCGGCCTCGACTCAGAACGCTGGCGACGGAGCGAGCGAGAGCGGCGCACGAATCGCCGCAGCCCGAACCCTCGCGCGCAGGCACCCCGCCGCGTACACTTCGCTGGAGATGCGCCGACGCAGCAGCCCTTTTATTATTACCTTGGCCGCCGCTGCGCATCGAATCGACGAGGGAAATAAATCAATCGCGCCGGTCCAGCCGTTAATTAGCACATCCCCCCGCCGCTTCCTGTGGATTGTAAGCAGTCCCCGGGAGAAGGGCTCGGGATCTTCATCCCCGTCGCGTCCCCCGGATGTGGAGGACCACGCCGCCCCACGCCGCCCCACGCCGCCCCACTCAGTCCGCCGCTCGCGAGCCGCGCGACGCATTTCACGCCCGGTTTCAAATGACCTCATCCACCTGCACCCGGACGCAGCGGCAGCGGGCGTCGTGCAGTGCTGGAAATTGGAATTCCATCAACGGCCTCTCTGCCCACTGGATGGGAGGGAGGGTGGGTTGGTGGGTGGGTGGATGGGGAGGCGGGCGGGCGGAGCGAGGCTGCGGGCATTACTTTCTGGCGCACAAAATCTACGACACCGCAGCGCAGAGGCAGACGAGGAGACGCATCGCTCTCCCAATGCGGATCGAGGGGGCTGGGCTTTGCAGCGAGCGGATGCCCTTCTCATCACGCAATTCGTGGGGAGTGGCTGGCTACGACGACGACGATGATGATGATGACACGAGGGCAGTTCACTCAAATCACTCGCTCACTATAAACTAATGCACTGTACATAGTTGATTTGGCTATTAGGAAAACATTTATGTCGATCAGCCGAGCCAATAAACCAAAACGATCATCAACTGCTTCACCGACAGCGGGTGAGGCGGTGTGCTTACTGACCTGGCACAACCCGAGTTCCACTCCGAGTCGCAGCTAACAGGAGTGGCGAGTGATGTCGTCAGGGGTCTGGGCCTGCCACCACAGCCGTTACCAACCCACACTGACCACCAGCGTGACGATTGGCTCGTGCACGTCCATCTCCGCTTGCTTGCTTGCTTGGTTTTCTCTCATTTCTGTTTTGGTTGCTGTCTCTCCAATGTCCGTTTTGCTTCATTATTGCACTGTACAGTAAATTTGTTTTCGTGTTTTATTGCTTGCGTCATGTTGGATGACACAGGTCACGCTTGCAAATGAGACTCGTCCTGTTCATCTATCGCATGGTTAAACAATAATCGCCTTAAAAACAAACTTCATGGAGAGTCAGATATCTGCACAACTGATATTGCATTGACAAATGGCTATCACTTTTTATATATACTATAATTGTCACACAAACCTTATGTTGCCTCCATCAGCGCGGTGACTTCCATCCACGCAGAGTGGATAAGTTAACTTTCAAAGCATGGGCTTCTTGCTCTCACAACGCCGAATCCCGCACACGCGCGGAGCGCCGCGGCACGTGGCCACAGACGCCGGGGGCAGCCATCGAGGGGGCAACGACCATCGGCGAGCCAGAGACACCGCGCTGCGAGCCAGCGACACCGCACTGTGAGCCAAAGGCCCCGCGCTGCGAGCCAGAGGGCCCGCGCTGCGAGCCAGCGACACCGCGCTGCGAGCCAGAGACACCGCGCTGCAAGCCAGAGGGCCCGCGCTGCGAGCCAGCGACACTGCGCTGCGAGCCAGCGACACCGCACTGTGAGCCAAAGGCCCCGCGCTGCGAGCCAGAGACACCGCGCTGCAAGCCAGCGACACCGCGCTGCGAGCCAGAGGCCCCGCGCTGCAAGCCAGAGGGCCCGCGCTGCGAGCCAGCGACACTGCGCTGCGAGCCAGAGACACCGCGCTGCGAGCCAGAGACACCGCGCTGCGAGCCAGAGGCACCGCGCTGCGAGCCAGCGACACCGCGCTGCGAGCCAGAGGCCCCGCGCTGCGAGCCAGAGACACCGCGCTGCGAGCCAGAGGCCACGCGCTGCGAGCCAGAGGCCACGCGCTGCGAGCCAGAGACTCCGCGCTGCGAGCCAGAGGCACCGCGCTGCGAGCCAAAGGCCCCGTGCTGCGAGCCAGAGACACCGCGCTGCGAGCCAGAGGCCCCGCGCTGCGAACCAGACACCGCGCTGCGAGCCAGAGGCCCCGCGCTGCGAGCCAGAGGCTCCACGCTGCGAGCCAGAGACCCCGTGCTGCGAGCCAGAGACCCCCGCGCTGTGAGCCAGAGACACCGCGCTGCGAGCCAGAGGCCCCACTGGCTCACAGCGACACCGCGCTGCGAGCCAGAGGCCCCGCGCTGCGAGCCAGAGACCCCGCGCTGCGAGCCAGAGACCCCGCGCTGCGAGCCAGAGGCCCCGCGCTGCGAGCCAGAGACCCCGCGCTGCGAGCCAGAGGCCCCACTGGCTCACAGCGACACCGTGCTGCGAGCCAGCGACACCGCGCTGCAAGCCAGAGACCCCGCGCTGCGAGCAAGAGACACCGCGCTGCGAGCCAGAGGCCCCGCGCTGCGAGCCAGATATTTACACTCCACGCCAGGTACGCATTTATGGCTGAGTCGACCTAGAGAAGGCCCAGGCACGGTTCAGATATTCGCCACTGCTATTGGTCGCGAGCGGGAATCAAACTCGGGTCGCAGGGTTCGTAGCCGCTTGTGCTGCCGCTCTCTCCCAAGCGCAGCGGGCAAGCGAGTGGTGGACCCGAGTCGCGAGCTGGGCCCGAGTCGCGAGCTGGGCCCGAGTCGCGAGCTGGGCCCCGTGGCTGGGAGGGCCCAAGACCGTCCCCTCCGCATCGCGCTCCCGGCAGCTGACGCAACACGGGGGAGTCCGGCACCGCGCGTGTCCGAAACGTCAGACTCGTCGACAAAATCCACAACAGCTGCTACCACTGCCCAAACTTGGCGTCGCGCACAAGTTCAGCCCTCCGCTCGCCTCTTCACGAGAGAGGAGCAGCGGCGTCATCGTAGGAGTTGCGCGCGACGCGAGGACTCGCCATGACGCCCTCCGCTTGAAACCGCCGTGCTTCTGAACTTTTGAACACAGAGGCACGCCAAAGTGGCAGGGAATTGCCAAAGAGCTATTTTGTGATGAAAGCCCGTCAAGTCGGGAGCGCTCCATCCCTTCCTGAACGTGACCCAACCGCAAGGTTCTCAGTAAAACGCCGAGAATTATTTCAATGCGGTTGCGCAGGGCACTGGGTGAGGGCTGCAGCCGCCCAACGGGACAGGACTCGCGGTGGTTTTAAACAAAAGATGCCGCCAATTGGCTGCTGAGATTCGCATTTCAAATGTCACCGTTTTACCAAAACTCTCTACCCCCCCTCCACGCCCACACACACACACCTAAAAACACTGCCCCGTGTGGAAAAAACAACACTGCCAAATATAGTCAGACATTACAAGTCGAGTCAAACATCACAAGCACAGCCAAGCTTTACAACCGCAGCGACCACCACTCCCCACCACACCACTACCGTGGCCACGAGTTGACGTCCGTGACCCGCAGACACAAATCGCGAACTCACCGCTGCGCCCTCGCCGCTGCTCGCCCGGCCGACGCGAAGCCCGAAGCCCTCTCTCCCTCTCTCCCTCTCTCTCCCTCTCCCTCCCCCTACCGCCCTCGCGCGCGGCGGCCGCTTCACTGCGACTCGCCCCCGCGTCCCCGCAGCATCGCCGCGGGGTCGGAGCGCTCCTCCCGCTCCTCCCGCTCGCTCCGCGGGGAGGCCACGGCGGAGCGCGGGGGGACAGCGCTCGGGAGCCGCGCTCGCTCTGCCGTGCTCGCCGCCGCCTCCGCCGCCTCCTCCTCCTTTGTGTGCTCCCTCGTCCCCGTGGCGGGGGAGGGGGACACGGAGGAAGGGGGGGGGGTCGAGGGAGTGGGGCAGGGAGGAGAGGGGTGGGGGCCTTGCGTTGCGATGGGCCCCCCCCATGCTCTACCGCCTCCACCACCCCCCTCCCCCCGAACAATGAGCAGCAGCAGCAGCTCAAGCGGCACCACGCGCTTCCTACGTCCACGAGGACAATGGAGAACGGGGGGAGGGATGGGCAGGGGGCGGGGCAGGGGGGCTGCAGGCGCCTGCAGACGACGGTGCGCGGGCCGGCTGCTCGTCGATCTCCGGCCCCTGCGCATCGAGCCACGTGCTCGGGCATCGACTCCCTCCAATCCCTCTGTGTGTGTGACAGCTTTCACTTAAACACTACACAGACCCCGAACACAACCCCACACTGCTGCTGCTACTACAACAAGCCTGCTCAATTCAAGAAGAGCGTTACACGCTCTCATCCGTGACAACCTTCACGAGTGCTGTTTGTTGCTGGCCACTGGGCGTAATGAACCGTCCCCCCCCCCAACCGTAAAAAAAAAACCATTAAAACTCACCAAACAATAAAATCCGCTGAGCACATTTGAACCACGGTCTCAGGCGCGCATTGTGACAGACGGAAAATGTGGCGGCGATGGACGTGGGACGAAACGTCGAATCGCTCCGACGGTCACCCTGGAAAACGTCGGAGGCGGTGGGGTGGGAGTCTCACGGCGTCAGCGCTCCTCCATTTGTGGATGGGCCGAAGGCGGCTGCTGCCTTTATCCAAGCCTCAGTGCAGCCCAGGGCGTACACACCAATGCCCGACACGGCACAGCTGGAGGCCATTGATATGCATTGTACAGTACGTTGAACTTCTTTCGCACCGTACAGTAGCCAACCATTGGTATGCGGTGGGGTAAAGTGTGGACACTCCCCGCCAATGTCAAGACAGCAGGCCGGTGCGTGTCCGCCAAAGTACCCTCGAGAGGGGCTCTCTAGAGGGACTCTCTAGAGGGGCTCCCCAGAGGGGCTCCCTAGAGGGGCTCCCCAGAGGGGCTCTCTAGAGGGGCTCCCCAGAGGGGCTCCCCAGAGGGGCTCTCTCGAGGGGCTCCCCAGAGCTCCCCGTAGTGGAGGCTGCGCCTGCACCGTCTGCTGTCTGGAACTCGAAGTCAGCCGGGAGGGGGGGGGGCAACTCCCGGTGGTTCAGCCACACGAGCGAACGCGGAGGGGCCGAAGTCTGCAACCTCCGTGGCGACTCCGTGACAAGCCGAACTCGGCCCCCGTCCACGTGACAGTCAGCTGGTGATGCCTCCTCGTGGCCCAGTGAGGCCACGTGACAGGCAGCTGGTGATGTCTCCTCGTGGCCCAGTGAGGCCACGTGACAGTCAGCTGGTGATGTCTCCTCGTGGCCCAGTGAGGCCACGTGACAGTCAGCTGGTGATGCCTCCTCGTGGCCCAGTGAGGCCACGTGACAGTCAGCTGGTGATGCCTCCTCGTGGCCCAGTGAGGCCACGTGACAGTCAGCTGGTGATGTCTCCTCGTGACCCAGTGAGGCCACGTGCTCGACCTCACCCCCCCCGCACCCCACGGGATCCGCAGTCCGTGCTGGACGCCGCGAAGCCTCAAGAGAAACGCTTCGCTGCGTTGATCGGTCTCCGTATGCAGGCATTGCCTGCTTTGATCGATAGACGGCGTCTCTCTCCTGTGCCTCCCCGCGGCACCTCCATCCTCGGCTCCTCAGGTCCTCTCTCGTTTCAATCCCCGTGGGTCCGCGCCACTCCGGTCCCTCTCGGGGCCGTCACCGTTCTCTGCCGTGCCACGCCAGTGGCGGCCGTGCTCCTCGCCCCAGCCCCATCCCGTTCGCCCACGCCGCTCGGCAGAGAGCTCCCGTCGGCCGCTCGCTATCCCTCCCCCCTGCGAGGGTCCCACGCTTCCGCAGCACGCGGCCGTTTAAGAAGCGAGCACGGCGAGCGTGAGACCCAACGCGTCTGCGTGGATTTGCCGCCCGGCAGGAGGTAGGCGCCTCCCGTGAGCTCCATCCTGGAAGCGCGGCTCACGGCCGCGACTCTTTAATCAGGCGGCGGGCGGCTTGGAGGAAACGAACGCGGTCGGCTGCGTTGGGAGTCACCCTCCGACGGTCAATCGGAGACTCCCTCGCGGCGACGGCCGCTGGCTTAGCACTGTCTTAGTCTAATCTCGTTTAAGGCCGAGTTGACCTAGAGGAGCACCTCATTTGCACTGTCAGCTATTCGGCCCACGTGGTCAGAGTCTCAGTGGAGCGAGGTTGATTTCTTCAGTCGCTTTCACGGTCATCGAAAGTGGCAAGCAACCTCCTCCTGATCGTCACAGCGTGGAGGAATTGCACACAACAAAGACAAAGATCCCCGTATATCCATCAACGGACTGTTGTGGCAAGTGCTGTATGCAAGCGCTTACGGAGGCCGGCACTGCACATGAAGGGGTGGGTGGCCAGCGCCATGCCCGACCGCCTTTGTCTCCCCAGTGTTGTTTACACACAAGTACTCATTTAAGGTCTAGTCCACCTACGGTATTCCAGGCAGGACCGGTTCTAATAGTCGCCATTGCCTATCGGTAACGAGCGGGATTCTAACTCACACGAAGACAAAGCCTCCCCGTATAGCCTTAACAGACTGTTGGGGCAAGTGCTGTTAGCTACCAATTACAAATACAAAGATCCCCCGTATAGCCTTAACAGACTTTTGGGGCAAGTGCTGTTAGCTACCAACTACAAAGACAAAGATCCCCCGTATAGCCATAACAGACTGTTGGGCCAAGTGCTGTTAGCTACCAATTACAAAGACAAAGATCCCCCGTATAGCCTTAACAGACTGTTGGGGCAAGTGCTGTTAGGGGTGGGTGGCCAGCACGACGCCCGGCCGCCTTTGTCTCCCTAGTGGCGATGTTTTTACACACCGCATCAGGTACTCATGAGGCTGAGTCGACCTAGGGGAGGCCCAGAACCGCTTTCAGATAATCGTTACTGGTGTTGGCCGTGAGCGGGAATCGAAGTCGGGTCGCCAGGTTCGTAGCGCAGCGTAGCGCTAACCGCTACACTCCGCACACAGACACACAAACACACGCGCCTACAGTTCTACTGCACTCAGGCAGCATCTTCCCTTCGTGACCAATGCCAGGACCGGTGACCGGACCCCGCTCACGCTTCCCCTTCGACGACCGAATCTGGAGAATGGAGGGACGAGAAAACGCGAACCCCACGCTGCCACTCGCCGGGATCGCACTCCTGGCCCCGACCTCACCGTGTGGGTGGTGAGCCACCGGCCCCACAGAGAAACCAACTGTCAATCACCGCTGTCAATCACCGCTGTCAATCACCGCTGTCAATCACCGCTGTCAATCACCGCTGTCAATCACCGCGCTACACACCGCGCTCCACACCGCGCTCCGTGTTGAACCACCGCATGCCACATGCGGTTGTTTCCGCCTGCACCGATGGGCAATGAAGGACGGCCCAGAGTTCGAATGCGGTCACCAGTCTCAACGAGTGGATCACACCGTCACGCCGCTGCGCACGAGTCCACGAGTGTCTTTGCGAGTCTACGGATCTCCCTGCGAGTCTGCGTCTCAAACCGTGAACCACAGTGACGGTCCCAGTCCCATTCCATAATTCGCCAGCAGCTTTTCAGAGATTCACCACGTGGCTGTTCCCGAAGCCGTCCCCTGGCTCCCTCGCCAACCTCGACACGGGCCCAGGACGCGAGGGAGGGAGGGAAGGTGACGCTCACCTACGCGGCGGTCGTAGTTCCAGGCCGGGACGGTGTCGAGCTCGCGCAGCGTGGAGCGAGGCGGCAAGGGGAGGCGCAGCTGCACGGGCCCCGCGGCCTCCACCTCGGCGCCCTCCTCCGTGGCCAGGCGGAGGCGCGCCGCCGACACCGGCCTCAGCTCCACGTGGCTGCCGTTACCTTGGCGGGGCGCGGCGCCGTGCGGTCGCGGGTCGACGTGGAATGAAAAAAAGCAGAAAATGTTGAGAGCGCGGCGCCGCGGGCTCTCCGAGGAGCTTGCACCGCTCGGAGCGGCCTCCGCTCCGCCGAGCTCCGGAGGGCGACCGGTCCGCTCTGCCACGTCGACCGAACGCGCGTACCCACATTTCACCCCGCCGCCGCACGCACGCACGCAACCTGGCGATCGACTAACTGTGTTGCGTGCCCATTTCTACCGCCGGGTGGACAGAGGCGGGAGGGAATTGAGAAGCTCGGCCCAACGTTTCAGCCACCGCGCCGGAAGATCGGATCAAACCGCGACCTCCGGATTGCAAGTGCCGTACGCTCACCGACACCGTCACTAAATATTCACCAAGGCAGCCGCCAACCCCACACTGAACGTGCACGATGCACGCCGCGGCACAGAGTGCAGGCTCTCGCCCTTTTACTATCCGCTCTGTATCTCTGGCCTCCCTGCGTTAGCCCTGAAGAAGAACCATTGCCTGAAATGTTGCGCATTTAAAAAAATGCCTTTTCAAGGCCGCAGCGTTATTATTGAGGAATGTGTCGAGGCGCGTGTGCACAATTGCCAAAGCAGAGTCGCCAACCCACCAAGTCCAGCGTGGGCTCTGCTTCAACATCCAAACTCGAGACATGAGACGCAGGCGGGCTTTGCCTTCGCTCGCTCTCTACCTGTGGCGTTGGCTTCGACTCCTAGCATGTGCGGGAAACTGCGCAGCTCCCAGTCGGCGACGGCCACGGTGAGGAACGCCGAGAGCTGCCGGAACGTCGCGTTCCCCGGCAGCTCCAGCGCCGCGGCCGGCAGCTGCACGCTGGGCTGGAAGGCCGCGCCTGCACGCAGCAGCAGCAGCAGCAGCAAAAACAACAACAATAACATCACACCACCATCATCATTACCAGCATCATCAACAACAGCATCGTCGTCATCATCATCACCATAGCTAAACACGCATCAAACACACATCAGTGTGTAGCTATTGGTTTTGTCGTCGCGGGCGACCACCGCCCACGGCCGGCGCGATGAGGGGACGGTCCAGCCGCTGAGACGGCGAGGTGGCTGGGATCTCCGCGTCGCTCGAGCAATGGGGCGCCGCGTACAGCGGGGCTTCGGCTGTGCCGCGACGAACCTCACGCAACCGCTCCATGCGGGATCCTACGATTCATCGACATCGACGCGGAGCAGCTAAGCACGAGGGGTCTCCAGCACCACGTGCAAACTGCCACAACTATAATAAATTTTTGACTTTACCAGGTAAGGCCCACTGAGTGAAATCTGGGCACAAACGATAGGTCAACGAAGCGGCTTACCGTCGTGTGGAAATTCATAGCAGCCAAATACTCTAAACGCGCGTTTCTAAACCGAGGGAAAAACCAGAGGACCCGGAGAAAAATCCACGTGACCACGGGGAGGAACACGCAAACTCCAAATATTCATCAGCAGGGGTCACGGTCGGGATCGAACCCACGCCCTCCTGTATACCAGGCGAGGTAGTCAACATCTCCGAGCCACCGCGGCGCCCCACTGAGAGTGGGCATCGCCAGCCTGCCTGCGGTGGCAGCCCATCTCCAGCGCCGGCCTCCGCAGAGCGTGCCGCCACTGCCGCCACTGCCGCACCGGCCACGTCCACCCGGGGCGCTTGTCAAACCTCCGGGGGCTGGCACCACGACACGAAACCGAGGTTCACTTCAGGCTAATCCCGACGACCAAAGCGCTTTGCCATGTGACCACCGTGCTGATTAACGGCTTTAAAATCAGGAAAAATAACCGCACAACGAAGGCAATTATGAAACGCGTTTTCATTCCATTCAATATTTTTTTTGGTGTGTGTACAAATGTGGTGAAGTTAGCAGCCTCTAGTGCCTGCAGAGGTCAAAAATAATGCATGCAAACAAACGCATCCAAAATAATCGGTTCTGATGTACGAGATTCAATGCATGAACCGCAACTCACAAGAATCAAGCATGAGATCAAAGAATCTCGACTCGGAGCGGTCCCCACGAGTCCGTCAACCAAAGGGGAGCCCCTCGGAGCGGATGCTGGATGGAGGGGGACTACTTTAGGGGCAGGTCGCCGAGTCTCGACCGCACGGCAGCGGCAACAGCAGCGGCAACAGCAGCGGCGCGATCTCGTAGAGCGTGGGTCAAAAACCTCGGCGGCGAGGTGCGGTGCCGGCGGGGGGGCATTGACGGCGTTGGCCACGACGCCAGCATCACCTCGGTCCCGCGTGTTCGAAGGACAACCGGGGAACGCCCACGCACGTCGTGCGTTATTGCGCAACGAGCGCGAGGCAATCGCCAGCCGCGTCGTCCTGCCCGGTGCCCCTGCCGCTCCGCGAGCGCGCGGGGACCGGACGCGAACCGCGCTTTTGGCGTCGCAAGCGACCGCGGCGGCAACCGTGGCCGGCGCTGGCCGCGTCCCCTTGGCCACGCCCGGTGCCGGCGAGCGAGACCCACTCTGCCGGGGCTGGGTCGGGCCGAGCCGGGTGCCGCAGCGCGCGAGACGATCGTGCGGTCGCGGCTGCTCAAGTCGACGGGCCGCTATTTGTGGTCGATCACTCGGGCCCCGGAGCGACGCAGACGACGATGCCAATGACATCCCAAAGCCCCATCACCTCCAGAGGCGCATACACAAGGAGGGGGGGGGGGGGGGACTTGTTCCCGCGACTGTGTTCACGTGAAGCATTGGTACCGATAATAATCGGCGGAGTGACCGATCATTACAGAAATCTCCGGGGACGACGCGGAAGTGTCCCACGGCCCTCTGCGTGACCTGGGGCGCATCGCGAATTCACTTCAACATCCGAACAGCCCCCACCCCGCGCCCCCCACGCAGGGGCACCAGGAATGTTTTTAGGAATCGCGAATTGGGGGACGGATTTCCAGAGTTCTGCTGTCCGGCTACAGACGCTAAGAACGACGGGGGGCGAGCGGCACTTACTCTTCGTCTGTCCCGTCATGACGATCGTGTCATCGTACACGGTCAGCGACGCGGGCAGCTCCGGCAGCAGCTGGACGCTCAGCGACGAAAACACTGCACACGTGGGACACACGTGGGACACACGGGGACACACGTGGGACACGCGGGGACACGCGGGGACACACGGGGACACACGGAGACACACGGAGACACACGTGGGACACACGGGGACTCACGGGGACACACGTGGGACACACGGGGGACACACGTGGGACACACGGGGACACACGGGGACACACGAGGACACACGTGGGACACACGGGGACACACGGGGACACACGGGGACACAACAAGAGAGCTGTGTATTAACACCACCAAATAATACTGCGAAGACTAACATCAGTCGGCATTGACGCGACCAAACTCGAACCCGTCACGTCCTAGCTCCACAGCGAACATTCCATCCATTCACTGAAAACCACACACACACACGTAGAGGACTCCACGCCATGTACACTGGACACACTTCGTAATCAGACGATGCAGATGCTATGTGAATTCGTTTATTCCAAAATGGTGAGAGGCGGCGCAGCTTGGAACGGCCATCATCCAGCAGTGGATTGACCATGGCTGCTGCCGATGAAGATACATACAACATAGGCATAACATACATGTAACATACATACAACATACACAAAACATACATGTAACATACAGTGATAGTTTGAAATTTACCTATTTTCAATGAGAAAACGGGCGAATTTGTGTCTTTCGTTCACATAAAGTCCTGGTCACAAAAGCAAAGTTTGTGGGGAATAACAATAGCCATTTTCTGTACTTTTGAGGCATCAGTAATTAGAAAATAACACTTACTACCCAGGAACAAAAATCGTGTTACATAGTGTAACCACGGCGCGTTCGCGTCCGCACGCACATCCCCCGTGATGCTCGCGGCGATCATCTCGGGCCACACCGGGGCCCGGCCCGGCTGAGCACGTGGCACCTGCGGCCGCCTCGTCACAGCGTGCCAAGCGATAGACGGGGCCTCTAGGGGGGGCCAGGCCGGCCGTTCGCGGGCCGCTCGGGACGGTGCCGATCGGCAGGAGTGGCACCGCCACTGCCAACGCTACCGCGTGGGCGAGAGCGGGGGCGGGGGGTGATGGAGAGAGCCGGGGGGGGTGATGGAGAGGGGGGGTGATGGAGAGGGGGGGTGATGGAGAGCGGGGGGGGGGGGTGATGGAGAGTGGGGGGGGGGGGGTTGATGGAGAGGGGGTGGCGGTAACACCGGACGTGAATGGCAGTCGTGCCGGAATGAATTTTCTGGATGAGCAGGCGACTTCATTTGTTTGTAAAGCTCTTAGTGTTGGCAGACTCGTGGTGCCAGGGTCGCCGGCTCACAAAGACAAAGATCCCCCGTGTAGCCTTCAACGGACTGCAAGCGAGCACCTGTGAAGGCCGGCACGGCACACGAGGGAGTGGGTGGCCGGCACCACGCCCGGCCGCCTTTGTCTCCCGAGTGGCGATGACTACACATCGCCCCGGGTACTCTTTTTAGGGCCGAGTCGACCTAGGGGAGGCCCAGTTCAAATATTCACCACTGTTGCTGGTCGTGAGTGGGAACTGAACTCGGCTCGCCGGGTTCTTAGCGCACTGCGCCACCGCTCCCCAAACACGCGCGTGGAAATGCGCACCAATCATTGCTCTGGCAGTACGTGTGCTGCACGAACCTTGGGGATGACACGGAGACGATGATCACGGCCCCTGCGTAAGGATGGCACTCGCATTCACGAAGCCTCTCATCGTTTAAACAAAATATCAACTTTAGCTCTGTGACGTTCCATCTGGCGCAGGCGGTGCCGCAACGGTTGACGCCAACGTACCCAGCGAGCCGAGTTTAAATCCCGGCCCCGGCTAAAGTCAGCTGTGCCGAGCGATTTCTGAACTGGTCCATCGCACAAAACCTCTCCGCCTCGCCACGTTCGGTGCAACAACCCTCATGGGAGGTGGCACGGCTGGGGCCATGCCTTCGTCCAGCAGTGGATTGCCGAAGGGCTGTAACGGGTACAACGTGGTGGTCTCTATCACAACAACCCTGGCAAAGAGAATGTTCACCGTAACGCACCGCACACCGGACACCGTACACACCGCACCGCTTAGCGTGCTGCAGGGGTGTTCAGTCGGGAAGGAAGAGGCCAGTAGGCCATGAATCGGCGACACAGACAGACCCATGCCAGTGTCATTATTTGGGGATGCTGCTGCTGCTGCTGCTGCGTTGGCAGTGGTGCAGAACCAACAAACCGCACTCTCCCGCACTCTCCCGCACTCTCCCGCACGCTCCCGCACGCTCCCGCACGCTCCTGCTCTCTACTGGACGCACTCTCCCGCTCTCTACTGGACGCTCGACAACAACCACAAGTGACGTTTCGTGGCAATAATATTAATTCCATTGAAATTGTTTTTTTTTATCAAGTATCTCAAAGCGCTGTACAGGACACAGCAGCAGACACTCAGCATAAAAATAATTATATTATAATCCATGTACTGAATTAACTAAAAGTTTAATAAGTGGAAGCGTTTCAATTGGTATTAAGACGCATTTTGAAAATGTTCACAGACTCGGAGATCCCTCTGATATCTCGTGCAAAAGTGTTCCATTGTCTGGGGGTGACACGGGAAAAATCTCGGTCACCCATAGACCAAAACCACGACCTGGGAATGCAGAGAGAAGATCTGCATCCCCACATCTTAGGGACCTTGAGGGGAACATATGGGCGTTCTTCTCGTGCCCCGTGCCACGAAGAAAGGGTCATTGCCCAAAACGTCGCCTCTTGCATGCTTCGTCTCTCCGACAGCACGCGACGGCTTCAACAACGCGAGCCGAGTTCTCGGCTAAGCGCAAGCGGCGATCGGATAGGGGAGATGTGAATTATTCATCAGATTTCATATCATAAACAATTGGGTTGAGGCGGGTTTTGAATTGCCATCGTAAAACGCATCAACGGCGGGGTCGATTCGTGGGGAGAAACGGAGCCGCGGCGACTCGCGACCTACGTCCCACGTTCTGCGTTCCGGCGTTCGACGGCACGAGACACAAAACAAAATCACCGAGGCGGAGGACGAGATGGTACGTGACGGCACGTGACGGGCCGTGGAGTGGACTTGGAGAAGATGGCCCAAGGAAGGCCACACGAGTGGAGACATCCAAGCGGGAGTTACGAGACATTTCCCCTTTAGTCTTCACGGAGACACAGCAGCAGCTGCAGCAGCAGCAGCAGGGGTGGCAGCAGCAGCAGGGGTGGCAGCAGCAGCAGGGGTGGCAGCAGCAGCAGGGGTGGCCACATGGTGGTGTCGCGAGTGCGGGCGAGACGACGGCAAGGCACCTGGGGGCTTGGTGGGCTGCCAGGCCACGGTGTTGTGGACGTAGCCCGGGTGCGTGGCCGCCAGCAGGTAGGGCGCGCCGGGCCGGTAGGGCAGTGCGAGCGTGGCGGTGCCACCGTCCCCCGTGACGCCCGACGCCAGCCCCTGCTGCCGGCCCGCCAGCACCTCGACGGCGCAGCGCCGCACGGCGCGCTGCGTCGTCGCGTCCACCACGCGCACCCGCAACGCCACCTCTACGGTGGGGGGGGGGGGGGGGAGAGAGGGGGGGGCGTTAGGGGTGCGGAGGGGGGCGCGAGGTGGCGTGCAGCTCACGGGCTCTGCCGCTGCTGCACCGCGAGTGGACGGCGTTCCCAACCGGAATGCCCTCCCGCGGCGCCCCACCAACTCTGTGTGGGATTGAGACGCCGCCGCGTGCCCATCGGCTGCAGGGTTCGACTACGGCACCGGTGGCGCGGGTGCACCGCCTGCACACTCGACAGTGGCGCCGATCGCACGGCCTGACTGGGGAGGCCCCTTCCAAACGTGGATAGCTCACGGCTGGCGATGGTGGCGATGGTGGTGATGATAATGCTGGTGCTGATGGTAATGATGGTGATAACTGGAGTACGTTTTCTCTGCCTCTTCTGCCCTCTCCGCTGCCTCTGTATTTGTATGCAGCGCCATCTCCCCGCCTTCTCCATGCCGCTGGTTTACAGATAATCTTGAGACGCGGCCGCATTTAGATGCCGAATACGACTCCCAAAGAGACTGATGTTGTATGGATGGTTAAGAAGAGATCCTTTCAATTACCGTTAATTTGCAATATTTCAACGTGAAATTAAACAACATTCTGAGCACCCGAAGTACGCACCTTTTAAATCAATTTACAACACAGGGAGCTCGCTACGCACCCCCCCACACAAAAGCTCGCTCCGTGCAGAAGGATGAGACCCAGCCGTGGGGTATCATTGGCAGAGCCAATTGACGCAAATCTCCGAGCCCTGACGTGTCGAGTTGACCCACAGCTGCGCAGCGTCTCTCGGAGCGATCAGAGATCCTGTTGTAAAGTGTGCCATGTGTTCAATGTCATGGCGATCCATTATGATTACTTAGTGCTGCTTGAAATTTGTTGTTTACATAGGAAAATTATTTTGCAATATTTTATCGAATCTTATTCCTCACTCTAGATGTACTATTTTACAATGTTTCTCTAATCTTAATGTTCACTTTAGTTAAATATTTAATTTATAAATCAGGTAAGTCATTTTTTATTTGTTGACTTTTTCCATTGCTGTATTTATTTTATTTATACTTTTTATGCGACGCTTTGCAAGCGTTGTGTTTTTATTTTACAGTTTTTTTGTTTTGTTGATGAAACCCGATTCAAGAGCTTCGTAGCTCGCAGCGCGATTCTAAATAAAATGTTGCAACTGTTCACGATTGGCTGCTGGGCAGTTGCCCGAAATAAAACCGCGCGACTCGACCGCCCCCGGCTCTCTGGGTCGGACCAGAGGCGTCCCCCAAGCCGACGGGGGCTGTGGACACAGCGGCGAGTTCATAGCGGGCGGCCTCCTCCCGCTCCACTCGGAGCGAAACCAAAACACAGCGCTGGGGGGGTTACAGGTGGCGCTCGCCTCCATCTCTCACGGCCCTGAGGCAGTGGTGACATGTCCACATTGCCATGGCAGGTGCGAGTTCTCCAAAGGGCAACCACCACCGTTGTTCACAGCCCCACGGAGGTGGCACTCAACTCGCCGACCCCGGAGGGAGGGCAGGAGGGACGATGGGCAGGGCGAGTGACGCCCGCAAATCGGGATGTGAACTCGCGACCTTCCATTGCCAGCCGCTCGCCGTCGGTGGGCAGGGAGAGAGCCCCGCGGGCAAGGAGAGAGCCCCGCGGGCAGGGAGAGAGCCACGTGGTTCCTGCTGGGTGTGGCTCTGGGGCTCCTCCCTGCCTCGCGTGGCCCACGAGTGATGACGATGATGATGATGGTGATGTTCAGCTGAGTGATGGTGATGATGATGACGATGTTCAGCTGAGTGATGGTGATGATGATGATGACGATGTTCAGCTGAGTGATGGTGATGATGATGATGACGATGTTCAGCTGAGTGATGGTGATGATGATGGTGACGATGTTCAGCTGAGTGATGGTGATGATGATGATGACGATGTTCAGCTGAGTGATGGTGATGATGATGATGATGGTGACGATGTTCAGCTGAGTGATGGTGATGATGACGATGTTCAGCTGAGTGATGGTGATGATGATGATGACGACGATGTTCAGCTGAGTGATGGTGATGATGATGACGATGTTCAGCTGAGTGATGGTGATGATGATGATGACGATGTTCAGCTGAGTGATAGTGATGATGATGATGACGATGTTCAGCTGAGTGATGGTGATGATGACGAAGTTCAGCTGAGTGATGGTGATGATGACGATGTTCAGCTGAGTGATGGTGATGATGACGATGTTCAGCTGAGTGATGGTGATGATGATGATGTTCAGCTGAGTGATGGTGATGATGATGATGTTCAGCTGAGTGATGGTGATGATGACGATGTTCAGCTGAGTGATGGTGATGGTGATGATGACGATGTTCAGCTGAGTGATGGTGATGATGATGATGTTCAGCTGAGTGATGATGATGATGATGATGATGTTCAGCTGAGTGATGATGATGATGATGATGTTCAGCTGAGTGATGGTGATGATGATGATGACGATGTTCAGCTGAGTGATGGTGATGATGATGATGACGATGTTCAGCTGAGTGATGGTGATGATGATGATGACGATGTTCAGCTGAGTGATGGTGATGATGATGATGACGATGTTCAGCAGAGTGATGGTGATGATGACGATGTTCAGCTGAGTGATGGTGATGACGATGTTCAGCAGAGTGATGGTGATGATGGTGATGTTCAGCTGAGTGATAGTGATGATGGTGATGTTCAGCTGAGTGATGGTGATGATGGTGATGTTCAGCTGAGTGATGGTGATGATAGTGATGTTCAGCTGAGTGATGGTGATGACGATGTTCAGCTGAGTGATGGTAATGATGGTGATGTTCAGCTGAGTGATGGTAATGATGGTGATGTTCAGCTGAGTGATGGTGATGATGGTGATGTTCAGCTGAGTGATGGTGATGATGGTGATGTTCAGCTGAGTGATGGTGATGATGGTGATGTTCAGCTGAGTGATGGTGATGATGGTGATGTTCAGCTGAGTGATGGTGATGATGATGATGATGACGATGTTCAGCTGAGTGATGGTGATGATGACGATGTTCAGCAGAGTGATGGTGATGATGGTGATGATGGTGATGTTCAGCTGAGTGATGGTGATGATGTTCAGCTGAGTGATGGTGATGATGATGGTGATGTTCAGCTGAGTTATGGTGATGATGGTGATGTTCAGCTGAGTGATGGTGATGATGGTGATGTTCAGCTGAGTGATGGTGATGATGGTGATGTTCAGCTGAGTGATGGTGATGATGGTGATGTTCAGCTGAGTGATGGTGATGATGATGATGATGACGATGTTCAGCTGAGTGATGGTGATGATGACGATGTTCAGCAGAGTGATGGTGATGATGGTGATGATGGTGATGTTCAGCTGAGTGATGGTGATGATGTTCAGCTGAGTGATGGTGATGATGATGGTGATGTTCAGCTGAGTTATGGTGATGATGGTGATGTTCAGCTGAGTGATGGTGATGATGGTGATGTTCAGCTGAGTGATGGTGATGATGATGATGACGATGTTCAGCTGAGTGATGATGGTGATGATGACGATGTTCAGCTGAGTGATGGTGATGATGGTGATGATGGTGATGTTCAGCTGAGTGATGGTGATGATGTTCAGCTGAGTGATGGTGATGATGATGGTGATGTTCAGCTGAGTGATGGTGATGATGGTGATGTTCAGCTGAGTGATGGTGATGATGGTGATGTTCAGCTGAGTGATGGTGATGATGGTGATGTTCAGCTGAGTGATGGTGATGATGACAATGTTCAGCTGAGTGATGGTGATGATGATGATGACGATGTTCAGCTGAGTGATGTTCAGCTGAGTGATGGTGATGATGATGTTCAGCTGAGTGATGGTGATGATGTTCAGCTGAGTGATGGTGATGATGATGATGTTCAGCAGAGTGATGGTGATGATGACGATGTTCAGCTGAGTGATGGTGATGATGATGTTCAGCTGAGTGATGGTGATGATGATGACGATGTTCAGCTGAGTGATGGTGATGATGATGGTGATGTTCAGCTGAGTGATGGTGATCATGATGATGACGATGTTCAGCTGAGTGATGGTGATGATGATGTTCAGCCACCCTTGCTTGGCTCGCCGAGTGACACCATCATTGATCAACAACGCTCTGGCAGACAAACCTGGGCCAACAACAACAACGCCGCGCCTGCACACAATGGGGGCACAGCGGGGATCTGTCACCGCCCATCCACAGCGGGGCTCTGCGGGGCCACTTGGCCACAGCAGGTACGAGGTGAGAGAGAGGACGGGAGTGGGGACCTTCCGACAGCTGCTGAAACACAGCAGCACCACCAGCAGCAGCAGACGAGGCCGACTGCTTTAACCAACCACGAGGTGACGCTGCTGGCTGGGTGTGGCTAAGAAGTGGTGCCCAGCAGAAGCCGTCGCGGAGCACGACACGACTGCCCTCTTGCAGCAGCAGCCCTCGCTGTGAAGCGCCTGCGGCCAGCCGCGGTGGAAACAGCGGCCCGGAGGGGAGACGGTGGTGGTGTCAGTGTGGTGGTGATATCAGTGTGGTGGTGTCAGTGTGGTGGGTGTGGTGGTGTCAGTGTGGTGGTGTCAGTATGGTGGTGGTGTCAGTATGGTGGCGGTGGTATCAGTGTGGTGGTGTCAGTGTGGTGGTGGTGGTGTCAGTGTGGTGGTGGTGTCAGTGTGGTGGTGGTGTCAGTATGGTGGTGGTGGTGTCAGTGTGGTGGTGGTGTCAGTGTGGTGGTGGTGTCAGTATGGTGGTGGTGGTGGTGTCAGTGTGGTGGTGGTGGTGTCAGTGTGGTGGTGGTGTCAGTGTGGTGGGTGTGGTGGTGTCAGTGTGGTGGTGGTGGTGGTGTCAGTATGGTGGTGGTATCAGTGTGGTGGGTGTGGTGGTGTCAGTGTGGTGGTGGTGGTGTCAGTATGGTGGTGGTGGTGTCAGTGTGGTGGGTGTGGTGGTGTCAGTATGGTGGTGGTGGTGTCAGTGTGGTGGTGGTGGTGTCAGTATGGTGGTGGTGTCAGTATCAGTGTGGTGGGTGTGGTGGTGTCAGTGTAGTGGGTGTGGTGGTGTCAGTGTGGTGGGTGTGGTGGTGCCAGTATGGTGGTGGTGGTGTCAGTGTGGTGGGTGTGGTGGTGTTAGTGTGGTGGTGTCAGTGTGGTGGGTATGGTGGTATCAGTGTGGTGGGTGTGCTGGTGTCAGTGTGGTGGTGGTGTCAGTGTGGTGGGTGTGGTGGTGGCATCAGTGTGGTGGGTGTGGTGGTGTCAGCGTGGTGGGTGTGGTGGTGTCAGTATGGTGGTGGTGGTGGTATCAGTATGGTGGTGGTGGTGGTGGTGGTATCAGTGTGGTGGTGGTATCAGTATGGTGGTGGTGGTATCAGTATGGTGGTGGTGTCAGTATTGTGGTGGTGGTGTCAGTGTGGCGGGTGTGGTGCTGTCAGTGTGGTGGTGGTGTCAGTATGGTAGGTGTCAGTATGGTGGTGGTGGTGTCAGTGTGGTGGGTGTGGTGGTGTCAGTGTGGTGGGGATCTGCGCTGCAGTGGGGTGCATGTCTGTGCCGTTGTTGTAAAATGGACCCTGCCCGATGCGATGTCGCGCTCTCGTCTCGAACAACAACAGCAGCAGCGGCGACGATAACAACAGCAGCAGCGACGATAACAACAACAGCAGCAGCGTGGTCGACTCGTCCAGTTCACGCGGAACGCCGCAGTAAACCATCAGCAGTGCAAGCGACGACAATAACAACAACAGCGACGATAACAACGATTATGACGACGACGTTGACTAAGCACGACTCCAGCAACAAGGGCGGCCTGTTGCTGCTGCTTTTGCTGCTGCTGCTGTTGTTGCTGCTGTTGCTGCTGCTACTCGCTCAGTTGAAGTATCCGGAGCGGCGTAAAAAAAACGAAATGTCGAGCTCGGCAGATCGACTGCATCCCGACATGCGACGGCGAGCTGGGCACTGCCACGACATCTCGCGAACAATGCAGCACGCGGCGGCAACCGAGGATGCTCCCATCGGCATCCACGTGGCCCGCCACGGCTACCGGCGACGGCTGTGGGAGGACAGCCTTCATCCAGCAGTGGATCGATCGGCGCCGATGATAACGCTCTTCTATTCTGACGCTGACAATGAAAGCGACGGTGGTAGCTATTTGACGGAGAAGACACCGACAGTCGAGTAAACATCGATAAGTAGAGCAGTCCTGCATGGCCCAGTGCTCGTGGGGCTATCGCACGGACAGCACCGTCTATGCGACAACAATGGCAGTGGTGGTGGTGGTGCAGCAACGCAGCGGTCGTGAGGGTGCCGCGCTTGCGACGGGGAGCGGGGTTGTCACAACAGTAGCGCACAAGCAGACGATGAGACTGCAGCCCCTCTCACGCGTCCTCTCTCGTTACAGACAAAACATAATTGTCGTAGTCACAATAAAACGCGGCCCATGGGCCACGCGGCCTTCTGGGAGTCGATATTTCCATCGGCGTTTCTTCAGTACACCCAAAACTCTGGAGCGGTTTCCACACAGTGTCTCATCGGCAGTCAGCGCTCACTTGAGCTGATGCACTGCCAGATGTTCACAGGCGAAAGGGGGACACCCCCCCCCCCCCCCCGTTTCCTATGTAAGATAATTCGCCGCAAAATGATGTAACACACGCAACAATCACGCCCACGATTATTACCGTCGTCGTGTTATTACTACTACGAGTCATCATGGATGCTGCTGCTGCTTGTAGGCGCTGTGCGTGGAGCCAGACAATGGGCGCTGCTGTCCAGGCGCGCGGTGCTGAATCCGCCCTCAGCGCCAGACAAAGCAGCGGACCCATCAACCACCACCACCACGGTCAACAACACCACGGTCAACAACACCACCACCACCACGGTCAACAACACCACCACGGTCAACAACACCACGGTCAACAACACCACCACCACGGTCAACAACACCACGGTCAACAACACCACCACCACCACGGCCAACAACACCACCACCACGGCCAACAACACCACCACCACCACCACCACGGTCAACAACACCACCACCACGGACAACACCACCACGGTCAACAACATCACCACCACGGTCAACAACACCACGGACAACAACACCACCACCACCACGGTCAACAACACCACGGACAACAACACCACCACGGTCAACAACACCACGGACAACAACAACACCACCACCACGGTCAACAACACCACGGACAACGGACGCAGCCCAGACCTCACCCCTCTCTCTTTTCTCTCTCCTCCCGCTCACCTCCTACATCGTCGCCGCCACGGCTCTGCTTATCGCCCTTGGACGCGCAGGCGACGCAGGGCAGGAGGGCGAGCAGCAGCAGCAGCGTCCCGAGCAGCGGCGGCATCGTTTTTATGCGTAGACGCGGGCACGCAGCAGCAGCAGCACACCGCCGGCCATAGCCGCGCCGACTGCCGTAGTGACGGCAGCTGTGCGCTGGGGGCCGCCTTTCCATTGCCCCCCACGCACGGCCGTGTTTACTGATGAGCGCAACGCCCCGCTGTGGGTGATGGTGGTGGTGACAAAGAGCGACGACCACCACCGCCGCCGCCACCACCACGAATTAGACCTTCACCACCACCGTCATTATAATAAAATAGCGATGCTCTTATTTTCGGATGGACTTTGTTTAAAGAGGGGTCTGAAAAACCAGGAGTCTAATTTGCAAGCGTGGCCTGGCTCACCGAAGTGACAATCAGCAATAACATAGTGCACCTTGCTATCATGAAGCAAACAGTAAATCGGAGCAAAAAAAATAAAACAGCGACACTGAAAAGAGAGAAAACAACAAAATACAAACCCAACAGATTTCACACACACAGCTCGCGGAGATTTTGAAGACTTGGTAGCTGGAGGGGTCCAACACACTCGGGGGGGGGGCTGTTTGGCCAATTCAATGCAGGAGCGGTCCAGGTTTTGAGAAAACCGGAGAACACGCACACAAAAGCGCCACACACACGCACGTGTACACACACAACAACCGCCATTCGATGACGTCACCACGACGCTTGTGCCAGGCCATGTGCACCTTGAGGCCACGTGCGGTGTCGAACGCCCGCTGGCAGGTCACGAGGAAGACCCAGGTGCCACGGGTCGACCGGGATGACCGAGATGACCGGCTGATGCACCACTTGTGCCCCCTACTGTACCAACTTGCTGTGCTTTAGCCACCCGGCGCTCCGCTCGTTGTTGTGAGCGTCGCTCCTCCGCCCTCCGTTGTTGTTGGAGGGCGACTGACTCCAACTGCCCAGTAGCGTCCTTCACGAGCCTCCTCCACAGAGGCCGATCTTGACACCGCTGGTACTAGTCATCGGCAAGTCCACTCAGCTCCACGTCCTCCTGTACCACATAACTCCATCTCTTCTCTAGCCCGTGCCGCGCCCATTTGGCCCCCTCGATCCGGCCGAACAAAAGCTGTTTAGGCATGCGGTGGCTGGGCATGCGGGCTACATGACCCAGCCATCGCAGCCTTCCCCGCCGGAGGAGCTCACCGATGGGACTTTCAAGGATTTGTGAGCTCCTCACACAATCCAGCCTGGTTAAACCCAGGATGGATCGTAGGCAGGCCAGCCTAAATGTTTCTAACCGGCGAAGATGCTCCATTAGGGGGGTCCACGCACACACACGTATGTGTGTGTGCATTCAGTCCGCTTCTCCAGCAGCCACCTCCTGGCCGCCTCGCAGCCCAAGGAGGGTTTGGGAGGATGGCCTCAGGAGCCTTCCGCTTGCTGCCATCTCATCACCGCTCCATTAGCCATCGTCGTCCCTTCGAGCCCCACTTTTACACTTCTCAAGCCAACGCTGTCCTGCCTTCGTTTTCTTGAGCCGCGTGCTTCCTCACCGCCTCTCAATGCAAATCCAAGCGCGCCTCTCGTTGCGAACACCGCGACGCGTGTCCCGCCGTGCCAAGTGTCCCAGTTTCCGATCCGCATGACACGGCACGGACTCGCGCCAACTTGCAACGTGCTGCACACCATTCGCTCGCTCTCGAAAAAGAACGAACCGGAGGCTTCGAGGGGGTCCCAAAGACGAGTGGGGAAGGCAGCCGCGCGATGAGCCCACATCAACGATTGCCCCAGCTCTGCAGTGCTCTATACATGAAGGTGTTATCGGCCAATTCATGGAGAGTTTACGTCGGAGGTGACCAGGGGAAACCCCAAACGGGCGAGGGGGCACGACCATCCCATACAGAAGGAGCACGTGGAGTCCGCAGTTTTGCTGTACTCGCTTCTCCTGGCGATCCAGAGTTATGGCTAATCTTCGACGCCCACGGGGAGTTTCGCAACATCTGTACGGTCCACCGACCCTCGTCTCCACAGTGCTGGGGGGGGGGGGGGGTAACGGGCCTGTGTTGGCTGCTTTCAAGTTGTTCTTTATGGGGAGTACGCGGTTTTTCATTTCATTGCCAAGTTCAGCTTTCCGGCCCGATGCGGACATTGTGCGCGAGCTTCCCATGACCTGAAGCGGGCCCCGCGCATAGCGGCCGCGTCCTGGTGTCAACGAGCACCCAGGAAGCGGCCACCCAGCAACGCAGCTGGACGAACGCTCCACCAGAGTCGTTCGGGCACTTCAAACCTCTGCAGTGGCCTTCAACGTGGAGGGTTTTTTTAAAATGCATTCAACCTTTGCATGTTCCGATTTAAAGCTTTCGTGAGAATATTAGTGTTATTTTATTTTATAAATGTATTATTTTATTCTCATTCTACGTGACTTTACCGAAAGAACCAAAGAAGACTTTGCATGTTCATTAACCCAGTCGTGCGATTTTCATGGTAATTATTTCAAAGCCAGTAAGTGTCTTAAAACATCAAGTCTGGCGATTGCGAGACGGTTTACACATGTCAACTCGTCGTTTTTAAAGTTGAATTTTACTGCTCGTCCACCGAGTGCATGACCTAGGGAAGGCCACTTATTGACGCGACACCTCGCTCACGTTTTACCCGAGCGTGGAGCGAGTGGCCGAGTTGGACGGTAAAGACAACGGCAAGATGCTGCCGCTGTCGCCCTGTCACCCAATGGGTAGCGAGGGCGACATCATCAGTAGCCAATGGCTCGCTCAGTCTCACGATGTTCACATGCGACACCTGCTCCCAGCAGAGCCTGTGCCCTTCACACAGTGCGACAACCTCACGAGATTCGACCGACGTCAACGTGGCCGCGTATTTCCATTCCGTGCACAGAATCGTGAGCAAATTCCACGCGTGACCGATAGAATATTCATCCATGGCAAACGGCGGCACGCTTTTAAAGTCCCACGTTCTGCAAGGGTTAGAAAAACTCCAAACTACATTTTGTTCTGTGTGCAACAAATGTTTATTCGTCTAAATCCTCCAGTGTAGGGAACCTCTTCAGAATCACGGAATTCCTCCAAACAACAACTCTTCAATCTCGTCGCGGCTCATAGGTCGCAGCCATTGCGCTTACACAAGCATAACTTACCTGCAGAAATTAACGTTCAATAAAGTTTGTATTTTTTTTACATTACCAATGCTGCAATGTTTTGATGATGTTTTTGCCTTCCAGGGCCTAGTCCTATTTTTAAATGCAGTCTACTTCCAGGATGTGGCATAGCACAGATGTTTATTATCAAAGCATGTTAATTATTTGATTAAGAATATTAGCGCAATGTTGTTCATCAGCAGAACGTGTAGACAACCATTGTACGCCATACTTATGTTCACAATCATACTAGATTAGAAAAAGTTTTGCTGGCTGGCATCCTGGCGCAAGTGCCACGCGTGGTGGCGACGTCACTGCGCACATCTGCGCGATGACGTCACCCGCATCCCCGCGGCTTTGAGCCGGTTCGTGCGCCGCGCTGACTTCAAGCCTCCCCGCCACCCTCCACCCCGGCCGTGCGTCCAGCGCAAATGTGATAGAGGAGAGAAACAGAGAAGTGGGGAGGGAGATAGCGGAGGGAGGAAGAGACGGAGAGGTGTAGAGCGAGTAGAAGGACGAGGGGGGGGAAGAGTGAGCGGGCGTGAAATGGACAGAGAGCTAAAAACAAAGAGTGAGGGAATGGGACAAGCAGTGGGAGGGAGGATTAGGGAGAGGCAAGAGAGAGATTGAGATGAGAAGGGGAGAGGTGGGAATAAGGAGAGTGAGAGGTGAGAGAAATAGGGAGAGATGGGGGGGTGGAAGTGGGTGGGACAGTGGATGGAAGAGAAGAACAGACAGGAAGGGAGAGGTAAAGGAGGGGACAGGGATAGAGGAATCGGGATATACGTTGGGATGTACGGCACAGACAACAAGAGACAGGTGGAGAGAGACAGGGCTCTATGGAAGATAAAAAGTTTTGCTGGCTGGCTGGGAGAGATGGTCACGCCGTAAGGACGTGCACGGGTTGCTCATGCTATTTAAAAAAAAAACCAATTAGCAGGCTTTTTAAAAATTGTAAACATTAAAATAACACATTTGTGCTATAAAACCTCACACACATTTTTTTTTCTCAAATAATCATCGTGATTTTTCTGTACAGCCAAATAGGTTTTTGATTGTACAAGGTGTTAGCGGTACGGACATCACACACCCGCTCACAAAACGCTCCACACACAAACAACCCTTCACCATCAAATCAAGCTAGCGAACACAAAGACAATTCAGGAGCCACACTCCGACAGCAACGCACACTTCTTTTGCCAGACACGAGATTGCCTCCCGTGGTCGGAATGCATCTGCCAAGCACACAACAGACAACGCTCTCCGTGCGAACAGACTACGCACGCTCGCCCGATTCGGTGGGCATTACAGCAGGTCAAAGACCTGAGCGGGCCTGGCCTTGGCAGGGGCTTTGGGGGCCCAGGTGAGGAAATGGGGCTTCTTGATGCAGCTCGCCTGTGCCAGGTCACACGTGTAACCGCTCGGGCAGCAGTGCACAAAGTCGCTGCAGCAGGTGGCCTGCAAATGGCAAAGGCGCATTCGGAATTTTTAAAATTAAAACGCATTTGATCGTCGTCGCCGCCATACAGAGCCACAAACCGCGACAGGATCGGTGCAAAATAATTCTCTCTGCAGCCGAGCACGTGGCAGTGAAGCCACGACATCGCCTGCGGATCAGCAATCCGTATATTACAAGCAGACTTTAGACATGTAAATAGAAAAATCTATAACAGCATAAGACAGAGGAGATGTCACATGCTAAGGGCACTGGAACCGCAACGGGTGCCCGAAGCACACGATGTCAGGAACCACATTTTCAACCCCAGCGACCCCCAGTCAGCAGCAGGACAGCAATTTGTGCTTTTGCCGACACTCAGAAGCACCCCCAGCACGCGAGCGAGGTTGGCGCCAGCTACATCACTATTATTTTGCGACACGATTTTCAAACCAAGCGACGTTATTGTTCCACGTGAAACGCGCGTTGGGATTATTTGGCTGCTATAAATGTCCACGTCACGATAAGCCGCTGTTGTTGGGCCATCATGTGGCCAGGTCGCTTCTGAAAAATAACTAATAGCTCAGCGGGCTTTGCCTGGTAAAATAAAATAGTTTAGTTTTAGCGATTTTATTTTTATTGATTTGCGTACCCTTCCTAGACTTTGCACTCTTCTCGTTTTTGTCGAATTGTGTGTTGTTGTAGTAACTTTCTGACCTGCCCCTAATGGATATCTGTGAAAAAGAGCTTCATAGCTCATCGGATTCCTCCCCGTCTCCACAGCGACCCAACGTTCCAATTTCTGAACTTTTACATCAACGACCCTCACATGTAAAAAAAAAACATTTTTAAAAAGTGGGCAGCGTGCATTGTTGTGTGCGTCGTTGGGCCCGCTACACAACGTTAAGCGCCGTGGCGTACGCGGCCGTCGCCGCACGGCGGCAGTCGCCTGCGACGCAAGATGAAACCGAGCGCCGTTTTGCATCGAGGAATTTCGCCGCCGAGCAGCCCGACCCAAACAAAAAAACCGCGCCTCGCGTCACGCGCGGCTCGCGAAAACCCACGCGGCAAATAAGACAAAACGCCTCATCCGCGGAATGCGCTGCCCAAGTCGCTTGCCCTCACCAGCGGTAAGGGGCAGCAGCCCCACTGCCCCTGCGGGAGCTGGCAGCAGGTGGTGCCGTCGGGGCAGGCGTAGGCCGAGTCGCACCGCACGCTGCCCCCGCGCGCCGCGGCAGACGCGGGCAGCAGCGCGGTGAGACGCGTCCTGGCCGGAGTCTTGGAGCTCCAGGGCAGGGAGAGCTGCCCCTGGTCGCACGAGCCCGCCGGCACATTGCACGTCGTGCCTTCGGGGCAGCAGTGCTCGTGGTCGTCGCAGCAGACGGCCTTTAGGGGCGACATCGCGCGAGAGAGTTTTAAAACGGCGATGTCCTGCAAACTTAACGATGGCAAAGTGCGAGAGGCGAGCGCTGGAATTGCACACGGGATTGTGAAAGGAGCACATTTATCGGATAATTGGTCAAAAGGTCCGAGGTCTTCGCTAGCCGAGCCAATACACGCTTCACGGTTCCGATTCCGCCTCGATACGAGTAACGGCGGTGAGGCTGAGCCATAAAGCACCGTGTTGAGGCCTAGGTGCAGAGCACTGTGGACCCCAGGCCGTGCCTAGTATGACAACACAAATGTCAGTCACCATTGTTCTGGTGTCCGGTGCCTTGTACATTTGTTCACACAACCAATATTTTCATAACTTCATGTGGTGAAATATTACAGCGTTGGGAAATTATCCAATGATTAAGTTTGAGCGATGAAAAAGCCAGAGTAATATTTAAGGGATTTACATCTTGTAACTATTTGGTATTAGCTGTTGGATAACCAAATGGCTGGGCATGATGGCACACACCTGCAATCCAACCCTTTGGAAGCAAGGGACAGTGAATCGTCTAGATCCGATACTTGTTGATCTCTGTGAGATGACCACAATATGGGAGTACAGAACAAAGGCGTTGTGTATTCACGAGACCATGTGTGTGGACCTGGGAGTGTTGTTCTCTCGTGGGTGAGAGTTCTCTCCCTGTATACTCCGATATTCGATCTAACAAGGTTGAATATGTATGGTGCGAAAGAAGCTCAACATACTATACATTCAGACAAAATGGAATTGGCTAAACATCCAAATAGAGTATCCTCAAGATAAAGAGGATACTGTATCGAAATAAGCACGACTCAATTCCCAAGTAGACGCAGCACAAACCTTCACGAGAGGGCAGCAGCCCCAGTCTCCGGTTCCCGTCTTGCAGCACGTGGTTTGGTCAGGACAGCTGACCTGATCGTCGCACTTCACATCGTTGGGCTCTCCCGCCACTCTGAGGGCCGGCGTCTTGGTGCTCCAGGGCAGGCTGAGGGCACCTTTGTCGCACGTCTGCGCCGGCAGGTTACACGTGGTGCCTTGCGGGCAGCAGTGCTCGTGGTCGTCGCAGCACACGGCCTGCGAACGGGAGATGTCCCCGGGTTGCCGGAGTCGCTTCTCAAAATCGGCGACCAAGAGAGCGGTGGCCGATCCTCCAAAGCGCTGCCACCCACTCTGGTGCATCGCAATGGGATCCCCGATACACCAGAAAGCTGTGACCAACAATTACCCCGATTTTACTCTGTAATGTCCAAGCCATCTTTTTTCTGATGAGGGACGCTACTTTAATTATGCGATGATAAGCCTTGAAACATGGTAACGAGTTGTCCAATAAATGCAAAAAACACTCTTTAAAATCAACTCAGCCAAGTAAACAACTGTCCTGTTTATGTATTTTTTAGAAAAGTAAATAAATCCGAATGCAAAAAGTCAAAGGACCCGAGGGATGCACCATATTTTTAGTCACATTATTGCATCGATGGGCACGACCGAGACTCCGCCGTTTGCGCGGCCAGGTAGGCCTGAGCGTAGGCCTGACCATGTGCAACAATTAACTCGGCCTGAGCGCAGGCCCGACCATGTGCGCAGCCAGCTAGGCCCGACACTAAGGCTCTAACCAGAACGTCAGTGACCCACGTGCACCCTTACAACGGTGGATATCGCGGGAGACCGGATATCATTCCATCGGTCTCACACATCGCCCCGCGGCTTTCAGCGGTACTCACCTTCACGAGAGGGCAGCAGCCCCAATCTCCGCTGGGCATCTTGCAGCACGTGTCCCCGTCAGGACAGCTGAACTGATCGTCACAAATCACGACGTTGGGCTCTCCCGCCACTCTGAGGGCCGGCGTCTTGGTGCTCCAGGGCAGGCTGAGGGTGCCTTGATCGCACGTCTGCGCCGGCAGGTTACACGTGGTGCCTTGCGGGCAGCAGTGCTCGTGGTCGTCGCAGCACATGGCCTGCGAACGAGAGACGTCCCCGGGTTGCCGGAGTCGCTTCTCAAAATCGCTGACTAAGACAGCGGTGGCCGATCCTCCAAAGCGCTGCCACCCACTCTGGTGCATTGCAATGGGATCCCCGATACATCAGAAAGCCTAGACCAACAATTACCCGGATTTTACTCTGTAATGTCCAAGCAATTTTTTTTCTGATGAGGGACGCTACTTTGATTATGCGACAAGAAGCCTTAAAACCTGGTAACTAGTTGTCCAATAAATTAAAAAAATACTCTTTAAAATTAACTCGGCCAAGTAAACAACTGTCCTGTTTATGCATTTCTTAGAAAAGTAAATAAATCCAAATTCAAAAGTAAAAGGACCTCAGGGATTGCACCGTGTTTTTTTAGTCACATTATTGCATCGATGGGCACGACCGAGACTCCGCCGTTTGCGCGGCCAGGTAGGCCTGAGCGTAGGCCCGACCATGTGTGCAGCCAGCTAGGCCCGACACTAAGGCTCGAACCAGAACGTCAGAGTGACCCACGTGCACCCTCACAACGGTGGATATCGCGGGAGACCGGATATCATTCCATCGGTCTCACACATCGCCCCGCGGCTTTCAGCGGTACTCACCTTCACAAGAGGGCAGCAGCCCCAGTCTCCGCTCGGCAACTTGCAGCACGTGTTCCCGTCGGGACAGCTGAACTGATCGTCACAAATCACGACGTTCGGCTCTCCCGCCACTCTGAGGGCCGGAGTCTTGGTGCTCCAGGGCAGGCTGAGGGTGCCTTTGTCGCAGCGTTCAACTGGCAGGTTACACGTGGTGCCTTCCGGGCAGCAGTGCTGGTGGTCGTCGCAGCACACGGCCTGTGAAACGGGGGTCACAATCAAGCGAACAATAGAAAATCAAGCTTCTCTTCTCTGGACCTTATAAAAATGGATCCGCAGGAGAAAACAAATGACGCTGCCGAAGCAGGATGGCACGAATATGTTCCACGACGCAAAAATAAGAGCATTTAGTGTAACCAAGTTTCAATACTCTTACGCAAAATAAGTAGGCTTGACCAGTACACATCATCGCTGTAATGGATGATGGCCGGTGGTCAAGATTCCTGTTTCTGTGTCAGACAGAGCAGGGAACACACTAAGAGAATGTCTACCACGGAGATGGGAGTGCTCAGCTGGTGCGCAGATCAGCTGGTGCGCAGGCACTAGATGGATTGTGCCACCGCAGGACAGTGAGAGATGGTGGACTTGGGGAGGCCTTTATCGAACAGTGGATTTATTGTTGCAGATCATCGTCACCATCGTACCAAAATGAGCGTCAATTGTGAATGACACGCCTTCATTCAAACGTAACAAACCTTTGGCAGAGGGCAGCAGCCCCAATCTCCGCTGGGCATCTTGCAGCACGTGTTCCCGTCGGGACAGCTGGACTGATCGTCACAAATCACGACGTTGGGCTCTCCCGCCACTCTGAGGGCCGGCGTCTTGGTGCTCCAGGGGAGGCTGAGGGTGCCTTGATCGCACGTCTGCGCCGGCAGGTTACACGTGGTGCCTTGCGGGCAGCAGTGCTCGTGGTCGTCGCAGCACACGGCCTGCGAACGAGAGACGTCCCCGGGTTGCCGGAGTCGCAATCTCAAAATCGGCGACTCGGGTACTAGAGGAGCACGGCACGAATACATCCCCGGCGGTGGGTTAGCTAAAGGAGCAGCCCTGCAATCTCCTCGCGCCACTGCCGGTGGAAGGGCCTCCACTAGACGGGAGCCCTAGAGCCCCTATGGAGGGTACGAGGCCTCCTCTTCCTCGCCGACCAAACGTCGGACAAGGAGGTGCAAGCACCCGCGTCTTACTCCCCTCACAAGCAACCTGTAGAGGGCGATTTAAAGAACCGAACAGGAGCAGGTCTTTGACAGAGCTTTCTGGACACAAATGAACAAAAAAATGCAAAACCCAACAAATGATTTTGTCGATTGCTGCATCTGCAGTGGTGCACAAGCGCAATAACAAACTCGCACTGGTCAACAGCATGAAGACTTCTTCACAATTCTGGCAAATGGCCCGATGAAGCTGGTTGTAATCACCAAAGAAACGTCACAGTACTCAAATTGTAAATGCTGTAGGTTTACTCTCGAACACAACGGTGTGCTGCAGTAGAAACTAATAGGCACGTCTCGTTGACGTGAAAAACCTTACTAAATCGGCTGTGGTCGGATGGTGGTGGGGAAAACGACACGTTCATATTTACGCGATCCAACCCTAAAAGAAAAACCCTTTAATTATGATCAACAACACTCCCCCCCCCTTAAAACTATAACAAAAAAAATCGGCGACGTTTTTGGCAGTAGCTCTTCTTCAGAGCACCTACACAGAGGGGCCAGGCGAGCGGCAAAGTGGAGACTACGAGTTGGAGGCTGCACTTTGTTTAAACCATGGGGGCCTGATGAGGATTTTTTTTAAACATTTCGTGATGAGTAGCTTTCACACGGGCACATGAAGTTACCTAATAGTAGTTATTTAGTAGCTTATATTCAAAGTTAAATTATAAAATGTTGTTGGCACAAACAGAATCAGCAGAGATAGGGATGCTGGTTCAATCGAAATGGCTAGAATTATCTTCATGTAAACTGGAGCAAAGGTTAAGTGATTTAATGCTCAATGAAGATTTAAGTGGTGGTCATCTCCTGTTTGCAGCCGAGCCAGTAGTGGAAATTCCACATTCCTATGACAAATACAAGTCTATCCCTCGGGCAACCAGCGTCGACTTCCCCGCAAAGTGGGACCCTATTTTACAGACCCTGGAGAAATTATGGGCCGAGTCAACCCCCAATCAGGATGTGAACTCGCAACCTTCCGCTTACGAGTCGCTCGCTCTACCGCTGAACCACCGGAGTACAGCAACAACCGAAGAAACGGGCACCCCCGTGAACAACGTAGCCCTCTCCCATGGAGCAATGGACACCACAACATTGAACGACCCACGTGCACCCTTCCAGCAGTGGCAAGCGAGGGAAACCGGATATCATTCCATCGGTCTCGCCGATCGCCCCGCCGCTTGCAGCGGTACTCGCCTTCACAAGAGGGCAGCAGGCCCAGTCTCCCCCCGGCGTCTTGCAGCACGTGTTCCCGTCCGGACAGCTGGACTGATCGTCACAAATCACGACGTTGGGCTCTCCCGCCACTCTGAGGGCCGGCGTCTTGGTGCTCCAGGGGAGGCTGAGGGTGCCTTGATCGCACGTCTGCGCCGGCAGGTTACACGTGGTGCCTTGCGGGCAGCAGTGCTCGTGGTCGTCGCAGCACACGGCCTGCGAACGAGAGACGTCCCCGGGTTGCCGGAGTCGCAATCTCAAAATCGGCGACTCGGGTACTACAGGAGCACGGCACGAATACATCCCCGGCGGTGGGTTAGCTAAAGGAGCAGCCCTGCAATCTCCTGCTCGCGCCACTGCCGGTGGAAGGGCCTCCACTAGACGGGAGCCCTAGAGCCCCTATGGAGGGTAGGAGGTCTCCTCTTCCTTGCTGACCAAACGTCGGACAAGGAGGTACAAGCACCCGCGTCTTACTCCCCTCACAAGCAACCTGTAGAGGGCGATTTAAAGAACCGAACAGGAGCAGGTCTTTTACAGAGCTTTCTGGACACAAATGAACAAAAAAATGCAAAACCAAACAAATGATTTTGTCGATTGCTGCATCTGCAGTGGTGCACAAGCGCAATAACAAACTCGCACTCGTCAACAGCATGAAGACTTCTTCACAATTCTGGCAAATGGTCCGATGAAGCTAGTTGTAATCACCAAAGAAACGTCACAGTACTCAAATTGTAAATACTGTAGGTTTACTCTCCAACACAACGGTGTGCTGCAGTAGAAACTAATAGGCACGTCTCGTTGACGTGAAAAACCTTACTAAATCGGCTGTGGTCGGATGGTGGTGGGGAAACGACACGTTCATATTTACGCGATCCAACCCTAAAAGAAAAACCCTTTAATTATGATCAACAACACTCCCCCCCCCTTAAAACTATAACAAAAAAAATCGGCGACGTTTTTGGCAGTAGCTCTTCTTCAGAGCACCTACACAGAGGGGCCAGGCGAGCGGCAAAGTGGAGACTACGAGTTGGAGGATGCACTTTGTTTAAACCATGGAGGCCTGATGAGAATTTTTTTTAAACATTTCGTGATGAGTAGCTTTCACACGGGCACATGAAGTTACCTAATAGTAGTTATTTAGTAGCTTATATTCAAAGTTAAATTCTAAAATGTTGTTGGCACAAACAGAATCAGCAGAGATAGGGATGCTGGCTCAATCAAAATGGCTAGAATTATCTTCATGTAAACTGGAACAGCAAAGGTTACGTGATCTAATGCTCAATGAAGATTTAAGTGGTGGTCATCTCCTGTTTGCAGCCGAGCCAGTAGTGGAAATTCCACATTCCTATGACAAATACAAGTCTATCCCTCGGGCAACCAGCGTTGACTTCCCCGCAAAGTGGGACCATATCTTACAGACCCTGGAGAAATTATGGGCCGAGTCAACCCCCAATCAGGATGTGAACTCGCAACCTTCCGCTTGTGAGTCGCTCGCTCTACCGCTGAACCACCGGGGTACAGCAACAACCGAAGAAACGGGCACCCCCGTGAACAACGTAGCCCTCTCCCATGGAGCAATGGACACCACAACATTGAACGACCCACGCGTGCACCCTTCCAGCAGTGGCAAGCGAGGGAAACCGGATATCATTCCATCGGTCTCGCCGATCGCCCCGCCGCTTGCAGCGGTACTCGCCTTCACAAGAGGGCAGCAGGCCCAGTCTCCCCCCGGCGTCTTGCAGCAGGTGTTCCCGTCGGGACAGCCGACCAGATCGTCGCACTGCACATCGTTGGGCTCTCCCGTCATTCTGAGGGCCGGCGTCTTGGTGCTCCAGGGCAGGCTGAGGGCGGCATGGTTGCACGTCTGCGACGTCACGTTGCATATCGTGCCTTCTGGGCAGCAGTGCTCCTTATCGTCGCAGCACACGGCCTGTAAAATGGGGTCACAATCGACCAAAACAAAACATAAACGTGTGCAGGTCTTCCAAGGATCATCATTTCACCCACCATGTCCTTATCATTCACGCAAACACCTCTCTCTCCGTCCGATACGTTAGCTGGTCTCTACCACACGCACGTTGTTTGGCACGCTATCCAAACGAGCACGCGGTCAAACCTGAACACACAATGGAATGCAGTCACAGCACAATCGTAAAGAACTACGTGGCGGTATGTCACACACGCGCACCTTTGGAAGAGGGCAGCAGCCCCATTGGCCTGACGGGAGTATGCAACAGGTGTTCTGATCGGAGCAGCTGGTGAAGGCATCGCACTGCACGTCAGAAGCCGCCTGCTTGGAAGGGTACTTGCTCACCCACGGAATGGACAACTTGCCGTGAACGCACTTTCCAAGCTTCAAGTCACACATCGTGTTTTTTGGGCAGCAGTGCAGGTAGTCGCTGCAGCAGACAGCCTAAGCGAGGGTCGGGAAATCAACAACGAAATACAAAATTACTTGTAGATGCCACGTTGGCAGCGGTGCACAAGCACAAATAACACGAACTAACATTCATCAACAACACCGTAGCCTTGCAAAGAAAGATTATAAGAGGTGACATTTTGGGCAACAGCCCATCTTCATAGCACAATACCATGACACAGATGTGTAACTAACAAACCTAAGTCTATAGCAAGTTTAATTTGTATAGCCAGATGAGAACTCAAGAGTCCTGGATGATCTCATTTGCAGGAGTGACCCAAGTCACCGAAATGACAAAAGCAATGACGCAAACACAAACGGTGCAAGAACAGCCACGTGACACAACAAAACTAAAACCGCACGAACATAAATTCGACGATGAACAAAACAGATTTCTCGCAAGTGAAAGTTGCCTCGAGGCAAATGACTTTTAAAAGTGAAACGGCTTCGAATACAAACGCAGAGGACTCACGTCCTCCAGGGAGCAGCAGCCGTATTGTCCCGAGGCCAACGGGCAGCAGGTGGCGTCGTCCCCACACGACGTCCCGTCCGGACACTGCGGTGGTCGCACAGCGAGCGAGCGAGCGAGGCGCCAGCGCCACGGGGGGGAGAAAGCAAACAAGGCAACTGGTGAGGATTGAGAAAGGCCCCGACGATGCGGAATGGCAAAGTTCGTTTCACACCGCGTGTTCGGCAATGGCCTTTCCCATGAAAGCTGGAAGTGGACAAGATTCGCACATCGTGGTCATTCAAATATTTTTGTTATAAGCTTTGTTGAGAATACACTTTAACTAAAAGTAGTTTTAAAATCTGACAAAACAACCGTGCATTGCTGCAGCCTGGTTAAAATGTATTGTTAAAAAAGTGAAGCTCGTCGGAGTGAGTTTTGCACCTGCTTATTTCGTGGCGTAAACGTCGGCGTCTTCTCCAGCCAGGGCACGGATATTTTCCCCTTCTGGCACATCCCGTGGGCCAAATCGCAAACGGTCCCCGAAGGGCAGCAGTGCAGCCCGTCCGAGCAGCACACGGCCTGCACACCGCACCCCACGTCACTCCGAGCTAGCGGTCACCACACGTTCACACGCGCTACGTGGACGTACGGCCACGGGCCCTGCAGCGAACCACTGGGGTCTACGGTCCTCCATTAAAAGAGGTGCAGCAAAACTACAGCAACGCTCTCCCGAAACCCTCCGACATTGGAATTTAGCTCCCGAGCATATTGCCCATACCAAAGACTAGAACTAGACACGTATTAGCGCAGAAATCAAGATGCTGTTTTTATCCGATAGCACCGTGGCAATTAGGTTTACCATGATAGTCAACCACATCAGTTTATTTTTAAACGTGAAAACGAAACGTGCATTCTCTGCTTGTGGTTAGTGCATATCATACGGGTTTTAACAAAATATTTACGGTAAAGAACGTTCCCCTGCCCCCTATAAATTATCTATCAGTCAAATGTTTCCGTCTCCTTTGCATTAATTCTCATGTTACACGCCTCTTTTGTAGAGTTCTGCACGCCCCATTAGTGCAGTGGAAACATCAGGATGTTGTATGCCGTATAATTTACGTAACTCGTAAACATACAGTATCGCGTGTGCGATTCCACGCAAGTACTGCGAGTGCAGCAACGTATTCTAAATTAATTGACGCACCGTTACAGGCGGAATCGGGCAAGAATGACGCAAATACATTCTCTACGTAAATTATATGTGCATCGAATCGCTTACGCAGGAATCCATTCTTTTAGGCTATGAAAATTAGGCGACTAAAACGAAGGGGAAAAACCTTTGCGACGCTGAAGATGCGAGAACTGCTCGGGCCCCGAGGCCTGACAAACACGAGGACGGAAACACGTAGCTGGGTAGCCCAACCACAGCCTTCGCCCAAGTCAGATGAGGGTAACGTAATCTCATCGATCTGCTATTCTATTCGTATTACGCAACACTTGCATGACCCCTAAATCCGATTGTTTGGAATGGGTGGGTGGCGATGGTTATAGAGACTATAGGGGGTTTCCAGGCTGTGTGCACAAGACTGCATTGTTGTAAAGTTGTGCACACAACCCAAGGACGTGAAACCAGAGTTGGATTTTCGCCAAACCACGTGAAAACTGGCATGCAATATTTATACATGTGGTGCTGTGCACTGTCATTGGTGATGGGCAGAATTATACCATCAACTCACTCCCCACTCATCATCCCACTCCTCACTTCCTCCACATCAACACTTAAAAACGTATCCACGTTGATCCTCGGTGCTTTCCACCCTGCCAGATTTCCCCTGCCCCCATTTGGCTTCCGACAGGGCGGCACTTTGACAGGTTTTGTGACGCGATTTAGCGCCCTGTAAATCCAAGTCGTTGTGCTTGTACACTTGGATTAATCGTGGGCGGTTAGAACTCCCGATTCGAAGGTAGGATCTCAGTCAGCGGGTGCCGGCTCGGCGCCTCTCGCTCCCCGGGCCACCCGGGCCTCCTCCCGTCACCGTCTGCAGAGCGCAACAACAACAAAACTGCCAGGTTGGGCTTCTTCGTGCGTCGGCGGCCTCGTTGGTTGTGTCGAGCGTACCGCGGGCAGGGGGCAGCAGCCGTATCCCTGCTCGGCGGACAAGCAGCACGTGTTGCCGTCGGGGCACTGCTGTCCGTCGGGGCACATGATGCTGCCGGCCACGGCAGTCAGCAGCGCGGCCACGACCGCCGGACGCATCATCTGCACCCGGGGGGAGAGAGGGTGAACGGGTGAACAGGCGAAGATCCCCGCGCGTGGCCTTCATCAAACCGTGGAGACAAGTGCCGTTATGGCGAGTAGCGCCTGCGCGGGCTGGCACGGCGCACGAGGAGGTGGGTGGCCAGCAACGCGCTCGGCCGCCTTCGTCCCCCGTGGTGATGTTTACACACCGCACCAGGTACTCATTTAAGGCCGAGTCGACCTAGGGGAGGCCCACGACTGGTTAAGATAATCGTCACCGACGCTATCCGTGAGCGAGAATCGAGCGCTGGTTGCCAGGTCCAGTGCGTAGTGCCGAATCGCTGCACCACCGCTCCCCCCCCACAAAACACACAAAGCACGCATGACTCGCCATGGCAGCACAGAGATGCATTCATTGTTTAAAAGTCGTCGAGACTGGCCAGGCCAATGACTCCTGCCTTCATGAAATGAGCAAGAACCACCGGTGCGGAGATGCACGTTTAAAAATTCAAATGTAAATCTGCTCCCTCAGGATGAAGGTTTCCCTCGTGACAAGCCAAGCGAGAGCGTTTCCAGACGGGCTCCTCTTGCCCCCAGTGATTGTTTGTGATATGCACAGGACCGTGATCAGTCCTACAGCGGCACTGTCGACGGGACTAAGAGGAGCGGGGCACATCAACAGTGGCAGAATGGCGACTCCGTGCACACCACACAGGAAGCCCATGGAGCTGTGCACTTTGAAATCATCTCGATTGAAAACCTATTTCTTTAAAACTGCTTTTTGCGTTTAGCTTGTTGTCTTTGGTTGGCTACGTACGGTGCGAAAGAAGTTCAACATACATACATACGTGTGCGTGTGTATGAAAGGCGAGGCTGACGTGAATATTAAAACTACATGGTAATCCAGTGTCCTAGCTTTGCCTTCTGAGTTACAAAGGTGACCTGGTGATTCTACCAAGACGTTCAAAACAATCCAATGTCCGAAAACAATCATCAGACCTCACTCTACTCGTTTTTCTAGCTGTGCAAACACTGTCGGTCTATTTTAATACAAAACACGCATTTCCAGAAACTAGATTGAACCAATTTAACGTCTTGCTGTAGATATACGATGTGGTATGAGTTTTCGAGAGGGGGGCTGGGGCGTGGTGGGGGGAGAAAGTCCTTCGAGCCCTGCTCACGACGGCCAGCTGGGAGCGCAGAGACGGTGCCCAAAAGGGGCTTTCCACAGACCCCATGGGTGTACAGTGAAGCGTTTCGACGACAAAATCTACATTGAGCATCCGCGATTTCCTGCTCAAGCGAGCATCCAGGCGGTGCTCATCTCCTGTTTACAGCCTTGAGCATGTGGTGGAAGTTCCGCATTACCATGGCAGGGGCGAGTATGGATATGTCACAGCATTTTAATAAAATGCATTAGTGTGTATGAAGAACAATACGATGTATCAATAATATACATTACCCCCGTATACACTATTATATAGTTACAACAGTTGTGGACAGCGCACAGCAGATCGTCGTGGCGAGGAGGAGCCCTCCGCCCCCCCCCTGTCCCCCCTCCACCGGCTCCCGATCCAATCCCAGAAGAACCGCAAGAACCTCCACTCGCAGCGGGCCCCCCCACGCCGACCATCGCTCAGCCTCGTCCACCTCGTCCGCCCAGCCCTCCGTGCTCTCGACTCCCTGCCAACCCCCCCCCCCCCGTCCTGGTCCGGCTCGAGACATTTCCCTTTATCCGCTGCCTGTGGACTGGGCGTCTGCCTCGCGTTCGGTTTAGAAGCTAAATAATATACGTGCCTCCTTTGCCTAGCATGTGGTCTCACTCAGCAAATATAAACACACGTCGACATTATACTCTACCGAAACTAGCGTAGTTGCGTCTGTATGTACGTTGAACTTCTTTCGCACGGTACGTAGCAGACCGTGCTAATCGGAAGTGCAGGGGGAAGGACAACAAACTAAACACAAAGCAGTTCTGCGACAAGCTTGAACGAGCTGCAGCTGGCCGTGAAAATAGGGTCACAATAAGGGCCAGATTTGAGAATGCCGTGCAACGATAGCTTGGCAAACATCAAACACAGTACCGCCATTACCAAATTCTCAACAATGACAGAGCATTGAATGACTTTTACTACACCATTAACCTACATTCTCCACCAACTTGCATGACTTCGTATGGACAGGCAAGGTGCATGTGTGTTAGAGAGCAAACTATTCCAATTATAGTACACAAATTACAGTTCAGCATAGGAATTTGCTACGGTTATATTTATGCTAAATCAGCACAAAATGCTTTTCAATAACTAATTTGAATAATGCATTCAGTTTTCTTTACCAGACAAATATTATCCCATTTTGGTTGGACAAATCTGTAGTTTACAGCCTTGAGCCATGCTAACTCACTGGGCCTCACCAAAATGTCGATGCATCCAGCCCGGTGACTCAGCGGTAGAGCGAGCAGTTGACAATCAGGAGGTATTACTATGGCAGGGGGTAGCGAGTTAAAAACCGGGTCGGAGCATCCACTCGGGACAATCATCCTTCCCGGGGTTGATAAAACCAGTACCATGGTTTGGAGAAAACGCGCAGCCGAGATAACAATACGGAACTTCCACCGCTGGCTCAGGGCTGCGAGCGGCAAGTGCATTTCAAGGGAATAAAAAGTATGCGAGAAGATATAAAAATGTGTTTTTACATTTTTATACAAGACGTAAAACAGACCGGCCGCACCGCATTTTTGAAAGCGGGGCACAATGATGGAGACCTTTCAGATTTCATTTCCGTTGACCACTGAACAGAAAATGGATAATGGAGACAAAATACGCGTGCAAAAGTGTGCCCCGTGAGGACGTGCGAGAGAATCGAGGCCGAGCAAAAGGTGCATCTCAATCAAATCACCAACCACCAAATTCCTTTTTCCAAAAAAAACACAAGTCGAGCAGCAGCATGTGATCATCACGCGTAGGGGTATCAGCCACGTCACATCGTGCTTCTGCGTGCGCCTGCTTATGCAACTCGCATAAGCCACCGCTCGCATTACTTCCTCTTGTAACTAAAAAAAGGCAGAAGTGGGTTTTTATCTTCCACGAAATACAAATTAGATCGACCGATAATGTTACAAATAGCATGAGTCTAATATAGCACGAGTCTAAAATAGCAAGAGTGATTGGAGAATCCAACGACCTGGTTCTTAATCAGAATGTTTTGAACTATGGCATACACGGGCGTGCTGATCACGCTGGGGGTACCAGCGTGCAGCTCTGACGTATGTCACACACAGCCAAGTGCCGTTTTCCTATCTCATTGCCGGGCCTGCCCCTGACAACGGAGGCAAGCAATGGTCGACTTTTTCATGAAGCCGAATTGCTGAACCCAACACCGCGGGAACATTCTGCACACAACGTGAAAATGGCCGTACGAGTCACCTGAGGTTGGCGCATTGTGAACCGGTGACTTTCAGGCGCTGCTTGAATTATAAATAAGGTCAACAATATTTTTACCCTCATCGGACAGGCGGCGTTCACCTGACCCTCCGCCTTTCGAGACGTTATCACGCACCGCGGTGCGGGGCGGCCAAGCGTGGAACTACACCGCACCTGGCAGAGCAGGTTGGGAGTTGCGTGGTGCCCACGCACACAAGCGCGGCGGTGCGCGGATACTCCATTGCGGCGAACTATGATATGCGGCGCGATGGAGGCATCGTCCCCCGCTGGGTCAGGCCCGAGAAAGCTGTGCAAAAAATTGCGCCGGGTCGAACGAGGCTGCCCGTCACCAAAGCGCTTCGTGTCTGCTGGGGTCACAGCAAGGAAGCGTTTCAGATACACCCAGCAGAGCCTGCATGCACGATTGGTTCGCTCACCTCTGGAAAGCAGAACACGGGCCTGCCGCCAGTGCTGCACGAGCTGATGCCAATGGCGTAACGAGTCAACGTAACATTGTCAACCGTCCTGCAGCTGTGTCCTTCTTCCTCTTTCACATTTCATATCGGTCCAGTAAAAACGGGGTGAATAAGCAAGATGGATACGACCATGAAATAGCACGTATCATTTATACGAGTGATGTCTGGACGAACACGGGATTGAGGACAAGTCTGTATACAACATATGTAAGGGTTACGGTGTACGATTTATAAAGTATCAGTTGCCTACAACTGTTACTTTAAAGCTTTACTTTAAAGCTACACATTTACTACCATGCCCTTGGATCAACATTCCGAAAGGAGGGAGTTCACCCACACAGCTATATACTGCAGTCAGAAACCCCCGTGCGTTCACGCTGAGTGTACACCGAAAGATACAACCGGCAAGCCAACACTAATCCTGCCTAAGATACTACTACAGTCGTTGGTGCTGGACTTCACCCCGACAGCCGTACAGGCGGGCGAATACAGTGGTGCGTGCGGAAGAATACATCGGTATACGCGTGGGAGGATGCAGTGGCAAACCCATCAGTGGCATCACGCATAATGTGATCAGAGCTCCAACCGAAGGGCTTCAGATGGGTTTGGCCGTAGCCCAGTTCTGTACGCACAAGGAAAATTATAAGGCAATCATCTCTATTGTACGGTGTATCTAAAACATTTTCTAGTCCAGTACACACTTCCCCCGGCACATTAAGCAGCCCCCCCCCCTCCTGAACCTCCTAACTTTCGTTGCTCTCAGAAAGCCTCAACCTCTTCTCTATTTAGCCATCCTCCACCTTCCCCACGCCTCCTCCCTCCCCTCCCCTGACCCCTCAGTGCCTCCTCTATTGCGGCCACCCACTCCTTAGCCCTTGCGTGGCCCTGACATCTAAATTATTAGATTTTTATCACCGTTTTTTTAAACCGAGTTAAGCGCCTTGAGTGAAGTATAAAATAAATAAAACCTCTGGGACAAAGTGGCATGGTCATCTTTCAAAGTACTGTAGATTAATTTAGTAATTGTCATTATAGGGCATTGTTATTGCTTTTCTTAATCAGCTTCTAAATAACAAGCACTGCGAGATGAAAAAGGGATCTGAGATTCCCCCCCCATGCATCGTGGAAACTAACAAGTGAGCAACTTCTCTATTATTATTCATTTATAAACTTCCTAGGAATAAAATATTTCTACGAAACTGACGTTAACACGTACATCAGTTCCCACTCAATAATAATAATAATCTATAGCCCGTTGTCAACCCACTACTGAATTCATGAAGCCCTCCACCCCGTTCGGTTCACCATACTTCACCATGCTGGTCAGTGTGCATGAGTGAAGGGGTGCGAGCGGTGCAAGACTTCACCGATGTTGGCCGTGGTTGGGACTCACACTCGCGCCTCCGATTGCTCGGTCAGCATATGTACGGTGCAAAAGAAGTTCAACATACTTACTCGGGCGGCCGGGTACAATAGCGCAGTAAGAGAACCACAGCGCCACTATTCTCCCCCCTACCCTAACAGTTACTTGTGCCCCCAAATTTTATTTTTAAAACCCACAGCTTGTTATTGCAGGAATCGATTCTCACTTCACTACCGCACCATCAGAGCCAGTAAATGACCAAGCCACGTGACAGAGAAAGTGGAGAGGTGGATCAAGTGGGAAGATTTTTGCTGCGTTGCACTGCAGCAAAACAGGTATCGAGGTCACAGGGTTATAAGCAAAGGTTAGGTGGCCCAGAGTAAACACATGCAATGCCGAAAGTGATTGTAGTCTGCCTTGCTTACCTCTTATTGGAAAGCAAGATTGGCAGTATTACACAGCACAATGTAATTCTGACATGGAAATCAGATAACACTGCATTGTCGTAACTGTGGTAAATTTATTAAATAAACTTTATAAACTAAACTATTATCCATTTAGTAGACACTGTATTTCAGTAAATATTTATTTGGTAATTGGATAAGAGGAGATTGTACAACTGCCAAAGCTGATTACTCACGTGGCCTTACAGTAAAGCGAGTGGTGTTTTAAAGCAACGTGGCGCCGCGTGCTTATTTTTGCGTTCACAAATGTGCAACCTGCCATCATTATTCATCAATGGACATGACCAATCCACTGCTGGGCAAAGTCTTCCCTCAAGCGCTGGCCGTCGCTCGCGGGTCTTGTGATGCCACGACCCATCTTGCAACTCGGCACGTGGTCGGCTCGAGGGCTGTGCCATGGCTCTGGGCGCTACGCTGTGGGGGGAGGGTGATGCTCAACTTACAAAGTCTCACAATTGCCTCCTTCCCTCGGTTGCTAAATTCGCACCTCGTTTAACAAAAACAATGCCGAAAGTTGCACAAGTTAATAATTGATTCATCGTTAAATCCTGTCAATCTGTAATTTTTCTTACATCAATTCTGGCTTGGACATAAAAATGTAAAAAGTAATTTCAAACAGAAGGACCATTTTCTATGCACAACAGGACTGTTGGTGTTTTATTGGTGATGATAATTAATACCAATACCCGCCATTCATCACTAAGTCACATCACCACGGCGCCTGTGCCAGGCTAAGTGCACTTTGAGGCCATGTGAAGTGTCAAAGGCTCACTGACAGGTCTCAGGACAGACCCAGGTGCCATGGGTTGGCTGCCTGAGATGACCGGGAGATGCACACCAGCTGCACCCCCTACGGAGCCAACTTGCTCCATTTTATCCGCCCGGCGCTCCGCTCGTTGTTGTGAGCGTCGCTCCTCTGCCCTCCATTCTTGTTGGAGGGCGACTGCCTCCAACTGCCCAGGAGCTTCCTTCACAAGCCTCAACCACAGAGGTCAATCTCGACACCGTTGGTACCAGCCATTGGCAAGTCCGTTCAGCGCCACATTCTCCTGTACCGCATCAGTCCATCTCTTCTCTAGCCCGTGCCGCACCCATTTTGCCCCCTCTATCTGACCAAACAGAAGCTGCTTGGGCGTGCGGTGAGTGGGCTCTCCTGCTACATGACCCAGGCAAGGTAGGCTTGCCTGATGGAGGGGCTCACCAATGTGCCCGGATCGTTCAAAAATCTGTGTGCTCCTCACTCAATCAAGCCAGGTTAACTCTAGGATGGATCGTAGGTAGGCCAGCCTGAATGGTTAAAATCGGTGCCGATGTTCCTCCGAAGAGTCCGTGTGTCACAAGCGTAGAGAAGAGAGGGAATGACGGTGGCCAAGAAGACCCGGAGCTTCGCATGGAGCGAAAGGCCAGGTAGCTGTTATTGAACAGTTCGGGCTGAAACGACGCAGAGTTGGTGGGCAGTCCTCGACGTGGGTGGAGTAATAAACGGGCACAGCACACGGGAAGTGAACCTGACGTAGAGTAAGTAGTGTGCGCGTTGCAAGAATAAGTTTTACCCTGTCTGGCAATAAAACATCAGGTGTTAAGATGTTACAACACCAAACAGATACCTTTTGCAAGGAATTATGTCTGCATGAACCACACACAGTACTTGTGGTGAGCATGCAAACACAAGCATGCTCTGGTAGTTTCGTGCAGTCTTTGAAACTGATTGGCCACACCAGAGGCAACTTTCTTGACAGCCTAGTCTCAGTGTTAGGCCAGAGAACGCCAAAAGGCGAATAGCACAACGACAATGCCACTATCAGGACATTTGAGAGCTGGGGTGAGCAGCTACATCACTGACTGCCAGAGCATGTGCTGTGTTTGCATGTTCACCACAAGTATGTGTGGTTCATACAGACACCATTCATTGAAAAAAGGTTTCACTTTGGTTTTTTAACATATTAACACCGGTTTTGTTGCCCGAAAGGGTAAAACCTACTCTTATATATTGCTAGTGGCAATGGAGGGTGCCATGAAGTGTGGTGCTAGTGGTATATTATATATTATATTACAGAGTCAATGTTTCGTTGAGCACAGCGTGACCACGGCAGGGATGGTTGCTCACGTGACTTCCTTTACGATTCTCGTACCCACCGACATCACGTGATTAATCGATTCGCGGAATCGCCCCGTGTGTAACCCATTAACAAAACTCACGCTGCGGTCAATGCGTGGAATCGTTTGATCGGAAGAATCGACCATTTACGATTCAAGCAAAGTTTATTTTCCTTAAATTTTGATTTAAAGCTTTCGTGACTGCAGTAATTCATATTCTTAGTTCTTTCGGTAAAGTCACGTTGAAGGGAAACAACAAAATAATAATATATAAAACAATAAAAAATTCTCACGACGTTTCGACCATAACACAAACGGTCGTCTTCAGGTGTGTTACACACCTTTTTTTTAGTTTTCTGGAGAAAATGTCTCGGGCTGCCCGCAGCACAGACGGGGAACCACAGCGGGGAACCGCAGCGGGGAACCACAGACGGGGAACCACAGCACAGGCGGGGAACCACAGCACAGACGGGGAACCACAGCACAGACGGGGAACCACAGCACAGGCGGGGAACCACAGACGGGGAATCACAGCACAGACGAGGAACCACAGACGGTGAACCACAGCACAGACGGGGAACCACAGCACAGACGGGGAACCACAGCACAGACGGGGAACCACAGCGGGGAACCACAGCACAGACGGGGAACCACAGCGGGGAACCACAGTACAGACGGGGAACCACAGCACAGACGACGAACCACAGCACAGACGGGGAACCACAAGCACAGACGGGGAACCACAGCACAGACGGGGAACCACAGTACAGACGGGGAACCACAGCACAGACGAGGAACCACAGCACATACGAGGAACCACAGCGGGGAACCACAGCACAGACGGGGAACCACAGCACAGACGAGGAACCACAGCGGGGAACCACAGTACAGACGAGGAACCACAGACGGGGAACCACAGCACAGACGAGGAACCACAGCACAGACGGGGAACCACAGCACAGACGGGGAACCACAGCACAGACGAGGAACCACAGCACAGACGAGGAACCACAGCACAGACGAGGAACCACAGCACAGACGAGGAACCACAGCACAGACGGGGAACCACAGCACAGACGGGGAACCACAGCACAGACGGGGAACCACAGCACAGACGAGGAACCACAGCACAGACGAGGAACCACAGCACAGACGAGGAACCACAGCACAGACGAGGAACCACAGCACAGACGGGGAACCACAGCACAGACGGGGAACCACAGCACAGGCGGGGAACCACAGCACAGGCGGGGAACCACAGCACAGGCCGTGCACACAGGCGGCGACACCGTCAGCAGTACACGAGATTTGGTTTGATTCGCCAGAAAGACCGAGGCGGAACACATCCAGAGTACAACAACGGCAGCACAGGCGATGAAAATAATGAGAGCCACGGTCGGTGCAAATGACAGTGCAGACTACACAGGCAGTACATCATCTACAATACGGGGCAGTACATCATATACAATAAGGGCAGTACATCATATACAATAAGGGCAGTACATCATATACAATAAGGGCAGTACATCATATACAATACGGGCAGTGCATCATATACAATACAGGGCAGTACATCATATACAATACGGGGCAGTACATCGTATACAATACAGGGCAGTACATCATATACAATACGGGGCAGTACATCATATACAATACGGGGCAGTACATAAAATACAATAAGGGCAGTACATCATCTACAATAAGGGCAGTACATAATATACAATACAGGGCAGTACATCATATACAATACAGGGCAGTACATAAAATACAATAAGGGCAGTACATCATCTACAATAAGGGCAGTACATCATATACAATACAGGGCAGTACATCATATACAATAAGGGCAGTACATCATATACAATAAGGACAGTACATCATATACAATACGGGCAGTGCATCATATACAATAAGGGCAGTACATCATATACAATAAGGGCAGTACATCATACAATACGGGGCAGTACATCATCTACAATACGGGGCAGTACATCGTATACAATACGGGGCAGTACATAAAATACAATAAGGGCAGTACATAATATACAATAAGGGCAGTACATCATATACAATACGGGGCAGTACATCATATACAATACGGGCAGTACATAAAATACAAAGACCCCCCGTATAGCCTTCACAGACTGTAGGGGCAAGTGCTGTTAGCGAGCAGCACCTATGAAGGCCGGCACGGCACACGAGGAGGTGGGTGGCCAGAACCACGCACGGCCACCTTTGTCTCCTCAGTGGCGATGTTTTTACACATCGCACCAGGTACTCATTTTGAGGCCGAGTCGACCTAGGGGATGCCCAGGACCGGTTCAGATCATCGTCACCACCGGTGTTGGCCACGAGCAGAAAACGAACTGGGGTGGCCGGGTTCGTAGAACAGCGCACTAACCACTACACCAGCGCTCCCCACAGACACACAAACACAGCGCCAAACAAACACCCCCGACCCGCGTCTGTGCAGTGGCATCCTGAGTGTTGGCCGCGTCGCGTTCGACTCCACAATGGGGGGGGGGTGGAGGGGGTCACGACGAAACGTCGGTCAACATGGTCCGAGCCTCCCCCGCGGCGACTATCGCACGACAGGCCCGGCCGGGGTGAGGAAGGAACACGCCGTGTCGCCCCTTACCTTGGGAGACGTGAGGAGGGGGACAGTTTTTCAAGGCTCGACACCACCACGACGTCTTCCACTTGCCCTTGCTCGCCTGAAGCAGCCAGCCGGCCTTCTGCGTTGATGATATATACACGGTGGCCCTGCCCCCCGCCCCCACCATCAACCACCTCCAGTGACATCATTTTGCGAAATTCGTGAGCATGACGTCATGTAGCCCATCGCGCAGGTGGTGTTGCGAGTGACGTCACGCGGTGGCGGCGATGTTTAAGATGCCATTTATATTCATATTCTTTGGGTCTTTCGGTAAAGTCACGTAGATAGGTTCAATGAAAATAATAAAAATAAACTACGTTTCGATCACAACGCAAGCGGTAGTCATCAGGGTTCACCTCGTCTTCTTGTGCAGGGGAATTGAACTTTCAGGTCCGTTTCAATACGGGCAGAAAAACTATATTTTTGGTCTCTGTGTTTCTCCCTTGTGATGGGACGTTGGAGGATGAACGTTGAGATGTATAAGGGGCACGGGGTGGCCAATAAGGTCTGAATTGGTCTGTTATAAGGTAGGCAATGATAAGGGGCTGATCGGTATGCAGTTACCGTATCGACCAGATGGCAAGACGATCTGGATAGTAACACCCACCCAAGACCCCCACAACTACCGGATTATAAGACGCACCTTCCAAGACGCACCCCCCACTATTGATTTCACCACGCTGGTTAAGACAGGGAGCATAGAAGTGTGCAGTACAATGCTCGATTTTTTTTAATGCACTGCCCTTTGCTGCCCACAATATTTAAGGCAACTGGCCACTACTGATGAGTGCCTTTTGCGGTGCCTTGCAAGGGAAATGGAACTAGCCGTGCGAGGCATCTTCTCTAGGCAAGCCTTGGCGATTGTCGAGCCTTTTCACGAGGATTCTGACAATGTGGTTGTCTGGCCAATGCGACGCGAAGGAACGTGAAGAATGCCTCGTGCGAGATTAAATTGAGAGAGTGTACATCAGGATAACATTCCCAACATCATCAGGATAACATCAGGATAACATTCCCAACACCATCAGGATAACATCAGGATACATTCCCAACACCATCAGGATAACATCAGGATAGCATTCCCAACATCAGGATAACATCAGGATAACATTCCCAACATCATCAGGATAACATCAGGCTAACCTCAGGATAACGTTCCCAACATCATCAGGATAACATCAGGATAACATCCCCAACACCATCAGGATAACATCAGGATAACTTTCCCAACATCATCATCAGGATAACATCAGGATAACGTTCCCAACATCATCAGGATAACATTAGGATAACATTCCCAACATCATCAGGATAACATCAGGATAACGTTCCCAACACCATCAGGATAACATCAGGATAACATTCCCAACATCATCATCATCAGGATAATATCAGGATAACGTTCCCAACATCATCAGGATAACATCAGGATAATATTCCCAACATCATCATCAGGAGAACATTCCCAACACCATCAGGATAACATTCCCAACATAATCAGCCTAACATCAGGATAACGTTCCAAACATCATCATCAGGATAACATTCCCAACACCATCAGGATAACGTTCCCATCATCATCAGGATAACATCAGGATAACGTTCCCAACACCATCAGAATAACATCAGGATAACGTTCCCAACATCATCATCAGGAGAACATTCCCAACACCATCAGGATAACGTTCCCATCATCATCAGGATAACATTAAGATAACATTCCCAACGTCATCAGGATAACATCAGGAAAACATTCACAACATCATCATCAGGATAACATTCCCAACATCATCATCAGGATAACATCAGGAGAACATTCACATCATCATCAGGATAACATCAGGAGAACATTCACAACATCATCATCAGGATAACATCAGGAGAACATTCACAACATCATCATCAGGAGAACATTCCCAACATCATCATCAGGATAACATCAGGAGAACATTCACATCATCATCAGGAGAACATTCCCAACATAAACATCAGGAGAACATTCACAACATAAACATCAGGAGAACATCAGGAGAACGTTCCCAACATCATCATCAGGAGAACATTCCCAACACCACTCGGATGGCTTCGTGAATCCATTATCTGTACTGCCATCTCCTGGCCACGCCACGGGTTGTATCACAAATCTACACGAGGTAGCCCTCGTGGAGAAAGTGCCGGATTACTACAAATGTGTTGGAACAATTTGCAGGTATACAAACGTGAAACAAACAGTACTGTACAGCATTCATGCAATACGAATATATAACTCAGCTTGAAATTAATTTGGCAAATTCAATATTTAAAGTACAACAATTTACAGCCCCGTCAATACTCTTGCTGGGTGATGGCCTCCACGTGCCGTGTCAGTCGTGGGGGTTGTTTGACCATACTTCACCACGCTGGTTGGTGCAGGTTGACAAAACACATACAGTACCCAGGGAACAGGTTACACTTTATCGAGTACCTCGAGTGAAGGGGCTCAAGACATTAGATTGGTAACAGAAGTCACTCGGGTCGCCTGGGTCATAACACAGTGCATGGACCACAATGCGATTAAAAGATTAAAATATTTTAATTTGAAGCTTTCGTGACTGCAGGAATCCATAATCTTTGGTTCTTTCGGTAAAGTCACGTAGGTATAAAATAATAGATCACGACGTTTCGATCACAACACAAGCAATAGTCATCAGGTGAGACAATTACAGCGGTAAAACTGCTGAAGCAATCGCCATCAGGTGAGACAATTACAGCGGTAAAACTGCTGAAGCAATCGTCATCAGGTGAGACAATTACAGCGGTAAAACTGCTGAAGCAATCGTCATCAGGTGAGACAATTACAGCGGTAAAACTGCTGAAGCAATCGTCATCAGGTGAGACAATTACAGCGGTAAAACTGCTGAAGCAATCGTCATCAGGTGAGGCAATTACAGCAGGAAAACTGCTGAAGCAGTCGTCATCAGGTGAGACAATTACAGCGGTAAAACTGCTGAAGCAATCGTCATCAGGTAAGACAATTACAGCGGTAAAACTGCTGAAGCAATCGTCATCAGGTGAGACAATTACAGTGGTAAAACTGCTGAAACAATCGTCATCAGGTGAGACAATTACAGCGGTAAAACTGCTGAAGCAATCGTCATCAGGTGAGGCAATTACAGCAGGAAAACTGCTGAAGCAATCGTCATCAGGTGAGACAATTACAGCGGTAAAACTGCTGAAGCAATTGTCATCAGGTGAGACAATTACAGCGGTAAAACTGCTGAAGCAATCGTCATCAGGTGATACAATTAGTGGTAAAACTGCTGAAGCAATCGTCATCAGGTGAGAATTACAGCAGTAAAACTGCTGAAGCAATCGTCATCAGGTGAGACAATTACAGCAGGAAAACCGCGAAGCAATCGTCATCAGGTGAGACAATTACAGCAGTAAAACTGCTGAAGCAATCATCATCATCATCAGGTGATACAATTACAGGTGTAAAACTGCTGAAGCAATCGTCATAAGGTGAGGCAATTACAGCAGGAAAACTGCTGAAGCAATCGTCATCAGGTGAGACAATTACAGCGGTAAAACTGCTGAAGCAATCGTCAGGTGAGACAATTACAGCGGTAAAACTGCTGAAGCAATCGTCATCAGGAGAGACAATTACAGCGGTAAAACTGCTGAAGCAATCGTCATCAGGTGAGGCAATTACAGCAGGAAAACTGCTGAAGCAATCGTCATCAGGTGAGACAATTACAGGCGTAAAACTGCTGAAGCAATCGCCATCAGGTGATACAATTACATCGGTAAAACTGCTGAAGCAATCGTCATCAGGTGAGACAATTACAGCGGTAAAACTGCTGAAGCAATCGTCATCAGGTGAGACAAATTACAGCGGTAAAACTGCTGAAGCAATCGTCATCAGGTGAGACAATTACAGGCGTAAAACTGCTGAAGCAATCGTCATCAGGTGATACAATTACAGCGGTAAAACTGCAGAAGCAATCGTCATCAGGTGAGACAATTACAGGCGTAAAACTGCTGAAGCAATCGTCAACAGGTGATACGATTACAGCAGTAAAACTGCAGAAGCAATCGTCTTCAGGTGAGACAATTACAGCGGTAAAACTGCTGAAGCAATCGTCATCAGGTGAGACGATTACAGCGGTAAAACTGCTGAAGCAATCGTCATCAGGTGAGACAATTACAGCAGGGAAACTGCTGAAGCAATCGTCATCAGGTGATACAATTACAGCAGGGGAACTGCTGAAGCAATCGTCATCAGGTGAGACAATCACAGCGGGGAAAACTGCTGAAGCAATCGTCATCAGGTGAGACAATTACAGCGGTAAAACTGCTGAAGCAATCGTCATCAGGTGAGGCAATTACAGCAGGGAAACTGCTGAAGCAATCGTCATCAGGTGAGACAATTACAGCGGTAAAACTGCTGAAGCAATCGTCATCAGGTGAGACAATTACAGCGGTAAAACTACTGAAGCAATCGTCATCAGGTGAGGCAAATACAGCAAGAAAACTGCTGAAGCAATCGTCATCAGGTGAGGCAATTACACCGGTAAACTGCTGAAGCAATCGTCATCATGTGAGGTAATTACAGAGGTAAAACTGCTGAAGCAATCGTCATCAGGCGATACAATTACAGCGGTAAAACTGCTGAAGCAATCGTCATCAGGTGAGACAATTACAGCGGTAAAACTGCTGAAGCAATCGTCATCAGGTGAGGCAATTACAGCAGGGAAACTGCTGAAGCAATCGTCATCAGGTGAGGCAATTACAGCAGGAAAACTGTTGAAGTAATCGTCATCAGGTGAGGCAATTACAGCAGGAAAACTGCTGAAGCAATCGTCATCAGGTGAGGCAATTACAGCGGTAAAACTGCTGAAGCAATCGTCATAAGGTGAGACAATTACAGCGGTAAAACTGCTGAAGCAATCCTCATCAGGTGAGGCAATTACAGCAGGGAAACTGCTGAAGCAATCGTCATCAGGTGAGACAATTACAGCAGGAAAACTGCTGAAGCAATCGTCATCAGGTGAGGCAATTACAGCGGTAAACTGCTGAAGCAATCGTCATCATGTGAGGTAATTACAGCGGTAAAACTGCTGAAGCAATCGTCATCAGGTGAGACAATTCGAGCGGTAAAACTGCTGAAGCAATCGTCATCAGGTGAGACAATTACAGCGGTAAAACTGCTGAAGCAATCGTCATCAGGTGAGACAATTACAGCGGTAAAACTGCTGAAGCAATCGTCATCAGGTGAGACAATTACAACGGGGAAACTGCTGAAGCAATCGTCATCAGGTGAGACAATTACAGGGGTAAAACTGCTGAAGCAATCGTCATCAGGTGAGACAATTACAGCGGTAAAACTGCTGAAGCAATCGTCATCAGGTGAGACAATTACAGCGGTAAAACTGCTGAAACAATCGTCATCAGGTGAGAATTACAGCAGTAAAACTGCTGAAGCAATCGTCATCAGGTGAGACAATTACAGCAGGGAAACTGCTGAAGCAATCGTCATCAGGTGAGACAAATTACAGCAGTAAAACTGCTGAAGCAATCGTCATCAGATGAGACAATTACAGGCGTCAAACTGCTGAAGCAATCGTCATCAGGTGAGACAATTACAGCAGGAAAACCGCGAAGCAATCGTCATCAGGTGAGACAATTACAGCGGTAAAACTGCTGAAGCAATCATCATCAGGTGATACAATTACAGGCGTAAAACTGCTGAAGCAATCGTCATAAGGTGAGGCAATTACAGCAGGAAAACTGCTGAAGCAATCGTCATCAGGTGAGACAATTACAGCGGTAAAACTGCTGAAGCAATCGTCAGGTGAGACAATTACAGCGGTAAAACTGCTGAAGCAATCGTCATCAGGAGAGACAATTACAGCGGTAAAACTGCTGAAGCAATCGTCATCAGGTGAGGCAATTACAGCAGGAAAACTGCTGAAGCAATCGTCATCAGGTGAGACAATTACAGGCGTAAAACTGCTGAAGCAATCGCCATCAGGTGATACAATTACATCGGTAAAACTGCTGAAGCAATCGTCATCAGGTGAGACAATTACAGCGGTAAAACTGCTGAAGCAATCGTCATCAGGTGAGACAAATTACAGCGGTAAAACTGCTGAAGCAATCGTCATCAGGTGAAACAATTACAGGCGTAAAACTGCTGAAGCAATGGTCATCAGGTGATACAATTACAGCGGTAAAACTGCAGAAGCAATCGTCATCAGGTGAGACAATTACAGGCGTAAAACTGCTGAAGCAATCGTCATCAGGTGATACAATTACAGCGGTAAAACTGCAGAAGCAATCGTCATCAGGTGAGACAATTACAGCGGTAAAACTGCTGAAGCAATCGTCATCAGGTGAGACGATTACAGCGGTAAAACTGCTGAAGCAATCGTCATCAGGTGAGACAATTACAGCAGGGAAACTGCTGAAGCAATCGTCATCAGGTGATACAATTACAGCAGGGGAACTGCTGAAGCAATCGTCATCAGGTGAGACAATCACAGCGGGGAAAACTGCTGAAGCAATCGTCATCAGGTGAGACAATTACAGCGGTAAAACTGCTGAAGCAATCGTCATCAGGTGAGGCAATTACAGCAGGGAAACTGCTGAAGCAATCGTCATCAGGTGAGACAATTACAGCGGTAAAACTGCTGAAGCAATCGTCATCAGGTGAGACAATTACAGCGGTAAAACTGATGAAGCAATCGTCATCAGGTGAGGCAAATACAGCAAGAAAACTGCTGAAGCAATCGTCATCAGGTGAGGCAATTACACCGGTAAACTGCTGAAGCAATCGTCATCATGTGAGGTAATTACAGAGGTAAAACTGCTGAAGCAATCGTCATCAGGCGATACAATTACAGCGGTAAAACTGCTGAAGCAATCGTCATCAGGTGAGACAATTACAGCGGTAAAACTGCTGAAGCAATCGTCATCAGGTGAGGCAATTACAGCAGGGAAACTGCTGAAGCAATCGTCATCAGGTGAGGCAATTACAGCAGGAAAACTGCTGAAGTAATCGTCATCAGGTGAGGCAATTACAGCAGGAAAACTGCTGAAGCAATCGTCATCAGGTGAGGCAATTACAGCGGTAAAACTGCTGAAGCAATCGTCATAAGGTGAGACAATTACAGTGGTAAAACTGCTGAAGCAATCCTCATCAGGTGAGGCAATTACAGCAGGGAAACTGCTGAAGCAATCGTCATCAGGTGAGACAATTACAGCAGGAAAACTGCTGAAGCAATCGTCATCAGGTGAGGCAATTACAGCGGTAAACTGCTGAAGCAATCGTCATCATGTGAGGTAATTACAGCGGTAAAACTGCTGAAGCAATCGTCATCAGGTGAGACAATTCGAGCTGTAAAACTGCTGAAGCAATCGTCATCAGGTGAGACAATTACAGCGGTAAAACTGCTGAAGCAATCGTCATCAGGTGAGACAATTACAGCGGTAAAACTGCTGAAGCAATCGTCATCAGGTGAGACAATTACAACGGGGAAACTGCTGAAGCAATCGTCATCAGGTGAGACAATTACAGGGGTAAAACTGCTGAAGCAATCGTCATCAGGTGAGACAATTACAGCAGGAAAACTGCTGAAGCAATCGTCATCAGGTGAGGCAATTACAGCAGGAAAACTGCTGAAGCAATCGTCATCAGGTGAGGCAATTACAGCAGGAAAACTGCTGAAGCAATCGTCATAAGGTGAGGCAATTACAGCGGTAAACTGCTGAAGCAATCGTCATCAGGTGAGGTAATTACAGCGGTAAAACTGAAGCAATCGTCATCAGGTGAGACAATTACAGCGGTAAAACTGCTGAAGCAATCATCATCAGGTGATACAATTACAGCGGTAAAACTGCTGAAGCAATCGTCATCAGGTGAGACAATTACAGCGGTAAAACTGCTGAAGCAATCGTCATCAGGTGAGACAAATTACAGCAGGGAAACTGCTGAAGCAATCGTCATCAGGTGAGACAATTACAGCAGGAAAACTGCTGAAGCAATCGTCATCAGGTGAGACAATTACAGCAGGAAAACTGCTGAAGCAATCGTCATCAGGTGAGGCAATTACAGCGGTAAACTGCTGAAGCAATCGTCATCAGGCGAGGCAATTACAGCAGGGAAACTGCTGAAGCAGGCTGCAATCATCTCACCTGATGACGATTGCTTGTGTTGCGATCGAAACGTCGTGCTCTGTTATTTTTCTACCTATTTGACTTTACTGAAAGAACCAAAGAGTATGTATTCAAAGATTGTGCAAGAGTAAAACTTTCGGTGCTCATGAAGTGATATTTAAAACCCTCGCGTCAACAGGCCGGCTTTTTTTCAATTCCCCCGGGGCTTTTTCCCCCCTCAAATTGTGAAAATGAATTACCATCTAGGAAAACATGACAGAGATATATATTCTCGGTTCTTTCGGTAAAGTCACGTTGAAGGGAAACAATAAAATAATTGTTTTATATATTTTTTATTTCGTTTCCCTTCAACGTGACTTTACCGAAAGAACCAAGAATATGAATCACTGCAGTCATGAAAGCTTTAAATCAAAATTTTATGACAGAGATAGTTGACAATACACTCAGACGTGCCTTGGAAGAAGAACCAATCATCATAATGTATTCACCTCGCACTCATTTCAGTCTTCAGACTCCTTCAGGAGGGTCCTGTACTGGAATGTTTGACCCTAACATAGAACAAAGTGGAAAGTACTGTATTTTTCATCGATACAGCACAACATTGAGTTGTAGCAACATCACGGCACTTTTGCAGATTCACTTACAGATAATAACAATGTTGTTATGGGTGTGATATACTGTCTGCGAGTCTGGTCAAACATTTCGGTGTATTTACAGACAAAATGACAAATGAAATATACATGAAGTGAGCAGTATGTTATAGATTGTTTTAATGATTGCATATCTCAAATATGAGCATTGAATTTTAGTACAGTACACAAAACAGTGAAGACCTGCTTTAGTATTCACAGAATTTGCATTTCTAACAAAAATCTAAAGTAGCTGATAAAAGTGGATATTCGGAATGTCTAACAACTACTGTGTTGGTGAAAATGCAATTCTGCAAACATTAATTCAGCTCGATGTGTGTATACCACAGCAGAGATCCTATGTACATTTTCAAAGCTATATTTGCAAGCACTTTGGGTGAAAGGCAAGAATCTCCTTACATTTGCACTACACATTCCCACACAATTCACTCCCCGTGCAGTAAGACGATTTAACATGTACAGGGCGTTTCAAAATAATAGACCCGATTTGAAATCGCTATATCTCTGCAACCACGAACTGCCCAAGAATTAAACTCTTACCACTTGAAGGCGGGGCATAGTTTCAAATGATTACCGCTAGATGCCTCTCCCAGGGTACAAACAGCCCCTAGCCTCAGTCATTCGCAAGACACTCTGCCTCAACGTTGGATAGGTCGCGCGGGACCCTAAGACTTGGCGCTACACTCTTGGCTCCCAAGATCCCCAGACATCATCACACCCTGCGAATTTTTCTTGTGGGGATACGTCAAAGACCGTGGTGTTTTTGTGCTACCGTTTGCGACTAATCTGGATGACCTCAAAAACAGGATCACTGCAGAGGTGACTTCAGTGGAAGAAGACACTTTGAGAGGCGTTTGGGACGAATTCAACTCTCGTCTCGATGTTGTCCGTACTGCAGGTGGAGGGCACATGGAGCATTTATAAAATGGTTGGTAAAACTTGATAACTCATTAAACCGTTTGTAACTTTTTGTGTAATTGTAACATGTTGCTATCGTGAAATATACTGCTTTGAAATTTGAAACACCCTGTATATTGTTCTTTGAGAATTCAATTCTAAGTCGCAGGTTAAAACAAAGAAAAAAGAAAGTATTTTTTAAAGCGGGACACGATGGGCGAAGGTCATTTCCCTCCTCTATTTCCGGTTCTATCATAACCACCAACGCAACCTGACATAGCCGTGGTTGATAGGCTACGTGTAAGAACAGCACAGCGCGATCTGACGTTTCCATGTAGCTAAATCACCTCAAGGCTCCCGTAAATCACGTGACTTCTTGTGTGCCCCCCCCACCACTCTGAATGCCTCCCTCTCCGCCCCACTGTGAGAACAGAAGCTGCTCCATGCAGCAGCGTCTAGGCCCTCTTGTAGCCTCTTCCTCTTTTCCCACAGATTATATCCTGGACTCTACTCGTCTTGCTGCTGCATGCCTTGGGTACAAAGTTTTACTCAACCAATCTTACATCCTCATTATGAAAGGAGTGTTTTCCAACCTCAGTAACAACACTGTGCTTGTATATTGCATTAAACATTGCTGCTCATAGTACCCATGACAATTTGTTTTCAAATAACTTGGGTTACAGCTGCAAGGACAAGTTATGGTGTAGTGCAAGGAGTTTGCTTTAAAACATACACCGGGTGAAGGAAAGAAAGTAAAAAAAACCCACTGCATAAACCTTAGAATTAATTTAATTAGCATAATAAGAATTTTAGTTTAACCATGGAGGGATAGAATGTGATGCTGGCATTTCATCTTCACGAAGGTTGTCGCCTTCTCGGTCATCAGTCGCTGCTGGAGGAAGAGGAGGAGGAGCTCTGCGGATGTGTGCGGAAAGTGAATGGAAAGACGGCAGTCAGCCAACAGCCCCGCACCACCAATGGTGCACTGATGTGTGTTGCACTTCATGCAGCTTTTAAAGAAAATTATAATCAACATGATCTATAACAATTACAATATTTACCATTTAGTGTTACTAGATCTCATAGGATCATCAACAAATCATTTGAAGTGGTAACTTCAAAGTGCATATTCAATTTCAAAAGTTTAAATAATGGTAGGTCTTCAATCGAGTTGGAATTCCTTTGCAAAATTAGATTTGAAGGATTATAACATTACAAAATTGTATTAGAACATATCTAAATTATCGTCACAAACTTCCACTACTTACTACCCAATGTCATAACTAACTACCAGATTAATGTGTATATGCACAGCCCTTTGATTATAATTTTTTTAAAATTAATACTTAAATAATAATACAACCCCCTTTTAAGTGGAAGACACTAACTTCCGAGCCCACCTTGCCATGCTTATGCTGCTTATGCTTCTTGTGATCCTTATTCTTCTTTGCCTTCTTGTGCTTGTGCTGCCCGTGCCCCGGAACCACTGGGAGGCCATGAGGGCCAACAGCATGGCCAGGGGGGTGGCCATGGGGGTGGCCATGGGGGTGGCCATGGGAGTGGCCATGGGGCTGACCATGGGGCTGGCCATGGGGATAACCAGGCACGGGGCCTGGGGGGCACACCACTGGGCCATGGGGTTGCCCAGGGGGGCACGGATAGGGCCCTTGAGGGTATCCTTGCTGGCCTGGAAGGGGACCAGGGTACCCTGGCTGGCCACCTGGGTACCCTGGCTGGCCACCTGGGTACCCTGGCTGGCCACCTGGGTACCCTGGCTGGCCACCTGGGTACCCTGCCTGGGGGTAGCCAGGGGGGATGTTAGGGTTTGGAGGGTATGACCCTGGTGGGTAAGGTGACTGACCTGCAAGAAAGAAAAAAACACTTATTATGTTGTATTCAAAATTTAAATAAAATCTTGTTTTTTGTATTTGGTGAAAATATTGGCAAATTATTGAAGACTATGTTATCAACACTGTTTAATTTTGGCTCATCAGTTTGGTGGTATTGAGTTAATAAGCTGGAGCAGTACACCATGTTCTGGTTATGTCAAAGGCAGCATGATCTGGGGCATGGTTGCACATATGATTGTGAGGGCATGAATATATGTAACTTTGTAATATTGTTATATAAGAAAAATTACACAAAGTGTGGTGCATCAAATATATCATATGCAGACATTGACCAAGGTCTTGTGTTTTTACGAATTTACAAGATATCAAGGTCCTCCAATTATATAAAATGACACAAGTTTGACTATTTCTTCGAATTCATTAAGATCTGCACAGGTAGTGGAAATCGGCTGGACTACGACGGTTCGCCATGCCGGCACTTCTCAGAACACTGAACACGTAAACTGGCACTTCTCTGAACACTGAACATGTAAACTTGCACTTTTCAGAATGGTTCCTATTCCTACGCTGTCATGCCACCACAGAGGGCAAGTGGCAGGGCAGATGGGCTGCTGCTGCTGCTGCAGGACGATTAGGTTTCGTACCGGCGCTGCTCTATTACATTTAGACCAATGGGCCGGCAAAAAAAGGCCATGGCCAGAAAATCAATGTTTGAGGATAACTTAATTGTACTGAATGGCAGTTGCAGGTAAGCAATCCGAGCTGGTTTACTCAGTTAACTCTGCTTTGCAAAGTGCACACATGTGATAATTCGCTAAGGCAACAAGTAAAATCCATATATACAGAGACAATTTCAACCGAGAGGAAGGTTATAGACTCAGCAATCATTGGAAAGATGTCGGTCACAGTCCCTATGATCGCTGTTACATTGCATTTATGGCTTTATTTTGGTGATTTCGAAAACGTTTTTTGGTTTGGCCATGTTTTTGTTTATTGTAGTATGAAGTTAGACTGATGGCCTTAATCTAAGTTGTCTTGTGGTTGTTGTTGTTGTTTGACTTTGCATCCCACTGGGATTTTTGCACACAGCGTTGGTGTACGGTGCTTTTTCAGGAATATTTTTATTTTTTCCTGGATTTTCTTTTTGCAGTCACTTTAAGATGTTTTCTTGTTCATGTTTTTTTTTTGCTGCGGTTGCACCTGATTCAAGAGCCGAATGGCTCACAAGGCTATACCAAATAAATGAACTAAAATTAACAAACAAAAAAGAACTAATTCAACCACTTTGGGTCATGACTTGACTTGTGTTTTCTTGTCAATCAACCTCCACCGTCAGCAGTGTGGTGTGTGGAGCGCGGTGCAGGGATTTTTGCTGCTGCATTGACATTCTGCTGCATTGGCACTCGTGGACCGCCCATGCTCCTGGTTCTGTTGATAGCTGCATTGGCATTGTTGCTGCATTGGCATTGTTGCTGCATTGGCATTGTTGCTGCATTGGCATTGTTGCTGCATTGGCATTGTTGCGGCGCACGAGTGCACCGCCCATACTTCCGGTGCTGTTGATGCACTTGGGCTACGCCCATCCCCAAACCTTAATCAGCTTGCCTTTAGAGGCTGACTCCTTTGCCTGATGACGACTGCTTGTGTTGCGATCGAAACGTCGTGATATTTGTATTCTCTTTTTTTATATCTACATGACTTTACCGAAAGAAGCATAGAATAATTATTATATAAGTTTATAGAATTTTTTAAAAGTACTTTCACTTAAAAATGAGCAAAACAACAATAACTGTATATCCACTGAAGCTTACTCACTGGGACACACACAAATGTAACTATGAGCAAATAATTTAAAAGAATGTAGTCATAACTTGTGATACTGGTGGCCTAAAATCAATTGGGCAACATACTCATTTGTCAAAATACTTAGAAATATATTATTTATTGGTATTAATTGAAAGTGTATAAACAGTACAGGAAGATATTTTAATATGTATACAAAGCAATAAAATCACACCAATCTGCCTCTTCAATCTCTCATTCCCTTCCTTACCTGACGGTGGATTCCACATTCTTAATAATGGGTAGACTTTTCAACTCCCAAAAAGTGGCACCTGGATAAAAGACAAAATGCAGAAAAACAAGTCTCAGAATATACAGCCCCGACTTTACAACGACACGTGGTGTTTCATGGCAGAAGCTTCGGGGCATTGCGACTCAACCAACAGGTCGGTGGGACGGCGGCTTGTGAACAACCAGGTGAACTTTAATTTTAAGAAAACATTCACTAACCGACAAGTTTTCTTTAATATATAATGCACCTGCATTCATATCGAGTGTAGACCTACGCATGCTTGGATGTTCTTGTATAAACTTGCTCCCATATTCTTGATAGACACTTCCGACAATGGACCTGCTGCTCCCCAAACCTCCCGAACACCTCCCCCCCCCACTCGTGGACTCGCCATCGTCATTCTTACCTTAGATGTTCTCTTGTGTAATTTGTTTAAACGTATATATTTATTATGTCTTTGCATCCTTCTCCAGCTGTGCCCTTACAGTGTGCTGTGCATTTGAATGTTTAATAAGATGTTGGGTTTGGGGGGAGCACGCCTTGGATGTCACTGGTGTAGATTGTGACCAAATGTTTGCCAAGGGGGTGGGGGTCGTCACTGTATGCTGATTGCATACAGTGGCACAATGTGGTACTGGTTTAAGGTGCAACACACTGTGGCTGCGATTGCTATCTGGAAGACACACTGCACGGAGCAGAGTGAAGCATACTTTGTTTGAGTGTGACCCGGCTGGGAAGATGTTGAACAAGGGCACACCTGCCACGCTTCAAAAAACACGTGCCGTAACCGTGCGAACATCATATACCGTACCAGTGCAAGTGGGTGTATTATATAAGCGAGACTCGTCCAAGCCCCAAATATGAAACAATTAAAAGTGCTCTCTTAAGACAAATTATACTTTAAAGTGTTTGACTCCAATAGGACCATAGACAATCAGCTGTAATCAGCCGTAAATAAATATGTTATCATTGATGCCTTATCTTCCATTGTTACAAGTCTGCACTGTTTTTCAGAACTCAAGAGCGGGCATGCTGTGTCAATTCACCACTACCATATGAATGTAAATTCCCATCTTTGGCTAGGAACCTCCAGTGACAGTAATCACCGACTGAGCCACTTCACACTCTTACACGACGTGGCTAAGGTGAATCACCGGGCTGTACATGACGTTGTGCACAGTGCTGCATTCGCCAGACAGGAACCCTGTGAAACAATACAGTATTGGGAGAGGAGCCCAAATGAGCCGTCACAAGGCGCAACGACCCTGTTGGTCAACGCCTCCCACAAGTCTCAATAAGATGACCTATAGACTCCCACTCAAGGCTGCACTTTGCCTGGGACTGGGCAAAACTTGACACCAAAGTGTTATTGATCTTCGTGCGTGGGCATCGTAGCGCAGCGCAGCAACATTCATTGTTGTACCGTAGTTCTACGCTCCCATCTGCATCAACAGCGCAATGACTATCGTGGTGAAGTATGGTCAAATAACTCCTAACGACCCAAATGGCATGGGAGTCGGCTGACGCGTTGGCGTCCAGAATGAACGCCGCATTCGAGACCCAAACACCGCATTCGAGACCCAAACACCGCAACCTCCTGGCTTTGACATTCCTCCTCAAGGACACCGCTGGTGGAACCACCAACCACATCATCGGAACTTCACACAGGCCGCTGTGTACGTCTCCGTCATGAATGTGGAATTCAAGACAAAGCCACGGTGGTGGTGCGATCGTGACCGTGCAACCCAAACTGTGGCCCTGATCGTGAAGCAATGTGGTCTGCCGCTCCTTGCACGGAGGAGGAGGCACAGCGACACGACACGAACTCTCCTCTCTGCTGAAGCCCTCTCGTCGTGGCCAGCAGCAGCAGCAACAGACCTCGACATTGGCATTTAGCTCCTGAACACGTTGCTGCCATCGTGTGCAACAATAAAACTGCTTTTGCCAGTGGCGCACAGGCACAAATAACAACACTGGTCAATAACAGTGACCTGAAAATAGAAAATAAATAATGCCCGGAAAGATAGGCGACGTTTCGGTCAACGGCCCTTCTAATATATTGTTTTGTTATATTTTATTTCTATAGCAGGGTTATATACTTCGGCATTCATTACAGGACCAGTAAACATGATTCATTACCTACTAAAAAATGGTTTAAACCACACACCTGTGGCCGAAATAGGAATGTAATGTATTATTAAAAAGCCACCAAACAGACCTAACCACGTGAGCACTCAACCGTGAGCGGTGTAACCTCACTTGCTAGGTAACGACGCCGTGGATTACAAGCGAACAATGTCAACAGAAACGACACTCATCTGGAGTGTCGTCAGAGACGGAGGAGAAGAGGCGACCGTATCGCATTGTCCCGTGGCGGCAACAGCAGCAACGGGAGCGGTGGCAACGACCTCGGCCGTAACCTTTGTCCTCGGTCGTGACCTTTGTCCTCGGCCGTGACCTTTGTCCCCGGACCACCTAAACCCCCCACAACGCAGCCAACACCGGTGGTGGAGTCCTACTCAAAGTGAGCATTGAGGCACTGCTGCTGTTCATCGCATTTCCACAGGCGTGCAGTGGTGGAGATTCCGCATTCGTATGGCGGGGGCGAGTCTGTCCATCGAAGAACAATTGCCGTTGACTTACTCCAAACACGTGCCGCTCTACCTGTTTTACCGACCCCGTATAGAGCGATGATGGGCTGAGTCAATAAACGGGATACATCTGCCGGCAACGGCAGGTCAACGGCCCAAGTGACACAAAGCCTTTGCTTGTTACCATGTTTGACTGACCATACTGACCATACCGATCTTGTCGTCGTGATGTCGGAGTGACTGTAATAATGTAAAATGCCGCGACTGAGCAGCGCAACACCCACTGCGATCCGCTCGCTCTACAGCTGAGCAACCTGTAAGGTGAGTTGTGAGTGAGGAGCTGCGGTGAGTAGAGGCTGTGGTGAGGAGTGAGGGTCTATGGTGAGTAGTGAGGGTCTATGGTGAGTAGTGAGTCCGTGGTGAGTAGTGAGAGTCTATGGTGAGTAGTGAGGGTCTGTGGTGAGTAGTGAGAGTCCGTGGTGAGTAGTGAGGGTTCGTGGTGAGTAGTGAGAGTCCGTGGTGAGTAGTGGGAGTCCGTGGTAAGTAGTGAGAGTCTATGGTGAGTAGTGAGAGTCCGTGGTGAGTAGTGAGAGTCTATGGTGAGTAGTGAGAGTCCGTGGTGAGTAGTGAGAGTCCGTGGTGAGTAGTGAGAGTCCGTGGTGAGTAGTGAGGGTCTATGGTGAGTAGTGAGGGTCCGTGGTGAGTAGTGAGGGTCCGTGGTGAGAGTCCGTGGTGAGTAGAGGCTGTGGTGAGTAGTGAGAGTCCGTGGTGAGTAGTGAGAGTCCGTGGTGAGTAGTGAGAGGCCGTGGTGAGTAGTGAGTGTCCGTGGTGAGTAGTGAGAGGCCATGGTGAGTAGAGGCTGTGGTGAGTAGTGAGAGTCCGTGGTGAGTAGTGAGAATCCGTGGTGGGTAGTGAGGGTCCGTGGTGAGTAGTGAGAGTCCGTGGTGAGTAGTGAGAGTCTATGGTGAGTAGTGAGAGTCCGTAGTGAGGGTCTGCGGTGAGGAGCTCCTCACCTGTCTCCGAGTCAACAGCGACCGAGTGGCCACGCGCCCCGGCACCAATCACGGGGCGCGGTCCGCGTGACGTCACCGCGCCACGCACCGATGTCGCAACCGCGTGACGTCGCGGCGCACGCCATTGCTCGTCGTCATGACATTATTTTTTTTTATACCAAAATATAAAAATGGATTTTAAACAAAGCTTACGCTCCCGACGAGACTAAAGTAATTGTCGATGACGATGTTTTTTTTCAATGTAATGACAAAAAGAAAAAACACGTCGGTCAACATCCGCCGAGCGGATCGGACCATGCGACGTCACGACGCACTACGCGATGACGTCAGAACGCTGACGCTTGCAGCGTCGGGGAGCAATCCGATGAGCGACGAAGCTCTTTTCCGCAGACGTCCGAGAAGTTGAAGTCGGCGCGAGCGGCTGGAGTGGAGCGCAAAGCCGGCGAGCCGAATGCAATCGCGGGTGGCGATGCCTTCTCGTGGAAGCGACTGAACCCGCGGTCGCTCGTCGAGGCCCCCGGACGCCACCGCGAGCCGGAAGCAGTCGGAGCCCCGCCAGTCGCACTCGGCCCTCGCTGGGAGCCACCAACAACAACACCGCCGCCGCTGTTGTTGTTGTTTACCGGACACGTGTAGATGCTGACGAGGTAGCGCCGGCGGCCCCTTTCATTGTCGAGGCACGGTCAGCCCCGCAATGGACGCGACGAAGTTGGAGCAGGACGCCGTGAAGTTCGCGCGGCTCGGCGTGCTCAGAGACCAGGGCGCCGAGTACGGGGAGGCCGTCTTCTTCTACAAGGTGGTGGCGGTGGCGTGGCCACGTTCAACCACCCACTACCATAGCACCACCACCACCACTACTACAACACTACACAGCCCCGTTAACACCACCACAACTACACACAGCACCACTACCACAACTACACACAGCACCATTACCACCACCACAACTACACACAGCACCATTACCACCACCACCACAACTACACACAGCACTTCTAGATTTAAAGCTTTCGTGACTGCAAGGATCCATACTCTTTGGTTCTATTCGGTAAAGTCACGTAGGTAAATAATAAAACAACAATAATCACGACGTTTCGGCCACAACACAAGCGGCCTTCATCAGGTGAAGGGACGAGCCTGTCTGGAGGACAGCGCTGGAGTGGAAGAAGCCACGCTTAGATCACGACCTTTAAGCTGTGTGAGAAGAAGAAGAAGACCACGGGCTTTGACAAAGGAATTAGCATATAATTTAGCATTGAAATGGCTCATTGAAATAGCTAAGTTAAAGTATACACATCCGCAGAGGTGCCCCTTGACAAAGGAATTAGCATCGAATTTAGCATTGAAATAGCTGAGTGATTAGCTAGTAACTTGTCACAGAAATAGCTATGTTAAAGTCAGAGTATATACATTCACCGAGGCACCTAGTACTCATCAAACAGGATAATTGCAAGTCCACCGGCACGTACACCACCTCTTTGCTCGCACACAGGTCCGATGTCTGAGCGTGGTTGTGTTTCGCTAAATTCTCCTGTTTGATGAGTTAGCTATTTCAATGAGCCATTTCAATGCTAAATTATATGATAATTCCTTTGTCAAAGCCCGTGGTCTTCTTCTCACACAGCTTAAATGTCGTGATCTAAGCGTGGCTTCTTCAACTCCAGCGCTGTCCTCCAGACAGGCTCGTCCCTTCACCTGATGAAGGCCGCTTGTGTTGTGGCCGAAACGTCGTGATTATTGTTGTTTTATTACTTACCTACGTGACTTTACCGAATAGAACCAAAGAGTATACACACAGCACCATTACCACCACCACTACTACACACACCACTACTACCACAACAATACACAGCACCACTACTACAACAATACACATCACCATTACCACTACCACAACTACACACAGCCTCATTACCACCACCACTACTACACACACCACCACTACTACAACAATACACAGCACCACTACTACAACAATACACATCACCATTACCACCACAACTACACACAGCACCATTACCACCACCACTACTACACACCACCACCACTACTACACCCACTACCACCACTACTACACACACCACCACTACCACCACTACTACAACAATACACAGCACCACTACTACAACAATACACATCACCATTACCACTACCACAACTACACACAGCCTCATTACCACCACCACTACTACACACACCACCACTACTACACACACCACCACCACAACTACTACACACACCACCACCACTACTACAACAATACACAGCACCACTACTACAACAATACACATCACCATTACCACCACCACAACTACACACAGCACCATTACCACCACCACCACTACTACAACAATACACAGCACCACTACCACAACTGACAATTGTTCTCCAACTTAGCGATAAGATGACACTGTCGTCATCGTCCCAGACCGGCGTGGTTGCCCCGACTCGCTGCTTCCACTCGGGGACGCCGCTCTACGGTAGTGCTGAGATGTTAACTACCTCGCCTGGTATCCAGGTGGTCGTGGATTCAATCCCGACCCCTGACGCCTGCTGTATGTTTGGAGTATTTGGCTGCTACAGATTTCCACGTGATACGCCGCTTCGTTGAGAGCTTTATAGCTCAGTGGGCCTTACCTGGTAAAAAAAGGTTTCGTTTCAGGTTCACCAGTTGCTCCATTAAAAACACGCTTATTTGTTTACATATAAAACCACAATCATCGCAAGAACACATGGACGAGGCTTCGTCCAAGTCATCGGCCCGCTCTGGGGAACAGCGCGGTACACCTTCGGTATCTGTGAACTCGTTCATCATTCTCCGAGCTTGGCATAAATAATCAAGCACCTGAACTGTGTACATGACACGTGTGTGCGCGTGCACACGTGGTGCTGCTCGTATGTTGTACATGACACGTGTGTGCGCGTGCACGCGTGGCGCTTGCTCGTGTGTGATGATGTTGTGTGGCAGGAGGCTGCCCAGGCCCTTCTGTACGCCCTGCAGGCTGGCTCGCGGGCAGAGCGCTTGGCCGAGAAGGCGCACGAGTACCTCGACCGCGTTGAAGTGCTGCAGGCCACGGGTGAATAGCTCCTCGCTGATGTGGCCCCAGGGGCACTCGTGAACCACAGCAGTGCTGTGGTCAAGAGGCTAATCGATCTACGCTCCTGCTTATTATGTCAATGAAGCATGTTGCCATTGTATTTTCTGTGTCAACATGGCAACGGTACTGTATGTATCACGTTGAAATATTGCCGTACGTTGTCGAGAGGCGGTATAGTGTTAAAAGGTGAAGGCAAGATGAGGAATTGCTTATTAACTAAAAAAAATCACGAAAATGCAATTCACGACCGACGCCGCCACGGATTCCTTCCGCCGGATCTTACAGCCATTGCCAAAACATACCTCGCACGCTCTGTGGAATGTTATTTTGCACGTCTTACACACCTCAAAAATAAACAGCCTTCATCGCCCATAGGCTGGGCATAAGCACTGTCCACCGATGGCAGTGCCAGGGTTTAAACGTTGTCAACCGTTGCTCGCCATGTGACAGTCCAGGCCAGTTCTGGACAGAGGGGCCAGCTGAAATCGGCCCAGCAGGTGGCGACGGAGCGAGCGTATTTCCTGTGCAAGAAGGCCTTCGAAGCGGAGGAGAAGAACAATGATGAGGAAGCGGCAGACCTCTACAAGAAGACCAAGGAACTGTGCATCAACACGGTGAGAGAAGCGCCTTTCACCTATACCATTCCGGCAGCGTCACTATTATTCGTACCGTACAGGCCACGATCCACTGGGGTAATTTTAGGAAAACCTTTGCCGGATATGGACACCGTCAACGGTTGCCGCAGCGTTTCCCGTCGTAACAAAAACATTTAATGATGTCGTTGCCCAAAGCAGCTCCACCCTCGTGGGCAAATTGGATGGCAACTTTCAATCACTCCACTGCGGGAGGGGGGATCACACTCCTTGGTGCTCCCCTGCTTTACGCGGATAATCCGGTTCACGGGGATTCTATGTCCTGTTCTGGGTGACTGGATTCAGAGCTGAGGGCGTTTGTTCCCTCGAGGGGCTTTTGCCATCCGTCGTAATGATATCCACTCCCCACCTATCTGCTACTGGTGCCTCTTAAATCATGAGAAATATCACTAAGCCCTACTTACCCAGACTGGTTTTCCTGTTTGCCCCATATTTATTCACCTTGCATAGTCACTGTGCCTCTGGCCGTCTATGAACAACTCATCCAAAGACAATGGCCAACCGTGCTAATCTCACACTTGCTACAGAACGTAACCAATTGGCCAGGCCCCCATGCATTATGTAACGCATATGAATTATTAAAAATGCGTTATATCGGCCGGAACAACAAAGTTCCTACATTGAGTGTGCGGATCGCGAGCCTACGTTGTCGAGATGGGGCACAGACTTTGGCAGCAGGTGGAGAGAGAACAATGCAGGGACCTCGAAATCGCCAAGTCAGAGGGCAAGTTTGAGTTGATGTCTCTTGTAGCCCACCTTCCTCTCCGGCGTGGTGATGATGATGATGTCGATGATGTCCTTCTCGGTCATCGGTGCCCTGCAAAGCCCCTCGCCTCTCTCATTGCCGTGCCTCTCCCTCCTAGCAGAGGCTCAATCAGCTATGGACGCCAATACTTTCTCAATGTTCCATTTTTTTTACGCGTAAAATCCTTACGACGCTTTTACCGACTGAATGAAGGGATATTGCTCCTGGAACTTAATTTGCACTAGGCCTTGAGATCTATTATCACAATCCTCACCCTCCCTGCATCAGATCCCATTGCCAGAGTGTTGTTACTCCCCCTTCTTGGGGAGCTAACTTCCCCTTGTACTGAGAACTGAAGCCAGATAGGAACGTTCTTGGGGAGAAAAATAAAATCAACACGGAGCCCTCGGGGATCTGCTTGTGGCTGGCTAAAGTTCAGGGTTGAAACCCATCGTGTCTGTGTGCGTGGAGAGGCGTAGTGTAACAGTTATACTGTTGCACTACGAATCTGGCGAACCGAGTTCCATTCCGGCTCATGGCCAACATCAGTGACGATGATCTCAACCGATCCCGGGCCTCTCCTAGGTCGACTGAGGTGGGGTGTTGGGACTGTTTGGTGAGATGGTGTGGTGAGATGTGTGAGGGTGTGGTGGGGTGTTGAGGCTGTGTGGTGAGATGGTGTGGTGAGATGTGTGGTGGAGTGGGGTGTTGAGACTGTGTGGTGAGATGGTGTGATGAGATGTGTGAGGGTGTGGTGGAGTGGGGTGTTGAGACTGTGTGGTGAGATGGTGTGATGAGATGTGTGAGGGTGTGGTGGAGTGGGGTGTTGAGACTGTGTGGTGAGATGGTGTGGTGAGATGTGTGAGGGTGTGGTGGAGTGGGGTGTTGAGGCTGTGTGGTGAGATGGTGTGGTGAGATGTGTGAGGGTGTGGTGGGGTGTTGAGGCTGTGTGGTGAGACGGTGTGGTGAGATGTGTGAGGGTGTGGTGGAGTGGGTTGTTGAGGCTGTGTGGTGAGATGGTGTGGTGAGATGTGTGAAGGTGAGGTGGGGTGTTGAGGCTGTGTGGTGAGATGGTGTGGTGAGATGTGTGAGGGTGTGGTGGGGTGTTGAGGCTGTGTGGTGAGATGCTGCGATGGTGTGATGAGGTGGGCATAGTGTGCCTTTGAGATATTGAACAACAGATGAATTCAGTTTGTAGACAATCATTGCTAACACTTCTTTACAGATGAATTCAGTTTGTAGACAATCATTGCTAACACTTCTTTGACTCGAGAGAACTGTCACTCGATTCCGTTTCCCACCCAGTTTGCCAGAGTCACTTTTGCTGGTGACTGTTGCTGGCAACAATTTCGCTAAAATTGTCCTCGTGGATCATGGCCTTTAAGGCAATTTAAACCAGTGAACTCAAGCAATATTTGATCGGTTGTTTAATGCAATGCTAAGTTGGCACTAGTACTGTTATTGCACAATACTGTTCAAAGGCTATTTTCTCTTGTGCTGTAAGTCATACGTACAGAGTATAACATTTGAAACCCAGTGAAGTGTTTGTAATTGTGAAATGCGACTTTTCTTCTTTTAGAAAAATGCCACCGCAGATAAAGATCTCCAGAGTAAACTGAACAAGCTCGCCGAACAGGCTGAAGAGAGGTATGCCAGTGCCACTCGCTCGCAAAAGGAATGCTTGTTGTCATTCAGTCTCTGATTTTGTGATTAAAGTTCTCTATGTAGCTCTGCACGCTTCGTGACTCATTAATGCAAGCAGGAGGGCCGATCCCGATTGTGCAAGAGTTCATTCACACTCCTACATATCAGCTGTGCTTGTTTGGCACAAGAGTTTTAAGTTATAGTTTTACTTGCGCTGCTGAAAATAAGCAAGCCTGAATGCCTATAACTCCATGAGTCACCCCTTTCCACGTGATGTGCATGCAGGTGGCTATTGATCGTGGTTGTTGGAATATTTACAGTCCTAATAATTTGGTGCAATTGGCGGTGGTGGCGCACACGCCTGTAATCCAGTACTGTGCGGAGGCATCGAGGGTTGGAGGATCACGCAAACGTTGTAAAACTCCCGTGGGTGTCAAGGGTTCTGTAGCTTGGCTCGCCAGGGGAAGGCGATACACCCGCACCTCCGATTAGGACGGTTGGCTACGTACGGTGCGAAATAAGTTCAACATACATACATTAATATGTGATCCACCAATCCTCACCTGCACAGTGCTGGATAATAGGAGTGCGCCACCACCGCCCGGCTATTTAAAGGTATTGGTTGAACTTATCGGGGAATGCGTGAGTCAGAGTCGAGCTGACCTCCGCACCACCACCGGCCCGGCCGCTGTTTGCGCTTAGGGCGGAGAAGCTCAAGGGTGCTTCGAACGTGGCGGCCGTGCACTCGGAGAGTGACAGGGCGCAGCGGTACCCCTCACAGCCCGCCCGCCGGGTGCCCCCCCTGGGCTTTGACTTCAACAATGAGGGGGGCGGCCGGGGGCCCGCGGGGCCCGGGGGCGGCCGGGGGCCTGGGGGTCCCTCAAAGCCACATGGCCCGCCGCCGTCGGCGACCGAGTCGTACAGGGACGAGGAGATCACGGTGCTCAGGTGAATTCTCGGTACTTTAACGTCGCGCTCGCAGATTCGTTTGTCGCGCTGCACGGTGGAGGAGCGGCGTGCAGACAGGGCATCCGTGTGGTTTCTTTTTCAGGACAACTTCGCTCATCAACGGCTTGAAGTACGTGCCTTTCTTGGAATTGGATCTCAAGGAACGTTTTGCGTTCCCGATACCGTTCAGGTCGGTGTTCCTTCGATTTCTGTCCACACGCAACCAAGCAATGGTGAAGCCGTTTTCCGTTTGTTTCAAGCTAATAATCGCCCTTGTGTTTTTTGGATGTCAGCGTGTTTCCTTTTTAATCAGTATGTGGCACGTGAGCTATTAAGTGGAATATGTCACTCGTGTTTTCTCTAACAAGTTGCAAATGCTTTGTGTCTTGTTGTCTGTTGTCCAGCGATGAGCACGGGAAGCTGGCACTGGCTCCCAAGCAGAAGGACAGGTTTGCTCGATGGGTGCGGCCATCAGATATATGCACCAACCCCACTGTTATCTACGCCATCTCAAGCTTCAGCATCAAGCAGGTACTGCTTGACTCTGGTCCTCGTTGTAAGGCCACCAAACAGTCCCAATTGTAATATTTTATGGCTACCTGTACTGATAATAGTGGGCGGGGCCACCTGTCGTGGGTTGGCCTAAGAGAGGTTGACGTGGCTGCCCATGTAGTGGGTGGGCCTAAGCGATGTGGGTGGAGCTACCTGTGTAGTGGGTGGGCCTAAGAGAGGTGGGCGCGGCTACCTGTGTAATGAGTGGGCCTGAGAGGTGGGCGGGGCTACCTGTAGTGGGTGGGTCTAAGGCAGGTGGGTGGGGCTACCTGTGTCGTGGGCAGTCTCTAGAAGCAGTGGGCGGGACCAGCATCATTATGGGCGCCCCATCCGCTGGGCGGGACTTGTGATTGGGTGGGTGTGGATTTGTAAAAACGGATGGGGCTGATGGGAGAAGTGGCTGCCATGTGTCACGGTTGAGCCTCCAAGAACATTGGTAGCGTTATTCTTTTGCAGTCGTCACATCACCGCTCGATTGTTGGTGAACCTGTCAAGTCTAATCAGTGTCTTCAACGGCATAGAGTTATGAGATAGCATGTTTCCTAAATTACTTACAAATGGCTTGTGGAATGTGTTCTCTGCTTATATCTGTGCTATGCTCATTATGATTGATGACATGCTAGCAGGTGCTGCTTTACTCATGTTAAATCTATTTTGCAATAAATGTCAGTTTTCAACTATTTTCTGAAATGATGCACTCCTAGAAGGCTGTGGGGACTATGGGCTGCATGAAAAATACGTTCACTTTTATGTTGAGAGGCAGATAAATTAAGGAGGCATTGTCCGCTGATAATATATGCTTCATGCCAGTGCTGGTTAGGTGTTGTACGTGATGGGCACTCATACGGTTACTAGTATCAAAGCGCAACTTATTAGTTTCCGCGTTCATTTGTTATTTTAAAAAAAGTATAATATGCTGACGATGGCTCTAGATACTGCACGCACAGGTCTGGTGAACATAAATGTACGATCAGTGGCACTTGCTCATTGTGCGCACTGTGTAGTCGACATCGTGATGGTATGACATGTCTGCGTGCGTGCGCTCCGGCAGACGGTGGTGTCAGACTGCTCCTTCGTGGCGTCTCTGGCCATCAGCGCAGCCTACGAGCGCCGATACAAGAAGCAGCTGATAACCAGGTGAAAGGGGCACTGGGTTAATGACCACAATATTTTTTTTGTTTTATTTCCATATCGCACCATTCGTGCGAATGGAATCGCAAACCGCCATGGATTATGTAACGCGCACAGTTGTTTCGCACGGAGGCTTGGGGAAACCACAAACGGGAAGGCAGCCAGAACCTATGCCAACAAATGCCCGAATTCTGTGGTCTTGTATTGGGATGATTGGCCAACTCCATGAATGAGTGTTTATACATGTCGGTGAAAACTGGAGTGCCCTAGGGGGTAGAAATGAACACACCCGCTGTACTACCGTATCCTGGCAAGCCAGCAGGTGGCGACCTTCACGCCCTTGGGTAACTCAGCACTCTGTCGTTCAGAATGGACTTGCACACTGCTCTGAACCGCTGCTCGCAAGGGATGCAGGGTTATCAAAGGCCTTGTCCTAAGTCCTTCTGAAAGACTGCAGCCTTTACAAACAGCCGATTTCTCATTTCCTCCCATGTAGGTGTGTTATTACCTTCGTATAAATGTGCACATGCTAGGGCTGGATGCTGCTGATCTTAGTGATGAGTGAAATCCTTTTGGGCCAAAATTCTTCAAAACCATACTTGAAAAGTTGTTCATTCTGGATTATTGATGATGAATAAGATGTACGTTTATATTCCCCAAATCACAAATATAGAGCGCTTAAAATCGTTATTATTGCACTTGTTTTCCTAAGAAAGCTTCACTGAGTACTAAGACTGCTAAGATTTTGCAGTAGGGGGCGACGATTAATTACTAAAATTCTACCAATAAAATGCGGGTCACTCTTCCACATCCAATTGGCTCACAATGGTTTGTATTGGATGTTACTTCTGGAAAAAATATTGTGAATTGGGAATGCCGACATTTTTCTGTGGATGTCCTCGGCAGGAGAATAATTTTTGGCTTCATGCGTGTTTGGGAGACAGAATGTGAGGGATACTTGTGCATCATATATATACACACACCCGCAGTATTAATCAGGGTAAGCTCCCGTATTTGAACCGCAATGTTCTGCAACAAAAGGCGTTAGCGCTGGGCCATGTCACTGCCCTGAAAGTTTAGCTGTCCACCTTCACACTCTTGTGAATTGTGCCACAAACAAGTTTGACGAACGTAAAATATGGCTTGTATTTGCAACAATGCGTGCGTGCCGATTGTTTTGCTGATTATCTTGGAACAGCATCATCTTCCCCCAAAACAAGCGAGGAGAGCCCGAGTACAATCCCTGTGGCAAGTACATGGTCAAGCTGCACATTAACGGCGTCGCCAGGAAGGTACTAACTCCGGTTCCGTCACGTTTCTAGCGCCCATCGCACGTTGAGGATGTTTTGAAACCACTGTGAAGTTACTGGACATCTGTGACAAAGAGCTTTGTAGCTCATCGGATTCCTCCAGGATAAGTAAAGAATCAGATTGTGTGTGTGTTGGTGTAGGTAATCATTGATGACTACTTACCAGTGGATCACAGCGGGGAGCTCCTGTGCTCCTACTCCACCAACCACAATGAGCTGTGGGTCTCGCTCATTGAGAAGGCCTATATGAAAGTGATGGGAGGCTACGACTTCCCTGGTTCCAATTCTGTGAGTATGTATGTTGAACTTCTTTCGCACCGTACGTAGCCAACCGTGCTAATCGGAGATGCGGTGTCTGAGTCTTCGTTACCTAAATCTTTATAATTGCCATTGAAACCATCTGTTTCCTTCAAATGTTATTTTTCACCTTTGTGTAATGATATAGATGTAGAACAAACGTCTGTGCTGGGGGGTGGGATGCGTGAGCAGGATGGGGGGAGGGGAGGGCCGATTGCCGACACGGGCACTGAAGTGGTCCCCACGGCGACTTCAGAGCAGATGGAGGGATGATGTCTTGGAAGTGGCTGCGTGTTTATTGTGCAGCATCAGTAGCAGCAGCTGCGCCATCTAGTGGAGGGGAGCGTGCGTTGGTGGTGCGGTGGGTGGCGGCATCGTTGGCTTTGGCTACGGTGACGACTGGGACTCGGGCGGGGGATCGCTGCACCTGCGGATGCCGCGCAACGCGTTACAATGCGCAGCGTTTCACGCGCAGTCGGTTCAAAATACGTTGGCGTTGTGCGCCTGTACAGAACATCGACCTGCATGCGCTGACCGGCTGGATTCCGGAGCGCATCTCCATGCACTCGGAGCACCAGCTCTTCAACAAGGAGGCCACCTTCAACATGCTCCATCAGCGGTGTGGTCTGCGGTCTTGGCACAGCGCGCCGTTTGCTCACCGCTGCCTCTGCTTGCTTTTGGAGCGGAGCGCTGCCAAACGTGGATATGACCATCGCAGTCGTGTGCTTAAGCGCTCCACTTCAATTAAAAACTAAAAGTGTGATAATTCTGCATCGATGGACAAAAAACACTTTTTGCAGTAATTCCGTATTGTAAATTTTATTCAAAAGCAACTCGAGTTATGCATGCAGCGCCGTGCCGCTTTGTTGAAGGTGCCTATTGAGTAATTGACACTACTTAGCCACACTGCGACGTGTGCGGCCTGGGCTGTCTGGCTGTAGATGAACGTGGCTTGTGAACTGCAAATCTCGTGTAGGTTTCACCACGGGGACGTCCTCATCACCATCGCCACAGGAGTGATGACGGATGAAGAGGGGGAGCAGAGAGGCTTGGTCCCCACACATGCATATGCAGTGCTGGACATTCGCGAGGCACAGGTACATGCGTGTCTGTCTCTGTGTGTGTGCTGATCGTGCCACTGGCTCCCAATGCAATCCCCAAACAACTTCCAGATCCTACTCAGTGACTTGGGCTATCTCCTGCCTCACTAACAACACTTGCCCCAAAAGTCTGCTAAGGCTATACGGGGGATGTTTGTGTTTGAGTGAGTAGGGCGTGAAGTTCCTGCAGCTGAAGAACCCGTGGAGTCACCTGCGCTGGAAGGGCCGCTACAGTGAGCGCGACGAGAAGAACTGGACTCCGGGCCTTCAAAAGGCTTTGAACTACGACCTAAAGAAAGCGCAGAAGACAGACGATGGTACGCTCATGGGGTTCTCAGGTTGCTGTGATGTAATCCTTCCGTAACCTACATTAAGCCAAATTTATGGATATGATGGTGTTGTATATTTCTGACACGTTTAGTTGACAAAGCTGATGTATGAACACTGGTGGAGTGTCGGCACGGGTGAAGGCCATTCACGGTCTGGTTGCTTGTACACATTGGACATGTGCCGGTCGCCGATTGTCTTAGCGATGGATAAAGTCGGTGACAAGCCGGGGTGCACGTAGCCCGAGTCCGCGAGTGCTCGCTTCACGAAGGGTGCCGCTCCGCGTTTGGCATGGTGCTGTGGCGCCACAGTAGTGTGTCCGACGATGTCCTGGACGGCCCGGCACGTCTATGTCGTGCTGGCGCTGGAACCTGGCCAGGCAATTCACTTTTGTCGCGGCGTGAGAGGCCCCTTCTTTGTTGAGGTGGCGCATATGGAGAATTCCGGATCGACATTTTTAGCTTCTGTTGAGCCTTGAAGAAACTCCTACGGCTTCTTCCTTATTTGCTGCTCTGACCGAGAGGCTGTTTCCCAGAATCCGGTCCGCCTTGGTGGTATTCTATCGGCTGCGCCGGTCACCCAATGTTACCGTGGCCTTCCACTGTGAGCACGGTGAACGTGCGTGATGGTGCTCCGTTTGCGTGTGCCATGGCAGGTGTGTTTTGGATTGACTGGGAGGCTGCCTGCGCATTTTACGATGTGATCTACCTCAGCTGGAACCCTTCCATCTTCCCGGAGAGGACCTGTCTGCACAGGTAGGCACACGCAGAGTTGTACATTTAAAACGCTCGTATGTGTGGTGTCATTGTGTGTTTGCTTGGCGTGTGTCACATTGACAGCCTGGATCCTCTTGCAAACGAAATGTTCCGTCTCGAGGGAGCATCCAGATGAATTATTTTAATAAATAAAAACAAAGATAAATAGCTTTTAAAACAACAATACATGAAAGATGTAGCTCGTTTATGTGGTTGAACTAAATAACGGGGCGATAAATCCTGTCGGCATGAGCAGAGGTTGTGGTCACTTATTTTATAATTAAATTTGTAGAAGCAGCAGTCATTCAATCGGCAGAGCAGTCGCTCCTGCTGGGATATCTTTGTGCTCGCCAAAGTTCAACTGTGGAAGATGACCGCGGCAGCGCGCGGCCAGAACTGGAGAGAAGAAATGCTGAAGACGCAGCACAGCCCAGCCCGGCAAACTGCACCGAGAGGTCGCAGCTCTTCATAGAATTTCCCACCGTCCGCTTTGCATCTAAAGTTGCCCCTCGCCCCCCGTGTGCCCCCAGCCAGTGGAGCTCGGAAGAGGGCCCCGTGCGAGACGCGTACAGCCTGGGCAACAACCCCCAGTACCGTCTGGAGGTGCAGTGTCCCCAGGGAGGGGCTGCGGCCGTGTGGGTGCTGCTCACCCGGCACATCACCGACAAGGTGAGGCAGGGAGGGGGCGGCTCCCGTCGCGGCGGTCCCCAGCTTGCAGCGCTTGCCACGGAGGCTCGGGAGGCGTGCGAAGGCTTTTACCGTCGGGTCAGGCGGCGTTGGCACGCCCGCAGGGTTCTCAGTGCAGCCCGTCTCTCGCGCCCTCCTCCGCTGTCCTTTTTGCAGGACGACTTTGCGGAGAACAAGGTGTTTTTCACGCTCCTGGTTTACAAGACCAACGGCAAAAAGATCTACTACCCCAGTGAGTAGATCCCTTCCTGGAACAAGCCACACTGGACCCCAGCATACCTGCTGACTTCTGTCTTATCGCAAGTCTTATCTTGGAAAGGTCTTGGAAGGCTTATCCCCTCCCAACTCCCCATTCTACCGAGACGCACAGTAAGCATCGGCCCCTACTGGTGCTGTGTCACCTTGTGCCTACAGGGACGGCTTTCGGTGGGGTCCCCTTCCAAATGTGTTGAGATGTAATGTGCTCTGAGACGTCTTGGCGTACAGAAGGGCGCTATCAAAAACAAACAAGCATCATTCCCATCATCATTACCAACGACCACTTCATCCAGTTGCATTTACATGCACAATATACATCCATACAATTTACATCCAGATTTTATTTTAGTACAAAGTGCTAAACCTTAGATGTTCATTTTTATGTTTCCCAAAGTATTACATTGGCCCGTGTGTTAGTCATCGTAATTGCCCGTGTGTTGGTGCTTCGTGCGTACATAGGTATCATCACAACGCGCTGCCGCTTTGACTCTTGACAGGTGACCCAGCGCCATACATCGACGGCATCCGCATTAACAGCCCCCACTACCTGACCAAGCTGACCGTCAAGGACCCGGGCAAGACGGTGTACACGCTCGTGGTGTCGCAGTACGAGAAGCACAACACCATCCAGTACACGCTGCGGGTGAGGGCACCACACTGCACCCGCGTCGCACCACACCCGCGTCGTATCGCACCCCGCGTCGCACCGCACCCGCGTTGTGCTGCACCCCACGTGGTATCACACACGACGTTGGCGCTCGAGCCGTTGCCGCTCTGCGTGGATGGCGTGGTGGATACACTTGCGTCTCATGGCAAGAAGGACCTGGGTTTGATTCCCGACTCTCTGTGTGGAGTTTGTCATCTCCGCCTGTTCTGCACGGGTTTCCTCCAGGCTCTCCTGGTTTCCACACCATAGCTAAAAAAAAACGTACATTGTCAATCTTGGTTCTAATTTGCAAAACTAAATATTAAAAAAGTTACCCACCAATTACTTGGAAAGCAATTTTGTCCTTCCTCCTGGCAGACGAAGGTCCACCGCCAAGCCAGGTGCTCTGACCTTGAGCCAGGTGCTCTGACCTTGTGCCGCACAGGGACAGCTGCCGATAGGGGGCAGGTTGTGTGCTGTGAGATGTTCCGTGATGGAGCGCAATTTCAATACGAGTTAATTCATTGTGTCACTGAAAGTTTCGCGAAGTTAAAATCTGCCATTTGTAAATTAGTGGTCATTCCATGGATCTGATGAACTGAAATGCATTGGCGGTAATTCACCCGAATTATATGTAATGGGTGGCATATTTCATGAAGTGTATGTTTTTTACATTCAAAATATAAAACATGTTTAAAATGCAAATTTAATTTACGTGTGACCCAATGTTTGTGTTGAGGCTGCAGTGTATATGATATATTTGGCTCAGCTGTGCATTCGAATTTGTCTCGGCTGCTTTAATACGCGGTGGGCCAAATAGATTCCTCACTCACGATGATCTGATTATCAGAATTCTGCTAGCGTGGATTTGAAATTCTGACCGAACCAGATGTGGTCAGCTAATTTAATGTAAATTGACTTTAAAGTGTTTGGAAATTAAATTGATAGATTGGCCACGTCTATTACGGGACGCTCGTACATGCCTGTCCGTCTCCTTGCGCTATTAAAGTAGACTTGAGCCCTTGCTCTTGACCTTACATCCCACGAGTGTTCATCCCTGATGTTCATTGGCTGCATTTGCAATCTCTTCATTGCAGGTGTATGGCTCCGGCAAGTTCAACCTTTCGGAGATTCCTTTTCCATTCACTAAACATCAACGGGTACGTACCTATGCGCACGGTCTCTTTCATTTGTCTGCCCGTGCACATTGAATGTTTGGCCACCCGTTCAGCAGCGAGTCGCACGATGGGGCAGCAGTCATGACCACCTGCTCGAGATGACGTTTTCAGCCCAGATCCCTCGCCCCCCTCGCTGGAGAAAGCCAACTACAGTGCACACACAGCATTATTGCGTCTTTCTTTATCCCATATATTTGACCCAGGAAAGCCTTGATGGGCCTTATGATTCATTTTGAGGAGGGTCCTGCCAGGTTTGCCCAGGAGGGTTGGGCGATGATTGCTATGTAGATTCAATTTAAAATTTGCGGTGTAATTTTTCACAGTTGCCAAATTTGGACCATGAAGCAGCCACACAGATGGCCTACTCGAGTCGGTGACGTTTTGCACCTCCGATTTGCACGGTTGGCTACGTACGATGTGAAAGAAGTTCAATATACACAGGTAGATACATACACGAGACCTTTAACGTCCACTGTGAAGCAAGCGGCACGTGTTTTTACGGTCAATATACCGATGATAACGAGGGCAGCCGCCGGTTTCGAACTGCAAACCCATCTACCACCGCCGCCGAGACCACGTCACCGCCCCGGTGGTGATTGTCACTCCCACAGCAGCCGCCCCCTCCCGGACGCGTTCAGCGGAAGCGGTGCCGATGTGAAGAAGCGGATCGTGATTTTGTGTTTGTTTGTAGATCACCGGGAAATGGGAGGGCAGCTCGGCGGGCGGCTGCTCCAACTATCGGGACACGTACAAGAATAACCCCATGTACCAGCTGCGCGTGGACAAGAAGGGCCCACTGCTCGTGGAGATTCGAGGACCCAAGTTTGTAGTCCCTCGTTCCCACTCCACGCTATGAATGCCGACAGTACAGTTCACATTCACACCATTCAGCAGCGTGTCCAGGTGCTGTCGTGTTATCGCAACGATCATGCTACTGCAGTGCGGGGAGTCGCATCGATTGATTTTCGGGTGTACACGGTTTATCGTTTACCCAAAACCTGAAGCGGTTATGATTAATTCCCTGAAAGTTCAGTTCCAGTTAACCGTTTGCTACAAACCAATTTAAACCTGTAGCTTATTGGTTCAATAATTGTTTTAGATAACACTATAGTTAACCCCTTAAAATTAAAATGTACTCTTAAAAGCAGAGAAATGTATCCAGTTGCAAAATCGGCGCCTGTATCGCTGCCGCCTGTCTGTGCGAGTCGGTGTGAACATTGCCCCCCGAGCCCCGGTCAGTATTGCTGTCTCTCCCACCTCGTGCTCAGTGCACAAGCAGCTGGCATCATGGGTAATAACAGCAACATAGGGTTAGCGATTGTGGCCTCTTTCACCTTTAACACCCCATCTACGGAGTGGGACGTTCATATTTTGAACCGGTTCAAACCGGTACCTGAATCCCTTTTTCTTTGGTTTTGTTTCCAAAGCGAGGCATTTTATCGAGGTTTGGTGTTTGCTTTTCGGTTCACGAGAATAAGCGGTTAACGCTGCTTTACAGTTCTGGTTTTTGGTTCGGTTTGACTCTGCTGCAGGGTGCGCCACCTGAGGCCCTGCTTGGGAGGCCACTGGCATCGCAAGCACTGTCCCACCTGAGCTCTGGCGCTGTGCGTGGTGTGTGTGTGTGTGGGTTGTGTGTGTGTGGTGTGTGTGTGTGGGGTGTATGTGTGTGGGGTGTGTGTGTGGTATCTGTGCGTGGTGTTTGTGCGTGGGGTGTGTGTGTGTGGGGTGTGTGTGTGTGGTATCTGTGCGTGGTGTTTGTGCGTGGTGTGTGTGTGTGCGGTGTCTGCGCGTGGTGTGTGTGGTGTGTGCGCGTGGTGTGTGTGTGGTGTTTGCGCGTGGTGTGTGTGCGGTGTCTGCGCGTGGTGTGTGTGCGGTGTCTGCGCGTGGTGTGTGTGCGGTGTCTGCGCGTGGTGTGTGTGTGGTGTTTGCGCGTGGTGTGTGTGTGGTGTTTGTGCGTGGTGTATGTGCGTGGTGTGTGTGTGGTGTCTGTGTGTGGTGTGTGTGTGGTGTTTGTGCGTGGTGTATGTGCGTGGTGTCTGCGCGTGGTGTGTGCGTGGTGTCTGTGCGTGGTGTCTGCGCGTGGTGTGTGCGTGTGATGTCTGCGCGTGGTGTCTGTGTGGTGTGTGTGCGTGATGTCTGCGCGTGGTGTGTGCGTGGTGTGTGCGTGGTGTGTGTGTGGTGTCTGCGCGTGGTGTGTGGTGTGTGCGCGTGGTGTGTGTGTGTGGTGTCTGCGCGTGGTGTGTGTGTGGTGTCTGCGCGTGGTGTGTGTGTGTGGTGTCTGCGCGTGGTGTGTGGTGTGTGCGCGTGGTGTGTGTGTGTGGTGTCTGCGCGTGGTGTGTGTGTGGTGTCTGCGCGTGGTGTGTGTGTGGTGTCTGCGCGTGGTGTGTGTGTGTGGTGTCTGCGCGTTGTGTGTGGTGTGTCTGCGCGTTGTGTCTGTGTGGTGTGTCTGCGTGATGTCTGCGCGTGGTGTGTGCGTGGTGTCTGCGGGTGGTGTCTGCGCGTGGTGTCTGCGCACAGTGCTTGTACGCGTGGCGTGTGTGTGGTGTCTGCGCGTGGTTTGTGTGTGGTGTCTGCGCGTGGTGTGTGCGCACGGTGCTTGTACGCGTGGCGTGTGTGTGTGTACAAGTCGTGTGTGCCTACCCCCCGTGTTGCTCCTCTCCTGTTGTGTAAGTGGGGTCAGCCGCAGACTTGACACACTGCAAGACATTCCGGTGTTGCGTGCAAACTCTGCAGCGGTAAACACACAGTGACAGAATAAGTACATTTATAAAGAGATGTCTCATTACATATCCCGTGTCTCGTGCAATCTGCGCAATGCTGTTTCTTCCCACAAGTGATGCGCGGCGTTGCCGTTGCAGGCAGTACAGCGTGGGGTTTGAGCTCGTGGTGGTCAGCACCGAGGGGGACTCGGGAGCTGCGTTCTCAAGGAAAGGCTCTGGAGATTACAGGCAAGGAACTCTCCCACGATGCTGTAGCGATGCACTCATTCCACTGATTAACATTTATTCTCAGGATCACGTGCATCAAATCGTGCACGTGAGAATCTCTAATTTTACCTCTCATTTTACCTCTCATTCAAATGAATTTGCGAGTCGCTGTGTGACGGAACCTTTGTCGTTCACGCCCCAGGAGCGGATTTTGTTACCTGGAATTGGAGTCGCTGCCAGCTGGGATCTACAACCTCATCCCGACCACCTTCCTCCCTGGTCAGGAGGGCCCCTTCTTCCTGGACATACACACGGCCGCAGCCGTCAAACTCTCGAAACTGCAGGGATAACGCGGCCGTCGACTTCACGCCACCCATTGCAGCAAGCATTCGGCACATCAGGAAAACCCGAGCGGCGGGAATTACACGCTCTTGTTGCCGAACGATCGTTAGCGGCGGTGTTTCGAAGACACTCGTCCAAACATCCTGACATTTACTTACAGCCTGAGCGGGAGACACACATCGGTTTAATGCTCACCTGTGCTGACCACCAGTCCTCTGGCTCGCTTTTCATCCCCTGTAGAAATGACTGGTGTGGCAGCGATTAAATATCTTGTACCAAAACACCAGGAGACACTTTGAGATGAGTGACAACATAGTCTTGCGTTGCTCAATTTTATTGTAAACTAAATGTAGTCGGTCGGTTGCCTTGAACCTTGACATTCTTCTCAGCCACTCGGCGTGCTCTGTGCACCTTGCCCGGATGTGTCCCTCGCATGAGCAGTGACGGTGGGCGGTGCAAATCAGTTGGTGGCAATGGCTGCTGCAGTGAAAAGCTGAGTTGTGCATAGCAGATTAGTGATTCGGCACAAACGAATTGGCCTCCGTTTTACATGGCATCGCGGTTCTTGTAAACCGTGTACCTAATCTACATTTTTCTACTCTGCATTTATTACCCAAATCTTCCCGGGTTTCATTAAAAAGGATTAAAAGTGAATTTTGTTTACATTTTAACTTAATCATGTGAACATATTTGTTCTAAGCCCAACGCATGTTTCATACCGCAAAAGTTACAATTTCTTTTTGTAAAGCTGGCATTAAGTTAAAGTAATTGAAAGCACTTTTATTCTGTTAAAATACTGTTGCCTTTGAATACCGGTGTATGCAATTGTCTGCATAGTACAGCATTTCCCCAAGCGCTGGTTTGTAAGCCCCAGACGGGTCGCGTTAGGAGCTCGCGGTTAAATATTTAAGTAGCGATCCGCTCCCTTGTTCAACGCCGCGCGCAGGGCAAGGCCCCTGGCTTGTACCCTCCTACGCTGGAGTTCGGGGTCGCCAGATGACATAAACAACAAAGGTTAAAGGTGTGGCCCTGCAGTTGCTTGCCCAAGCGACTGCTGGCAGAAGGGCCTCGCGCTCGAGTCAACTCGAGAAGGTACTGTATTTGGTCTACTCTTCCACGTTTGCCTGAGTGCTGGACGAGGTGGCCGTGCCCACGACATAGTGATGCCAAAATATCGGTCTGAGGTGTCGCTGTGTCAAAAATATTTGGGAAACCCGAGATGTGAGTATAATGTGTAATGTGTTTACTAAAATGGAGAAAGGTTCTGTTTAGATATTACCGTATGCAATTTCAACTGAAGTATATTTTACCATGATGGAAATGATTTATTATTCAATGGGGTCGGTTGGTGAACCAAAAACATCAAGTAGAAACATGAATTGTGTTCCATTGTGTAGATCTTATGCACGGTATAAAATGTTACAATTGATATTTTGTCTGGATGCGACTTTAAATCTGATGCCGTGCGGCATGAGATGCTTTATGGAAAGAGTCCTCGACCACACAGTGGTTGAGGGTTGACGTGTATTGTAGGCTTGCGGGGATACGTGGTGAACAACCGAAGCCAGCTGATTTTTGCTCTTTTATTAATAGTTATTATTTTCCTATTTAATAAACATTGCTTTCGAATATTAACATTGCTCTTTTCTGTATTTTTTTCAAATGAAAAAAAGATTCACTTTGAAATGTGGATGTTTATGTATTCCGACGTCCCATCGCAACCTGTGAGAACTCGTAACCGTTTTCTTCTTCCGCTCTCAATGGTCACTACAGAATTCCCCTCCCCCCTCTGGCGTACAGACCAAGGCCTCGTACAGACCAGGGCCTCGTACTAACCATGGCCTCGTACAAACCAGGGCCTCGTACAGACCAGGGCCTCGTACAGACCAGGGCCTCGTACAGACCAGGGCCTCGTACAGACCAGGGCCTCGTACAGACCATGGCCTCGTACAGACCAGGGCCTCGTACAGACCATGGCCTCGTACAAACCAGGGCCTCGTACAGACCAGGGCCTCGTACAGACCAGGGCCTCGTACAGACCAGGGCCTCGTACTGACCGTGGCCTCGTACAGACCAGGGCCTCGTACAGACCAGGGCCTCGTACAGACCAGGGCCTCGTACAGACCATGGCCTCGTACAGACCATGGCCTCGTACAGACCAGGGCCTCGTACAGACCAGGGCCTCGTACAGACCAGGGCCTCGTACAGACCAGGGCCTCGTACAGACCAGGGCCTCGTACAGACCAGGGCCTCGTACAGACCAGGGCCTCGTACAGACCAGGGTTGTGTCGCCGGTAACCGCATACGGTTCTGACTGTGACGTCATAGTAGCAACCTGGTCTCGGCTTGCTGATGAAAGTTGCAAAGATTGTCATCCTTTGATTTAAAACTTTCGTGACTGCAGGGATTCATATTCTTGGTTCTTTCGGTAAAGTCACGTAGAAAAGAAACAAAAATATAAAACAATAAAATTCTCACGACGTTTCGACTGCAACACAAGCTATCATCATCAGGTGTAAAAACCACAGCAAAATAAAACGTGAGAATTTTATTGTTTTATATTTTTATGATTTTATTGTTTCCCTTCTACGTGACTTTACCGAAAGAACCAAGAATATTGTCATCCTTGCTTGCAGTTGTAAACGGCATCGTCTCCCCTCCTGATGCCGAGGGGAAATGGGCGAGGTTCAGGACTGTCTCATGCAGCTGCAAAGGGGAACGCGGTTCAAACAAATCTCCCCAGCTGGGTCGTCCCTAGGGGGTGTGGTGTGTGGGGCACGCCAACGCCTTAAAACTAAACCGGCACCGTGATGTCGAAGTGCGCCCCCCCCCCCCCCAAGCGCAGGGCCCGGGGCGGTCGCCCCGATTAGCCGTATCCCCTGGGACGGCTCTGCTTCCCAGACACCGTGGCTGACGGAGGTGCTCTGGATATGTGAAAGCAGCAAGCCCATCATGTTCGAGAATTAGGTTTTCGCTCAGAGGTTCGGAAAGCCGCGCGGCGCTGCAAGGATCGAGAGCGATGGTCGCACGTTGCTGAGCAGATGTGCAACACGCTGATGCCGTGGTGCACAGGGAGATGTGGAGCTGAGCGGACTTGCCGAAGACCCCGGGACCAGCGGAGTTCAGATCGGCCTCGATGGGGGAGGGGGCTCGCGAAGGACGCCCCTGGGCAGTTGGGGGCAGCCGCCGACAACGGAGGGCGGAGGGCCGAGGAGCGACGCTCGACGACGACGAGCGGAGGGCTGAGCACGCGAGCAAGTCGACGAGGGTGGTGGTGGCGGCGGTTGCATTTGCGAGCGCACTCCACGCGGCCACAAAGTGCACCTAGCCTGGCACGGAGCCACGCCGTGACGTCACCGGCAGCAGCAGCCGATCGCCGTCATCCCGCGGTCAGCTCGGAGCCCCCCACCCACGCACTCCCCCCCACCCACCCACTCCCCCCCACCCACCCACTCCCCCCCACTACCACCCCACTCACTACCACCCCCACTCCCCCCCACCCACTACCACCCCACCCCCACTCCCCCCCCACCCACTACCACCCCCACTCCCCCCCACTACCCCCCACCCCCTACTACCCCCACTCCCCCCCACCCACTACCACCCCCACTCCCCCCCCACCCACTACCACCCCACCCCCACTCCCCCCCACCCACTCGCCCCCCATCCATGGAGCCGCTCGGCAGCGACGCGCCGGCTCCTCCGCCGCTGCGAAGGCGAAGCGGCAAAGTTCGCGGCGCAGCGCGAGCGGTCGCGGCCAAGCAGGGGAAGCCGCAGCAGGCGGTGGGCCCCAGAGGCAAGCGAGGCCGCCTGGCCGGCCACGGCCGCCTCGCCCTCGTCGCTGCGCTGGGTGAGTTGGGACCCCCCCCACCCACCACACTCACCACACCGCACCGGCCCGCAACCCTCGCTCCGCGGGGCATCTCCTAGGCTAGGCCGAGGCTTACGTTGCGGCCCCGCGGCCGAGTCGTGAGGAGGAGGAGCGCCCCTTATGAGCTTCCCAAACTTCTGGCAATCCGGCGAACTTTTTGTCTAAAGAGCCTGCCTCTGCGGATGAGACCCCAGAAGGTGAAACCCCGGGCTCAGGGTTTTGTTGGCTTGTGAAACCCTCCCCACCCCCCCCCAAAATGCTGCTCGCCGCTATTGGGATTGAACAGCCGAGGGAGGCGACCCCGACACAAGCGCGCCCCTTGTGGACGGAGGGAGGCCGCTCCCGGCGAGACGCGCGCCCGCTTGGGTTGGCGTGAAGCGCGGGTGGGAAACACCGCCACCACGGTGGTGGTGTTCGGTGGTCGAGGCTAGCGACGGAGCAGCAGCCCAAGGAGTGAGCGCGCCAGAGAGGTCACCACCACCCCAACCTCCAGCCCCACGCGGTAACGGCGCAGCCCCGCAGTGGCCTCGGCTCACGCCACTGTTGGACGAAAGATTTCCGCTAGAGGGGAGCTCAAAAGGAGTCAAGCCGGAGTCGGGCGCGGGCGATGTCGGTTAAATCAGCCCGCTCTGTTCTCTTTCCACAGCTGGAGCTTTTGGACTCGTGCACTGGTACGTATTGCACTCTTTTAATCGCCGTGTTATTTCTGCAGAGTTACCTACCAGGCGTCATGCTGTGTGGCCCGCGACAGTCCCGGTATTACAGAAAGTCTCTATCGGCGCCCCAAAGCGTTGCACCGAAATGGGGCTTTTGGTTACCTTCAACGACCCCGTGGCTTCACGCGACCTCGACTCAGACCTCGTCTCAGACCTCGACTCACGACCTGGGGCAAAAGGCCGCGCGACTCAGGGAGCGGAGCCACCCGGAGTGGTTGGCTTACCCCGGAATACAGTTTTATTTTTTAAAGAATATTTATTTGCACTCCAGGAGGAATCCGATGAGCTAAGAAGCTCGTTTTTCGCAGATGTTGAAGTCGGGGCTACCCATGAAGCCCGCGGGCAGGGGAGTGGCGGGCAGGGGAGAGACTGCCGCTTTCCCGTGTGTTCTGAATGAGCCTCCCAGAAATGTGGTGTCGCTTAAGTGTGAACGACGTGGCTGCCCTCTGCTTCTGGCGCTAACGGTCGCCTCTGCTGTGTGGTGGTGTCAGGTACCATCTTAGCAGCTTGTTTGAGAATGACCGTCATTTCTCCCACCTGTCGACCCTCGAACGGGAGCTCACCTTCCGGACCGAGATGGTGAGGAATTCGCTGCAGGGCCTGGTTGTCTCGCTCACCTTGCTATGCTGATGATCACCACCCGATGTTGTTTTCGTTAATTTGCCATGTACTTATCTGCACACGGATTATGTTTCTGCTCTTGAAATCAATGGCGTTCATCTTGTGGGCATACTGACCCCAGCCATGCAAATGTGGAATTTAAACTACTGTCTCAGGGCCACCAAAAAAATCACACATTTAGCCAAATCCACTCTTGTTCGCGAGCACCAATAATACTGGCACAGCAGCGCTTGATGTGACCGCCACCACTAGGGGCGGAGCCAGGATTTCAGGCCGGGGTGACATTCAACAAATTTTAATTTCAAGAATGATTAGAGAGTCAGGCTGTTGAACTAGACGCCATCGGTTGGCGACACACTCTGACAATGCAGTTGCACGGAGTCCGCCAGACCGAGTGTCGTACACTTATACGCAGAATGTCACCCCTGTCACCCCCCCTGGCTCCGCCCCTGGCCACCACCACCATACCCGGTCATACATTCCTCCCACAGGCTGATGAATATGAGTATAGTCCAGGCATAGTTGAGATGCAACTTGCCAATTGTGCCCGTGCAGACTCGCGGAGCGTCATGCTGACCGCCGCATCAACGCTGTGTAGCTTAAATACCCAGAGGATCGTAAACTCTATCACGCACTTTGTGGTCGCATTGTGGTGGACCACACTTTTAAATTTCAAATGGAATGTCAATAAAGATGAATACAGCAACAGTAAATGTAATAATGTATGACCTTTGGCAATCAGCGGCCATGGGTGTTGTTTGACCATACTTCACCATGCTGGTCAGTGTGGGTCGGTGAAGGTGTTTCCAATCATTGGTTCAGATATCACTTAGAACTGATGCTGGCTGCTGGGATTTGAACTCAGGTCACTTGGTTAGGAGCACGTTGTGCTTACTACTGTGCTACCTCTTCCCCAAGACAGCTATAATTTAATAACAAATCCGTTTTGATAGCTTAGTACGGTTGGCTGTAGCGTAGGGCATGATGCGTACGCTGCTACTCTTGTTGCTGCTGTTCTCTGCATGCGTGTGCAGGGCCTGTATTACTCCTATTACAAGACCATTGCAGAGGCACCCACATTTTGGTCTGGCCTGGACATGATCATGCGCGACCGACTGACCGAATACCCGCAAGTGATCAACACCCTCAAACGGTTCAACCTCTACCCCGAGGCGAGAACATCCCCTCCTTGCTGTCTTGATTTCTGGAGAAAGTGTGATGGTTTTCTGAATGACTTGAAGCTATAAATTATGAATACCTTTTTAAAGCTTTACTCGCAGTATCGTGGTCGTTTTAGCCCCGATTTCTGTTGTATTTTTTTTGCTCCTGTTGCTGTACTTTATTCTTATTTCTTTGCTTTTGTCACTTGGGTGACACGGTTCACTCTTGCAAATGAGACTCATCCTGGTCTCTTGAGTTCTCACCTGGTTAAATAAAGTCAACTTAAAATCTCTTACATATGTTTCAAATAAAGCATTCACTTTGAATAACAAGGAAAATTGTACTTTTACCAGGTAATTCTTGGGGGCATGTACCGGACGTACCTGGCTGTGACGAACAGCCTGGGAATCCAGACTGTGCAGTGCTGGACCGTGAATCGTGGCAACATGCTAAGTGCCATCTCCAGCTGCGAGGGTATGCGGCTACCACTCGGCACAACGATTGCCTTGTGCATGATTCATCATCACGGCACCGTGGCCAAAACTGCTGATGCCTCCGCCCACAGCACCCCGCTACCAATGCACGCTCCCCTCAGCAAGATGGCGCAGCTGCTGCAGAATAAACACGCAGCCACCTCCAAAATGGGCCCTGACAGCTTCCCTCCAACTGCTCTTAGGACTTCCCCTGGGTCGCCGTGAGGACCAATCCAGTGGCCATATTGGCAATCGCCCCCCCTCCTCCCCATCCCGCTCACGCATCCCACCACCAGCGCAGACGTTTTTGCCAATTCATATCCACAACGTAGACACGTGGTTACACCCTGATAAACAATGTCAGGCAGTTTAGAGTACCACCCATTTGCTTTACAGATGCATGCACACTATTTTGATACTCATATGCTTAACAATAATGCTTAACGATTTTTTTTATGTGTTATGTATTGTAAATTTTGGCCTTGAACTAGGACCCCTATGTAACAGAAATGGTCCCTGCCTATAAACTACGTTCTGTGTTTAGGTTGTTTTCCTTACCTCGCACCTGTTATGAGCAAAGTTGGCTACGTACGGTGCGAAAGAATCTCAACGTATATACATACAGACGTTGGGCGGTTCACCAGCTATGCTTTAAGCTTCCTGACTGCTGACGAAATACTGAATGTCAAAACCGATGTTACTGAAATGATAATCACGTTCAGAACGCCGTGATAATCACGTTCAGAAGGCTGATGGGATGCTTGTAATTGTTGTAGGTGAAGAGACGGATCTGTGAAGCTGGAGGAGGCGGTGGCGGCGTGTGTTGACTGATTATTTATCTTGGTACAGCCCTCACAAGGGTCGTGTGTTCACGTTGCAAGCGGCGTTCCCTCTCTCGCAGATTCTTGCTTATTAATCATAGTCTTTTTATTCCCGGCACATCAACGAAAGCCGATGGTTTTATTATTGTAACTGTAGCGTTTGACCAATAAATCCTACGTTTTATTTCATAACAGACATGGCACACGTTCGTGTATGAAATTACACTCGCATGTGCTTGCTGGAAAACCGTGGCTGTCCCCCTCTCTGTGTCTCTCGAGGAATGGGAGACATCGCGTACTTCTACGTAAACATGGTTTTCTTCCTGAATGGCCTGATGATGTCCGTGTTCTTCCTCTATGGGACATACCTCAGGTAAAGCCACCCATGCGTCGTCACACCGCTTGCTTCCTCTGTGGGGATCCCCAAGTTCATTGAACGCAGAATTCCCGACACGCTCTCCGCAATTATTATTTACAAGGTGCAGTGATGAATCGTTACATTTAATATTCAAACAAAACACATGCTTGACTGTGTAAAGTAAAATCTCTCAATTTTGGCCAGACCACAGGTTCTTTAGCAAACCTTATGTGTTGAATAAGTGTCTCCCAAGGAGGTAGTTACCACTGACAACTGGAAACGCTTTCATCCAACTCCAGCTGGCACTTAAAATTGTTTCTAAATGCGTTACTGATTTATTGGCCTTGGCAACACATCCTTGAATAAGTAGTGCCGGATGCCAATGCGTGGATATTAGAACTCCCTCGCAATGCCCGTGCAAATTTAGACCGTGTAAAGTTACATGCAGTAAATTAAGCACTTTAGATGTTGGATTCGCGTTTGTAAGCATGGTTGGTGCATCGCAAATAAGCCTGTCTATAAGAATCCATAATCTTAACTATGTATGGCGCATGGACATAGCAATTTTACAAGTGCATAGCGAACATTGCGTGTTGTTTTGCTGCAGTGGGAGTGTCGCTGGAGGCCTCGTGGCTGTCCTGTCCTTCTTCTTCAACCACAGCGAGGTGAGGTTCACCTGCTCAAGCACCAGAAAGCGAAACGGGGCAACCTTCAGCGTCTCGATGGCACCGCGCCACGGCGCTCTTTGCTGATTGGTCTTTGTGCTGCCCCAGGCAACGCGAGTCATGTGGACCCCACCACTCCGGGAGAGCTTTTCCTACCCATTCCTGGTGCTGCAGATGCTGCTGGTTACCAGAGTTCTCCGGTCAGTGGCCATCCTCATTCTTCTTTGCGGTTTAGTGGCTCACTTTGGGGTAAACAAGTTTTCTTGGAAAATTAAACATCGTGGTAGAGCCCGCTGTGGATCAGTTTAACGGGCAGACATGATGAACGTCCGCTGCAAGTTCCGTGTGCGCCTCTGCCTGTCCGTCCGTCGTGTGTTGTGTGCAGGAAGCCACAGCTGGAAAAGTTGACCCTGGGCATGCTCGCTGGCGCCACCGTTTGCTTCGTGCTGTGCTGGCAGTTTGCACAGTTCGTCCTGCTCACGCAGGTGCCGCTCGCTCGCTCGCCGCCCACCGATGTCGAGTCTCGTTATTTAAATGGCGAACCGGAAGCGGCGTCATCATCGCGTCGCTGACCAAGCGCGTTCGTCGTTTCAGGTCGCGTGCCTTTTCGCGGTCTACATCTTGGGCTACATCGATGCCGAGAAAATGAAGACGTTTGTTCTCCTGAACGTGGTGAGCGCGCGAATTGAAACGATCGCCCGTTTTGTTCGAAGCGCGCGGCGCCGCGGGGGCTGTCTGATGGGGGGCCCTCAGGAAAGTGACGCCGCGCTCCGCGTCTCTCGACAGCTGTGCCTCGTCGTCTCCTGCACCCTCATGTTCGGGAACGAGATGCTGCTCAGCTCCTTCTACGCCGCCTCCCTCGTCGCCATCTGGGTCCGCCACCAGCAACCGCTGCGCCACACCAGCCTCTGCATCCTCTAAATCACGATCCATTCACGCGTTTTGGGCCATTGTGCTCTCTGTGTTAAGAAATTTGCATTGATATTTATTTATGTTTTCTAGATTTCGAGTTGTGCCTTAAAAATACCGTTGAGCACGTTTTGGAACCAGGTGTTTTGTTTTGCTGGTAGGTGGTCGTCAGTCTGCATTCGTGGCTGAATAGGATTTCCCGGGTTGACCTGTTGAGATGGGTGAGTTGGTGTTTTACACTCTCTCAGTAAAGCTGGCATTGTGCAGATTGTTGCCACCGACAAACGCATATAATCCATTCACATTTATTATCCATTCCTCTTTAATATCTTTCCAAGTCAATCTGCCCGTTACATTCTCATGGTTTATTGTATAGAGCAGATATCCTCTTTCTTTCAATAAAAACATTAGTTTTCACTGCCAAACCGTACAACGGAGTAGTCAAGGCGCAGGCCTACAATGACTTGTTAGTGTCACTGCTGGCAGAAAGGGTCTCTTAGAGGGAGCTCTAAAGGGCCCCCTCTAAAGGGTATTTGGCCTACTCTTCAACGCTGTGCGAGACATCTTTAAGATGTGGGAATACGCACACTTTGCCCTCCCACAAGCAACTCGCCAAACAAATCTATATTTAAACGAACGTGTGTATATATATAATCTAGTCTTGGCCAAGCGAGCTAATGCGTGCTGTGCCCACGTGCTCGCAAACACCGCAGGTGGCACAAGCGGGCATGTGGCTCGCAGTCACCTTCGTCATAAAGACGGCCTGGAGCCGCCTGCTGGGAGTAGCCGACGACGTGAGCTCTAACGTTGCAGAGACGTTCACTCTCCACTCAACTCTCACGTTACAGAGACGTTCACTCTCCACTCAACTCTCACGTTACAGAGACGTTCACTCTGTACTCAACTCTCACGTTACAGAGACGTTCACTCTCCACTCAACTCTCACGTTACAGAGACGTTCACTCTGCACTCAACTCTCACATTACAGAGACGTTCACTCTCCACTCAACTCTCACGTTACAGAGACGTTCACTCTCCACTCAACTCTCACGTTACAGAGACGTTCACTCTGCACTCAACTCTCACATTACAGAGACGTTAACTCTACTCAACTCTCACGTTACAGACGTTCACTCTGCACTCAACTCTCATGTTACAGAGACGTTCACTCTCCACTCAACTCTCACGTTACAGAGACGTTCACTGCACTCAACTCTCACGTTACAGAGACGTTCACTCTGCACTCAACTCTCACGTTACAGAGACGTTCACTCTGTACTCAACTCTCACGTTACAGAGACGTTCACTCTGTACTCAACTCTCACGTTACAGAGACGTTCACTCTCCACTCAACTCTCACGTTACAGAGACGTTCACTCTGCACTCAACTCTCACGTTACAGAGACGTTCACTCTGCACTCAACTCTCACGTTACAGAGACGTTCACTCTCCACTCAACTCTCACGTTACAGAGACGTTCACTCTCCACTCAACTCTTACGTTACAGAGACGTTCACTCTCCACTCAACTCTCACGTTACAGAGACGTTCACTCTGCACTCAACTCTCACATTACAGAGACGTTCACTCTGCACTCAACTCTCACATTACAGAGACGTTAACTCTACTCAACTCTCACGTTACAGACGTTCACTCTGCACTCAACTCTCATGTTACAGAGACGTTCACTCTCCACTCAACTCTCACGTTACAGAGACGTTCACTGCACTCAACTCTCACGTTACAGAGACGTTCACTCTCCACTCAACTCTCACGTTACAGAGACGTTCACTCTGCACTCAACTCTCACGTTACAGAGACGTTCACTCTCCACTCGACTCTCACATTACAGAGATGTTCACTCTCCACTCGACTCTCACGTTACAGAGACGTTCACTCTGCACTCAACTCTCACGTTACAGAGACGTTCACTCTGTACTCAACTCTCACGTTACAGAGACGTTCACTCTCCACTCAACTCTCACGTTACAGAGACGTTCACTCTGTACTCAACTCTCACGTTACAGAGACGTTCACTCTGCACTCAACTCTCACGTTACAGAGACGTTTACTGCACTCAACTCTCACATTACAGAGACGTTCACTCAACTCACGTTACAGAGACGTTCACTCTGCACTCAACTCTCACGTTACAGAGACGTTCACTCTGTACTCAACTCTCACGTTACAGAGACGTTCACTCTCCACTCAACTCTCACGTTACAGAGACGTTCACTCTGTACTCAACTCTCACTTTACAGAGACGTTTACTCTGTACTCAACTCTCACGTGAATGTGCCAACGCTGATTTCTGTTTGGTGACATCTCCATAGGCCCACATTTTCAACATCTTGAAGTCCAAGCTGACGGGCTACAAGGATTTCGACACACAGATGTACACCTGTGCTCCCGAATTCGACTTCATGGAATATCAGGTGGCTCCCCTCCGGAGCGCCGTGCTTCCTGAGACACCCACAGGCAGACTGCTGAAGCGTACACATGCCGCGGCCTGGTCATTCCACTGCTGGATGTGGGGCCTGATTTGCAGGAGGTTGTTACTTGACTGTGCTTCACCCTGCTGGTCACAGCGGGTTGACGAAGGAGGAGGATTTCTCCAGAACTCTGGCTGTCGCATGATGATGCTAGTTGTAATGACCGGCGAAACGTGGTACTTTTATTGTAAATGTTGTGGGTTTACTCTCCAACACACCGGTGTGCTGAACCAGTAACTAATTGGCGTGTTTTGTTTACGTGACAAAGCTCACTAATTGGCTGTGTCGGGTTGTGGCAAGTTTAACGACGCATTTCTATTCACGTGATCTAACCCAAAAACCTCTTGTGGATAACGTTGGTCGCGAAAGCCTTCGTGTTAAACTGAAGGCGGAGAGAGTGGATGCCCATCCCAGCGCCTGGTTGGCCGTAGTGCTGCTGCGAACTGATACGCCTGTGAATGCGGGCTCCAGGGTTTCGTTTAAAACGCGTCCGTCACGGCCAGGCTTCAGAGAAGAACCGACTAACAACGAGGGCCGCCCACAATCTCTGAATGCGACGACGGCAACACAGAGCAAAGTTGACGAAGCGCTCTCGTGTTTTTGTTTCACGCCGGAGTCCGACGCCTCCCGGGTACGAGGGGGGGGTCGTCGTGGCAACAGCGGCCGAGCGAAGCCGCGTTCGCGACCCTGAACGGAAGGGGGGAGCGAACGCCCCGCTGTCGTGAGCTCGCGCTAAGGAGATCGCCTCCTCGCTCCCCCTTGCACGCCCTCTATTTGTCTATTTCAGACGGTGCACAAATACACGGCCACGCTGCTGCTGCCCGCGGTCCTCGTCGTGTTCGCCATCATCGTCTACAAGGTCAGGGGGGTGGGGGGGGGGCGGCGCCCGCACCGCACCGCCCGGCGCGATGTGAAGCGTGAAGCGCACCGTACGGTGTCGCCGTCTCCCCGGCTGCTGTTTCGTGCGGCCGATTAGCACGGTTGGCTACGCGCGGTGCGAACGAAGTTGAACATACATACAAACATACGTACATACAAACATACGTACATACAAACATACATACAAACATACGTACAAACATACGTACATACAAACATACATACAAACGTACGTACAAAGGTACATACAAACGTACGTACAAACGTACATACAAACGCGCATACAAACATAAATACTAACGCACACGCATACATACATACATACAAACGTACATACAAACGTACGTACATACAAACGTACATACAAACGTACATACAAACGCACATACAACCATACATACAAACACACATACAAACGCACATACAAACATACATACAAACGTACATACAAACACATACAAACATACATACAAACGCACATGCAAACATACATACAAACGTACACACAAACATACGTACATACAAACGTACATACAAACGCACATGCAAACGTACATACGAACGTACATACAAACGCACATACAACCATACATACAAACACACATACAAACGCACATACAAACATACATACAAACGTACATACAAACGCACATACAACCATACATACAAACACACATACAAACGCACATACAAACATACATACAAACGTACATACAAACATACATACAAACATACATACAAACATGCATACATACATACAAACGGACTGCCAGCGAGCCGCGCACTCTGTCTATTGCAGGCAATCAAGGATAAACTCGCGCTGTTGAGGAGCTCTCCTTCTCCGTAAGTCATTTAATCATCATCGTAATAATAATAGTTACGTATCAAAATATAACATCAAAATATAAGAATAGGTTTTACCCATTCTGGAAATACAACAGGTGTTAAAATGTTACAACACCAGACAGACACCTTTTGCAAGGAATCATGTCACTGCATGAACCACACACAGTACTTGTGGTGAACATGCAAACCAAAAGCATGCTCTGGTAGTTTATGCATCGTCTTTTAAACTGATTGGTCCACACCAGAGACAACTTTCTTTACAGCCTAGTCTCAAACAGAGGACTCCAAAAGGCGAACACGAAGTACGTGTAGTTGATGGAGACACGATTCCTTGCAAAAGGTGTCTGTTTGGTGTTTTAACTCCTTAACACCTGTATTATCGCCATGAAGGGTGAAACGTATTCATATAATAATTACGTAATGATGTTGTAACGAAGCATCCCGGAATACGCACGCGGTGGTTGTACCTTGTGTCAAGAGAGTTTACGAATTCCTCTCCTTGTGCCGTTTGAAAGCAGAGTCCTCGACAGAGGGCTTACTTCTCCTCCCCAGGTGAGGGTGTGACGACCGTGACGGTTACATCTCGTACACGAATACACGAACCCTGCACTCTTTCCTTCCGGAGGGAATTCAGTGGTGGTGCTCGGCACGGAATCGATTTTTTTGTTTCTCCTTGAGAAGTGATACTCGGCCCACTGTAAGATGATTCTCTTGTGACTTTCAAACCGTGCTGTTAAACATTTCATTGCCTCGTCCTGCTGGGTAATAGTACGGTACGGTAAATGCAGAGAGACTGTGGTGTGATCATCCTGTGCATATCTTACTTGAGAGCGAGCTCCTTCCCGTGCGGAGTTTGTATCCTCTTGCCCTGTTCTGCTTAGGTTTCCTGCTGGTTCTCCGGTCTCTAAACACCCACAATGTAACCGGTATTGGCCAAACATTCCGATGCAGGACCCTCCTGAAAAAGTGTTCGGACTCTGGGCACATTAAATAAGGAATATGCATGTTTGACACAAGTACAGTTGTGGAGTGGATGTCTCATGTAATATTCATGGTAATCATCACCCCCTACTGCGAAAACTTGGCAGGACCCTCCCTCATGAGACATGGTGAGGCTTTGCTGGGTAAACGAGCGTAGTAATACAACCTAATTGCAATGTTTTAACGTATTGTTTATTATTATTATTTAGATGAATAAGGAAAGACTGAGCCCTCATCACGCCACGGTACCCAAGGGAGCTGCTGCAGAGCCTGAGTGAGTGTGAGTGAGACGTGAGCGACTGAGTGCGAGCCAGTGAGAGTGAGTGAGTGTGAGCTGTAGTGTAGCAGTTAACGCTACGCTGCACTACGAACCCGGTGACCTGAGTTCGATTGCCGGTTACAGCCAACACCGGTGACGATTACCTGAACCGGTCCTTGGCCTCCTCAAGGTCGACTCGGCCTCAAATGAGTACCTGGCGCGGTGTGTAAACTTTGCGACTGGGGAGACAGGCGGCCGGGCGTGGTGCTGGCCACCCACCCCTTCGTGTGCCGTGCCGGCCTTCATAGGTGCTGCTCGCTAACAGCACTTGCCCCTACAGTCTGTTAAAGGGTACACGGGGGTTCTTTGTCTTTTGTATGTGAGAGTGAGTGAGTGAGCCGCAGCCGGCACGAGCTTCCGTGTGCTGAGTGCGTCATCGGCAATCGAGCGTCCGTTGCATCAGCCGATGCTAATTGTGGGATTAGCAGAAATTTGTGCCAAACCGTTGTGTGTTTGTTACTAACATTGTGCAAGTTAACATTCTTTGTGATTGGTTGATGGTAAACATTTGAAAAAGAAGTAATTTTATAAACGATGAGGAAAAAATCTCCACTGGCAAAACTGCCTGGTTGTATGTAATGAACACAATTTAAAAATAAATTTTGCACGATTCAAATCGGCCGTTTACCGCACGGTTCTGCGAATCGTGTTGCAGTTCGCGGCGTGACCGCAGTGCTCACGCGTGTTCTTGTTCCACAGGCAGGCCGATTCAAAGTCGCATCATGCCGAGGTGAGTCGTCGTCTCTTTTCAAACCGAACGTCGCGTCGCGTGAATGGTAAACGAGCAGGTGGGTGGGCAGGAGGCAGCTGGAACCATCAGGAGGTTTGCGCGTCACTGCAAGCTGAGTGGTCGGGCCGCTCTATGAAACGAGACCGCCGGGGCCTAGGAGCGCCGCTCGCCCCACCGTGCGTGCGTGCGCCTAGCCGCTGATGGCGTGCGTGCTGTGTTGTTTTGGGCAGCTGGTGTTCCACGCGCTCATGCTGATCGTCTTCGCCGTCATGGCCGTGCTCATCATGAGGCTGAAGCTCTTCCTCACGCCCCACCTGTGCCTCATGGCCTCCCTGCTCTGCTCGAAGAAGGTAACTGACGGCCGCGTCACGAGCCCGCGTCGCGAACCATGTCTGCTCGTGCACGCGACACATTTTCCCGTACGTGCGATCGGATCGGACGCGTATCTCTGCTCGCCGCCGCGTTTGTGGTGCCGTCCCGCGTGTCGTCCCATAACCGGGGGCGGCGCGTGCGACGTTCCCCCGTTGCGGCAGACGCTGGGGGAGCCCCGTCGCAAGTGGCTGGCGCACGGGCTGGCGCTCGTCACGGTGGCCCTCATGAGCGTACAGGGAACGAGCAACATCCACGCGCAGTGGGCCAACGTGGGCGAGTTCAGCAACGTGGAGCAGGAGGACCTCGTCACGTGGATCAAGTCCCACACGCCGGAGGGTGAGCGCAGTCAAACAGCCTCCGGCGCGCTTCTCCACCTGTCGGCTACGATGCCTCGAAACGCGACGGTGGGTCTCCCTACTCGATCTGGTCAGCGGGGGCAGGTTCTCGTTGCCAGCGACGGCACGAGGCGTTGATGGAAATTGTACGTTCCCGTGGGAAGGGCCAGTTAACGCGCGACCGCCCTTGCCGCGCCGCGAAGCGGTGCCCATTTTAACCGCCCCATTGGGGTCAGTGGTTTCAACGCGGGACGTGGCCACGATTGTGACATTACAGGGATCCACTTGTGAGTCTTGCACTCGCGACCACATCACACCACCCCGATTAAACGAACAAAGCCACGTCAGATGAAGTTGCTACGAGCTCTGTGCGCTGCCATGCGGTTCGCGCGTTGGGTCTGTGTGAGCGACCGCCCGACGCTCGTAACCGTAGCCGCTTGCCGTGCTGCTGCCATGCTGCGCCTGGCGTGTGGTGCTTCCACAGACGCCGTGTTCGCCGGCGCCATGCCCACAATGGCCAGCATCAAACTCTCCACAGGCCGGGCGATCGTAAACCACCCTCATTATGAAGACGCCGGTCTCAGGTGAAGTAACGTCCATGGCACATGCTTGGATTGTCAAATTGCTTTGGTTCTTCTTGGTAATTTTCGGGGATGTAAATTTTGTTGTATTTACGTTGATCGCGTTAGCCAATTAAAAGTGATTTAGAGCTCAAAATGCCATTAACAGCCCTGCAGAGCCAGTGGTGGGAATTCCTCACTCCCATCCATAGGAAAACCACTCGTGACTTCCCTCACGAGGTGGTACCCATTTTATTCACCCCGGGGGGGGGATGATGGACTAACAATTGGGTGTTTTAAAGTTGATCGCAGTCGGTTCGTTAATGGACGGTGCTGTCCAGTCAACACTGTCATGCCCGCTCCTATTGAAGGAACAGGAGCACCTTCGTTCACCGTGATGCGGGGGATCGATATGGCGGGATCCTCCGATTTGAATTCTCGTGGCAAAATGTCGCGGATAACACCGGTGATAATCGGGCAAACTTGCCACATCACTCATCTTATCTGCGAAAAATTCACACAAAATAGGATGCGGTTCCGCATAGACTTTACAGATGATGAGAAGGTTTATGCGTCTCTGCGGAGCCTACAGCTGTCGCGGACAGTAGGGCCCTGGGAAGTGCATTCGCCGCGTGACTCGCGACATTGGTGGTGGTCTGTGGTGACCGCGCATGCCTGGGCAGAGCACGCACGAAGAAAGTCTACTCGGTGTACAGCCGCAAGGGCGCGGCGGAGGTGAAGGGGATCCTGCAGGAGATGGGCGTGGACTACCTCGTGCTGGAGGACTCGTGGTGTACACGCCGGACCAAGTAGGTGCCTCTCCTGGGCCTCGTCGTCATCGTTATTGTTGTTGTTGCTCAGAAAATACTTAACCTAGAAAATCCCTTGAGATCGAACGTCTCGTTTGCTAGGGCGTCCCAACGATGTTTGGTGACGCTTAGCAAACACGTGACGACACCTCGTACACAAAGACAAAGCTCCCCCGTGTAGCCTTAACAGACTGTAGTGGCAAGTTCTGTTAGCGAGTGGCACCTATGAAGGCCGGCACGGCACGCAAAGGGGGTGGGTGGCCAGCACCACGCCTGGCCGCCTTTGTCTCCCCTGTGGCGAAGTTTACAAACCGTGCCAGGTACTAATTTTAGGCTTGGTTAACCGGTCCTGGGCCTCCCGTATTATCGTCACCGGTGTTGGCTGTGAGCGAGAATTGAACTCGTGTCGCCGGGTTTGTAATGCAGCGTAGCGCTAACCGCTACACGACCGCTCCTCGCAACCTCGTAGACACACACACACACATTCTCAATCCACATAATCCTACATAGTTGGCATTTGTACAGTGCGTATCGCGCGTTATCAGCTGCCCATTGCGGCGGCACATTGATCCCGTAGGCGGCTCTGGCGTCTGTCTCGGTGAGTGTGCACCCATGCCGAGCCCGGACAGCGCTGGGGCGGGTGGGGGTGTGTCGTTGCTTTTGTCACGGATGGCCAGCACTCTAGAAACTCATCTCTCACGCCAATTCTCACGCCGTCATGTTTACGCTGACTATCTAATCCAGCAACTCGAGTTATAATTCGAGCCCAGGGGCCTGGGTGCGTTGGCATCAAAAATATTCTGCCGTTATTTGGTGGAAAGTGTGCGACGTGGCAGTTTTGGCAACGGGTCCAAATAAATAAAAAGTCTGAATAGGCGCTTCGTGTCCTGCCGGTTCGCGTAGAGATTGTCCTCTCGCTGTGCCGGCTGGGGGTGCTGTGCCAGGACCAGAGACACCGTTCTGAATAAAACTACACTGGAATAAAACTGGCTTGTCGCTGAAACTTTACAAACATAATCATAGTCACACGTGTACCTCATTATCTTAGGGTCAGTAGTAACTAACTCTGATTTAATGAATGCTTGGCAAATATAACGAGATGATCGTGAATTGCGGGTATAAATGCGACGTTGCGAGTGGGGCGAGAGAGATCGGGGCGTTTGCGTTATGTTGGGCGCACGTCCTTAGCGTGCGCGCTGCCGTTGACAAGCACACGCGTGTTGTCTGTTTTTGTGTCAATTCGCAGGCCGGGCTGCAGCCTCCCTGAAATCTGGGACCTAATCGACCCCGAAAACAAAGGGAAAACCCCCCTGTGCTCTCACCTGTACAACCACCCATACCCACACTTCTCTCCGGTCTTCAGCAATGATGTTTACACTTTGCTGATGGTTGACACCGAGATTCGGGCAGAGAAGGGGTCCACCTAACGGCACAAAACCAATCGCAGCCGCGTGTCGGTCCGCTGATGGAGAAGACCGCTCGCCCCCGAGACCTCTCGCTTTTTGGCAGAGGGCCGAGCGCTGCGCTGCCAAGAAACAAAACACTGTTCTTAGATCGAGGGCACGATCCAAGTTAAAACCTGCACATCAGTTTTAAACTTCGCGTGGACGAAACCGCTTGTGCACTCTGCAATACAAACCACGCGACCGCCACCGCGCGCCCCACACCACTCGGCACTCACAAACACGCGCACGAATCCACACGCGTGTAACGTGGCACCCCCTGCACACGCGCACAACGATGTAAACGGATTCCTCGCAGCCGTACACGCAGAATAATCCACTGCTGGATGAAGGCCCCCCCCCCTCCCCTTCCAACGTGTCCATCATGGTGGCGAGCAAGTGACCATACTTCACTCTGCTGGTCAGCGTGGGTTGGTGACGCTGCTAGTTCGCGAGTCGAGCGGCGGCCAACGCAGAGCAGCACCGTGCGCCCCCCGTCTCAACCCCCCCCCTCCCCTCGTCCCCATGTGATTATGAAAGATGCAAAACAAAAAGTTGGTACCATTTTCCCAGCTCCCACCGTCGCTACTGTGCACAGAGAGTCGAGCGATGTCGCGAGCTCCGTCTTTACAACATCGTTGCACTTCCCCAGAACCGCCAATTAGCACGGTTGGCTACGTACGGCGTGAAAGAAGTTCTACACACGGACATACGTTCAACGTGCATGCAACGTGCCTACATCAACGGCGGGCGTCGACGCGAGTCGTCGTCACGCGCGAGCTGCCTGGACGCCTCGCAGGGATGTTTCCTGGCGGGAGCGTAGCGGCGTGGTCTCGCGACCACGTCCACGCGGGGGTCGCGGCCCGTCCCACGCCAGCCACCTGCCACAGCGCTGACCCGCGGCTTTGCCCCGCTGACGTCGGTGAGCGCTGCCACCACCGTGATGCACGGGGGCTGTGTTTGACGCCACGTTTGGCAGCGTGGCGCCGAAATAGTTTCCACTGTGCTGTGCCCCCTCTCCAATGCACGTCTGACTTTGGCGGGTGCCCATTGTCATTGCTCTGGCTGTTTCCAGACTGATTAAAGCGGGGAAAAGTTTTAAAGTACATATCACTTCTGGGCCTTGGCCCTGTTCCCATCTCCCTCCCGCCCATCCACCCACCCACCCACCCAGCTCAGCAGGCAGCAGTAATAATGTTCAGTGCGCTCTGGGGACGATGAGGTTCTCTCGTGGTTGCCCAGGCAGCCACGAGAGTCGATCGTGACGAGCAACGTGGGGTGTCGAATGGGGACGTGCAGTGTTCTTCGTCACCAAGGAACCTGAGCAAATATAAAGAGGTAGAGGAGGTGGGTGGGTGGGATGTGTGCGCTGTATAAATGTTGAACTTTGTTCAAGTGAAGCCGGCTGCCAAGACACGGCGGCGCGCGTGTTGTGGGTGTCCCAGGGAACGCTCGCAGAGCTGCCGGATCGCACCGCCTCGGCCTCTGCCCAGTGGGGACGACGGCCGCGGCCGCCGGTCTCCTCCGCCCCGTGCTTGTGACTGTGGACGCTCCAGGGGGAAATTACACTTTTGTTCCACCACGCAGACGGCGGTGGTGGTGGCGAGTCCCTGATCCAGCAACTCGTGCGCTTGGTCCGAGGGGAGGAGGCGTGGACGTTGTTGTTGGCAGCAAAGAGCTTCTGCTAATGTTTGGTGGAAAGTTTGCAAAATGGCAGTGTTCGCAACGGGTCCAAGATTTTTCAAGCATTTCCATTGTCCGTGTTTTCTAGAGATTACTATGAATATCATTATTGCGGTTGTTTACCGAGGAAATCCTGAGTCTCGTGAGACTTTTTCAGGAGTGTCTCGCCAATTATTTTGCAGGCGTGGTGCGTGATGATTGCTGCGGCTGCTGTTCCTGCTGCTGCTGCGGCTGTGTGATCCCAATGGGGTGATTAAGACGCGAGGTGTCGAGAGTGTTAATGAACGAGGGCTTTGGGAGCGAGCTCCGAGTAACGGGGACACCGCGGCAGCAGCGGCGGCGGCAGCAGCAGGAGCAGCAGCAGGAGCAGCAGCAGGAGCGGCCACCACCACCACGGTGGCGGTCGCGCGTGAGGCGGCCAACGCTCGAATTGCTGTGATTTTGTAATGCAGTGTTACGTTGCGTCTCGATGTAGCCGTCGCGATTCCAATGTTTATTTTAATTACAAGGTATAGAGTGGGGCTGAACGATTAATCGATTTTACATCGAGTTATCGCAATTTTTAAACAATGCCATTAGCAAATCGCAAAGGCTGAGATTTTTTTGTGATTTAAAAAGTCCTATTACTTTCTACCTCATGGGACCTCCTTTGCCAGTACCAAAATATAACAATAGGTTTTCCCCTCTGGTCTAACACCGTTTGAGACGAGGCTCAAAAGAAAGCTGTCTCTGGTGTGGACCAATCAGCTTCAAGGACAATGCATATACTACCAGAGTGTTTTGTTTGCATTCTGACCACAAGTATTGTGGTTAATGCAGACATGATTCCTTATAAAAAGGTTTCAGTTTGGTGTTTTAACAACTTGACACCTGTTTTGTTGCCAGAAAAAAAGGAGAAACACCTATTTTCCTACTACTTTCTTATTGGAATTGTTTTATTGATTATTATTCTAACTTTATTTATTTAACTTAACATCTGTTCTATGTTTGATTGTTCTATTTCAATTAAAACATTTTAATAAATACATGTTGGAAGCAATTAATATATTTTAAGTTCTCATCTTTGCATTAGAATATATAGAACAGTTTATATTTTTATGGTATCACGTGGTAATGCTCCACGTGTTTTAAATCTATTACACTGAATATTGAACTGAAGCTTGACTTAAAAAATGTAATGGCAAATCGCAATCGCAATGTCAGAAAAATCGCAATTAGATATTTCCCCCCAAATCGTTCAGCCCTAGCATATAGTTAGGAACGCGTTTGATGTAAAACTTGTTTTCAACTGCCGGCGACACGAGTGTGTGGATCAGTAAATGCGGTTTCTCTTTGAACACTTGATACCCTTGGCTGCGATGTTTCTTGCCGAGTGTCGTCGGTGGGTGGTGCTGGCCGTGAGAGTGCATTGCGGTCACTTCGGTTCTTCACGTCGCCAAACGCGCCGCGCGTTAGCAGTCGGTGTTTGGCGATTCTTGTGTTGCATGGAATGGGATTCACGTGGGACCGCCTTGCAGCCATTAGTGACCGCTTAATTTCCATCATCATCATCAACAACAACAACGTCGTCTTCTTCAATCGTGACCACCACGTGCATCATTGGCACCGCAGTGTAATGGGAAAATACGTGGGCTGACGATTCGGGCAATGGCCCTTGGATAGAATTGTATCTGCCACAGCCTGCACCAGGTCCTTTGCTGCACGCTGCTCTACCGCTGCAGGAAGAGCCGACTCCACTTCTCCTGGAGCCTTGCTCTCCTTAGAGAACGGCACGCCGCTCGGAGCGAAGTGGGAAAACTCGTGAGGAGGTCGTCGAGTCGATGCGAGTGTCCCCGCTTGGCAAGCGGCTCGCGGCGCCACCGGCAGGCGGGGCTGTTGTCCACGGCTTGGCCATCATCGAGATTGTTGGGTTAGAGCGCGTACACGTAAATGTGTCGTTAAACCCGCCACCACCCGACATCCAATTAGTAAGGTTTGTCACGTAAACAAAATACGCCAATTCGTTACAAGTTCAGCACACCGGTGTGTTGGAGAGTAAACCCACAACATCTACAAAGGGTGGCTTGGTACGACAGCTAAGTGCGACTGCGTTACAAGAAGACCCCAAATGCAGAAGATCCCTGGTTTCCATCTTCCACGAAGCTCATGGTCCAACATGAATCGCATCTGTACAAACCATGGCAGGAGATGCGGGTATCTGATGCACAGATGTGACAAAAAAAACCTCGCGTAGCAGTGTGTCGACTGCGGTCACGCAGAACAGACCGTAACGGCATCTATCGACGCAATCCCCGACCCACAAATATGAAGGAGACGTCGCAGCGATGACTCCGCTCCCTCCTGACGCGGTTAATCTGGCTCGACAACCTCGATGTGAAATTTCAGTCGTCGCTCTGCATCTACAGTGAGAGAAAAAACGTATTTGATCCCCTGCTGATTTTGTACGTTTGCCCACTGACAAAGAAATGGTCAGTCTATAATTTTAATGGTAGGTTTATTTGAACAGTGAGAGACAGAATAACAACAAGAAAATCCAGAAAAACGCATGTCAAAAATGTTAGAAATTGATTTGCATTTTAATGAGGGAAATAAGTATTTGACCCCCTCTCAATCAAAGATTTATGGCTCCCAGGTGTCTTTTATACAGGTAACGAGCTGAGATTACGAGCACACTCTTAAAGGGAGTGCTCCTAATCTCAGCTTGTTACCTGTATAAAAGACACCTGTCCACAGAAGCAATCAATCAATCAGATTCCAAACTCTCCACCATGGCCAAGACCAAAGAGCTCTCCAAGGATGTCAGGGACAAGATTGTAGACCTACACAAGGCTGGAATGGGCTACAAGACCATTGCCAAGCACCTTGGTGAGAAGGTGACAAAAGTTCGTGCGATTATTCGCAAATGGAAGAAACACAAAAGAACTGTCAATCTCCCTCGGCCTGGGGCTCCATGCAAGATCTCACCTCGTGGAGTTGCAATGATCATGAGAATTGTGAGGAATCAGCCCAGAACTACACAGGAGGATCTTGTCAATGATCTCAAGGCAGCTGGGACCATAGTCACCAAGAAAACAATTGGTAACACACTACGCCGTGAAGGACTGAAATCCTGCAGCGCCCGCAAGGTCCCCCTGCTCAAGAAAGCACATATACATGCCCGTCTGAAGTTTGCCAATGAACTTCTGAATGATTCAGAGGACAACTGGGTGAAAGTGTTGTGGTCAGATGAGACCAAAATGGAGCTCTTTGGCATCAACTCAACTCGCCGTGTTTGGAGGAGGAGGAATGCTGCTTATGACCCCAAGAACACCATCCCCACCGTCAAACATGGAGGTGGAAACATTATGCTTTGGGGGTGTTTTTTCTGCTAAGGGGACAGGACAACTTCACCGCATCAAAGGGACGATGGACGGGGCCATGTACCGTCAAATCTTTGGTGAGAACCTCCTTCCCTCAGCCAGGGCATTGAAAATGAGTCGTGGATGGGTATTCCAGCATGACAATGACCCAAAAACGCACGGCCAAGGCAACAAAGGAGTGGCTCAAGAAGAAGCACATTAAGGTCCTGGAGTGGCCTAGCCAGTCTCCAGACCTTAATCCCATAGAAAATCTGTGGAGGGAGCTGAAGGTTCGAGTTGTCAAACGTCAGCCTCGAAACCTTAATGACATGGAGAAGATCTGCAAAGAGGAGTGGGACAAAATCCCTCCTGAGATGTGTGCAAACCTGGTGGCCAACTACAATAAACGTCTGACCTCTGTGATTGCCAACAAGGGTTTTGCCACCAAGTACTAAGTCATGTTTTGCAGAGGGGTCAAATACTTATTTCCCTCATTAAAATGCAAATAAATTTATAACATTTTTGACATGCGTTTTTCTAGATTTTGTTGTTGTTATTGTCTCTCACTGTTTAAATAAACCTACCATTAAAATTATAGACTGATCATTTCTTTGTCAGTGGGCAAACGTACAAAATCAGCAGGGGATCAAATACTTTTTCCCCCCACTGTACATCGGCCAAAAACTAGCGAAGGGAGAAGGAAGATGGGATGACTTAGTTGGGCATCTGCGGTGCGACCGCGTGAAAAGATATCCAGGGCGGTGCGACGTTGACGGGAGGTTTGAGGTTTCAAATGATAGAGACCGAGATAATATTGAGAGTATCAGGAGGCCCTGAATAAGGTCTTGTGGGGCAGGACAATCCAGGGGGTCGTGAGCGTCGAGAGGGAGTTTTAGATGGTCAGAGCGGAGCCGGGAGTGCGATGGCGGAGACGACGGAGCGCTCGGCACAAAGGTCTCGGAGTGCTGGGAGAGGCGGCCGTGGGCTGAAGAGGGTCGATCAATTGGCACGCGAGAGAAAGAAAGAAAGAAGGCTGTTGTGGTGCTGGGCAGCTGTGGAATTATCTTTCTAGCTCATCGGATTCTTCCAGTAAAAAAATATAAAGATTCGGATTCTGAAATATCAGCAGACGCATGCACTGTGTACTGGCGATATGAGTACCAGAGATCTGTACACTACAGAGATCTGTACACTACAGGGTCTATACACTACAGAGGTGTGTACACTACAGAGATCTGTACGCTACAGAGATCTGTACGCTACAGCGATCTGCACGTTACAGAGATCTGTACGCTACAGAGATCTGTACGCTACAGCGATCTGCACGCTACAGAGATCTGTACGCTAGAGCGATCTGCACGCTACAGAGATCTGTACGCTACAGCGATCTGCACGCTACAGAGATCTGTACGCTAGAGCGATCTGCACGCTACAGAGATCTGTACGCTACAGCGATCTGCACGCTACAGAGATCTGCACGCTACAGAGATCTGCACGCTACAGAGATCTGCACGCTACAGAGATCTGCACGCTACAGAGATCTGCACGCTACAGAGATCTGCACGCTACAGAGATCTGCACGCTACAGAGATCTGTACGCTACAGAGATCTGCACGCTACAGAGATCTGCACGCTACAGAGATATGTACGCTACAGCGATCTGCACGCTACAGAGATCTGCACGCTACAGAGATCTGCACGCTACAGAGATCTGCACGCTACAGAGATCTGCACGCTACAGAGATCTGCACGCTACAGAGATCTGCACGCTACAGAGATCTGCCTCACTGCCACATCTACCGCAGCGGGAGGTTCCGGCTGCGGTGGAGATGAGCAGCAGCCCCCCATACCCCTCGCACCCCCCACCCCTCCAACCCCCCCCCCCCCCCACGGGGGCCCAGCCAGCAGGCACGCGGGGTCAGCAAGCGGCTCTCGGTGTCACCGGAACACGTGGGAAGCAGGAGGATGATGCTGAGACGCGGGACTCTCTTGGCCCTGCCACTCCACGCGCTCGCCGCACTGCCCCCCCCCCGCGGCCCGAGTCGTCGTGTTACCCGGGATGACGCCGGTCGACCCAGGGATGACGCCGGTCGACCCAGGAAAGTCTCACCGAGTCCCTTGCTTTTTCAGGAAAGTCCTGCCAAGTTTTCTCAGTAGGATGCGACGAGTGCCCCAGTGTTTCACAAACAACTTGCGATTTTTAAAATTGTATTTTATGGGCAAATCTGTACCGTGACGCCAGCACACAGCGGCCAACTCCCCGTTTAACGACACCACGTGATCTGTAACGTCTACCGGGAGCGAAGGGAACGGCGCCGAGTGTGTCTTGTTCACGCTGTACACACTGCAGCGTTAACCGGGGCCGCATACAGGATACGAACCGCAGCAACGTCTCGGCCCGTGTGAACCTCCACACCGAGCCACCACCCAGCCGGCTCTGTCCCCCCCCCCCCTCTCGTTCGAACGCGGCCACACGAGTTCGATTCCCGCTCACGGCCAACATCGAACATCTGAACCGGTCCTGGGCTTCCCCTGGGTCGACTCGGCCTTGAAAACGAGTGCCTGGTGCGGTGCGTAAAAAACCCCATAACCATTGGGGGGGGAGGGGGCGATACAAAGGCGGCCGGTTGATGGTCACCTACCACCTCGTGTGCCGTGCCGGCCAACGTAGGGTGGCTCCTCACTAACAGCACCGGCCCCAACAGTCGGTTGAGGCTCTACGGGGGATCTTTGTCTTTGTGTGATCGCGTGGTGCGGATTTGTTTACGTGGGAATGAGAGAGCGCGCGCGTGCCCCACAACAACAACAACGACGGAGGAGGAGGCGGGGCGCGGTTCGACTCGCGGCCTCTCTGGCAGCGTGCGAGCAGCGGGTGACGTGGGCCGCGGTGGGCTCGCGATGCTTCCCACGCTGGACGCACGCGTTAATCATCATCAGCAGCAGCAGGAGCCTGTGACCAGTCACTTGTTGATCCACAAGAGCCACGCCGAGCCGTCGGAGTCGTTGCCAGGAGGGTCCCGCGCTCCGTTTTTAACTCGAAGGCGTTTTCAGCCGAGTAGTAATTATATCTCGGATTTAAAGAGCGCCCTGACGAGTGTGTTTGTTGTACACGTGGGAGAAAACCCACGACCTGTGCGAGGGGGCAATGCTTTCTCCCCCTACAGATGGAAACAGATGGCTATTAGCTCACTTGCTGCACTGCCTTCTTTCTGCAAGCCAGGGTATGGGCACGTGCTCGACACCCGCGAAGGGAGTTTCGCTAAATCTGTGCGGTGATCCACCAACCCCGGCCTGCGCAGGCGAGGGTTGGTGGTGGAGTGTCCTTTCCCCCAACCTCCCATAACCACGACGAGCTACGTACGGCGCCAACGAAGTTCAACATACAGCACATACACAGTTCTGGGTAACGGGTCATGTGCATAGCCACCACGGCACGTACAATAATAACTATAGTAACAACCTTGCTCTATTCAAGACACGTGTTTACACTCCTATCGATTAGCACCTTGAGAGATTTAATGGCGCTGTTTGTGGCTGGCCGCTTGACCCATTCGGCCTTTGTGTCGACAAAACGTGTCAAAATAAACGTCGAGTGCACGTGTGGCACGGAAAACGAGTGGGTGGGTGGATGGGTGGGTGGGTGAGTGAGTGGGTGGGTGGAGCGAGTGAGTGAGCGGGGGAGTGAGCGAGTGGGTGAGTGAGCGGGTGGGTGAGTGAGCGGGTGGGTGAGTGAGTGGGTGGGTGAGTGGAGCGAGCGGGTGGGTGGGTGAGTGGAGCGAGCGAGTGAGCGAGTGGGGGAGTGAGCGGGTGGGTGGGTGAGTGGAGCGAGCGAGTGAGGGGCAGTCGTGGCGGGCAGCACCGGGCGTGGCTTCCGGCCATTCAGCGGCGCGGGCCGCAGGAAAGCGTCGCAGGGAGCGCCCTGCAGCCTCACAAGGAAGGGGGCAGCCTCACAAGGAAGGGGGCAGCCTCACAAGGAAGGGGGCAGCCTCACAAGGAAGGGGGCAGCCCTCCTCGACTCGGTCCTAGACCGCGAGGAACAGGGTAACAGGGTGGGAAGAGTCATTGGGGTAACAGCCATAAAGGTGCGTTGGGGTTAGATCGAGTGAATAGAAATGCGTCGTAAAAGCCGCCACCACCCGACACGGCCAATTGGTAAGGTTTGTCACGTGAACAAAACGTGCCAATTAGTTACTAGTGCAGCACCACCGATTGTGTTTAAGAGTAAACCCACTGCAACATTAACAATTCGAGTATCCGTGGCGTGTCGCTGGTGATGACAACAGCAGCAGCAGCCAGCCTTAAATCACCAGAGAAATTTGACGTTACTCGAATTGCAAATGTTGTGAGTTTACTCTCCAACTCACAACCGGTGTAGCTGAAGTAGCGGCTACTTGTCACGTTTTGCTTACTTGATACATCCAAACAATTGGCTGTGTCGGGTGGTGGTGAGTTTTACGACACTTTTATATTCACGCAATCTAACCACAAAATACATTTATTATATTTCGATTTAAAGCTCTCGTGACTGCAATGATTCATCTTCTTTGGTTCTTTCGGTAAAGTCACGTAGAATGAGAATAAAATAATAAATTGATAAAATAAAATAACACAATAATATTCTCACGACGTTTCGGCCACAACACAAGCGGCCTTCATCAGGTGAAGGGGCGAGACTGTCTGGTAGGACAGCGCTGGAGTGAGAGAGCCACGTTCAGATCACGGCTTTTAAGCTGTGTGAGAGGAACAAAGAGCCTTGACAAAGGAATTAGCATATAATTTAGCATTGAAATGGCTAATGATTAGCTTGTGACTGGTCACAGAAATAGCTATGTTAAAAGTTAAAGCATACACATCCGCAGAGGCACCCATTGTTAAAAGGAATTAGCATAGAATTTAGCATTGAAATAGCTGAGTGATTCGCTTGTAACTGCTACAGAAATAGCTACGTTGAAGTCAGAGCATACACATTCACCGAGGCACTTAGTACAAATCAAACAGGAGAATTTAGCATTGAAATAACTAGGCGAATTTAACATTGAAATAACTGAGTGATTTGCTAGTGACTGGTCACAGAAATGACTCCACATCTGAGCTATTCACAGTACTATATAGTGAACCAATAAAAACTAAAATATAAATTACCTTCATGTTATCAATAAACTCTATATTCTCCAATCAGCTAGGCTACCAACAATAAGTCGTTATATATCACAATGCTATATGGCGAAAAAATGGGTGGATTCTTACCCTCAAATTTCAGCATCACGGATAGCTACGGGCCCCGTTCAGACGGACGAGTTCGTCCATGGTCGGAACAGAGGAGGGGGAGAGAGACAGCTGCGAGGCCCTAGTATACTCCATGTTGTAAAACTATACCATTAACCGTGGTGTGTTATGGATAGCATTGGTCGCGACAGCCTACTACTAAACCGCGAATGACGAATCCGATCATTATTCATGCAGAGATTCATGCAATGGTATTCCGACAGCTGGGAATCGATTTGCCCTGTGATGTAGAGGCGTGCGTGATACACAGTTGCACACAGAGGCTCCTACGGGGTGCCAAGGTTTACGTGTGATGCATATCGCCACCACCATCGTCATCGTCAACCTGCCGATGCCTCTGCGGCTGCTGCAGCCCGATGCAGACCGTGAGCAAGTGCGATTTGAGCGATCTAGCCCAGAAACATCCCCGCCCGCTCTCCGTGCTCAGCAATTGTGATAAAACAAAAGCATCCAGGAGCCTAGGGCAAGGTTATTTACGGCAGTGGAACACCCTCCGTGCCGTTCAGTGGCCGATCCCCCAACCCCCCCGGCTCCCGTCGCCTCCCACCCTCCCCTCTTCATCGGTCGCGCATGCGCAGTAGTGTAGCAGAGAGCCGTCAGCCCCCACCGCCAGCCCTCTAAACCCCCTCGGGCGCACGCTGTCACCCGCCCGGGTGAGTGGGTGAATGGGTGGGTGGGTTGGTGAGTGGGTGAATGGGTGGGTGGGTGAGTGGGTTGGTGAGTGAGTGGGTGGGTGAGTGGGCGGGTGAGTGGGCGGCTCCAAGCGGTCCGAGTCGCATCGCTGCAGAGGGAAAGCGAGCAAACGCAGCCAGACGGATCAATCTGCCTGCCAGGTGTTGGCCCAGGGTGTTTCCCCACCGAGGCGCTGAAGACCGCGCGCTCATTACAACGTTGCCCAGCTCCGGACTCATTAATAACGCTCCCGTTGTCAATTAGCGCGTGCGCGCCTCGTTAACCCGCACAATGACCTCATCGCACCTCGTTAATCCGCACCGAGCCCGCACCTCGCCTCGTTAGCCCGCCGGCTTGGCAGCGCGGCTGTGGAGTTGGAGCCTCTCGGCGGGAGCCCGCGCGGATTTCCACGCAGGGCTCCAGGAGATCGCTCGCCTTATGCTCTATTGCTGCTGCTGCTCTATCGAGGAAGCTCCCCATAGCGCCGTTATCACTCCTCGTGCGTGGGGGAGTATCGATGGCTGCCTGCGCACGCCAACATCCAGAATCAATTGGAAGTTGAGTTCGAACACACACACACATAAAGATCCCCCATATAGCCTTAACAGACTGTAGGGGCAAGTGCTGTTAGCGACCATCTATGAAGGCCAGAACGGTACACAAGGGGGTGGGTGGCCAGCACCACGCCCGACCGCCTTTATCTCCCCAGTGGCGATGTTTACACATCGCACCAGGCACTTATTTGAGGCTGAGTCGACCTAGGGGAGGCCCGGGACCGGTTCAGATACTCGTCACTGGTGTTGGCCGTGAGCGGGAATCGAACCCGGGTGGCCAGGTTCATAGCGCAGCGCGCTAACCGCTACACTATCGCTCTGTGTGTGTGCCTATCTGTGTGTGTGCCTATCTGTGTGTGTGTCTGTGTGTGTGTGTCTGTGTGTATGTGTCTGTGTGTGTGTGTCTGTGTGTGTGTCTATCTGTGTGTGTGTCTGTGTGTGTCTGTGTCGCTATACGGCTGTTGGCGAGCGCTCGTGTAGCGGTGAGCGCCACGCTGCATGACAATTCCGGCGACCCGAGTTCGAGTTCCGCTCACGGCCAACACCAGTGACGATTATAGGAACCGGTCCTGGGCCTACCCTAGGTCGACTCAGCCTGAAATGAGTACCTGATGCGGTGTGTAAACATCGCCAACGGGGAGACAAAGGCGGCCGGGCGTGGTGCTGGCCACCCACCCCCTCGTGTGCCGTGGCGGCCTTCAGAGGCGCTACTCGCTAACAGCACTTGCCCCAACAGTCTGTTAAGGCTACACGGGGGATCTTTGTCGTATCGAGCGCTGGTCGAATTCCACGGGAGCCGTGTGAGCGGCGCGGGCTGGCCACACGTGGCGCAGCTGAACACCTCCGCTGGAACGCTAAGCGACGCTGTCAACCCGAAATGATATCGGCAGCCGCATCCACCTCGCTTGGATAGTCAGCAAGTGCTCGGCCGACCGCAGCAGTGAAGTGCAGTAATATAGCACTGTTGTGGAGAGGCGTACCTTGACTATTGTGGATAGTGGCAGTGCCGTACGCCGACAATTATATCATGCCTACTCTGAGCCCTCCTTTTGCAGCGTTCCAGAAACAACCGCGTGACAGATGATCGGAATGGACGCGCCCCTCCTGCTAACGCCGATCCGCTGGGCACCTGTAGCAAACAACAAAACAAGAGCTTCATAGCTCATAGGATTCCTCCAGGATAAATAAAGATTCTGGCTCACTGTCGCTCTGCGAGGCGGGGGGAGAGGCTCTGCTCTCTCGCAGTTCGCCAGCCGCGCATGCAGCCGACAGCTCGAAAATTCGAGACGCATCCCAGGGACCGCGCGTGCCTCGCCACTTGACGAGCCTCGATCAGGACAGATCCACCAGCCACTGGCAGCGTCGTTTCAACCCCCCCACCACCACCCACTCCAGCAGCTACGTTGTTGGTTTTAGAGTTCTCTTTTTACAACTAATCCTGCACCGGGCAACAAAAAAAACACTCGCTCCGGCCGGGCTTTGTGGAGCGGCGTTCTGCAACGTAAACCCTTTCTCTCTCTCACTTCGCCATTGTTCTCCAATTGTACGAGAGTGAAACGGGCTGCGACAATTCGCCCGGTGATGACCCCCCCCATCCCCTCCCCCCCGCAGCCTTTGTCTAAAGCACAGGAACGCGCGAAGTGCGCGCTCCTGTGTGCTTTGTTTGGCACCAGGTCAGGAGACGCCACGGTCACGCACACACCCCGACACACACACACACACCCCGACACACACACACACACCCCGACACACACACACACACACCCCGACACACACACACACCCCGACACACACACACACCCCGACACACACACACACACCGACACACACACCCCGACACACACACCCCGACACACACACACACCCCGACACACACACACACCCCGACACACACACCCCGACACACACACCCCGACACACACACACCCCGACACACACACACACCCCGACACACACACACACCCCGACACACACACACACCCCGACACACACACACACACGCCGACACACACACACCCCGACACACACACACACCAACACCCACACCCCGACACACACACACCCCGACACACACACACACCCCGACACACACACACACCCCGACACACACACACACCGACACACACACACACCCCGACACACACCCCGACACACACACACACACACCCCGACACACACACACACACACCCCGACACACACACACCCCGACACACACACACACCCCGACACACACACACCCCGACACACACACACACCCCGACACACACACACCCCGACACACACACCCCGACACACGCACACACCCCGACACACACACACAGCCCGACACACACACAAACACACGCAGCCCAACACGTACAGACAACGCGCGCCCCCCGTGCCAGGCTCGGATTTACGAGCCACGGGGCCACGCAACGTGTGGCACCCCCCCCCCCCCCCCCCCCCCTGGGCTGGGTAGTCGGGGCGAGCCATCCGTGTCCAAATGCCACCGCTGCATCAAATTAAACCGGCGGCAGAGGCCACGGAAAGTGGCGACGAGTTCGCAAAACAAAAGAGAGAGAGCCGGGCCGACACGCGCGAATGATTACGCCTTTATTGATGTATGTTTAAACTCTAAACCACATGTATGTACAAGATACAAGGGCATCGTCTGTGTGTGTGCGCGCGGTTGCGCAAACAAGAAACGCGAGCTGCCTCGGAGCGGAGACCCCACCACAGCCGCAGCGCGCGCCAGGGCCGAGGGGTTCCATTTGGGATGGAAAGTGACCCCGCCAGGGCGAGAAGTCCCGGGTGGACCTGTCTCTCACACCCCACGAGAAGGGCCCGAGTGGACCTGTCTCTCACACCCCACGAGAAGGGCCCGGGTAGACCTGTCTCTCACACCCCACGAGAAGGGCCCGGGTGGACCTGTCTCTCACACCACACGTTGTTGGCGATGGTGGAGAAGGTCGCCGCGTTGTCACCAAAACTCGCGCGAGGCCCCAGGGAGGAATTCTCGCCAGCACCGCCCCGCGGGGTGCCGCCCTCACGCGCATCCCTCCCTCTCTCCGTCTCGAGAGGGCCCAGAGCCAGTGGTGGAAATTCCACATTTCCACCACTGGGGCCGGCCTGTCCTCAGAATTACCACCAATTTAGGCGAGGCTTTATATTCATCCGAATGTTCTCTATCCTCACGGAAAAGCCTCGCTGAGTAAAAAGAAATATCCCGTATGGAGTACATTGCATTGAGATATTTGGCCAATACCATGCAACGCGTTTTCAGCCCTGATATGAATCGAGCGCCGCCGTCAATTCGTCTGGCCTGCCGCGAACAACAACGCGGCCGCAACCGGCAGTGCTCCCTCGCAGTCACGCGGTGACATCCCAGAATCGGTGACATCCCAGGGCGGGTGACATCCCAGACCCGGTGACATCCCAGACCCGGTGACATCCCAGGGCGGGTGACATCCCAGACCCGATGACATCCCAGGGCAGGTGACATCCCAGACCCGGTGACATCCCAGACCCGGTGACATCCCAGACCCGGTGACATCCCAGACCCGGTGACATCCCAGGGCGGGTGACATCCCAGGGCGGGTGACATCCCAGGGCGGGTGACATCCGAGGGCGGGCGACATCCCAGACCCGATGACATCCCAGGGCGGGTGACATCCCAGACCCGATGACATCCCAGGGCGGGTGACATCCCAGACCCGGTGACATCCCAGGGCGGGTGACATCCCAGGGCGGGTGACATCCCTTATGCCGGACTCGCCGTTGCGTGCAGGAACACGCGGAGGGGCTCTCTAGGGAAACCGCAGCGACACAGCTGGAAGACTTCCCTCACTGCGATATGAAAACAGCAAGAACCCAGGGGCTGGGTCGAGGGTAGCCCGATGGTCATGAGTTCACGTGAGGTCCAGAGAGAGAGAGATGGGCGCCCATATATGTACAACCGATGAGTCCTAATGTGACCGAAGCCAGCCTACAATTGTCTCTGTTTCACCGCTGCCCGTTTATGATGATGCCTACGTCGGCCTAAACAACAACACTGCTGCCCTCTCAGCTCTGCCGAGCTACTAGTGGTTTGGGCAAGGCTGAGAGCGTTGTAAATAGGTGCAGTGCAGTGGTCACGTGGCATGCACGCCGGGCGCGTGCGGATGTGAGCCGTGGCCGCTCGCTGCTTTGCGAGACAACAACAACAACACAAAATCAAAGGCGTGGGAGAGGCGGCGCCCCAAAGGGGCCACGTGGGCCCGATGAGAGTCGTCAACTCTGGCCCTCGATATTTCGCCACGCTCATTATCCTGCGTTTCCCTTCAACAGTCTACCTTGAGTCACACAAGCGTATACACTTTTTAAAGGTACTGTCGGCCTATTTTAAGAATAACAGTTGCTGCCAATACATTCGATTAATATATAATTATTTTCAAAATATATTTATATTTATAAAACTCTTTCAGTTAAGGCAGTAGTTGTAAGGCACTGAACAGTGGCGGTGAGGTGGCGGCGGTGTTGGGGGCTCTGTCTGAGCTGCCAGGCCTCGCGCGTCACCTCCCGTCCAGCGGCACACCAGATGTGAGACTCCCCCTCCCCGTACTTTTGCGTTATTCGATCTCGTGGAACCGAACCGACAATGGGGGTCCATGAATCGATTCGTCCATGGGGTATCCCTCCTGGCTCGGCGCGAGTGCCGACTGCCGGGCCACGCGGGGAGGCCGTACGCGCTGCCAGAGCTGCTCCCCAGCAGCCTCAGCAGCAGCATCAGCTGCAGCCTCAGCAGCAGCAGCCTCAGCCGCAGCAGTAGCCTCAGCCGCAGCAGCAACCTCAGCAGCAGCAGCCTCAGCCGCAGCAGCCTCAGCCACAGCAGCCTCAGCAGTAGCAGCCTCAGCAGCAGCAGCCTCAGCAGCAGCAGCCTCAGCAGCAGCCTCAGCAGTAGCCTCAGCCACAGCAGCCTCAGCCACAGCAGCCTCAGCCACAGCAGCCTCAGCCACAGCAGCCTCAGCAGCAGCAGCAGCCTCAGCAGCAGCAGCAGCCTCAGCAGCAGCCTCAGCAGCAGCAGCCTCAGCAGCAGCAGCCTCAGCAGCAGCCTCAGCAGTAGCCTCAGCCACAGCAGCCTCAGCCACAGCAGCCTCAGCCACAGCAGCCTCAGCCACAGCAGCCTCAGCAGCAGCAGCAGCCTCAGCAGCAGCAGCAGCCTCAGCAGCAGCCTCAGCAGCCTCAGCAGCAGCAGCCTCAGCAGCAGCCTCAGCAGCAGCCTCAGCAGCAGCAGCCTCCGCCGCAGCCTCAGCAGCAGCAGCCTCAGCAGCCTCAGCAGCAGCAGCCTCAGCAGCAGCAGCCTCAGCAGCAGCAGCCTCAGCAGCAGCAGCCTCAGCAGCAGCAGCCTCAGCAGCAGCAGCCTCAGCAGCAGCAACCTCAACAGCAGCAGCCTCAGCAGCAGCAACCTCAGCAGCAGCAGCCTCAGCAGCAGCAGCCTCAGCAGCAACCTCAGCAGCAGCAGCCTCAGCAGCAGCAGCCTCAGCAGCAGCCTCAGCAGCAGCAGCCTCAGCAGCAGCCTCAGCAGCAGCAGCAGCAGCCTCAGCAGCAGCCTCAGCAGCAACCTCAGCAGCAGCCTCAGCAGCAGCCTCAGCAGCAACCTCAGCAGCAGCCTCAGCAGCAACCTCAGCAGCAGCCTCAGCAGCAGCCTCAGCAGCAGCAGCCTCAGCAACCTCAGCAGCAGCCTCAGCACCGCGCTCAGGCCGACTGTGAAGCTGCTACCTCCTGCAGTTGCCCGACTTTGTGATGGTCGGGGGGGGGGGGGGTCTCTAAGGCTCTTTCCAAATGCTATTATTATTATTAATGTTGTTATGTTATTGGCTAAACATCCCAACCCAGGGCACATCTTTCAAAAGGAGTCTTGGGACTCTGCGAGCCTTTCCTGGGTAAACGATCGGCATCGGGGCTGCACGCTGCCCGGTGTGATGGATGACGGCGAGCTCGGCACGTTGACGTCGTCCCACAGCTGTCTCGCTCACAGCCCACCCTGGCCCCCACCGTGGGAGCGGTGCCCTTTGGAGCGCAGTCCCGAATCGCCACCGCCGCTACCGCTGTGAGAACCGCACCGCCGCAGCTGCTACCGCTCCCAATGTGAATCCCGACCTGTCCACGTGCGCCCTCTCGGCAAGACTGCGGGTTCTTACCCCCCCAGGCCCCCCTGGACTCGGGAGGGAGGTTTTCATCGCTCTCTAGCCGAGCTGCGGCGGTCACCGGCGGTGGCGGCGTCTGGCGTCTGGCATCTGGCACGGGCTGCCGGGAGCTTCACCGCTGCCGTGGGGCCCTCACGCGCCTCCGGGGAGCTAAGCGCACCCTGCAGCCCCTCCTGCTGCTGCTGCAGCCCCTCCTGCTGCCCCTGCTGCAGCCCCTCCTGCTGCCCCTGCTGCAGCCCCTCCTGCTGCTGCTGCTGCAGCCCCTCCTGCTGCTGCTGCAGCCCCTCCTGCTGCTGCAGCCCCTCCTGCTGCTGCTGCCCCTCCTGCTGCTGCCCTCCTGCTGCTGCTGCCCCTCCTGCTGCTGCTGCTGCAGCCCCTCCTGCTGCTGCTGCTGCAGCCCCTCCTGCTGCTGCTGCCCCTCCTGCTGCTGCAGCCTCTCCTGCTGCTGCTGCCCCTCCTGCTGCTGCAGCCCCTCCTGCTGCTGCAGCCTCTCCTGCTGCTGCTGCCCCTCCTGCTGCTGCAGCCCCTCCTGCTGCTGCTGCTGCTGCGTCCGAGCCGTCGCATCCATCCCGCAGCCTCTGCACCATGTCTGACGAGAGCCGTGACGCCCACACGGCACGCGCTTGGATCTGAATGCGGTGCTCAAGGTGCATGCGGAGGAGGAGGTGGGGGTTGTTAGTCGCGGTTGGGTGCAGCCGCGCTCGCATGCCTGCGGAACGAACGAGGTCGTAAATCATCACCACCGCACACCACGGCCTCCACCACCACCACCAACACCACCACGCGCGTGGCTACTGATGCTGTTGCTACTCTACTGCTGCTCCACGCCAGGATCCGTGCAAAGAGGCGCACGGGCCGGGGAGAGGGACGCGTCGCATTGCAAGCACTTGTCTGTCATCACAGCAATCATCATCATCATCGTCACAATCACTGCCCCTCGTGTTAGTTCATCAGATCGCGACGCGAGGAGCGGCCGGCGTGTGTGCGCGTGCGTGTCTGTGTGCGTGTCTGTGCGCGTGCGTGTCTGTGTTCGTGTCTGCGCATGTGTCTGCGCGCGTGTCTGTGCGTGTGCATGTCTGGGTGCGTGTCTGCGTGCGTGTCTGTGTGCGTGTCTGTGCGCGTGTCTGTGCGTGTCTGTGCGTGTGCATGTCTGTGCGCGTGTCTGTGCATGTCTGTGCGTGTCTGTGTGCGTGTCTGTGCGTGTGCGTGTCTGTGCATATGCGTGTCTGTCCGTGTGCGTGTGTTTGTGCGTGTGCGTGTCTGTGCGTGTCTGTGCGTGTGCGTGTCTGTGCGTGTGCGTGTGTTTGTGCGTGTGTGTGTCTGTGTGCGTGTCTGTGCGTGTGCGTGTCTGTGCGTGTACGTGTCTGTGTCCGTGTCGGAACGGTCCAGCGGTGGCGGCCGTCAGCGCGGAGCCACCGGGGCCACGCGGCGTCACTCGCTCAGCTCCGTCTTGACGCCTCCCGCCACAGCCACAGCCACCGCCGCCTTCCCGTGTGCCCCGGTCGCCTCCTCTTCGGGCCCCTGGTCGGCCTCGTGGCCCCCCGCGTGCGCGAGCGGCCCGTTGGCCGCAGCGCCGCCGTGGCTCTCGCTCACAGTCACCGCGGGGGGGCCCTGGGTGGCGACGTCGGGCTGGGGGGGGCGCCCCACGGCCTCCTCTCCTCCGGACACTGCCGCCGCCGCTTCGAACACCGCCTGCTGCTGCTGCTGCTGCTCCCCCTGCTCCTCCCCCTCCTCCTCCGGCTTGCCGCTCGTCTTCTGCTCCTCGTGCTCCTCACCTTTACCCAGCACCACCTTCGCTCCCGCGTCGTCGCCCGCACCCTCCGCGCTCCCTCCCGGCTTCTCTTCAGCCGCCTCCTCTCTCCCCTTCTCCACCCCGGCCACCGCCGTCTCGTCCGGCCCCAGGGTCACCACCCCGGCCCGCGCCTCCGCGGTCGCCTGCGCCGCGGCCACGGCCGCCGCGGCCACGGCCGCCACGACGGCCTTCCCCGCCGGCGAAGCCAAGGCGGCCGCCTGCCGGGCCGGCGTCTTGTCTGCGAAGACGATCTCGGCGTACTGCACCGCGCCGTGCGCCGAGTCGGTATCGCCGCCGTAGATCGCCGGGGAATCCTCGTTGGTGACGGCCACGCTCGCGTCGGCCTCCTCCTCCTCCGCCGCGGCCTCCTCCTCGTTGGGGGTGCCCCCCCCGTCCTCCGAGCGCACCTTCTTCACGTTGAACTTGAGCGGCGGCACCTTGAAGGCGCCCAGCTTGGAGCCGCTCGACTTCTGGTGGTTGGGCGTGAGCGATTTCTTGATCTTCTCGCGCCGCTCGGGCGACACGAACTTGTTCATCTTCTTCTCGAAGCTCTCCTTGGAGAAGGCCTTCTTGAGGCTGTCCATGCGCTTCATGCTCGACTTCTTCAGCCTCGTGGTGGTGGTCTCCACCTCCTCCAGGATGTACTCCTCGTCGGACGAGAGGTCCGGGGGCCGCGCGGCCGCCTCGTCACCCGCGTCGCTGCCCTCGCCCGCGATGCACACCTCCTCGAAGCTCGAGTCCGCGGGGCCGCGCGCCTCGTCGGACACGAGCACGGCGGGGCCTGGCGAGGGGCCCACGGGCCTGCTGGTCGCCTCGGCCGTGGGCGTCTCGCTGCCTTCCTGCACCGCGCGGAGAGAGAGAGAGAGAGGGGGGGAGGGGCGTCGCGCGTTAGGGTGGGCGACCAACACCACGGCCGGTCGCCTCTGACTCCCCAGTGGCGACGTTTCCGCAAGCGGAGGCCCAGGACCGGTGTAGACAATCGTCACCGATGCAGGTCGAACATCGGGGTCACTGGGTTCGTAGCGCAGTGTGATAACCACTGCACCACCGCTCCCCACATACATGGCCACACACATTGCCCATACAACTCAGCACACGTGATGTCCTGTTCAGTATCGAGGCGATGCTCGTCTCGCGTTTACAGCCCTGACCGAGTGGTGAAAATTCCACATTCCCATGTCAGGGTCGATTCTATCCATTAGAAAACCACCGTTGGGTTCCCGACAACATGGTTCTAATGTTATCGATCCCGGATGGATGATGGGCTGAGTCAACCCACTCCCCAACCACAGTTTGAACTGGCGAGCGGGCGACTTGCGAGCCGCTCGCTCTGCCCGCGTGCCGGCCGGCCAGGGTAGTGGCGCCCTTCGCTTCCTCTCGGAGAGTCAAAGCCCTCGCCGCTCCACACCCCCCGCACCCTTCCCCCTTCGCCCCCGATGGCTGTGGAAGCTCCCACCTGGGTGAATGTTAAGAGGCGTCTGCAAGCTGCGCCCCGAAGCGCTCGAGCGGCGTGGCAGGTCGGGCGCGTCGGGGCACGGAGAGAAGCCGGGGTCGCGTGGACAAATGTGAGCCGAGTGTTCTTTTGGTGACATTTAACATCACGAGTTTTTAACCGAAATTTTTTTTTTACGTGGACAGAACAACATCGCTGCGTAGCCGCCTCGCGTCGAGACGACGGCCGGGGATTGGTCCAGGGGGAGGGCTTCAGCCAGGCTTGGGGCTGTGGCCCAAAGTGTGACTTGGGACTCAGCCGTGAGTTCGTGCTGGGGTTAAGATTGAAGCCCCGCGGGGTTTTGGCGGGGTCCGTGGGTTGGGTTCGGGTGAAGTGAGGGCTCGTGTGTGGCATGGGGTCAGGGTCAGAATGAGTATTTTGGATGTGGCTTGGGATCAGTATCAATTTGACCTGTAGGATTAGGGCTATGGTTAGAGCTATGGTTAGAACTATGGTTAGGGCTATGGTTAGGTCTATGGTTAGAGCTATGGTTAGAGCTATGGCTAGGGCTATGGCTAGGGCTATGGCTAGGGCTATGGTGATGGGTATGGTTATGGCTAGGGCTATGGTTATGGCTATGGTGAGGGCTATGGTGAGGGCTATGGTTAGGGCTATGGTTAGAGCTATGGCTAGGGCTATGGCTATGGTTAGAGCTATGGTTAGAGCTATGGCTAGGGCTATGGCTAGGGCTATGGTTAGGGCTCGACGCTAGGGTGAGTCACTGGGTTCGTGTTGTCCTCTTAGCCGCTACAGCAGCAGCATTATGGCAGTATGTGTTGTTCACCCCGCGATATTTCTCGGGTTTGTGGCGAAAAGGCCACCGAGTGAGCGGTGGGGAGGGTAGGAAGGGTGGGTGAGTGGGTGGGTGAGTGGGTGAGTGAGTGGGTGGGTGAGTGGGTGGGTGAGTGGGTGAGTGGGTGGGTGAGTGGGTGAGTGGGTGGGTGAGTGGGTGAGTGAGTGGGTGGGTGAGTGGGTGAGTGGGTGAGTGAGTGAGTGGGTGGGTGAGTGGGTGGGTGAGTGAGTGGGTGGGTGAGTGGGTGAGTGGGTGAGTGGGTGGGTGAGTGGGTGAGTGAGTGGGTGGGTGAGTGGGTGGGTGAGTGGGTGGGTGAGTGGGTGGGTGAGTGGGTGAGTGGGTGGGTGAGTGGGTGAGTGGGTGGGTGAGTGGGTGGGTGAGTGGGTGAGTGGGTGAGTGGGTGGGTGGGTGAATGGGTGGGTGAGTGGGTGAGTGGGTGAGTGGGTGGGTGAGTGGGTGAGTGAGTGGGTGGGTGAGTGGGTGGGTGAGTGGGTGGGTGAGTGGGTGAGTGGGTGGGTGAGTGGGTGAGTGGGTGAGTGGGTGGGTGAGTGGGTGGGTGAGTGGGTGAGTGGGTGGGTGAGTGGGTGGGTGAGTGGGTGGGTGAGTGGGTGAGTGGGTGGGTGAGTGGGTGGGTGAATGGGTGGGTGAGTGGGTGTGGGGGTTAACGAGCAAGCGCTATAAATACGCGCGCGTCGCCACCGCCGCGTTACTCGCGAGCACAGCTGCCGCGCGGGGCTCCTCGTGACACTCGACCCGCAATGGGCGCGGCGCCGACTTCACCACCACCACCGCCAGCAGCAGCAAGCACCTCATCCTCCTCATCCTCCCCCTCCTCCTCCTCCTCAATGACTTCCACGTCGAGCCTTCACTCCGCACACCGCATTCCGCGGCGACCAAAGCCCGAGTCGGACACCGAGACCCGCTTGGCCGACCCCCCCCCCCCCCCCCCGGGGTATTCCGTCCCTCATTGACAAAAACCTGATGGGCCTTGCGGCCTGTGCGTGTGTGTGTGTGTGCGTGTGTGTGTGTGTGCGTGCGTGTGTGTGTGCGTCTGTGTGTGTCTGTGTGTGCGTGTATGGGGAGCAGTAGTGTAGCAGTTGGCGCGCTGCGCTATGAACTTGGCGACCTGGGTTCGATTCCCGCCTACGGCCAACACCAGTGACGATTATCTGAACCGGTCCCTGGCCTCCCCTAGGTCGACTCAGCTTCAAATGAGTACCTGGTGCGGTGTGTAAACATTGCCACTAGGGAGACAAAGGCGGTCGGGCGTGGTGCTGGCCACCCACCCCCTCGTGTACCGTTCCGGCCTTCATAGGTGCTCGCTAACAGCACTTGCCCCTACAGTCTGTTAAGGCTATATGGGGGATCTTTATCTTTTTGCGTGTGTGTGTGCACGATCCGACGATTGCCACGGATATTGATCACTGTCGTCGGTACTCACTCGTCCATCGTCAGCATCATCGACATGAACGAGCACACCTCCACCAATCGTCAGCCATTCATTGCCGCCGTCGTCAAATCCATCCAGCCGTCACTAATCCACCACAGCTCATTAACGCTCGACGTTTATCCACCCAAATAATCGTAATTAATCAATTATACATCCGCATAATTATCACCATCAATAATCCATCGGCAATGATCGATCATCCATCATCCGGAAAGGTCATTGGCTTTTTCAGCGCCAGCAAAAATGTGTCTTCGACTCATTTCACTCACGAATCTGATGACTGACGGGAGTCCATGACGCGTTAAACAGGCAAGCAGTCGTGGCAATGCGCGTTACTCCTCACCGCGCGGGGAAAGCGGCAAAACCCGCCACGGCGATCACGGCCACCGGTGATGGGCCGTGGGGCCGTGGGGCCACCTGCCCCGGGAAGGAAGCTCGCTCACCTCCCCCCCGCCAGACACTACGGAGTCCCCCAGTACCCCCCCTCCGCCTCCCCCCTCGTTATTTAAGACCCCACTGAGCTATTTGTCAGAAGCGACCTGGCTATCACAAATGATAGCTCAACGGCGTGGCTTTGTCACGTGGAAATCTATTCAAAGCCAAATATTTTAAACGCGTGACATCGATTCTACATGTGGAGGAGCAAGCAAGAGGACCCGGAGACAAATTCGCGCGACCACGGGGAGGGAGAGACGCAAACTGCAAATATACAGCAGCAGCAACAGCAGCAGCAACAGGCGTCAGGGTCGGGATTGAACCCACGACCTCCTGCGTACCAAGCGAGGTAGTTCACATCTCATAGCCACTGTGGCGCGTCTCCATTAACCTCGCTCCGCCTCGTAGCTGCATCCGTGCCACACGTGGTACTGGTTACTGGCCCCACACCGTCACGTGGTGCTGGTTACTGGCCCCACACCGTCACGTGGTGCTGGTTACTGGCCCCACACCGTCACGTGGTGCTGGTTACTGGCCCCACACCGTCACGTGGTGCTGGTTACTGGCCCCACACCGTCACGTGGTGCTGGTTACCGGCCCCACACCGTCACGTGGTGCTGGTTACCGGCCCCACACCGTCACGTGGTGCTGGTTACCGGCCCCACACCGTCACGTGGTGCTGGTTACCGGCCCCACACCGTCACGTGGTGCTGGTTACCGGCCCCACACCGTCACGTGGTGCTGGTTACCGGCCCCACACCGTCACGTGGTGCTGGTTACCGGTCCCACACCGTCACGTGGTACTGGTTACCGGCCCCACACCGTCACGTGGTGCTGGTTACCGGCCCCACACCGTCACGTGGTGCTGGTTACCGGCCCCACACCGTCACGTGGTGCTGGTTACCGGCCCCACACCGTCACGTGGTGCAGGTTACCGGTCCCACACCATCACGTGGTGCTGGTTACCGGCCCCACACCGTCACGTGGTGCAGGTTACCGGCCCCACACCGTCACGTGGTGCTGGTTACCGGCCCCACACCGTCACGTGGTGCTGGTTACTGGCCCCACACCGTCACGTGGTGCTGGTTACCGGCCCCACTTCATCGCTGTCATCACCACCGCCGCCTCGTCCTCGACTGTCACCGCTGTGCTGCTGTCCGAGCTCTCCCCACGAGTGTGTTCGGGTTGTGGCCCGCGGTGCTCGGTGGCGATGTCCGACGTTTCGCTGCGCGTGCTGGAAGCTTCTTTAAAAACAACTGACTTAAAATTTCCGAAGAAAGCTCCGAGCACGTGGAGCGAAACGTCGGACATCACCAGGGAACAACACGCGACACGAGAGCATCGTTGTCACGGTTAACACGTGGTGTGGTTAGTAACAGCACCAGCGCTCACAACGTGAAGAGGGGACTATTGCCCGAAACGTCGCCAGATATTCATAACTTTGTCGTCGTTGTTTTCAGGGCCACCACGCTGAGTGTCACTGACGATCGTGTCGAGTTTTTATTCGACGGCAATGAGTCAGGAAAGGCAGCAGGCAAAGCCTCTATCTCTACCACGAGGGGTGGGAGTGGGGAGAAGGGGGGGGAGAGATAGCGGGGATGGGGGAGCGGCCATCCTCGCACAGGGCGTTGCCGTCAAACATAGAAAGTTTCTTGGATTCCGTAACTCGAGAAGACAGCCTCTGCGCTGTACACAGCCGGTGGGTGGAGGATGGGGCGGGGGAAGTGGAGGATGGTGGGGGGGTGGTGGTGGATGGTGGTGGTGGATGGTGGGGGGAAGTGGAGGATGGTGGGGGGGGGGTGGATGGGGGTTTGGGGTCACGCTACGTGACCGCATGCAGGTCGCACACACAACTGCCCAGAGCCGACTGCGCGCGCCGTGGATCGGTGAAGCAGGGCTTCAGAGCCTCACCGCCGGATTGCTCGGGGCTAAGTCCAGATTCCGATTCTCATCGCGTCGGCGCGTCGTGTCCGAGAATCAGCATCGCATCGGTACCCACTGTGTTGGTGTGCACAGGGCACTTGGTCATTGATTCACAACTGACGAGGAGGTGGAGCGGTGGCGCTGTGGTTAGCGCGCTGCGCTGTGAATTGAAAACCTGCAGTGGGCGTCGTTACTGGCGATGGGGCCTTTGTTGCGCAAGGGCCATTTCCCGAAACGTCGCCGATGTTGTAATATGTATTGTTTGAGGCCACCGTGATGCTGACCGAGTGCGTGTTTGTGCGTTGTTCCCATGAGCTAATCGCGACCATTTGCGTGGAGCGAACAGCGAGGGGAGGGGAGAGGGGGGGACGCGAGGGGGGGGAACGCGAGGGGGGTGGACGCGAGGGGGGGGCACGAGGGGGGGGGGACACGTGTGGGACCCGGGATCTCGCTGCGTGCAGCGAGATCCCCCCCCCGCTCGCCCCCTCCCCCCGCTCGTCCCCCCCCCCGCTCGCCCCCCCGCTCGTCCCCCCCCCCGCTCGCCCCCGCTCGCCCCCCCCCCGCTCGCCCGCCCCCCCCCGGGTGTGACGGCCACGCCGTGGCAGGGCTCCAGGTCGCCACGATTCGGAAATGTCAGCGTTGTGGGAGTGAGCGCCGCAAACAAAGACAAAGACCCCCCCCCCCCCCCCGTAGCCTTTAACAAGCTGTGGGGCAAGTGCTGTTAATCAAGCGCCTCTGAAGGCTGGCACGGCACACTGGGGGGTGGTTGGAAACACCACGCCCGGCCGCCTTTGTCTCTCCAGTGCAGATGTTGTTTACGCACCGCACCAGGTACTCGTTTGAGGCTGCGTTGACCAAGGGGGGGTACCCAGGACCCGGTTTAGACAATCACCGCAATCGGAAATCGAACTCGGGTTCGCTGCGTTCCGTGGCTGAGTGCGCTAACCACTGCGCCACCGTTCCCCGCGCGAGCGCCGTCGACACGGAGCTGCTCGGAGTCGCCCGATCGCTCGCTGGCGAGATGTCACCTCCCTCGCCTGGCACGCAGGAGGTCGTGTGGGTTCCATCCCGACGCTGACGGTGCCTGCTGCTGCTGTATATTTGCGTGTCTCTCTCTCTCTCCTCGTGCTCGCGTGGATTTTTCTCCGAATCAACGTCACGCGTTTCGAGCATTTCAGCTGCGATGAATGTCCACACGATGTCGATGAGCCACTTCGCTGAGCTATCATTTGTGATGGCCACGCCGATACGGGGCAGATCAGTGGGGCCTCACCCGGTAAAAACACAAAAACATTCTCACTTTCGAGCCGACACCGCTGGGCGCGGTCAAGGAGGAGCGAGGAGGAGGGGGAATCCGCGATGGGATGGACTTGTGTTTAGTGGCGTGAAGAGGAGGACTTCAAGGCGATGAGCGGAGTGCACGCGGAGCTCACCGAATGTTGAGTACCGCGCCACGAGACACCAGGCACTTTCAAGTGGAAGGTCGCGCGAGTTCGAATCCTGGCTGCGTTGTGATTCAGCCCATCATTGTCACCCCATCGAGGTCAGTAAATAGGTAACACTTTGTTGGAAAGTCAAAAGTGACAGCCTTATGGATAGACATGTCCCCACTATATGAATGTGGAATTGCGTACAATGGCAGAAGATCAGAACCAATGTCTCAATCCTGAGTTGGGCAGAAAAGACACGTGTTTTATTATTATTATGTGTGTGTGTAGTGGTCTAGCGGTGTGTGTGTGTAGTGGTCTAGCGGTGTGTGTGTGTAGTGTGTGTAGTGGTGTGTGTGTGTAGTATGTGTGTAGTGGTCTAGCGGTGTGTGTGTGTGTAGTGTGTGTAGTGGTCTAGCGGTGTGTGTGTAGTGTGTGTGTGTAGTGTGTGTAGTGTGTGTAGTGGTCTAGCGGTGTGTGTGTGTAGTGTGTGTAGTGGTCTAGCGGTGTGTGTGTGTAGTGTGTGTAGTGTGTGTAGTGTGTGTAGTGGTCTAGCGGTGTGTGTGTGTAGTGTGTGTAGTGGTCTAGCGGTGTGTGTGTGTAGTGTGTGTAGTGGTCTAGCGGTGTGTGTGTGTAGTGGTCTAGCGGTGTGTGTGTGTAGTGTGTGTAGTGGTCTAGCGGTGTGTGTGTAGTGGTCTAGCGGTGTGTGTGTGTGTAGTGTGTGTAGTGTGTGTGTGTAGTGTGTGTAGTGTGTGTGTGTGTGTAGTGTGTGTAGTGTGTGTAGTGGTGTGTGTGTGTAGTGGTGTGTGTGTGGTGGTGTGTGTGTGTGTAGTGGTCTAGCGGTGTGTGTAGTGTGTGTGTGGTCTGGCGGTGTGTGTGTGTTCCCGCTCCTGGTGAGCACCACTTCCAATGATCTGAACCCGTCCCGGGCTTCCCCTGGATCGACTCGGCCTTAAAAACGACTATCCGCTGCGATGCGCTCCGCACTGGGGAGAAAAAGGTGGCCGGGCGTGGTTCCGGCCACCCCCCAATCCACCTCCCCCCCGTGCGCGCCGTGACGACATTCACAGCTGCTGCTCGCTAGCGGCACTTGCCCCGACAAGCCTGGCGCAGGCTACGAAGTGGCATCTCTGCGCGCGTCCTCCCGCGCAGCAGCCCCTCACCTGGAAGATGAGGATGCGAAAGTTGTTGCGGCGCAGCAGGTCGCCGTGCTTGGCGTCCAACTTGCGCACCTGCGCCGCCTGCCGCTCCAGTCTCTCGCGGACGTCCTTCACGTTGGCGCTCACCGTGCGCGCCTTGGCCAGCACCTTGGCGACGGCGCCGTCCGTGCTCTGCCCGCTGCGCGCCATGCGCGACAGCTCCCCGGCCACGGAGCGCACGACGCCCTCCGTGTCGCGCTGCCGCTCCTCGAGGCGCCGCTGCGCCTCCTGCACGCCCTCGAGCATGCCCAGCAGGCGGTCCAGCAGCGCCAGCACCGTCACCGCGTTCGCCTGGGGGCCCGGGCGGATCTCGTCGGCGCGGAGGCGCGGGGTGCCCGCCGGGGACTCGGGCGCGCGGCTCTCCCCGCCCAGAGGCACCGAGTCGAGGCTCCCGGAGGAGGCTGCTCCTGCTGCTGCTGCTGTCGCCATCTCGGAGTCAACGCTAGGGGGTGGCGGGGAGGGTCAGGGCGAGGGGCTGATGATGATGCTGCTGCCGCCGTGCGCGCTCTCTCGCCTTGCGCTCTGGATTCGGACCCCCGCGCGGGGGGGGTTTAAAGCGGGGGGGGGGGGCAGCAGCAGCGGACCCCCGGACTCCCGGCAATTGGCGGAGCGAGCGGCCCGCCCTGCCGCGCTCCCCCCCCCGCCCCTCCACCCCCCGCGACCCCATCCCGCTCCCCCCTCCCCCTCTCAGTGGCATCCTCCCCTCCCTCCCTCCCTCCCCCGCGCTCCCCTGTCCGCTCCCTGGCCCCGGAATTATCGCTGCCCCCACGCAGGCCGCGAAGGCCAGAGCGGCGCACGAGGGAGTGGCGGCGTCGCTGACACCACGCCCGGCCGCCTTTGTCTCCCCACTTCGCGGCGGGGGGCAGGGTGGGGCGGCGAGTTGGAGCGAAGTCGCCACTCCACGTTGACACTCAACGGCCTCTCAGATAAGCGGGAGGGAGGGGTGGAGGGGGAGGAGGTGGGGGGGGTCGAGGGTTCTCGCCGTGCGACCTCGCCGCAGTTGCACGCCACGATCCGTGGCCATGGCTCCGTCTCCCCGGCGGTGGTTCTCTCTATGCCGCGTCCCATTCCTTGGCTGGGCGATCCGCCGTCGTTCGTCTCGAGCCTCGGCCATCAACCCCCGTCCAGCCGCGCCGGTTCCTGCCCACGCGCCAGCTTCTCTCAGCAGCTTGAGCGATGTCATGAACCTGCCCGCCTGTGTCTCCTAATCCCACGCGCTCCTATTTCTGTCTCGATGCAATTCGAGGCACGCATCTCCCCCACGCTGGAACGCAGCAGCGGGACACGCGTGCCGTGCCGGTGTTTAAAGTCTCGTTGTGAATGGCTTCGGTCATTGTTTTTGACTTCCCCCGTCGCACTCTTGGGATGGGAACGCGGAAAGTTGGACCGAAGTTGAGCCAGCGGTGACCCCAAGGGTCCCAGCAGATTTGTCCCCGAGTGAGTGAGCGAGTGAGTCATTGAGTGAGTTAGTGTGGATCGGAGAGTGAGTGCACCAGTGAGTGAGTCGACCAGTCAGGGAGTGATTGGATCAGTGAGTGAGCGAGCGAGTGGATCAGTGAGTGAGTGGACCAGTGAGTTAGTAAGTTAGTGAGTGAGTGGATCAGTGAGTGAGTGGACCAGTGAGTTAGTAAGTTAGTGAGTGAGTGGATCAGTGAGTGAGTGGACCAGTGAGTGAGTGGACCAGTGAGTGAGTGGACCAGTGAGTCAGTAAGTTAGTGAGTGAGTGGACCAGTGAGTGAGTGGACCAGTGAGTGAGTGGATCAGTGAGTGAGTGGACCAGTGAGCGAGTGGACCAGTGAGTGAGTGGACCAGTGAGTGAGTGGATGAGTGAGTCAGTAAGTTAGTGAGTGAGTGGACCAGTGAGTGAGTGGACCAGTGAGTGAGTGGATGAGTGAGTGAGTGAGCGAGTCACGTGCTGCTGCCCTGCTCGCTGACAGCGCGGGATGCGTCCCGAGCCCGCATTGTCGGGGGGCTCTGCTGCTAAGCCTTCACACACACGGGGATTTGTTTTTTTGTTGTTCTGTTGTTCTGTTGTTGTTGTTGCTCCGAGTCCGGTTGGAGATCGGCGAGAGCGCTGCTCTGCCTGGCTTGGCTGGGCTGAGCTGAGTTGACCTTGACACGAGGAGGGCGACCACTCCCTGGAGCGCTCCCGCGCGAAGCCAAACGCCCACGAATGGGAATGGCCAAACATCGCAACGGCAACAGGAGGCTATCCTCTTTTAAAGGGCCTTGAGCCTCATGGCAACGGCGAAACTCTCAGCGCATACCCCCCCACTCTACCCCCCCCTCCCTCTACCCCCCCACCCCCTCCCTCTACCCCCCCACCCACTCCCTCTACCCCCCTCCCTCTACCCCCCACCCACTCCCTCTACCCCCCCTCCCTCTACCCCCTCTCCCTCTATCCCCCCACCCACTCCCTCTACCCACCTCTCCCTCTACCCCCCCCTTCCCCTACTCCCCTTCCCTCTACCCCCCCTCCCTCTACCCCCCCTCCCTCTACCCCCCCTCCCTCTACCCCCCTCCCTCTACCCCCCCTCCCTCTGCCCACCCCTCCCTCTGCCCACCCCTCCCTCTACCCCCCCTCCCTCTACCCCCCTCCCTCTGCCCACCCCTCCCTCTGTGTTTCCATGAGCCTGGGGAGGGGCTGTTCGTTGAACTTCTTTCGCACCGTACGTAGCCAAGCGTGCTAATCGGAGGTGCGTGGGGAGGACACGGCGTGGTGTGCCGAGCAAAGAACACCCGCGGCGATTCATGGCACAGCTCCCGAAGAGAACAACCCTCCCCTCCCTCGCTCCCTGGCTCGCTCCCTCCCTGCCTGCCTCCCTGCCTCGCTCCCTCCCTGCCTGCCTCCCTGCCTGCCTCCCTCCCTGCCTGCCTCCCTGCCTCGCTCCCTCCCTGCCTCGCTCCTCCCTGCCTCCCTCCCTGCCTCGCTCCCTCCCTCCCTGCCTGCCTCCTTCCCTGCCTCGCTCCCTCCCTGCCTCCCTCCCTGCCTCCCCCCCTCCCTCCCCCTCCCTCCCCCCCCTCCCCCCTCCCCCCTCCCCCCCCTCCCCCCTCCCCCCCCTCTCTCCCCCCCTCCCCCCCTCCCTCCCTCCCTGCCTCCCTCCCTCCCTGCCTCCCTCCCTGCCTCCCTCCCTCCCTGCCTCCCTCCCCCATGGGACTCGCCGTCACGCACACGGCCTGCTGCCAAGCGCGTTTCAGAGCCGGCACGAGGAGCCCAATCGAGTGGATGCCTGACCGACAACAGCAGCAGCAGCAGCGAGCCTCTAGCTGTGTTGTGCTTCTTGACTCGAGTCCCGTACAAACAGCGGCCACCCGCACAGCCTGCCTGCCGAAGGCGGGAAACCCCCAGCACACCACGCCCCTGCGATGATGAGCAGCGGGGAGCGGTGGTGCAGCGATTGGCGCCAAGCTGCGCTACGAACCCGGCAACCCGAGTCTGAACCGGTCCTGGGCCTCCCCTAGGTCGACTCGGCCTCAAATGAGTACCTGGTGCGGTGTGTAGTAAACATCGCCACTGTGGAGACAAAGGCGGCCGGTCCTTAGTAGGCGCTTGCTGACAGCACTTGCCCCAACAGTATGTTAAAGGCTACATGGGGGATCTTTGTCTTTGAGCGGAACGCGGTGCGAACGAGACGGCGATCCGTGGCGCTTCGCGGAGATGACCGCCGCGTGGCCACGAGAGGGCGGCACTGCCCGCAACGACGCGAGCCCTCGGAGCGCCGTCTCAGCCCCCACCCCCACCCCGTCTCAGCCCCCACCCCCAGCCCGTCTCAGCCCCCAGCCCCGTCTCAGCCCCCAGCCCCGTCTCAGCCCCCACCCCCAGCCCCGTCTCAGCCCCCACCCCCAGCCTCGTCTCAGCCCCCACCCCCAGCCCCGTCTCAGCCCCCAGCCCCGACTCAGCCCCCACCCCCAGCCTCGTCAGGCTCGTTAAGAAAACGCCGCTGGGTTGCCACACGTTACTGGGCCGGGGAACTCCACCTCGTGGCTCTGTTTCACACAAAGCGGCCGGAGAAATTGGCTGGGTGGTGCGTGGAGCGGTGGCGCAGTGGTTAGCGTGCAGCGCTGTGAACCAGCCCACCTGGGTTTGATTCCCGGCCGTGGCTGACATCAGCGGCGAGTGATACAACTGAACCAGCATCGGATCGTCCTCCCCATTCACAAACCTGTCCCAGCACCGTGGTGAAGTACGGCCAAACAACCTCTGCCCCCTCCTACACATACCACGCAAGGCGGAGAGGCCTCGAACCAGCAGGGAAGTGAACGGTGCCAGCGTTAACCAAGCAGCGGACACTGGAATGAAACACGGGGCCTTCCGCCAGCCTATCGCTCGCTCGCCAGAGTGAAACCGGATCGCGCCTGCTTGGCTTTCATCACTTAACGCGATGCAGTCGTTGCAACGGCGCAAACTCTGGACCGGTTTCAACATTTGAGCTCTCATCAGCAGGGGGGCCAGACTTGTTAAACAACCACGGCAGGATCATTACGCAGGCCCTGGACCAGGGAGTTGGCGCTGCGCGGTTGGCATGGGGCCCGGATGAAATAGGGCCCACGTCCCTTCGCAGCACGGCGCACGGCTCCCCCTCCACCGGCCCGTAGGACCCCGGTGCAGTTGCACCGCCTGCGCACCCGGTAGCTACGCCGCCTCGGCGTCCCCCTCTCTCGGTCACCCCACACTGGCTGCTCGCCATCTATGCCCGGCCCACGCGCGCATCTCCTTCACGAATTGCATATTAAAGTCAAGCCATGTAGTGAAGCACTGTGGCCTGCCGCTCCTTCCACAATGAGGAACAGCGGACACGACACGAACTCTCTCTGCTGAAGCCCTCTCGTGGCAAGCAGACCTCGACTGCTGCCATCACGCGCGAGAATGGCGTGAAATCAACGACTTCATTGATTCGCGTTGTCGTCTCCCGGGCCTGCCGCGACACTCGGACGAGAGCCACGGATCTCTGGCAAAGAAAAGGGAACCAAAGCTGAAAAGTGCGCAGAGAAAGGCGGAGATGCGCACGCTGGGAGCTGCAGGGGAGAGTGACGGGGAGCGAGCACATCGGGGAGCGCCGCACGTTCGGGACAGCGAGGTGCCGGGGGCCTTGGGCAGCGCCGGCCGTCACTTCGAGGGCCCGATGGCCGATGGGAACGGCGACCGGCGAGGGAGCGGAGCACGGGTCGCGTATGGGGAGCGAGATGAATTGTGGTATCGCAGGATGGGGGGGGGGCGACTATCCAGCAGTCGATAGACCATGGCCGATGCAAATAATTCAGGGCTCGTGACTCTCTCGGATTCTACGCGTTGTCGGAGCGGCAGTCCTGGCGAGAATCGGGGGGTGGCGATAAGGTCCAGTTGGCCGGTGTGGTGATGGCTTGTGGTGTGGCGATGGCTTGTGGTGTGGCGATGGCTTGTGGGGTGGTGATGGCTTGTGGTGTGGCGATGGCTTGTGGGGTGGTGATGGCTTGTGGTGTGGCGATGGCTTGTGGTGTGGCGATGGCTTGTGGTGTGGCGATGGCTTGTGGTGTGGTGATGGCTAGTGGTGTGGCGATGGCTTGTGGTGTAGTGATGGCTAGTGGTGTGGTGATGGCTTGTGGGGTGGTGATGGCTTGTGGTGTGGCGATGGCTGGTAGTGTGGCAATGGCTTGTGGTGTGGTGATGGCTTGTGGTGTGGTGATGGCTAGTGGTGTGGCGATGGCTTGTGGTGTAGTGATGGCTAGTGGTGTGGTGATGGCTTGTGGTGTAGTGATGGCTAGTGGTGTGGTGATGGCTTGTGGTGTAGTGATGGCCAGTGGTGTGGTGATGGCTAGTGGTGTGTTGATGGCTTGTGGTGTGTTAATGGCTTGTTGTGTGGTGATGGCTAGTGGTGTGTTGATGGCTTGTGGTGTGGTGATGGCTTGTGGTGTGGTGATGGCTTGTGGTGTGGTGATGGCTTGTGGTGTGGTGATGGCTTGTGGTGATGGCTAGTGGTGTGTTTATGGCTTGTGGTGTGGTGATGGCTTGTGGTGTGGTGATGGCTTGTGGTGTGGTAATGGCATGTGGTGATGGCTTGTGGTGTGGTGATGGCTTGTGGTGATGGCATGTGGTGTGGTGATGGCTAGTGGTGTGGTGATGGCTTGTGGTGTGGTGATGGCTTGTGGTGTGGTGATGGCCGTGGTGAAGGTAGAATCTGGTGGGATAGCGTGGATTAGAGGTGGGGTTCGAGTTGGGCTCCCATTGGCTAGGTGGCACAGCCCCCTTCCCACCGTGGCGGCTCTCACGCTGGCCCCCCAACGGTGCGCAGACTCCGAGCGCCACCGTGGGAGCGCGTGCACACACACAGAGAGACACACACACAGAGACACACAGAGAGAGACACACACACAGAGAGACACACAGAGAGACACACACACAGAGACACACACACAGAGAGACACACACACAGAGACACACACACACAGAGACACACACACACAGAGACACACACAGAGAGACACACACAGAGAGACACACACACAGAGAGACACACACAGACACCGCGTCCACACACACAGAGAGACACACACAGAGACACACACACAGAGAGACACACACACAGAGAGAAACACAGAGAGACACACACACAGAGAGACACACACACAGAGAGACACACACAGAGAGACACACACACAGAGAGACACACACACACAGAGACACCGCGTCCACACACACAGAGATACACACAGAGAGAGACACACACACACACACAGAGAGACACACAGAGAGACACACACACAGACACACACAAAGAGAGACACACACACAGAGAGACACACACACAGAGAGACACACACAGAGAGACACACACAGAGAGACACACAGAGAGACACACAGAGAGACACACACACAGAGAGACACACACAGAGAGACACACACAGAGAGACACACAGAGAGACACACAGAGAGACACACACACAGAGAGACACACACACACAGACACCGCGTCCACACACACAGAGAGACAACAACAACAACCGCCATTCGCCACTAAGTGGCGGTGACGTCACCACGACGCTTGTGCCAGGCTATGTGCACCCTGAGGCCACGTGAAGTGTCGAACGCCCGCTGGCAGGAGGTCACGGGGCAGACCCAGGTGCCACGGGTCGACTGACTGAGATGACTAGCTGATGCACCACCTGTGCCCCCTACTGTGCCAACCTGCTGTGCTTTATCCACCCGGCGCTCCGCTCGTTGTTCTGAGCATCGCTCCTCCGCCCTCCGTTGTTGTTGGAGGGCGACTGCCTCCAACTGCCCAGTAGCATCCTTCACGAGCCTCCTCTACAGAGGCCGATCTTGACACCGCTGGTACCAGTCATCGGCAAGTCCACTCAGCTCCACGTCCTCCTGTACCACATCACTCCATCTCTTCTCTAGCCCGTGCCGCGCCCGCTTAGCCCCCTCAATCCGGCCAAACAAAAGCTGTTTCGGCATGCGGTGGCTGGGCATGCGGGCTACATGACCCAGCCATCGCAGCCTTGCCTGCCGGAGGAGCTCACCGATGGGACCCTGCCCAGATCTTTCAAGGATTTGTGAGCTCCTCACACAATCCAGTCTGGTTAGACCCAGGATGGATCGTAGACAGGCCAGCCTAAATGTTTCTAACCGGCGAAGATGTTCCATTAGGGGGGTCCACGTTTCGCAAGCGTAGAGAAGTGAGGGAATGACCGTGGCCGAGAAGACCTGAAGCTTAGTGCGGAGCGACAGATCAGGTAGCTTCCACACAGCGTTACGCAACCGATGAAAAGATATTGCCGCTCGACTGATTCGGAGTGAGACCTCTGCTGTTAAACTGGTGCCAGTCATAAGCGCACTGCCCAGGTATGGGAAACTCTCCACTCTCTCCACAACTGCCCCATCACCGATTGGGAGTTGTGGGGGTGGAGTGTCCGATGGTACAAAATACCCAGGCAGGTGCTTAGTTTTGGTGGGGCTGATGGTAAGGCCCCACCTCTTAGTGGCACGCTCCAGTCTCAGCAGCAGCGTCTCCAACTCCTCCTCTGACTGAGCAGCTATTACCAAATCATCAGCATACATAACGTGGTTGAGCAATAGGGAGCCATCCCTTGACCGCACCCGGGCATCGATTAGCCTCCCATTATATCTGTACCATATGGAGATTCCCCCGGTACAGCTATTGAAGGCTTCACGAACTACGTGGTCAAAATAGATGTTAAATAATGTGGGAGCCAGAGGACATCCCTGTCGCACCCCAAGGTGTACAGGGAATGGCTCTGACTCCCGGCCACGTAGTTTTACCCGGGCCCGCTCACCATCATGAAGGTCCTTAATGATCGTGAGCAGAGGGTCAGGTACTCCAAAAGCACGAAGAACGACCCAGAGCCCAGGCCTACTGATGGTATCATAGGCCTTGACCAGGTCAATAAAGCAGAGATGTAGGTCTTGTTGGAATTCCCTACACCTCTGCTGTAGCAGAAGGACAGAAAATATGGCATCTGTGCAGGACCGCCCTTTCCTGAAACCGCATTGGGGCTCCGCAAGCCTCTCCTCAGCGTGCCTGGCAAGGCGATGCTGAATAATCCTTGCCAGGACCTTTCCCGGCACACTGAGGAGTGAGATGCCCCTGTAGTTGTTACAGTCTGTGCGGTCCCCCTTCTTAAAGGGGGACCACCAGGGCATCCTTCCAATCCTGCGGAACCCGTCCAGTGGTCCAGACTGTTGTTATGATGTCATATAGGGCAGTCTGTGCACAAACGCCACCCTCCCTCAGCATTTCGCTTGGGAGATCATCTCTGCCCGCTGCCTTTCCTGGTCTCAGACTCCGGATCGCCTTCAATACTTTCTCAGCAGATGGCACCTCAGCCAGCCACTCACAGGGGGTGACTTCTTCCAATACTTGAGGCACCGCAGCCTCAGCAGGGTCATCCTCACTTTGTGCCACGATGTTTTCCTGGCTGAGGGATTTTCCCTCCCCCAGGACCTCACAGAAATGCTCAGCAAATCTGCGAACCTGTTCCTGGGGGTCGGAGATTGGATCGCCGTTTTTTCCCCTAATGATGGTAATAGGTGTGGCGCTGCAGGTTACTTTTTTGATGGAGTTAAATAGAGATTTGTGATCACGGGCCACTGAGGCAAAACACAGAGAGACACACACACAGAGACACACACAGAGAGACACACACAGAGAGACACACAGAGAGACACACACAGAGAGACACACACACAGAGACACACACAGAGAGACACACACAGAGAGACACACAGAGAGACACCGCGTCCACACACACAGAGAGACACACACACAGAGACACACACAGAGACACACACACACAGAGACACACACACACAGAGACACACACAGAGAGACACACACAGAGACACACACACAGAGACACACACACAGAGACACACACACAGAGAGACACCGCGTCCACACACACAGAGACACAGACACACACAGAGACACACACACAGAGACACACACAGAGAGAGACACACACAGACACACACACAGAGAGACACACAGAGAGACACACACAGAGAGACACACACACAGAGAGACACCGCGTCCACACACACAGAGAGACACACACACAGAGACACACACAGAGACACACACACACAGAGACACACACACAGAGACACACACACAGACACACAGAGAGACACACACACAACACAACAACCGCCATTCGCCACTAAGTGGCGGTGACGTCACCACGACGCTTGTGCCAGGCTATGTGCACCCTGAGGCCACGTGAAGTGTCGAACGCCCGCTGGCAGGAGGTCACGGGGCAGACCCAGGTGCCACGGGTCGACTGACTGAGATGACTGGCTGATGCACCACCTGTGCCCCCTACTGTGCCAACCTGCTGTGCTTTAGCCACCCGGCGCTCCGCTCGTTGTTCTGAGCGTCACTCCTCCGCCCTCCGTTGTTGTTGGAGGGCGACTACCTCCAACTGCCCAGTAGCATCCTTCACGAGCCTCCTCCACAGAGGCCGATCTTGACACCGCTGGTACCAGTCATCGGCAAGTCCACTCAGCTCCACGTCCTCCTGTACCACATCACTCCATCTCTTCTCTAGCCCGTGCCGCGCCCGCTTAGCCCCCTCAATCCGGCCAAACAAAAGCTGTTTCGGCATGCGGTGGCTGGGCATGCGGGCTACATGACCCAGCCATCGCAGCCTTGCCTGCCGGAGGAGCTCACCGATGGGACCCTGCCCAGATCTTTCAAGGATTTGTGAGCTCCTCACACAATCCAGTCTGGTTAGACCCAGGATGGATCGTAGGCAGGCCAGCCTAAATGTTTCTAACCGGCGAAGATGTTCCATTAGGGGGGTCCACGTTTCGCAAGCGTAGAGAAGTGAGGGAATGACCGTGGCCGAGAAGACCTGAAGCTTAGTGCGGAGCGACAGATCAGGTAGTTTCCACACAGCGTTACGCAACCGATGAAAAGATATTGCCGCTCGACTGATTCGGAGTGAGACCTCTGCTGTTAAACTGGAGCCAGTCATAAGCGCACTGCCCAGGTATGGGAAACTCTCCACTCTCTCCACAACTGCCCCATCACCGATTGGGAGTTGTGGGGGTGGAGTGTCCGATGGTACAAAATACCCAGGCAGGTGCTTAGTTTTGGTGGGGCTGATGGTAAGGCCCCACCTCTTAGTGGCACGCTCCAGTCTCAGCAGCAGCGTCTCCAACTCCTCCTCTGACTGAGCAGCTATTACCAAATCATCAGCATACATAACGTGGTTGAGCAATAGGGAGCCATCCCTTGACCGCACCCGGGCATCGATTAGCCTCCCATTATATCTGTACCATATGGAGATTCCCCCGGTACAGCTATTGAAGGCTTCACGAACTACGTGGTCAAAATAGATGTTAAATAATGTGGGAGCCAGAGGACATCCCTGTCGCACCCCAAGGTGTACAGGGAATGGCTCTGACTCCCGGCCACGTAGTTTTACCCGGGCCCGCTCACCATCATGAAGGTCCTTAATGATCGTGAGCAGAGGGTCAGGTACTCCAAAAGCACGAAGAACGACCCAGAGCCCAGGCCTACTGATGGTATCATAGGCCTTGACCAGGTCAATAAAGCAGAGATGTAGGTCTTGTTGGAATTCCCTACACCTCTGCTGTAGCAGACGGACAGAAAATATGGCATCTGTGCAGGACCGCCCTTTCCTGAAACCGCATTGGGGCTCCGCAAGCCTCTCCTCAGCGTGCCTGGCAAGGCGATGTTGAATAATCCTTGCCAGGACCTTTCCCGGCACACTGAGGAGTGAGATGCGCCAGACACACACACACAGAGACACACACACACACAGAGACACACACAGAGAGACACACACACACACACACAGAGACACACACACAGACACACACACAGACACATACACAGATACACACACACAGAGACACACACAGAGACACACACAGAGAGAGACACCGCGAGGAGGCAGTCCACGACGGACCCCGGCGCTCGCCGCGCGTTTTTTTTTTCTCTAAAAGCCGTGTAGGTTTATTTACTTGGTCATGCAATCGTGAACGTTTAATTACAATACAAATTGCTTCTAAGCTCTCCTCCTCCTCCTCGTCGTCGCTCACGTCACTACTGGCACGGCGGAGACACCACACGGAGACACCACACGGAGACGACGCGGCGCGAGGCGGGCGCAGCGCTGCCCCGCGCTCCGCTTGCGCTGAAATGCACGTTACTATGTCCGAAGAATTAAATAAATTACAAACTTTGGAAAAATCAGACACACACGGTAATGAACAATTTATACAGGTACAAACGTGTTGTTGTTGTTGTTTCTCAACTCGACAGTGTAAACCTCAAGCTACGATCCGAGTCTCCCCCAAGTCCACCACCTCCACTTGGTCCACAGTGGCGCTGCTGCTGCTGCTGGGAAGCTCCGTGACAGTGCTCTCCCTCCCCCCCCCCTGCATCACTGCGACTGCCGTCTCCATTACTCACTCCCCATGTCTTTTTACAAGACTTTTTTTATTTTTCTACACATTTTTTTGTTAATTTTTTTTTAAGACGAATAAACCCACCCACCCACCCCGCCCTTTCCGCCCCCCCCCCCACGCCCCCCACCCCCCCACAGCACCCACCCCACCCGCCCCCAGCCCCAACAAAAATGTAAAATATTAAAAATTATTGTCGGGTCGTTGAGATGGCTCGCGGTGGCGGCGTCAGATCATGAGCGAGGAGGCGGTGGTGCCGCAGTCCGAGTTGAAGTGGCCCAGGCTGTGCTTCTGCGGCCGTCCCCGCTTGCGCTTCCCGCACTTCCTGCGGGCCGAGGGAGCGCCGCACAGATCCGCGTCAAGCACAGGGAGCGTGTCGTGAGCATCGCGACGCGCGAGACATCCACTCGAATCGCGACACCGACGCCACCGACGCACTCCGCACAGAGACACGGGGCCTTGGCTGTGGCCGTGCCGATGGCCGCGCGGGCGGGGGGCCGGCCACACGCGGACGCGCAGTGTGGAGGCGCGGCCTCATTTGTGCCCAGGGCGGTAATTTAATGATTATCAGTTCACCTCCCTCGCATCAACTCCATCCCCTCCCCCCCCCTCTCCCCGGGGCCGAGCGCCACTTGCCGGACGATGCAGATGACGATGGCGATGATGATGGCGATCTGCACGGCGCCCACTATGGCTGCGATGAGGACGTAGTGCAGCTTCTCTCCGCTGGGAATCACGTACAGGATGTTGAGCTCCTTGTCGCAGCGGTGGCCCGTGTAGCCCGAGTCACACCTGGGGGGGGGGGGGGGGGCGACACGAGTCATCGCCTCTTCCCTCGGCACCCCACGCCGAGTCGTGGTGGCAGTGGCATAGCGTGGGCGGCACGGGCCCTGGTGCAGGGCACGGGACAGGCCCCCTCCCCCACCCCTCTTCGTGTCCCCGCGACCGGGCACCTGGGTGCCTCCGGCCCGCGGGCCCCAGTGCGGTTGCACCGCCTGCGCGCTCCGTGGCGACGCCGCTGCGTGCCGGGCACCACGGCGGCGCGACCCTCGCCCGGCTTCCCGCCCCGGTGCTTCAACAGCGGCGTGCGTTGACGAAATCGGTCGGCAATGAACGCGCAATTCAGACGCGCGTAAAAAACAAGGTTGTGCTTTGCGCAGCCGTTACGCACGAGGCTTTATCGCCCCTTTGGCCCTCCGAGACTCCGAAAGAAAACAATTACAGCCGCAATAACAACGCGGGCGCAACGCGCCATTCATAACGGCAGCCGCGCGCTCGTCACGGCCACCGCCGGGCACGGCTGCGGCAGCGCCCGTGGCCTCGCCGGATTCTCGAGCCTCTCCACGCCGGCCCCCGGTCGACGACCCGGCCGAGCGTCGACGCGCCGAACGGGGCGGCGAGCGCAAACCCTTCAAACGCGCACGCGGCGCGGCGACACAGCGCCGGACCGCGCCGGTTGGGCGCGCGGCTGTTCTGCGCCACGGTCGCCGCGTCCGTAATGGCAACTCGCGGGTTACGATATACGAGAATTCTCGCGGCGAGCGTGCACCAATCTCCGCGGCCAGGGCCCTCCTTGAGAGTGGCATCGCCACAGCTTCCCCGAGACGCGAGCTCCTCGCCTCCGGTCCTCTTTTTGCGCTCGCGCCCGACGTTTTGTAACGGCGAAGTGTGGGACAAACGCGGCCCTCCGCCGTGCCGGAGCTGCCAGCCGCGGTCACCACGCGGAGGACATTGCGGACCGCTCGCCCCAAACACGCTTTGCAAAATGAACAACACCACGTCGAAGAGCGCCGTAACGTCTCGACCAACAAGCCACGGAAATGAGGAACTCGTCGCGCGCGACCCAACCCAGACGGCTACACGCGGTTAAAACACCGACGGCGTTCGACACGGCGGAGCGTGCGGTGGGCCGAAGGCCGCGTGGGTAACACGGAGGGGCGTGGCGTGGTGGAGCCTCACTCACTGGCAGGTGGCCTCCCGCAGGGAGTACGTGTACTCGCACTTCCCGTGCGTGCAGTACTCCTTGAACTTGTCCGGACACGGCGCCTGGGGGCTCTTGTAGACCTCCTCCTTCCGCTCGTCTTTGTTGCCTGCAAGCAGCGGACGCCGCGCCGCGTCGTTACGTCCCGACGGGGGTGGGGGGGGGCTGGGGGTGTTTCACGCACCGCGGTGTCACCGACCCGACCGCCTCGGTCGGCTGCGGGAGTCGGTTAACATCAGCGGCAGTTGATATCTAAACCGGCCCTGGGCCCTCTCTTCGCCGGCATGGTGAAGTACGGTCAAAAGGTTCCCGTGACCAGCATGGCGTGGGGGAGGCCTTCATCCATGAGTGAACCGACAAGGTTCTGTATATCACCATCGTCGTCGCTCGTTATTATTACCTCTGTATGTCACGCAACCTCTTAACCCCGGCAGCGCTGTCAGCGGAGCGTCTCGCCCTCCCTGGCGGCGGGCGTCTCGGACGCGGGCAGCGGCGCCATCACCGCGGCCACGAATCGCCGCTGCCACGAATCGCCGCGAGCCCGCACCGTGCCGGCCGTGTGCGCGGCCAGAATTATTTCCGTTCGGTTTAGAGAGACGCCTTCACGGGTTAAAACGTGCGGCTTTATCAGATCGCTTGGGCGGATTCGCTATCCACTAGAGACCTCGTGTTATTTTTACGGCAACAGCGCGATTGATGCGACTGTCCCGTGACAAATTTGATCAAATTTGAAAAAAATACCCACAGTTGTCGCCCTCTCCCCCCTACTGCAATAATTAGGCAGGACGCTCCTGACAAAGAGGCTTTAGACTCCGTGAGTTTCTCCTGGGTAAACGACCTTCATGGGTCACGGTGGGTCACGGTGGGTCACGGTGGGTCACCGTGGGTCACCGTGGGTCACCGTGGGTGACGATAGGTCACGGTGTCTGGGCGACCGTACCTTTCACGTCGGGGTTGTATCGATGGTTCTCATCCAGCTTCCTCACTGGCGTCTCCACTGGAACAGAAAATCACAAATACGTAAAGTCGATGTTTGAGCTTTACCCAGCAAAATAAAAAAAAACGGGTCACACCCCCCCCCCTCCATCCCCCGTGCATCACTGTACCAGAGCCTCCGTGAGTGCAATTGAACTACCCCCGTCCTGAAATATTAAACACCCTGGAGATGGATGTGATGGCTGTGTTGATGCTGCCGTTGCTGCGTGTGTGCGCGTGCGCCCTGAGTAAGGGAGGGGGCGGGCGGGCGGGAGGGAGAGACGCAGCATTGACACACGCACTGATGTAAGAGCACCCTGATTTGCCAAGCGCCTCGAGCCGTGATGATGCCTTTGATTCGATGATGAGATCGGACCGTGGGCGAGAGGGGAAATTAACGAATGCGCGGAATAATTAGTCGGCGCTTTGCCCACCTCGTCAGCGAAGCAAGAAATTGTAGCGGGCGGCCAATTCTCCTGGCCTAACAGCGGACACATACACAGCCCCGGTGCGTTCTCTCCTGGTGAGACTAAACTCGCACCTTGCTCCCTCTCACCGCCACGCCATCAGGACGGCGCGTGCCGTGCTCGCGCTTTCGTTTGCGCGCCTAATTGCCCGTTCCGGCACCATTTTATCTTCTCCGAATTGCTTCACCGGCCCCACGAGCGGCTTGCGGTGTCGGCGGCGGGGGTGCAAAACCATCATGGCGATGCGGCGGTGTCGGCGGAGCGAACAATCGGTGAGCCCCGGCCGGGCCACCGCCGGCCCGGCTGGCGACGCGGTGCCGGCTCTCGTCCCTCTGGACCCGCGCCCTGGGCGTGTGCCGCCCTTCGCCCTTTTCTCTTCGACCCTCATCCAATGAACACGCCCCGGGGAGGGTGGCGGCCGATGTACGGCGGCGACGGCGGCACCGCGCTGGGCACGGTGCCTCCTGCGGTGGCGGCCTCGCGTCACGGCCACCAGGGGCCCGCCGCTCGCACGCCAGCCCCCGACCAATCGGCACGGTCGCGATATCGTGCCACGCAATTGTGTTTCACAGTCGGATTGATCTCCTGCGGCTCGAATGAGCATTGAGGCATCGGTGCTCATCTGCTGCCGGCAGCCCCGCGGGTTCCACCGGTGGGGGAAATTCCACATTCCCGTGTCGGGACGCGAGCTCGCGACCCCGCGAGTGCGATCCACTCGCTCCGCCGTCGAGCCACCCGGCCGCACGGCGCTCACGGTGGGACGCTACCGATGACAATCCAACAAAGTGCAACAAAGTGCGTCTATCTCTCTACATCATGTGGGTACAGCTCTACATCATGTGGGTACACAGCTATACATCATGTGGGTACAGCTATACATCATGTGGGTACACAGCTATACTTCATGTGAGTACACAGCTATACTTCATGTGGTACACAGCTCTACATCATGTGGGTACAGCTATACATCATGTGGTACACAGCTATACTTCATGTGGTACACAGCTATACTTCATGTGGTACACAGCTCTACATCATGTGGTACACAGCTCTACATCATGTGGTACACAGCTCTACATCATGTGGTACACAGCTCTACATCATGTGGTACACAGCTCTACATCATGTGGTACACAGTTATACTTCATGTGGTACACAGCTATACTTCATGTGGTACACAGCTCTACATCATGTGGTACACAGCTATACTTCATGTGGTACACAGCTATACTTCATGTGGTACACAGCTATACTTCATGTGAGTACACAGCTATACATCATGTGGGTACAGCTATACTTCATGTGGGTACACAGCTCTCTAGGTGCCTGTGTAGGTGCCTGGGGAGCGGTAGTGTAGCGGTTAGCGCGCTGCGCTATGAACCCGGCGACACGAGTTCGATTCCCGCTCACGGCCAACACCAGTGACGCTAATCTTAACCGGTCCCGGGCCTTCGCTAGGTCGACTCAGCCTCAAATGAGTACCTGGTGCAGTGTGTAAACATTCCCACTAGGGAGACAAAGGCGGTCGGGCGTGGTGCTGGCCACCCACCCCCTCGTGTACCGTTACCGGCCTTCGTAGGTGCTCGCTAACAGCACTTGCCCCTACAGTCTGTTAAGGCTATATGGGGGATCTTTGTTGTGTGTGTGTCTGTGTGTGTGTCTGTGTAGGTGCCTGTGTAGGTTGCTGTGTGTGTGTGTCTGTGTAGGTGCCTGTGTGTGTGTCTGTGTGTGTGTGTCTGTGTGGCAAAACAACCCCCTACCTCCTCGCGGTGCCGGACGGGCAACTCTGTCGTGGACAGCGCTGTGGGGGGAGATCCAATTTTGATTGGCTCCTCCCCTCATGGCATATGTGTCCACCACAGGGGCTAAACGGGGGCTCTGGACGGGTGCGAGGGGCTGGTAACCCCTCCACCTTCAATTAATTACCACGAAACTACGAATTAAACTGAAATATGTAACAACTAAGCTTGTGCCGGAGGCCCCGGGGGGCCAGGCGTCTATGACGTCTCCTGGCCAAACCCCAATTGGCGGAGCCAGGAGATTGAATACCTACCCTCGGGGCTACTCCAGAAACAACGAAAAGCCACTACGGTTGGCCACGTGGAATGTTCGAACGCTCACTGCAGAGGAGAGGCTGCCACTCCTCTGTCGGGAGCTGGACCGGTACCGCCTGGATCTATGCAGCATTCAGGAGGTCCGGTGGACCGGCTCTGGCTCCTGCCACCATGAGGGGTGGACAGTCCTCTACTCGGGGCAGCAGACTGCCAAACAACAGGGTGTGGGTCTTCTTTTGAACAAAAGAATGAAGGGGGCGTGGGAGCGTGGCGGTGAGGTGTGGGAAGCTGTAAGCCCCAGGCTACTTTGGGCTCGCCTTCCCATCAACCGGAGGCGAGGAATGGTGGTCGTGGTTACTTATGCCCCCACCGAAGATGAACATCCGTGGAGGGATGCAGGCAAAGCCGATGAGTCAGATGCCTTCTATGACCTCCTGTCACAGGTGCTGGCTAAAGTGGCCCCTCGGGATAGAGTCATCATGTTGGGTGACTTCAATGCCCGAGTTGGTCATGATACTGGCACCTGGTCTGGAGTGATTGGAGGGCATGGGCCAGATCAGCTCAATAACAACGGTAGGAGGCTGCTAGATTTTTGTGCAGCCCATGGGCTTGTAATTACCAACACGCTGTTCCGGCATCGGCGCATCCACACAACATCATGGATGCATGCCGGGTCCAAGCAAGAACATCTGCTGGATTACATAGTGACGGACCAGCGAATGCGAGCCCATGTCCTTGAAACCAGGACCTACCGTGGAGCTGATCTGCCCTCTGACCATCGACTAGTCATCTGTAAGATGCGCCTGCCATTCTTCCACTCCGGTGGTGGGTGTACACCCAGGACCCCATTCCAACCTAAAGTGGCCTGGTCTCAGTTATCTGATGAAAGTTGCAAGCGAGAATTTCATCATCGCTTGCGGCTGGGATTGGCATCGTCCCCGACTCCTCCTGATGTCGAGGGTAAATGGGCGAGGTTTAGGACTGTGACTCATGCAGCTGCAATGGCTGCTTTGGGTACACGGTCCAGACCTCCCCAGACACCCTGGATGACAGAGGAGTTGTTCACGATGGTTGAGAAAAAGCAACAGGCCCACTGTCATCGGCTACAGAATCCCACGTCAGAGAATGAGGAGGCTTACCGCAGCCTTCGCTTGGAGGTTCGGAGAGCCGTGAGGCGCTGCAAGGATGGGTGGTGGTCGCGGGTTGCTGAGGAGATGGAGTCTGCCTCAGTGGCCCGTGATCACAAATCTCTATTTAACTCCATCAAAAAAGCAACCTGCAGCGCCACACCTATTACCATCATTAGGGGAAAAAACGGTGATCCAATTTCCGACCCCCAGGAACAGGTTCGCAGATTTGCTGAGCATTTCTGTGAGATCCTGGGGGAGGGAAAATCCCTCAGCCAGGAAAACATCGTGGCACAAAGTGAGGATGACCCTGCTGAGGCTGCGGTGCCTCAAATATTGGATGAAGTCACCCCCTGTGAGTGGCTGGCTGAGGTGCCATCTGCTGAGGAAGTATTGAAGGCGATCCGGAGTCTGAGACCAGGAAAGGCAGCGGGCAGAGATGATCTCCCAAGCGAAATGCTGAGGGAGGGTGGCGTTTGTGCACAGACTGCCCTATATGACATCATAACAACAGTCTGGACCACTGGACGGGTTCCGCAGGATTGGAAGGATGCCCTGGTGGTCCCCCTTTTTAAGAAGGGGGACCGCACAGACTGTAACAACTACAGGGGCATCTCACTCCTCAGTGTGCCGGGAAAGGTCCTGGCAAGGATTATTCAGCATCGCCTTGCCAGGCACGCTGAGGAGAGGCTTGCGGAGCCCCAATGCGGTTTCAGGAAAGGGCGGTCCTGCACAGATGCCATATTTTCTGTCCGTCTGCTACAGCAGAGGTGTAGGGAATTCCAACAAGACCTACATCTCTGCTTTATTGACCTGGTCAAGGCCTATGATACCATCAGTAGGCCTGGGCTCTGGGTCGTTCTTCGTGCTTTTGGAGTACCTGACCCTCTGCTCACGATCATTAAGGACCTTCATGATGGTGAGCGGGCCCGGGTAAAACTACGTGGCCGGGAGTCAGAGCCATTCCCTGTACACCTTGGGGTGCGACAGGGATGTCCTCTGGCTCCCACATTATTTAACATCTATTTTGACCACGTAGTTCGTGAAGCCTTCAATAGCTGTACCGGGGGAATCTCCATATGGTATAGATATAATGGGAGGCTAATCGATGCCCGGGTGCGGTCAAGGGATGGCTCCCTATTGCTCAACCACGTTATGTATGCTGATGACTTGGTAATAGCTGCTCAGTCAGAGGAGGAGTTGGAGACGCTGCTGCTGGGACTGGAGCGTGCCACTAAGAGGTGGGGCCTTACCATCAGCCCCACCAAAACTAAGCACCTGCCTGGGTATTTTGTACCATCGGACACTCCACCCCCACAACTCCCAATCGGTGATGGGGCAGTTGTGGAGAGAGTGGAGAGTTTCCCATACCTGGGCAGTGTGCTTATGACTGGCTCCAGTTTAACAGCAGAGGTCTCACTCCGAATCAGTCGAGCGGCAATATCTTTTCATCGGTTGCGTAACGCTGTGTGGAAGCTACCTGGTCTGTCGCTCCGCACTAAGCTTCAGGTCTTCTCGGCCACGGTCATTCCCTCCCTTCTCTACGCTTGCGAAACGTGGACCCCCCTAATGGAACATCTTCGCCGGTTAGAAACATTTAGGCTGGCCTGCCTACGATCCATCCTGGGTTTAACCAGACTGGATTGTGTGAGGAGCTCACAAATCCTTGAAAGATCTGGGCAGGGTCCCATCGGTGAGCTCCTCCGGCAGGCAAGGCTGCGATGGCTGGGTCATGTAGCCCGCATGCCCAGCCAACGCATGCCGAAACAGCTTTTGTTTGGCCGGATTGAGGGGGCTAAGCGGGCGCGGCACGGGCTAGAGAAGAGATGGAGTGATGTGGTACAGGAGGACGTGGAGCTGAGTGGACTTGCCGATGACTGGTACCAGCGGTGTCAAGATCGGCCTCTGTGGAGGAGGCTCGTGAAGGATGCTACTGGGCAGTTGGAGGCAGTCGCCCTCCAACAACAACGGAGGGCGGAGGAGCGACGCTCACAACAGCGAGCGGAGCGCCGGGTGGCTAAAGCACAGCAGGTTGGCACAGTAGGGGGCACAGGTGGTGCATCAGCCAGTCATCTCAGTCAGTCGACCCGTGGCACCTGGGTCTGCCCCGTGACCTCCTGCCAGCGGGCGTTCGACACTTCACGTGGCCTCAGGGTGCACATAGCCTGGCACAAGCGTCGTGGTGACGTCACCGCCACTTAGTGGCGAATGGCGGTTGTTGTTGTTGTTGTCTGTGTGTGTGTCTGTGTGTGTAGGTGCCTGTGTGTGTGTCTGTGTCTGTGTAGGTGCCTGTGTGTGTGTCTGTGTGTGTGTGTGTCTGTGTGTCTGTGTGTGTCTGTGTGTGTCTGTGTAGGTGCCTGTGTGTGTCTGTGTGTCTGTGTAGGTGCCTGTGTGTGTGTCTGTGTGCGTGTGTGTGCGTGTGTGTCTGTGGAGGTGCCTGTGTGTGTGTCTGTGTGCGTGTGTACGTGTCTGTGTAGGTGTCTGTGTGTGTGTCTGTGTGTGTGCGTGTGTGTCTGTGTAGGTGCCTGTGTGTGTGTCTGTGTGCGTGTGTGCGTGCGTGTCTGTGTAGGTGCCTGTATAGGTGCCTGTGTAGGTGCCTGGGGAGCGGTAGTGTAGCGGTTAGCGCGCTGCGCTATGAACCTAGCGACCTGGGTTCGATTCCCGCTCATGGCCAACACCAGTAACGATTATCTGAACCGGTCCTGGGCCTCCCCTAGGTCGACTCAGCCTGAAATGAGTACCTGGTGTGGTGAGTAAACATCGCCACTGGGGAGACAAAGGCGGTCCGGCGTGGTTACTGGCCACCCACCCCCTCGTGTACCGTTCCGGCCATCATAGGTGCTCACTAACAGCACTTGCCCCTACAGTCTGTTAAGGCTATATGGGGGATCTTTGTGTGTCTGCGTGCGTGCATGTCTGTGTAGGTGCCTGTGTGCCTGTGTGTGTGTGTGCGTGCGTGTCTGTGTAGGTGCATGTGTGTGTGCGTGCGTGCGTGCGTGTCTGTGTAGGTCCTTGTGTAGGTGCCCGTGTACCTGGCGGCCCGAATTTGGCGACGAATATCTCAACCAGTCCCTGGCCTCCCCTAGGTCGACTCAGCCTTAAATGAATACCCCGTGCGTTGCGTAAACCCTCCGAGGAGACAGGCGACCGGGCGTGGTGCCGGCCACCCACCGCCTCGCGCGCCATTCTTTACGAGGTGCATCGCTAACAGCGCTCGCCCCTGCGGCCTGGTGAAGGCTGCATGGGGGTTCTCTGTCTCTGCGTTGCTCACCCTGGCAGCGGCCCAGGTACTTGACCTCGATGAGCTCCTGGCGCATGCAGGACGCTTCGCGCACCAGGCAGGGGTTGTCGTACGAGTTGCCGTCCGACGCGCACACCGGGTTGTAGTTGTGGCCCGTGCAGTCGATGTTGCACACGCAGCTGTGGGGGGCGGGGCACCAGAGAGCACGCGTCACAGCCCGGCACACCGCCGCAGCGCCACGCGGCAACCCCAGCCGACCCAGTCAGAGGACAGTCTCTACACCTACCGGCAGGACACGCGGCACCTATTCACAGATTCGTTGTCTATTTATTTGACTGCGTGCGAGTGATGTCACCGCGTGTTTGCTCCGCGTGCGTCACCGGATGCACGCCGGATGCCCTTGCAGACGAGATGTCCCACCTCGAGGGATTACGGCAGGTGAAGCATTTCAATTAATTAATAATGAGCCACTCCCGGGAGCCGCTCAATTGTGACGCCGATGGCCGGCCCTACAACGACCTTGAACTCAGAGCCGCGACCGCCGGCCTCGACGGTAACGGCCTGACCGCGGAACGCGTCCCGACAACCGGCGCTTCGCCCGGCGGCTACGCGGCGTCACGGAGCGCCTGCGCCGCGCGCCGCGTTCGCGGGCAGGGCGCAAGGAGGCCGCTCAGGGCCGCGAGCGGCGTAACGGGCGGCGTGAGAAACGCCGGGCGGGAGGCGGACGCCGAGTCCGGTCGCGGCGGGGGCGCGGCGAGCGTCCCGGTAAACGCGGCCACGCGGATTCCTCCGTGGCCGCGTTCGCGGGTTCCCTCCCATGGTCCGCGCCGCGTTTCGTGCCGACCCGGGCCCAAGTTGGCGGCGTGACGGCGCCGCGGTTCGTCGCTTCGAGCCAATTCTCTCATGAAGCTCGAGGAGAGATGTACAGTGGGGGTGAGTTCCGTGCCACTCGTCATGGTTCAATCCTCACCCAGCCAGGATTGAGTCGGGCGCACAGATGTTACTTGACTTATCATGATAACAACACTCAAATTAAATCGCACAAACGAATGACGAATATATAAGAAGAATTTCAATAACATCATTTTCAAACACTTCAAATCGTATGGACGACAATCAAACCGTTGTGTCGCAAACGAGATGCTACTAATCTTACATTGAGGCGAACTTACATTGAGACAAGTAAAATTGTACGAAGTGGACGCGATCCATTATGGGTTGCTGGGGCAGTGAATCAATGCGTGGCCACTGTAAATGCACGCGAGCAAAACAAAGATCCCCTGTGTAGCCTGAACATGACCGTTGGGGAAAGTGCTCTCAGCGAGCACCTATGAAGACCAGCACCACGCCCCGCCGCCTTTGTCTTCCCAGTAGCAATGTTTACACACTGCACCAGGTATTAATTTGAGGCTGTGGCAACCTAGGGGAGGTTCAGGACCAGTTTAGCGGTTCGGATCATCGTCACCGGTGTTAGTGGTCGTGAGCGGGAATCCAACTCGAGTCGTCGGTTTCGTAGCGCAGAGTCGTGCTAACCGTGACACTGACACACACACGCGCGTGTACAGATTGCTCAGCTTTATGCACAAACCATCAGCAGTGACACTGCACATGCAGCGATCCACACCACCAACAGTGATGGGATCTCCACGATCCGTGTGTGCCATTTGATTCCAGAACGAATTCCTTTTGAAGTTGAGATTTACGTTTTTTGCACCCCTCGTTTCCGTCTGGTTCTTCATCCAGCAGTGGATCAACGAAAATGCCGTCCGTGCGCACGTCCTCGACAAAGGGACGCGGCAGCCCCCGTCGGCCACCGCGACAGACGCTCGACGCGCTCGCGAGGGCGTCGAGCGTCACTCAAGGGCAAAGCGATGGGTGCAGCGAGACTTCATTACCAATGAATCCCCCATGCATCCCGGGCCTCTCTCTGGCGGCGCGGGAGACGGGGAAGCGTGAATAATGGAAGGTCAAAGGCTCTCAAGGCAAGCGAGCCACGCATTAAAATACTGAGAGGGGGGCCCCTCGCAGGGCCGGTAACGGGGGGGAGAGCGGCCGGAATATTTTGCGTCCACGTTAATGACGAGCGAGGCCCGGCATTCGTACGCCGGCAATCGGCAGCGGCGCACCATCGCCGGGACGATGTTGAGCGAGCTTCCCAGCGCATTCTGGCAACGCGCCCGCCGTGCCAGAAGCTTCCATCCGTGCGCGACCGGGGGTGATTACCGAGCCAAAACCCACCGTGGATTTTGCCCAAAAGCCAAATGGCAGAGGAGCAACGCGCACAAGCTCGTACAATAAATAGCCACCTCACTTCAACTCGGCGGCGGAACTTTCGCACTTTGCCGCGCATTCCGTTACGCGAGCGATTCCTCCGGACGCAGCAGCAGTGGCGGGTCACACGCACGTGCCCGCATGCGTGCGGTGCCGCAGTGTGCCAGAGGGAGGGCCCGGGGGTGTGGGGAGAGAGCGGAACCCTGAGAACTGCGGTAGAAAGGCAGGAGGGTGGAGGGGGGTAGAGGAGATGGAGGAGGAGGGGGGATGGAGGGGGTGGAGGGGTGAGACTCCTACCCAACGTCCTCAGCGTCGTCATCGCACTCGGCTCCGAAGCGGCACCGTGAGCAGCTGCCTGTGCGGCGAGTGGAGCCGCGGCCCGAGCCCTCCGCATCTGCGCGAGCACGAACAAAGACAAAGATCCCCCGTGTAGCTTTCAACAGACTGTTGGGGAAAGTGCTGTCAGCGAGTCGCACCTATGAAGGCCGGCACGGCACGCGAGGGGGTGGGTAGCCAACACAACACCCGGGCGCCTTTGTCTCCCTAGTGGCGATGTTTACTACACGCTGCACCAAGTCCTCATTTGAGGCTGAGTCGACCTAGGGGATGCCCAAACCCAGTTCAGATCATCGTCACTGCCGTTGGCCACGAGCGGGAATTGAACTTGGGTCTCCGGGTCCGTAGCCCAACGCGCTAACCGCGACACTGACACTCATACACACGTACACACACGCACGCGCATAAACACACACACAGTCACGCACATACCACACACACACATACCACACACACGCACCCACACACACATACCACACATACATATCACACACACATACCACACACACGCACCCACACACACATACCACACACACGCACCCACACACACATACCACACACACATACAACACACACGCACCCACACACCCACACACACATACCACACATACATACCACACGCACTCACACACACCACACGTGTGTGTGAGTGCGTGCGAACACACGGCGAGAAACGAGAAACGCTCAATAAGCAACGATGGCTGCACGTGAACCGTGAGCACCCTGCGCACAGACGTGGACTTGCAGCCTGCAGTGCCACCGGTGGCCATTCCACATTCCCAAGTCGGAGACGAGTCGATCCAAAAGACAAAACACTTTTGACGTCCCCACAAATTAGCCGTACAATAATCGACCCCAGAGGGATGAGTTAACCCCTTGGAGTCGGGCCCTAGGATCCAATAGGCACAACAGCTACCGTGCCTATGGCCTATGAAAATAATGCTGACCGTGTTTCTGTTGTTTGTAGGATAAAAAAGAACAAATGTGACCATGGGGCAGCGGCCAGTAGCAGCTGTAGAGAGTTACCACCGAAGGCCTACGAAGCAGAAGTGCCGAGGGCCTTCAAGAAACTTCATCCGGCTCTGCCTAGTGGGGGTCTGTGTGGCTGTAGTGGGGGTCTGTGTGGCTGTAGTGGGGGTCTGTGTGGCTGCAGTGGGGGTCTGTGTGGCTGTAGTGGGGGTTTGTGTGGTTGTAGTGGGGGTCTGTGTGGTTGTAGTGGGGGTCTGTGTGGTTGTAGTGGGGGTCTGCGTGGTTGTAGTGGGGGTCTGTGTGGCTGTAGTAGGGGTCTGCGTGGCTGTAGTGGGGGTCTGTGTGGCTGTAGTGAGGATCTGCGTGGTTGCAGTGGGGGTCTTCGTGGTTGTAGTGGGGGTCTGTGTGGCTGTAGTGGGGGTCTGCGTGGTTGTAGTGGGGGTCTGTGAGGCTGTAGTTGGGGTCTGTGAGGCTGTAGTGGGGGTCTCTGTAGCTGTAGTGGGGGTCTGTGTGGTTGTATTGGGGTCTGAGTGGTTGTAGTGGGGGTCTGTGTGACTATATTGGGGGTTTCTGTGGCTGTAGTGGGGGTCTGTGAGGCTGTAGTCGGGGTCTGTGAGGCTGTAGTGGGGGTCTGTGTAGCTGTAGTGGGGGTCTGTGTGGTTGTAGTGGGGGTCTGCGTGGCTGTAGTGTGGGTCTGCGTGGTTGTAGTGGGGGTCTGAGTGGTTGTAGTGGGGGTCTGTGTGGCTGTGGTGGGGGTCTGTGTGGCTGTAGTGGGGGTCTGCGTGGTTGTAGTTGGAGTCTGCGTGGTTGTAGTGGGCGTCTGTTAGGTTGTAGTGGGGGTCTGTGTGGCTGTAGTGGGGGTCTGTGTGGCTGTAGTGGGGGTCTGCGTGGCTGTAGTGGGGGTCTGTGTGGCTGTAGTGGGGGTCTGTGAGGCTGTAGTGGGGTCTGCGAGGCTGTAGTGGGGGTCTGTGAGGCTGTAGTTGGGGTCTGTGTAGCTGTAGTGGGGGTCTGCGTGGCTGTAGTAGGGGTCTGCGCGGCTGTAGTGGGGGTCTGTGTGGCTGTAGTGGGGGTCTATGAGGCTGTAGTGGGGATCTGTGTGGATGTAGTGGGGGTCTGTGTGGTTGTAGTGGGGGTCTGTGTGGCTGTAGTGGGGGTCTGCGTGGCTGTAGTGGGGGTCTCTGTAGCTGTAGTGGGGGTCTGTGTGATTGTAGTGGGGGTCTGGGTGGCTGTAGTGGTGGTCTTTGTGGTTGTAGTGGGGGTCTGTGTGTTTGTAGTGGGGGTCTGTGTGGTTGTAGTGGGAGTCTGCTTGGCTGTAGTGGGGGTCTGTGTGGTTGTAGTGGGGGTCTGTGTGGTTGTAGTGGGGGGTCTGTGTGGCTGTAGTGGGGGTCTGCGTGGCTGTAGTGGGGGTCTGCGTGGCTGTAGTGGGGGTCTGTGTGGTTGTAGTGGGGGTCTGCGTGGCTGTAGTGGGGGTCTGAGTAGCTGTAGTGGTGGTCTCTGTGGCTGTAGTGGGGGTCTGTGTGCCTGTAGTGGGGGTCTGTGTGGCTGTAGTGGGGGTCTGAGTGGCTGTAGTGGGGGTCTGTGTGGTTGTAGTGGGGGTCTGAGTGGCTGTAGTGGGGGTCTGTGTGGCTGTAGTGGGGGTCTGTGTGGCTGCAGTGGGGGTCTGTGTAGCTGTAGTGGGGGTCTGTGTGGCTGTAGTAGGGGTCTGCGTGGCTGTAGTGTGGGTCTGCGTCGCTGTAGTGGGGTTCTGTGTGGTTGTAGTGGGGGTCTGAGTGGCTGTAGTGGGGGTCTGTGTGGCTCTATTGGGGGTCTGTGTTGCTGTAGTGGGGGTCTGTGAGGCTGTAGTGGGGGTCTGTGTGGTTGTAGTGGGGATCTGTGTGGTTTTAGTGGGGGTCTGCGAGGCTGTAGTGGGGGTCTCTGTGGCTGTAGTGGGGGTCTGCGTGGCTGTAGTGGGGGTCTGAGTGGCTGTAGTCGGGGTCTGTGTGGTTGTAGTGGGAGTCTGTGAGGCTGTAGTGGGGATCTGTGTGGTTGTCGTGGGGGTCTGCGTGGCTGTAGTGGGGGTCTGAGTAGCTGTAGTGGAGTTCTGTGTGGTTGTAGTGGGGGTCTGAGTGGCTGTAGTGGGGGTCTGTGTGGTTGTAGTGGGGGTCTGTGTGGTTGTAGTGGGGGTTTGTGTGGCTGTAGTGGGGGTCTGCGTGGTTGTAGTGGGGGTCTGAGTGGCTGTAGTCGGGGTCTGTGAGGCTGTAGTGGGGGTCTGTGTGGTTGTAGCGGGGGTCTGCGTGGTTGTAGTGGGGTCTGCGTGGCTGTCGTGAGAGTCTCTGTGGCTGTAGTGGGGGTCTGTGTGGCTGTGTTGGGGGTCTATGTGGCTGAAGTGGGGGTCTGCGTGGCTGTAGTGGGGGTCTGCGTGGTTGTAGTGGGGGGGTCTGTATGGTTGTAGTGGGGGTCTGTGTGGCTGTAGTGGGGGTCTGTGAGACTGTAGTAGGGGTCTGCGTGGTTGTAGTGGGGGTCTGTGAGACTGTAGTGGGGGTCCTCGTGGCTGTAGTGGGGGTCTGCGTGGCTGTAGTGGGGGTATGTGTGGCTGTAGTGGGGGTCTGCGTGGTTGTAGTGGGGGTCTGAGTGGCTGTAGTCGGGGTCTGTGAGGCTGTATTGGGGGTCTGCGTGGTTGTAGTGGGGGTCTGCGTGGTAGTAGTGGGGGTCTGCGTGGCTGTCGTGGGGGTCTCTGTGGCTGTAGTGGGGGTCTGTGTGGCTGTGGTGGGGGTCTATGTAGCTGTAGTGGGGGTCTGTGTGGTTGTAGTGGGGGTCTGTGTGGTTGCAGTGGGGGTCTGTGTGGTTGTATTGGGGGTCTGCGTGGTTGTAGTGGGGGTCTGTGTGGTTGTAGTGGGGGTCTGCGTGCTTGTAGTGGGGGTCTGTGTGGCTGTAGTGGGGGTCTGCGTGGCTGTAGTGGGGATCTGTGTGGCTGTAGTGGGGATCTGCGTGGTTGCAGTGGGGGTCTTCGTAGCTGTAGTGGGGGTTTGTGTGGCTGTAGTGGGGGTCTGCGTGGTTGTAGTGGGGGTCTGTGAGTCTGTATTTGGGGTCTGTGAGGCTGTAGTGGGGGTCTCTGTAGCTGTAGTGGGGGTCTGTGTGGTTGTATTGGGGTCTGAGTGGTTGTAGTGGGGGTCTGTGTGACTATAGTGGGGGTTTCTGTGGCTGTAGTGGGGGTCTGCGAGGCTGTAGTCGGGGTCTGTGAGGCTGTAGTGGGGGTCTGTGTAGCTGCAGTGGGGGTCTGTGTGGTTGTAGTGGGGGTCTGCGTGGCTGTAGTGTGGGTCTGCGTGGTTGTAGTGGGGGTCTGAGTGGTTGTAGTGGGGGTCTGTGTGGCTGTGGTGGGGGTCTGTGTGGCTGTAGTGGGGTTCTGCGTGGTTGTAGTTGGGGTCTGCGTGGTTGTAGTGGGCGTCTGTGTGGCTGTAGTGGGGGTCTGCGTGGCTGTAGTGGGGGTCTGTGTGGCTGTAGTGGGGGTCTGTGAGGCTGTAGTGGGGTCTGCGAGGCTGTAGTGGGGGTCTGTGAGGCTGTAGTTGGGGTCTGTGTAGCTGTAGTGGGGGTCTGTGTGGCTGTAGTAGGGGTCTGTGAGGCTGTAGTGGGGGTCTGTGTGGCTGTAGTGGGGGTCTATGAGGCTGTAGTGGGGATCTGTGTGGATGTAGTGGGGGTCTGTGTGGTTGTAGTGGGGGTCTGTGTGGCTGTAGTGGGGGTCTGCGTGGCTGTAGTGGGGGTCTCTGTGGCTGTTTTGGGGGTCTGTGTGATTGTAGTGGGGGTCTGAGTGGCTGTAGTGGTGGTCTTAGTGGTTGTAGTGGGGGTCTGTGTGTTTGTAGTGGGGGTCTGTGTGGTTGTAGTGGGAGTCTGCGTGGCTGTAGTTGGGGTCTGTGTGGTTGTAGTGGGGGTCTGTGTGGTTGTAGTGGGGGGTCTGTGTGGCTGTAGTGGGGGTCTGCGTGGCTGTAGTGGGGGTCTGTGTGGCTGTAGTGGGGGTCTGTGTGGTTGTAGTGGGGATCTGCGTGGCTGTAGTGGGGGTCTGCGTGGCAGTAGTGGAGTTCTGTGTGGTTGTAGTGGGGGTCTGAGTGGCTGTAGTGGGGGTCTGTGAGGCTGTAGTTGGGGTCTGTGAGGCTGTAGTGGGGGTCTCTGTAGCTGTAGTGGGGGTCTGTGTGGTTGTATTGGGGTCTGAGTGGTTGTAGTGGGGGTCTGTGTGACTATAGTGGGGGTTTCTGTGGCTGTAGTGGGGGTCTGCGAGGCTGTAGTCGGGGTCTGTGAGGCTGTAGTGGGGGTCTGTGTAGCTGTAGTGGGGGTCTGCGTGGTTGTAGTGGGGGTCTGCGTGGCTGTAGTGTGGGTCTGCGTGGTTGTAGTGGGGGTCTGAGTGGTTGTAGTGAGGGTCTGTGTGGCTGTGGTGGGGGTCTGTGTGGCTGTAGTGGGGGTCTGCGTGGTTGTAGTTGGGGTCTGCGTGGTTGTAGTGGGCGTCTGTTAGGTTGTAGTGGGGGTCTGTGTGGCTGTAGTGGGGGTCTGTGTGGCTGTAGTAGGGGTCTGCGTGGCTGTAGTGGGGGTCTGTGTGGCTGTAGTGGGGGTCTGTGAGGCTGTAGCGGGGTCTGCGAGGCTGTAGTGGGGGTCTGTGAGGCTGTAGTTGGGGTCTGTGTAGCTGTAGTAGAGGTCTGCGTGGCAGTAGTAGGGGTCTGCGCGGCTGTAGTGGGGGTCTGTGTGGCTGTAGTGGGGGTCTATGAGGCTGTAGTGGGGATCTGTGTGGATGTAGTGGGGGTCTGTGTGGTTGTAGTGGGGGTCTGTGTGGCTGTAGTGGGGGTCTGCGTGGCTGTAGTGGGGGTCTCTGTGGCTGTAGTGGGGGTCTGTGTGATGTAGTGGGGGTCTGAATGGCTGTAGTGGTGGTGTTTGTGGTTGTAGTGGGGGTCTGTGTGTTTGTAGTGGGGGTCTGTGTGGTTGTAGTGGGAGTCTGCTTGGCTGTAGTGGGGGTCTGTGTGGTTGTAGTGGGGGTCTGTGTGGTTGTAGTGGGGGGTCTGTGTGGCTGTAGTGGGGGTCTGTGTGGCTGTAGTGGGGGACTGCGTGGCTGTAGTGGGGGTCTGTGTGGTTGTAGTGGGGGTCTGCGTGGCTGTAGTCGGGGTCTGAGTAGCTGTAGTGGTGGTCTCTGTGGCTGTAGTGGGGGTCTGTGTGCCTGTAGTGGGGGTCTGTGTGGCTGTAGTGGGGGTCTGAGTGGCTGTAGTGGGGGTCTGTGTGGTTGTAGTGGGGGTCTGAGTGGCTGTAGTGTAGTGGGGGTCTGTGTGGCTGTAGTGTGGGTCTCTGTGGCTGTAGTGGGGGTCTGCGTGGCTGTAGTGGGGGTCTGAGTGGCTGTAGTGGGGGTCTGTGTGGCTGTAGTGGGGGTCTGCGTGGCTGCAGTGGGGGTCTGCGTGGCTGTGGTGGGGGTCTGCGTGGTTGTAGTGGGGGTCTGTGTGGCTGTGGTGGGGGTCTGTGTGGCTGTAGTGGGGGTCTGCCTGGTTGTAGTTGGGGTCTGCGTGGTTGTAGTGGGCGTCTGTTAGGTTGTAGTGGGGGTCTGTGTGGCTGTAGTGGGGGTCTGTGTGGCTGTAGTGGGGGTCTGCGTGGCTGTAGTGGGGGTCTGTGTGGCTGTAGTGGGGGTCTGTGAGGCTGTAGTGGGGTCTGCGAGGCTGTAATGGGGGTCTGTGAGGCTGTAGTTGGGGTCTGTGTAGCTGTAGTGGGGGTCTGCGTGGCTGTAGTAGGGGTCTGTGAGGCTGTAGTGGGGGTCTGTGTGGCTGTAGTGGGGGTCTATGAGGCTGTAGTGGGGATCTGTGTGGATGTAGTGGGGGTCTGTGTGGTTGTAGTGGGGGTCTGTGTGGCTGTAGTGGGGGTCTGCGTGGCTGTAGTGGGGGTCTCTGTGGCTGTAGTGGGGGTCTGTGTGATTGTAGTGGGGGTCTGAGTGGCTGTAGTGGTGGTCTTCGTGGTTGTAGTGGGGGTCTGTGTGTTTGTAGTGGGGGTCTGTGTGGTTGTAGTGGGAGTCTGCGTGGCTGTAGTTGGGGTCTGTGTGGTTGTAGTGGGGGTCTGTGTGGTTGTAGTGGGGGGTCTGTGTGGCTGTAGTGGGGGTCTGCGTGGCTGTAGTGGGGGTCTGTGTGGCTGTAGTGGGGGTCTGTGTGGTTGTAGTGGGGATCTGCGTGGCTGTAGTGGGGGTCTGCGTGGCAGTAGTGGAGTTCTGTGTGGTTGTAGTGGGGGTCTGAGTGGCTGTAGTGGGGGTCTGTGTGGTTGTAGTGGGGGTCTGAGTGGCTGTAGTGGGGGTCTGTGAGGCTGTAGCGGGATCTGCGAGGCTGTAGTGGGGGTCTGTGAGGCTGTAGTTGGGGTCTGTGTAGCTGTAGTGGGGGTCTGCGTGGCAGTAGGTGGGGTCTGCGCGGCTGTAGTGGGGGTCTGTGTGGTTGTAGTGGGGGTCTGCGTGGTTGTAGTGGGGGGTCTGTGTGGCTGTAGTGGGGGTCTGCGTGGCTGTAGTGGGGGTCTGCGTGGCTGTAGTGGGGGTCTGTGTGGTTGTAGTGGGGGTCTGCGTGGCTGTAGTGGGGGTCTGAGTAGCTGTAGTGGTGGTCTCTGTGGCTGTAGTGGGGGTCTGTGTGCCTGTAGTGGGGGTCTGTGTGGCTGTAGTGGGGGTCTGAGTGGCTGTAGTGGGGGTCTGTGTGGTTGTAGTGGGGGTCTGAGTGGCTGTAGTGGGGGTCTGTGTGGCTGTAGTGGGGGTCTGCGTGGCTGTAGTGGGGGTCTGAGTGGCTGTAGTGGGGGTCTGTGTGGCTGTAGTGGGGGTCTGTGTGGCTGTAGTGGGGGTCTGCGTGGCTGTAGTGGGGTTCTGTGTGGTTGTAGTGGGGGTCTGAGTGGCTGTAGTGGGGGTCTGTGTGGCTCTATTGGGGGTCTGTGTTGCAGTAGTGGGGGTCTGTGAGGCTGTAGTGGGGGTCTGTGTGGCTGTAGTGGGGGTCTGTGTGGTTGTAATGGGGGTCTGTGAGGCTGTAGTGGGGGTCTGTGTGGTTGTAGTGGGGATCTGTGTGGTTTTAGTGGGGGTCTGCGAGGCTGTAGTGGGGGTCTGCGTTGCTGTAGTGGGGGTCTCTGTGGCTGTAGTGGGGGTCTGCGTGGCTGTAGTGGGGGTCTGAGTGGCTGTAGTCGGGGTCTGTGTGGCTGTAGTGGGGGTCTGTGTGGCTGTATTGAGGATCTGTGTGGTTGTCGTGGGGGTCTGCATGGCTGTAGTGGAGTTCTGTGAGGCTGTAGTGGGGATCTGTGTGGTTGTCGTGGGGGTCTGCGTGGCTGTAGTGGGGGTCTGAGTAGCTGTAGTGGTGGTCTCTGTGGCTGTAGTGGGGGTCTGTGTGGCTGTAGTGAGGGTCTGTGTGGCTGTAGTGGGGGTCTGCGTGGCTGTAGTGGAGTTCTGTGTGGTTGTAGTGGGGGTCTGAGTGGCTGTAGTGGGGGTCTGTGTGGTTGTAGTGGGGGTCTGTGAGGCTGTAGTGGGGGTCTGTGTGGTTGTAGCAGGGGTCTGCGTGGTTGTAGTGGGGTCTGCGTGGCTGTCGTGAGAGTCTCTGTGGCTGTAGTGGGGGTCTGTGTGGCTGTGTTGGGGGTCTATGTGGCTGAAGTGGGGGTCTGCGTGGCTGTAGTGGGGGTCTGCGTGGTTGTTATGGGGGTCTGTGAGACTGTAGTGGGCGTCTGCGTGGTTGTAGTGGGGGGGTCTGTATGGTTGTAGTGGGGGTCTGTGTGGCTGTAGTGGGGGTCTGTGAGACTGTAGTAGGGGTTTGCGTGGTTGTAGTGGGGGTCTGTGAGACTGTAGTGGTGGTCCTCGTGGCTGTAGTGGGGTTCTGCGTGGCTGTAGTGGGGGTATGTGTGGCTGTAGTGGGGGTCTGCGTGGTTGTAGTGGGGGTCTGAGTGGCTGTAGTCGGGGTCTGTGAGTCTGTATTGGGGGTCTGCGTGGTTGTAGTGGGGGTCTGCATGGTAGTAGTGGGGGTCTGCGTGGCTGTAGTGGGGGTCTGCGTGGCTGTAGTGGGGGTCTGTGTGGCTGTAGTGGGGGTCTGTGAGGCTGTAGTGGGGTCTGCGAGGCTGTAATGGGGGTCTGTGAGGCTGTAGTTGGGGTCTGTGTAGCTGTAGTGGGGGTCTGCGTGGCTGTAGTAGGGGTCTGCGAGGCTGTAGTGGGGGTCTGTGTGGCTGTAGTGGGGGTCTATGAGGCTGTAGTGGGGATCTGTGTGGATGTAGTGGGGGTCTGTGTGGTTGTAGTGGGGGTCTGTGTGGCTGTAGTGGGGGTCTGCGTGGCTGTAGTGGGGGTCTCTGTGGCTGTAGTGGGGGTCTGTGTGATTGTAGTGGGGGTCTGAGTGGCTGTAGTGGTGGTCTTCGTGGTTGTAGTGGGGGTCTGTGTGTTTGTAGTGGGGGTCTGTGTGGTTGTAGTGGGAGTCTGCGTGGCTGTAGTTGGGGTCTGTGTGGTTGTAGTGGGGGTCTGTGTGGTTGTAGTGGGGGGTCTGTGTGGCTGTAGTGGGGGTCTGCGTGGCTGTAGTGGGGGTCTGTGTGGCTGTAGTGGGGGTCTGTGTGGTTGTAGTGGGGATCTGCGTGGCTGTAGTGGGGGTCTGCGTGGCAGTAGTGGAGTTCTGTGTGGTTGTAGTGGGGGTCTGAGTGGCTGTAGTGGGGGTCTGTGTGGTTGTAGTGGGGGTCTGAGTGGCTGTAGTGGGGGTCTGTGAGGCTGTAGCGGGGTCTGCGAGGCTGTAGTGGGGGTCTGTGAGGCTGTAGTTGGGGTCTGTGTAGCTGTAGTGGGGGTCTGCGTGGCAGTAGGTGGGGTCTGCGCGGCTGTAGTGGGGGTCTGTGTGGTTGTAGTGGGGGTCTGCGTGGTTGTAGTGGGGGGTCTGTGTGGCTGTAGTGGGGGTCTGCGTGGCTGTAGTGGGGGTCTGCGTGGCTGTAGTGGGGGTCTGTGTGGTTGTAGTGGGGGTCTGCGTGGCTGTAGTGGGGGTCTGAGTAGCTGTAGTGGTGGTCTCTGTGGCTGTAGTGGGGGTCTGTGTGCCTGTAGTGGGGGTCTGTGTGGCTGTAGTGGGGGTCTGAGTGGCTGTAGTGGGGGTCTGTGTGGTTGTAGTGGGGGTCTGAGTGGCTGTAGTGGGGGTCTGTGTGGCTGTAGTGGGGGTCTGCGTGGCTGTAGTGGGGGTCTGAGTGGCTGTAGTGGGGGTCTGTGTGGCTGTAGTGGGGGTCTGTGTGGCTGTAGTGGGGGTCTGCGTGGCTGTAGTGGGGTTCTGTGTGGTTGTAGTGGGGGTCTGAGTGGCTGTAGTGGGGGTCTGTGTGGCTCTATTGGGGGTCTGTGTTGCTGTAGTGGGGGTCTGTGAGGCTGTAGTGGGGGTCTGTGTGGCTGTAGTGGGGGTCTGTGTGGTTGTAATGGGGGTCTGTGAGGCTGTAGTGGGGGTCTGTGTGGTTGTAGTGGGGATCTGTGTGGTTTTAGTGGGGGTCTGCGAGGCTGTAGTGGGGGTCTGCGTTGCTGTAGTGGGGGTCTCTGTGGCTGTAGTGGGGGTCTGCGTGGCTGTAGTGGGGGTCTGAGTGGCTGTAGTCGGGGTCTGTGTGGTTGTAGTGGGAGTCTGTGAGGCTGTAGTGGGGATCTGTGTGGTTGTCGTGGGGGTCTGCGTGGCTGTAGTGGGGGTCTGAGTAGCTGTAGTGGTGGTCTCTGTGGCTGTAGTGGGGGTCTGTGTGGCTGTAGTGAGGGTCTGTGTGGCTGTAGTGGGGGTCTGCGTGGCTGTAGTGGAGTTCTGTGTGGTTGTAGTGGGGGTCTGAGTGGCTGTAGTGGGGGTCTGTGTGGTTGTAGTGGGGGTCTGTGAGGCTGTAGTGGGGGTCTGTGTGGTTGTAGCAGGGGTCTGCGTGGTTGTAGTGGGGTCTGCGTGGCTGTCGTGAGAGTCTCTGTGGCTGTAGTGGGGGTCTGTGTGGCTGTGTTGGGGGTCTATGTGGCTGAAGTGGGGGTCTGCGTGGCTGTAGTGGGGGTCTGCGTGGTTGTTATGGGGGTCTGTGAGACTGTAGTGGGCGTCTGCGTGGTTGTAGTGGGGGGGTCTGTATGGTTGTAGTGGGGGTCTGTGTGGCTGTAGTGGGGGTCTGTGAGACTGTAGTAGGGGTTTGCGTGGTTGTAGTGGGGGTCTGTGAGACTGTAGTGGTGGTCCTCGTGGCTGTAGTGGGGTTCTGCGTGGCTGTAGTGGGGGTATGTGTGGCTGTAGTGGGGGTCTGCGTGGTTGTAGTGGGGGTCTGAGTGGCTGTAGTCGGGGTCTGTGAGGCTGTATTGGGGGTCTGCGTGGTTGTAGTGGGGGTCTGCATGGTAGTAGTGGGGGTCTGCGTGGCTGTCGTGGGGGTCTCTGTGGCTGTAGTGGGGGTCTGTGTGGCTGTGGTGGGGGGTCTATGTGGCTGTAGTGGGGGTCTGTGTGGTTGTAGTGGGGGTCTGTGTGTTTGCAGTGGGGGTCTGTGTGGTTGTATTGGGGGTCTGCGTGGTTGTAGTGGGGGTCTGTGTGGTTGTAGTGGGGGTCTGCGTGGTTGTAGTGGGGTCTGCGTGGCTGTCGTGAGAGTCTCTGTGGCTGTAGTGGGGGTCTGTGTGGCTGTGTTGGGGGTCTATGTGGCTGAAGTGGGGGTCTGCGTGGCTGTAGTGGGGGTCTGCGTGGCTGTAGTGGGGGTCTGCGTGGTTGTTATGGGGGTCTGTGAGACTGTAGTGGGGGTCTGCGTGGTTGTAGTGGGGGGGTCTGTATGGTTGTAGTGGGGGTCTGTGTGGCTGTAGTGGGGGTCTGTGAGACTGTAGTAGGGGTCTGCGTGGTTGTAGTGGGGGTCTGTGAGACTGTAGTGGGGGTCCTCGTGGCTGTAGTGGGGGTCTGCGTGGCTGTAGTGGGGGTATGTGTGGCTGTAGTGGGGGTCTGCGTGGTTGTAGTGGGGGTCTGAGTGGCTGTAGTCGGGGTCTGTGAGGCTGTATTGGGGGTCTGCGTGGTTGTAGTGGGGGTCGGCGTGGTAGTAGTGGGGGTCTGCGTGGCTGTCGTGGGGGTCTCTGTGGCTGTTGTGGGGGTCTGTGTGGCTGTGGTGGGGGGTCTATGTGGCTGTAGTGGGGGTCTGTGTGACTATAGTGGGGGTTTCTGTGGCTGTAGTGGGGGTCTGCGAGGCTGTAGTCGGGGTCTGTGAGGCTGTAGTGGGGGTCTGTGTAGCTGCAGTGGGGGTCTGTGTGGTTGTAGTGGGGGTCTGCGTGGCTGTAGTGTGGGTCTGCGTGGTTGTAGTGGGGGTCTGTGTGGTTGTAGTGGGGGTCTGTGTGGTTGCAGTGGGGGTCTGTGTGGTTGTATTGGGGTCTGAGTGGTTGTAGTGGGGGTCTGTGTGACTATAGTGGGGGTTTCTGTGGCTGTAGTGGGGGTCTGCGAGGCTGTAGTCGGGGTCTGTGAGGCTGTAGTGGGGGTCTGTGTAGCTGCAGTGCGGGTCTGTGTGGTTGTAGTGGGGGTCTGCGTGGCTGTAGTGTGGGTCTGCGTGGTTGTAGTGGGGGTCTGAGTGGTTGTAGTGGGGGTCTGTGTGGCTGTGGTGGGGGTCTGTGTGGCTGTAGTGGGGGTCTGCGTGGTTGTAGTTGGGGTCTGCGTGGTTGTAGTGGGCGTCTGTTAGGTTGTAGTGGGGGTCTGTGTGGCTGTAGTGGGGGTCTGTGTGGCTGTAGTGGGGGTCTGCGTGGCTGTAGTGGGGGTCTGTGTGGCTGTAGTGGGCGTCTGTTAGGTTGTAGTGGGGGTCTGTGTGGCTGTAGTGGGGGTCTGTGTGGCTGTAGTGGGGGTCTGCGTGGCTGTAGTGGGGGTCTGTGTGGCTGTAGTGGGGTCTGCGAGGCTGTAGTGGGGGTCTGTGAGGCTGTAGTTGGGGTCTGTGTAGCTGTAGTGGGGGTCTGCGTGGCTGTAGTAGGGGTCTGCGAGGCTGTAGTGGGGGTCTGTGTGGCTGTAGTGGGGGTCTATGAGGCTGTAGTGGGGATCTGTGTGGATGTAGTGGGGGTCTGTGTGGTTGTAGTGGGGGTCTGTGTGGCTGTAGTGGGGGTCTGCGTGGCTGTAGTGGGGGTTTCTGTGGCTGTAGTGGGGGTCTGTGTGATTGTATTGGGGGTCTGAGTGGCTGTAGTGGTGGTCTTTGTGGTTGTAGTGGGGGTCTGTGTGTTTGTAGTGGGGGTCTGTGTGGTTGTAGTGGGAGTCTGCGTGGCTGTAGTTGGGGTCTGTGTGGTTGTAGTGGGGGTCTGTGTGGTTGTAGTGGGGGGTCTGTGTGGCTGTAGTGGGGGTTTGCGTGGCTGTAGTGGGGGTCTGCGTGGCTGTAGTGGGGGTCTGTGTGGTTGTAGTGGGGGTCTGCGTGGCTGTAGTGGGGGTCTGTGTGGTTGTAATGGGGGTCTCTGTGGCTGTAGTGGGGGTCTGTGTGCCTGTAGTGGGGGTCTGTGTGGCTGTAGTGGGGGTCTGAGTGGCTGTAGTCGGGGTCTGTGTGGTTGTAGTGGGATTCTGTGAGGCTGTAGTGGGGATCTGTGTGGTTGTCGTGGGGGTCTGCGTGGCTGTAGTGGGGGTCTGAGTAGCTGTAGTGGTGGTCTCTGTGGCTGTAGTGGGGGTCTGTGTGGCTGTAGCGAGGGTCTGTGTGGCTGTAGTGGGGGTCTGCGTGGCTGTAGTGGAGTTCTGTGTGGTTGTAGTGGGGGTCTGAGTGGCTGTAGTGGGGGTCTGTGTGGTTGTAGTGGGGGTCTGTGTGGTTGTAGTGGGGGTCTGTGTGGCTGTAATGTGGGTCTCTGTGGCTGTAGTGGGGGTCTGCGTGGCTGTAGTGGGGGTCTGAGTGGCTGTAGTGGGGGTCTGTGTGGCTGTAGTGGGGGTCTGTGTGGCTGCAGTGGGGGTCTGCGTGGCTGTAGTGTGGGTCTGCGTCGCTGTAGTGGGGTTCTGCGTGGTTGTAGTGGGGGTCTGAGTGGTTGTAGTGGGGGTCTGTGTGGCTCTATTGGGGGTCTGTGTTGCTGTAGTGGGGGTCTGTGAGGCTGTAGTGAGGGTCTGTGTGGCTGTAGTGGGGGTCTGTGTGGTTGTAGTGGGGTCTGTGTGGTTGTAGTGGGGGTCTGCGAGGCTGTAGTGGGGGTCTTCGTTGCTGTCGTGGGGGTCTCTGTGGCTGTAGTGGGGGTCTGTGTGGCTGTAGTGGGGGTCTGAGTGACTGTAGTCAGGGGGCTGTGTGGTTGTAGTGGGAGTCTGTGAGGCTGTAGTGGGGATCTGTGTGGTTGTCGTGGGGGTTTGCATGGTTGTAGTGGGGGTCTGTGTGGTTGTAGTTGGGGTCTGTGTGACTGTAGTGGGGGTCTGTGTGGTTGTAGTGGGGGTCTGTGTAGCTTGAGTGGGGGTCTGTGAGGCTGTAGTTGGGGTCTGTGTGGTTGTAGTGGGGGTCTGTGTAGCTATAGTGGGGGTCTGTGAGGCTGTAGTGGGTAGAGATTTGGGAGAGAGCGGGGAGAGAGTGGGGAGAGTGGGGAGATCGTGGGGAGAGAGTGGGGAGAGAGCGGAGAGAGAGCGGGGAGAAAGTGGGGAGAGAGCGGCGAGAGAGCGGGGAGAGAGTGGTGAGAGAGCGGTGAGAGAGCGGGGAGAGAGCGGAGAGAGCGGGGAGAGAGCGGGGAGAGTGGGGAGAGAGCGGGGAGAGAGTGGGGAGAGTGGGGAGAGAGTGGGGAGACAGCGGGGAGAGAGTGTGGAGAGTGGGGAGAGAGCGGGGAGAAAGTGGGGAGAGAGCGGCGAGAGAGCGGGGAGAGAGCGGTGAGAGAGCGGTGAGAGAGCGGGGAGAGAGCGGAGAGAGCGGGGAGAGAGCGGGGAGAGTGGGGAGAGAGCGGGGAGAGAGTGGGGAGAGTGGGGAGAGAGTGGGGAGACAGCGGGGAGAGAGTGTGGAGAGTGGGGAGAGAGCGGGGAGAGAGCGGGGAGAGAGCGGGGAGAGAGTGGGGAGAGAGTGGCGAGAGAGTGGGGAGAGAGTGGGGAGAGAGCGGGGAGAGATCGGGGAGAGTGGGGAGAGTGGGGAGAGAGCGGGGAGAGAGCGGGGAGAGAGCGGGGAGAGAGCGGGGAGAGAGTGGGGAGAGAGCGGGGAGAGAGCGGGGAGAGAGTGGAGAGAGAGCGGGGAGAGAGTGGGGAGAGAGTGGGGAGAGAGCGGCAGTGGGGGGGCTCTTCACTTGCATCGGTTTCCTGCAGCTCCGTGTAATCCGCTGAGTCTCTGCGTGTGAGTGTGTACACGCAGAGGGGTGGGTACAGGTGGGGGTGTACGCAGGAGTGTCTGCGTACCGGGGCGTGCACAGGCGTGGCAGGGAGTCATTCCCGGTTAACTTTGCTCTCCTTTGGCCACTACACTATTTAACATCTTCTTTGACAATGGGAGGGTGATCGATGCCCAGGTGCGGTCGAGGGATGGCTCCTTATCGCTCAGCCACGTTATGTACGCTGATGCTCTGGTAATTGCTGCTCACTCTGAGAGGGTGTTGGAGACACTACTGCTGAACCAGCATCTTGCCTCTGAGAGGGGAGGCCTCACCATCGGCCCCACAACAACAACTCAGAGCAAGCGACTCGAGTGGCATCACTGCCATGTGCGTGCGTCACCATCGGCCTGCAGGCGCAACTCACCTCCGTCCGCTGACCCAGATCCGGTCTCCACTGCAATGAGAGAAGCAGAAGCTGCGTGAGAGCAGCAGAGGAGCACGCGGCACCACCTTGGCGGTGGCTCAGTGGCTCAGTGGTGACGGTGGCTCAGTGGCTCAGTGGTGACGGTGGCTCAGTGGTGACGGTGGCTCAGTGACTCAGTGGTGACGGTGGCTCAGTGACTCAGTGGTGACGGTGGCTCAGTGGTGATGGTGGCTCAGTGACTCAGTGGTGACGGTGGCTCAGTGGTGACGGTGGCTCAGTGGTGACGGTGGCTCAGTGGTGACGGTGGCTCAGTGACTCAGTGGTGACGGTAGCTCAGTGACTCAGTGGTGACGGTGGCTCAGTGGTGACGGTGGCTCAGTGGTGACGGTGGCTCAGTCGTGATGGTGGCTCAGTGACTCAGTGGTGATGGTGGCTCAGTGGTGACGGTGGCTCAGTGGCTCAGTGGTGACGGTGGCTCAGTGGTGACGGTGGCTCAGTGGTGACGGTGGCTCAGTGGTGACGGAGCCACCGTGTGTCCAGCGCCGCCGTGGTGAGTGGAGGCCGAGCCCCGACGTGAATAATTAATCGCAAGCGGCGCATTTTACGGACGGCCGGCGTAAGTCAGGGTGATGGATCATCCCAAATATCAGCGTATTGATCGTCCACAGCAACTGCCGAGGGCGGCGTGCATTATTAAATCTGCGCCAGAGGCGGGCTTCGTGTTACTTAAGCGAGGGCCGGGCGCGCCGGCGCTAATTGCGCGTTTAGCCGCGCGATCGTCCGTGGCGAGGTCGGACCGAGCCACGCTCGGTCCGACCTCGCCAGACCCGACGGGACGACGATTCACCGCGGCCCGTGGCCACGTGACGCCTCGCGACGCCTCGTGATGCCTCGCGACGCCTCGCGACACCTTGCGAGCGGAGGAAGTGACGTGGCAAACACGTCGATTCGCGTGGCGTGTTGTTTTAGTGTTTTCCTTTTCCCCGATTGTGCCACGGCCCAGGCGCAGCGCGCTCGCCGCAGAAGCTCGTGGTCTGGATGCTGCAGGCCGCCCGGGTTAATACTGCTGCGGATATGCACTGACGATAACCACGGTGGAAGGAGCTCCACCAGGCCGGTGGCTCCCACCCTTCCTGGACCCGCCCGGTCACTGTCAAAGATTTGTCACGGACCGCTCGCACCAATAACGACGCAGTCGTTAAAATGGAAAGGGCTCCAGACCGCGGTGTGCACAGACCACGGATCGGAGGAGGCGCCGAGTGTGCGAGGTCAGGCGATGCTCACGGAGAGACGCACAGCAGCTCCCCGCTCAAACGAGCCACAATGAGCCACGCTGAGGCACTGGTGCTCGTCTGCTGTTTACAGCACTGCAGAGTCAGTGGTGGAAAGTCGACATTCTGATGGAAGGGGCCTCAAATTAGCTTCCATTTTATCGACCCCTAGACCAGGATCCAACATTGCCCAGCGGGGCCCAGCGGTGCGCGCTGCCCAGTCACAGCCACCACCACCACCGCCACCACAACCGCCACCGCCTCCACCACCACTGCCACCACCACCACCGCCACCACAACCGCCACTGCCACCACCGCCACCACCACTGCCACCACAACCGCCACCGCAACCGTGCCGCATCTGACCCCGCGTTGCTTACCGGCATAGCAGGGCCCGTCCGTGGCGGCGCTGATGTCCTCCTGGCGCTTGCAGGCCGCCTGGCGCATGAAGCAATCACTCTGGTACGTGTCTCCATTGGAGCCGCACACCGGGGAGTACTCCGTGGAGCACTGAGCGGTGACACGGAGGGGGGCGGGGGGGGATGAGGGAAAGACGGTCAGGGCGAGGAAGCCACGGCGCGTCTCTGCACGTCCATGCTATCCGAAAGCGGCAAAGCCGCGACTCCCAGAGAGCGCCTCTCGTGCATCGCCCCGGCGGAGCGCGTGATTGGACGGTCTGCCGCAGCCAAGCGGCACAGCGGCGGCCCCTCTCCGTGCCCCGCTAAGTGCTCCGCTCCATAGCCCGCTCAGTGATCCGCTCTGTGCCCCGCTCCATTTCCCGCTCCGTGCCCCGCTCAGCGCCCCACTCCGTGCCCCGCTCAGTGCCCCGCTCCGTGCCCCGCTCCGTGCGCCTATCGCCTGCAGGCCCATCCCACTTTGGCTCCCCGACTGTGGCCACGTTTGGTGCTGATGGCGCTCGTGAAATTGAAACTGGTCCAGAGTTGGACCGCTTCAACAAACGCTGCTCGATTATAAATATATTTATTTATCGGTGATGAAACAGACAGAACCTTGTATGTACAGTATGCTCAACTTCTTTTTGCACCGTACGATGCCAACCGTGGGGGGGAAAGACAACAAACAGTGTCTGTCTGTAAACGCGTCGATGCAACATTGATATGTTGCATCGACGCATTTACAGGGGGCATAGTCCACGGAAGGTCGGGGACGTGAGACGGAACGCGGAGTCGGCGTGGGTCGCGCTTGAAGGGCACGGGAGGGGAGCGGCGGCCCCGCACGGCGGCCCCGCACGGCGGCCGCCTCGCCGCCTCCATCGCACGAATCAATTAGCCGGCTCTAATCGGAAGATGCCGGCTTATTCAATTGCACGATGATCGCTATCGAGATAAGCACACGTGCGCGCACACGCACGCGCACACGCACGCACGCACACGCACGCACACACACGCACGCACACACACGCACCCACACACACGCACGCACGCACACACACGCACGTACACGCACGCACACACACGCACGCACACACGCACGCACGCACACACACGCACACACACACACGCACACACACACATACGCACACACACACGCACACACACACACGCACGCACGCACACACACGCACGTACACGCACGCACACACACGCACGCACGCACACACACGCACGCACACACACGCACGCACGCACACACATGCACGTACACGCACGCACACACACGCACGCACACACGCACGCACGCACACACACGCACACACACACACGTACACACACACACGCACGCACACGCACGCACACGCACGCACACACACTCGCAGCGGAACTCTGCGTGGCCACGACGGCATCTGCGACGCCGTCTGCCGTGTCCAAGCGGCGTGCATCGCGCCAACCGCGCTTCGTTCGCGCTTTGTCTGGATCGAGACGAAGACGCCGCACGGCGCTCAAAGCAGCGACCGCAGCGGCGGCGCGCGGCCCTGCTGGCGGAGAGCCTCCGAGCGACCTTCGTGTCGAGAGGCGGCGACGCCGCCGCGTCGGGCGGTGCCTGCAATGCGGTGCCGGCAAGGCGGTGCCGGCAAGGCGGTGCCGGCAAGGCGGTGCCGGCAAGGCGGTGCCGGCAAGGCGATGCCCGTGTCGGGCGGTGCCGCTTCAACCGCGCCCGGTGCGTGGAGGGGTGGGGACGACGCCCATGCCGAGCGTCTGGGATGGACTCCGTCCTGAGATTTTGTCAAGAAGGGAACTTCCAAAAGGCCGAGCGCTTTCGCTTTTGTCGGCGCGTCCGAAGGGGGGAAACCTCACGATGCCCGCGGGGGTGACGCGGCGGCAACGGCGCGCGAGTCCACGTGGGGCCACGCGCTCCCCCACGGCGGCAGCGACACGTGGGGCCACGCGCTCCCCTACGGCGACACGTGGGGCCACGCGCTCCCCCACAGCGACACGTGGGGCCACGCGCTCCCCTACGGCGACAGCGGCGGTGAAGTGAAGATGCTGCGCGGCCGGGGTCGGCTCGCCGGCGGAGCGTCACCGTGCCTCCACCCCTCGCCGCGCCAACAACGGCACCGTGCCCCTCGCTCGCCCGGCCTCTCGTCACAGCTAGCCCCGTCTCTCACCTCGCCTCGGGGTCACCTCGCCTCGGGGTCACCTCGTCGCCAGCACGAGGCCCCCTCCTCCCCCCTCCCTATCCCTGGCTGAGCCGCCAACCCCACGAGCCGGGCGCCACCACTGCCCCCCACCTCCCCCCGCTTTGTTCTCTGATTGACGACGGCCGAGCCCCCAGTGACACCAGATGCTGCAGACGCGGCCACTGGTGTCACGGGGAGCGGCGGGGAGCGGCGGGGACTCCCAGGGGGCCACCCCCCGACACGGACGGCACGGACACCGGTTGTGGATGTGGGGCACGGCAGCCAATCGTGGAGCAGCGCTACCCCCAACCCTAAACGGCCAGCCCGACACAGTGCCGCACTCTCGTCTCATCCAGCTGTGCTCAGCCACCACAACCACCACCACAACCGGCAGCAGCACCACCACAACCACAACAACCACCACAACCAGCAGCAGCACCACAGCCACCACAACCACCACCACAACCAGCAGCAGCACCACAACCACCACAACAACCACAACCAGCAGCAACACCACAACCACCACAACCACCACCACAACCACCACCACCACAACCACCACCACAACCAGCAGCAGCACCACAACCACCACAACCACCACCACAACCAGCAGCACCACAACCACCACAACAACCACAACCAGCAGCAGCACCACAACCACCACCACAACCGGCAGCAGCACCACAACCACCACAACCACCACCACAACCAGCAGCACCACAACCACCACAACCACCACAACCAGCAGCAGCACCACAACCACCACCACAACAACCAGCAGCAACACCACAACCACAACCACCACAACCAGCAGCACACCGCAGGCCGCCTCGCTCTCTCTCTGCGTCTCCTCTCGCACGGCTCGACTGTGGAATCCCACCCCTCTCTGTCTCTCTCCCACCGTCTCATTTCCCAAGCTCGTACAAACACAACAATGACCTTGCTCTGTTCAATAAAGGCGATTCACTCGAACCGATCACACTCCCAATGGAGCTGTTTGTTCCTGGCCGCTTGGCGTCTCGGCCATTTGGGTCTGCACTTCGCAACTGTTGATTTAATAAATTAATTTCTAACCGCGACCCCCACCTCCAGATCTAACACCACGTGGTGGACACTGCACGTGGTAGACACTGCACGTGGTGGACACTTCCCCTGGTGGACACTGCAACCTGGTGGACACTTCCCCTGGTGGACACTGCACGTGGTGGACACTGCACGTGGTGGACACTGCACGTGGTAGACACTGCACGTGGTGGACACTGCCCCTGGTGGACACTTCCCCTGGTGGACACTGCACGTGGTAGACACTGCACGTGGTGGACACTGCCCCTGGTGGACACTGCCCCTGGTGGACACTCCACGTGGTGGACACTGCCCCTGGTGGACACTGCCCCTGGTGGACACTGCACGTGGTGGACACTGCCCCTGGTGGACACTGGTAACGTGTGCCTCCCGAGGTGGTAGTGACCAACATGACTCGTGGGCATCGTCTGCATCGTCGCCCTCTGCGTGCAACGAAGAGGAGGAGTCGGGACGTTGGCCCAGACGTCACCCGCGCTGCTCTCTCTACTCGTCGCTTGCAGGACCACCACGCTGTGTATCCGCCACCTGTGTTGCCGGATGCTGTGTGCCCCACCACCACCACCAGCAGTGGCAGCGCATCACCCTCCCTCGCTGCTGCTGCTGCGCGCGGCTGCCCGGAGCCCGGCACTGTGCGGAGGCAGCAGCAGTGAAGGTTGGTGTGTCACCGGCACAGACGCTGCGTGAGACTCCCTTTCCGTGGGTGTCGAGGGGGAGCCGTGTAACCCTGGCTCGCCAGGGGAAGGCGGCAGAGCAAGTGGACTATCGCCAGCTGTTTATATCTTGTACGGGGATACAGCGTTGCCCCCTCGCGTGCGTGGGGGTTTTATTTTCCGGGCGCTCCGGTTTCCTTCCAGGCGAATATTAAACAATAACTCATCATTGCTTGGCTGAGAACATCGTAAAATAAAAACCCTCCTGAAAAAGAGTATCATGCCTTTCCTGGATAAATAAGATGTGTGTTGTCATCAAAGGGAAAGATCCCCCATGTAGTCTCTGACAGACTGTGGGGGCAAGTGCTGTCAGCGAGCGCTTACGAAGGCCGACACGGCACACAAAATAGGGGGTGGAGGGGGGGGGTCAGCACCACGCCCGACCGCCTTTGTCTCTCCAGTGGCGATGTTTACTGCACACCGCACCAGGTACTCATTTGAGGCTGAGTCGACGTAGGGGAGGCCTAGGAATGGTTCAGGTAATCGTCACCGGTGGTGTTGGTGGCCGTGAACGGGAATCGAACTCGGGTTTTCGGATTCGTGGCGGAGTGCGCTAACACCTATTATACACACTCACCCACACACACTCACCCACACACACACACCCACACACACTCACACACACTCACCCACACACACTCACCCACACACACTCACCTACACACACACACCCTCACCCACACACACACTCACCCAGACACACCCTCACCCACACACACACTCACCCACACACACACTCACCCACACACACTCACCCAGACACACACTCACCCACCCACCCAGACACCCACCCACACACCCACACTCACCCACACACCCACCCAGACACTCACCCACACACACACACACCCACACACCCACACCCACCCACACCCACACACCCACACACACACCCACACACACACACCCACCCACCCACACCCACCCACACCACCGCGGCTGCCGCTCACCTGGAATCCGCTGCACACGCAGGCGACGTCGTCTCCCACCTCGGTGCAGACGCCGCCGTAGCGGCACGAGGAGTCGTCGCACGACGACAGCTCAGCACCCCCCTCCCGCTCGTTGTAGTCTGCAGGACACCAGGGGGGGCGAGGGGGAGGGGGGGCGAGGGGGAGGGGGGCGAGGGGGGTGAATAATTAATGAGGCCGAGCGCAGCGGCTGAGTGCACAGCGGAGGATGGGAAAATTCAACATCCGTGGAGTGGAGTGGTTGGGTGGATTTATTCACCACGGCTTGCTCCACAGACACGCGCTCAGCCCGGTCTGTGTGTGTGTACACGTGTCTGTGTGTGTGTACACGCATCTGTGTGTGTGTACACGCGTCTGTGTGTCTGCACGCGTCTGTGTGTGTGTACACGCGTCTGTGTGTGTACATGACACGCGTCTGTGTGTGTGCACGCGTCTGTGTGTACATGACACGCGTCTGTGTGTGTGTACACGCGTCTGTGTGTGTGTACACGCGTCTGTGTGTACATGACACGCGTCTGTGTGTACATGACACGCGTCTGTGTGTGTACACGCGCCTGTGTGTGTGTACACAGGTCTGTGTGTACATGACACGCGTCTGTGTGTACATGACACGCGTCTGTGTGTGTGCACGCGTCTGTGTGTGTGTACACGCGTTGGGGTGTGTGTACACGTGTCTGTGTGTGTACGTGTCTGTGTGTATACGTGTCTGTGTACACGTTTCTGTGTGTGTACACGTGTTTGTGTGTGTGTACACGCATCTGTGTGTGTGTACGTGTCTGTGTGTACACGCGTCTTTGTGTGTGTACGCGCCTGTGTGTGTGTACGTGTCTATGTGTGTGTACGTGTCTGTGTGTACACGCGTCTGTGTGTGTGTACGCGTCTGTGTGTGTGTACGTGTCTGTGTGTGTGTACACGCGTCCTTAGAGGACGCGATATTGGCTGTAACGGAGGAAGTCACACAGGCGATGCAATAACAGATACCGCACTAATGACAGTGTGCGCATGTATATGGTTAACAACTGGGTGGTGTCACGTGCATTGCACCATAGATGCACACGCGGTGTCGGCTATGGATGTGAAGCGTGTGCACCCGAGACGCGTGTGCAGGGAGCGGTGGCGCAGCGCTTAGCGCTACGCCACGAACCCGGCGACCCGAGTTCGATTCCCACTCACGGCCACCGCCACGAGTGACGATTTTCTGACACCGCTCCTGGGTCTCCTCCTAGGTCGACTTAGCCTCAAGTGTGTGAACGACCGTGGTGCCGGCCTTCACAAGGCGCTGCTCGCTGACACCAGCAGTCTGCCGAGGGCTCTTGGTGTTGGCGGGTGAAGTTTTTTTTTGGAATAAAACTCCACCGATTCCTGGACACCGTCGACAAGAAAGCACGCCGGTCACGTGATCGAGCACAATTTAGCGGCTCGTCGGGGCCACTGCGGCCTTAAACGACGACGACAACAAAAGAGAACCGATCAATTAGACGACGTTTCGGGCAATGGCCCTACTGCATCGGCCCTTTCTGAATTGCCCGAAACGTCGCGGCCCTTCTGCACAGAGAGAGAGAGAAAAGGGGTCACAGCCCGAAACGTCTCCGGCTGTGTCTGTGTCGTGTTGTCGAGTTGGCGATTCTCGACTGTTTTGTGTGCCGGTGATGGACGATTGAAGAGCGGTGCTGGAACTGGGGGGGGTTGGTGGGATTGGGGGGGGCACCCGGAGAGGAGAAGGGGGGGGGGCGTTGGAGCCGCATCCCCCTCTGTGACCGCCCCCCACCCCCCGTAGTCCACCCACAGAGCCAGGGAGCCCTCCGTGAGCACGTGGCGCGCGCCCCACTGTCGCAAGCTCTCGCATGCACGGACTTCTTTCGCACCGTACGTAGACGACCCTGCTGATGGCAGGCGCGATTCGGCGGCATGCAACACCGCAGTGAGCACGCGCATTTTGTCATTTTGTGAGTCCACTGCTGGACGAAGGCCTTCCCTCCCCTAGCGCCGTGACGGCGGCCGTGGGGATGGTTGTTTGACCATACTTCACCACGCTGGTCATATAATGGCCCTTCCCGCCCTTGTCCGGTGTTGTTTGACCATCGTGGTGAAGTGTGCTGGTGTCTGGTGCCCGGCCACGGCTACCGTCAGTGGCGAGCGCTGGGGGTCTCCAAATCGACTCACGGCGCACAGAGGGGAGGGAGGGAGGGAGGCGTCAGTCCAGCGGTGGACGAACGCAAGGGGTGGGGTTTCTATACCACTACCATCACCACTATCACAACCATCACCACTATCATCACTATCACCATCATCATCACCACTACCATCACCACTATCACAACCATCACCACTACCATCACCACTATCACCATCATCATCACCACTACCATCACCACTATCACAACCATCACCACTATCATCACTATCACCATCATCATCACCACTACCATCACCACTATCACAACCATCACCACTACCATCACCACTATCACCATCATCATCACCACTACCATCACCACTATCACAACCATCACCACTATCATCACTATCACCATCATCATCACCACTACCATCACCACTATCACAACCATCACCACTACCATCACCACTATCACAACCATCACCACTATCATCACTATCACCATCATCATCACCACTACCATCACCACTATCACAACCATCACCACTACCATCACCACTATCACCATCATCATCACCACTACCATCACCACTATCACAACCATCACCACTATCATCACTATCACCATCATCATCACCACTACCATCACCACTATCACAACCATCACCACTACCATCACCACTATCACCATCATCATCACCACTACCATCACCACTATCACAACCATCACCACTATCATCACTATCACCATCATCATCACCACTACCATCACCACTATCACAACCATCACCACTACCATCACCACTATCACAACCATCACCACTATCACAACCATCACCACTATCACAACCATCACCACTACCATCACCACTATCACAACCATCACCACTATCACAACCATCACCACTACCATCACCACTATCACAACCATCACCACTACCATCACCACTATCACAACCATCACCACTACCATCACTATCACCATCATCATCACCACTACCATCACCACTATCACAACCATCACCACTATCACAACCATCACCACTATCACAACCATCACCACTATCATCACTATCACCATCATCATCACCACTACCATCACCACTATCACAACCATCACCACTACCATCACCACTATCACCATCATCATCACCACTACCATCACCACTATCACAACCATCACCACTATCATCACTATCACCATCATCATCACCACTACCATCACCACTATCACAACCATCACCACTACCATCACCACTATCACAACCATCACCACTATCATCACTATCACCATCATCATCACCACTACCATCACCACTATCACAACCATCACCACTACCATCACCACTATCACCATCATCATCACCACTACCATCACCACTATCACAACCATCACCACTATCATCACTATCACCATCATCATCACCACTACCATCACCACTATCACAACCATCACCACTACCATCACCACTATCACCATCATCATCACCACTACCATCACCACTATCACAACCATCACCACTATCATCACTATCACCATCATCATCACCACTACCATCACCACTATCACAACCATCACCACTACCATCACCACTATCACAACCATCACCACTATCACAACCATCACCACTATCACAACCATCACCACTACCATCACCACTATCACAACCATCACCACTATCACAACCATCACCACTACCATCACCACTATCACAACCATCACCACTACCATCACCACTATCACAACATTCACCACTACCATCACTATCACCATCATCATCACCACTACCATCACCACTATCACAACCATCACCACTATCACAACCATCACCACTATCACAACCATCACCACTATCATCACTATCACCATCATCATCACCACTACCATCACCACTATCACAACCATCACCACTATCACAACCATCACCACTATCACAACCATCACCACTATCATCACTATCACCATCATCATCACCACTACCATCACCACTATCACAACCATCACCACTATCACAACCATCACCACTATCATCACTATCACCATCATCATCACCACTACCATCACCACTATCACAACCATCACCACTATCACAACCATCACCACTATCATCACTATCACCATCATCATCACCACTACCATCACCACTATCACAACCATCACCACTATCACAACCATCACCACTATCATCACTATCACCATCATCATCACCACTACCATCACCACTATCACAACCATCACCACTATCACAACCATCACCACTATCATCACTATCACCATCATCATCACCACTACCATCACCACTATCACAACCATCACCACTATCACAACCATCACCACTATCACAACCATCACCATCATCAACAACAACAACCGCCATTCGCCACTAAGTGGCGGTGACGTCACCACGACGCTTGTGCCAGGCTATGTGCACCCTGAGGCCACGTGAAGTGTCGAACGCCCGCTGGCAGGAGGTCACGGGGCAGACCCAGGTGCCACGGGTCGACTGACTGAGATGACTGGCTGATGCACCACCTGTGCCCCCTACTGTGCCAACCTGCTGTGCTTTAGCCACCCGGCGCTCCGCTCGCTGTTGTGAGCGTCGCTCCTCCGCCCTCCGTTGTTGTTGGAGGGCGACTGCCTCCAACTGCCCAGTAGCATCCTTCACGAGCCTCCTCCACAGAGGCCGATCTTGACACCGCTGGTACCAGTCATCGGCAAGTCCACTCAGCTCCACGTCCTCCTGTACCACATCACTCCATCTCTTCTCTAGCCCGTGCCGCGCCCGCCTAGCCCCCTCAATCCGGCCAAACAAAAGCTGTTTCGGCATGCGGTGGCTGGGCATGCGGGCTACATGACCCAGCCATCGCAGCCTTGCCTGCCGGAGGAGCTCACCGATGGGACCCTGCCCAGATCTTTCAAGGATTTGTGAGCTCCTCACACAATCCAGTCTGGTTAAACCCAGGATGGATCGTAGGCAGGTCAGCCTAAATGTTTCTAACCGGCGAAGATGTTCCATTAGGGGGGTCCACGTTTCGCAAGCGTAGAGAAGGGAGGGAATGACCGTGGCCGAGAAGACCTGAAGCTTAGTGCGGAGCGACAGACCAGGTAGCTTCCACACAGCGTTACGCAACCGATGAAAAGATATTGCCGCTCGACTGATTCGGAGTGAGACCTCTGCTGTTAAACTGGAGCCAGTCATAAGCACACTGCCCAGGTATGGGAAACTCTCCACTCTCTCCACAACTGCCCCATCACCGATTGGGAGTTGTGGGGGTGGAGTGTCCGATGGTACAAAATACCCAGGCAGGTGCTTAGTTTTGGTGGGGCTGATGGTAAGGCCCCACCTCTTAGTGGCACGCTCCAGTCTCAGCAGCAGCGTCTGCAACTCCTCCTCTGACTGAGCAGCTATTACCAAGTCATCAGCATACATAACGTGGTTGAGCAATAGGGAGCCATCCCTTGACCGCACCCGGGCATCGATTAGCCTCCCATTATATCTGTACCATATGGAGATTCCCCCGGTACAGCTATTGAAGGCTTCACGAACTACGTGGTCAAAATAGATGTTAAATAATGTGGGAGCCAGAGGACATCCCTGTCGCACCCCAAGGTGTACAGGGAATGGCTCTGACTCCCGGCCACGTAGTTTTACCCGGGCCCGCTCACCATCATGAAGGTCCTTAATGATCGTGAGCAGAGGGTCAGGTACTCCAAAAGCACGAAGAACGACCCAGAGCCCAGGCCTACTGATGGTATCATAGGCCTTGACCAGGTCAATAAAGCAGAGATGTAGGTCTTGTTGGAATTCCCTACACCTCTGCTGTAGCAGACGGACAGAAAATATGGCATCTGTGCAGGACCGCCCTTTCCTGAAACCGCATTGGGGCTCCGCAAGCCTCTCCTCAGCGTGCCTGGCAAGGCGATGCTGAATAATTCTTGCCAGGACCTTTCCCGGCACACTGAGGAGTGAGATGCCCCTGTAGTTGTTACAGTCTGTGCGGTCCCCCTTCTTAAAAAGGGGGACCACCAGGGCATCCTTCCAATCCTGCGGAACCCGTCCAGTGGTCCAGACTGTTGTTATGATGTCATATAGGGCAGTCTGTGCACAAACGCCACCCTCCCTCAGCATTTCGCTTGGGAGATCATCTCTGCCCGCTGCCTTTCCTGGTCTCAGACTCCGGATCGCCTTCAATACTTCCTCAGCAGATGGCACCTCAGCCAGCCACTCACAGGGGGTGACTTCATCCAATATTTGAGGCACCGCAGCCTCAGCAGGGTCATCCTCACTTTGTGCCACGATGTTTTCCTGGCTGTGGGATTTTCCCTCCCCCAGGACCTCACAGAAATGCTCAGCAAATCTGCGAACCTGTTCCTGGGGGTCGGAAATTGGATCACCGTTTTTTCCCCTAATGATGGTAATAGGTGTGGCGCTGCAGGTTACTTTTTTGATGGAGTTAAATAGCGATTTGTGATCACGGGCCACTGAGGCAGACTCCATCTCCTCAGCAACCCGCGACCACCACCCATCCTTGCAGCGCCTCACGGCTCTCCGAACCTCCGAGCGAAGGCTGCGGTAAGCCTCCTCATTCTCTGACGTGGGATTCTGTAGCCGATGACAGTGGGCCTGTCGCTTTTTCTCAACCATCCTGAACAACTCCTCTGTCATCCAGGGTGTCTGGGGAGGTCTGGACCGCGTACCCAAAGCAGCCATTGCAGCTGCATGAGTCACAGTCCTAAACCTCGCCCATTTACCCTCGACATCAGGAGGAGTCGGGGACGATGCCAATCCCAGCCGCAAGCGATGATGAAATTCTCGCTTGCAACTTTCATCAGATAACTGAGACCAGGCCACTTTAGGTTGGAATGGGGTCCTGGGTGTACACCCACCACCGGAGTGGAAGAATGGCAGGCGCATCTTACAGATGACTAGTCGATGGTCAGAGGGCAGATCAGCTCCACGGTAGGTCCTGGTGTCAAGGACATGGGCTCGCATTCGCTGGTCCGTCACTATGTAGTCCAGCAGATGTTCTTGCTTGGACCCGGCATGCATCCATGATGTTGTGTGGATGCGCCGATGCCGGAACAGCGTGTTGGTAATTACAAGCCCATGGGCTGCACAAAAATCTAGCAGCCTCCTACCATTGTTATTGAGCTGATCTGGCCCATGCCCTCCAATCACTCCAGACCAGGTGCCAGTATCATGACCAACTCGGGCATTGAAGTCACCCAACATGATGACTCTATCCCGAGGGGCCACTTTAGCCAGCACCTGTGACAGGAGGTCATAGAAGGCATCTGACTCATCGGCTTTGCCTGCATCCCTCCACGGATGTTCATCTTCGGTGGGGGCATAAGTAACCACGACCACCATTCCTCGCCTCCGGTTGATGGGAAGGCGAGCCCAAAGTAGCCTGGGGCTTACAGCTTCCCACACCTCACCGCCACGCTCCCACGCCCCCTTCATTCTTTTGTTCAAAAGAAGACCCACACCCTGTTGTTTGGCAGTCTGCTGCCCCGAGTAGAGGACTGTCCACCCCTCATGGTGGCAGGAGCCAGAGCCGGTCCACCGGACCTCCTGAATGCCGCATAGATCCAGGCGGTACCGGTCCAGCTCCCGACCATCACCACCATCACCACTATCACAACCACCACCATCATCACTACCATCACCACTATCACAACCACCACCATCATCATCACCACTACCATCACCACTATCACAACCACCATCATCATCACCACCATCACCACCATCACCAATATCACAACCATCACCATCATCACAACCACCATCATAACCACCATCACCACCATCCCAACCACCACCATCATCACCACTATCACAACCGTAACCATAATCACCACCATCACCACCATCACCACTATCACAACCATCATCATCATCACAACCACCATCACAACCACCATCACCACCATCACAACCACCACCATCACCATCATCACCACTATCACCACTATCATCACTATCACCATCATCACAACCATCACCACTACCATCACCACTATCACAACCACCATCATCACCATCACCACTATCACTACCATCATCACAACCACCACCATCACTACCATCACCACTATCACAACCACCACCACCATCACTACCATCACCACTATCACAACCACCACCATCATCATCACCACCACCATCACCACTATCACAACCACCACCATCATCACCACTACCATCACCACTATCACAACCATCACCATCATCACCACCACCATCACCACTATCACAACCACCACCATCATCATCACCACCACCATCACCATCATCACAACCACCATCACCACCACCATCACCACTATCACAACCACCACCACCATGATCATCACCACCACTATCACAACCACCATCACCACCATCATCATCACCACCATCACCATCAATTCATCACAACCACCACCATCGTCATCACCACCATCACCATCAATTCATCACAACCGCATTGCCCCACACACATAGTACATACACACAGTACACACAGCACACACACAGTACACACAGCACACACACACACAGTACACACAGTACGCACACACAGTACACACACACAGTACACACAGCACACACAGTACTCACACACAGTACACACACAGTACACACAGCACACACACAGTACACACACATCACACACAAATAGTACACACACACACAGTACACACACAGTACACACAGTACACACACAGTACACACAGTACACACACACAGTACACACACACAGTACACACACACACAGTACACACACACACAGTACACACAGTACACACAGTACACACACAGTACACACAGCACACAGTACACACAGTACACACACAGTACACACACACAGTACACACAGCACACACACACAGTACACACGCACAGTACACAGTACACACACAGTACATACAACACACACACACAGTACACACACAGTACACACACACACAGTACACACAGTACACACACAGTACACACACACACAGTACACACAGTACACACACACACAGTACACACACACACAGTACACACACAGTACACACACACAGTACACACACAGTACACACACACAGTACACACACAGCACACACACACAGTACACACAGTACACACACACACAGCACACACACAGTACACACACAGTACACACACACACAGCACACACACAGTACACACACAGTACACACACAGCACACACAGAGCCCCCCCCCCCTCGCCGTGCTTGCGGCGGGGTGGGGGGAGTGGGGGGACAGTGGGGGGGGGGGGGCGTCTCGAGGCGAGGCGCTCGCGCCGCCCGCCCAGCGGCGACGCTGCTGCCCACAGAGGCGACCACCACCACCACCCCCACCACCACCCCCACCACCACCACCCCCACCACCACCACCACCCCCACCACCACCACCACCCCCGCCACCACCACCCCCACCACCACCCCCACCACCACCACCCCCACCACCACCACAACCATCACCACCGCCACCATCACCACCACCAACACCGCCACCACCACCACCGCCACCCCCACCACCCCCACCGCCACCACCACCACCCCCACCACCACCCCCACCGCCACCACCACCACCCCCACCACCGCCACCACCACCCCCACCACCACCCCCACCACCACCACCACCCCCACCACCGCCACCACCACCAGAGCGGAGTTCTTTATTTCCATGCTCGCACCAAACTGAAACTGCGGAGAGAGACAAAGCGCCGGGCGGGCGCGCGGGGGATCTCTCAGCCCGCCCCCCCCCCCCCCCGCGTCATTAACGCGGCGCCTCCGCGCACAAAGGGGGAGAGCGGCGCAGTCTCCTCGCGCCCCCATTGTAGCCCCCCCCCACCCTCTCCTCTATTGATCCCGCAGCCCTACAAAGCGTGAGTGGTGGGGGGGGGGCGAGCGAGGGAGCGCTCGCGACTTCCAGAGACACCACCGCATTGAGCTGCTGCGCCCATTATTCGTGCGCCTTGCGGGATTTACGACCGCTGCCATCAACACCACCGCCGCCGCCGCTCGGTCCCCTTATCCCCTCGATTCACAGCCCCCCACCCCTACAGCCTCGCGCAGTAGACGAAGGACCCCCGTGTAGCCTCAACAGACTGTCGGGGCAAGTGCTGTGAGCCAGCCGCGAGCACCGCACACGCGCCACGCCGCGCGTGCCTCTCCTCCCTCGCCGTGCCATCTGCACGGAGCGCCTCTCGCTCCGTGTTATTTGAGAGCCAAAACTCGATTCGTGTGGGTGGTGGCGCTCCGTGGGGGGGTGGAGGTGGAGGTCACAAGGTCGGACCGCAGCATCTCGCTAACAGCGCCGCTGCTGTCCCCCGCTTCAACCCCCACCTCCCCTACCACCCCCCCCCCCCCCAGCTCTCTCCCCTCGTCTATAGCCGCTCCTCCTTTGTCGCGATGGTTTGGCGAGGCCCCCCCTCTCTCTCTCGCTGGTGCTGGCCACCCAGCCCCTCGTGTGCCGTTCTGGCCTTCACAGGTGCTGCTTGCTAACAGCACTTGCCCCTACAGCCTGTTGAGGCTACACGGGGGATCTTTGTCTGTGTCTGTGTGTGAGGCGCTCGCTAACAGCACTTGCCCCTACAGCCTGTTGTGGCTACACGGGGGATAGGGGAGGGCTTTCACCTATCTGTTAGAGCTTTTAACAGACAACAGGACAAGAAGTCGCAACTCATCGAGATGCTGCTTCTCACACAGCTTAAAGGTCGTGATCTAAGCGTGGCTTCTCCCACTCCAGCGCTGTCCTCCAGACAGTCTCGTCCCTTCACCTGATGAAGGCCGCTTGTGTTGTGGCCGAAACGTCGTGATTTTTTGTTATTTTATTTTCACCTACGTGACTTTACCCAATAGAACCAAAGAGTATGGATCCTAGCAGTCACGAAAGCTTTAAATCTAGAATACACGGGGGATCTTTGTCTGTGTCTGTGTGTGAGGCGCTCGCTAACAGCACTTGCCCCTACAGCCTATTGAGGCTACACGGGGGATCTTTGTCTGTGTCTGTGTGTGAGGCGCTCGCTAACAGCACTTGCCCCTACAGCCTGTTGAGGCTACACGGGGGATCTTTGTGTCTGTGTGTGAGGCGCTCGCTAACAGCACTTGCCCCTACAGCCTATTGAGGCTACACGGGGGATCTTTGTCTGTGTCTGTGTGTGAGGCGCTCGCTAACAGCACTTGTCCCTACAGCCTGTTGAGGCTACACGGGGGATCTTTGTTCTGTCTCGCTCTCTCGTTCCCTCGGGCTCGTTGCCACGCTACTGGTCACGCAGAATGGAGGGCATTCAGTGTGTTCGTGTGTATCTGTGTGTGTGTATATCTGTGTATGTGTGTATCTGTGTTCGTGTGTATCTGTGTCCATGTGTATCTGTGTCCGTGTGTATCTGTGTCCGTATGTATCTGTGTCCGTGTGTATCTGTGTTCGTGTGTATCTGTGTATGTGTGTGTATATGTGTGTGTTAGAAACATTTAGGCTGGCCTGCCTACGATCCATCCTGGGTTTAACCAGGCTGGATTGTGTGAGGAGCTCACAGATCCTTGAAAGATCTGGGCACGGTCCCATCGGTGAGCTCCTCCAGCAGGCAAGGCTGCGTTGGCTGGGTCATGTAGCCCGCATGCCCAGCCACCGCATGCCGAAACAGCTTTTGTTCGGCCGGATCGAGGGGGCTAAGCGGGCGCGGCACGGGCTAGAGAAGAGATGGAGTGATGTGGTACAGGAGGACGTGGAGCTGAGTGGACTTGTCGATGACTGGTACCAGCGGTGTCAAGATCGGCCTCTGTGGAGGAGGCTCGTGAAGGACGCTATTGGGCAGTTGGAGGCAGTCGCCCTCCAGCAACAACGGAAGGTGGAGGAGCGACGCTCACAACAACGAGCGGAGCGCCGGGTGGCTAAAGCACAGCAGGTTGGCACAGTAGGGGGCACAGGTGGTGCATCAGCCAGTCATCTCAGTCAGTCGACCCGTGGCACCTGGGTCTGCCCCGTGACCTCCTGCCAGCGGGCGTTCGACACTCCACGTGGCCTCCATGTGCACATGGCCTGGCACAAGCGCCGTGGTGACGTCACCGCCACTTAGTGGCGAATGGCGGTTGTTGTTGTGTATCTGTGTGTGTGTCTGTGTGTGTCTGTGTGTGTATCTGTGTGTGTGTCTATCTGTGTGTGTATCTGTGTGTGTGTCTGTGTGTGTGTATCTGTATGTATCTGTGTGTGTGTCTCTGTGTGTGTCTATCTGTGTGTATCTGTGTGTGTGTATCTGTGTGTGTATGTGTGTGTGTCTGTGTGTGTGTCTGTGTGTGTGTATCTGTGTGTGTATCTGTGCGTATCTGTGTGTGTGTAGCTGTGTGTGTCTCTGTGTGTGTCTATCTGTGTGTATCTGTGTGTGTATCTGTGTGTGTATGTGTGTGTGTCTGTGTGTGTGTCCGCTAATCCTATTTTTCACGGTCCTTCTGCCGTTGACACCGCGGCTGCGGGGTGCGGGGGGCGCTGCGGGGTGGTTTGGGGCGAGAGGAGCGGGAGGAGGGGGGAGGAGGAGGTGGGGAGGAGGAGGGGGAGGAGGGGGGGGGGGAGGAGGTGGGGAGGAGGAGGAGGAGGGGGGGAGGAGGTGGGGAGGAGGAGGTGGGGAGGAGGGGGGTGCCGTGCGCCTTGGGAAGGAGGCGACATCACAGGAGCGGCTGCACCGTGCGCATTCATCTCCCAGCAGCCGGTGGGTGATTAGAGAGCAACACGTCACCACCACCACCACGGCCTCTGTGGCTGCCGCGAGGCCGAGTCCGACGTTCGACCTCGCGGCTCCGAGAGGCGCGAGGTGAAAGCGGCGCTCCGGGGTTTGCGAGCCGCGCTAAAAACAATAAAAATCACTGGCGCGCCTCGAACGCGACTATCGACGTGGATGTGCAACTTGACACGGCTACACACGCAGCCAAATGGCCAGAGAGTGTGAGTGTGTGTGAGTGAGTGTGAGAGTGTGAGTGAGTGTGAGAGTGTGAATACACGCGGCATTGTACACACGGCATTCACATTCCCCGTGCCAATTCTAACCCCCATTCACCGCGTCCCGCCGTCCCAGGTCTCGCCACCTTGCCACGAATAAACAAAACAAAGCTTTTGTCTGCTGAGCGCGGTGTCCCAGGGCGCGCTGTCTCTGAGCACGGAGCGCAGAACGACCCCCTCGCTCCCCGATCGTGCCGTGGTCACCTCGCCTCCCCCCTCTCCACCACCACCACCACGCGGCCTCTCTCTCTGCACCGCTCGCCTCCAGAATTGGCCCCGGGTCGAGTGGAGACGCCGAGCGCCGCCACCGCCGCCTTCACCCCGCGCCAGACCCCGGACAAAGCCCGACCGCGGCGTGGTGGAGTCGGGGGGTAGGGGGGTGGGAGAGACCCCTCCCGCTCACCTGCGCAGTTGCCGTGCTTGCCCTTGCCCTTGCAGCCGGGGGACGAGGATCCGCGTCCTCCCTGCGCCTCGGCCACCGCGACGAGGGCGCCCACGAGGAGAGCCGCTCGCCAGAGCGCGGACGGGAGGCCGCCTCCCTCCATGGTAGCCTCCCCCCACTGCCGCCTCCTGCGCGCGTGGCGATGTCTCCGTGCCTCTTGTTGCGCCTCCTCCTGCTGCTGCTGCTCCTGCTGCTGTTGCTGCTGCTCTTGCTGCTGATGCTCCTGCTGCTGTTGCTGCTGCTCCTGCTGCTGCTGCTCCTGCTGCTGCTGTTGCTGCTGCTGCCGAGTGTGCACGCTGACCATCATCAAGAGCGACTCTTCAATCGGGGCGCGCCTTTGTGCGTTTTTTTCCCCCTTGTTGTTAAATCCCCAATTTCTAGAGGATGCCAACTCGTGCTAACTCCCCAATATCTAGAGGATGCCAACTCGTGCGTAATCCCGACCCTCTATAAAGACGCTCGAACCGACGCCTCTCTATTCTCGTCCTCCTCTCGCTCCCCCTGCCTCACCTTCTCTCTGTTTTACAAAAATATTTTCACACAAAGCCGCCGCGCGTCGTCAGAGGAACGCGCGGACGCGCTGCAGATCGCCACGAGGAGCGGGACGAAGAGGGAGAAGGGGAGAAGACATCGCCCGGCTGAGTTTCGCAGCGCACACCGCGGCGTCTGGCGGCAAGGGGCGACGGGCGGGCGGCGTCAGCCCCGAGGATGGATGGGCTCCGTGGCGCTGGGTCCGCGCCTCGGTGACGGAGCGACGCACAAAGGCGAGAGGGAGAGCAGGAGGAGCAGCAGGAGGAGGAGGAGGCAGTGAGCGAGCGAGCCGCTCATCACAGCGGCGGCCGCGTTGAGGAGGAATCGCTGAGCCAGGCGAGCGCGGGCTCGGAGCTGCTGCTGCTGCCGCTGCTGCCCGGGTTCGCGTTCCCTCGGGAAACGGCGGAGAATCCACTCTCATACAGCTGCTGCCGCTACAGCTACAGCAGCTACAGCAGCAACAGGAAGCGGACGGAGATGGGGGAGAAGGAGGAGGAGGGGGTGGTGCAGTATGAGCAGCAGCAGCAGGAGGAGGAGAGTGGTGGTGGTGGATGATGATGATGGGCTGGTGAGGTGGTTTGTTTGGGGGGGGTAGGTGATGGAGGAGGAGGGATGAGGGTTGTGGGGTGCGGGGGGGCTGGGTGCGTGTGGGGGAGGGGAACGATAGGCGATGCGAAATCTGCCAGGGCGAGAGAGAGGGGGAGAGGGAGAGAGAGATGGAGGGGGAGAGGGATGGAGGGCGGGGGCGAGGGAGGAGAGGACGCGGAGCGGCGTCTGAAGGCGGCGCCTCTCACCGCGGCCTCCACATCGCGATTATCGCCTCGGTCTGCGCGCGAGTGGCTTCGTGAGGTCTGGAGGCGCCTCACGAACGCGCCGCACCATCGCGCGCGCGTCTCTCTCTGCAGGAGCTGCCTCCAGACGTTTTTTTTTTAAATCAAAGCCCATTTCGTTCATCGATGCTCCTTGAGGGAGCATCCTTCGAGCATCCGGTTGCTTTGCCCATTCCGAGCCTGGCGTTGATGGAGTTGCTACAGCGAGTCGGAGGCGATCTGCGGGAGCTGCTAGCCGGGCACGCCATACCCCTGCCCCCCTGTCTGCTTGATGCTTTATTCACTTCGTAAGTCTCCTCTCTCCTAGTCCCCTCCTCTCTGTAACTTCATTTCTCTCTCTCGTAGTCAAATAAAACCACCTCATCATCATCAGCAGCATCCCGCGACCCCATCGTCCGCACCTTCCCGTCACGCCGTGTGTGTGTGTACACGTGTGTGTGTACACGTGTGTGTGTGTGTACACGTGTGTGTGTTACACGTGTGTGTGTGAACACGTGTGTGTGTACAGAGGAGACTCGTGAGGTAGGCTACTGGGCAGTTGGAGGCAGTCGCCCTCCAACAACAATGGAAGTGGGAAGCTCACAACAACGAACGGGAGCGCAGGGCGAATAAAACGCAGCGAGTTGACGCAGTGGGGAGCACAGGCGGTGCATCTGCCAGCCATCTCAGTCAGTCAACGCACGGCCACTGGTTCTGTCCCGTGATCTCCTGCCAGCAGCGAGGCCTTCCACACTTCACGTGGCCCCGGAGTGCACATAGCCTGGCACAAGCGCCACTTAGTGACGAACGGCGCGTGATGTCGTCACCATCGTCACTGTTGCGGGTGTGAGGGTGACCTCACTACTCCTCCATCTGCGTGTCGCCGAACGCGAGCCGCGCGTCGCCATCTGTTGAAGGCGACTCGCCCGACTGGGCTGACCGAAGCGGCGGTGGTGGTGGTGGTGGCGGTGGTGGTGGCGGTGGTGGAGGCGGTGGTGGTGGCAGCGGTGGTGGCAGTGGCGGTGGTGGTGGCGGTGGTGGTGGTGGCAGCGGTAGTGGTGGCAGCGGTGGTGGCGGTGGTGGTGGTGGTGGCGGTGGTGGTGGTGGTGGCGGTGGTGGCGGTGGTGGTGGCAGTGGTGGCGGTGGTGGCGGTGGTGGTGGCAGCGGTGGTGGTGGTGGCGGTGGTGGCAGCAGTGGTGGTGGTCTCGAGCGCGTGGCACGGGCACCGCACGGGCAGTCAAAACGCGATGCCGGTCCCTCAGCCTCCTGGCGTTTCACGTTCCATGGCAACGTTACCTAGGCAGCGTTTGTTCAAGGGAGCAAACTCTGGAGCGGATTTGACGAGCCGGATCTCGTGCGACAGGGACGGGATTGGCCCGGACGGTTATTTGGACTCCGTTCCCTGCATCCCGTACTCCGCACCGCGTGTGCGCGGTCAGCCCGTGGCATCTCCTCCATTCACTGGTAAATTATAAAGATTTCCGCGCTCTGTTGACACGGAGACGCGGGAGCATGGATCCGCACTAAGTGACCCGACGGACGGAGTAACGCAGATGACACGAGCGGAGAATTCCCCGTCAAATCGACACCCTTAGACACCACACCCTCAACGGGGACTTGGGAATTCGGTGATGCGAGTGCGAGATTGGTGCCGTGCCCTCTTGCCCTGCCGGTGATTATCATCGTTCAGCAAATTAATATGCAGCCCGTTCTCAATCCACTGCTGGATGAAGGCCTATCCCCGCGACGTGTCGGTCATTTGTTTTCTTTGACCAGCACTCCGCTCACTGCGGGTTGCTGCAAGGCGAGTCGCCCAGACACCACGCGCCACTGACGGTAGCCGCGACCCGGAGCCGAACTCGGGGAGCCGGGTTTGGGGCGCAGCTCGCTCACAGCGACGCTGCCACTCACGAACACGGCACGCCGATGTCTACCACTTGATCCACGTGCTCCGAAGAAGGGTCATTTCCTGAAACGTCGCCTATTATATACAGGGTGCTTCAAAAAACGTAACCACTTCTGAGAATTTGGAACAACACCACGTGACACGTGCTGCTGCCTCCTGGCTCTGGAGATCACCTGGAGAAGATTCTGGGCAACGCGTTGGCAACGATGGCGAACACGTGGAGACTGACTTGTTGAAGCTAATAACATGACATTTGTTCTCATGTTACAGTGTGTTATCCGTTCTTTTTTCATTTAAAACGATAGTGCCATGTAAATAAAATGACAAATTAGCACCCTGTAAAGAAAACAATAAAATCGCGTCCATGGTCACAGTGGTTTTGACGAGATAGTCATTGTCTGTGCTGCTGTGCAGATCTCTGCTGTGCGCCAATCGGCGTGACCCCACAGCTGGAATCGTTCATGCTGATGATGAAGATCCTCGTGGTGGTGGTGATGATCGTGATGACGGTGGTGGTGGTGGTGGTCGTGATGACGGTGGTGGTGGTGGTGGTCGTGATGACGGTGGTGGTGGTCGTGATGACGGTGGTGGTGGTGGTGGTCGTGGTGGTGGTGGTGATGACTGTGGTGGTGATGATCGTGATGACGGTGGTGGTGGTGGTGGTGGTGATGACGGTGGTGGTGATGATCGTGATGACGGTGGTGGTGGTGATCGTGATGACGGTGGTGGTGGTGATCGTGATGACGGTGGTGGTGGTGATCGTGATGACGGTGGTGGTGGTGGTGATGATCGTGATGACGGTGGTGGTGGTGATGACGGTGGTGATGACGGTGGTGGTGGTGATGATCGTGATGACGGTGGTGGTGGTGATGATCGTGATAACGGTGGTTGTGGTGGTGATGATCGTGATGACGGTGGTGGTGATGATCGTGATGACGGTGGTGGTGATGATCGTGATGACGGTGGTGGTGATGACGGTGGTGATGACGGTGGTGGTGGTGGTGATCGTGATGACGGTGGTGGTGATGGTGATCGTGATGACGGTGGTGGTGATGATCGTGATGACGGTAGTGGTGGTGGTGGTGGTGGTGATGACGGTGGTGGTGGTGATGACGGTGGTGGTGGTGATGATCGTGATGACGGTGGTGGTGATGATGACGATAATTAATCAGGGGCGGCCACCCGTCCGTAGAGGCGCCCGAGGCAGTCGCCTAGGGCGCTAAGTTAAGTGGGGCGACAAATTCGAGAAAAAAAATACAGATTAAAATATACAAATAAATAAAAATAGATACAAAGAAAAAATATACAAATTAACAAAAAAGATGCAGTAAAAAAATATACGACTAAAAAGAGTACAAATAAAAAATATACAAATAAAAATCCAAATAAAAAAATAAACAAATAACTAACGGAGATGTAATTTTAACACGAAGGCTTTCGCGACCAATATCATCCATAATAGAGGGAATATTAATTTTCATCCTTTCTCAACATTTCTGAGAATGTATAGGTTGGACAGACGGACGGGCGGACGCACAAACCGAATCATTATGCATCTGTTTTTTTAATACTCCTATACAAAACATTGAACGGAAAATCGGGGCAAAATGTTTCCCAGTTTACCAAAAACCTCAGCCGAGATTTGCCCGTCGAGTGGCGTGGACGGCCCTGCGCGGCTCGGCAGGCAGAGGCTCCGGCTAACGTCGCCCCACGCGAGACTCGGCGACTCGGGTTAACGTCGCCCCACGCGAGACTCGGCGACTCGGGCTAACGTCGCCCCACGCGAGACTCGGCGACTCGGGCTAACGTCGCCCCACGCGAGACTCGGCGACTCGGGCTAACGTCGCCCCACGCGAGACTCGGCGACTCGGGTTAACGTCGCCCCACGCGAGACTCGGCGACTCGGGTTAACGTCGCCCCACGCGAGACTCGGCGACTCGGGCTAACGTCGCCCCACGTGCGCTGGCCCCGCGGTGATTCCTGTCACCGGAGCGCCGCGCGATCGACGGCCACCCGTGAGTCCCAACCCGACTCTCGCAGGCGGCAGTGGCAGCGTAATCACCACCATCAGACAGCAGCAGCAGCATCAGCAGCAGCAGCGTCAGATAGCAGCAGCAGCAGCGCCAGACAGCAGCAACATCATCAGCAGCATCATCAGCAGCACCAGAGAGCAGCATCAGCAGCAGCAGCGTCAGATAGCAGCAGCAGCAGCGCCAGACAGCAGCAACATCAGCAGCAGCATCATCAGCAGCACCAGAGAGCAGCATCATCAGCAGCATCATCAGCAGCACCAGAGAGCAGCATCATCAGCAGCAGCGTCAGATAGCAGCAGCAGCAGCGCCAAACAGCAGCAACATCAGCAGCAGCATCATCAGCAGCACCAGACAGCAGCATCATCAGCAGCATCATCAGCGCCAAATAGCAGCAGCGCCAGATAGCAGCATCAGCAGCAGCATCATCAGCAGCAGCATCAGCAGCACCAGACAGCATCATCAGCACCAGGCAGCAGCATCATCAGCACCAGACAGCAGCATTATCAGCAGCAGCATCATCAGCAGCGCCAGATAGCAGCAGCGCCAGATAGCAGCATCATCAGCAGCAGCATCATCAGCAGCAGCACCAGACAGCAGCATCAGCAGCATCAGCAGCGCCAGATAGCAGCAGCGCCAGATAGCAGCATCATCATCAGCAGCAGCATCATCAGCAGCAGCACCAGACAGCAGCAGCATCAGCAGCACCAGACAGCATCATCAGCATCATCAGCACCAGGCAGCAGCATCACCAGCAGCACCAGACAGCAGCATCATCAGCAGCAGCATCATCAGCAGCACCAGACAGCATCATCAGCAGCAGCAGCAGCACCAGACAGCAGCATCATTATCAGCAACAGCATCATCAGCAGCACCAGCATCATCAGCAGCAGCAGCACCAGACAGCAGCATCATCAGCAGCACCAGACAGCAGCATCATCAGCAGCACCAGACAGCACCAGACAGCAGCATCATCAGCAGCACCAGACAGCATCATCAGCAGCATCAGCAGCACCAGACAGCAGCATTATCAGCAGCAGCATCATCAGCAGCAGCGTCAGATAGCAGCAGCGCCAGATAGCAGCAGCATCATCAGCAGCATCATCAGTAGCAGCACCAGAGAGCAGCAGCATCAGCAGCGCCAGATAGCAGCAGCATCAGCAGCACCAGACAGCATCATCAGCATCATCAGCACCAGGCAGCAGCATCATCAGCACCAGACAGCAGCATCATCAGCATCATCAGCACCAGGCAGCAGCATCATCAGCACCAGACAGCAGCATCATCAGCACCATCAGCACCAGGCAGCAGCACCAGGCAGCAGCACCAGACAGCAGCATCATCAGCAGCAGCATCATCAGCAGCACCACACAGCATCATCAGCAGCAGCACCAGACAGCAGCATCATTATCATCAGCAGCATCATCAGCAGCACCAGACAGCAGCATCATCAGCACCAGACAGTAGCATCATTATCATCAGCAGCATCATCAGCAGCACCAGACAGCAGCATCATCAGCAGCACCAGACAGCATCATCAGCAGCACCAGACATCATCATCAGCAGCATCATCAGCAGCACCAGAGATCAGCAGCATCATCAGCAGCACCAGACAGCATCATCATCGGCATCATCAGCAGCCGAGAGGCGTTGCGCGCCCACACCAAGAGGCTCCCTCCATGATCCCCACCGACGCCCCGTCGTCCCCATTGTTCCTCCACGGGCGCGCGCATTCACTGGGAGAGGGCCGCAAACGCAACAATCCATTACGCCTTTAATTAATTATCCTTAAGCACCCTCACATCAAGATCCCCGTAGCCGTCCGCGCGCGATTCGCTCCGCTAATTAACGCGGGAATTTGCGACGATCTCCGTGCGCCGCTGCCGCAAGCAGCATCAGCAGCAGCGGCTGCTTCGGGTCGAGAGCGCGCAGAGGGGCGGGCAACCCAGCGGACTCGACACTCGGCTCGCGGAGTGCAGTCCGATGGGGCGTTGGAGGCGCACGTCGAGATGGAGGAGTCGGTGTCGATCCCCGTAGCGCCAATGAGGCTGCAGGGTGCACGTGATGGATTTTATTTTATTTTCACGACTGCGTTCACGCACGCGCGCGCACGTGTGGGCTAACGCGCACTGTGCAGTACACACACACACACAGACAAAGATCCCCCGTATAGCCTGAACAGACTGTAGGGGCAAGTGCTGTGAGCGAACACATATTCAGGCCGGGATCCACGGAGATCAGGGAAAAATACAAAGATCCCCCGTATAGCCTGAACAGACTGTTGGGCAAGTGCTGTTAGCGAGCAGCAGCACCTATGAAGGCCGGCACGGCACACGAGTGGGTGGGTGGCCAGCACCACACCCGGCCGCCTTTGTCTCTCCAGTGTCGATGTTAAGGCACCGCACCAGGTACTCGTTTGAGGCCGAGTCGACCTAGGCGAGGCCCAGGACCGGTTCAGATAATCGTCACCACCGGTGTTGGCCGTGAGCGGGAATCGAACCCGGGTGGCCGAGTTCGTAGGCCAGCGTAGCGCTAACCGCTACGCCACCGCTCCCCACACACTCACATTATATGTACGTGGCGACACGCGCACGCACAGCACGCCCGCAGGCTGTCGCTGGGAGGGAGAGGAGGAGGAGGAGGCGGGGGGACACCGCCAGCAATCTGCGGGACCTGCGGCTTTCCGCGCGCTGTCCTCGCCGGCGTCGGCGCTCGCCGCTGCCGACGACGCCACCGGAGCCAGGCGCCTCGCGCTCCCCGCGGTGCCCGCAGACAGGGGGAGAGCCCTTGACGACAACAACAACAGCAGTGGCAGCGGGACACCCGGTGACAATGGTTTACCAAGACCACGCCGCGCTGATGAGGGCTCATTTGGTCGAAACCGGCGCAGAGATTTGCTCGCTTCAACAGCTGCTACTGGGCAACGTCGCTCCACACGGCAAATTTGTGAATTCACTCAAAATTGGTTTTCTTAATTCACGTTATCGATGCATGGCACATTCCAACAATAAACATGCGCCTCCTTATTTATAGAGCTCGTTGTTGGGATTTTATTGAGTTGGCTGAATAATTCATTTGAATGTTATATATTTTAGTAATGTAACGAAGCATGATATATTATTAATTACCATCTGATAAACAATGCCCATTTCATACTCCACGCGACGTGTCTGCTCTAGGCTGCCTCCCTCCCCCATGCACTCTGCACGCTCTGTACATCTACACGACCTGTACATCTACACGACCTGTACATCTACACAACCTGTACATCTACACGACCTGTACATCTACACGACCTGTACATCTACACGCTCTGTACATCTACACGCTCCGTACATCTGAGAGCTCTGTACGTCTGAGCTCTGTATGCCTGAGTGCTCTGTACATCTACACGCTCTGTACATCTACACGCTCTGTACGTCTGAGAGCTCTGTACATCTACACGACCTGTACATCTACACGCTCTGTACGTCTAAGCGCTCTGTACATCTACACGACCTGTACATCTACACGCTCTGTACATCTACACGACCTGTACATCTACACGCTCTGTACATCTACACGACCTGTACATCTACACGCTCTGTACGTCTAAGCGCTCTGTACATCTACACGACCTGTACATCTACACGCTCTGTACATCTACACGCTCTGTACATCTACACGACCTGTACATCTACACGCTCTGTACATCTACACGCTCTGTACATCTACACGACCTGTACATCTACACGACCTGTACATCTACACGCTCTGTACATCTACACGCTCTGTACATCTGAGAGCTCAGTACATCTGAGCGCTCTGTACATCTGAGCGCTCTGTACATCTACACGCTCTGTACGTCTAAGCGCTCTGTACATCTGAGTGCTCTGTACATCTGAGCGCTCTGTACATCTGAGAGCTCTGTACAGTGAGGGAAAAAAGTATTTGCCCCCTGCTGATTTTGTACGTTTGTCCACTGACAAAGAAATGATCAGTCTATAATTTTAATGGTAGGTTTATTTGAACAGTGAGAGACAGAATAACAACAACAAAATCCAGAAAAACGCATGTCAAAAATGTTATAAATTGATTTGCATTTTACTGAGGGAAATAAGTATTTGACCCCTCTGCAAAACATGACTTAGTACTTGGTGGCAAAACCCTTGTTGGCAATCACAGAGGTCAGACGTTTCTTGTAGTTGGCCACCAGGTTTGCACACATCTCAGGAGGGATTTTGTCCCACTCCTCTTTGCAGATCTTCTCCAAGTCATTAAGGTTTCGAGGCTGACGTTTGGCAACTCGAACCTTCAGCTCCCTCCACAGATTTTCTATGGGATTAAGGTCTGGAGACTGGCTAGGCCACTCCAGGACCTTAATGTGCTTCTTCTTGAGCCACTCCTTTGTTACCTTGGCGTGTGTTTTGGGTCATTGTCATGCTGGAATACCCATCCACAACCCATTTTCAATGCCCTGGCTGAGGGAAGGAGGTTCTCACCCAAGATTTTATGGTAAATGGCCCCGTCCATCGTCGTGAAGTTGTCCTGTCCCCTTAGCAGAAAAAGACCCCCAAAGCATAATGTTTCCACCTCCATGTTTGACGGTGGGGATGGTGTTCTTGGGGTCATAGGCAGCATTCCTCCTCCTCCAAACACGTCGAGTTGAGTTGATGCCAAAGAGCTCCATTTTGGTCTCATCTGACCACAACATTTTCACCCAGTTGTCCTCTGAATTATTCAGATGTTCATTGGCAAACTTCAGACGGGCATGTATATGTGCTTTCTTGAGCAGGGGGACCTTGCGGGCGCTGCAGGATTTCAGTCCTTCACTGCGTAGTGTGTTACCAATTGTTTTCTTGGTGACTATGGTCCCAGCTGCCTTGAGATCATTGACAAGATCCTCCCGTGTAGTTCTGGGCTGATTCCTCACCGTTCTCATGATCATTGCAACTCCGCGAGGTGAGATCTTGCATGGAGCCCCAGGCCGAGGGAGATTAACAGTTCTTTTGTGTTTCTTCCATTTGCGAATAATCGCACCAACTGTTGTCACCTTTCTTTTTCGATTTAAAGCTTTCGTGACTGCAAGGATTCATCTTCTTGGTTCTTTCGGTAAAGTCACGTAGAATGAGAATAAAACAATAAAACAAAATAAGACAATAAAATTCTCACGACGTTTCGGTCACAACACAAGCAGCCTTCTTCAGGTGAAGGAACAGAACTGTCGGGACGACAACGCTTCAATGAACGCTGCTAAGATTCGCAGCGTCTTTTAAGCTAGGTGGGATAAGTAAAGCGCCTTCACAAAGGAGTTTACATATCAAACAGGAGAATTTAGCATTGAAATAGCTGTGATAAAGTGTTGGATCAGCAGGGTGTTCAAGTGAAAAATTAGCATGTAACTGGGAGATTAGCATGATGTTAATGTGAGGGATTAGCATGTAACTGGTCACGGAAATAGCTATGTTGAAGTCAAAGTTTACATATCAACAGAGGCATTTAGTATATGGACGTTAAAGGACTGCAACTACCCAACTATCATACAATAAACCGATGTGAAAAAACGAAGTATAAACTACATTAATATAATAAATGTACTCAATATATTCTTCAATAAGTTGAGCTATTAACATAAAGTAACTGGGTATACACTACACTATATAATGAATACCATATATTAAACTAATAAAAAACTAAAATATAAACTACATCAATGTTATTCTTAGCTCTTTCGGTAAAGTGACTTTACCGAAAGAGCTAAGTATATGAATTACTGCAGTCACGAAAGCTTTAAATCAAAATTTACATCAATGTTATCAATAAACTCTAAATACTCTCCAATCATATGAGCTACTAACAATAAGTCGTTATACATTACAATGCTATATGGCGAAAAAATGGGTGGCGGTTTTTTCTTTTCAACGTTAGCACCACGGACAGCGACGAGCTTTGTTCAGACGGACGAGTCCATCTATGCTCGGAACGGAGGAGGGGAGAGAAACAGCCACGATGCGCTGTTATACTCCATGTTATAAACCATACCATTAACCGTGGTGTGAGAGGTATTAAGAGGCAATGCCAGCGAAAGAGCTGCGGTCTGAAGGTCACCATAAAATACGATTAATTAAGAACCGAAATGGTTTAAAACATCTTTCCAATGGTTACTAAGCCAGAATCCATCTTCTCGGTTGAAATTGTCTCTGTGCTTGTATATGTGGATGGCCTCATGAACGAATCTCTCATGGTAGCCGGTTGGTTTGCAAAGAACCTCCGTCTTGGAGAAGTCAATGTCATGTGAGCCCACTGAATTATAACAGTGATCTGCCATGGCAGAGGAGTTCGTTCTACCGTGTTTCAAGTCTGCTTTATGTTCGCGGATGTGGTCCGAGATATGTCGTTTGGTTTCTCCAATGTAGCTGCTACCACAGAGGCACTTTAGTTTGTAAACTCCCGGGTACTGTATGTCTGGAACATCATCTTTTACAGATGGAACCGGATCACGGATTTTATGTACTGTGTTGAATCGGACCTGGATCTTGTGTTTGTTCAGGATTTTGGAGATCTTTTTTGTGACCCCCGCAATGTAGGGTAAGGTGATGGTTTTGAATGGTTCCTCAAGGGGATCCTTCTTCATGACTGGAGTGATGGCTTTGCTGGTTGTGTAGTCGGAGTAACCATTACCCTTGAGAGCCTGGTGTACGTGTTTGAGTTCACTGGCAATGTGATCCTGGTCGGAAATGCATTGGGCTCTATGATATAGAGTCTTGATGAGGGAGTTCTTTTTTCGCCATATGGCATTGTAATGTATAACGACTTATTGCTACTCACCTGGTATCGACAATCAAGGGTATTTCCCTGTCCCCAGACGACCTGCTTGTCAGTTTTGATGTAGTTTCCTTATTCACCAAGGTTCCTGTACCTGACACCATCGCAATCATTTAAGACTTGGTTCATCAAGGACTAAACACTGAGGTACCCCCCCTGGTGAGACACTGTTTAACCAATACATACTTCACTTGGAATGGAACTTTCTACAAACAAACCAATGGGCTCCCCCTATCTCCGGTTATAGCTAACATTTTCATGGAGAAATTTGGGACTGACGCCATCCAGACTGCCACTCTGCGCCCAACCTTATGGAAGAGGTACGTGGATGATACTTTTGTCATCTGGCCACATGGCCGGCCTGCTCTAGACCAATTCTTCGACCACATCAATTCCATACACCCAGCCATCAGATTTACCATGGAAGTTGAAAAAGATGGCAAGCTACCTTTTTTGGATGTCCTAATTAAAAAAGAGACCTGATGGTTCAATGAGCCACTCTGTCTACAGGAAAGCTACCCATACGGATGCTTATCTGAAACCGGATTCCCACCACCATCCATCACAGAAGAATTCTCTCATCAAAACTCTGTATCATAGAGCCCAATGCATATCCGACCAGGAACCCATAGGCAGTGAACTCAAGCACGTACACCAAGCTCTTGAGGCTAATGGTTACTCCGACTATACAATCCGCAAAGCTATCACTCAAACCATGAAGAAGGACCCTCTTGAGGAGCCTTTCAAGACCATCACTTTACCCTACATTGCGGGGATTACAAAAAAGATCTCCAAAATCTTGAATAAACACAAGATCCAGGTCCGTTTCAACACATTACATAAAATCCGTGATCTGGTTCCGTCTGTAAAAGATGTGATTCCGGACGTACAGTACCCTGGTGTCTACAAATTAAGTTGCCTCTGTGGTAGTAGTTACATTGGAGAAACCAAACGCCATGTCTCGGACCGCATTCGTGAACACAAAGCAGACCTTAAACACGGTAGGACCAACATCTCGGCCGTGGCAGATCATTGTTATAATTCAGTAGGCTCACATGACATTGACTTTTCCAAGACAGAGGTTCTTTGTAAGCCATCTGGCTACCATGAGAGATTCGTCCATGAGGCTATCCACATATACAAGCACAGAGACAATTTCAACCGAGAAAATGGATTCTGGCTTAGCAATCATTGGAAAGATTTGATAAACAATTTCAGGTATTAATTGATTGTTCACGCTTACAGTGGCTTTCAGACAGCATACATTAACTTTTGGTCTCCCCCCTCCTCTTTTCAGAACATAGATGGATTAGTCCTTCTAAATAAACTGCCAAATCGCTGTGCGTGGTGCTGACGTTTTTTAAAATTATAAAAAAATAAATACACCGTTTTAAAAATAAATAAATTAATGCAAACTGACACACCTGATGACGACCGTTTGTGTTATGGTCGAAACGTCGTGATAATTTTTATTGTTATATATATTATTATTTTATTGTTTCCCTTCAACGTGACTTTACCGAAAGAGCTAAGAATATGACTTATTGTTAGTAGCTCAGCTGATTGGAGAGTATTTAGAGTTTATTGATAACATTGATGTAGTTTATATTTTAGTTCTTTATTAGTTTACTATATGGTATTCATTATATAGTGTAGTGTATACCCATTTACTTTATGTTAATAGCTCAACTTATTGAAGAATATATTGAGTACATTTATTTTATTGATGTAGTTTATACTTCGTTTTTTCACATCGGTTTATTGTATGATAGTTGGGTAGTTGCAGTCCTTTAGCGTCCATATACTAAATGCCTCTGTTGATATGTAAACTTTGACTTCAACATAGCTACTTCCGTGACCAGTCACATGCTAATCCCTCACATTAACATCATGCTAATCTCCCAGTTACATGCTAATTTTCACTTGAACACCCTGCTGATCCAACACTTTATCACAGCTATTTCAATGCTAAATTCTCCTGTTTGATATGTAAACTCCTTTGTCAAGGCGCTTTACTTCTCCCACCTAGCTTAAAAGACTCCAGCGCTGTCCCACCAGACAGTCTCGTCCCTTCACCTGATGAAGGCCGCTTGTGTTGTGGCCGAAACGTCGTGAGAATATTATTGCGTTATTTTATTTTATCAATTTATTATTTTATTCTCATTCTACGTGACTTTACCGAAAGAACCAAAGAAGACGCTGCGAATCTTAGCAGCGTTCATTGAAGCGCTGTCGTCCCGACAGTTCTGTTCCTTCACCTGAAGAAAGGTACTTGTGTTGTGGCCGAAACGTCGTGAGAATTTGATTGTCTTATTTTGTTTTATTGTGTTTATTCTCATTCTACGTGACTTTACCGAAAGAACCAAGAAGATGTTGTCACCTTCTCACCAAGCTGCTGGGCAATGGTCTTTTAGCCCATTCCAGCCTTGTGTAGGTCTACAATCTTGTCCCTGACATCCTTGGAGAGCTCTTTGGTCTTGACCATGGTGGAAAGTTTGGAATCTTATTGATTGCTTCTGTGGATAGGTGTCTTTTATACAGGTAACAAGCTGAGATTAGGAGCACTCCCTTTAAGAGTGTGCTCCTAATCTCAGCTCGTTACCTGTATAAAAGACACCTGGGAGCCAGAAATCTTTCTAATTGAGAGGGGGTCAAATACTTATTTCCCTCATTAAAATGCAAATCAATTTATAACATTTTTGACATGCGTTTTTCTGGATTTTGTTGTTATTCTGTCTCTCACTGTTCAAATAAACCTACCATTAAAATTATAGACTGATAATTTCTTTGTCAGTGGGCAAACGTACAAAATCAGCAGGGGATCAAATACTTTTTTCCTTCACTGTACATCTGAGAGCTATATATATATATCTGAGAGCTCTGTACGTCTGAGAGCTCTGTACGTCTGAGCTCTGTACATCTGAGCTCTGTACGTCTGAGCTCTGAACGTCTGAGCTCTGTACATCTGAGCTCTGAACGTCTGAGCTCTGAACGTCTGAGCTCTGAACGTCTGAGCTCTGAACGTCTGAGCTCTGTACGTCTGAGCTCTGAACGTCTGAGCTCTGAACGTCTGAGCTCTGTACGTCTGAGCCCTGAACGTCTGAGCTCTGTACGTCTGAGCTCTGAAAGTCTGAGCTCTGAACGTCTGAGCTCTGAACGTCTGAGCTCTGAACGTCTGAGCTCTGTACGTCTGAGCTCTGTACGTCTGAGCTCTGTACGTCTGAGAGCTCTGTACATCTGCGTGGCTCCGAACGCAATCCTACCCTCGTGTATACCCGTGCACTCTCTCTCATCATCACAAGCCACGATCTATCCACTGCTGGAAGCCTTCGCCACCCCTCGCGGCCATGCGATGGAGCCATCCGCCCGGCCTCGTGCTGCAGATTCTCCGATCTCGCCACCGCTCCGTCTCCACACGGCGGGCCGTCCCATCGGCCCGTCCATCGTTCCTTTGGCGGCCCCTCCACCGCCTCCGCCGCCGTGGGTCACAACCGAGGCCCGCCGGCCTCCCTACCCAGCGCAGCGCCCTGCCCAGGCCGCCAGCGTGGCGGCCTTCGTAGGCGCGGCCCCTCGCACGCGGCACGTGCTCCCCGGCAGCACGTGGACCTTCGCCGCGCTTGCGGGGAGCGGCGGTGTCGCCGCTTAGCGCGCTACGAATCCGGCGACCCGGCTTTGATTCCCGCTCACGGCCACCAACAGCGACGATTATCTGAACCGGTCATGGGTCTTCCCTAGGTCGACTCAGGCTCAAATGAGTGCCTGGTGCCGTGTGTGAACATCGCCACTGGGGAGACAAAGGCGGTGCTGGCCACCCACCCCCTCGTGTGCCGTGCCGGCCTTCGTAGGTGCTCGCTAACAGCACTCGCCCCAACAGTCTGTCAAGGCTACACGGGGGATCTTTGTCTCACTTGCATCTGTTTCTCCATACGCGAGGTCTGCCTACGCCTTGCCAGCCAGGCGGGTAGTGTGACCATAGGGGTGGTCCGTGTGGGTTCTGGTGAAGGGCCCGGTTCGGATATCAATCGCCACTTGTTAGCTGCGGCCGGGAACTGAACTCTGGATTTTCGGGGTTCGTGTCGCGATGCGCCACTTGTTAGCTGCGCGATGCGCTAGAACCAGTGCGCCACGGCTCCCCGCGGTGTGCGCTCGCGCTGTTAATGTAACAATGGGACCTTCGCGTGGCTCATTCTCGCTGCGGCCACGGGTCAAGCGCGTGGCGTGGAACCACGCGCCACCAATCCCGCAGAGCAAACGGACACTTTGTTAGGGTTGTTTATATATTTATTTTTGTTACATTTATTTTAAATTCTCGTGACCCCAGGTGCCACGAAAAAAATAAAACAGCGCGCAATTGAAAGAGAGAAGCGCTGGTGATAGACCGGTGACGCGGTTTTCATGTTAGGGCACTTCTTCGCGTGAACCCGGGGGCGCCCGTGCACTCGACCCACGAGACATCTCTCTCTGCGCGGTGGCCTCGCGGCTGCAGGGCTAAAGCCGTGAACGCCAGGCACACAGCAGGGCCGGCTCCCTTCAGGTGGATTACAACCTGCGGCACGTCGAGGAGAGAGATCGTCCTTGGTTTGTTTTTTAAAGCAGATTTTTTGTTTTAAAAAAATGTTCGAACCTGCTTTTAAATCACCGGCCAGGTGGTGTCAGCGGTAACGCGAGTGGCTCGCTAAGGTCGCGAGTTCAAATTCTGGTTGGGGGTGTTGACTCAGCCAATCATCATTCCTCTAGGGTCGATAAAACGAATACTATTTTGTGGGGAAGTAATCAGCGGTTGCCCCATGGATAAACTGGCGCCTGCCATATGAATGTGGAATGTTTCACCACTGGCTCAGAGCGCTAGGAAGTCACCCTGCCTCGCTCTCACCTTCGTTTGGAAACGGCCAGTAGACGACTTTGAATATCCGCACAGAACAATCTCAAAACACAGAGGGGGTTTTATTTGGGTTAGATCGCGTAAATATATAAATGTTGTGTCGTTAAACCCGCCACCACCAGACACAGCCAACTAGTAAGGGTTGTCACGTGAACAGAACGTGGCCAATTCGTCACTAGTACAGCACTAACCGGTGTGTTGGAGAGCCAAGCCACAACATTTACAATCCGAGTACGACGTTTCGCCAATTAATTACAACTAGCATCATCAGGCGGACAGCCAAATCTGTGGAGAAACCCTCCTGTTCTCAAACTTGCTCGCTGTACCGTACTCTCCAGCGAATGGATGTCTCCACGTGATGACTTGACGCGCGGTCCGGTGCACGGGCAGCGGACACGGCACGTGCGTCACACCCACGAGACCACGACGATGGAATTTCAGCGACAGCTGACCCACGTGTGCGTATGTGCGCGTTGGAACTTCTTTCGCGCCGTACATAACCAACGGTACTCATCGGACGTCATTGGAGGGGGAGTGGTTAGGCCACTGTGTGCCTGTGCCACGGTCCAAAATGTATATTTAGAGAAAAATAAACAAAAACACTCAACCACAAATGGAAGAGTAATAGTCGCCCGCCGTCTGTGGAGCTTAGCAGGCGCCCCCAGCAGTCTTGAGACTTTAGTGAAGCTCTTCTGGGTAAAGAAGCGGTCCAGGGGGTGGTGGTAGCGGTGGTGGTAATTATAATAATAGTAAGTATTATAATTATATTAGTAATTATAATTATTACGTTAATTATTATAATTATATTAAGTAGGTAGCAACAATCTGTCAGAACGTGACCTGACGCACCCTCCCCCCCGAATCCTATAGAACGGCCGATATTTAATCCACGCAGAAACGATCAAGGATTAATAATATTAACGTGTTCAAGCAAACAGATAGTCCACCGCCGGACTATCTAACTAATTTGAAGGCCAATGTAGACAAATTATTATCGAGGCTTCACCCCCCCCCCCCACCCCGTTTCCTAAACGAACATCGTCAGTAGACCCCCCCCCCCATACGCAAGTGAACGCGTTTGGGTTCACCCGCTCCACGCGTAGGGACTCAATGGATGTCCCCCAAGGAGCTGCTGCGAGGCCCTCTCGCGTGTGGCTGCCCCGCCACGGCGAGCGGGTGGCCCTCGCCGGTGTGGGCGAGGCGTGGCGAGGAGGCCGCAGGTGACTCCCTGCGCCAGGGGGATCCCTCCCGTGCCCATCGCCTCCGCAGCGCGGGGGGGGGGGGAGGCCCGCGGGGAGCGAGCGGGGCCCGCGGGGAGCGAGCGGCAGAGACATTGCAGGTGGCGCTGGCAGGGAGCACGCTCTGTCTGCGCGCGTGTGTGTGTGTTGTGTGTGTGTTTTGTGTGTGTATGAGTGAGTGTGTGTGTTGTATGTGTGTGTTGAGTGTATGAGTGTGTGAGTGAGTGTATGAGTGTGTGAGTGAGTGTATGAGTGTGTGAGTGAGTGTGTGAATGAGTGAGTGTGTGAGTGTATGAGTGTGTGAGTGAGTGTGTGAGTGTGTGAATGAGTGAGTGTGTGAGTGTGTGAGTGAGTGTGTGAGTGTGTGAATGAGTGAGTGTGTGAGTGTATGAGTGAGTGTGTGAGTGTATGAGTGCGTGTGTGAGTGTATGAGTGCGTGTGTGAGTGTATGAGTGTCTGAGTGAGTGTGTGAGTGTGTGCGTGAGTGTGTGAGTGAGTAAGCTGCGCTTCAAACCCAGCTACCCGAGTTCCATTCCCGTCATGGCTACCACCAGTGACGATTATCTGAACTGGTCATGGGCCTCCCCCCGTCGACCCAGACTCCAATAATTACCTGGTGCGATGTGTAAACATCGCCACTGGGGAGACAAAGGCGGCCGGGCGTCGTATTGACCACCCACCCCCTCGTGTGCCGTGCCGGCCTTCATAGGTGCTGCTCGCTAACAGCACTTGCCCCTACAGTCTGTTCAGGCTACACGTGGCATCATCGTGTGAGTGAGTGGAGGTTGCGAGTGTAATTGAGGTCGACGCCGATGTCTCTGTAATCATCAGCAGCATGACAATCATCGGCGTGACAAAACTCTCGGCTCTCTGTGTAATCTGCTGCAGCTGGAAGCCCGTGGCGGGCTGCTGGCATTCAGCACCCCCCACCCCCGGCTAGGGACCCACTCGCTAAGTTCGCGCCATGGATGAAGCCAGGGACACATCTGTACTCGGTTGATGAAAACAAATAACTTCCATTAAAACAAACCCGAATCCACGAGGCTTTAGAAGAACAACAACAACGACGAGCAGCAGCAGCGACGTTGATGTAGCTGGCATCGACGATGTCATCGCATCTCACGACGCGGGTTACAGACACAGTGGCAAGAAATTCACAAATTCAAACACACGCACGCTCACTCACTCACACAAAGACAAAGATCACCCGTATAGCCTTAACAGACTGTAGGGGCAAGTGCTGCTAGCGAGCACCTAAAAAGTCCGGAACGGTACACGAGGGGGTGGGTGGTCAGCACCACGCCCGACCGCCTTTGTCTCCCCAGTGGCGATGTTTACTACACACCGCACCAGGCGCTCGTTTGAGGCTGAGTCGACCTAGCGGAGGCCCGGGACTGTTGTCAGAGCCGCTCCAGCACTCCGCTGGAGGCTCCTGAGTGGGATCGTCAAACCGGACGTCGCAACGTCAGCCCCTCCCGTCACGTGACACGAGAACGCCGTGGGAGAGCCCCGGGCAGCACCATCGGGACGGTGTTCCCATCCTGCCTTGCGCGTCACGCGACATCACCGCTCGCGCACGGAACCATTCCGTGGGCGAGGCTCATTGCCTGAGACGTCGCCTATTATACGCATTCCATTGTCAAGCCCACGGTGTTATTGAAGAACTCGTTCCGCTTTTTATTTTAATGTAGATTTGTGCCTGTGCACCGCTGCCAACGTAGAAGCAGCATCCATCACCAGATGATTGAATCGACAAGGTCCACAACGTTCGCAAGCGTGGGCCGTGTGGGCAACTGCACCTCCCTTTCTCTGAATCTTCTCTCAGCATTGACAGAAAGGGTTTGAGGTGGCACGCGCATCGTGCTGTGATGGCATTTGTTTTGAGTCGAACTAAGAACCATATCTCACTGTGCACTTGCCCGCAATCAGCTGCCAGTGGCATCGGCATTACTTTAGAGCAGTGGTTCTTATTAACCCGGGGTGCACGCTGCACCGTCTGTGGGTGCGAGACGTGGCCGGTAAATAATCGAGACACAATATGAGCACGGGGCACATCCGTACAACTACTTTGTTCCATCTAACCCATCTACTTTTGTACGTAATTTCTTTATGTTTGTTTACGATAGAGACCCCAAGTGGTGCAAGGGTAGCCGTGAGGGTTACGAACCACTGGGTTGGATCAAGCCCGGCACTGCCGGTGGGACACTGAGCGCTGCAACCGGCCCAGAGTTTCGCTTGTGTTGGAATAATGTTGCCGCGAATTGTAAACTCCCAGAAGGCCGTGTGACTGATTGCATGTGTAAAAATAAACACTTAAAATTGTATGTGGAGGGACGGATCTGGAAAGGGGGCGAATTATCTTCTTGTGTTGTTGTTGTTGTAACAATTTAGTCCGCCAGGCAACGCTTCCTCCGTGACAGACTCAGTAAACAAACGCTGCTGACAAACCCAAGGCCAAAGCGTCAAGGGGATGATGGAACGGGATGCGAGATATTTTTTGTCGTGGTTCTGTGCTTGCCTATGACAGCAATGTGTCCAGCAACGTGTTAAGCAACGTGTTCAACAACGTGCCCAGCAACGCGTTTAGCAACGCGCTAAGCAACGTGTCCAGCAACGTGTTAAGCAACGTGTTCAACAACGTGCCCAGCAACGCGTTTAGCAACGCGCTAAGCAACGTGTTCAGCAACGTGTTAAGCAACGTGTTCAACAACGTGCCCAGCAACGTGTCCAGCAACGCGTCCAGCAACGCGTTCAGCAACGCACTAAGCAACGTGTCCAGCAACGCGTTCAGCAACGTGTTCAGCAATCTGTTAAGCAACGTGTCCAGCAACGTGTTAAGTAACGTATCCAGCAACGTGTCCAGCAACGTGTTAAGCAACGTGTCCAGCAACGTGTCCAGCAACGTGTTCAGCAACGTGTTAAGTAACGTGTCCAGCAACGTGTCCAGCAACGTTTTCAGCAACGTGTTCAGCAACGCGTCCAGCAACGTGTTAAGTAACGTGTCCAACAACGTGTCCAGCAACGCGTTCAGCAACGTGTCCAGCAACGCGTTCAGCAACGTGTTAAGTAACGTGTCCAGCAACGTGTCCAGCAACGTGTCCAGCAACATGTCCAGCAACGTGTTAAGCAACGTGTCCAGCAACGTGTCCAGCAACGTGTTCAGCAACGTGTCCAGCAACGTGCCCAGCAACGTGTTAAGCAACGTGTCCATCAACGCGTTCAGCAACGTGTTCAGCAACGTGTTCAGCAACGTGTCCAGCAACGCGTTCAGCAACGTGTCCAGCAACGTGTCCAGCAACGTGTTAAGCAACGTTTCCAGCAACGTGTTCAACAACGTGTTAAGCAACGTGTCCAGCAACGTGTTCAGCAACGTGTCCAGCAACGCGCTAAGCAACGTATCTAGCAACGTCTTCAACAACGTGTCCAGCAACGCGTTAAGCAACGTGTCCAGCAACGTGTCCAGCAACGTGTTAAGCGACGTGTTCAGGAGCTAAATGCCAATGTCGAGGTCCACGACGAGAGGGCTTCAGCAGAGAGGAGAGTTCGTGTCGTGTCGCTGTGCCTCCTCCTCCGTGCAAGGAGCGGCAGACCACATTGCTTCACGATCAGGGCCACAGTTTGGGTTGCACGGTCACGATCGCACCACCACCGTGGCTTGTCTTGAATTCCACATTCATGACGGAGACGTACACAGCGGCCTGTGTGATGTTCCGATGATGCGGTTGGTGGTTCCACCAGCGGTGTCCTTGAGGAGGAATGTCAAAGCCAGGAGGTTGCGGTGTTTGAGTCTCGAATGCGGCGTTCGGTGTTGACGTCCGCGACGTTCCACCTCGCCCACAGCAGCAGCAGCAGCGCGATCCCGACACCGTCCGGCTCACGTTCACCAGCGGCGAATGAGATCATCGTCTCATTTTCATTGCTTCAGCACTTGGAAGCCAACGCAGCCAACTTGTTGGGTGAAGCCCCTCGCCCACCACGCCGTGCCGGGGACGGGGCGAGGCCGTCTGACCATACTTCACGGCAATTTGTGCAGCGCGGCTTGGCTGGATGCGACCACGGATTTGAGAACCCGCGACACAGCTCGGCCCAAGTGGCCCGCGTGGTGTAAGTTGAACACAATGTAACAGGCACTGTAAGTTGAACACAATGTAACAGGCACTGTAAGTTGAACACAATTTAACAGACACTGTAAGTTGAACACGATGTAACAGGCACTGTAAGTTGAACACAATGTAACAGGCACTGTAAGTTGAACACGATGTAACAGGCACTGTAAGTTGAACACGATGTAACAGGCACTGTAAGTTGAACACAATGTAACAGGCACTGTAAGTTGAACACAATGTAACAGGCACTGTAAGTTGAACACAATGTAACAGGCACTGTAAGTTGAACACGATGTAACAGGCACTGTAAGTTGAACACGATGTAACAGGCACTGTAAGTTGAACACAATGTAACAGGCACTGTAAGTTGAACACAATGTAACAGGCACTGTAAGTTGAACACAATGTAACAGGCACTGTAAGTTGAACACGATGTAACAGGCACTGTAAGTTGAACACGATGTGACAGGCACTGTAAGTTGAACACAATGTAACAGGCACTGTAAGTTGAACACAATGTAACAAGCACTGTAAGTTGAACACAATTTAACAGGCACTGTAAGTTGAACACAATGTAAAAGGCACTGTAAGTTGAACACAATGTAACAGGCACTGTAAGTTGAACACAATGTAACAGGCACTGTAAGTTGAACACAATGTAACAGGCACTGTAATTTGAATACAATGTAAAAGGCACTGTAAGTTGAACACTATGTAACAGGCACTGTAAGTTGAACACGATGTAACAGGCACTGTAAGTTGAACACGATGTAACAGGCACTGTAAGTTGAACACAATGTAACAGGCACTGTAAGTTGAACACAATGTAACAGGCACTGTAAGTTGAACACAATGTAACAGGCACTGTAAGTTGAACACGATGTAACAGGCACTGTAAGTTGAACACGATGTGACAGGCACTGTAAGTTGAACACAATGTAACAGGCACTGTAAGTTGAACACAATGTAACAGGCACTGTAAGTTGAACACAATGTAACAGGCACTGTAAGTTGAACACAATGTAACAGGCACTGTAATTTGAATACAATGTAAAAGGCACTGTAAGTTGAACACTATGTAACAGGCACTGTAAGTTGAGCACAATGTAACAGTCACTGTAAGGTGAACACAATGTAACAGTCACTGTAAGGTGAACACAATGCAACAGGCACTGTAAGTTGAATACAATGTAACAGGCACTGTAAGTTGAACACAATGTAACAGGCACTGTAAGTTGAGCACAATGTAACAAGCACTGTAAGTTGAACACAACGTAGCAGCATCTCGTGTCGCGTTTGGGCCGATCGGCCTCCTTCAAGGAGAATCTAAGATGGGGAGTTTTTGTTTTTTATGTGGGAATCGTTTGCATGCAGTTTGCATGGAGGCAACATTGTTGAGTCGGCACGACTTGACGCATGGTGACCGTGAGCCCGACACTCGCTGGGAGTCGTTCATCCTCTGCGCTTGCTCCGGGTCCTGCTGCTGTGGTCTGGGGGCGCAACCACGACTCACGGACGGCGCCTGACATGTCCACAGCTCACTCACACTCTCACAGCTACACTCACAGTCTCACAGTCTCACTCACAGTCTCACAGTCACACTCACATGCTCTCTCACAGTCTCACAGTCACACTCACAATCACACTCAGTCTCACAGCTACACTCACAGTCTCACTCACAGTCTCACAGCTACACTCACAGTCTCACAGTCTCACTCACAGTGTCACAGCTACACTCACAGTCTCACAGTCACACTCACAGCCTCTCTCACAGTCTCACAGTCACACTCACAGTCTCTCTCACAGTCTCACTCACAGTCACACAATCTCACTCACAGTCTCACTCACAGTCTCACTCACAGTCACACAGTCTCTCTCACAGTCTCACTCACAGTCACACAGTCTCATTCACAGTCTCACTCACAGTCACACAGTCTCACTCACAGTTTCACTCACAGTCTCACAGCTGCACTCACAGTCTCTCTCACAGACTCACAGTCACACTCACAATCACACTCAGTCTCACAGTCACACTCACAGTCTCACTCACAGTCTCACAGCTACACTCACAGTCTCAGTCACACTCAGTCTCTCTCACAGTCTCACAGTCTCTCTCACAGTCTCACAGTCACACTCACAGTCTCAGTCACACTCACAGTCTCTCTCACAGTCTCACAGTCACACTCACAGTATCACAGTCTCACAGCTACAGTCACAGTCTCACAGTCTCACTCACAGTCACACAGTCTCACTCACAGTCTCTCTCACAGTCTTACAGCTACACTCACAGTCTCAGTCACAGACTCACAGCTACACTCACAGTCTCTCTCACAGTCTCTCTCCTCACTCACAGTCTCTCTCACAGTCTCACTCACAGTCACACAGTCTCACTCACAGTTTCTCTCACAGTCTCAGCTACACTCACAGTCCCAGTCACAGTCTCACAGCTACACTCACAGCCTCACTCACAGTCTCTCTCACAGTCTCTCTCCTCACTCACAGTCTCTCTCACAGTCTCACTCACAGTCACACAGTCTCACTCACAGTCTCTCTCACAGTCTCAGCTACACTCACAGTCTCAGTCACAGTCTCACAGCTACACTCACAGCCTCTCTCACAGTCTCTCTCACAGCCTCTCTCCTCACTCACAGACTCTCTCACAGTCTCTCTCACAGTCTCACAGTCTCTCTCACAGTCTCACTCACAGTCTCACAGCTACACTCGCAGTCTAACAGTCTCACAGCTACACTCACAGTCTCACAGTCTCACTCACAGTCACACAGTCTCACTCACAGTCTCTCTCACAGTCTCACAGCTACACTCACAGTCTCAGTCTCACAGCTACACTCACAGTCTCACTCACAGTCTCTATCCTCTCTCACAGTCTCACAGTCTCTCAGTCTCTCTCACAGTCTCACAGCTACACCCACAATCTCACTCACGGTCTCTCTCACAGTCTCACAGCTACACTCACAGTCTCAGTCACAGTCTCACAGCTACACCCACAGTCTCACTCACGGTCTCTCTCACAGTCTCACTCACAGTCTCTCTCACATCTACGCTCACAGTCTCACAGTCACACTCACAGGCTCTCTCCTCTCTCACAGTCTCACTCACAGTCTCTCTCACAGTCTCACTCCTCACTCACAGTCTCTCTCACAGTCTCACAGCTACACTCACATTCTCACAGTCACACTCACAGACTCACTCACAGTCTCACTCCTCACTCACAGTCTCTCTCATAGTCGCACAACTACACTCACAGTCTCACAGTCACACTCGCAGTCACACTCACAGTCTCTCTCACAGTCTCACAGCTACACTCACATTTTCACAGTCACACTCACAGTCTCACAGCTACACTCACAGTCTCACTCACAGTCTCTCTCACAGTCTCACTCACAGTCTCTCTCCTCACTCACAGTCTCTCTCTCAGTCTCTCTCACAGTCTCACAGCTACACTCACAGTCACACTCACAGTCTCACAGTCTCTCTCACAGTCTCTCTCCTCACTCACAGTCTCTCTCACAGTCTCTCTCCTCACTCACAGTCTCACTCACAGTCTCTCTCCTCACTCACAGTCTCTCTCACAGTCTCACAGCTACACTCACAGTCACACTCACAGTCTCACAGCTACACTCACAGTCTCACTCACAGTCTCACAGTCTCTCTCACAGTCTCACAGTCTCTCAGTCTCTCTCACAGTCTCACAGCTACACCCACAGTCTCACTCACGGTCTCTCTCACAGTCTCACAGCTACACTCACAGTCTCAGTCACAGTCTCACAGCTACACTCACAGTCTCACTCACAGTCTCTATCCTCTCTCACAGTCTCACAGCTACACTCACAGCTACACTCACAGTCTCACTCACAGTCTCTCTCACAGTCTCACAGTCTCTCAGTCTCTCTCACAGCCTCACAGCTACACCCACAGTCTCACTCACGGTCTCTCTCACAGTCTCACTCACAGTCTCTCTCACATCTACGCTCACAGTCTCACAGTCACACTCACAGGCTCTCTCCTCTCTCACAGTCTCACTCACAGTCTCTCCCACAGTCTCACTCACAGTCTCTCTCACAGTCTCACTCCTCATTCACAGTCTCTCTCACAGTCTCACAGCTACACTCACATTCTCACAGTCACACTCACAGTCTCACTCACAGTCTCACTCCTCACTCACAGTCTCTCTCATAGTCGCACAACTACACTCACAGTCTCACAGTCACACTCACAGTCACACTCACAGTCTCTCTCACAGTCTCACAGCTACACTCACATTCTCACAGTCACACTCACAGTCTCACAGCTACACTCACAGTCTCACTCACAGTCTCACTCACAGTCTCTCTCCTCACTCACAGTCTCTCTCTCAGTCTCTCTCACAGTCTCACAGCTACACTCACAGTCACACTCACAGTCTCACATTCTCTCTCACAGTCTCTCTCCTCACTCACAGTCTCTCTCACAGTCTCTCTCCTCACTCACAGTCTCACTCACAGTCTCTCTCCTCACTCACAGTCTCTCTCACAGTCTCACAGCTACACTCACAGTCACACTCACAGTCTCACAGTCACACTCACAGTCTCTCTCCTCACTCACAGTCTCTCTCACAGTCTCTCCTCACTCACAGTCTCTCTCACAGTCTCACAGCTACACTCACATTCTCTCTCCTCACTCACAGTCTCTCTCACAGTCTCACAGCTACACTCACAGTCTCACTCACAGTCTCTCTCACAGTCTCTCTCCTCTCTCACAGTCTCTCTCACAGTCTCTCTCACAGTCTCTCTCACAGCCCCTCTCACAGTCTCACAGCTACACTCACATTCTCACTCACAGTCTCTATCACAGTCTCACTCACAGTCTCTCTCACAGTCTCATTCCTCACTCACAGTCTCTCTCACAGTCTCACAGCTACACTCACAGACTCACTCACGGTCTGACTCCTCACTCACAGTCTCACTCACAGTCTCTCTCACAGCCCCGCTCACAGTCTCTCTCATAGTCTCACAGCTACACTCACAGTCTCACTCACAGTCTCACTCCTCACAGTCTCTCTCACAGTCTCACAGCTACACTCACAGTCTCACTCACAGACTCACTCCTCACTCACAGTCTCACAGTCACACTCACAGTCTCTCTCACAGTCTCTCTACACTCTCGCAGTCTCTCTCACAGTCTCACAGCTACACTCACAGCCTCTCTCCTCACTCACAGTCTCTCTCACAGCCTCACAGTTACACTCACAGTCTCACTCACAGTCTCTCTCACAGTCTCACAGCTACACTCACAGCCTCTCTCCTCACTCACAGTATCTCTCAAGTCTCTCCTCTCTCACAGTCTCACAGTCGCTCTCCTCTCTCACAGTCACACTCACAGCCTCTCTCACAGTCTCTGTCCTCACTCACAGTCTCACAGCTACACACTCAGTCTCACAGACTCTCTCCTCACTCACAGTCTCTCTCACAGTCACACTCACAGTCTCACAATCTCTCTCACAGTCTCACAGCTACACTCACAGTCTCTCTCACAGTCTCTATCCTCACTCACAGTCACACTCACAGTCTCTCTCACAGTCTCACAGCTACACTCACAGTCTCTCTCACAGTCACACTCACAGTCTCTCTCACAGTCTCTCTCACAGTCTCTCTCCTCACTCACAGTCTCACAGTCACACTCACAGTCTCACAGTCTCTCTCACAGTCTCTCCCACAGTCTCTCTCCTCACTCACAGTCTCTCTCCTCACTCACAGTCTCACTCACAGTCTCTCTCACAGTCTCACTCCTCACTCACAGTCTCTCTCACAGCCCCTCTCACAGTCACACTCACAGTCTCACAGCTACACTCACATTCTCACTCACAGTCTCTATCACAGTCTCACTCACAGTCTCTCTCACAGTCTCACTCCTCACTCACAGTCTCTCTCACAGTCTCACAGCTACACTCACAGTCTCACTCACGGTCTGACTCCTCACTCACAGTCTCACTCACAGCCTCTCTCACAGCCCCTCTCACAGTCTCTCTCATAGTCTCACAGCTACACTCACAGTCTCACTCACAGTCTCACTCCTCACAGTCTCTCTCACAGTCTCACAGCTACACTCACAGTCTCACTCACAGACTCACTCCTCACTCACAGTCTCACAGTCACACTCACAGTCTCTCTCACAGTCTCTCTACACTCTCACAGTCTCTCTCACAGTCTCACAGCTACACTCACAGCCTCTCTCCTCACTCACAGTCTCTCTCACAGCCTCACAGTTACACTCACAGTCTCACTCACAGTCTCTCTCACAGTCTCACAGCTACACTCACAGCCTCTCTCCTCACTCACAGTCTCTCTCAAGTCTCTCCTCTCTCACAGTCTCACAGTCTCTCTCCTCTCTCACAGTCACACTCACAGCCTCTCTCACAGTCTCTGTCCTCACTCACAGTCTCACAGCTACACACTCAGTCTCACAGACTCTCTCCTCACTCACAGTCTCTCTCACAGTCACACTCACAGTCTCACAATCTCTCTCACAGTCTCACAGCTACACTCACAGTCTCTCTCACAGTCTCTCTCCTCTCTCACAGTCTCTCTCTTCACTCACAGTCTCACTCACAGTCTCTCTCACAGTCTCTATCCTCACTCACAGTCACACTCACAGTCTCTCTCACAGTCTCACAGCTACACTCACAGTCTCTCTCACAGTCACACTCACAGTCTCTCTCACAGTCTCTCTCACAGTCTCTCTCCTCACTCACAGTCTCACAGTCACACTCACAGTCTCACAGTCTCTCTCACAGTCTCTCCCACAGTCTCTCTCCTCACTCACAGTCTCTCTCCTCACTCACAGTCTCACTCACAGTCTCTCTCACAGACTCACTCCTCACTCACAGTCTCTCTCACAGCCCCTCTCACAGTCACACTCACAGTCTCACAGCTACACTCACATTCTCACTCACAGTCTCTATCACAGTCTCACTCACAGTCTCTCTCACAGTCTCACTCCTCACTCACAGTCTCTCTCACAGTCTCACAGCTACACTCACAGTCTCACTCACGGTCTGACTCCTCACTCACAGTCTCACTCACAGTCTATCTCACAGCCCCTCTCACAGTCTCTCTCATAGTCTCACAGCTACACTCACAGTCTCACTCACAGTCTCACTCCTCACAGTCTCTCTCACAGTCTCACAGCTACACTCACAGTCTCACTCACAGACTCACTCCTCACTCACAGTCTCACAGTCACACTCACAGTATCTCTCACAGTCTCTCTACACTCTCACAGTCTCTCTCACAGTCTCACAGCTACACTCACAGTCTCACTCACGGTCTGACTCCTCACTCACAGTCTCACTCACAGTCTCTCTCACAGCCCCGCTCACAGTCTCTCTCATAGTCTCACAGCTACACTCACAGTCTCACTCACAGTCTCACTCCTCACAGTCTCTCTCACAGTCTCACCGCTACACTCACAGTCTCATTCACAGACTCACTCCTCACTCACAGTCTCACAGTCACACTCACAGTATCTCTCACAGTCTCTCTACACTCTCACAGTCTCTCTCACAGTCTCACAGCTACACTCACAGCCTCTCTCCTCACTCACAGTCTCTCTCACAGCCTCACAGTTACACTCACAGTCTCACTCACAGTCTCTCTCACAGTCTCACAGCTACACTCACAGCCTCTCTCCTCACTCACAGTCTCTCTCAAGTCTCTCCTCTCTCACAGTCTCACAGTCTCTCTCCTCTCTCACAGTCACACTCACAGCCTCTCTCACAGTCTCTGTCCTCACTCACAGTCTCACAGCTACACTCACAGCCTCTCTCCTCACTCACAGTCTCTCTCAAGTCTCTCCCCTCTCACAGTCTCACAGTCTCTCTCCTCTCTCACAGTCACACTCACAGCCTCTCTCACAGTCTCTGTCCTCACTCACAGTCTCACAGCTACACACTCAGTCTCACAGACTCTCTCCTCACTCACAGTCTCTCTCACAGTCACACTCACAGTCTCACAATCTCTCTCACAGTCTCACAGCTACACTCACAGTCTCTCTCACAGTCTCTCTTCTCTCTCACAGTCTCTCTCCTCACTCACAGTCTCACTCACAGTCTCTCTTACAGTCTCTCTCCTCACTCACAGTCACACTCACAGTCTCTCTCACAGTCTCACAGCTACACTCACAGTCTCTCTCACAGTCACACTCACAGTCTCTCTCACAGTCTCTCTCACAGTCTCTCTCCTCACTCACAGTCTCACAGTCACACTCACAGTCTCACAGTCTCTCTCACAGTCTCTCCCACAGTCTCTCTTCTCACTCACAGTCTCTCTCCTCACTCACAGTCTCACTCACAGTCTCTCTCACAGTCTCACTCCTCACTCACAGTCTCTCTCACAGTCTCACAATCTCTCTCACAGTCTCACAATCTCTCTCACAGTCTCTCTCCTCACTCACAGTCCCTCTCACAGTCACACTCACAGTCACACTCAGTCTCTCTCACAGTCTCTCTCACAGTCTCTCTCACACTCACAGTCTCTCTCCTCACTCACAGTCTCTCTCACAGTCTCTCTCACAGTCACACAGTCTCACTCACAGTCTCTCTCACAGTCACACTCACAGTCTCTCTCCTCACTCACAGTCTCTCTCACAGTCTCTCTCCTCACTCACAGTCTCTCTCACAGTCTCCCTCACAGTCACACTCACAGTCTCACAGTCTCTCTCACAGTCTCTCCCACAGTCTCTCTCCTCACTCACAGTCTCTCTCCTCACTCACAGTCTCACTCACAGCCTCTCTCACAGTCTCACTCCTCACTCACAGTCCCTCTCACAGCCCCTCTCACAGTCACACTCACAGTCTCACAGCTACACTCACATTCTCACTCACAGTCTCTATCACAGTCTCACTCACAGTCTCTCTCACAGTCTCACTCCTCACTCACAGTCTCTCTCACAGTCTCACAGCTACACTCACAGTCTCACTCACGGTCTGACTCCTCACTCACAGTCTCACTCACAGTCTCTCTCACAGCCCCTCTCACAGTCTCTCTCATAGTCTCACAGCTACACTCACAGTCTCACTCACAGTCTCACTCCTCACAGTCTCTCTCACAGACTCACAGCTACACTCACAGTCTCACTCACAGACTGACTCCTCACTCACAGTCTCACAGTCACACTCACAGTCTCTCTCACAGTCTCTCTACACTCTCACAGTCCCCCTCACAGTCTCACAGCTACACTCACAGCCTCTCTCCTCACTCACAGTCTCTCTCACAGTCTCACAGTTACACTCACAGTCTCACTCACAGTCTCTCTCACAGTCTCACAGCTACACTCACAGCCTCTCTCCTCACTCACAGTCTCTCTCAAGTCTCTCCTCTCTCACAGTCTCACAGTCTCTCTCCTCTCTCACAGTCACACTCACAGCCTCTCTCACAGTCTCTGTCCTCACTCACAGTCTCACAGCTACACACTCAGTCTCACAGACTCTCTCCTCACTCACAGTCTCTCTCACAGTCACACTCACAGTCTCACAATCTCTCTCACAGTCTCACAGCTACACTCACAGTCTCTCTCACAGTCTCTCTTCTCTCTCACAGTCTCTCTCCTCACTCACAGTCTCACTCACAGTCTCTCTTACAGTCTCTCTCCTCACTCACAGTCACACTCACAGTCACTCTCACAGTCTCACAGCTACACTCACAGTCTCTCTCACAGTCACACTCACAGTCTCTCTCACAGTCTCTCTCACAGTCTCTCTCCTCACTCACAGTCTCACAGTCACACTCACAGTCTCACAGTCTCTCTCACAGTCTCTCCCACAGTCTCTCTCCTCACTCACAGTCTCTCTCCTCACTCACAGTCTCACTCACAGTCTCTCTCACAGTCTCACTCCTCACTCACAGTCTCTCTCACAGTCTCACAATCTCTCTCACAGTCTCACAATCTCTCTCACAGTCTCTCTCCTCACTCACAGTCCCTCTCACAGTCACACTCACAGTCACACTCAGTCTCTCTCACAGTCTCTCTCACAGTTTCTCTCACACTCACAGTCTCTCTCCTCACTCACAGTCTCTCTCACAGTCTCTCTCACAGTCACACAGTCTCACTCACAGTCTCTCTCACAGTCACACTCACAGTCTCTCTCCTCACTCACAGTCTCTCTCACAGTCTCTCTCCTCACTCACAGTCTCTCTCACAGTCTCCCTCACAGTCACACTCACAGTCTCTCTCACAGTCTCTCTCACAGTCTCTCTCACAGTCACACTCACAGTCTCTCTCCTCACTCACAGTCTCTCTCACGACGGACGATTGTCCGACGCCCCAGCTCGCCTCCATCACCAGCTGCCAGCAAATAAAGGGAATTCATTGATCCACGGGGGGGGGGGGGGGTGGGTTGTGTTTTTGTTTCACTCGCGACAACGCGGTATTCATATTTAAAACGGCCCCATCTATAATTTGTGACAAACGACCCCCTACGATTCACCCACCCCCCTTCTTTTTCTCAAACCCGAAATGTCAGACGGTGAATTGTTCACATTCCGCTCGCCATTGCCACGAGACGGCCGCCCGGTCCCGTTTCTGTCGGCTCGAGACCGCCCAGGAGACGCGCAGACTTCTGTCGCGGTGGGGGGGTGGGGGCACGGGCTGCCGAGGAGGGAGCTGGGGGGGGGGCGCGGGGATTCGGGATGGTGGGAGAGGCGACGCCTTTAGAATTGATCACAATTCTTCAAACGAATTCCCGATCGCCATCGAGACGGAACAGTGGGGCCGGGCCCTGCGAGGACGCTGCACGGGCACCCCCCCCCCCCCTACCCCCCCACCCCCCCCCGAGCCGTTCCGCGTCTCTCGCTCGACGGATCATCGCCGCACGCGGGCAGCCCGGCACGCCTCAAATCATTGTCGGTGGCGAGGAGGCGAGAGAGAGGGACGTCGCATTTTAAGCGAACCCCCCCAACCCACCCGCCTCCTCCCCCCCCGGGAAGAAGCGAATGCAGCCGCCACGTAATGAAGCGTCGCGTCCACGCACCGACACGTGACACGTGCGAGTCGACGCGCCGGCCGACCGCGTGGATGGGGTCATTACGTGTGCATGCGGGGCCTCGGTCCGTATGCCTCGGAGTGTGTGTGTGTGAATCAGAGTGTGTGTGTGTGTAAGATTGAGTGAGTGTAAGAGTGTGTATGTAAGAGTGTATGTGTAAGAGTGTATGTGTGTAAGAGTGGGTGTGTATGTAAGAGTGTGTAAGGTTGTGCCGGAGGCCCTGGGGGGACAGGTGGCTATGACATCTCCTGGCCAAACCCCATTTGGCGGAGCCAGGAGATTGAATCTTTACCCTCGGGGCTCCTCCAGAAACAACAAAAAGCCACTACGTGTGGGCACGTGGAATGTTCGAATGCTCACTGCGGAGGAGAGGCTGCCACTCCTCTGTCAGCAGCTGGACCGGTACCGCCTGGATCTCTGTGGCATTCAGGAGGTCCGGTGGACCGGCTCTGGCTCCTGCTACTATGAGGGGTGGACAGTCCTCTACTCGGGGCAGGAGACTGCCAAACAACAGGGTGTGGCGCTTCTTCTGAACAAAATAATGAAGGGGACGTGGGAGCGTGGCAGTGAGGTGTGGGAAGCTGTAAGCCCCAGGCTACTTTGGGCTTGCCTTCCCATCACCTGGAGGCGAGGAGTGGTGGTCGTGGTTACTTATGCCCCCACCAAAGACGACGATCCGTGGAGGGATGCAGGCAAGGCTGATGAGTCAGATGCCTTCTATGACCTCCTGTCACAGGTGCTGGCTAAAGTGGCCCCTCGGGATAAAGTCATCTTGTTGGGTGATTTCAATGCCTGAGTTGGTCATGATGCTGGCACCTGGTCTGGAGTGATTGGAAGGCCTGGGCCAGATCAGCTCAATAACAGCGGTAGGAGGCTACATGACATCATAACAACAGTCTGGAACACTTGCCAGGTTCCGCAGGATTGGAAGGATGCCCTGGTGGTTCCCCTCTTTAAGAAGGGGGACCGCACAGACTGTAACAACTACAGGGGCATTTCACTCCTCAGTGTACTGGGAAAGGTCCTGGCAAGGATTATGCAACATCGCCTTGCTAGGCACGCTGAGGCGAAGCTTGCGGAGCCCCAATGCGGTTTCAGGAAAGAGCGGTCCTGCACAGATGCCATATTTTCTGTCCGTCTGCTAAAGCAGAGGTGTAGGGAATTCCAACAAGACCTACATCTCTGCTTTATTGACCTGGTCAAGTCCTATGATACCATCAGTAGGCCTTGGCTCTGGGTTGTTCTTCGTGCTTTCAGAGTCGCTGACCCTCTGCTCACGCTCATTAAGGGCCTTCATGATGGTGAGTGGGCCCGGGTAAAACTACGTGGCCGGGAGTCAGAGCCATTCCCTGTACACCTTGGGGTGCGACAGGGATGTCCTCTGGCTCCCACATTATTTAATATCTATTTTGACCACGTAGTTCGTGAAGCCTTCAATAGCTGTCTGTACCGGAGGAATTTCCATTTGGTACAGATATAATGGGAGGCTGATCGATGCCCGGGTGCGGTCAAGGGATGGCTCCCTATTGCTCAACCACGTTTTGTATGCCGATGATCTGGTAATTGCTGCTCACTCAGAGGAGGAGTTGGAGGCGCTGCTGCTGAACCTGGAGCTTGCCACCAAGAGGTGGGGCCTTACCATCAGCCCCACCAAAATTAAGCACCTGCCTGGGTATTTTGTACCATTGGACACTCCACCCCCACAACTCCCAATTGGTGATAGGGCAGTTGTGGAGAGAGTGGAGAGTTTCCCATACCTTGGCAGTGTGCTCATGACCGGCTCCGGTTAAGCAGCAAAGGTTTAACTCCGAATCAGTCGAGCGGCATTATCTTCTCATCGGTTGCGTAACGCTGTGTGGAAGCTACCTGGTCTATTACTCCGTACGAAGCTTCAGGTCTTCTCGACCACAGTCATTTCCTCCCTTCTCTACGCTTGCGAAACGTGGACCCCCGTAATGGAGCATCTTCGCCGGTTAGAAACATTTAAGCTGGCCTGCCTACGATCCATCCTGGGTTTAACCAGGCTGGATTGTGTGAAGAGCTCACAAATCCTTGAAAGATGTGGACAAAGTCCAATCGGTGAGCTCCTCCGGCAGGCAAGGCTGCGTTAACTGGGTCATGTAGCCCGCATGCCCAGCCACCGCATGCCTAAACAGCTTTTGTTCGGCCGGATCGAAGGGGCTAAACGGGCGCGGCACGGGCTAGAGTAGAGATGGAGTGATGTGGTATAGGAGGACGTGGAGCTGAGTGGACTTGCCGATGACTGGTACCAGCGGTGTCAAGATCGGCCTCTGTGGAGGAGGCTCGTGAAGGACGCTACTGGGCAGTTGGAGGCAGTCGCCCTCCAACAACAACGGAGGGCGGAGGAGCGACGCTCACAACAATGAGTTGAGCGCCGGGTGACTAAAGCACAGCAAGCTGGCATAGTAGGGGGCACAGGTGGTGCATCAGCCAGTCGTCTCAGTCAACCCGTGGCACCTGGGTCTGCCCCATGACCTCTTGCCAGCGGGCGTTCGACACTTCACGTGGCCTCAAGGTGCACATAGCCTGGCACAAGCGTCGTGGTGACGTCACCGCCACTTAATGGCGAATGGCGGTTGTTGTTGTGTGTAAGAGTGAGTGTCTGTGTGTCAGTGTGTGTGTAGGAGTGAGTGTGTGTATGTGCGGTAGTGTAATGGTTAGCATGCTGCGCTACGAACCTGGCAACACGGGTTCGATTCCCGCTTACAGCCAACACCAGTGACGATTATCTGAACCGGTCCTGGGCCTCCCCTAGGTCTACGCAGCCTCGAATGAGTACCTGATGCGGTGCGTGAACATCGCCACTGGGGAGACAAAGGCGGTCGGGCGTGGTGCTGGCCACCCACCCCCGCGTGTACCGTTCCGGCCTTCATAAGTGCTGCTTGCTAGCAGCACTTGCCCCGACAGTCTGTTGAGGCTATATGGGGGATCTTTGTCCTTGTGCGTGAAGGGTTAGCGGAGCGGTGGCGCAGCGGTCAGCGCACCGAGCGTCGAAGCCGGCGGCCCGAGTCTCGCTGCGGCACTCGACCCACAGCGGCGGCGGCGAATTTTGCAAGCGGTCTCGTGCCTCCCCTAGGTCGACTCAGCCTCGAATGGGCACCCGGTGCGGTGTAATCATCAGCACTGGGGAGACAAAGGCGGCCGGGCGTGGCATTTGCCTCGTGTGCCACAGTGCCGGCCTTCATAGGTGCTGCTCGGTCAGAGCACCTGCCCTTACAGGCTCCACGGGGAGATCGTCGTCTTTTTTGACGCGTCGCCTACGTGCACGCGATGTGATGTGAGTGGGAAGCAATGTTGAGATGTCGAGCAGGCTGGGCGTGTGCCCAAGACGATGTACATTAGGGACATATCTAAAGTAGATATTGATGGAATGCACGAGATTAGCATGTCGGACGGCCATTACAGCATTCGTGTGTTTTTCGTGCACCATTGCATCTCCGCATAATAATCACAAACGATGGGTCGGCGCAGTGGATGCGCGCTCCGCTCTGGATTTTATTCCCAGCCACGGAAGCGACCCGCGCCGACCAGCGTGGGGAAGTATGGTCACACAGAGCCGACGGCCCGCAAGGCGCGGGGAGGCCTTCGTCCAGCAGTGGATTGGTGAAAAGATGCGCTCGGATAAACACAACGTGCTCATTTTCACGCGCATCCCTTTGTGTGTGTGGGTGGGAGGGGACGTTAATAGTGGTTGTCCTACGGATGGACTCTCCCCGCCATAAGAACGTGGAATTGCAACCATCGTCTCAGCGATATAAACAGAGGATGAGCGCCGAAGCCTCGATGCAGACCTGAGACTCCGCCCTCGGGTGCAGTCTCAGGTCTGCCGTCACGTTGCCGGCTGCGCTCGAGATGTGCGATACAGGGAGAGGCCGGGGAGGGCACGGTTCGTCTGAGCCCCTCAACAGCGAGGGGGGGGGCGGGGGGGGCAGGGGGGGGGGCTCGTCCTCTCTCGAGCGGCAGAGTCGATGGGGCCCCGGTTCTGGGAGCCGCGGGGCGCCAGGTTCGTGACGAGCGGCCCCCGGCCCGTGGCGGATGGACGACGCCGCGGGGGCTTTTGATTGCCACGGTCGAGCAAGCGGGCCACGGGACGCCGCGTAAATTGTTGAGTTGATTGGGGAGCAATGTTTGATTACGTCAGGGCTTTGTCTGGTACTCACCAGCCACTCGTACGTTGGCCACGTACGGCGCGAAAGAAGTTCGACGCACATGTATCCATTCAAAATCAGGCCATCAGAAAACATTGAAAAATGTAATTTGCATCGGGCCCCGTGGTGCAAACGAGTAGCAGTCCCCAACACTTGTCAGCTCTGCAGGCGCTGTGAAGAATCGTCGCCGAGTAAACAAATACTAATTTAGTTACAGGCCGCAGCGTTGCTGACGAGCGTGCCGAGTTTGTATCTGCCGCGTGCGTGACGGCGGGGATCTTCTTCACCGAGCAGCGGATGATGAAGATGTGCCGGCGGAGTGGCGTGGTGGTGACCCTGCGCATCTCGGAGAGAACGCGTCTGGGTTCGATTCCCGACGCGGGGTGTCTGTCCGGGCAGGGTTTGTAAATGATCTCCCTGTTTCCGCAGCGGGTGTCCCCCCTGGTTCTCAAGTCCCCTTCCATAGCTGAACCCACAACACAATCCGTCACTGGTGTTGGCCAACCATCACAATGCGACAGGACCCTCCTGGAAGTTGAGTACGCGGGATCAATGTGCTTTTCCTGGGTAAATTCGTTATAATGATGATGAGGCAATAAATAAGCGCATTACCCTGAAGACAGCGCTGCATGATGATTATTTTCAGTACAATGATCATCATAATTCATGGAGTTATAATACCCGTTGTCTGATTTGTATTTCATGCACTAATGCTTCTCTTTCTGATGGAGTTCTGATGTCAGCAACGCAAGGGGTTCACCGTGCACAGATGTTGACAGGGGGAAGAAAGAGAAAACATTCAGAAGAAGGTTTTGCCGTGCATGACATGCGAATCGTAACATGGCTAAATTTTGACTTAACACTTTCGTGACTGCAGTAATTCATATTCTCTGGTGCTTTCGGTAAAGTCACGTAGATAGAAAAAAATAAAATGAAAAAAATTCCAAAATATATGCATTTTTTAAAATAATTTTATTTTAAATTTCTATCTCCGTGACTTTACCGAAAGAACCAAACAATACGTATCACGGCTGGCTAAGGAATTGTTAAACCAACACGCACGTGCCTCCAACGAGCGGACCTCATGTGCCCTCTGGGAGCCGAGCCGGCACAGAGGGCCCGGACTCGCCGCGACGCCTCGCGGGGTTTCTGGGGCCACTTTCTGGGGCCACTTTCTGGGGCGCGCGACGAATCCGTCGCTGCCTCGACCTGGCTGATCGCTTCTCCGCTCAAACCAACACACACACTGCGGGGTCGGGAGCGGCTGAAGAAGGAGCAGCAACAGCAGCAACAGTAGCAACAGCAGCAGCAGTAGCAACAGTAGCAACAGCAACAGCAGCAGCAGTTGCAACAGCAGCAGCAGTAGCAACAGCAGCAGCAGCAACATCAGCAGCTACAGCAGCAACAGCAGCAACATCAACAGCAACAGTAGCAGCAACAGCAGCAGCAACATCAGCAGCAGCAACAACAGCAACAGCAGCAACAGCAGCATCAACAGCAGCAACATCAACAGTAGCAGCAACAGCAGCAACATCAGCAGCAACAGCAGCATCAACAGCAGCAACATAAACATGGTGGGTGGTGGTGGTGGGTGGGGGTGGTGTGGGTGGTGGGTGGCGGTGGTGGTGGGTGGGGGTGGCGGTTAGTGTGGGAGGTGGTGGTGGGTGGGGGTGGTGTGGGTGGTGGTGGGTGGCGGTGGTGGTGGGTGGGGGTGGCGATTAGTGTGGGTGGTGGGGGGGGTGGTGGTGGCGGTTAGTGTGGGTGGTGGGGGTGGTGGTAGGTGGGGGTGGGGGTGGTGGGGGCGGTGGGGGTGGTGGTAGGTGGGGGTGGTGGGTGGTGGTGTGGGTGGTGGTTAGTGTGGGTGGTGTGGGAGGTGGTGTGGGTGGTGGTGGGGGGGCTCCGTGGAACATCGCGAGACGCCCGCTGCGAGGTTGGCGCTAGGCGCTGTCCATGGATCCCGGAGTCCACTACGGGGTGGGAGGCCCCACAGGCGGGGCGTCCAACGCGCTCCAGTGGCAGCCGCCGCGCGCGTGGAGCGCCTCGCGGGGCCACGCGAGGCGCCTCGCGTGGAGCGCCTCGCGTGGCCCCGCGAGGCGCCTCGCGGGGCCACGCGAGGCGCCGCCGTTTTCGTTGTTCGCCCGGCCGCGCCGTTCACTCGCGGGCCGCATCCCAGATCCGCGCTCCGCGTTTTCTTTTTTGCGCTGTGGAGAATTTGTGGTACGCGGCGCTTTTCTTGTTGTTGTTTTAATGCCGAGGCTCTCTTCCATTTCTCATCCTTCTTTCTCGCGTGACTCACACGCCACGCGCTGCATCCACGTCGACAAGAAGGCGACTGCCGTGCGACATTCACGCGCCTTGCGCACGCAGAGCCCACGTGGACCCCCACGCGGACCCCCACGCGGACCCCCACGCGGACCCCCACGTGGACCCCCACGTGGACCCCCACGCGGACCCCCACGCGAGCAGCCTCCACGCGGCGCCGCTGATGGAAACTCTCCGGGCCTCGAGGACACGAAATCTTCGGCCCCACCCCCCACATCCCCCCAACTCCAATGTATAGGCGAGCGGTGGTGGCTGCTGCCGCTGCTGCACGTGGCAGCGGCAGGGGCAGCGAGGGGGTTGGTGGATCACACACAAATGTTGTGAAATCCCCTCCTCGTCTCCGCCTGTTCCGCCTGTGTGGGGTGGTGCGTTGCCCCCCACATCCGTGGGGGTCTCTCCGGGTGCTCCGGCTCATTGATTTGACGATGGCACTGCCGTAATACACAGAGAGCGGCAGAGCTTGGGCAATATTTGCCGTCGGCCCGCCGCCTTCTCGCTTGTCGGTGGCTCCCTCCTCACGCCCCTGAGTCTGTGCTCCCTTGTCGAGAGCGAGCGGTGGCGTGCGATGTATGAGTTGACATTGTTGTTTGTAAACCCATTCGCACATGTGACACACAAGTCGGTGCAAAAGGTGGGGCGCCACGTGACGGCTGCTACCTCACGAGGCATCTGCAAGGGGGTTGCCACCTCTGATGCACTGCGCCCAGAAATGCGGGACGGTTCATGGGAAGATTCGGTGGCAGTTGGCAACCGCGGTCCGCACGGCGATTACGAAACAGCGACCCGGTGAAAGAGCTGACGCCAAGAGAGGCTCCCTTCCGTGGCGCGCTCGTGGTCCACAAACCCCGAACTCTGTCCGCACAGACCATGGCAGCACCAGATGCGGCTACTCGATGGACAAATGGAAAATAAAATAAAATAAACTCTCCGCTGTGCGGTGACTGTGGCCACCCAGAACAAACCGTGCAGGAGCAGATAACGACGCAATGCCTCATTCACAAATACGGAGCACTAGGAACACCCGTACCCCAATGCCCGACTCCTGATGTAATAATGCGGCTCTACAATCGCGATGCGAACTACAGCCGTTGCTCTCCATCGGCATCAGCCGTACGAGGAAGAAGAAGAAGAGGAAGAAGAAGATGATGAGTGTAGGCACCGCCTCGAGCGTCGGGAGTCGGTGCCGCATGGACCCATTGGCTCGAGGCGGAGAGGAGAAACCTCAACTCCGTCCCCAGCACCAAGACGCTCTTCGTCTCACAGGCACCGCCCGCGGAACGCGCCCGTGCCAGTAGCCCGTGGACCTGGCAAGGCGGAACTTATCGTGTGTCACTCGCAAAGATCTGGAACAATTTCCAGCCCGTCGCACCCTCTTGTATTTAAACGCAAGCACGGCAGCACAACTTCACCCGATATATAAACAAAAATGTACCGCAAACCTGTAAACAATGTAAATGTATTATATTGTATCGCGGGTATTATTATTATCAACATGAACAATGAGCATTGGAACAACAATTCAAAGCGAATTAACAATGACCGTGACATCAAAAATGATGCAGTACAGTAGAAAGCTTGCAACACATAACTTATTTCGTAATAAAAAATAAAAATTTTATCCACGGAATAGGAAATAGGTCAAAAGCAATTACATTGGTAACGACCAACAGACAAATAAATCTCTTTTTCCATTACACGCTGACTGGGAAGGAATCCGTTTAAAACAGGGGAATGCAATGAGCTACTTGGAGGAGTATTTTGTGATTGTAAACGAGCAGACGTACTCACGTGTTCTCAAACACACACAAAGGGACCAGGTTCGCCTTCACGGTATCCGTCTCGTGCAAGGGCACGGAGTCTCACGGCAGACTGGCAGCCCAGGGAGGGCACTCGCCACAGGAGGACGTCTGGCACGGAGAAGGGAGGCGATAGGACCGGCGCGTGGTGCAGGAGCGAGATGGCTCGCTGCGTCACGGGGCCGCGGGAGATGGTCGACCACTTCGGCGTCCTCTTAATCCGTCAGTGAATAGATCGCGGCTGATGATGACAGGTGGTGTCCGTGGCGCGCGTGGGTGCGCGCGTGGGTGAGTTCGTGGGTGAGCGCGTGGATGAGCGCGTGGGTGAGCACGTGGGTGAGCACGTGGGTGAGCTCGTGGGTGAGTTCGTGGGTGAGCGCGTGGGTGAGTTCGTGGGTGAGCGCGTGGGTGAGCGCGTGGGTGAGCGCGTGGGTGAGCACGTGGGTGAGCACGTGTCGTCAACACGGAATTTGACAGGGGGAGGGACTCGCGTTGGAAGAGGGACAGGAAGCTGCGCCTGGATGTTTCAAGTTGCACAACCCCGTGCAGGGCGAATTCCGCTGTCAGCACCCCCCCCCTCGCCCCGGTTGACACCCGCACGTGCGCAGGGAGCCGATTTGTTCAATCAACCGCTGGATGGAGGCCCTCCCCGAGGCTTACGTGGCCGTTAGGGATATTTGACCATACTTCACCACCACTGCCGTGCCCACCGCCCCTGCCGCACCCACCACCCCTGCCGTGCCCACCACGTCCACCACCTCCCCTGCCGTGGTGGGCACGCCCTAGGGGCGGGCAGCTCAGCAAGGCAATCCCTGGAATTGTGGGGGCCGAGTGGACGACAGCGCCACACGTGATGCTCGGCCACGGTCTAAGAGGTCTCAGATGGTAATGTCATGCCAGGTCTGTGTACCGTTCATTGACGCATTGTTGTTTGTAACTGGCCGTAGGCCATCAAGTGTCACGAATATTAAAAAAAATGTAACATGAAACCAGTCGATGCAACAAAGCAACTGGATATTTAAGCAGAGATTATCACGTCCTTTAATTTGATTTACAACACTTGTGCTTAATCTAAATCGGCTCACAAGAGCGTGCAATATTACAATTAACACGACACGGCAAATATCGAAGCGATAAGATCAGATGTGCGATCGAGAGGAGGAGGAGGAGCACAGGGCAGTCCCGCTGTGTCGCGTCCACGAAGGGTGTCGACATGCGGACTTGACCACAGAACGTCCCGGCAACGTTACAAATGGAACTCCGTTGCGTTTTTGCTCGCAAGGCTCAAAGTCTGCTTCGCTTCCGAGACGGGGGCGTCGCGTTCGAGAGTAGACTTGATCACCGCCTGGCCTCGAGCACCCGGCCAACTCTTTAAAGACTTTGCAGGGAATGGAAGGGTATTTAATGTGTATCGTAACACCAGGGCGAGGTGGATTTCGCATTCAGAGTGCCTGAATAGTTAGACCACGCGTGTTGTTGCTACCGTCCGCCAAAAACTAAAACAAGCCCCATGCATTCTTTGGGTCTTTCGGTAAAGTCACGTCGAAAGGTTTCAAAGAAAATAACAAACAAACAAAAACGACGACGTTTCGATCACAAGACAAGCGGTCGTCATCAGGAGTTAAAAACGAGGGTCAAGCTGCTGAGGCCGTCTGCCGAAGCAGCTTGCCCTCTCTTTTTCCTCCTTGTGCTGTCATCGAAACGTCGTTTTTTTGTTATTTTCTTTGAACCTATCGGCGTCACGAAAGCTTTAAGAAGTCAAGATTTAAGCCCCACACACTCTCGTGAATGCAAATACATTCCTGATTTATAGAGCCGGCATGTATTCTCTATCTGCTGAATCTGTTCCAATGTTATTAATTACACTTCCCTTTCATATCCTGTGCCGGTCTCATTAGCTTCACGTTGTGCAGGACGTAGTTAAGCATTCCGCTCGTACGATGTATACGGAACAAGTCGTGCACAGCAAGCAGTTAATAACACACGCTGTGAATAGCACGTTGTTCATTACGTGCCCACGTTGTTCATAACGTGTCCACGTTGTTCGTAACGTGTCCACGTTGTTCATTACGTGCCCACGTTGTTCATAACGTGTCCACGTTGTTCATTACGTGTCCACGTTGTTCATTACGTGTCCACGTTGTTCATTACGTGTCCACGTTGTTCATTACGTGTCCACGTTCATAACGTGTCCACGTTGTTCATAACGTGTCCACGTTGTTCATTACGTGTCCACGTTGTTCATAACGTGTCCACGTTGTTCATTACGTGTACACGTTGTTCATTACGTGTCTACGTTGTTCATTACGTGTCCACGTTGTTCATGACTTGTCCACGTTGTTCATGACGTGTCCACGTTGTTCATAACGTGTCCACGTTGTTCATTACGTGTCCACGTTGTTCATAACGTGTCCACGCTGTTCATAACGTGTCCACGCTGTTCATAACGTGTCCACGTTGTTCATAACGTGTCCACGTTGTTCATTACGTGTCCACGTTGTTCATTACGTGTCCACGTTGTTCATTACGTGTCCACGCTGTTCATGACGTGTCCACGCTGTTCATGACGTGTCCACGCTGTTCATTACGTGTCCACGTTGTTCATTACGTGTCCACGTTGTTCATTACGTGTTGTTGTATATATAGGTGTTATGAAAATTTATGAAAATAATGAAAATTAAATGCAATTTGAAATGTGCGTAATTTATTATGCGCATAAATTATGCTGATTCGAGATATAATCGTATTAATTTATGCGAGTGGGCGTGGTTAGGATAATGCAGGTCGTTATGGATTATCAGGTCGAGCCTCGGTGACTAGGATTGTGTTATGAATTGGAATGACGCAATTAATCGTATGCAGTGACGCAGGCGTTGTGAGCGTGAATGAGAGAGAGTCGATTCGACTCTGCTCTTTAATTCCGTATTATCGATAAGGATACGATTACTCTCGATCGAACATTACGAATTATGTGTGTTATGGATTATGTGTGGTGATAGTGTGCTTATGATAGGTCCCCAGGATTCAGATCTCATACGCAGAACAATATTATGCAGAATTTCAGGAAGAATCACACACAACCTTTATGCCTTAATCAATTTTATTCTCTAGCTAACTTTAATTTTTGGATAATATGAAAACTCTCGACCTTGGAATTTCAACACAGCGTTAACATGATGCCATCACGATTGCGTTGTTTCACCTCGATAGCGGCACCTGTGGTTCATTCCCGACGCGTAACACAATCAATCGGTTGTTGAGAGAGATCAAAACATGCAACTATTCTATCAAAACCTTAACCTTATAATATGTAAATTCGTGTTTAAACATTGCCCACACAGTACCACATCCATTCATAGACCTTCAAGTCAATTCTTATCACGTTGTTAACAGGACGATTGGTTATTATGCAACTCAATGACAGCAGTATTTTCCTTTATGAATTGATTTTTAATGCACCACCTTGGAGTGGCACCCTTCTTGATTATCCCGATATGCGTATCGTGTGTCTTCTTTATCACTGGTTCAATTCCTTGCGTAAAGCAGACGCCGAGGTTAGCATCTCTTGTGTCCAAAATGTGTTTCCTGTGTGTTGCGGCGCGGTGGGGGAGTGAGGGGGAGAGTATGGAGGAGGGGTTGCATACGACCGGCTGCCAGTTTCTGTCCACCGCTGGCTGGATGAGTCAGCACGACGCTCGCCGTCGTCGCGCCGATGGGTGTTGAGTGCGGGGCCGCTGCCCTCTCAGCGCTGGTGACGCGAAGTTGCGCACTGTGGCACGCTGGTGGCGCGCTGTTGGCACGCGCTGGTGCTGGTGGCACGCTGGTGGCGCGCTGCTGGCACGCGCTGGTGCTGATGCTGGTGCTGATGGCACGCTGGTGGCGCGCGCTCCCTCTCCTTGAAGATGCACGAACGCGCCCGTGCTGGTTCGCTGATAGCAGTTTCTCTCCACTGCTGGATGAGCTGCTGCACGCTCTTGCTTGGCGTTGTTGGCCGCGCTCTTTCTCCTTGAAGATGCGCGAACGCGCCTGTGCTGGTTCGCTGACAGCAGTTTCCTCCACTGCTGGATGAGCTACGCCGGCGCGCGCTCTTTCCGCTGCTGTATTATCTGACGCTGCGCTCGCGGGCGACAGGTCAAGTTTTTCTTCTGCTGAGTGAGCCGAGTTGTTGTTGGCGGCTCTCTGACAGCAGGTTTCCTCCACTGCTGTATGACTCGTCGCACGCGCTTGGTCACTGGTTTGCTGAAGTTGTTGGCGGCTGCCCAAGCTTTTCCGCGGCTGGTTGAGCCACGTTGCACGTGCTTGCTTTGTGGAGATGCTCGAGCGCTCTCAGCGCTGATTCGCTGATAGCAGTTTCTCTCCACTGCTGTATGACTCACTTTCGTTGATACATGGCGACTCATGCGATCCTCGCTACTCAGCGAGGCTCGGAGCCAGCCGCTCCATGCGACTGCTCGTCCTGTGGACGTCTTGACTCGCTGATCTGTCTTGACTCTTGACTTAACTTCACTGACTTTTGAAAATGCGGTGGAAAAGGGGGGGGGCGTGGTCTGTGTGTGTGAGTTCGTGTGTGTGTACAGATGGCTCCTGCGATAACGATATGTTTGTCCTGCAGTGAAATTCCTCTCTCGCGCTCTTCGGGAGAGACAAAGGTGGTCGGGAGTACCTATCTCTTTATACTTTCGACTTTATATTTCTCAAATACAATTTGGTCCCATGTTCGCCAAGACTCGTGTTTGTAACTACGTCCTCCCGACACCCCTCTCGGGTTACCGAGGTTCGCATTGATATGATGGAGTTATTAGAAAGAAAAATAATTTTCATCCTGAGTTTAAGAGGTCCGTTTCCAGATTGTTGGAATCCATATCCCTTGGTTCTGTAAGGTTCTATAATGGAATATCGTTTAAGGTTAACACGTTATTATTAATGTTATATTGCAATTTCTTTCAAACTTGTTTGTCTAGTTGCCGTGTGTGGGGTGGGGTGTGTCTCCTCATCAAACCCGGCTGGCTTTTCCAGATGGCCCCTTGTGATAAGGTGTAATTCCTGCTTCTCCGCGCTGTGAGAGAGACAAAGGTGGTCGGGGTTGCTTGGGATATTGTTTAAACTCTTTCGTAAGTTTGCCCGTTCGCCTCATTCCTTCTCGATAACCTTTGATGTGACTCGGTATTTTGTCTCCAAGCTTTGTTTTAACAGTAAAATTATTAAAGGTGAAAATCATTTGATAGCGAATTAATTATTGGATAATAATTCACTGATGTATCTGGTGGCCTGGTCTTGATTGGAGTGAGCGCGAGGACCGCTAACTTTAGCTTATTCTTGTTATTGCATTTTAAATTTGAACCGTTGTTTTAATGACAAAATAAAAAAATATATATATGGTTTAACCCGTGGGCGTCCTCGTTTCTGGCTTGCGGGAGGGCTTCCCTCTGCGTGACCTCCCTTAGGGCACATCAAACTCTTGTTCATCTGGAGATCTTCGCAGATAGCTGCTAACATCCTCGCCTCGAGAGTTTTATTATTTCTTTATTTTTTAATGGTCTGTTTATGATCGACATCTGGTTTTTCGTGTGCCTGGCTTACGGGTTTTATTGATTATTATTTTTGTTTGTTAAAAAAATATTATATAACGCAAATATTATTGTTAATATCAATTTTGGAAGAGGCTCATATACAACAGTGTCCACGTTGTTTATTACGTGTCCACGTTGTTCTTCGCGTGCATTGTTTCACGCAGTCGAGAAGAGCGGGTGGGCTAGGCGAGGGAATGTCATGAGACGGAATCATCATCATCACAACAATAACAAAGATGACGACGATGATGACGACGGTGATGTCCGGTGGCCAAAGATAACAACTGTCAGGTGAATAATGGGAGCGCGTCTGACAGGACATCGATCGGTGAGACGGAGCGGTGAAATCAGTTCTAGTGCAGGATAGTACTGCATCGCAGGATTGCGTCAAATGGAAGCGGCTTAGGGAGGCCTTCATCCAGCAGTGGATTAAGCATGGCCGATGATGCTCGATACTGAATAATGCTACAATTTAAACTCGCACGGCCTCAAGGTGTCATCGTAACGCGAATGGCAATCAGGTAGAACAATTGTTGTTTGTGACTGTTGGACGCATTTGAGCACATTCCCCGTGAGTTAAAATCAAACGAGCGGGATTGAAATTGACCAAATGGCGCTGCCAAACGTATTGAGCTCCAACGTCGCCTTGCATGAGCATTTTCCACCATCACGTGACGTATCGCACCTCCTGTTTGCATCGCCTGGAGCTATTTGCCACGAGGTGATCATTTCCTGAAACAGCACGATCAGTCTTTCCAATGCCACCCCCTCCTCCATTCTTCCGCTGCAAGGAGCCAGGTGGGCAAGAGCCGCTGGGGCTCTGCGAGTGTTGTCCTCCAGCTTGTGCGTTGCATGAGACGCGTTGCAACACCGAGCCCCGTGAACGCAGCCGCGGTGGAAATGCAACAAACGCCAGCAGTGGCGTAGCCGTGGAGTGTGCAGGCGGTGAAACTGCACCGGAGCCGACGGACTGGAGGGGCGACATTTCCGGGATACGAAGAGCAGGGGGGTAAGGGGGGGGGGGTAAAGGGGGGTCAATTGTACACGTGGAGTGCGAGGATGGTGGCAGCAGCAGCAGCGCGGTCCCAGAAGTGGGATCAGGACTCGTGTCGGCGGCGAGGGGCATTGTCGAGGTGTTTGTTGACGATGGCTGTAGGTGGTTGTCGTTGGCACGAAGATTGTGGACTCACTGGTAGCGTGGACTCACTGGTAGTGTGGACTCACTGGCAGTGTGGACTCACTGGCAGTGAGTCCACACTGTTAGTGTGGACTCACTGTCAGTGTGGACTCACTGGTAGTGTGGACTCACTGACAGTGTGTACTCACTGTCAGTGTGGACTCACTGACAGCGTGGACTCACTGGTAGCGTGGACTCACTGTCAGTGTGGACTCACTGTCAGTGTGGACTCACTGACAGCGTGGACTCACTGGTAGCGTGGACTCACTGACAGCGTGGACTCACTGGTAGCGTGGACTCACTGGTAGCGTGGACTCACTGACAGCGTGGACTCACTGGTAGCGTGGACTCACTGACAGTGTGGACTCACTGGTAGTGTGGACTCACTGTCAGTGTAGACTCACTGGTAGTGTGGACTCACTGACAGTGTGGACTCACTGGTAGTGTGTGAGAAATTTCTCATCAACCGCTGAATGTCACTGGCCCTGTCTGGCTGTGTTGGTGCCATCTAATTGCGTCGTTAATACAGCTACGTCGTTAATACAGCTACGTCGTTAATACAGCTACGTCGTTAATACAGCTATATACGTCGTTAATACAGCTACGTCGTTAATACAGCTACGTCGTTAATACAGCTATGTTGTTAATACAGCTACGCTACCCCATTCCTTCTGATCACTGTCACTGCAGCATGACTCCCATTATATCGGGATTTTGCCTGTCCCGTGTATGATGATGAAGAGGTGTGCAAGACATTGTCCATATAGTCCCAGTCACTTGAGGAACTCAGGACACAGGCCACCATATCCCGGTGCCTCTTGAATGTTGTGGCCTGGGAGGGCTGCTCCGGTTGTTAGATCTCCTGCGTGCGGTCGTAGTGATGGTGAGTTGTTTCCGGGCAGCTTGTCAGGTGAGCTGTCCATTGGTGCCTTGGAGAAGGACAGCACAGCACGTGGAAAGCCACGACATTCGCTGTGGTTGTGGGCGGTCTGTGCTCTGTCGGTCATCAGGGACCGAAGGTTCCAGCAGTGCGGTGCCCTCATCTTAGTCACCGGCTCTAGTTGCCAACGTGCCGTGGAGCTATTCCGATACACCTTGGAGATGTTGAGTTGTTGTTGTTGTGGCAGATGTCAGAATGTGCTCTGCATTTGTCGACGTTTTCAGGATTTGTCTCCGAGGGTTCCGAGGTGGCGGCCGTGGTCCGTGATCGTTGACGCACAGCACGTGACCGCCGGTCAGTGTTGGCTCGTTGGACAATGGCCTCTAATTGTTTCGCGAAGCTCCGAGGGGCAGCTGTCCCGTCCTCTGAGACGAAGCGTGAGTCTGGGCTGCAAAGGCATTTCCCATCGCGCTGAGTGGAAACGTACCCGCCTGTTCAGTCGCATAGTACAAGTCACGTGTCCACTGTTCAAAGTCCCATACTACAAGGCACGTGTCCCACTGTTCAGAGTCCCATACTACAAGTCACGTGTCCACTGTTCAGAGTCCCATATTACAAGTCACGTGTCCACTGTTCAGAGTCGCATACTACAAGTCACGTGTCCACTGTTCAGAGTCCCATAGTACAAGGCACGTGTCCACTGTTCAGAGTCCCATACTACAAGTCACGTGTCCACTGTTCAGAGTCGCATACTACAAGTCACGTGTCCACTGTTCAGAGTCCCATAGTACAAGGCACGTGTCCACTGTTCAGAGTCGCATACTACAAGTCACGTGTCCACTGTTCAGAGTCCCATAGTACAAGGCACGTGTCCACTGTTCAGAGTCCCATAGTACAAGTCACGTGTCCACTGTTCAGAGTCCCATACTACAAGTCACGTGTCCACTGTTCAGAGTCCCATAGTACAAGGCACGTGTCCACTGTTCAGAGTCCCATAGTACAAGGCACGTGTCCACTGTTCAGAGTCCCATAGTACAAGGCACGTGTCCACTGTTCAGAGTCCCATACTACAAGTCACGTGTCCACTGTTCAGAGTCCCATACCACAAGGCACGTGTCCACTGTTCAGAGTCCCATACTACAAGTCACGTGTCCACTGTTCAGAGTCCCATAGTACAAGGGACGTGTCCACTGTTCAGAGTCCCATAGTACAAGGCACGTGTCCACTGTTCAGAGTCCCATACTACAAGTCACGTGTCCACTGTTCAGAGTCCCATAGTACAAGGCACGTGTCCTCTCTGGCTGGTGATGGCCTGTGACGTCATCACCCCCTCCCTCCCACCCAACACCAATACCCCGCCATTCGCCACGAAGCGATGGTGACGTCACCACGGCGCCCTGTGCCAGGCTAGGTGCACTTTGAAGCCAAACTCCCTCCCCCCACCCGGTTCGCGTCATAAACAAAAATGCCGCAATGGCCCGGAGAGCTCGTGACGTCACCCGGGCTGCAGCGCCCGGACCGTGACGTCACCCCGCTGCAGCGCCCGATGCGTGACGTCACGCCGCAGGAGATTATGACGTCGGCGCACCGGGACGTGGGCCTCTGTTTCCGGATGGCGGAGTGAGCGAGAGCCGTGCGAGCAGCAGCAGAAGCAGCCCCAGGTAGCGCGCTCGCTCGCTCGCTGCGTTTGTTGTGTACACACGGAGCGCCAAGGCGGATCCGTCTAGTGCCGAGAGGGGAGAGTCATTGCCGCCGCCGCTGCCGCCACTGTTGTTGTTGTTGTGAGCGAGTGAAGCCGCCACCCCCCACCCCCCTGGGGCGTTCGGACGGGCTGCGCGGCCTACCGCGCAGGCTGCGGGAAACACCGCAGACGCCGGTGGCAGCTGGCGCACGCTCGCCGCCGTGTACTGTACTGTCGGCGTGTACTGTACTGTCGGCGTGTACTGCCGGCTTGTACTGTACTGTCGGCGTGTACTGTACCGTCGGCGTGTATTGTACTGTAGTGTACTTTTGCCGTGCACTGCCGTTGCCGTGTACTGTACTGTCGGCGTGTACTGTACTGTCGGCGTGTACTGTCGCCGTGTACTGTTGACGTGTACTGTACTGTCGTGTACTGTACTGTCGTGTACTGTACTGTTGTCGTGTACTGTACTGTCGTGTACTGTCGGCGTGTACTGTCGTGGGCACTGCTGGGTCCTGTCGTCGTGTGTGCTGTCATTAAACCCTCCTGTGGCACTACAGTCGTGTGTACTGCCAGACCTCTGTCAGTGTGTACTGTCAGATTGTACCGTAGTGTGTGTTGTAATGTCATGTACGTGTTACGTCATGCGTGCTGTCATCAGTGCTGCCTTGTATTGAAGTGGGTGCCGTCATTGTGAACTGTGGTGTGTACTGTCATTTAACCCTGTCCCCCTACTGTCGTGTGTGCTTTCACATGCTGCTGTCAGTGTGCAGTCACATTGTACTGTGTGTACTGTCACTGTGTATTGTCATCTAATATGCGATGTCACCAGTGCTGTCATCAGTAATACAGTGTGTACTGTCATTACGTATTGTAGCGTATACTGTTAGTGTGTAATATCATTCCTGTTGTGTGTGCAGTGGAGTGTGTGTGTTACTGTATTTAACATCTATTTTGACCACGTAGTTCGCGAAGCCTTCAGTAGCTGTACCGGAGGAATTTCCGTCTGGTACAGATGCAATGGGAGGCTGATCGATGCCTGGGTGCGGTCAAGTGATGACTCCCTATTGCTCAACCACGTTACAGTGAGGGAAAAAAGTATTTGATCCCCTGCTGATTTTGTACGTTTGCCCACTGACAAAGAAATGATCAGTCTATAATTTTAATGGTAGGTTTATTTAAACAGTGAGAGACAGAATAACAACAAAAAAATCCAGAAAAACGCATGTCAAACTTGTTATAAATTGATTTGCATTGTAATGAGGGAAATAAGTATTTGACCCCTCTGCAAAACATAACTTAGTACTTGGTGGCAAAACCCTTGTTGGCAATCGCAGAGGTCAGACGTTTCTTGTAGTTGGCCACCAGGTTTGCACACATCTCAGGAGGGATTTTGTCCCACTCCTCTTTGCAGATCTTCTCCAAGTCATTAAGGTTTCGAGGCTGACGTTTGGCAACTCGAACCTTCAGCTCCCTCCACAGATTTTCTATGGGATTAAGGTCTGGAGACTGGCTAGGCCACTCCAGGACCTTAATGTGCTTCTTCTTGAGCCACTCCTTTGTTGCCTTGGCCGTGTGTTTTGGGTCATTGTCATGCTGGAATACCCATGACCCATTTTCAATGCCCTGGCTGAGGGAAGGAGGTTCTCATCCAAGATTTGACGGTACATGGCCCCGTCCATCGTCCCTTTGATGCGGTGAAGTTGTCCTGTCCCCTTTGCAGAAAAACACCCCCTAAGCATAATGTTTCCACCTCCATGTTTGACGGTGGGGATGATGTTCTTGGGGTCATAGGCAGCATTCCTACTCCTCCAAACACGGCAAGTTGAGTTGATGCCAAAGAGCTCCATTTTGGTATCATCTGACCACAACACTTTCACCCAGTTGTCCTCTGAATCATTCAGATGTTCATTGGCAAACTTCAGACGGGCATGTATATGTGCTTTCTTGAGCAGGGGGACCTTGCGGGCGCTGCAGGATTTCAGTCCTTCCCGGCGTAGTGTGTTACCAATTGTTTTCTTGGTGAATATGGTCCCAGCTGCCTTGAGATCATTTACAAGATCCTCCCGTGTAGTTCTGGGCTGATTCCTCACCGTTCTCATGATCATTGCAACTCCACGAGGTGAGATCTTGCATGGAGCCCCAGGCCGAGGGAGATTGACAGTTCTTTTGTGTTTCTTCCATTTGCGAATAATCACACCAACTGTTGTCACCTTCTCACCAAGCTGCTTGGCAATGGTCTTGTAGTCCATCCCAGCCTTGTGTAGATCTACAATCTTGTCCCTGACATCCTTGGAGAGCTCTTTGGTCTTGGCCATGGTGGAGAGTTTGGAATCTGATTGGTTGATTGCTTCTGTGGACAGGTGTCTTTTATACAGGTAACAAGCTGAGATTAGGAGCACTCCCTTTAAGAGTGTGCTCCTATTCTCAGCTCGTTACCTGTATAAAAGACACCTGGGAGCCAGAAATCTTTCTAATTGAGAGGGGGTCAAATACTTATTTCCCTCATTAAAATGCAAATCAATTTATAAAATTTTTGACATGCGTTTTTCTGGATTTTGTTGTTATTCTGTCTCACTGTTCAAATAAACCTACCATTAAAATTATAGACTGATCATTTCTTTGTCAGTGAGCAAACGTACAAAATCAGCAGGGGATCAAATAACTTGTTTCCTTCACTGTATGTATGCCGATGATTTGGTAATTGCAGCTCTCTCAGAGAAGGAGTTGGAGGCGCTGCTGCTTAACCTGGAGCTTGCCACCAAGAGGTGGGGCCTTACCATCAGCCCCACTAAAATTAAGCACATGCATGAGTATTTTGTACTATCAGGCACTCCACCCCCACAACTCCCAATTGGTGATAGGGCAGTTATGGAGAGAGTGGAGAGTTTCCCATACCTGGGCAGTGTGCTCATTACCGGCTCCGGTTTAACAGCAGAGGTCTTACTCCGAATCAGTTGAGCGGTATTATCTTTTTATCGGTTGCGTAACGTGTGGAAGCTACTTGGTCTATCACTCCGCACGAAGCTTCAGGTCTTCTCGGCCACGGTCATTCTATCCCTTCTCTACGCTTGCGAAACGTGGACTCCCCTAATGGAACATCTTCGCCGGTTAGAAACATTTAGGCTGGCCTGCCTACGGTCTATCCTGGGTTTAACCAGGTGCGGCACGGGTTAGAGAAGAGATGGAGTGATGTGATACAGGAGGATGTGGAGTGGACTTGCCAATGACTGGTACCAGCGGTGTCAAGATCGGCCTTTGTGGAGGAGGCTCGTGAAGGACGCTGCTTGGCAGTTGGAGGTAGTCGCCCTCCAACAACAACGGAGGGCGGAGGAGCGACGCTCACAAAAACGAGCGGAGCGCCGGGTGGCTAAAGCACAGCAAGTTGGTACAGTAGGGGCCACAGGTGATGCATCAGCCAGTCATCTCAGTCATCTCATTCAGTCGACCTGTGGCATCTGCGTCTGCCCCGTGACCTCCTGCCAGCGGGCGTTCGACAATTCACGTGGCCTTGAGGTGCACATAGCCTGGCACAAGCGTCTTGGTGACGTCACCGCCACTTAGTGGTGAATGGCGGTTGTTGTTGTTACTGTATGCTGTCAGAGTACTGTCATCAGTAGAGCATAATATCCACAATTAAGGTTTTTTTCGGTTAGATCCTGTAAATATAAATGTGTCGTTAAACCCGCCACCACCCAACATGGCCAGTTATTCATGGTTTGTCGCGTGAACAGAACGTGCCAACTCGCGTGACCACTTCAGCACATCGGTGTGTTGGAGAGTAGTAAAACCCACAGTTGATCAGTACCGCAGTGTGGTTTTGTAGTCATCTTGTAATTATCGCACAGCATTGCCATGAATTTACAGTACTGCTATGTGCCCTGTATGTATGTTGAACTTATTTCAACATTTATGTGGAGACTCTCATCTAGCATTGGATTGACATAAGGGCTCTGCATGTGCGTGCTGTGTTTAAGGCATTGGAGACAACACGTGTCTCAAACAGGACGGAATCAAGAAACAATACAAATATATGGTACAAAACTAGGCAATAGTAATGTATTGTTGGATTGAATCGCACCCCTGATTTACTAGCTATCATCGTGTCAAGGTCACACGACAGAATAATTCCCCTGGCACATGCGGGTATATATAAGAGATCTGCCATCTGAAACGTGAGCCTCGTTAGTTTCCAAGCGAATTGAGTCTCTTCGCGATATCTTTAGTAACACGTATGATGAGTATTGCTCACGCAGCGACCAAGCGTCATGCCGTATGAACCACGAGGAGGACATTGCCTTTATGATAATGTATTTCTTGCTTTAAGTTTGAAATATATTTAATTTTGCGTGCGGTGTATTCACTGCAAGTCCACGAGATGTGGCAATGACTTGGGGGGGGGGGGAAACAATCATCCAGCAGCGGCTGATGATGGGATTTTAAAAAATTAAATTACGGAATGGTTCTATTTGACAGAGGTTCAATGTTCTGTTAACTAATGCTCGCTGATTTGAAATTCCGTAAGGACACGTCAAAGATTTATTTCTACGATTTACTCCAGGAGAAAAATCGTTCCAATCAGAATGGACATCGCTTGTAATTGCAATCTCCATTGCAAATGCCAGCTCAGTATTTTGATCCATGACTTAATAGAGCAATGTAACTGCTGTTCATTTCATCAAAGCCTGTGCTGTGCGGAACATAGTTCTATTGTGGCTTTACGTGAACATTTCCTCGTGGCAAGTCGTGACGAATGCCACAGCAAAGTCGGATTTACCAGCAGTACTGATTGCACCATGTGAAGGTAATTGTGCTGGGGCTAACCCTGATACAGTTCCGTGTCTCGTCCAGCCCTCTCAGGACGTTTTACTTGCTCAGGGAAAGCTCTTCTAGCGACCGTGTGATTCGTGAAACTTTTGAGAATTAATGCCGCTGAAAGGCTTTTAATGCCGAATTACGAACTGGCCGTCTGATCCGTTTGCACGCAGCAAGAAGAGGCTTTGCACGCGCGTGTCGCGACACGCCGTTTCATTTCCTGCATTTCAACACGAGCCATTTGGTGCTCTCTGTGGCACTGCATCTCGCACGCCACTTGGTAGCCAACTGCCGCGCTTATTACGCGGATTCTTCTTTTCGACGTTCTGAGAAAACCTGTCGACCAACCATTGGGGCCCACCACGGTTGCCGCAATTGATGAAATATCATCTTGCTGGCAAGGCCTTACCGTGGCAAGCCTCGGAAGCAAGAAGCGGTGCTGCCGATGCCACGGAGCGAGGCGTTGTTCGCGTGGTGGGGATTCTGCTGTGTTTGCGGTCTTGCTGTGGTCACCGTCTTTCAGCGCGACATGTGACCGTGCGGCTCTTGTGGGATTTTCCATTGAACCTCGTGGGCGTGCGCGTGCATGTGCATGTGTTTTTGAACCCCGTGCGCGTGCGTGTGTTTTTGAACCCCGTGCGCGTGCGTGTGTTTTTGAACCCCGTGCGCGTGCGTGTGTTTTTGAACCCCGTGTGCGTGCGTGTGTTTTTGAACCCCGTGTGCGTGCGTGTGTTTTTGACCTCTGTGTGCGTGCGTGTGTTTTTGAACCCCGTGCGCGTGCGTGTGTTTTTGAACCCCGTGTGCGTGCGTGTGTTTTTGAACCCCGTGTGCGTGCGTGTGTTTTTGAACCCCGTGTGCGTGCGTGTGTTTTTGACCTCTGTGTGCGTGCGTGTGTTTTTGAACCCCGTGTGCGTGCGTGTGTTTTTGACCTCTGTGTGCGTGCGTGTGTTTTTGAACCCCGTGTGCGTGCGTGTGTTTTTGAACCCCGTGTGCGTGCGTGTGTTTTTGACCTCTGTGTGCGTGCGTGTGTTTTTGACCTCTGTGTGCGTGCGTGTGTTTTTGACCTCTGTGTGCGTGCGTGTGTTTTTGAACCCCGTGTGCGTGCGTGTGTTTTTGAACCCCGTGTGCGTGCGTGTGTTTTTGAACCCCGTGTGCGTGCGTGTGTTTTTGACCTCTGTGTGCGTGCGTGTGTTTTTGAACCCCGTGTGCGTGCGTGTGTTTTTGAACCCCGTGTGCGTGCGTGTGTTTTTGACCTCTGTGTGCGTGCGTGTGTTTTTGACCTCTGTGTGCGTGCGTGTGTTTTTGAACCCCGTGTGCGTGCGTGTGTTTTTGAACCCCGTGTGCGTGCGTGTGTTTTTGACCTCTGTGTGCGTGCGTGTGTTTTTGACCTCTGTGTGCGTGCGTGTGTTTTTGAACCCCGTGTGCGTGCGTGTGTTTTTGACCTCTGTGTGCGTGCGTGTGTTTTTGACCTCTGTGTGCGTGCGTGTGTTTTTGACCTCTGTGTGCGTGCGTGTGTTTTTGAACCCCGTGTGCGTGCGTGTGTTTTTGACCTCTGTGTGCGTGCGTGTGTTTTTGAACCCCGTGTGCGTGCGTGTGTTTTTGACCTCTGTGTGCGTGCGTGTGTTTTTGACCTCTGTGTGCGTGCGTGTGTTTTTGACCTCTGTGTGCGTGCGTGTGTTTTTGACCTCTGTGTGCGTGCGTGTGTTTTTGACCTCTGTGTGCGTGCGTGTGTTTTTGACCTCTGTGTGCGTGCGTGTGTTTTTGACCTCTGTGTGCGTGCGTGTGTTTTTGAACCCCGTGTGCGTGCGTGTGTTTTTGACCTCTGTGTGCGTGCGTGTGTTTTTGACCTCTGTGTGCGTGCGTGTGTTTTTGACCTCTGTGTGCGTGCGTGTGTTTTTGACCTCTGTGTGCGTGCGTGTGTTTTTGACCTCTGTGTGCGTGCGTGTGTTTTTGACCTCTGTGTGCGTGCGTGTGTTTTTGACCTCTGTGTGCGTGCGTGTGTTTTTGACCTCTGTGTGCGTGCGTGTGTTTTTGACCTCTGTGTGCGTGCGTGTGTTTTTGACCTCTGTGTGCGTGCGTGTGTTTTTACCGAGCGGCGCGTGCAGCGGCTCGCGCCACGCTGCGCTACGAGCCTGGCGACCCGGGTTCGATTCCCGCTCACGGCCAACGCCAGTGACGATTATCTGAACCGGTCCTGGGCGTCCCCTAGGTCGACTCGGCCTCAAATGAGTACCTGGTGCGGTGTGTATGGGGAGACAAAGGCGGCCGGGCGTGACGCTGGCCACCCACCCCCTCGCGTGCCGTGCCGGCCTTCAGAGGTGCTGCTCCTCGCTAACAGCACTTGCCCCTACAGTCTACACGGGATGCTGCACCTGGTGAACGTCTGTCACACCCGTACCTAGGCCGAGCGTTGCTAATCGGAGGCGCATCCAACAACGGTAACCCCCCCCCCGCCGCAAACGCGTCGCCTCGCAGAAGCATTTCCACCGGACTAACGCAAAATCGTGACGAGCCCCGGATAAACCCGCCATTTTAAGCCGCCGAGGAGGGGTAGCCGCTCGCGTTTGTCACAATTTAAATGAAGGGACGAGCACAGATGCCAAGGTGTGCCACTTTATCGTGGTGCTTGGCACAAACAAAAACCACATTAACATCGATGAACGCATTCGCACGTGAAACGCCGGGGCAGTCGGGCAGCCGGCCGGACACGTGACGATGCAGTCTCTCTGGTGGCTGCGCAAAGGCAGACTGTCGCCGCCGCCGCTGCCGCCGCCGCTGCTGCTGCTGCAAGCTGAAGTCGTCTCGGCAAAAGGATCGCGGTGTGGAGAGATTCTCTGGCAACAACAAAAAACCGGCGCGGCCTTTTTGGTCCCCGCACGCTCACAGGTGGTCATTTATTTAGGGCTGGGCAGGTAAATTAAAGCGAGCCTCGCCTGCCTGCGGTCAGGATATTTGATTGGTTTAAGAAGATTAAAACCCTCTGTGTTCCTTGTCCACTCAACACAAGGGCACAGGCATTTCATTATTGTATTACATGCCGTACTCTAATGTATATATATTTTTAAAGCTTCAAATCAAGATTCTATTTTTTTAAATCTAATACTTGTTTATTGTAAATAAGCAGCGTGTAATGCTCTATGATATCAGGCTTATGTTGACTTAAAGCAAAGAAGAAAGTCCCTCCACTTGCTATTGGCGCTGCGTGTACGTGATGTCACTGATTAGGGTAATGTCTTACTGGTTAGGGTAATGTGTCACCTGTTAGGGTGATGTGTCACTGGTTAGGGTGATGTGTCACCTGTTAGGGTGATGTGTCACCGGTTAGGGTAATGTGTCACTGGTTAGGGTAATGTGTCACCGGTTAGGGTGATGTCACCTGTTAGGGTAATGTGTCACGGGTTAGGGTAATGTGTCACCTGTTAGGGTAATGTGTCACTGGTTAGGGTAATGTGTCACTGGTTAGGGTAATTTGTCACTGGTTAGGGTAATGTGTCACCGGTTAGGGTAATGTGTCACCTGTTAGGGTAATGTGTCACCTGTTAGGGTGATGTGTCACTGGTTAGGGTGATGTGTCACCTGTTAGGGTGATGTGTCACCGGTTAGGGTAATGTGTCACTGGTTAGGGTAATGTGTCACCTGTTAGGGTAATGTTTCACTGGTTAGGGTAATGTGTCACTGGTTAGGGTAATGTGTTAACTGTTAGGGTAATGTGTCACTGGTTAGGGTAATGTTTCACCGGTTAGGGTAATGTGTCACCTGTTAGGGTAATGTGTCACTGGTTAGGGTAATGTGTCACTGGTTAGGGTAATGTGTCACTGGTTAGGGTAATGTGTCACCTGTTAGGGTAATGTGTCACTGGTTAGGGTGATGTGTCACTGGTTAGGGTGATGTGTCACTGGTTAGGGTAATGTGTCACCTGTTAGGGTAATGTGTCACGGGTTAGTGTAATGTGTCACTCGTTAGGGTGATGTGTCACTGGTTAGGGTAATGTGTCACCTGTTATGGTAATGTGTCACCTGTTAGGGTAATGTGTCACTGGTTAGGGTGATGTGTCACTGGTTAGGGTAATGTGTTACCTGTTAGGGTAATGTGTCACTGGTTAGGGTAATGTGCCACTGGTTAGGGTAATGTGTTACCTGTTAGGGTAATGTGTCACTGGTTAGGGTAATGTGTCACTGGTTAGGGTAATGTGTCACTGGTTAGGGTAATGTGTCACCTGTTAGGGTAATGTGTCACCTGTTAGGGTGATGTGTCACTGGTTAGGGTGATGTGTCACTGGTTAGGGTGATGTGTCACTGGTTAGGGTAATGTGTCACCTGTTAGGGTAATGTGTCACTGGTTAGGGTGATGTGTCACTGGTTAGGGTAATGTGTTACCTGTTAGGGTAATGTGTCACTGGTTAGGGTAATGTGTCACTGGTTAGGGTAATGTGTTACCTGTTAGGGTAATGTGTCACTGGTTAGGGTAATGTGTCACCTGTTAGGGTAATGTGTCACCTGTTAGGGTAATGTGTCACCTGTTAGGGTAATGTGTCACTGGTTAGGGTGATGTGTCACTGGTTAGTGTAATTGTCTTTCCAGCAAGCTTAGGCAAGCAGTAAACGACATTGTCTATCAGCTGTGGATATGCACCAACAGGAACATGCGATAATGTGAGGTGCAATTGCACTTACTGTTTACACAGTGCAGGTTGCAAGACACTACGTCGTTAATGAAGCACACGCTGCTAAAGCGTGCACAGAAAGACTAACGCTGTAAAACATGCGCGTAGATGCCGTGGTGACACCGTGTGTGTGTGTGTGTGTAGGTCGAAGACCATTTTACAAATCTCACCTCCGGGTGTATTCGCTGAATCACTGCGTGTGTCTCCAGCGAGCACACGAGGGAAATAATCGTTTGTTCCCCCGTGACTCGGAATGTAAAATGTTTCCGGCCGCTATTGGTGGCGTTACAATGTCGATGCTTCTCTCGACTGGCTGGACCTGTGCATCTGGAGCTCTGCGCCTGTTGCTACTTTACCAATCGCCCGCGACTTGGAGATCCTGACGCTCGCTCGGTGCTTTCAGTAGAAGTGTAACCGTGAGAGCCCGGCACGTATCTATTCTTTGGTCCTTGATAATTTTGTCGTGGAACATTGCGAATGTTGTTCGGTACGCTGGGTTATTACATCATTTGGCTATTGAAACGTGAACCCACGTGGGACAACATTGACACAACACTTACTCCCTATCATGTTCGATCTGTGCCTGCCAGAGAAGGTGGCTGTCTCGTAGATTTGTTTGTAGTATAGAGAATTATGAGACAGCCACATGTGCAGCTAATTGTAAAGCATGCCTTGATGTGGGTATCCTCAAGATATTGCCATTCCACGCAGTCCTGCATGGTTGCAATCCATTTAATCTCTGCGTTTTGAACCAACGTCATCGTTCCGTGTCTGCGTGCAAAGCTCCTTTGGCTGCCATTCTGTTGCCAGTCTTGTCCGTCTGGCATCATCCCTTCTTGTGGCAAAACTCTTCTGCCGAAGCCTGCGCACTTTTCTGATCGGTTATTGCGATGTTTGATTTGTGTGTCTTTCCCAATCCGTTTGTCCGTGTTTGCATCTCTGAGAGCAATTTTGAGCGTTGCATCTCTCCCCGCATTTTTGTGAGCATTTTTTTCTTCAGATTTCGTTCAGTTTTCTTCGAGTATCCACGTTTTCGATGCGTGTTTAATATCCACCGTTGTCCACTGACTGCAAACTGCATTCGCCAGCCGCGTTGGTGCTGTTCATAGTCATGTCCAGATTCCCAAGAGGACTCCGAAACCTCTTTGTTTCATTATTAACCCTTGAACCTGCCTCAAATGTTTGCGCTTGCAATATACATTCTCCGTGTTTTTGTTGTGTCCATGGAACATTATTTTTTATTCACTTTGGTGGAATGGGTTGCATATTTACGTAGTTTCGCTCCCATATTTATTTTGAGTCTGGATTTGCAGCCTGACATAATCTTTTCCTGTAGATCACTTTCATAGGTTGATGCAGCGACTTGTATGCACACGTCAGATGGCTTCTACTTCATTCCTTGAAATTTACACCTTAATTTGTCAGTGTAATTTCGTGAATATAGTTTGGAATGTTGTGCTGAATACCCTTGATGAGAGCTTAGTAAATGCCCTTGGGTGACTCGAATTACCATTTCGGTTTTGCTGCTCGTTACTCGTTCTCAGTGTAAATGGGTTCGATAATTTAATTCCACCGAAGAAGCGTAGACATTATTGACTCGGGCCTTAGCAGCACGAAAAGCGGGAGAGCTCCCTGGCCTCACGGAATGACGCAGTGTCGTACAGAATTATCGGCACGGTTTCGTGATGTAAAAAATGGTGATGCTGTGAAAATGCCTGTCCCTGGCAATAGGAATGTGGACAACGCCCGTGGAGATGGATACCACCGCTGCGCTCCTTCAGCGCGGAGACGTTTTTTAACTCTTGGGAGATTTCAGGCGGTGTGTGAAGTGTTAAGGGGCTCGTGTCGATGTGGTGCATGAAGAGGGAATTTTTTTTTAAACATTCCTCACCGAGGTGGGATTATGTTTTCAAGGTTGGCCTGGTTGGAGGACGTTTACTTTCTGCCAGGAAGTGTGCGCAGTGATGATTGAAAGCGGGGCTGTTCATTACGGAACGGCGCTGGCTGCTGTTGACGCTCGTCTGGGCTGTGTCCGAGGATGTGTTTCTGGTGTCGCTGCGTACAGTGGGGTTGGCCATTATGCTATGGCAGCATCGGGCCCCCCCAAGCCTTCTCGCCAAATAGCGCGGGTTGTGTTATTATACGGTAATGGTACGGATTTCCATGACAATTAAAGCTCGTAGCGTGTACACGTAAGAAATAAAAATGGTAGAAATGTTAGATTTTCAACACATTGTAGTGAATATGACACAGATGTGTTTTTGTTCACGAAATTATACCCTAATGCCGCCTGTTTTTTTAGTGGAATTTTAATCAACTCTTACGTGTTTTCAGAATTTATGAAAAATGGGAGCTATTTAGTTTTGCACACCGTCCTCGGATATTAATGGTAATGAATTATAAAGAGGTGAGTTTTGGAAGACGCACAATTAAATTAATCATTGTGCTCCTTATGCATTCCATACTATGCAGGCGGGTCGTGCAAGTGCACTGTGCGGGCTTCAGTCCCCAGAAAACCATAAATATTTTATTAGGCATGATAAAGGATGGAATGTAATAACGTCTACAATGCCGGTCTGCGCTGGTGTGTTTTCTGCAGCCAGAGCCAGTCAAGAGAGTGGTTTTACATTTGTCAGGAAACGGACCTAGCCCCGGTACTAGTCGTTTATGAACCTCCCTTCTAATTGCAGGATACTCCGTAGAGACGTCTCGAGCGAGAGCGTACGTACGCCGCTGTTTCCGGGGGCCCTGACACAGAACCGGCACCATGGGCGAGCTATTCCGCAGCGATGAAATGACCTTGGCTCAGCTGTTCCTGCAGTCTGAGGCCGCCTACTGCTGCGTGAGCGAGCTGGGGGAGCTGGGCATGGTGCAGTTCCGTGACGTGAGTACACCGGTTGGCGCGCGCGCGGCGGGGTCGCTTGGCGCGGCCGGAGCGCGACGTTTGTGATGGCAGAGTTCCCCAGTTGTGCCTCCGACTCACGGTGCAATGCCGTCGTGGCCTAAGCCGTTGATGCCACCACCACCTCACCAACGCTCTCTACCCTCGGCCAGATCCTGCAGCTGTTGAACAGTCTCGCCACCCGACCTTGAGAATCTGGCCGAACATTATTCGACATTTGCTTCCAAGGTCTTTTATTTGCTTTGGTCGCTGGACTCATGGAGACCATCACAGTGCCCCATCCTGCAGACGTCCCCCACGCAGTGCAGCCGTTTTTTTCCCAGCACTCACCTGCTATGTGCATCGCCTTTCCTTGCCTTGTCACAACATTCCCTGCATCTGTCTCAGACACCCTTCCTCTGGATGGGGTATGAACCACTTCACTTTGAATGTTTCCCCAGCTAAATTACGCAACTGAACTCAAAATTGGATTGTCATGAGCACTGACGAAAATGTATTTTTTGTCTCATCGCATTGAGCTTGTATGAATCCGTTACACTCCTGCTATCTGGCTACAGAGTTTCCCCTGGATTGGTTTTCACAAACTTTCCTCATTTCTGCAGCTGAACCCGGACGTCAACGTCTTCCAGCGCAAGTTTGTCAACGAAGTGCGGCGATGCGAGGAGATGGAGCGGAAACTCAGTGAGCCTGATTGCCGCGGTGCACCGCACTTCCTCCTCGTTCAGTCTGGTCGTAGATGGCTCCGGTGTTCGGAACTCGTGCACGCTCGCCCGATTGCGCCTGTTTGCTTCGCCAGGATTTGTTGAGAAGGAGATCAAGCGGGCAGACATCCAGATCATGGACAATGGCGAAAACCCCGAGGTGCCGTTTCCCAGGGACATGATCGACTTGGAGGTGAGCTTCTTTGTGTTCGACGTTTTCTCGGAGAGCTCCGTGTGGTTATTTTTTTGTTTTTAGCCGATAGCAAAATTAATCTCAGGGTCCCCACTTGCTGCTGTTGCTTTATTGTGGTGTGAGCCTCAACAACCCTTGCGTATCCGTGCACAGGCCACCTTTGAGAAACTGGAGAATGAGCTGAAGGAGGTGAACACGAACCAGGAGGCTCTTAAGCGCAACTTTCTGGAGCTGTCGGAGCTCAAGCACATCCTGGACAAAACGCAGCAATTCTTCGAGGAGGTGAGACCCGTCTGCGCCTTTCTATTCCATTCACATCTCACCTTTGCCATTTTTGACCGACCGATTTTGCGATGGATCGTCGCCGCGGCGGTGCAGATTATTGCCGCTCCGCCACCAGCACCGCCGCCCGCTCCCACGTGCTTTTATCCGAGGTATCGATTGTCCCCCCCACCCCCCGCACCTCCGATTAGCACGGTTAGCTACGTGCTGCGCAAAAGAAGTTCAACGTACACACATCCGCGCCGCGCGTTTTCACGGCGGGCGTGAATGGTCCGTCTGTCGCCGGGTAAGAACGGAACTTGAATGCATCCGTGTTATTGTTTTAATTAAATTAGGCACGGGTGATTAACGCTCTTGTTGGGAGAGAATTCATCAGCAATTATCAAATAAAATATGGGTAAACTATTTTGGACCTTTCTTGGGCCAAGCGGAGGCTGACGGAGTGGCCCCCAATGAGCTGTTTCAGTAACGCGGAGCCCACTCGGCACGGTGGGGTGGGGGGGTACTTTTATAATTTGCGGTAGGCAGCGTGGGATGTTCTAAATTACACCAGTCATTACACTGATTAGAGCCCATGTACCCTCCTGCTGCTGCTGCTGCTCTATTATGGCAGGGGGATGGATGGATGGAACACTTGGGCAAGCTCCGTGTCCTGCATTACACGAATAAACAATTACAGTGGATTGCCGCGTGGAATTATCGCTCCCACGGTGTCGTATACATTGCAAACGGCTTTTGTTGAAAATGTCTTGAGATCTCTTTTGTTTGATTAATGCTATCTCCCCCTCCCTTTCCCAAACAAGCCCTCGTCGGGATGGAAAGCTCGGCGCTTTCATGACAATGATTCGCCGAAGGCAGCTAAGAGTGAATGTCGTGTGCGAGCCTTTCCTCTTCCCTTTCCCAAAGAAATCGGAGCCTGTGTCAACACCGTAAAATATTCTCACCGGCAGAGCACCTAATAGCTTTTAACACCCGCTATTGTACCGTCAGGCAGAGTACCATCCAATTTAAACATACGTGTGGGTACATCTGGTTCTGCTAATATTAGTTAAGTGAGGAAAACGAGGCTTAGACCCAGGAGGCCAAATACGTTGTAAATAGACGTAGCCAAGCTTGTGGACGAGCGAGAGGGGGAGAGAGAGAGAGAGACGCGACGGAGAATGTCGTTGCCGTCAAGCAACGCCACCCCGCTCGCACGTTTGGGGGGGAATTCAATGGCAGGGTCCCTACAACAACGAGAGAGCAAGGGCCTTCATTATTCCACGGCGTGTGTGGGCTTCTGAGAGCTATCGTGGAGCACGCTCGTATGAGTTATCGATTTTATATTATCTCGTATTTGGGCAGGTGACTGGAGCGAAGATTACAGGCATCGAAGCAGGAAATAGAGATACGCTCGAAATTAATGCCCGTATTACTTCTGCTGTTGTTCTCAAACGCAATTGTGACTTGTCAATAGAAAAAAAATCTAAAAGTTTTGTGTAATTGATACAAAAAACTGTAGTTCCTTATTAAAAAAAATGGTTTGCAGTGTTTCTCAGCACTAAAACGTATTGCAAATATTTCCAGTGTGGTCATGCGCCAGCTTGATGCTTGTCAACTCCCATGTTCGGCTGTGGCGGTTTAATTTACAACACTGGAGTGTTCTGGCCACTTCCGCTATCACGGTTCCATTCAGGTTGAGAGTGCATGGCTTGGCTTTTAAGCCTTTTACGATTTCACCCAAACTACAGCAAGGTTCCACCGTAGTCCAGGTGCCTGATGTCCCCAAAGCTGGGTACAGGCCCTGGCTGTTTATTTATTAATTTGTTCATTAAAATATTGGGCTATGGTTAATCTCGGGTTTCGATTGACACACACTTTTCAAACGTAATGACCCACATGCAAATATTTTACATCTGTAACTTGTACAAGTATGCATTTATAAAAAGAATATCGCACTCAGCCAAATATATATAGCAGTGGTGCACACCACCACTTGATGTTGAATATACTCTAGTTGCTGTGCCAGTGCATTAATTAAAGGTGTCAATAAGGTGAGACTGGTGGCATCATATCTTAGCGTGTCGATCAGAGCGTTCCATGTTGAAGCAGCTTCGCGTCTGACAGTTTCGGCCGTTTGGATTGGTACTTTTTAAAAAGGCCCTGGTAGTGCCCGTACGCCCGCTGCGTGCCTCCTGTGCGTCAACTCGAACCTCTTGCTGCGGCAGAGGCTCCGATGTTTGGGAAAGGCTCAAGGAATGGCTCGCGAGTGGAGGAGCATGCAGGACCCAGCTACACCCTGGCACGCGGGCGTGTCTCATGCACGCGGTCTCCAAGCCTTACACTTGCATGCAATAAAGCCTGGACATTTGTTTATTATTTTCACGTTGATTAATGATCGTTATTGGAAATAAATCTAATTGTTAATGGTTAAAAATCACATTCTGTAATGCACTGTCCCAATGGGCCACTTCCTATAATTAAGAAATATTTTTTAAGATGTGAATAATTGCTCTCGATACTTCAAGGAAAGCGCATTTTAATAAAATGTAGAGAAAAGAGCGTTATCGTCAATGCAATTGTATCGCATGTATAAACACAAAATCGATGTTTATTTTCCACTTGCCGAAATAATATTTTTACGACCAAATAAATTATTTTGACGTTTACGTAAAAATCTCTAAATGGACCACACTGCCGTTCATTCTCGTAATTTGTACCCTCCGCGTGTAAACATCTGTTCCATGGAAGGGAATCGAGACCCTTTGCCGTAGCGGCCGTGTGTATGGCTCCCCGAGTGAACATGGGCGTAGCCGCCCATCGTCACCGCGGGTCGATAGGTCACCGCGCCGCGGGCTTGGTCCCTGGGCCCTGCACGCTGCTAATGGCGTGGTTGTGGTGGCGTCGCTCCCTCTTGCCTCCCCCCTCCCTCCCGCCCGCCCGCCCCACCCCCTCCCGTCGCCGATTGTTAATTCAGGTTGAATTGCGTCACCACCAGATGGCAGATCCAGAGCTGTTGGAGGAGTCGGCCACTCTCCTGGATCCCAGCGAGATCGGCCGCGGTGCGCCACTGCGCCTTGGGTGAGGCCCCCATGCGCGTGTCTCCGTGGTCGCCCTCTCCGGCTCTTTGGCCCCGAGCCCTCGTCGCGCAGAGGAGGTTTCCGTAACGGTGCCTTGACGCGGAATCTCAGCCCAACGAACCGTGCGTTGAATTTACCCCTCTTCCGCTGGCACGTTCCTACCGCGCCAACGCGGTGCCGTCACGACACGGGTGATTTTTCACTGGCTATTTGCCAAACCGAGCCAGGACCAAACGATTAAATTGGCCTCACAAGACATTGAATCTGGCTCGTGGCCAAGAAGGGCGAGGTTAATTAGCACGATTGGATACGTGCGGTGTGAAAGAAGTTCTACACACACACACAGATGCCACCCACTTCTCGTAATATTCCGCTGGGACCATGTGATTGATTGTTATGTGAGCAGCGACATTGTGCGGCGTGGGTTGATGACCGTGCTGACCCACGGTGGGGGGGGGGCGGGGGAGGCGGGTGCCTGGACCGGTGCTGCACCGGGTAGGCCTCGTGTGGCTCAACGTAGTGAAGCAGCGAGACGTTCTGGTATGCACGGTGGGGGGGGGATGTGGGGGGATGTGGCCAACCTGCCAGGTAGTCACAACCAGGGGTACCGATAGCTAGGCAGATGCTTTTTTGCGTTACATTAAATAACGGTTGATGCATATAAAGCATGATTTACGGTTTATGATTTATCGGAAGGTGTTGTAATCGAGCTGGCATCCAGCGTGCTAACCACAGCACCGCGGTGGCTCCCTTTGTTGTACGTCGGAGTGTTGAGAGGTTGGAGGAGGTGGTGTTGGAAGCTTGCGGTTTTTCCCTCTTCAGGATGAAAGAAAATCCGGCAATGTGTCCGGTGCCGCCATGTTGCCGATCCCCCGTGAACAATGGCGTTCTGGCGCGCGGCTAAACAGCGACGACGCTCTCCCTACGTGCGGCATTCCCAACCGCCGTTTTGCGGAGATGCAAATCCCTGCACGAGTTTATCTTCAAAGGAGTTATTTAGCATTATAGCAATTGGGAATTTGATAACATTGCGCTTAACTCACCGCACGGCAGCCCAGCCGTCCGATTTGCATACCGCTGTGGGCCCTGCATAAGGGAAATGCCCCCCATCTCTTCCCCTACACATCACTGAATGATCAATTGGAATCCCGATATGTTCTGTAAAAAAACGTGCGGCCATTTGGCAATTGATCGCTTATCATCGCTGCCATCTTTGCTCACATTTAGCCTCTCCTGGGTTGCGTTCGCCTTGGCGTTAAGTTCGCAAATTCGCGTCGTGTTTCACACTCGGCAGGTGCCTTGCCCCGATGTGTCTCGTGAATTATCGTTGGTGCACGACTGTGTTTTGACAATGCGGAGTCCCACCGAGCGTGTGAGATGTATTTATAATTCCGTTGCGGCGTACCTGCTGGCAGCGAGCTCTGCAGCTTTCTCACGGACACGTTACTCACCACCACTTTCATATCACCCGTGACCATGTTGCATTTGCTCCTCTCATTACACGTCGGAGCAGCTTTATTCCGCTAACATTCCACATAGTTGCCATTTCCACTCCGCAATCTGGCCGAGTGTTTCAGCAGTAGAGTGGGTGGCTTGCAGTGGGAAAGTCACGAGTTCAAACCCTGGTTGGTGGTTGAATCGGCCCGTCATCCCTCCAGGGTGGATAAAATAATCCACTTTGTGGATGAGTCAATAGTGGTTATCCTATGGATAGACTGTCCACCACCATATGATTGTAATTTCCACCACCGTTTTGGCGGTAAACATGCCATGCTCATTTGAGCAGGAAATCACTTTTTGACAATCTGCACACATTCCGTAATAACCGTAGAGGCAGGGGTCGCTGTTAATCCTGTGCTGGCACAATGGGCCGTTACGAGGAGAGGCTTGATTTACTGAATAATCCTTACGAGTAATGGAACCATGCTTAGTTAGCGCCGACAACTTTTACGTACCATACTGGGCAACATGCAGCTACGTGATGCGCTGGGAATAATCTGTGGAGCGGTCTATTGTTACAATTTAGTGATGCGCATCGCTGCCGCAGACCGGTCCCCATTTAGCCGCCGCCGCCGCCGCCGCTCCTGTTGCGTGTCGTTAATAGGCGCGATGTGTTGTAAGAAGCAACGTTAATTTTAGCGATGTCCGTTGTGGGCGCATGAATATATAACTGTGTGTGTGGTGGAGGGATGCGACACATTTATACTTACGCGATCTAACCCAAAAACCTTTATTAATAATGCCGGTCGCGAAAGCGTACGTGTTAAACTGTGTGTGTGTTGTACATCAACACGTTGCCTCCTCTTCGCGCAGACCCGGGCAGCGGGATTGTCCCCGCGGTCCGCTGTTCCAACACGTGGTGGCCCAGGCCGGGGGGCCCGCGTTGGGCCCTCGCGGCGTGCCTAACGCCGGCCCAGGCCGTGTGTCCGCGCGGGCACGCCGGTGCTTGTCAGGCAGTCCCCTTTACTTGGCCCGTGGGGACGCCATGAAGCAACTGCGGCTCTCTTGCAAGGGTGACCCTGGGTTACAATGGAACGGATTTGAGTGCACAGTATTTTTAAAACATTTAAATGTAACAAATGTAAGCTGACTTCAACAGCAAATATGTGTATAAGGCCAAATAAAAAGGTGATTTGCACTTAAAAAAATATCAATATGCAATGAATTGATATTTATTAATGGGAAGGCAAGCAACTAGATTAAGCAAATAGAGGTCATGGAAAAATTGGAATTCACCCTGCTGCTGCACGCCCTTGCAAATGAGACGTTGCACCTCAAGGGTTTTTGCAGGTGAAATATTTAAATGCGAGCAAAACAAAAAAGCGTAAAATACGACGAACCGTAAATAACTGCGCAACATTAAGACGAGCACGGCCGACGAAAACGTTTCCACGGCTGTCTTGGAGTGCAAAAACACCGGTGTCGTCGTTGCCTGGCTGTGCTGCTGCGCCTGCTTGCGTAGGTTCGTAGCAGGTGTGATCAACCGGGAGCGCATCCCCACCTTCGAGAGGATGCTGTGGCGCGTGTGCCGTGGAAACGTGTTCCTGCGTCAGACCGACATCGACAGTCCCCTGGAGGACCCCTCCACGGTGCCCACGCCGCTCGCGGCCCCTTACCCCCTCCCCCCCCTCACCTTCACCGCCGTGCCGACACCGCGGCCGCTGTTTGAGAATTCTCACCGTCCCCGCGGTTGGCGCGTGAAGCCCTGTGTTCGGTGCGACGAAGCGGCAGCCGCGTCCGCGTTGGAAGGAAGCCGCTCATTTTGCGTTGCGCTTTGCGCTGCCACGTTTGTTTTTAACAAAGACCTCTTAATGGCAGCTCATTGTTTCGCGTGATAATTCTGACAGTTATTTAAAATGTTATTTCTTTAAAGGGTCATATTTGTGACATTTCGTGCAGAGCTTTGTATTGTAATCATAATCATTACCCATGATTGCAGTCATCGCGAATCATTATCATCACCGTGCTGTTTAATCACAACCTCGTCGTTACCCATGGACTGTGTGAATTCACACACGAGCCCCGATCACTTTCGAGAAGTTATTGCCAAGGTCGTTACAAAAAAAGGTTGTGCAAGCAAGACCTTGATGCATCATCCTTCCTGGCATTCCAGGGAGTTGATCAACTGAACAAGCTTGTGCTCTCCAATGTATTACATTAAGTGCCATCTAGTTGAATTCATTACGAAAGCCATCACCTTATGTCGTCCTGACATTTCACCGCATGCAATTTCATGCATACAGGAGCGGTCCTCGAAAGATCTTTTCCGCTCGCTCCCTTCCCCCCGTTTCTCGGCCAGTCCTCTTGCATCGCTATTGATCTATTGAATTAGACACCGGTATTGCCACGCTTCAACTTGAGCCCGGTGAACAAAGTGGCAACGATAACGATTTGCAAAAAATATTGCACATGTTTGGCATAAGCACTGCATCGCAAAAATAAGTTAAAACGCGTCGTAGAATTTGGTCGGCTGCTCACAGCACCTTTGCATTGATTTATTCCTGTGCATTTGTAGCGACGGCATAAATATACGGCCATTGGGAAAACACAACGCATTTATATATTCAGAAGTTGCGTGGGCTGCCGTGAAAGAGCTATTGTCCAAACATGAGTATCGCGTTTGTTTCGCCGCTTGTACGGTACCGTTTAGTGATAACGACGGCAATTTCAGTAAATCGCGGCGCTTTGTTTCCTCCACCGAGGCATGCAGCCGCGCGCTCAGATAAAATTGTGCTGATGCCGCGGCGCTTCCTAAATCGTGCCGCGCGCTCTTTCCACCAGGGAGACCAGGTTCACAAGTCCGTCTTCATCATCTTTTTCCAAGGTGACCAGTTAAAGCACCGCGTCAAGAAGATCTGCGAAGGGTGAGCCCCCGCTCGCGCGTAGACGACCGCAGGCAAGGTCGTGGCCTCTGGGGACGAACCAACGCTGACATTTGCACGCGGCGCCAAATCCCGCTGGGGGTGGAGCGGCGGCGGTGCAGTGGCTAGAGCTTGTGCCACCTGAGTTTAATTCCCCGCCACGGCTAACATCGGTGACCGCTAAGTCCGAGCCACCCCTGCCCCACCGCCCCCCTTCACCAGCCCGCACCAACCGGCGTGGTGGTGAAGTATGGCCAAATTGGCACCCGTGACCCGTACGGTGTGGGGAGGCCCGCACACCGCAGGGGATTGACGAGAGCCTCTTCCTTATGGTTACTTTCATTTTATAGGGCAGCATGCGTCCACCTGGGCTGTGTGGCGCTCTCTTTAGAGTACTCGACTCGTTATTGGAGGTTTACGAGTTTAAATCCTCGTCTTGGGTTGACTCGGCCAGTAATCGTTCCGAGGGTCAATAAAATGAGATCCTTATTTGTGGGAAGTCGACATTGATCGCCCCTTGGATGGACCGGTTCTCCCCATGGGGTTGTGTAATATCCACCGCGGATTTGAATAATACTCGTAACGTATCTACACAATCGCACGCCTTGCCACGAGAAATTTGACACTCGTGCAATCGTTTAATTTCGCGTGCAACCGTTGAAGGTGAGCGCAGGCTGGCGAAAAAATCCATGCCTTTACCTGGAATTCAGCAGTCTCAAATAATGCTGATGACGTGCGTTGCGCTAAGAGCCAACGTTGCAGCATTGGAAGGGCACAGCCCGCGATCCTTCAGCAGCATTGTTACTCGTTTTGACAGAATTTATACCCAATGCAGTGAAGCGTTTCCACAATATAATGTCGCCCTTCGCTTCCAAACGCACGCTTGGGCCACTCTCATTCGTCGGTGGAATCAACTCGGCGTAACGCCGGAATACGTCTGTGGTCAACAGACACGTTCGCGTGCGTGCATGCGGCGCACAATCCATTAGCAACGCGGTACAGAATTCATGTAAACCTTCCCCCCCCCGCTACTGCCGCGCCACCGTCGCCCCACAAAACATTCGAGCCGCCGGCCGCTGCTGCTCGCTTAGCTTCCCACAATCCAGCGGTAGGGCAGGGAACCCCCCCACCCTGCCCAGCCCCACCCCACCCAGCCCAGCCCCACCCCGCCCCCCCCTGCCCCACCCCGCCCTGCCCAGCCCTGCCCAGTGTAGAATGCCCGCCGGCTGGGTAAGAGGCCTGCGTTGTGTTGTTTGCAGATTCCGTGCGACGCTATACCCATGCCCAGAGACGCCTCTGGAGAGGAAGGAAATGGAGGCGGGAGTCAATAACCGTATCGATGACCTACAGACGGTACTAAGCTCTGCCACTTTAAATCCATACTCGCACCTCGTGTAGACAACTCGCGTTGTGAGTGCGCGGCTCGTGTGGCTGTAAACCTCTGATGTGGGTGCGCGTTGTGTTGGTGACTTGGGATTGAACTCGTGGAACTTTGGTTCGTTCCAAAAAAAAATGCTGTGTGTGGCACGATAATTAAATCATGACACAGCCTATTATTAGGTTAAGCATCTGTGCAGCAATCTGCTAAGTGTCCTTGACGTCTGTTTTTTGCATCTTTAGTGGGAATTAAAGTGGAAAATTACCATTCACATCGGGGGTTTTAAGTGGCAAAGGAAGCTGTGATTCATGGCAAGACTTGGATCCTTCTACAGTCGGTTGCGCTTCACAGCAAGACCACCCATCCTGGTCGCGGCACTCAGGCGCGTGGACGTAGTTGTGAGCACACGTTGGCAAGACTTCACAGCTTGCGTTACACGGGGAGCCGTGTCAAACAGAGAGGGCCCTTGCCTATAAACATCTGGCAGTTCACCGGCTTTGATTGAAACAAATCCTGCCTCTGCAGTCAAGACGATGAATGTTGAAAACGGTCCACAGTTTTGTTTGTGTTGAACCGATGCCGCTGAAAACAAAGCAACACTCCCAAAAAGGTCACGTGGCGGCTGATGGGATGTGTAAAGCAAGGTACTTGGATTTTTCATGTGGATGGATGTGCGAAGGATTAGTTGCACAGACGCATGTAGAGACAAGTGGGGAGGAGGATAAACTTGTGCAAGCATTGCATAAATATGAAGGATGATGGTGTGTGAGATTAATGGAGAGTGAAAAGTGAAGTGATTTGAATTCAGAGAAGACTTGTGAGGAGTCGCTCGTATATCTTCTGCACAGGCAGCTGGACAAAACCCCCTTGGGTTTGCAATGACTTTACATTTCTCACGTTTCATTGCCAAATTAATGTTGGATTAACCCCAAACTGAACTCAAAATAATCAGTGAGGATTATAATTAACAATATAGATATGCAGCCAAAATGTCTGCTTCGTAATTGCTTAATCGTATTTGGTGTTACTGCATTGGCAGTGGTGCACAATACACAAAAACACTGCAGCGACGTTCCGGGCCACGGCCCTACTTCACAGCACACAGAGGTTGAGTGCTTTCTCAGCACGTTTACAAATCCTATCATCGGCATTGATTTGGTGCACGCAAAACTCTGGACTGTTCTCAGCACACCGTGTCTCATCAGCAGTCAGGCTTTCTTGAATCATGTCGGTGAACTGCCTGTTTGTATACGCAAGGACCCTCTCTATAAGATATGTCCTCTATTCTACAACAGACGATAGAATACATAGCAGAATGTACTCATTACCAACGTTGCAGAGAAAATAACAATCGCGTGAATAATGTACGTCATCGCATTCGTGTTTCTGTCCGCAGTTTGTAAAATTGTTAAAATGACGGCGAGAAAATAAATAAATAGCTTTAAACTCGACCTATAGGCCTCGCTGGACCCAGGTGTCTCTCTGCCTCTTCAGGTGCTCAACCAGACGGACGACCACCGTCAGCGCGTGCTGGCCTCGGCCGCACAGAACATCCGCATCTGGTCCATCAGGGTGCGCAAGATGAAGGCCATCTACCACACCCTCAACCTGTGTAACATTGACGTCACGCAGAAGTGCCTCATCGCCGAGGTGTGGTGTCCCGTCGGAGACCTGGACTCCATCCAGTTCGCCCTGCGGAGGGGGACGGTACGTCCGGCTCGGCCCGCGCGCCCGTGCCCCCCCCCCCCCACGCTGCGGCTCGCTCTGCATGCTCACCAAGAGGCCATGTTGGTATTCACCGGGGTGGTGATGGACTCCGGCAGCCAGAAGGTCGCGAGTTCAAATCGTGCTTTGGAGGTTGATAAAATAAGTCTCCACAGTGCTTGTACTGTGGACAGGCTCGCCTCTATCATGGGAATGAGGAATTTTCACCGCTGGCTCAGGGCTGTAAATGGGAGATGAGCACCGAGGCATCATTTGAGGACCGGGAAATTCAGGGGGGTTGGCCGCGACCACGTCAGCTCAACCCGGCACTTTGAATTCTCGAGTTGAGACCGGAATGACTGACGGGCGACTTCCATTACGTCGGCAGTCGCGCGGTGACGGTGATGAAAACAAACGTGTCGGTATAATTCACACGTGGCGGGCCTTCGCGACCAATATTACGAGTCATAATTGATTTTTGAAATTGATCGCGTGAGCAAAATGCGTGTCGGCGATTGTGACAACTGCCTGTTGATGCTGGCTGCCACTAAGCGCACAACGCCCACTCCAAATTGTTGAATGCTGTGTGAGACTGCTCTCCAGGACCGCTGGTGCTGCTGCTCAAGCTGGTGCAATACATTGGCACGTTTGTTCATCACGTGACAACTTGATAATTTGGCCATGTCGCGTGGAGGAGGGTGCGCGGCACGCTTTGTACTCGCGCCATCTGACCCTACAACTAACCATGGATGTGTCGGTTAAGCAAGGGTAGTTTAAGGATTTGAAAAATATTGTAAGTGGCCGTCGATGAATGTGTATATCCAGCAAGTAATCGCAACCAACCAATAATTGCATTCCATGTGTTGTGGTCTCTGCTTGCCAGGCCGGGTCACAGCCCACTTGCCCAAGCAGCCTCGTGTTTTGTGAGGGGGATAATTTTTCCCCGTTTTATTGCCGTGTTGCCCATCCGTGTTGCCCATCCTTGTGCTGCACTTTGATTGCGAGATGTAGAATGACGAGCATCTTACAGTAAAATCGATAGGAACGTGATGTGTGTGACATTGACCTGGCATGTTTGCGATTTGGTCGTTTTTGTTACGCTAATTACTCCGCAGGCCAGCCGTGTCAGATCATACAGAGCTGAGTTGATAGAACTTGTCTGCTCCCGTCTCATTGTCCACCTGGGTACGGTTGGTGTCGACCAGTGTGGAGTGATCGTGCCATTTAGTGGGCAGACTCATTAGCTTAGCAGTTGCTTAGAATAGTGCGTCGTGCCCTCTGTTTATGCACCTACCACGCTCACCCATGGTGACGAGATGTTAACTACCTCGCCTGGTGTACAGGAGGTCGTGGGTTCAAGCCGCTGGACCCTGACATATTTGGAGTTTGCGTGTCTCTCTCCCCGTGGTCGTGTGGATTTTCTTCAGGTCCCCGGTGTTTTCCCTCCACATTTAGAATCACACATTTAGAGTATTTGGCTGCTATAAATTTCCACATGATTAGCCACTTCGTTGAGCTACCATTTGTGGCCAGGTCGCTTCTGAAAAAGAGCTACATAGCTCAGTGGGCCTTACGTTGTAAAAATAAATAGATTTGTGTTCTAGTTTCGACTCCTACAGCAGGGATGAGGATTCATGTGTCGGGCTTTACGATGAACAAGCCAGCTTCAGGGTGACTTTTGCCACCTCTGAGCGCGAGCTGCTTTGCTGCTGCTATTATTTGATTCTTCACAATCTTTTTTTTCCAGGAGCAAAGTGGATCGACTGTTCCATCCATTTTAAACCGGATGCAAACCAAACAGACGCCTCCCACCTTCAACCGCACGAACAAGTTCACGGCCGGATTTCAGAACATCGTTGACGCGTACGGCGTGGGGAACTACCGCGAGATCAACCCAGGTGCGTGGCGACGACGACACTCGTTTTGTGTTTGAGAGTCACCCTCCTACACGCCGAGATGCCTCGGAGCGCTTCACATCGTACCTCGTGTCAACGCATTTGAAAGGGCACCCCCGGTGGCAGCTGTCCCTGTGGGCAAAAGGTGACTCTGCTCCCGGCCTGCAATGGGGCATGAGTCTTCCGGTAGTGGGGGGGGCGGTGATCACCGCGCGTAATATCAGGATGGTCATTTTGCGGGGGGAATTTTCGAGTTTGCCAAAATTACCCGACAAGGTCAACCGCCACTTGTGTGCGCACAGCCGGCCTCTTCGCGCCTCGCAGCGAACCCTCACGTGAATTTAATTGATTGGCAGGTAGTTTGAAGTTCACGTTTGTTTTCTGTATCGTGGTGAGAATTCGAGAGGCCACGAGAGCACCATTTCCCACAGTGAGCTGGGTCCCCTGTGCGACAAAAGCAAAAAACATGAAATAGAGCGTACGGCAGCAAAGCCAAAGGGACAGCAGAGGCAACCAGATATAAATCGGTGACAACAAACGCGTTACAGACTACGTAGGAAATACTGCTTCCACATAAACAAATATTCATTACATCAAATTATACATACACGAAGTTTAATTGCATCAAATTATACATACGCGAATATTAATTGCATCAAATTAACCAGTACCGACGGTTTGCTCCGACCAATTTATATATAAACATAATTGTGCAGATTCCCACGAGAGCCAAAAAAAAGGTTGCCATCTCCGGTAACGCGAAGCTTGCCTGGTGGTGCAGCGGTGAGTGCGCCGCGCTCCATACCCCGGTGATCCGAGTTTGATTCCTGGCCAGAGTCACGCACGACCGGCGAGTGATCTCTAAACTGGTCGGAACTGGTCCCGGGTCCCTCTCTGACCTGCCGCAGTGATCACATCGGTGAAGTATGGTCAGAACGTCTCCCGTGCCCAACACGGCGTGGGGAGGTCCTCGTCTTCAGAAGTGGGGCTTGGCAGAGGTTCACAGAGCGCCGTGTTCGAACCACCGCACCATGGCTGCATCCACAGCTGTGCATGCAGCGCTCTCGCCGTGCAAAAGGGCACGGGTCTACTTTACTCTGCGGCTGTCTGTGTTTATTCAAGGTAGCGAGTGAAGGTGTTAATTAAATGTGTTTGGCAATGTAAAATAAAGTAATCATTATAAAGGGGACACGATCTAGTAATGTATTTTTAAACGCTGTATTTGGTGCCTGGTGCATAATATTCGTGCAGTCAAACGCCCCAATGTTTTTATATACATATATAAACAAGTCTTTTGTTTGTGTTCATCAATAATGCATTTCATTTGAGTTTATTCACCAACCATAATTGTCCAAGACTGCCAGTGATAAAGCTTGCCGAGTAAAGCTTGCTTTTTGGCAACGAAGCATTATGAATCGACGATTAATTCCCTTTCAAGTCAGAAAACGCGTAAGTTTTAAATCGTATTAGAATGTTTCCATGTTTGTCTTTGCAATGTGTGCATGTGTCGCTGTGGTGCCTTGCAGGCTGCAGCGCGTAGCCCGAAGCACGTAGCGAGTGTAGCGCGCAAAGCACGAGAGACGGCACGCACTCTTGCGTCCGTGACACGTGGCCATCGGCTCGTTGCAGCCATGGATCAGCGATGCCCTCCGGCGCCGTAATGTGTTTTGGTTTTGCGGGGACGTGTTTTTGTACAAAAGTCAGGACTTAAAGAAGCTTACCGGAGTGCTTTTAGAGCTGCATCGTGAGCGATGCTAATCACCGTAACAGCCTTCGCGTGCGCGCTTTGAGTGCGTGTTTAATTTTTGCAAATGTGTTCAGAATTTTTCTTCAATTTTTTTATATCTGAACAACAACAAGAACAGCTTGTAACTGAGTGTAGGAGCTTTACCGACTTGCAGGTTTCAATGAGCAATAACCACCTCATAGATATCATCAGCCATCATCTATCCACTGCCGGATGAAGGCTTCCCCCAAGCCCCACCGCTCGCGGTCTCGCGATGCGACGCTCCATCTCACTCCTGCGCACGGTGTATCTCACCGCTCCATCTCCGCGGTGCTGGTGGTGGATGACCTCGCTGGCACGTCCCCTCCTGTGACCGCCGCTCCGCTATTTGTCTCGGCCACCGGCCAGCATCCCTCTCGGGACTCCTCCTGCCCACTTGGTTTTAGCCGTCAATAAGATGTGCGTCTTGTTTTGCGTGTGCACTCCGATCCACGTGTTCCCCATTCTGTCTCTCGCTAATTACAATCACCCACTTCCCCTTGCTTTTTCCTGCACTTTTCAGATTTTTTTATAGTCTTTGTCATATGACGCGTAATTTGCAGGTAACGTTTAGGACTCAACACGTTCTTGTTTAATAAAATTGGTTTGTTGCTTTCATTATAATCATAACTTAATCAAGCTATAGATAATGCATTATTCCATACTCTACTTGCTTGCGTGTATTTAGTAGTTTGAACAACTGGATGCAATTGAGACAATTCAACGCAGACATCTTGATTAAAATCAGACAGAGTCGAAATAAAAGTGAGGCCTCGATCTCTCCGACGTCTTTGAGGAAGGACACGGAGCACATGGAGACGGTGCGTGTGGTCAACTGTAGAGAAAGCGTTCCTGATCCCAGGGTTGCTCACGTGGGGTCGGTCGGCCTCCACATCGTTCATCGTTCTCTTCCCAGTCATTCGTCAAGGCAATTGTCTCGCCCATTGTGGATCTCATCTCGAGGCTTCTCCCCTCGAGGCCTCTCCCCTCCTTTGTCGAATTTCAAATCAATTTAAGGAATAATTGTTTTGCCTGGCCGGCGTTGCTCCTCTTGATGCGGTGGCGGCGTATTTAGGCCGGTGAGAGAGCTCAACGTCGCGGCTGTCGGATGATGTTCAGACTCAAGTCGTTATCGCTCGGGGTGCGTTGCTGCCAATATTCATCAAATGAATGTTGCACTCTGCTGTGGATGTTCACGTGATAATCAATGTGTTTTACGGAATGTGTGGTGCGAGCTTCGATGTCACTGTGCCTTGTAGAAGGTTGTTATCCTGCCAGTAGTTATGATACAAATGTTATGGAAACTGGGGCAAATGAAAGTACAGATTTGTCCTTGGAATTACAATTCGTGTGTAAGGGACCGTGTTTGTTGTGTGTGTGAAGTGTCCGCGCAGGTGTGTATATATGTGTATATGGGATTATATATATGTATAACACAGGCATGTGCAAATTAAAATTTGAAGCTTTAGATTTTGATCCATTTCACGCTAGGCAAGTGTTGCGTTACCCCTTAATTTCTCAAGAGCCGGTTACACTATGTACTTTTTAATGCAACAAGAGAATGGCCTTCTAATCTGAATCTCGCTGGGATGTTGCGGCCTTCAACTGGTTACCCTTGCGGTGTAAGGCCCTCGCGTGTTTGCTCGGCTTTCCCCGATCGTTGGGCGGAGAGTGCCGCACGGTGTAAAGAACACACGCGCGCACATCGCTCTCAACGTCCGCGGCTCCTGTGCCAGACCAAAGCCCGGTCTTCGTTTAGAAGACATGTTCTTGCTGCGCAAGCACTCGGAATGTCTAACGTACAGTAGGGATGTGTAATGTACGGCGCGTGTGCTGGGTCCTCGTGTCCACATGCTGCACCACAATGCGTTTCTGCGCACAACAATGTATTGTTGCTGGTTTTGTCTATGTTTGTGCATTGGTTGTTCTCATTTACAATTGTAAGTTACAGGATATGTCATTTATTGATGTTTGGAGTTGTATTGTAAACTGGGTGTGGTTCAGTTTTCCTACGTTTTTAATATTTGCTGATGCGCTACTGCGCATTCTTTCCACATCTGACATGGGCTGTCTGTACAGTAATATATTTGTCCAGCCGACGGGTGGGCTCAAGGCAGGTTGCAGAGATTCTCCTTTCGATCCAGCAAAGCCACCAGTGAAGAAACCAGCGTCACAATTCTAGAGTCTCAACCGGTGTCGGCCCGCTCACCGACTCCTGCTCAAACATCCCACGTTATTAATTTAGACATGTCATGGAATTTGGCAAAATTCCACCCCTAATAATTATTCTCTTTTTGTAGGCAACGAACATTTACCCGTTGCACGGCATTTGGTAAAAAGCATAGCCCCCACGTCGTGTAGGTAGAGTTGAAGGCATCTCAGAAGCAGTTCTGTGATATCCCCATCTGCGGCTCGTTCTCTAACACAACGTGATACATTGCCACGTGAGAGTTTTGAATAATAGACTGCCTCGCGACACAATGCATGTGGAATAAAACTGGGGACGTTGGTTCGGGTTTCCAGCCATATTGAATCTGTTGAGAATATTCTCCTCTGGAAAGGCTCTGCATTGAACATCTATGTTTGCCCGCTGATGAGACACCGAATGGCGACACCGGTCCAGAGTTTGCTTGCGTTGCACCAATGCCGCTCTGCTAGGAAGAAGGCTTCGTGGCCGATGGGACGTGGATGTGAAGGAGGCGTTTTGTCCGCTTGGTAACATTGCGACTGATATTGCGCACGACGCCGCCCGTTGACCTTTTGGTGTTGTGTGTCCTCAGCCCCGTACACCATCATCACCTTCCCCTTCCTGTTCGCCGTCATGTTCGGCGACTGGGGCCACGGGACGCTCATGACGGCGTTTGCTCTGTGGATGGTGATTCGCGAGAGCCGCCTCATGGCGCAGCGCATCGAGAGCGAGGTGACTGCTTGTCGGCACACCACCACCCCCCCCGCACTGCGCGTGCCGGTCATTGCTCTCTTGGCCGTTTCGCTTCTGGGCGAGACGTCGGTTACGTGTCTGGCGCACCGCTAATGGACGTCGTCGTTGTGTTCGGTTTCTGTGACCCGTGCGCGACTCTCCGCTTCCCCGCAGTGTTTACGACGCGGTGTCTCGCCGCCCGTCGATGTGCGTGGCTGTTGAACGGACGCATTTGTGTTGCCAACATTAAAGCGCCGCCCTTTTCGGATGTCGTCAGAGAGGGCACGGAAAGGGGGCGGCTGTGAAAGCGGCAGGTTTCTCCCCGGGAATCTTAGAATGCATGTGCTCTGGAGCAGGGGATGTTGTCCAAAACGTTGCCTTTTATTTATTTTTACCCATTTTATTATTATGATTATTTGTTGAAGGCTGTGCATCCCAACGAGATTCACATTAGAATGCGGTGTTTTCTCCTCGCATTAAAAAGTACACAATGTAACGGGGTCTTGAAAGATTAAGGGGTAAATCGACACATGGCCGGTACGGCACGGATCCTAATCTATTGCTTCTAGTCCCGGCGACGTTTCCCCATCAACTAACTTGTGGTGGAATTGTTTTAGTTTGGCAAATTTTTACCGTTTTAGGCCAGCACACAGTGTCCTTAAGTGCTGTTTGTCTTAGAGGACCACACTGTGTCGTTATTTACGAATGTGTTAACTTTTTCCCGTTTTTTTTCTGCCTGTCCACCACCGCCAGCGTGTGGCGGCCGCAGCGTCACCAAAACGTCTGTCCATAGTTTCCGATGCGGAGGTCATCCCGTCACCTTATCTGTGCTCCCCGCCTCCTCGGCAGATCTGGAACACCTTCTTCGCTGGGCGCTACATCATCCTGCTCATGGGGCTCTTCTCCATCTACACGGGCCTCATCTACAACGACTGCTTCTCCAAGTCGCTGGACCTGTTCGGATCCTCCTGGAGTCCCCGTGCCATGTTCGCCTCCAAGAACTGGACGTGCGTGCTTCCCTCTTCGCTCGGGGCAGACTTTCACATCGCTGTCCGGAGATGGCAGCTCACAGTCTTGTGACCTTTCGTTATTCGTGGCGGTGACGAAGCCCAGTTGTGACGCGTTCGCCGCACGTTGCGGACGTCGGTGGTTCGAAACCGGCGGGCCGCCCTGATTAATACTGCGGCCTGGTAATAGACGTAAAATTACTACTCGCCGTCTGCTCCTACAGTGGACTTCAGAGATCACGTGACGCAGTTCGGAGAGAGTTTGCCATTGCGTGCGGGCGTCATGGTCCACATTGTCGAACTTCGATAATTGCCTGGAAATTACTCGATTTGGATCGCACGTGGCAACGTTGCTACCCACTGCGAAACTACTGATCACTGCGTCTGTGAAAGACAGCACGTTTGTGCTAGACTTGCGCTGTCAGAATGGCGCGAGCGCCACATGTACTGAACAACGGAAGTACCGGTCGCTAGGCGACGCCCATCCCACTTGCGCTGTGTGACGTAAGGGAGGAAGGAGCCAATCACGACCAGCCAATCAGAACACGGGTGATTGTTTTGGAAAATACAATTCTTATGAATCTTTTTAGTTAAATAAATATTCTGATCCCCATCGTCCTATTGGCTGAAATTGTAACCGTATATTAGATAGGTGTTATATAAAAATCACTGTCTATTAAACAATGCATTCCCAGAGTCTGACAGAGTAGATTTCCAATCAAGTGCTTTCTTTTGTAAAATGGGAACTTTGCTTTGTGAAGTTTGGTATTAAGCGTGACGGGCAGTGTTCGTGAACAGCTGGCAATGTTTACTCCGCTCTATGTCGAATTGCAGGATTGCGGATCTAAAGGGCAACTCCATCCTGCAGCTTGACCCAGCTGTCCCCAACGTGTTTGGCGGTCCTTATCCGTTCGGGATCGACCCCGTGAGTACTTAACATTCCTCCACCAAAGCTGCAGCATTCCCATTACGTTGCATAATTGGGCAGTTTACAAGCCAATTAAACTTCCGCCCGCTATACCTCCGGCATCCTGACCTTGACGAGTGCTGTTTCTCGCCACGGATTTCCTGCCATTTTCAAGCTTTTCAAGTGACTACGTAACCCGAGCCGTGGTTGGTCACGGTAGGGTGCGTGAACTTTGCGCGCATCCATCGCCATGGTCGGGGGGTGGCCGCAGTTTCGCGGTGTTCTTGTCTCCGTGCAAATTGGATTTTTGACGATTGTCCGCGGTTTTTGCAGATCTGGAACGTCGCATCCAATCGCCTCACCTTTCTCAACTCGTACAAGATGAAGATGTCGGTTACCCTGGGCATCATCCACATGGTGTTCGGAGTCGTCCTGAGCCTCTTCAACCACATGTACGCTCCTGCCTTGCTCTCGTAAACACGCCGAGCGTGAATGAATGAATGAATGTCACGCGCGTTGATTTGGTTGGAATATTCTTACGCTCAGGTAATCACGATCTGGTGCGAACATGGGAATGTTATTGTGCCACTGTGCATAATAAACACACCCATCATCACACTAATCAGAAACCGCAATTTCGTAAACTACTGTTCGTATGCTCGATCTGTAATGTGATTCATTTCCCATTCCCTCGCCCGTCCCCCAGAGACCCGCCAGCCAATCACGTGATTGGCTGCTAGACTGCCGGTATATTTTTGGGCGATTTGTTCAGAGCAAAGTGGCAACGTTGGGTTTAAATAATAATCTCAACTTACATTGAACCGGCTAACATGCCCTAATCTGGCCTGGTGGATTGGAGGGTGAATAAGTGGTTCACAGAGGGTTGCAAGATCACAACCTGGTGAGGGGTTGACTTGGCCCATCATCACTCCAGGGTGGATCTAATAGGTACCACTTTGTGGGGAAGTTCACACTGGTTATCCTATGGATAGACTAGCCCCCTGCCATAGGAATATGGAATATGCACCACTGGCTCTGCAGCGTTGTAAACTGGAGATGAGTATCGCCTCCATGCTCATTCGAGCAGCAGGAACTCTCTTTGACTTGGTTTGTCCGCCAGCTATTGTAGTTTTATCGTGAAGTGTATGGCGGGTAAAATGCGTGTGTTTTAACTGTTGCTTCCTTCCCAAATGCCCTTCATAGTTACTTCCAGAAGAAGTGGAACATCTACCTGCAGTTCATCCCAGAGATGATCTTCATGCTGTCGCTCTTTGGCTACCTGGTCATTCTCATCTTCTACAAGTGGTGCAACTATACGGTGCACGAGTCCAAGCATGCGCCCAGCCTGCTCATTGCCTTCATCAACATGTTCCTCTTCACATACAGCGACTCAGGCCCTAATATCTACAAGGGACAGGTCAGCACGCTCTTTGCGCTCGCTCGGGCTGTTTGAATGTTTTCAGGAGGGGAGGAAGCGCGTCGCCCGTCGCCGCCCGTCGCGGCGGTGCCCACCGCGCGTGGCGCCGGTGGTCCGCCCAACTGTGGCAGATTCTATTTTTATTTTCAAAGCGCCGCGTTTTCTCCTGCGTGGCGGGCCGCAGCTTTTTCATCAAAGGGTTGGCGGTGGCCTGCGAGTCCAGAAAGGTCGGACACCCAACGGCCTAGAGCCCGTGACCAATTTCCCGGAATGTTCCCTCCCGGTTGTGTCACATCTCGGAAGCTCTAAGCAGGTGTTGAGCGTGGACTGTGCTTGGATGGGTGACCACCATTCGCTACGGGCGTTATAGGCTGCCGCCGGCCTTCGTGGTGAGTAGAGGAGTGCAGCAAGGTAGATTGTGCGACTGGACTTGCGCGCCCTCACGTGCGGTCCCACAACGTCTGTGCTCCCCGTCTTCACCAACCCCCGCTCCTGGCCAGCGTGGTGAAGTATGGTCAAATCTTCCCTCACGGCCCCGGGGGCGAGAACTTCATCCTGCTGTGGCTTGTCAAAAGGGCTCTCTCTACACGTGCACTTGCGTTGACCGACAGAATACATTGGGAGACTTTATTTGGCCCAACAAAGTTTTTACGCGATGAACTTTTGCATTTTCTCAATTCTCTTATCATTAGAAGTATCCACATACATCTGTAGTTTGAAATAATGGCAGTTTTATTCGATAACACCTCGTGAGATCTTTACTGTTTTGTCGTTTAGAAATCACTTCATCGTTGTTGAAGAAAAATACTCTTAAGTTGTCCCTGTGATTGTCGCTCTTGTAAACAGCAGATTAATAATCCGGCAGGTTTAGTGATGAGGGCCGTGTGTGAGCGGGACGAGTGGGCAGTGCCGTGTGTGTGTGTGTGTGAATGAGAGTGTAGTACCGTGTGTGTGTGTGAATGAGAGTGTAGTGCCGTGTGTGTGTGTGAATGAGAGTGTAGTGCCGTGTGTGTGTGTGAATGAGAGTGTAGTGCCGTGTGTGTGTGTGAATGAGAGTGTAGTGCCATGTGTGTGTGTGAATGAGAAATAAGTGCCGTGTGTGTGTGTGTGTGAATGAGAGTGTAGTGCCGTGTGTGTGTGTGAATGAGAGTGTAGTGCCGTGTGTGTGTGTGAATGAGAGTGTAGTGCCGTGTGTGTGTGTGAATGAGAGTGTAGTGCCGTGTGTGTGTGTGAATGAGAGTGTAGTGCCGTGTGTGTGTGTGAATGAGAGTGTAGTGCCGTGTGTGTGTGTGTGAATGAGAGTGTAGTGCCGTGTGTGTGTGTGAATGAGAAAGAAGTGCCGTGTGTATGTGTGTGAATGAGAGTGTAGTGCCGTGTGTGTGTGAATGAGAGTGTAGTGCCGTGTGTGTGTGTGTGAATGAGAAAGAAGTGCCGTGTGTGTGAATGAGAGTGTAGTGCCGTGTGTGTGTGAATGAGAGTGTAGTGCCGTGTGTGTGTGTGAATGAGAGTGTAGTGCCGTGTGTGTGTGAATGAGAAAGAAGTGCCGTGTGTGTGTGTGTGAATGAGAGTGTAGTGCCGTGTGTGTGTGTGAATGAGAGTGTTGTGCCGTGTGTGTGTGTGAATGAGAGTGTAGTGCCGTGTGTGTGTGTGAATGAGAGTGCAGTGCCGTGTGTGTGTGAATGAGAGTGTAGTGCCGTGTGTGTGTGTGAATGAGAGTGTAGTGCCGTGTGTGTGAATGAGAGGGCGGTGCCGTGTGTGTGTGTGAATGATAGTGTAGTGCCGTGTGTGTGTGTGAATGAGAGGGCAGTGTGTGTGTGTGTGAGAATGAGAGGGCAGTGTGTGTGTGTGTGGTTGAGAGGGCAGTGTGTGTGTGTGTGAATGAGAGGGCGGTGCCGTGTGTGTGTGTGAATGAGAGGGCGGTGCCGTGTGTGTGTGAATGAGAGTGTGATGCCGTGTGTGTGTGTGAATGAGAGTGTAGTGCCGTGTGTGTGTGTGAATGAGAGGGCAGTATGTGTGAATGAGAGTGTTGTGCCGTGTGTGTGTGTGAATGAGAGTGTGGTGCCGTGTGTGTGTGTGAATGAGAGGGCAGTGCCGTGTGTGTGTGTGAATGAGAGGGCAGTGTGTGTGTGTGTGTGGTTGAGAGGGCAGTGTGCGTGTGTGTGAATGAGAGGGCGGTGCCGTGTGTGTGTGTGAATGAGAGTGTGATGCCGTGTGTGTGTGTGAATGAGAGTGTAGTGCCGTGTGTGTGTGTGAATGAGAGGGCAGTATGTGTGAATGAGAGTGTTGTGCCGTGTGTGTGTGTGAATGAGAGTGTGGTGCCGTGTGTGTGTGTGAATGAGAGGGCAGTGCCGTGTGTGTGTGTGAATGAGAGGGCAGTGCCGTGTGTGTGTGTGAATGAGAGGGCAGTGTGTGTGAATGAGAGGGCAGTGTGTGTGAATGAGAGGGCAGTGTGTGTGAATGAGAGGGCAGTGTGCGCATGCCAAGCTTTCAATGGGTATCCGTTGGTGTACGTACTGGGGGTGGGGGGGGGGGGTTTGGCAGTAATCGTGAATCGTTTGTATATCTGATGAATGTGGCACTCGATGAGCACCTTTCCGTGATTACAAGCAACCGTACACTTGTTTTTACACATTCTGTCCGCAGCTATAGGCGATGTTGACAGCGCATGTCTGGCCTGGGCACCTTCGTAGGGCGAGTGACCAACCTCACGGCAATACACTTCTATAGATTGTCCCATCTCTGTTAACGATCGTGGTTTTACGTTACTTTTGAGGTAATGGTTTTTAGAATGATTGATGGTACTTTTTACAAACGCGGTTATAATCCGTGTTGGTGTGGCCGCTATCTCTCCAGACAGTGGCCTCGCGTCCGCTGCAACTGATTGTAACACGAACGGTGCTCACGTATTCCATATTTTGTTTACGTAGCTGCCGCTGAATTATATTGTCAGTTTTATTTGTATTTATTACCGTTGCTCGTAATATTTGCGCCGTGTTTGCCACAAGGCCTCGTTAGCGTAAGATAAATATAGTATTTTGATGGTTTTGTGTGGTTGCAATTAGGGCACTGATTGATTGATGGAACATTCGTCAATTTATAATCGTCAGTGTTGCTTGTTTAATGTGGAAAAAATAACATGAAATCCCACGCAATCATGAACTTGTATGAAGAATTTGAAGGCGTTTGCCACAATATACGACATTGGTGAATTTAGGTGGCACAAACCGCGCTCGTTTGCCTGAGTTGAAGCGCACCTGGGAGCTCTCGCCGTCGCCAGAGAATGCAAGCGAGCGGCTCCTGCCACCGCTGACGAGCGTTGTCTGCGTGCAGCGAGGGCTGCAGTCCTTCCTGGTGGTGCTGGCGCTGCTGTGTGTGCCTGTGCTGCTGGCGGGCAAGCCGCTCGTGCTTTGGTACGAGGACCGGAGGCGCCGTCACCTGGTGAGACCGCGGCCTCGGCACGCAGGCCCGTCTTCTCCAGACGCCGCCGCCGGCGCTCCTTCTGCCCCTGCTTCTGCCGCCGCTGCCGCCTCTGCTGTGCGATTCCTGAATCGTCGCACCTTAGCGCAAAATGTCGTAGAGCGGAGGTCGGCGTTGTCGTTGGCCGCGAGGTCGTTACTCGTCGTTAGCGGGCTGTTGCGGGAGGATGAGGGAGGATGGCCTTAAATTGCAATCTCCAGCTGGGTTGCCGGGCGCCTGCGCCAATTTTAATGCCGCAAGCACAAATTCCCATTTAATGATCTTCGAAACAACCCGTGCACATCTGTTTGTGCGCGTGCCTCGTTCCTGCAATTTAATTTTTTTTTATTTTAATGGGAATAATATGCAGATTTTTTACACTTTCAAAGTGTGCCCTTTTCTGCTTTTCTATAGTTTGTATGGATAAAGGGGCGTAGGGGAGCCATGTAAAGAATTTCATTTTAATTTCTTTTTCTTTTTCCACACCCATTTAATTATCATATTTTGAGATTTTTAGCCGGGATACACATGATGAATATGGCGTGTGTATTTATGTACGTCGGACTTCTTTCGCACCATACATAGTCAACCGTACTCATCTCAGAATGCCACGAGACACCGAAAACAGAGCTGTGCGGCGGGCATGCACATCGTTACATAAATTATGGAAAATAACAACCAGAGTGGCAAATCAAACGTGATTGCCGGCTCGACTCGTTTGAATTCTGGACAATTTATGCCATTAACGACGCAGCCGCTCTGCTATATTTCCACGTGTCACTATATCGTCGTGGGCAAGACGAGCAAGGTGCAGTCAAAAGCGTGCACCGTACCGGCACGCGTTGGCCGTGCGCGCCCAGCCAGGCGCTCGCGCCCCCCGTTGGTGCCGCGTGCGTCCGAGCGTCGCCGTGGCTACGAGGGGGAGGCGGCGCTGGGCTCCGGCGGCCGTCACGGTCCGCGTGCGACCGCGCCCGCCCGCGCCGCTCACCGCCTGCTTTCTCTCGGCGCGCGTGCCATCGCAGGGAACCACGAATTTCGCCGGCGTGCGCGTAGGGAACGGGCCTACGGAGGAGGACGCGGGCATCATTGACCACGACCAGCTGTCCAACCGCTCGGACGAGGAGGAGCCGGTGAGACCGCCGCCCCCCTCCGCGTCCCCCCGTTGCCGAGCCGACCGGCTCACGCCCCCTAACGCTCCTCTGACGCCCCCCCACCCCGCCCGCGTTGCCACGCGGCTCGCTCCCTGGAGCGCGGTGCCCTTGCCCACGCTCGCAAAACTCGGCGAGGGCACCAGAAGCTTCGTTTCCGTCGCGCTGCCGGGCCCCGCGTGGAGGAACTAACGATCGCAGTTGCGGCAAGGACGAGAAGTAGATTGATGCCTCGCCTCATTGCCCTATATATTAGGGGCCGTATTACCCGAGCCGTACGCTCGCTCATGCAAATGCCCCCCCCCCCCCCCGTGTCATTTTTCACTAAATTCTTGATCATGTGCCCCAATGCGAGCTTTCCACGGAACCCCGGCGGCCGGAGGAAATGCCGTATTAATCCCCAGCGATGTGCCACATGCTTTGCTTCAGTCTCGGGGATTTGCAGGAGTAGAGCATGACAGCAGCATGCGAGCCTGCCCCCGCGGTCGCCTGTGTCATGTTCTTCAAGAAGAGCGAGGGTGGCGGTGGCGGTGGCCGCGGCGGCTGCCACAGCCGCCGCGGCTGTGCTCAGGCCGGGGACTGCAGGGAATTGCTCGCCTTGACACTCGTGGAATTATTTTGTTTTGTTTTTAAGCCCCGTGCGCATCGTGAGAAACGTGACCTTTCGGCAATACCAGCTGCGGATTATGATTTCTCTGCAAACAGTTTTGTGTTTTGCTGTGTGGTTGGTTGGTTGGCGTTCCTGGCTGTTGTGATTGCACGGCCGCGCCACTCGCAGCCGGGTTGCCGAAGTAATATCGCCTCTGCGTGGGAGCATTCTTAAACGGAGTTAATTGAAACCGTTTAACCGACGCCGCAGCGCACGGTGACGGCACGGCGGTGTGTCCCACGTCATAACATGGAGCTCGACGCTTTCTACAATGCAATAAATATTCAGCGATGTAGCTTTTGAGGCACATATCGTTTGACACGTACATATCTATGAATATATATTCCTCACGGTGGCACGATTGTCGTTCTTTTCCCACGAATGAGAGCACGAGAAACGCCTCGCACAAAGGCGTGACGTCTAACAAACACGAGGGTTGACTCTTTTTATACTTTCTTTGGCCTTGTCGCAAATTAACCGATGTTTTTTTGTTGTTGTCGTCCACTTCGCGACTGACAACGGAACATAACGTTTTTAAGCCTGCGGAGAAGGAGCCGCCGGTGAGTTGGTTTGGTGCAGCTCCCCGCACGCCCCCCTTGCACGCTTCGCTTTCCGTGTGTAACCATCGACGTGCGCGCGCGTGTTTTCCGCAAGTCTTCGCGTGGCGTCCCGTCGTGGTTGAGATTGTCTTAACGCTGCGTGCGTTGCGGGCCATTTACACCCCGTAGATCACGTGCAGGGGCCATAATGGCGGTTGTGTGTGGAAACGGTGGGGTGGCGTGTGGGGCTTTGGGTGGGAAGGAATTGAGCCTCGTTGTGATTTCAGACATTCCACTTTTAACTCCAGCTGTTCCACTCCTGCGACACGTCCGCGTTGGCAAAACCGCATGCAAATGTGCGGCATTCATGGGGACAGACAGCCCCCCACCCCCAACTGCCCTCCCTCCCCACCCCACGGTCACGATGTTGTTGAGGTTCAGGCGGCGCTGCCTCTCTTCGCTTTCCCCCCTTTGCCTCTCACAAATGCAATCTTTGATGATTTCCTAACCCGTGATCTCTGATTTTTGGTGGTGGAGTTTGCACCTAACACCAAATCGTGGAATCATTCAATTCCTGGTTTAATCACAAAGTGTAATTGCTCTGTATGTTTTATATTTGTCGTGGCTATATATTGCACACGTCGTGAGAGATAGGATCGCATTTGGAGCTACTCTGTGATAATACGCTGACAATATTTGAAGGATATTAAAAGGAAAATCCCAGCGTTTTTTTACCAAACAGAGGATTGGGGCAGCGTTCATCTGCGTTGGCCACCTTGTAAGCCAAAAATGTAAATTCCACGTGTGTGTGAGTGGCAGCTGATCCATAGGGTGACACCATTCACTTTCCACGCAGTATTACTCAATTTAATGATCTAGCAGGATGATGAGCCGAGTATATCCCAAACTGGCTTTTGAACTTGTAACATTCTAATTGTGAGTAAAACATTCAGCGGTATTTAGTATATATATAGTTTGCATATAATGAAACAGAACGCCTACGTAACGCCGCACAGCGGGACTGGCCCTGCCGCGAAACCGCATGACATGGAAGGTCGGGTCGTGCGCTGTGTTCCCTGCAGTTTGACTTTGGGGACGTGTTTGTGCACCAAGCCATCCACACCATCGAGTACTGCCTGGGCTGCATCTCCAACACGGCCTCCTACCTGCGCCTCTGGGCCCTCAGCCTGGCCCACGCCCGTGAGTTCACCCCCCCCCAACCCCCCCCGCGCTCTCGCGCCTTTGTCGTTGTGACCTCGCGATTTGGCGATATAACAATCCACGACAGTCCCAACTTCCTGCATCTCGTCCTGAGGATGCCTGACGCAGTAGCGAGCGGATCATTGCGAATCGAAGTGCCGTGGCGTTACGCGCTCGTACGCTGCGAGTGGCCATCTCATTGGTTTCTCCCTGTCGGGTGGTGGAGGGGCTTTACGACACAAAATTGAGACCAGTCATTACGTGGCCTAACTGCGACAGCGTCCGCGATCTTAATGTTGGCTGCTAAAACCTACGTGCTAAATAAAATACATTGCTGCCGCCAATAAGATTTGCGACCCTCCACCACGCAATAGACCCAATCAAATCAAGTTGTCACATCGTGGGTAAATATGGCAATTGATTTAGTTTTTTCAGCAAAACCAGAGAAATATTAAAAAGCAAAGCAGCATTTTGACGATTCTATCCGGTGTGAAATTGTCAAAATGTCGCTTTTCATCGTTCTTCCTCCTCCTCCTGCAGTTCGCTTAAAAAATTATAAATAGATTGGCATTTTCGCCCACGATGTGATGACTTGATTTGATGTGCTCTGTCGAGTCACAGTTAACAATGTACACTGCACCCCCCGCGACGATGTAACGTGAAGAGCGATGAATAATGAATGAACGTCGGGCGTGAGAGCCCTACGTCTAAAAATGAATAAACACTGCGCATGGAAATAGAGAGCACAGCGGGCTGATGTGGTGACCCTCTGGACAATTTTCACTCAACTCTACGACACATTACCCTGGAGACGCACGCGGCTATTTTCACAACAGTACTTTGCGAGCGTGAACGGGGAAAACAAACCTACGCTATTTTATAGGCAACATTCAGCACTAAGCGGTTTTTAAGCCTCCTCCGCCACTTTTCCGAGATACGCACCCCCAGCCACCGCGCACTGGTGGAGCTCTCCGTGCCTGCCTCTCGACAGCAGCTGTCACACACACGGGGATTCGCATGCGAATATAAATGAGCTAATCAGCAATCGTGCCGCATTGATAACTTGGACGGAACGTAACCGAATCAGACGGCGTATTTTTTCTTGAAGATCAAAAATCAAAGTGATATCATGCCCAAAATGAGCATCGAGGCGTCATCAGTTCTCATCTTCCCTTTGCAGCCCCGAGCCAGAGCAAGAAATGCCAGATTCGTATGGCCGGGGCGAGTATCCATGAGGACTACCACCGCTGTTGTCTTCCCCACAAAGTGGTCCTCATTTTATTGATCACAGAGAGATAATGGGCTGACCCAATCCCCATCCAGGGTTCGAACTCGCAACCTTCCGTTTGCGAATCGCTCGCTCTGTTGCTGAGCCACTTGGCTGGAAGATGTAGAACCTTTCAGAAAGTGATCGCCATATATATTTTGCCATAGCATCCAGCAAAACAACAACTAAATCTATACATTTCATTTGCACTCTTAGCAGGTTGTGTCTGGTACCACAGAGGCACCTAGTTTTCCTGGAAGCTGACAGTTGTTATTTTTAAGCATTTTAGGTTCATCAGTTCCCTCCCATGCAGCATCATTGCATTTAATCACACGCCAGTTTTTGAAAGCCTTCCATTAGCTCGCAGCCACGGCGACACGCTGGTAATTAATGAGGCTATCGCAGCTGCCTGCAGCAATTGTTTTGAGGCAGAATGTGCAAATTGCATTTCCTGCTTTGCCAATCTATCTGTGTCTGCACGGCCGGTGAGTGTGCCGCAGCCTAATGAGGAGATCGGATCTACGCGCACTTTATTAGGGGCTCATCTGTATTTCATTTGCATTTGTCTCGCGATTCGGTGAAAATGAAAATTCCACGCATGGGTGTAGCGCGCGCGCTCGCAGACGGCTGTAACTGGAGCCACTGTAACTGTGTAAATCTGTGCTGAGCGCATCGCCGTACGGGCGGTGGTAAATAACGGCCGTCCCGGCGCTGACCCGCATGTAAAATGAGCCGGCGGTGTATCCATTACCGGGCGCTCGCGGACCGGAGGACCGCGATCCGCTGGCCAAGTGGAGCGTGAGTGAAAGCGGTTATGGAGGGGATGCCAATTTTATTGCGGCGTGATGGGAGCCGGCCTCGCCATCATAATAACCCGCCGCTCGTTCACGGGCGCGAGCCCCGGCGGCGGGAGAAACGTCCCCCGCTTGGCAATTCCCCACGCCGCCGTGATGCAATATCGGTGCCCGTCGGTGTGGACAGCGGCTTCACGCGGGCTGCTGCTTGCGCGCAAGGCAATAACCTGGAGCTGGGATGGATGCGTCTCCGGTGCGGGAGACTGGCAGAGATGGTTTTTGACGTTGTGGAAACTCGTACGCTTGGCTTCTGTGTTCACAGTCGAGCGTCTATTGCTTTCATCGAATCAAAAGAAGAGTATCAAACAGCAGTCGGTGGAATGCTGTGACCTCGTCATTAGTTAGATTAATTATATCTGCTGGTTTTTGCTTTTTACTCATTAGGCTATTAACAGCGCCAGGCTTGTTTGCCCGTGAGTTGACGATAAGAAATTCATCACGTGTGGCAATGATGTAACAAGTGAACAAATTAAGCAAAAGCACGTGCCCCTTTCTGACACGGAAGCACGAATTGAATTGAACGTCCACATTTTAGCGGTACCCTACGGCACGACCTTTGAACCCCCCCGAGTGTTTTTGACAACGCCCTCAGCCCTCCCAGTCATCCATCACGTCTGGCTTCAGCCATCGGCATCCTGCAATAAGGCGGTCCGCACATTCATCACGGCCCCGTGCATTGGCCAGAAACAAAATGACGCCTCTCCTCCCAGCGGCACTAAAGCACTCTCGCTCGGCTACAATTCTGAACTGGAAACGACCCAATTTGGCCATTCCTCCTCCACCTACGAGCCATCTGTTCACCTCTCAAGGTCCTTTCTGATGGGTTCTCTAACTACTTTAGCAAGCAAGTGTGGGTGCTGGTCATTTGTTTTTATAAAATAGTTTCTTGTTATTCTCTAGCTCCATTGGCGTCCCATTTCTCTTTTTGTTCTTGCCACTGTCGATGCCAAAGAGCTGCCCACGTAGTTGCGGTTGCATTTTGTAAAATTAATTATTACGTTTGGTTGAAAGCGGTTGGGTTTCTTTCCAGTTTTCTGTAACGTGTTAGTCGTCAGACGTTCGTTTCCTGTTCTCCATTTTGAGGATGTGACACGAATGACGAAGCAGCGCTTTGTTTAGAATGGGAGCGTCAATTTGTCAAACTGAAATAGGTGTCCCGTTAACCAGCGAATGATAACATTTGAACGGCTGTGAAATACCGTGACACATCAAGTTATTTGCAAGTGCGGATTGTGAATAATTCTTTGATGAATGCATAAAGAATGCCGCTATCGTCTGAACGGTTTTACTGCCGCTGGAAATGGCAAACGCGTCGCCACAAATCTGAGGAAGGATTTGAAATGTCCAGGCCATTCGGCGCAGGCGCTCGCCACCAATGAGGTGTGTGCCACTGGCCGGGAGCCAGGTCATTGTGCATGCCGGTTCATTTAAAGCTGCTGCGTCAAATTTTTATTTTTAATTACGTTTCCAAATGATATATATTTTTTGTTAACATTTTTGCCCTTTAATGGAGACTGATGGTCTTATTGGGCTGTTGCCTGCCCGTATAAATACACACACACACACACACGTATAATGGTCGTCGTCGTAATTAGCCACGGTCTCTCCACTGCTGGATGAAGGCTGCTCCGAGCCTGCGCCGTCTCTCGCAGTGCTAGTTGCCCTGGCACCCCGCACAGCAGCTGATCCCATCGCTCCATCTCCACGCTTGACGTTCTCTCGGGCACGATCCACCCCATGTGTATTTCATGGTTCATTAACGTTTGGACAAGCAAACCTCTTAACACTAGAATTAATATCGTTACAATCAGAACTGTCTTGATTTGAAGCTTTCGTGACTGCAGGAATCCATACTCTTTGGTTCTTTTGGTAAAGTCACGTAGTAGGTAGAAATAAAATATTTTGTTTTATTTTTGTTTTATTTCTAAGTACGTGACGTTACCGAAAGAACTAAAGAGTAATCAGAACTGTGATATTTCGGCAAACTTTATTTTTTATGACTCTGCTGATGATAGCCGTATAACTGCATGATCTTGCATGCCGAACGTGCGTGACTACGTGGTTGTAGCCCAGGTAGTTTAAAAAAAATGCTTTCGTTCCAGAAGTCTTAAAATATATATACAGTGTCCAAGGCCCTTGGTTAATCTTCCGCTTAGAATTGCACAGATGTTTGTGATGGGAATCTTTTTCTCAAATGAATGCCTGCATGAGGCGTGCGGGGCCGCACGAGGTGTGTGCGTGTGTGATATTGTATAGATTTGGAGATGACTTGCAGCAGTGTCATGTAATAAAATGGAATCAGGGGTAGGGTTATTGGGTCGCAGTGCGCTGATGATTCACTGATTAACCTCGTTTCTGCCGAGCAGCTTCTAGTCATTCTCCTGGGGTTGCCATTCAAGTGGGGAAAAAAAACACCTAATTTAATTTCCTGTTGTCCAGTCGACTCTCTTAATTGTTAACAAAATATAACACTTTATTTTATTATTTCTGTCGTTCCTTTATCACGATTTAAGTGAATGATTTTTCGCGTAATTTAACGGAGGAAAGGGAAAGGTGTCTCATTTAATTCTGCCGTTCCTCTCATGACGGAGCGGAGACGTTGAATGCACGGGGGGTAAAGAAAAGGTCACATGTCTAAAGAGATTGGTGGCGGCCAGGGCAACGTCGCAGGCAGGCACCCTGACAGGGACGTGGGGAAACACCGAGACTGTTACCATGGCTGGTCTTGTATTAGGAAGCCACCGGAGCCATGCACTTTTACATCTAAATTGAAAACTCTCCTTTAGAACCGCTTTCGGTGTTTCGTTTGTTGTCCTCCGATTAGCGCGGTTGGCTCCGTACCTTGCGAAAGAAGTTCAGCGTACACACGTACATACATACACATGTACGTGCATACCTACCTACATACACATGTACGTGTATACGTACGTACATACACATGTACGTACGTACATATGTACGTACATACATACACAAAGACAAAGATCCCCTGTATAGCCTTAACAGACTGTTGGGGCAAGTGCTGTTAGCGAGCACCTATAAAGGCTAGAACGGCACACGAGGGGGTGGGTGGCCAGCACCACGCCCGGCTGCCTTTGTCTCCCCAGTGGCGATGTTTTTACGCACCGCACCAGTTACTCATTTGAGGCTGAGTCGACCTAGGGGAGGCCCAGGACCGGTTCAGATAATCGTCACTGATGTTGGCCGTGAGCGGGAATCGAACTCGGGTGATCAGGTTCGTGGCGCAGCGTAGCGCTAACCGCTACACTACCGCTCCCCTCTACACACACATACGCACGTACATACATAGAAGCAGACTCCTTCACATGTTTCATATGCTTAGCCCCTCGCAGTGTGCGGCGCTAAAGACCAAGGCGGTTAATGAAATCGATGTTGCTCTCCGATGAAAGCGTTCACAATCCCCACCGTGTGTCCATTCGGGTATTTCTACGGTGAGCAAGCAATTTCATGCTAAAAATGAGCATGGAGCCATTGGTGCTCATCTCGGATGTACAGCCTCCAGACGTGAGTGTAACAAATTACACTTTATATCGATTGGACAACCACTGTTAACTTCCCCAACAAGTTGTGCCTATTTTACCCGCCCCTGAGAGATGATGGGCTCGTTCAAGCCCCAACGTGTGGATGTATACTCGCAGCCTCGTGATTGCGATCGGCTCGCCCTACCGCCGGAGAGGCCGAGCGGCGCCACTCTTCTCCTGGCTCGCGCCGAACGCTCCACGCTTTGCTTTCCTGTCCTGCGCCATGCCCTCGGCGCGAGCGAACGCGGGTGCCGCCCGTTCCCGGTGGCACCCGGTGGCGCCCGCTGCCGGTGGCGCCCGCTCCCGGTGGCGTGCTTCAAGTGCTTGCTTGTGGCGCAGGCCTGAATGTCCAAGCCGTCTATGGCAGTGAATGCGCTGCAGCTCCCACGCGTCGCTGGGCCTTGAGCGCTGACGGGCAGCTGCCCTTTCCTCTTCCACCCCTAGGAATTTGCGTCCGGCGCTTCGCTCGCTCCGTCGCACTGACGGTGGGGCGGGACGCTTACCCGGCGTGTTGCGGCCGACGCGTTTCATGCTGCGAGCGCCGGCAATGCCAGAAGCAGCGGTTCCGTGACCTTGCGTGAAACGGTGCAAATGAAAGGAGAAGAAAAAACCCGTGATGACTCTTGACTGTGTTTATAAATATACTTTTAATGACAGCTACTTAAAAAAGCTTACGGCTGGATGATTTAATGGGTCGGGCACAGCTAATGGGCACTACAAGGAAATATAGCAGATGAGTGACAACTTCTTTAAGCACGTGCATTGCGAGTGTGCGTTCTGCCGGTAAATCCCAGACTGTAAACCACCGTGCACGTGCAGTGTTTTGTCTCGATTGATTTCTCTGAAGAAAACAACAACGGGATGATTGCTCCTTTCACGAGCAGGCTGTAGAATATTTTTTTATTGCATCAGACTGAACATCAATGCGTACAATTCGTTTTTTTAAAAATGCGTTGCAAAAACGCCAATAACTGGAACTAAAAAACGTACTGGCCATGTTGGTATCGTACATTGTTTTGAATCGTATAAATAACATTCTCTGGCGTCGTTTGTGTGTAGAGCGAAGTCTGCATTCTGTATCTTAAAGTACGTAGACTCTGTGTGTGCGGAGTGGCACAAAATGTAGATTTTTAAAAAGTCGAGCGTTTGCAGCGTTGTTCTTGCCAGACATTCCGCTATAGGGCTGCAGAGCTTGGAGCAGTAGCACCAGTCCTGGCTGCCATTTCCGCTTGTCTGTGGTTTTCCTCTCCTGCGTGGAAAAAGGGTTCGGGAATGCAAGTTCGCATGAATGATGGTATAAGTATATATTTTGTGTCATCGTCTAGGATTTTGGGGAATGCGGTGGCTATCGGCGTGCAGCTGAGCGTGGTTCCGCACAAGGGTTAAGTGCTCGTACACCGCGGTAGAAAGTGCTGCCACCAGCTCGTTTGTAATTGTGTTCCTCCGGCACCGCCAAACTTCCATTTTTTTTGTTGCTCGGAAAATGCGCATGGCAACTCATCGTTATATTTGACGTGGGCACAACGGAGATTTGTAACCTCTCGTACGCTGCGCACGAACGTTGGCTACGGGGCAGTTCGTCTCTTTGGGCCAATTGGGGGAAATTAAAAATGCTAGATAGCCCCAACGGTAATCCAAACAAAAAGCCTCCTAAAACTTTCCAGCACAAGCGATGGCTCTTTTTGCTTTCTGTTTAAGTTCGTTTCAATTTGTTGAATGTGCAGACTTAGCCCTTGATGCACTTTGTGCTAATTACTTGAGCACACTGCTGGTATTTAATCCCAAATCCCACAATGTGAACTGACTTGTAACTGAATTCTACGAATGCGTACGTCTCTTCATATTTAAAGATACTCTGGCCTTATTAAGTCACCTCGTTGGCCGATGTAGCACATCGCACACGCGTGTTGCGTTCTAAATGAGTAACGCTGGTGCGGACAATATAACTCAGTAACTAATCGGACAAGCCGCTTCCTTCCAATAATCCAAGAATCTGTCCGTCCAAAGTGGTATTCATTTTATCTACTTTAGAGGGATGATGGGCTGAGTCAACCTCTCATCAGGATTTGAACTCGCGAACTTGGTTTGCAAGGAGTGACATCGTGGCATTGTGCTTGATGACCTCTTGATGACCTCTTGATGACCTCTTGATGACCTCCTGGCCTTCTTTGTGTACATTTGGTAAAGTCCTTGCCAGTACGTCTGGAAGTTCACCAGCATTGATTTAAGCAAGCCTGACTACTGATGAGACGCTGTATGTCGAAGCTGGTGCAGAGTTTGCTTGTCTTGAAATGGGTGCTGCTGAAATTACGCACTCCCAGAATGCCGTGCAGCTGGTTGGTTGTGTAAGAAATCTAGTAATTATTTATGTGGAGGCGGATATGTGAAGCAGGCATCTTGCCTGCTTAATTATTTTGTGAGGTACTCGGGCAAGTCAGACCAAGCTAGTGCCGGCCCAAGTTCAACATTTGTAATTTTATCTTTCGGTATTCTATGTACTTGGTGTACGGTTTATTTATTTGTACACACACCACTTTTATTACATTCGTGGGCATGAAAACTCGGCGTGGCAATATAAATAAAAATCACAAAATAAGGCCTCGTATTTCATATTTATTGTGGGAATACTGAAATTACAGTTATTGCCATATCAATAAAGCGATAACATTGCAGCATGAAATCAAGGATATATTGTTGGTGTGTCGCTGTGGTGAATTGCGCCCAGGCTCGGAGTGATGTGCAGCGTAGATAACATGGATTACACTTTGTGGTGAAGTCAAAAGTGGCTGTCCTGTGGAGAGACTCTTTGGCCGGCAGCTGTAGTACCTTGTGCTTTACGCGATGAGTTACGGGCCCCCTCTACACGCAGGCCTGGGAACATTCACCCACTCACTCTCTCGAGATCGCTCTTTGCCAGGAGAGACCAGTCCTCCGGTTGTAACGTATGTCTGCCGACAGATGTATACGGGCAAATAATTCATCTTGTCTTCTTGTTGGTGAGATGCCGAAACATTTATCTTCCGAGTGCGACTGACGAGCCAGACTAGTTGCTGACGTTAAGATGAAGTGTGGCCCCTCCAGAGTGTGAGCACAAAACGCCATTGCGACTTTCCCTCTCCAATACCGACCGTGGGTGTGCGTGTACGTGTGCCCCCTGTCTGCATCTTCAGTATGAGAACTGCTGCATTTTAAGCAGTGCCCTTTCGAAGGGAACCATATTAACATACCGCGTCGTCTCTGCCGGTGCCATCTGCCAAACGTAACAATTTTTTGTCGTGCAGATGGGCGCGCCTCCCGCTAGACGAGGGCAGTGCGGACGCCCTGCTCACGGCAGACATCGCAGGCACATCGCAAACCAGCGCACACCTCCAGACGTTCCGAGCCCATTTATGCGTAAATATTAAAATCGAGTGAAAGATGTATCTTTTTTCACAAAGTGACATGTTTACGCTGCAGTAGCAGGTGGAATTATAACAAATTCTCAACTTTAATTGTTTGGCGGCTGATATTAAAGCAGGCGATTATGGTAATTGGGTATCTTGGGGCACCGTGTTGTTTTGCATCGGCGTGGGTTTCCATTGCGCCCCGAGTCCCATCAAGCAGCGCGTGGTAAATGGCTCTGGCTTTGATGCGTCTGACCGTGCGGTCTCAGCAGTGTGTTTGTCCTTTGCCGATGGGGCTAACAATTAAACCAATTATGAGACACTATGCTGCGCTGTATCGGGAGCGCTTTCGCTCTCGTGTGAGCTCGAGCAAATTCACTCGGTTACGAAAGAAGGGCTCGGTGAACGCAAACAGTCACGTGTTCTAAAGTCTATGCAACTTACTTGCACGGTCAACACAAAACTCCTAAAACGAACACACTGTTTTTTTCTCCATTGCATTTTTCCCAATTTCACGCAAATGAAGACGTTATCCAACTGTGCACTCTTGAGAACAGCGATCAGTTAAGATGCCACGGAGATGCCACGGAGGTGATGTCAGTTTTGGCTCCTATTGTTCCTCGGTGCCCGAATCAACCCGTCCGTCCGTCCCTGTGCATCTGTCCGCTCTTCGCAGAGCTGTCCGAAGTGCTGTGGGGCATGGTGATGCACACGGGGCTCAGACAGAACAGCTACGCCGGCTTCTTTGGCCTCATCTTTGTGTTCGCCTTCTTCGCCGTGCTCACCGTCAGCGTGCTGCTGGTCATGGAGGGCCTCTCGGCCTTCCTGCACGCTCTCCGCCTGCACTGGTGAGCGCTCGGCCGCACGCACGCACGCACAGACGCACACACGCACACACGCACGCACAGACGCACGCACGCACAGACGCACACACGCACGCACACACGCACGCACGCACACACGCACGCACACACGCACGCACAGATGCACGCACGCACACACGCACGCACACACGCACGCACACACGCACGCACGCACACACGCACAGACGGCCGCACACACGCACGCGTGGCCTCACGCTCGGCCTCTCTGGACCAAGCATACTGCTTGCCACTCTAAGCCTCTCTGGGTACATTCTGCCCTTAATTATTACAAAATGGTAATGCCAGGAGTGATTACTCTGCTCCAATTAGCAGAGTTCAGTTATTTAATGGGGAAATGTTCCACGATCATATCCTCATTAGTGGGAGAATTTGCACACTGTTCCCCTTCACGATCTGGGCTCAAATGTGCATTTGTTTTGTCGGGTGAAACTCTGTGTGTGTGTAACTCTGTGTGTGTAACGCTGTGTGTGCGCGGGTGAAATTCTGTGTGTGTGCTGAATATCTACGCAGTGGTGCAATGCTTCCCTGCAGAGGAATGGAAGAGATCTCATTCAGTCACCTGCTTTTATTTATCGTTTCTTTGTTTGTTTGGGGGTGGATTTTCTTCAGTCGGTGCTGCGAGGTTTCTCTTAAAGTGTGAGCCGTGTGACTAATTATCGGCGTTGACTGGTCGCCCGGCCACGGGGTATTCCGCTGCTTTCTAACAAACACACACACACACGCGCACACGCGTGTGTGTGTGTGTGTGTGGCGATTCCCACGCGAGCGCAGGGAGACTGCGGTGACGGCCGCCTCCCCGCTGCGTCGCCGAGTGACGTGGATGGGGGGCACGCGGCCGGCCGCGAGCGCGGCGTTGCGTTTGAGAGCCCCCCGCGGGCGCATTCCGTGAGCCCGAGTCCTGGGGGAGGGGGGGGCTGCGTCCCCGCGGGTCGCGCAGGCCCAGCCTGCCCCCCCCCCGTCCCCCTGGGGACGCTCGCTCCCCGAGTGCAGGGACACTGTACGCGCTCGTCCGCGGCCGTGGTGTCGTACGCAGGGCGGCGGAAGTAGATTCACTGGTGACATTTGTGTAACTCGTTTTTAATTGTGCTTGGGAACGCGACGTCTGTGGTGTCGCTGTGTTCGTGTAAGTGATTGGTGAATGTGTTAAAGAAAGTGTTGGCAGCTTGTATAAACATTTTTAATATCCAGAGAAAATGTGACACCCTCTGTTGTGTCCGTATAGATTGACATTCGGCATTTGTTCAGAACACCCCCCCGCGCTCTTCCTTATAACCGAGGCGGTGGGAGGACTAAAAAAAAACCATTGTCACAAGACGTCGTTATTCACAGGCACACTGCTGGCACGGTGTGATGTATGTTAAACGCAGAGATGTGACAGCCGCTTAAAATATTCCAAATGGCAAGTTTAAACTGACGAGCACTAGAAAGGCTTTTTGAGCAGCACGCTGCTCCGCTCCTCATCCTGACGACACGGACAGCGCTTCCGATGCGCTCGCCCCGCGTTTCCTCTTCTCGGTGCCACCGTCAAACAAAGCCGCCGCCTTCAATCGACGGCTTCCGATGCGTTTGTCCCCGCCGCGTGCGATCGTTGCCGGCTCCGGCAAACGACCCTGATTCTCAACGGATGAATGCCGTCGCTGCGATGTAATGAGTGCCCGTTTCACGCGGACGCCGTTCGATAACGGCGTTGACACGTCCGGAGCGTACGCCGTTTCTGCTGAGGAACTCTGCGGTTACTGCTTTAACGCTGCCGCCACCACCACGGTGTACATACAGACAAAGATCCACCGTGTAGCCTTCTACACTCCGTTGGGGAAAGTGCTGTTTTACGAGCACCTTTGAAGTCCAGCATACGAGGGAGGTCGGTGGCCAACACCACTCCCGGCCACCTTTGTCTCCCCGGTGCTGATGTGTATTCACCTCCTCAGGTACCCATTTAAGGCTGAGCCAAGCTAGGGGGAGGCCCAGGACCGGTTCTGCTAATCGCACGAATTAGATTGTGAGCGGAAGTTGAACTAGGGTGGTCGCCGGTTCGTTGAGCCACTGCTACCCACACAGTCAATACACACACAGTCAATACACACACACAGTCAATACACACACACCGTACACACGGGCAGTATCTAAAGCCTCTTGCCAAATGTGTTAAAGTAATTACTTGTTTGTATTTTAAATAATTGGTGGAATTAATATTAAATGCAATTTGACATATGGAGTAGCTGGATAAAGAGCATTGATTGTTTTCTCGCTCCTTTATTTTTAATTAAATCAGTTTTAGTTAAAAATACTGAATTTATTTGTAATTAATATTTGAACAAAGACATGTTCTGCTTATTTTCAATCACAGTGTGTGGTGCCTTTATCTCGGGATGTTTAATGTATGGCAAATATTAATGACTCTTCCAGAGTTTCTTTTTAATGTTTAGGTTACGTTCCTGTATGTAACTAAAATCAAGACATTCATTTTACCAGGTTCAGTTCAGTTCATGTATTCGGTGTGGCCCTGTGAGCCATGCGGCTCTTGACTCGGGTGCAACAAACAAAAACATGAACAAGAGCATCTTAAAGTGACTACGCGCAACAGAAACATCCAGGAAAAAACAGCAACGTCTTCCAGAAAAAAACACCGTATATCAGCGCTGTGTGCAAAAATCCCAGTGGGATGCAATTCAAACAATAACAACCATAAGACAATTTAGATTAAAGTTATCACGCTAACTCTGTACTACAACAAACAAACAAACATGGCTAAACCATACGTTTTCGAAATCACCAAAATAAAGCTATAAAAATAATGTAACAGTGATCATAGGAACTGTGATTCAAATTTAACAGGTTAAGCCCACTGTGCTATATCGCTGTTTTTCAGAAGTCACCTGGTCACAAATGATAGCCCAACGAGAAGTGGCTTATGTAGAAATGTATCGTAGCCAAATGCTCTAAAAGCGTGTCTCTAAATGTGGAGGACCCGGATAGAAATCGACGCGACCACGGGGAGAGAGACACGCAAACTACAAATATACAGTAGCAGGCGTCTGGGTAGGGATTGAACCCACGACCTCCTGTATACCAGGCGAGGTAGTTAACATTTCGTCACCGCGGTGCCTCCTGTACGTGCCTAATGCGACCGTGGTTATGGAGATTTTAATTTAGTACATTTATGTTTGGAAGGATGTTATTAACCAGGTGAAACGGTAACTGTCTATGGTTGTTCCATCGTATTTACCGAGCACTAGTCTATTCTGCCGAGTTAATTGCATCCCCAGCGTTTGGCAGTACTGCTACTGTTGCTTTGTTGTCTTTCATTGGCTTTACTGTAGTGGTGTTGGCTTTTTTGCACTTCTCCAACGTCCGCTGCTGTTGCTTTCCTGTCTTTCATTGGCTTTGCTGCAGTGGCATTGGTTTTCTGCACCTTTATAGCCCCGCCCACTTCCCCCCCCCCCGTCCAGTAGCATTCCACACAACGCGACCCTCCCCCTACTCCCCCCCTCCCTTGCTCCTCCCCCCTCTCTAACCTATATAACCCCTTACCACAGCATCTCTCCCACTTCAGCTAAAAACATTTTCTTGCTGTAGTTTTCACACCTGATGTTGATTGCTTGTGTTGCAATCGAAACGCCGTGAGAATTTGTATTATGTTATATTTTTATTATTTCCCTTCTACGTGACTTTACCGAAAGAACCAAGAATATGAATCCCTGCAGTCACGAAAGCTTTAAATGGAAACATTTATGTTTCTTCGTTAATTTATTGCACATCTCTCCATTTGATAACATACTCAACCGAAATATACCTCAACTTGCCCACAATCTTAGTGTGTGTCTGGCACAGTGAGCTTATAAATATCCTTCGTACGTTGTCTGTAGTCCCTAACATGAGGCCCGAGGCATTGCAGTCCAGTCGCCGTCGCTGTGTGACGGCACACCGCTTGCTTGTCTGTCATATTGCCATCAGTACGCAGCGAACACTTGATATGAGAGACGAGGCCACTGCTTGCGAAATCCCAATGGGGCGAGATCGGTTCACGTTGAGCTCTTGGAAACGCCGCACGCCCTATGACTTCATCGTAGTGGCGGCTGTTGCAGCAGCGGCGGCGGCGGCGACACAGTGCCGCGCGCAACCCGGCACCGTGCCGGGCGTAGCGCCGGCGAGGCTCCGACGTAGCGCCACGGCGTTCGTGCTCGCCGACGGTGGCCGCCCCTCGTTCGGGGGGCCGGGAGTGGGGGGGGGGGGGCGGTGGCCGCCGCGCAGACGCACGCTGCCCCGTCGCCGCGTGCGAGCGTCTGATGGCGGGAGGAACGTTGTTTTCTTGAGAAGGCCAAGCTTCGCGCCCTTAATGGCTTCGGAGGAAGACGATATGTGTGGCACGCGATATCCGTCAGCGCCGTCGTTGTAACCCAAACCTGTCGGGGCGCGTGCAGCTTTGCGAGGTTTTACGCGTAAGTAGGACACGCCGAGCCTACCGCGTTGAGGACACGGCCTACCAGACCTCACTGTATCGTCTCATCCACAATGTTGAGCCACAGCACTCCCTGCAGGTCACACCGATATGCTCACCCGCTCGCCCGCACACTCACCCACTCGCCACACTGCAGGTCACAACAATACACTCACCCTCTCACTCACCCGCTCACCCACTCGCTCACCACACTGCAGGTCACAACAACACACTCACCCTCTCACTCACCCACTCGCTCACCACACTGCAGGTCACAACAACACACTCACCCTCTCACTCACCCGTTCACCCACTCGCTCACCACACTGCAGGTCACAACAACACCCTCTCACTCACCCGCTCACCCACTCGCTCACCACACTGCAGGTCACAACACACTCACCCTCTCACTCACCCGCTCACCCACTCGCTCACCACACTGCAGGTCACAACAACACACTCACCCTCTCACTCACCCGCTCACCCACTTGCTCACCACACTGCAGGTCACAACAACACACTCACCCTCTCACTCACCTGCTCACCCACTTGCTCACTACACTGCAGGTCACAACAACACACTCACCCGCTCACCTACTCGCTCACCACACTGCATGTCACAACAATACACTCACCCTCTCACTCACCCGCACTCCCACTTGCTCACCACACTGCAGGTCACAACAACACCCTAATCCTCTCACTCACCCGCTCACCCACTTGCTCACCACACTGCATGTCACAACAACACACTCACCCTCTCACTCACCCGCTCACCCACTTGCTCACCACACTGCAGGTCGCAACAACACCCTCACCCTCTCACTCACCCACTCACCCATTCACCCACTCGCTCATTCACCCACTCGCTCACCACACTACAGGTCACAACAACACCCTCACCCACCCACACACTCGCCACATTGCAGGTCGCAACAACACACTCACCCTCTCACTCACCCGCTCACCCACTTGCTCACCACACTGCAGGTCACAACAACACCCTCACCCACCCACACACTCGCCACACTGCAGGTCACAACAACGCAACAACATCTCTTAATGTTCGACGGCTTGTACACCAGATCTTATTTATTCACGATGTACTTACAAAAAAGTCCACAGACTACCTGCTGGATCTCCTCTCTGTTTCCAATAACAAATTTGACCTCAGGTCTTCGCTCATTTACCAGCTTCACATTCCCTATTGCCGTGCAAAAACTGGAGGAAGGGCCTTTGCTATTGATGCCCCCAGGGTCTGAAATGCTTTTGCCAATAAACTGCAACTTGAATCGCTACCAATGAGATCTTGTCTCAAAACTGCTCTAGAGGAGTTGTACACCCCTAGCTGCCACTGCTATTAAGTGGCATAAAATAAAATGTTTTCGCTCCGGATGACGCTGCAAAGTATTATTTTTGTTTTGATTTAGCGTGCTGATCTTAAAGGTGCATTGAAAAATTTGATACTCCGACTGATACTTCTGTTGTTGTGGAGTAACTCATGCAGCCAGCTATGGCTGTAGGATTTGGTGTTACATGTTATTTATTTAGTTTATTGTAAAAATTCGGTCACAATCCCCGTGATCACTGTTACGTTGCAATTATGGCTTTAATTTTTTGGTGATTTTGAAAACGTTTTTTGGTTTGGACATGTTTGTTTTGTTGTAGTACGGAGTTAGACTGACGGCCTTACTCTAAGTTTTCTTGTGGTTGTTGTTGTTTGACTTGCATCCCACTGGGATTTTTTGCACACAGCGTTGGTGTACGGTGCTTTTTTCAGGAATATTTTGCTGTTTTTTTTTCATGGATTTTCTATTTGCAGTCACATAGTCACTTTAAGATGTTTTCATGTTTTTTTGTTTGTTGTGGTTGCACCCGATTCAAGAGCCGAATGGGTCACAGGGCTTTACCAAAATACATAAACTAAACTAAACGCACCACCCACACAATCACCACATTTCTCTTAGACTTCATGATAACTGTCCTCAATTTGTGAAGCGTGTTGACTCATCTTTTACAACCCTCATGGTTGCTGTTTGTTGCTTGTCGTTTAGCGCTTGGGGCCTTTGGGCCGGTGCTCAGAAACTCTTTTTTAAAAAAAGATAACGTGATGTTAACCACATAACTATTAATAAGCGCTTGATATTGAAACTGGTTGGGCAAGCTGTTTGTTTTGCCATGAAGCGTTGTCATTATATTTGTGTGTTCCAATGCAGCTACGTAACGAGGACAACTATGGGGCCACAGGCACGCACTGCAGTCCCTTGCGAACCCACAACTCTTATATGTCCATGTTCACCATCTGCTGCTCATTAATTAGCAATAACAATTTCAATTAATATTTCATCTCTTTCGGAACGGTTGGAGAGTTGCCGTTGCTGCGCGTCCGAGTGTCCGTTCACCCGTCCGAGTGTCCGTTCACACGTCTGAGTGTCCGTTCACCCATCCGAGTGTCCGTTCACCCGTCCGAGTGTCCGTTCACCCGTCCGAATGTTCGTCTCAGTGTCCGTTCACCCGTCCGAGTGTCCGTCCACCCGTCCGAGTGTCCGTTCACCCGTCTGAGTGTCCGTTCACTCGTCCGAGTGTCCGTCCACCCGTCCGAGTGTCCGTTCACCCATTCGAGTGTCCGTTCACCCGTCCGAGTGTCCGTTCACCCGTCCGAGTGTCCGTTCACCCGTCCGAGTGTCCGTTCACCTGTTCGAGTGTCCGTCCACCCGTCCGAATGTTCGTCTCGGTGTCCGTTCACCCGTCCGAGTGTCCGTTCACCCGTCTGAGTGTCCGTTCACCCGTCTGAGTGTCCGTTCACCCGTCTGGACAACGGCAATGTGGTGGGCACTTGAGCAACATTTTCCTTGGAAAAAAAAAGGCCCGAGCCGTCGTTGCAATTGTGGAAATGGTTGCCATCTTCCTGTTTTTAGTTTGCACAAATGCGGCACTGGAAAGACCAGGGCGGCGAGCTGGCGGGTGGCGGCGGCGAGCTGGCGGGTGGCAGCGGCACGTCGTGCCGTGGAGGCGCCGAGGGGGGCGGCGGGTGTAGTTAGGCCGTTGCTTAGAGACGAGCGTGGGGGAACGACATGGGGGACAACGCCCAAGTGTACGCACGCGGCAAGGGGAATTATACAAAGACCCCCCCCCCATGTATAGCCTTGATAGACATTTGGGGCAAGTGCTGTTAGAGAGCACCTATGAAGGCTGGCACGGCACACGAGGGGGTCGGTGGCCAGCACCACGCCGGAACCGCCTTTGTGTGCCCAGTGGCAGTGTTTACACACCGCACCGGCTACTCATTTGAGGCCGAGTCGACTTGGGGAAGGCCCGGGATCGGTTCAGACAATCGCCACTGGTGATGGCCGTGATCGGGAATCTAACGCGGGTCGTCGGGTCCGTAGCGCAGCGTGGCGCTAACCGCTGCGCCGCCGCTCTCCCCGCGGCGCTTGCACTTGGCGAGACGGAGTGGAAAGGCTGGAGAACGGTGCCGGCATGGCCGGCGCCGCCGCGCTCCTGACCCCGTGACCCGAGTTCGATTCTCAGCTAGCGGCAATGGCGAGTGATATCGGAGCTGGTCCTGCCCCCCCCCACCCCCGCTCCCTCTTGACAAACCTGCGTGGACCAGCATGGTGAAGTATGGTCAATCAATCTCCACGGGTGACACGGCTTTCCGGGTGAACGTGGCCTGGCTTGATGCTCACTCGTGCCTTAAATTGCGGCAAAAAATTTTGCGGCATACTTTATCATTGTATTTCAATTCTGAAGAGTAATGTACTCGTATAAAAGTTAAGAAATCTTGTCCGTTAATTTGTAATTCTCTGGATGGCCTGGGAAAAGCCCGGGGTGTTCGAGGGAGGCCTCAGCGGCAATTAATTTAAACATTTTTGATTCTCTGTGGTGATAAGTTCTAAAAAGCTAAATTGTATTAATTCTGCCTGAGAGCATCAGCATCGGAATATATTCGGTGATTGGAGCTCGTTGCATTGTTCAACGTGTGCTCCGATAGAGCTGCTTGAAGGGTCACATCAAGCCACACGGTGATACATATTTCAATAGAGAGCGGAGCTCCTTTATCTGTAAATAGCTACATAATCAACCCGTGTAATTTATATTGCCGCACTTTCATCATCAAACGTGTATTTATATTACGGCGGCAATAATTGAGGGGTTTTTTTTGCGCGTTAGAGAAGAATTGCCTCCCGACAAATTGCCAAAATTAATTTGGTGTTCTTGTCGTTTTTCAAGGGGGAAAAAAAGACTCCATTGCTTCCACCAATATTCCTCTTCGACCCAAGTTTTAACCATCTCAGTACCTGCCGTCCTTTCTCCCACGCGTACGAGACGTACGACTCCACGTTAATCCGCGATCCCCGCCCTGCCCCAGACGCAGCTTTGATTTTGCTTGGCGCTCACAGCGTGCTGGATGCGTCCCAGCGCTGGCACCACGCCGCTCCCTCTGCACTTCCCCCCACATCGATACGTCTCAAGCCTACAGTCGGGACGGGCCGCAGTTTCACGCGGCCGCCTCGGATCCGACAAGCCAACGAGTGCGACGTCGGGGACGGGGCCGCGGCCCGGTGCCCGCCCGCGTGCGTGGGCAGCGGCGGGCCCTGGCGGGGGGGGGGGGGGGCGGGGCGTCACGCCGCCAGGTGGCTCCTGCCCTCGCTCTACGGTGGCTTCCTGCCCATCTGCGCGCGCGTGTGGGGGGGCCACCACGGGCGGACGGCCCGGCCCGGCCAGGGGTTCCAACCCCGTGGTCTTGCGCGAGTCTCCGGGTCTTGTGCGAGTCTCCGGGTCTCGCGCGAGTCTCCGGGTCTCGCGCGTCCCCGATTGTGTGCGCCGATCGCCCACGGCATTGGCCGGCTTTTGAGGGGCGAGCGTAATTGTTATTTGTCGATGGGAGACTCGGGGAGGCTCGCTGAACGAGTCGACAATTGCGCGCGTGACAATGATGAAGCGCGAGGCGGCGTGTGGCCGCGTCCAAGTGCCGGTCGCCATCTGTTGGTGTTGGGCTCGAGCGGGAGAGGAGCGATGCTCTCTTGAATTCCGACTCGCGCTCGCGCGCTTACCGGAGGCGGGTTGGTGTAGCGACCGCGGCGCGTCCACTCGCGGTGCTCGCGTAGGCAGCGCGCGTGGCGGGTACGCTACGTTGCGCTCTGGTCAATAATCGAGGGAGCTGTTTAGCAATATATCCTGCGCAAAGCGTTAATTGCAAGTTGGGGACACAAGGAGCAAAGTCCCTGAATGTTAAGTAACTAACAGAGCGCTTCTCTATAAAACAAACGTTTCTTGAGAGCAGTGAACATTTTTTTTAATTGCCTTATTCACGTTGAAGGAAGGGCAGTTTGCTGCAAACAATTGTTCCTTTGCGGGAAGAGATCGTTGCAATGTCATGGCAGATTGGCCATAAGTCTTCCAAAGTGGGGGGCCGCTGCATATTCACCACCAGGCGAAGCGCGCCCTGCGCGTCGCTCTGTTCTTTGTGTCGGATTAATTCAGGTCACCGTATCCGCAGGGTAAAAAAAAAAGAGGAGCACTTTGTATGAAGATAACATTTTAATATGCAGTGACAGGCACCTGCTGTAGGAATGTGGAATTTCCACCACTGAGTCAGGCCTACAAGCAAGACACATGCTGTCAGGTGCTCATTTTCATTTAAATTTCGTTTCATTTACTGTGCGTTCCATTTCGACTCCTATCAGTTCTGATTCTTCTCAGACAGATACCGTCCCAGGACTAAGCCAGGCACGTGATCTTGGCATTGCTTTTGTGCAAATGTTCAATGTTGAAGTGGTAAGCTCTACAAATTGTGAAATTGCGCCGGTCTTTGAGGTTCCACTCAAGTAAAAATGTCCACTTCTATCCTTTAAACGTCACCGATTTACGAAGTGAACCGCCGCAGCAGCCTTGCCCGGTGCCCAAGTTTGCCGATGTCAACTAATTGAATGTTGAATAATTATCCGGGAAATTCACATCAAGTATTTTGTCCACACAAGGGGGGCGCAAGCTGTCTGGACAGCCCGAGCCATCAGCCGCAAGTATTCAAGGATTAGAAGGGCAGGGCTTATAAAAACGATAACGGTGCGTGTGCGTGCGTGTGTGTGCGTGCATGTACGTTAAGCACGCGAGGACGATCGGTGCCTGCGATGAGCCAGGGTACGGAGAGAATAGTCCCGTGCGGTGCCCGGGCCTTCTCCACTAACAGCAGCCCTCCTTTTGCCGTGACCTTCAGCACGGGAGCAGTATCCGAGCGTGCCGTGTAGCCGCATATTAATGAGCGGGACCCCCCCCCACCGTACCCACCCCCCCGCTAAGCGGCTGGCTTTGATGTGTGCTTACGAGGGCTTTCTGTGCGCGCTGGGATTGTGGCGCGGTGCGAGGGTAGGAGGGGACGTTGCGCCCGCGTGCCAGGCGCTGCGATGCTGTGGGGGGTTTGGGTGGGGGGCGCTTGGCAGCGCCGCAAAGCCGACGGCCACCCCAGCTCGATTCCCGCTCGCGACCAAATAACAGCGTGGTGACATTTGCAACGGGTCGTGTCTCCTCCCCAAGGTCGACTCGGCCTCAGACGAATTTCTTTGGAGCTGGTTTTGTTGTGTTTCGTTCGTGCTCTGTGCCCCGCACCGCCTATTGGCACGGTTGGCCACGTACGGTGTGAAAGAAAAAGTTCAACATAAATACACGCATTTAATCGGGTACGTGGAGTGGTAAGTAAACCGCCGGCATTGACGAGGTAGACAAAGGCGGCCGGGCTTGGTGTTGGCCACCCACACCCCCTCGTGTGCCGTGCCAGCCTTAATCCGTACGCACAAAACAGCAACTTGCCCCAACGGCCGAGGGCTATACGGGGGATCTTTGTCTTTGTTTTGCCTTTGTGCGAAATGCAAATGAAGGGGGCGCGCGATCTCCATTGGTGCAAACCAACCCACCCCCCCCAGCGGAGCGCGGCGTGGTGGTGGTGTTGGTGGTGGTGTTGGTGGTCGTTATTGGTAGCCACAAAGGGACTGTCAGTCTTGCTGGATTTTATTGGTGCGCTGCACAATCTGCAAACACAATTACATTGCGAGCCGTTTCTAACCAGCACAATAAGAACAACGACTACGAAGAGGACGTCACTATTATTATGATTGTGTTGGTTCCACTGGAAAGAGGGAGGTCTACATGTTGTGATATTGTGTAGACGGCGTGGTGTTATCTGATCGCAACCCCCCCTCCCCGAATAGTTTCGGGGAAAATGGGTTTTTTTTTCAGTGTAATTGGAACATTGCTAAAATGAACAATTGAGGTTTTGAAGGTGTACAGTAAAAGGCAGATCGGTGTTATTTTTCAAATCAATATTTTACTGAAAATCATGATTTTTTTCCATAATACACTTTTTTGGATTAGATCGCGTAATTATGAATGTTTTCTTAAACCCGCCACCACCCGACACAGCCAATTAGTAAGGTTTGTCACGTAAACAGAACGTGCCAATTCGTTACTAATACAGCACAGTACTCAGATTGTAAATGTTGTAGATGTGCTCTCCAACACACAACTGGTGTGTGTGCGCACCGTGTTTATGCGCGCGCACCGTGTGTGTGTGTGTGCGCGCGCACACCGTGTGTGTGTGTGCGCGAGCGCACCGTGTGTGTGTGTGTGCGCGCGCACACCGTGTGTGTGTGTGCGCGAGCGCACCGTGTGTGTGTGTGTGCGCGCGCACACCGTGTGTGTGTGTGTGCGCGCGCACACCGTGTGTGTGTGTGTGCGCGCGCACACCGTGTGTGTGTGTGCGCACCGTGTGTGTGTGTGTGTGCGCGCGCACACCGTGTGTGTGTGTGCGCGAGCGCACCGTGTGTATTTGTGTGTGCGCGCACCGTGTGTGTGTGTGCGCACAGTGTGTGTGTGTGCGCGAGCGCACCGTGTGTGTGTGCGCGCACTGTGTGTGTGCGCGTGCGCGCGCGCACCGTGTGTGTGTGTGTGTGCGCACCGTGTGTGTGTGTGCGCACCGTGTGTGTGTGTGCGCACCGTGCATTGTACATCACGTTGAGCCAGAAGGGCGTGTCCTTGTGAAACAAAAAATTGTCATCCATTACAAATTTTCATTGTCACGTGCAGAAATGCATTATAGTCTAAAGTGTTTACTTGAATAGGCTTGGTACACGGCAACGACAGATATAAACATTGCATAGCAAGGAATAACGAGTATAGTAACACAAATAAAGACAATGGTACCGTGAAAATCAGGGTTCAAGTGATCTGCTCGCATTCCTGCAGTTAACCTGGCCCGGCGTTCATCGCGCGTGTTTTCCCCGCCTGTGTGTGTGCGTAAAACGCGAAGGTCACAAAAACACTTTGCCACTTAATTGGCATCAGATTTATGGCCACGTGCAAAAACCGGCGTTACGGGCGTCGGGCGACGCCGCGTGCAGGCGGTGGCACCGCACGCGGCCGGGCCGAGCGGCTTGCGAGCGCGGCGCCCACCGCCGCTCGACGGCACCGGCGGCGGCGGCGGCGGCAGCGGCAGAAGGCCTCGCCAATAATCAGCCTCGTCACGTGCAGGACGCCGAGCGGAGTGAAATGACCGGGCGGGCGCTGGCCCCTAATCATCGCGACGCCGGTTCGCTCGCACAAAGGGACCCGCGACAGCCGTTCGTGGTCGGAGTTGGGGCGGGAGGAGGGGGGGGGGGTTGCCCGCGGCGCCTCGAGCCGTTGCGGCCGTCCACGATCGAGCGCTCCGCAACGGCGTGAAGAATAAAAATAACGGCGCGGAAATCCGGCGTTGAGGCGCACGCGGCCGCCGCCGGTGCCTCGACGCCGCCGGTGCCTCAACGCCGCCGGTGCCTCGACGCCGCCGGTGCCTCGACGGCGCCGGTGCCTCGACGCCGCCGGTGCCTCGACGCCGCCGGTGCCTCGACGGCGCCGGTGCCTCGACGCCGCCGGTGCCTCGACGCCGCCGGTGCCTCGACGCCGCCGGTGCCTCGACGCCGCCGGTGCCCTGCGCGCCGCGGGCGGCGGCAGCGCGGCGCGGGTTGCGTCGCCGAGCCTTTTGTTTGACGCGCCGCGTGTAAGCCGAGATAAACCCGTGTTGTTGCGCCCGGTGCCCTGCCTGAATACAAACCTGCGTGTTCAGCGCGTCGCCGGCAACGGGGACCGCGAGCGCGCCGGATTGGGTGAAATGGCGCGCGACGGCCCCTTAACTCCACACTTTCGCGGGGCCGTTTTTATTCCTGCCTCGACAATACGCCGCGTGCTTGAAATGCGCACGCGGCGTTTATTTAGATTGAATTGTAAGCGATAAGTTTGATCCATGTTAAATCCTTTACGTGTATATTGTGCTTCTGTGTTCTTCCGTCATCACACACAGAATAAGCCTTCTTTATCTTGGAGCGTGAATTCATTTATATTTAACGCAGCTGCACGTAAATTGCAATCCTTTTTTTTTTAAAGACACAGCTGAGGAAAGAAGCAATACCGCACAAACGACCGAATGAGCACTGGCTAAGTATGAGGCCGCAAGCGGACAACAAAAGCCCATCGAGCCCCTTTCGCGGGAGACCTCTTTGCTATTTGCAGCGCCGCGTCAATTCACTGCTGTGTCGGCCGTGCGGTTGTTTGACCGCTCGTCCCCACGCTTGGCCGCCGCGTGTCGGTGACGGAGGATTCCGCGCCCCGCTCGCCCTCCTCGGGCTCTTCTCGCCAACCGCTGCGCCACCGCTCCCGCCCGCCCTGCTTGACGTGCGGTAGATTTATTACGTGAACCCACACGCAAGGTGCGGGATGGAAATCAAAACGACACCGTGGCTTGGTGCGTTTTCCCAAATCGGTAGCCGAGGGGAAAACAAGCTCTGGGGAGGGGACAGAGCTCATTTAGTTTACGTGCAATCTGCGGTTGCCCGTCACTCATTGAGTTGGTGGAACGAATTCGGATCGACCTGCAACGGATGCCAAATGCTGCGTGAAGGTGATATCGTGACGTCATTCCACATACTTTGGCCAAATGACGTGGGTTGGGCACGTAACGGAGGTGCTCCGTATCCCGCAGATTGCGACGACACGCCTGTGACCCGAGCGTCTCGGTTCAGAGGGATGCCAGATTGTGTGTGTACGTTGCGTTGCGCGTACTCGTCGGGCAGTGTAATATCCTTAATGCCAAACAGGGCTGCGATGCCGTTTCAGAAATGTCCCCAATCTGCCCGTGAAATTGTGCAGAGCGGCGGAGCGCGTCTCTCGACGCCTCTCGTCTCTTCCTCTTGGCTCAAGGCCGCGTGACGCCGCAGCTCGGCTGTTCCCCTCTAGCGGGTGACGCGTTCGGCAGCGCTAAGGTGCCGCGTCTCGACTCGCCACTTTGTGCGCACGCGCGTTTGTGCGTCCTTCCGTGCGTCCTTCCGTGCGTGCGCGCTCGCCGCAGCTGCTCGGCCCTCGCTGGGCAGCGGCTGCGGGTCGCGACCGAGCGAGCTGCCACACTCACGGAAGCGGCCGGATGGTTGAATTGGCCGCGGCCTCGTGTCGCAGGGCGTACGCTCAGGACACGTCGGGAGCCGTTCCACGTTTTGCCTTTAATGCCGTGCCCTGATTGATAGCTCACCCTTTCCTGGGCACGCGAGGGTAATAGCTCTTGCATTGTGGTGGCTGCGGCCATTTCCTTGTACGTGCAAGCGAGCAAATAAATAAATAACACGTCAAGCATCTCCAGGGTCAAGGACACAATGGGCTGAACTGGATTATTTTAGCTGCTCCGCCAAATATGGAAAACGAGTCTCATTATCTTGCTTACCATTAAAGCTTAAATGCCATCCAATCAATATTTAAGAGAGCCGGTCCACTTGCCGGCAAATGGCCGGTGTCTTGGGGCGTAATGTGGGAGCCTGAGTGGCTCGTGTTGGTGCCGTGGTGGTGCCGCCGCTGCACGCCCCTCGGCCGTGGTGCCTGCCATCGATTGCGCTTCCTCTCTCGCTCCACCGCTCCATCCGCATTGCCGGCCACTCGATGTTATTTTAAGCCGCGTGACCAAGGGGATGGATTTAAAATTTATTTTTTTAATACCTAACCCGCTTCTCTCTTTATAGCTGTCCATTTATATTTTTTACAGCTTGGAACGCGAAAACGGACATCGATATGAGAGGTGGATATTTTAATGAAAATGTTATAAAGTTGCTTGCCAAAATGTAATTCCCTCACCGTGGCTGGGAATTGAACTCGGCTCACCGGTGCAGCGCGCTCACGACTGCGGCACGGCGTCACAACCATTATTATTATTATCGTTCTTATCCGATAGCATAAATGAGTCTCTAAGATTAACGTATTTTATTCAGAGCGGAGAGCCACTCTGTATCTTTATCTCCACAGTGCATGTTTAATGCTCGCTTTATTGGCTCGGTGTCTCGCAGTCGCACAGGTAGAGCCCAGATGGGTGTCTAATAGGCAGGCCGGTGCCGCCGCCTCCTCCTCCTCCTCGTCGTAGCCAGAGCGCTAGTGGGCGAGCGCGGCGGCCGCATCGCGTCCCGGATGCGCGTGACATTGAATTGTCATTCATTGCGCCGAGCCGCCCTGCAAGCCACCTGCCGGCTCTGCGCCGTAATTAATCCCTCGGAGGTAGAACCGTGCCGATCGCTGTCGGTCCGGCAGCACCAGGCCTCGCTCCGCGCAGTTCGGGGACCGCGATGTAATTTGTCGAAAATAATACAGCGAGCGCCGCGCGCCGTGCTCCCTCGCGCTTGTCGGCGCCGTCCTTAAGCAGCGGGGGCTTATCTGCAAGCGCGCAGACGGTCCTCCCACCCCCGGTTCTATCGGTGCTCGCCCGCCCGTTCGCCTGCCCGCTCGCCCGCCCGCCCGCCCGCCACCAGCGCTGGCTCATTAACCGTGTCTGGCTCGCCGGGGCGAGTCGGGATGCTAAACAGAGCTGATGAGATGTGGCTCGCGCTCCCCGGGGAACACGGCTTTAATAACATCCTCCATCACCCGGCGTGACGGCCGCCCCGCGGCAGGCCCCGCTCGAGCATTCTCTCCGCACGTCCGCGCCGCTCACTCGATTACCGATCCGTTCCCTTTATTGAGCAATACATTTCCGGCATTCTGTTTGCGAATGATTTGGAATTACTTTGGCTTTTTAGCTTCGTGTTTTCACCGCCCTAATGTTTTGAAAAGGATTTAAGCAAAAACGTTTAAATGCGATGATTTATAAAGCAGACCCGCTCGACGCTGTTTTTTTATAGAGCGAAACCTGGCTCCCTCTTAAACCTGGCTCCCTCTGAAACCTGGCTCCCTCTTAAACCTGGCTCCCTCTTAAACCTGGCTCCCTCTTAAACTTGGCTCCCTCTGAAACCTGGCTCCCTCTGAAACCTGGCTCCCTCTGAAACCTGACTCCCTCTTAAACCTGGCTCCCTCTTAAACCTGGCTCCCTTTTAAACCTGGCTCCCTCTTAAACCTGGTTCCCTCTTAAACCTGGCTCCCTCTTAAACCTGGCTCCCACTGAAACCTGGCTCCCTCTTAAACCTGGCTCAATCTTAAACCTGGCTCAATCTTAAACCTGGCTCCCTCTTAAACCTGGCTCCCTCTTAAACTAAGCTCCCTCTTAAACCTGGCTCCCTCTGAAACCTGGCTCCCTCTGAAACCTGGTTCCCTCTTAAACCTGGCTCCCTCTTAAACCTGGCTCCCTCTTACACCTGGCTCCCTCTGAAACCTGGTTCCCTCTTAAACCTGGCTCCCTCTTAAACCTGGCTCCCTCTTAAACCTGGCTCCCTCTTAAACCTGGCTCCCTCTTAAACCTGGCTCCCTCTGAAACCTGGCTCCCTCTTAAATCTGGCTCCCTCTTAAACCTGGCTCCCTCTTAAACCTGGCTCCCTCTTAAACCTGGCTCCCTCTTAAACCTGGCTCCCTCTTAAACTTGGCTCCCTCTTAAACCTGGCTCCCACTGAAACCTGGCTCCCTCTTAAACCTGGCTCCCTCTTAAACCTGGCTCAATCTTACACCTGGCTCCCTCTTAAACCTGGCTCCCTCTGAAACCTGGCTCAATCTTACACCTGGCTCCCTCTTAAACCTGGCTCCCTCTTAAACCTGGTTCCCTCTTAAACTTGGCTCCCTCTTAAACCTGGCTCCCTCTTAAACCTGGCTCCCTCTTAAACCTGGCTCCCTCTGAAACCTGGCTCAATCTTACACCTGGCTCCCTCTTAAACCTGGCTCCCTCTTAAACCTGGCTCCCTCTTAAACCTGGCTCCCTCTTAAACCTGGCTCCCTCTTAAACCTGGCTCCCTCTTAAACCGTTCTCATCGGAACGCCGAGCTGTGCCGTAACGAGCGAGGACCTCGGCGTCCTGAACGCAAAGCGTAGCGAGAGCGTCTGCGTGCCGCCCTCCCCGGCTCCCCCTAGGAGCCGAGCGTCCTTGCCCTGGGCTCGCAATCCCCGCACCGTCCCCGTCGCTCCGATCCCATCGGCTGTCGATCCCTGCAGCAATGTTGGTCATCTTCAGTTGTTTGGCGGGGCTGAAGCCCCGTCCATTTGGTTTGAAATGTTCGATCGATGCTGCTGGAGACTTCACTTTTAAATTAACCGTTAAGCTCAACGCGTAATTAATTATGTAGAAAGACTTGAAGCGTCCAGGTCTTTTTGTTTATTAACGGCGGTTAGTGACAACTCCCCTGCTTGTTTTCCTTCTCAAGTCCACTTCGCATCATCGTTTATCGCCCAGTGTAAAACACTGGCACTAATTTGCCCGTGCGTTTGTGCTCCGTTGTAACGTCTGGGACGATGAAGGCTTGGCGCAACAAGCGGTCCGCCACTCGTAGAGGCTCGCGGCTCGAACCTGGCTGCTCACCCTGGTTAACGCTGCGGTGTGGCATTCGCCGGAATAAATACTCGGCGGCGCCTCCTTGGCGGTTGACGTTCGGGTCGTCGCTCCTCGCGTGTGCCGGCGTCGCGGTCCACATTTTCCAAATTTGATAAATTACCTCCAAAGTGTTCAGTTGGAGTATACAGAGCGGTCATCGCGCCCTCCTGCGAAACTCCCGCAGACTGTGAAACACTGTGCCTTGCCCTGTAAGAATGGCGTAAATTCCAAATGTACAAAATTCTTATTTACTTTTTGTTCTATAGATGCTGTATTTGCCTTTTATTTTCAACACCAACCGCTGCTGTACCACCGTCTGCTTGCTCGTCGGTGAAGCCCACACACAGAGTTAGGAGCAGAAGGAGAAGGGGGTTTTGGTTTTGCAAAGTCCACTGCTTTGATGTCGAGTGTCCACAGACACATCGTGACACGGCAATGTAACGCGTCCAATGGATTGATACGCACAGCATTCAATCTGCTTACGATGGTGGAGCCTTGCCGAGAATCTCCCTGGATCGTCAGGATTATTAACGCGTGCTCAAAATGCTTACGCAGTGCGCACGTGGACAGCTCCACAAGCGATATGCTCTATCCCAAGGGACGATGGGGGTTCGGTGTGTTGGCGGCTAAATGTGTTGTTGTGTTAACGCCTCGCACCATCGGCTCGCCACGCTCCTCGGCGACGGCCACAAAAGTAGACGTCCGAAATTTAGCCCTCGATTTCCCACCGTCTCATTTCGACAGAAATAAAGCAGAGACGGGGTACAGACCGACGGTGCGACAGGGACGCGATGCGTCGGGTGTCCTCCGCGACCTCCGGGAGCGCGGGGAAGGAGGTGGCACTCCTCCTGGAAGCACCACTCCGACACGAACTCCGTAGCGGCACCACAACTCGGTCACCGCCCACTTCCGGTTTCTGTCATCGGCTCGGCGCCACCGGTCGCACGTTCGTCCGAGTCGTCAGGTTTTTCTTGTTGCCCCCGCTACGGTTTGGGGATATTTTACGCGCCAGCTCGGCCGCGTCGTTCTGCATCTTGATATTTCTGTGGGCTCCGGGGTCTCGTTAGTACTCAGGTGCTGCGCTCCGGCTCGCTCTTCATTAGGCTCATTCTGATTCGATAATTGCCGCTAATTAGGCCTCCACGCACGAACCCGACATCGGGGTGGGGGGGGGGGGTCGGTGACTCGGCGGGGTGCACCCCCCCCCCCCCCCCCCCGTAGGGCCTTCCACCACGCGGGGGGCCGAGCGGCCGTGTTGGCCCTTCACTCGAAGCGACGCGTTTCGTAGGCAATGCAATGATCTCTGCTTGCGTTAGGCCACATGGTAAGTTATACCGTCGTTCTTTCCATGAAGCCTCCACTCCCCGACAAGGTGACCACGTCTGCACAGCTGCTACGTGTATACTTGTGTACCCCGTGTCGACGTTGAACATCTCTGAGCTGTTGCGGTTCGGCAGACGGGATCGCTCGCCGCAGCTTCCCCGGCTGACGGTAAGGTGCCCGGTTAAGCTGCGTGCACGGCGCTGTCTTGGCATGAACACTCAGGAGCAGTTAGCTCCCAAACAGTAATCCTTAGAGAGCCAGCTTAAAGAGTAACTTCACTGTGGGTGAAACAGCACGTGGAAATGTGTAAGTAATCCACTGTGTCTATTCTGCACACAATCGTGTGTATTTGTTCATCATGCTACGTACGTTTGTACCCCGCTGGCCTACGCGTTGTTGCGTGATCGAGTACGCCGTTACGAATCTGTGAGACTTGCCACTGTTGCCGAGTTCAAAAAGCCACCGATTCTCCAAATGACGCTGATGTGCACACTCACCGTTTGCACGGCCTTTACACGCAACTTTTTAAACCTGCATTCTGCGGTTCGTTGAAGTAGACTTCTTCAGGAGATGAAACACAAACTCAGAAAATTACATTCATAAACGCGAATATGTTCCGTTTGCTCCCGTCCGATTTATTATTTTCAAACGATTGACCCGGAAAGCCGTAACTTAACGAATGCGCTGAATTCGAACGTTTGGCCTTTGATGCATCTCGGGGAAACAAACGAGCTGCCAGGTGCGGTGTGTGCGGTACGGTCCACATGCTTAATGAGCACCGATCCTGACCTCGTGCTTAACGACCACACTCAGCACTGTTTTCTCTTCGAGGGCCGCATTATTAGCGCAATGCACCGCACGCTTAATTAAGTGGTACTGATTGGATACTTTTTTTTCAACACCACAGACTTGATTTATAACCCAAAATTGAGCTGCGCGTTCGAATCCTGAATGCAGCGCTGGGCAGCGCGCGCCGGCTTTGCTGAGGATCGCGCTTGGCGCTGCGCCGGTCCGGCCGCGGCCCTCAGTAATGCGCCCGGTTCCCGTCGAGGGCGCGGCCTGGCACTGCGCGACTCGCGGCCGAGACGAGGACAGGCGGCGGGCAATGACAGCAGGCGGTGAGATGAAGGCTCTCCTACGGTGTGCATGGCACGGGTCCTCCCACTCTCGGTGAGACCGTGACCACTATGACTTATGGAATGCAAACCCTTCGCTTTTGGCTGAATCCCTCGAAAGTGAAAATGATGCGTGGGCTCGCAGGGTCTGCTGCTCCGTTTTGAAGAAGCGCTCGTCGCCATCGTAATGTTGACGGTGCCGTAGCGGTGGCGCGGTGCCCGTTACATCGTAATGTTGACGGTGCCGTAGCGGTGGCGCGGTGCCCGTTACATCGTAATGTTGACGGTGCCGTAGCGGTGGCGCGGTGCCCGTTACATCGTAATGTTGACGGTGCCGTAGCGGTGGCGCGGTGCCCGTTACATCGTAATGTTGACGGTGCCGTAGCGGTGGCGCGGTGCCCGTTACATCGTAATGTTGACGGTGCCGTAGCGGTGGCGCGGTGCCCGTTATTAGCCTGCGTCACAGTCGCCCCCGTGCGCTCTCTCGACTGGTGCAGGCTGCTCTCCTTTGTCTTCCCGAGGCGTTTGAGTGACACCGTTATATATTTTATTTCATTTAGTTACGTCTTGGCATGAAAAATAGGAATTGGTGATAGTGTGGCAGAGTTTCCCAGGCATGTCAAATAAATATGCTATAATTGAGCAAATTCGGTTTAAATCTCATTTAAGCAAACAGGAGCTATAGGTCACAGAGATGTTTCATTATCACGGGAGAAAGACTGCTTGCGTTCCGTGGGGAATCGAATTGCCGCGACGGTGCCAGGAGACGGTTTCATCCGAAGTCATTCCTGGCCGCCGCCTCGTACGAAGAGCGAGCGGCTCGCAATTCGAAGGGTTCCGAGTTCACGTCCCGGTCGCGCTTTGGCTCTGCCCATCAATCCCGCCCTCCGGGGTCGGTAAAATAGCTACCACTTTTTGGGTGGTCGACAGCGGTTGTCCCGTGGACAGACTCTTCCCCCCCCACCCCGCCATAGTCACGGAGAATTTCCACCGCTGGCCGAGGGCTGTGAAAGGGAGAACGTGAGCTCGGCCTCGCCTCTCGCTTGAGCCGGGCCCTCTCGCTCGCTCGCTCACTCTCGCTCACGCTCACTCTCGCTCGCTCACTCTCGCTCACTTTTGCTCACTCTCTCGCTCACTCTCTCTCGCTCTCGCTCACTCTCGCTCACTCTCTCTCGCTCTCACTCGCTCACTCTCGCTCACTCTCGCTCACTCTCGCTCACTCACTCTCGCTCACTCTCGCTCACTCTCGCTCTCTCTCGCTCGCTCTCGCTCGCTCACTCTCGCTCACTCTCTCTCACTCTCGCTCACTCTCGCTCACTCTCGCTCACTCTCGCTGACTCTCACTCACTCCGGGGACCGGACCGCTACAGCGGAGCCGCTTTTATTTTCGGTGTCGGAAGGATTTTTTATTTTTTACGAATTCCCCCCGAGTCAACAACGGTTTGTGCTAATGCCTCCCCCCCCCCCCCTCTTCTCTTCCCTCCGCAGGGTGGAGTTTCAGAACAAATTCTACTTGGGAACAGGCTACAAGTTTGCACCCTTCTCCTTTCAACAAATCCTGGAGAGCCAGCTGGAAGAGTGATAATGAGCTGCCCGGGGTGGGGGGGGCGCTGGGGTTCCGCCCCTCCGCGGTGGCGCTCTGCCTCCGAGCCCAGCGTGCGCTCGTGTTACAGAGGCTGCTTTGATCCCCTTGGTGTGTACCGTTACTGTACGTTGAACTTCCTTCGCACCGCCGCACGTGGCCGACCGTGGCTTGTCGGAGGTGCGGGGGAAGGACAACAACAACGCTCAACAACAACAAGAAGCAGTTTTCACTAATTTGCCCCGCATGCGTGCACGCGCAGCTTCGCTCAACAAGCATTGGGGGGGTGGGGGGGGGTTTGGTTTTATTTAATAAATTATTTAAATGAATTTTAACCGATTTAGTTTTTTTTGCAATGACAATATATTCCTGCGATCGACTCCACGAAGCTGATTATGTTTTCCACATAACAATGTCGATATCAATTGCGGGTGCGCGTTATCGATTTTTAACTTGGCATAGCGGTCTCACTGAAAGGATTAGAAAGATAGACGGCTTAAACCAAGCAAAGATCTCGCGTCAGCTCGTGACATATGACACTTTGTGATGTGCGGCGACCAGCCCGTCGCTCGCCTGGACGTTTTGTTCCCCTGCTTCAATAAACGTTTCACTGCCCTGGGCCCCGTCACGTCGCTCGTGCCACGTGCTCGCCGCGCCGGTGCCAGCGCAGCCAGAATTGTGCCGTCGCGGAGAAGCTAAACCGATATTGTTCACGGCCGAGCCTCGCAATGTTTTTGCAAACGATTGCGAAGCGCGCGTCTCGGCGGCCGCGTCTTGGTTCGCTGGCGGGCAGGCGGTTTGCGTCCGCCAAATGTGGGCAGCAAACGGCCAAACTCGCTTTGGGTAATCAACGTCCATTTGACCATTGGCCAAATTTCAAGGAGAATGGCACCCTGTGCACAACCCAGCAGCGCTGCGGAGTACGTACCGCGCCACGTTGCCACGATGGGCTCCCCTGCCTCCGCCAACTCGTAGTGACCGGGGTGGCGAAGTATGGTTAAACGAGCCCCAGCGGGCGCGCACGGCGTGGGGAGGCCGTCATCCAGCAGTGGATTGACCACGGAACCAGGCCCGCCCGGTCTCCTCGACCGGCGCGCGCGAGCGTCCTTCCGACGGACCGCGCAAGGCAAGAAGACTCTGCGTCTCGACGTCTCGACGCGGTTACGGAGCGCAGGCTCCTCGGTAGCGCCCGAGCGAGGTGGGTGGGGCCCCTCACCCCAGCGCCCTCCCCTCCTCCCCCGGCGGGGAAGCGCGGAGAGCACCGAGGCCTGCCGTGGGATTGGCAGGGCCACGTGACGGGGGCGAGACATTGGACGTCCATGTGGTGTTCCATGCCGTGGTTCGTGTCGACCCCAGCAATGGGTGTGTGCTCGTTGTGTTGTGATTGTGTGTGTGTGTCAATGTTACAAATAGGAACGTCGCTAATGAATGCATTGGTACATATATAATAGGTGTTTGCGTGGGCTAATCAATTATACGTTGCATATCTATATACAGACAGCATTAAAAATTAGTGGTTGATGTTACGTGCGCTCGGAGCTTGTGTCCGCTGTTGAGGGGCGCGTGTTGCGAGATGCGGCTGTCACAGATGTATCAAGGTGGCAATCCTGACGGTGTTGCTTCGGGTTTACGAGAGTTTGTGCAAGTCGACAGGACGCCTCCGAGCGATATCCCACAACAACAAAAAGTGCAAACTCCACTTGATTTCAAATGCCGGGAATGAATGTGGCGAGTTGCTTAAACACCACGTGGGTTCTAGCAGCTCGTTATTTTCGACCCTTTTACAATAGCGCCCGCGTCACTGCCGGGTATTGCCGCCGTAATGTGCGCAGTCTCGCAGCTCTTTCACGTCCGTTTGTTGTGTTGCGTACACAGCTGTGGAATTTGTGAGGTGTGTGGGGTGTGGGTGGGTGGGTGGGGGGGACTGTAAGGGTAGGCGGGAGGTGAAGGGAAGGCGCCGCGTGCGACGAAGCCGACTCCTCGCGTGGACAGGCGCCCATTTACGAGCCGCTCGACGCCTGCCGCCGAGAACTTTGGCAGCCCGGGAGAGGTCTCCCGTCGGAGGCCGTCGGGAGTCTTTGGCGCTGGGCCGGTGGCCTCCGATGACCTCCGGTGACCTCTGTAGACCCCCGTAGACCCCCGGGTGGCTGTCCCGATCCGCCCCGCGCCGTCGTGTTTGTGGGCGCGCGGCGTGTAGCGGACGCGCTGCGGTGTTCTGGGGTAAACTGGATCTCTCGTTTACATGCAACGCGTTAACGTTTCACTGTTATGGGTTGCCTCGCGAAACGGCGCGGCGGCATTTAACGTGAAAGAAGGCATTTTCAATATTCGTGACCCTTCCTGCACGTGCGTCGTTTTGAAGTTGGAGCTGTGACATTGAAGTCGGTGGTTGTTGTTGTGCACTTCCCAGTCTCAGTGCTCGTAGTTGACGTGCCGTCGTGCGTGCCGCTATCGCTCGGGGCGTAGCCATTGACGGTCCAAGGCACCGCAGGGGCCGCAGGCATCGCCAGCCTTGGGAACGCGATGTCGATGCAATGGGAGGCAGCGGGATCGCTCCGCGCGCGGCAATGGGAGCCCCCCCCCGCGTGAATTTCAATCTCGCTCGTGTCGCCGGGAGCGCGCTTGGGCGCTTGGTCCTCCTCCTGCCGACTTGGACGCGATTTGTTCCGCGGCTTCGAGCTCTCAAGCCCCCCCCCCCCCCCCCCCCCGAGGGTTGGCGTTGCTTGTTCGCTGACGGGCAGTGCCGTGGTTGTTCCGTGCCGTGGTTGTTCCGTGCCGTGGTTGTTTTCCGTGCCGTGTGCGAGCACTGCCCCCAGCCTACCCTTCGATGTGGTGTAATAATAAATGTGTTCAGCAGAAGCAACGTCCGGGGGCCCCGCGTCCTTCATTGCCGCCTCTGAACGTGGACGCGCCGCCGACTCGCTGGCGGAGTCGGCCAAGTCACGAGTCGACGCCTACAGTATTGATGATGAGAAGCTTTAAAAGCCTCGTGGTTTACACGACAATTACAGAGTGCGGTGGTTACACATTAAACGTGAATGTGTGGGGAGCGTAGCGGTCGGCACGCGCTGCGCTACGAACCCGGCGGTCCGAGTTCGACTCCCGCTCACGACCAACACCACCAGGTGACGATTATCTGAACCGATCCTGGGCCTCCCCTAGGTCGACTCGGCCTCAAATTAGTACCTGGGGCAGTGCGTGTACATTGCCACTTGGGAGACAAAGGCGGCCGGGCGTGTTGCTGGCCACCCACCCCCTCGTGTACTGTGCCGGCCTATATTGGTGCTGCTCGCTAACGGCACTTGCCCCTACAGTCTGTTGAGGCTACACGGGGAATCTTTGTAGCTTTTCACTCATCGCATCTCATTGTACAGGCCGACTGAGCGCTACTTGCTGACACCCAGAGTCGCCCCCGTCCAGAGTCACCCCCACCCAGAGTCGCCCCCACCCAGAGTCGCCCCCCAGAGTCGCCCCCACCCAGAGTCACCCCCACCCAGAGTTGCCCACCCAGAGTCGCCCCCGTCCAGAGTCGCCCACCCAGAGTCGCCCCCGTCCAGAGTCGCCCCCACCCAGAGTCGCCCACCCAAAGTCGCCCCCACCCAGACTCACCCCCATCCAGAGTCGCCCCCACCCAGAGTCGCCCCCACCCAGAGTCGCCCACCCAGAGTCGCCCCCACCCAGAGTCGCCCCCACCCAGAGTCGCCCCCACCCAGAGTCACCCCCACCCAGAGTCGCCCCCACCAGGAGTCGCCCCCACCCAGAGTCACCCCCACCCAGAGTCGCCCCCACCCAGGGTCGCCCCCACCCAGAGTCGCCCCCACCCAGAGTCGCCCACCCGAGTCGCCCCCACCCAGAGTCGTCCCCACCCAGAGTCGTCCCCACCCAGAGTCGCCCCCACCCAGAGTCGTCCCCACCCAGAGTCGCCCCTACCCAAAGTCGCCCCCGTCCAGAGTCGCCCCCACCCAGAGTCGCCCCCACCCAGAGTCGCCCCCGTTCAGAGTCGCCCACCCAGAGTCACCCCCACCCAGAGTCGCCCCCACCCAGAGTCGCCCACCCAAAGTCGCCCCCACCCAGAGTCGCCCCCACCCAGAGTCGCCCCCACCCAGGGTCGACTCTGGGTGGACACGTCCTGGAGGCTTGCAAGGCTGCGATCTTGTGCCGCAGTTGAGAGAGCGATTTGCTGCTCACGCCAGCAACGAGGCATTGGTGCTCGTCTCCCGTTTACAGCCCTGAACCAATGATGGTAATTCCACGTTCCTATAGCGGGGGCGAGTCTATCCATAGGAGAATCACTCCTGACATCCCCGCAGAGGGGTGTCTATTTTATCGACCCAGGAGTTTAAGTTTTCTGTAACCAGGCGACAAGTCGAGGGCACCAGGGACGTCTTCTTTGCGAGAGTGCCCTGGCGATGACGATGACCCCACCCAGGATGTGAACTCTCGACCCCTTCCGACCGCTCGCCGCTCGCTCTCCCGCTGCGAGCCACGCGGCCGGGTTCACGGCGACTGCTCCGCCCATCCCTCCGCTCGATCCGCGCTCGCTAAAATTGGCCACGAAAACAATCCCGAGGTGGTTCTCCGCCGCGGCTCCTCGCCGCCCGCCTCTCTGGCCCCGTGCGGGCCGTGACGCTGCCCCCCCTCGCACCCCCAGACGGCACCGCGTGGCGCTCACGAAGCGCCAGAGGTGATGCAGGCGAACACCAAATTGGCTGGAAGCCCGCGCCGCCGGCGAGCGCTGTGGGGGTTGATGTATGGCCGGGCGGACGGGGTGCGACGTTCATCAACACAGGCATCAAGGGAGATACATAATCCATACATAAATAGCACGTATGCACAACGTATCGATTAACATTCATTGATACGTCTGTACTTGCGCGTTCACAATGGCATGACCTTTGCACTCCGGCACGCTGGATATGGTGACTGTTGATGAAACGTTAAACTTGCATTTTGGCTCGTGCGTTGTGCGTGTGTTTACGCATCGGCAATATTTATTTAACCAACGGAGAATCGATACGGGATGAGCTGTGGTCGCATTCAACGTCACATCGCCTGCAATGATTCCTGTCCTTGCTCACACTGGAATGCCTCGAGGAGTCTCGTGGCTCTTCCACGAGGGTCCTGCCGCTGTGTGTGACCCCCCCCCCCCCCCCCCCCACACACGAGAACCGTGCCACTATCCCTCCACTTAGGACCGTTCGTTTCGCGACATTTCGCGCGAGCGCAATTGACAAATCGTGGACCCTTTTCCATTCACGAAATCGAATTTTCCCGCGCGCAACGACAACTCACTGCGGTGACGCTGTGCGAGACGGCCGAACGAGAAGCCGCCAGCGAGACGGCCCCCTCCGTCCGCCTCCACGTTACCTCGGCAGTCGCCACAGCGTGCAGCTCATCTTGTGGCGAGTTCCCTACAAGGGGCGAATCTTGTTTCTTTTTTAAAGGACTTACTATTCGGGCGTTTTAGTGTTTGTGTTGTGAATAGTGATACAGCAGTATGTGTGTTTGTGTTGTGTTGTGAATAGTGATACAGCAGTAGGTGTGAATGTTTGTGTTGTGAATAGTGATGCAGCAGTAGGTGTGTATGTTTGTGTTGTGAATAGTGATACAGCAGTAGGTGTGTATGTGTGTTGTGAATAGTGATACAGCAGTAGGTGTGTATGTGTGTGTTGTGAATAGTGATACAGCAGTAGGTGTGTATGTGTTGTGTTGTGAATAGTGATGCAGCAGTAGGTGTGTATGTGTTGTGTTGTGAATAGTGATGCAGCAGTAGGTGTGAATGTTTAGGTTATGAGTAGAGTGGTAATGTCAGAAACTAAAACTAATGGCTGTAGCCGTTCCCATTTCGATAAATCGCGTGGGGTTTTTTTTTTAAAGAACGCATCCCTCTCGTTAATCGAGGGGTGCCTGTCATTGGCGGTGTAAGTTCAGCATTGGGCTTTTTGGCCAATAGCGGTGACATCTGGAGCCGGATCATCTCATCAGATCTGGGAAGCTCGGCTGGTCTGAGCCTGCATAGTGCGTTGGTGAGCACAATAAAAACAAGTTCAGATAAAGTTCGAGCGGCGTCTCACACACGCGCGGCTCCACACTTGTCATCCCGAGATGTTCAAGTACGGTGGTAGCGGGTTTAGCGACACATTTACATTTACGCGATCTTACAAAAAAACCCTTCTATTATGGATGATATTGGTCGCTAAAGCCTCCTCCTCCTACCACTGCTACTCCTCCTACCACTGCTACTCCTCCTACCACTGCTACTCCTCCTCCTCCTACCACTGCTACTCCTCCTCCTACCACTGCAACTTCTCCTACCACTGCTACTCCTCCTACCACTGTTACTCCTCCTACCACTGCTACTCCTCCTCCTCCTACCACTGCTACTTCTCCTACCACTGCGACTCCTCCTACCACTGCTACTCGGTGTTAAACTAAAGTCCTGAAGGTTGCCAATGAAACGGACGCGTTTGGCCAACCCCAAAACAGACGCGGGTCTGCGGTCTGCTCTTAAAAACTCTTCCGCCTGCATTGGTGAGGATCTCGCTCAGGGCCTGAGCCCCTGCCGAGTCCTCCAGCCCCATCGCCACCCGGCACTCGGTGCACGCGAGCTCTGTGGACATGCACACACACACACGGACACGCACACACACAACACACACGGACATGCGCACACACACGCACGTGCGCGTGTCCCCGTGTTGGCTAAACACTGCAGAGAGCGAGAAGGTGACCCAACCCACAGCGTGCCAATGTCATCCCGCCCGGACGGCCCCAACCCGTACCCTCTAGCAGAGAGCACCAACTCGTACCCTCTAGCAGTGAGCCCCAGCCCGTACCCCCAAGCAGTGAGCCCCAGCCCGTACCCTCTAGCAGTGAGCCCCAACTCGTACCCTCTATCAGTGGGCCCAAACCTGTAACTGTACCCTCTATTAGTGGGCCCCAACCCGTACCCTCTAGCAGTGAGCTCCAACCCGTACCCTCTAGCAGAGAGCCCCAGCCCGTACCCTCTAGCAGAGAGCACCAACTCGTACCCTCTAGCAGTGAGCCCCAGCAGTGAGGCCCAATCCTTGCGCTCCAGCAGTGGGCCTCAGAGCTCGTGTGTACGTGTGGTGGTGTCGCCGCCCGGCTCCTCGCCGCGTGGCCGCTGCCTCCCGGCTCCATGGCCGTCGTGAGGTTCCATTTGCGTGAAGGACGCCGCGATCGATCGAGTGACATTTTATTCATTGCTTTATTCATTTTTGTATTTTGCTTGCCGGTAGGGCTTTCACGTCTTGCTCGCTGTGTATGTCCGCGCGTGCTGGGGATTCTTTCCGTCCCACGAGACCTCCTCCCGCCGGCGACGCTTCGACACTTCACGCGGACTCAAAAGTGCACCTGGCCTGGCACAGGCGCCGCGGTGACATCACCGCCACCGAGCGGCGACCGGTGCGCGACATCGGGGCTTCTTTCGCGCCGCGATGGGATTCGGCCGCGATGCACGTCACGAATGTAGGGCCCCGTGCGTGGTGCCGCCGGTGACGAGGAGCGAGTCGGAGGCGTCCGCGGGGAGCCGCTTGCCACCAGCGCAGCCTCGCTCCGGTCCCGCCGTTCCTGGCGAGCGCCCGGACACTCGAGTGCGATTCATCATCATCATCATCGTCGTCGTCGTCCTCATCGCGAAGGGACCGGCCGTGGCCTCGGGTCGTCCGCGTCTATCCGTCACGATCATCGCGACGTCCGTTCAGCAGCGGGAGGTCACGGCAAGGGCGAGCGCTGTCCGGGGCCCGCCACCAAAACAACATCGCTCTCTCGCTCACTCGCTCTCTCAATGTGCTGCACGCTCCTGTCAGCTGACTCAGAATCTAAGCGGGATTCTTGAGCCTGCCCACTACCTGGATGGGACACTGCCGGGGAATGTCAGCGCCGCAATGGAGCCTTGAATCCATCTGTGTGGATCTCCGAGCGGTATCCCCTCACGTGGGTTCATCTCCCACAGGACAGGGGCCAAACATCCCTCACGCGGGACCCTCCTGAAATCAATGCCGACACTCGCCGACCCTTGCCTGGATAATAAAGGGAACGACGTTCATCGTAACCATGGAGAGACGGTCCCCTGCCATGGGAATGTGGACTTTCCACCACTGGCTCGGGGCAGCGCACGAGCCCCGACTCGTTGCCCAGCGGGGGCCTGGCGACACCCCTCGGGCCCAGGAGGCTCGGGGAGCTGGCCCTGCCCTCGTGAGCCAGGGCAGGGCCAGGACCCCGAGGGCAGGGCCAAGACCCCGAGCCCTGCCCCGTGAGCCAGGGCAGGGCCAGGACCCCGAGGGCAGGGCCAGGACCCCGAGGGCAGGGCCAGGACCCCGAGGGCAGGGCCAGGACCCCGAGGGCAGGGCCAGGACCCCGAGGGCAGGGCCAGGACCCCGAGGGCAGGGCCAGGACCCCGACGGCAGGGCCAGGACCCCGAGGGCAGGGCCAGGACCCCGAGGGCAGGGCCAGGACCCCGAGGGCAGGGCCAGGACCACGAGGGCAGGGCCAGGACCCCGAGGGCAGGGCCAGGACCCCGAGGGCAGGGCCAGGACCCCGAGCCCTGCCTCGTGAGCGAGGGCCACATCGACCATCCGTCACGGGCGGCGGGGGGCATCGCATTAAGAATATTTATATATAAATATTTATATTTAAATATTTATATTTATATATAAATATTTATGTATAAATATTTATATATCGGTTTTCACACGCAGTAGCAGGTTCTCGCGATCAATATCATCCGTAATAGAGGGGGGGGGGGGGGGTTGGGGTTAGATCGCGTAAATGTATAAATGTTGTGTCGTTAAAACCCGCCACCACCCGACACAGCCAACTAGTAAGGGTTGTCACGGTAACAGAACGTGGCCAATTCGTCACTAGTACAGCACTAGTGTATAGTGTAGTGTACAGTGTAGTATATAGTGTAGTATATTAGTACAGCACTAGTGTATAGTGTAGTATACTAGTACAGCACTAACCGGTTATGTGTTGGAGAGCCAAGCCACAACATTTACAATCTGAGTTTAAACGACGACATAACATTTATATATTTACGCCATCTAACCCCCCCCCCCCAAAAAAAATATATATATCGGTCGTTTTCTTTGTCGTTTTTCTTTCTTAATTGCTGTTCGTTCTTCGAGTTTGACTCGCCAATCGTTTTCAGCCACAAATGCCAGCGCTGGGCCACGCTCGAATTGCCGCCACACGAGACGCTCGCTTCATTGGCGATCGTTTCAATGCATTGCGATGGCGCGATAAGCGGAGCGCCTCGGACAGAGTTTCCGTGAGCTCAGCTCCCGTTCATTCCACGCACGAACGCCACTCCAGCTCGGCCAGGTCGTTGTGGTTGCCGTGTCAATGTCAGGTCGCTCCGCGTGCACGCTTTATCCGAGACGTCTGGCCAGCGGTGGAAGAGTAGGCCAAATACACTCTGGTGGAATTCCCCAGGGCTCTCCAGTGCCCCTGGCTCTCTCGAGCTCCCTCAAGTGGAGGTCCTTCCGCCATCAGTGGCGTGAGCGAGACGTTGCAGGAACCGCACCTTTGCCCGTTCCGCAAACCTCAGTTTCGTTGTTTGCGAGTCACGGATGTTGTCAAAGTTGTCTTGTGGTTGTTGTTGTCACGAATGCGCTACAACCACCGATCCAGAGAATCCATGCCGATCAATGATGCGCGGCTGATGGGATGTTTTTATGTTTTTAAATAGGGAAAGGAGGCGACATTAGCCGCGTGCACGCTGAGTGTGACGTTGTTCTCCACGCCTTGGGCCTGATGGCCACAGACACGACCGGTACGGAGCCTCGTGTCGCGCTGCTGGCTTCGGCAGAGAGAGATAGACAGAGACACAGAGAGAGACAGAGACACAGAGAGAGACACAGAGACAGAGAGAGACACAGAGAGAGAGAGACAGAGAGAGACACAGAGACAGTGTTCGTGTAGCGCTGCTGTTAATCCTCCGTTGAAGGAGCGCAGACGACTGTAGCGGTGTATTCACTCTGGCCCCGTGGCTTGTGTCATTGTGCGTGTCATTGTGTCATTGTGTGTGGGTCGTGGCTTGCGTCTTGTGTCATTGTTTGAATCTCTCGCTCTCTCGCCATTGTTTGAATCTCTCGCTCTCTCGCCACGGATGATGAATTGGAGGCGCTGGGGGGTGGGGGTTGTGATTACGCAATCAACACACCCGACCCAATTGGGCTGCCGACTCGACGCGTGCGGTGCCTCCTATCAGCGGCTGCCAGCCGGGGCCCCTTCCGCGAGCCGGTGTGGCCGGATCCTGGTGGTTGGAGGGAGAGTTGTAACACCAACAACAACATCACCACCACCAACAACACCACCAACACCACGGGCACTGCGAGCGCCCGAGCGATCCGGTGAGCAGTGGCCAGCACCGCCCCGGCCAGCCACGCGCGCTCACCACGTGGATGTATTTATAGAGGCCTCCTCGCTGCCTCGTGGCGCACAGAGAGCTCGAGAGAGGGAGGGAGACCTCCAGGGTTGCCTCCACGTGCTGCACCACCACCACCCTCCACGGTCTGCCGCGTGCCGCTACTCCACCGCGCCGTCGAAGGTAACGACGCGTCCACACACACAAAGATCCCCCATATAGCCTGGCCGGAACGGTGCACGAGGGGGTGGGTGGCCAGCACCACGCCCGACCGCCTTTGTCTCCCTAGTGGCGATGTTTACACACCGCACCAGGTACTCATTGGAGGCTGAGTCGACCTAGGGGAGGCCCGGGACCGGTTCAGATAATCGTCACGTGAGCGGGAATCGAACCCGGGTCTCCAGGTTCATAGTGCAGCGCGCTAACCGCTACACTACCGCTCCCCGCTACTCCCCCGCGTCGTCGAAGGTAACGACGCGTCCACACACATACGAACACACATCCACACACACACAAAGATAAAGACAAAGATTCCCCATATAGCCTTAACAGGCTGTAGGGGCATGTGCTGTTAGCGAGCACCTATGAAGGCCGGAATGGTACACGAGGGGGTGGGTGGCCAGCACCACGCCCGACCGCCTTTGTCTCCCCAGTGGCGATGTTTACACACCGCACCAGGTACACACACATCCACACACACACAACAACAACAACAACCGCCATTCGCCACTAAGTGGCGGTGACGTCACCACGACGCTTGTGCCAGGCTATGTGCACCGTGAGGCCACGTGAAGTGTCGAACGCCCGCTGGCAGGAGGTCACTGGGCAGACCCAGGTGCCACGGGTCGACTGACTGAGATGACTGGCTGATGCACCACCTGTGCCCCCTACTGTGCCAACCTGCTGTGCTTTAGCCACCCGGCGCTCCGCTCGTTGTTCTGAGCGTCGCTCCTCCGTCCTCCGTTGTTGTTGGAGGGCGACTGCCTCCAACTGCCCAGTAGCATCCTTCACGAGCCTCCTCCACAGAGGCCGATCTTGACACCGCTGGTACCAGTCATCGGCAAGTCCACTCAGCTCCACGTCCTCCTGTACCACATCACTCCATCTCTTCTCTAGCCCGTGCCGCGCCCGCTTAGCCCCCTCAATCCGGCCAAACAAAAGCTGTTTCGGCATGCGGTGGCTGGGCATGCGGGCTACATGACCCAGCCATCGCAGCCTTGCCTGCCGGAGGAGCTCACCGATGGGACCCTGCCCAGATCTTTCAATGATTTGTGAGCTCCTCACACAATCCAGTCTGGTTAAACCCAGGATGGATCGTAGGCAGGCCAGCCTAAATGTTTCTAACCGGCGAAGATGTTCCATTAGGGGGGTCCACGTTTTGCAAGCGTAGAGAAGGGAGGGAATGACCGTGGCCGAGAAGACCTGAAGCTTAGTGCAGAGCGACAGATCAGGTAGCTTCCACACAGCGTTACGCAACCGATGAAAAGATATTGCCGCTCGACTGATTCGGAGTGAGACCTCTGCTGTTAAACTGGAGCCAGTCATAAGCACACTGCCCAGGTATGGGAAACTCTCCACTCTCTCCACAACTGCCCCATCACCGATCGGGAGTTGTGGGGGTGGAGTGTCCGATGGTACAAAATACCCAGGCAGGTGCTTAGTTTTGGTGGGGCTGATGGTAAGGCCCCACCTCTTAGTGGCACGCTCCAGTCTCAGCAGCAGCGTCTCCAACTCCTCCTCTGACTGAGCAGCTATTACCAAATCATCAGCATACATAACGTGGTTGAGCAATAGGGAGCCATCCCTTGACCGCACCCGGGCATCGATCAGCCTCCCATTATATCTGTACCATATGGAGATTCCCCCGGTACAGCTATTGAAGGCTTCACGAACTACGTGGTCAAAATAGATGTCAAATAATCTGGGAGCCAGAGGACATCCCTGTCGCACCCCAAGGTGTACAGGGAATGGCTCTGACTCCCGGCCACGTAGTTTTATCCGGGCCCACTCACCATCATGAAGGTCCTTAATGATCGTGAGCAGAGGGTCAGGTACTCCAAAAGCACGAAGAACGACCCAGAGCCCAGGCCTACTGATGGTATCATAGGCATTGACCAGGTCAATAAAGCAGAGATGTAGGTCTTGTTGGAATTCCCTACACCTCTGCTGTAGCAGACGGACAGAAAATATGGCATCTGTGCAGGACCGCCCTATCCTGAAACCGCATTGGGGCTCCGCAAGCCTCTCCTCAGCGTGCCTGGCAAGGCGATGTTGAATAATCCTTGTCAGGACCTTTCCCAGCACACTGAGGAGTGAGATGCCCCTGTAGTTGTTACAGTCTGTGCGGGGTCCCCCTTCTTAAAAAGGGGGACCACCAGGGCATCCTTCCAATCCTGCGGAACCCGTCCAGTAGTCCAGACTTGTTATGATGTCATATAGGGCAGTCTGTGCACAAACGCCGCCCTCCCTCAGCATTTCGCTTGGGAGATCATCTCTGCCCGCTGCCTTTCCTGGTCTCAGACTCCGGATCGCCTTCAGTACTTCTTCAACAGATGGCACCTCAGCCAGCCACTCACAGGGGGTGACTTCTTCCAATATTTGAGGCACCGCAGCCTCAGCAGGGTCATCCTCACTTTGTGCCACGATGTTTTCCTGGCTGAGGGATTTACCCTCCCCCATGACCTCAGAAATGCTCAGCAAATCTGCAAACCTGTTCCTGGGGGTCGGAGAATTAGGTCACCGTTTTTTCCCCTAATGATGGTAATAGGTGTGGCGCTTCAGATAACTTTTTTGATGGAGTTAAATAGAGATTTGTGATCACGGGCCACTGAGGCAGACTCCATCTCCTCAGCAACCCGTGACCACCACCCATCCTTGCAGCGCCTCACGGCTCTCCGAACCTCCGAGCGAAGGCTGCGGCAAGCCTCCTCATTCTCTGACGTGGGATTCTGTAGCCGATGACAGTGGGCCTGTCGCTTTTTCTCAACCATCCTGAACACCTCCTCTGTCAGCCAGGGTCTCTGGGGAGGTCTGGACCGCGTACCCGAAGCAGCCATTGCAGCTGCATGAGTCACAGTCCTAAACCTCGCCCATTTACCCTCGACATCAGGAGGAGTCGGGGACGATGCCAATCCCAGCCGCAAGCGATGATGAAATTCTCGCTTGCAACTTTCATCAGATAACTGAGACCAGGCCGCTTTAGGTTGGAATGGGGTCCTGGGTGTACACCCACCACCGGAGTGGAAGAATGGCAGGCACATCTTACAGATGACTAGTCGATGGTCAGAGGGCAGATCAGCTCCACGGTAGGTCCTGGTGTCAAGGACATGGGCTCGCATCCGCTGGTCCGTCACTATGTAGTCCAGCAGATGTTCTTGCTTGGACCCGGCATGCATCCATGATGTTGTGTGGATGCGCCGATGCCGGAACAGCGTGTTGGTAATTACAAGCCCATGGGCTGCACAAAAATCTAGCAGCCTCCTACCGTTGTTATTGAGCTGATCTGGCCCATGCCCTCCAATCACTCCAGACCAGGTGCCAGTATCATGACCAACTCGGGCATTGAAGTCACCCAACATGATGACTCTATTCCGAGGGGCCACTTTAGCCAGCACCTGTGACAGGAGGTCATAGAAGGCATCTGACTCATCGGCTTTGCCTGCATCCCTCCACGGATGTTCATCTTCGGTGGGGGCATAAGTAACCACGACCACCATTCCTCACCTCCGGTTGATGGGAAGGCGAGCCCAAAGTAGCCTGGGACTTACAGCTTCCCACACCTCATCGCCACGCTCCCACGCCCCCTTCATTCTTTTGTTCAAAAGAAGAGCCACACCCTGTTGTTTGGCAGTCTGCTGCGCCGAATAGAGGACTGTCCACCCCTCATGGTGGCAGGAGCCAGAGCCGGTCCACCGGACCTCCTGAATGCCACAGAGATCCAGGCGGTACCGGTCCAGCTCCCGACAGAGGAGTGGCAGCCTCTCCTTCCTCAGTGAGCGTTCGAACATTCTACGTGGCCACCCGTAGTGGCTTTTAGTTGTTTCTGGAGGAGCCCCGAGGATAGATATTCAATCTCCTGGCTCCGCCAATTGGGGTTTGGCCAGGAGACGTCATAGACGCCTGGCCCCCCGGGGCCTCCGGCACAAGCTTATTAGTTACATATTTCAGTTTAACTCGTGGTTTAGTGGTAATTAATTGAAGGTGGAGGGGTTACCAGCCCCTCGCACCCGTCCAGAGCCCCCGTTTAGCCTCTGTGGTGGACACATATACCATGAGGGGAGGAGCCAATCATTATTGGACCTCCCCCCACAGCACTGTCCACGACAGAGTTGCCCGTCCGGCACCGCGAGGAGGTAGGGGGTTGTTTTGCCGGACACACACACCCACACAACCACACACACAACCACACACACACACACAACCACACACACACAACCACACACACACACGCAACCACCCACACACACGCAACCACCCACACGCAACCACACACACACAACCACACACACTCCCTCCCGCGTGTTTGTGAGAGTGAGGCCCCTTTGTCGGAGATGGATGGATCGCGTGTCCTCTGCGCTGCTGGTGGTGGTGCTGGTGGTGGTGCTGGTGGTGGTGCTGGTGCTGGTGGTGCTGCTGGTGGTGGTGGTGCTGGTGGTGGTGCTGGTGGTGGTGGTGGTGCTGGTGGTGGTGCTGGTGGTGGTGCTGGTGCTGGTGCTTGTGGTGGTGGTGGTGCTGGTGCTGGTGGTGGTGCTGGTGGTGGTGGTGCTGGTGGTGGTGTTGCTCTGCGCCTTCGCCCCTGGCTCCCCGTGGCTGCCATGGTGGTGTTCTTCGCAACAACGGTGGCGTTCAGGCTGACACTGCTGACGACGCCCAGAACGGCGAAACCAGTCCAGGGTTCGCTTTCTGCACTGCTGCCGGATGACGGCACCGTGGGCTTGGTGTCCCCTGTGTCTGTGTCTCTGTGTCTCCACGGACACCTGGGCTTGGTGTCCCCTGTGTCTCTGTGTCTCTGTGTCTCTCTGTGTCTCCACGGACACCTGGGCTTGGTGTCCCCTGTGTCTCTGTGTCTCCATGGACACCGCGGGCTTGGTGTCCCTGTGTCCCTGTGTCTCTGTGTCTCTGTGTCTCCACGGACACCTGAGCTTGGTGTCCCCTGTGTCTCTCTGTGTCTCTGTGTCTCTGTGTCTCCACGGACACCTGGGCTTGGTGTCCCCTGTGTCTCTGTGTCTCTCTGTGTCTCCACGGACACCTGGGCTTGGTGTCCCTGTGTCTCTGTGTCTCCATGGACACCGCGGGCTTGGTGTCTCCTGTGTCTCTGTGTCTCCATGGACACCGCGGGCTTGGTGTCCGTGGAGACACAGAGACACAGGGGACACCGTGGGCTTGGTGTCCCCTGTGTCTCTCTGTGTCTCTGTGTCTCTCTGTGTCTCCACGGACACCTGGGCTTGGTGTCCCCTGTGTCTCTGTGTCTCTGTGTCTCCATGGACACCGTGGGCTTGGTTTCCCCTGTGTCTCTGTGTCTCTGTCTACACGGACTCCGTGGGCTTGGTGTCCCTGTGTCTCTGTGTCTCCATGGACACCGCGGGCTTGGTGTCTCTGTGTCTCTGTGTCTCCACGGACACCGCGGGCTTGGTGTCCGTGGAGACACAGAGACACAGGGGACACCGTGGGTTTGGTGTCCCCTGTGTCTCTGTGTCTCTCTGTGTCTCCACGGACACCTGGGCTTGGTGTCCCCTGTGTCTCTGTGTCTCTGTGTCTCCATGGACACCGCGGGCTTGGTGTCCCCTGTGTCTCCCTGTGTCCCCACGGACACCGTGGGGACACAGGGAGACACAGGGGACACCGTGCGCTTGGTGTCCCCTGTGTCTCTGTCCCCACGGACACCGCGGGCTCGGTGTCCCCTGTGTCTCTGTGTCTCTCTGTGTCTCTGTCTCCATGGACTCCCAGGGGAGCTGCACGAGGCCTCCTTTTAGGTTAGCTCCGACTGAAATGTGTATCGGGGTGTGGGTAAATATCAGTGCGGGAGAGACAAAGGTGGCCGGGCCGTGGTCCTTGGCCTAAGAGCCCCCTCGTGCACCGTGCCGAACCTTAATAGGTGCTCGCTAACAGCACTCGCCCCCAGCAAGCTGTCAGGCTTGCGTGCGCCCAATTTGCCTCTCATACAAAACGAGGAACGTTCACACTTCCCTGCTCATTCGTACACAGAGAGCCCCCCACGTCTCTCACACACAGAGAGCCCCCCACGTCTCTCACACACACAGAGCCCCCCACGTCTCTTACACACACAGAGAGCCCCCCACGTCTCTCTCACACACACACACAGAGCCCCCCACGTCTCTCACACACACACACAGAGCCCCCCACGTCTCTCACACACAGAGAGCCCCCCACGTCTCTCACACACAGAGAGAGCCCCCCACGTCTCTCACACACACACACAGAGCCCCCCACGTCTCTCGCACACAGAGAGAGCCCCCCACGTCTCTCTCACACACACAGAGAGAGAGCCCCCCACGTCTCTCACACAGAGAGAGCCCCTCACGTCTCTCACACACACACAGAGAGCCCCCCACGTCTCTCACAGAGAGAGCCCCCCACGTCTCTCACACACACACAAAGTCCCCCACGTCTCTCTCACACAAACAGAGAGCCCCCCACGTCTCTCACACACACAGAGAGCCCCCCACGCCTCTCACACACACAGAGAGCCCCCCACGTCTCACACACAGAGAGAGCCCCCCACGTCTCTCACACACAGAGAGAGCCCCCCACGTCTCTCACACACACAGAGAGCCCCCTACGTCTCTCACACACACAGAGAGCCCCCCACGTCTCTCACACACACAGAGAGCCCCCCACGTCTCTCACACACACAGAGAGCCCCCCACGTCTCTCACACACACAGAGCCCCCCACGTCTCTCACACACACAGAGAGAGCCCCCCACGTCTCTCACACACACACAGAGAGAGCCCCCCACGTCTCTCACACACACACACACAGAGAGAGCCCCCCACGTCTCTCACACACACAGAGAGAGCCCCCCACGTCTCTCACACACACACAGAGAGAGCCCCCCACGTCTCTCACACACACAGAGAGAGAGCCCCCCACGTCTCTCACACACACAGAGAGAGCCCCCCACGTTTCGCTCTCTCGTACACACACAGAGAGAGCCCCCCACGTATCTCACACACACACAGAGCCCCCCACGTCTCTCTCTCGCACACACACACAGAGAGCCCCCCACGTCTCTCACACACACACAGAGCCCCCCATGTCTCTCTCACACACACAGAGAGAGCCCCCCCACATCTCTCTCTCTCGCACACACACACACAGAGAGCCCCCCACGTCTCTCTCTCACACACACACAGAGAGCCCCCCACGTCTCTCTCACACACACACACACAGAGCCCCCCACCTCTCTCTCACACACACAGAGAGCCCCCCACGTCTCTCACACACACAGAACCCCCCACGTCTTTCACACACAGAGAGCCCCCCACGTCTCTCACACACACAGAGAGCCCCCCACGTCTCTCACACACAGAGCCCCCCACGTCTCTCACACACAGAGAGAGCCCCCCACGTCTCTCACACACACACACAGAGCCCCCCACGTCTCTCGCACACAGAGAGAGCCCCCCACGTCTCTCTCACACACACAGAGAGAGAGCCCCCCACGTCTCTCACACAGAGAGAGCCCCTCACGTCTCTCACACACACACAGAGAGCCCCCCACGTCTCTCACAGAGAGAGCCCCCCACGTCTCTCACACACACACAAAGTCCCCCACGTCTCTCTCACACAAACAGAGAGCCCCCCACGTCTCTCACACACACAGAGAGCCCCCCACGTCTCTCACACACACAGAGAGCCCCCCACGTCTCACACACAGAGAGAGCCCCCCACGTCTCTCACACACAGAGAGAGCCCCCCACGTCTCTCACACACACAGAGAGCCCCCCACGTCTCTCACACACACAGAGAGCCCCCCACGTCTCTCACACACACAGAGCCCCCCACGTCTCTCACACACACAGAGAGAGCCCCCCACGTCTCTCACACACACACACAGAGAGCCCCCCACGTCTCTCACACACACACACAGAGAGCCCCCCACGTCTCTCACACACACACAGAGAGAGCCCCCCACGTCTCTCACACACACAGAGAGAGCCCCCCACGTCTCTCACACACACACAGAGAGAGCCCCCCACGTCTCTCACACACACACAGAGAGAGCCCCCCACGTATCTCACACACACACAGAGCCCCCCACGTCTCTCTCTCGCACACACACACAGAGAGCCCCCCACGTCTCTCACACACACACAGAGCCCCCCATGTCTCTCTCACACACACAGAGAGAGCCCCCCCACATCTCTCTCTCTCGCACACACACACAGAGAGCCCCCCACGTCTCTCTCTCACACACACACAGAGAGCCCCCCACGTCTCTCTCACACACACACACACAGAGCCCCCCACCTCTCTCTCACACACACAGAGAGAGCCCCCCACGTCTCTCTCTCTCGCACACATACACAGAGAGAGCCCCCCACGTCTCTCACACAGAGAGAGCCCCCCATGTCTCTCTCACACACACAGAGAGCCCCCACGTCTCTCTCTCTCTCGCACACACACACAGAGAGAGCCCCCCACGTCTCTCTCCGCCTCCCTCTCGCCTGAGTCGTCCTCTGCATTTGCTTTGTGTGGCCGCGAGTGACGATTCCGCCGCACGGTTTATATAAATAAATAATGAATGCGTTATCTTAATTTAAAGCTTTCGTGACTGGATAAATTCATATTCTTTGGGTCTTTCGGTACACTCACGTAGATAGGTTAAAAATAATAATCAAAAATAACGGAAAACTACGACGTTTCGATCGCAACACAAGCGGCCGTCTTCTTCAAAAGAAGAAACGTCGTTTTTAGCAACAGCAACAACAGCAACAACAGCAGCAACAGCAACAACAGCAACAACATCATCCTCTGTTGGGCCTTTTGCTCTGCGTCGCCCGCCTCCAGCTGGCCGCGTGGTGTGGTGAGAGCGTGGGGAGGTCACGTGGCCGCGTGGTGTGGTGAGAGCGTTGGGAGGTCACGTGGCCGCGTGGTGTGGTGAGAGCGTGGGGATGTCACGTGGCCGCGTGGTGTGGTGAGAGCGTGGCGTGGTCACGTGGCCGCGTGGTGTGGTGAGTGTGTGGCGAGGTCACGTGGCCGTGTGGTGTGGTGAGAGCGTGGCGTGGTCACGTGGCCGTGTGGTGTGGTGAGAGCGTGGGGAGGTCACGTGGGCGCGTGGTGTGGTGAGAGTGTGGCGTGGTCACGTGGGCGCGTGGTGTGGTGAGAGTGTGGCGTGGTCACGTGGCCGCGTGGTGTGGTGAGAGTGTGGCGTGGTCACGTGGGTGCGTGGTGTGGTGAGAGTGTGGCGTGGTCACGTGGGCGCGTGGTGTGGTGAGAGTGTGGCGTGGTCACGTGGCCGCGTGGTGTGGTGAGAGTGTGGCGTGGTCACGTGGCCGCGAACGAGACGCAGCGAGGCCACACCGCGGTCCAAATTTGTGATGATGATTTTTGTTGTTATTGTTGCGAGGTCGCCTTTTATGGTGCGGTATGGTGTCGGTGCTCTCATCTCTTACGGAGTGGTATGGTGTCGGTGCTCTCATCTCTTACGGTGTGGTATGGTGTGGGTGCTCTCTCATCACTTACAG